>NW_027361684.1:57010000-58335000 GCF_039654945.1 Dendrobates tinctorius
AGGGCGGTCCGGTCCGATAGGTGTCACAGGTGCAGGTCTGGCGCCTCCCAGCTTCTTGCGATGCCGCCCTCCTGTTGCTTCATCGCTCCCCGACATCGCGCTCCTGTGCAGGCGTCCTTATCTGCCATGTTGAGAGCAGAGCAAAGTACTGCAGTGCGCAGGTGCTGGGTCTCTCTGACTTTTCCCGGCGCCTGCGCACTGCAGTACTTTGCTCTGCCCTCAACAGGGCAGATCAGTATGCCTGCGCAGGAGCTCGATGCCGGGGAGCGATGAAGAAACAGGAGGGCGGCATCACAAGAAGATGGGAGGGACCGGACCCGCGACACCCACTGGGCAGGACCGCCCCCCGGGTGAGTATAATATAACTTATTTTTCTTATCTTGCAAGTTGGATTGTCCGAGGGCTTATCTACAGCATTCTAGAACGCTGTAGATAAGCCCTGAGAGGCAGTGGCCGCATCTTACAGTGGCCGCATCTTATAGTGGCCAAAACTGCTGACAGGGTCCCTTTAAAATTCACAATTACTTTTGTTAGTTTCAAAGTATTTTAGTGACCATTGTGCATTTTTCCTAGTTGAACAGAAGGGTACCATCAATTTTATCCCCGTCTGTATCTGCCGGTAAAGAGTTAACGCGCAAGAGAAAGAGAAAAAAAAAAAAAATCAGTTGCTTGTTAAATGTAAATTTGAGTTTCTCACAACATGCATACAACCAGCAGAAGAAATGAAAAAAAAAAAACAAAAAAAAAATCACAGCTTTTCACTGCCTACCTTTTCTTTATTTAGAGTACGCTCACACTTGCAAATATAAAAAAAATAAAAAAAAAATGGTAAAAAAGAAAAAAAAAAAAACTGTCCCATTCTCCTCCAGAAAAGTGGGACGATTTATTTCTCACTTGTCATCCGTGTGTTGTAAGAAGGCAATCTATTTTTTTACTCAGCAGCTATTAATCTTTTAGACGAACATTTACTGTTTCCTATGTTACAGAATTGTAATCTATCTACAAAAATTACATAACATGCTGATGATCCGTCCGTATATGTATGGCATGAGATGTTTTTCTTGCGCAGTCCGATTTCGGAGTGAAATTGCAGCATGCTGTAATTTTTTTTTCTCATGCTGAATACAGCTGAGAAAAAAAAATAGGCCTCATTGAATAACATTGGTCCAAGAGTAATCCGATTTTTGATAGGATTGCACTTGTCCGATTTACCGTATATGCCAATGTTAGTGAACCCTTACCCTCATTCTTCTCCTGCCCCATTATACACAGGAATGCATATTATAGCAGCGTACTACTGCCCATTCATAGTCTCCCCCAAACAGTGGTACATCTCCGCTCATAAGCGGGAAGTCTTACGGAAATGTCAAAATAGTGAGGCAGTGAAGAACCCGGCTTCAGCTGATATAACGGCTCCCTTTCTTAAAGTACCAGAGCTTTGATCACTAAATTAAACAGGATTTTTTTTTACATGTTTTTCTAACAATGTATATTTGAGAAAAGTTTTACATTTTAGTTTCCTTTAACTTCATGAAGCTTTCATGGAAGTGATTGGTGAGCGTCATAGAGTCCAGCACCTCAATATTTTTGTTCTACAGTCATCTTTACAATACAGCCATGGACTATTAAAAAAAAAAAAACATTTTAGTTACTTCAGTGTTAGATTAGGCGCACACATTGCTGCTAAGACACAAAAAACGCATATAGTTTACTTCAATCTTGGCCATATAAAAAACAGCTTTTTTCCTACAAGAAAGAAACGCGTCGGGAAGAATTTTTTTTTCTGGGGTTAATATTAGATCTGACTTGGGTACACAGGGCCGACAAAAAAGAAAATTGGACCCGTCTTTCCTTGGAATCTTATAGAACCGGATGTCCTTCAGCTCAAATGGGTGAGATCTAAACATGTTCTCTGTGCACTGGCACCTTTGCATTTGGCAGTCTTCGCCATATGAGGTTTATGGTATATAGTGCTTTGGTCAGTATGTAAGTAACACGGGTGAGATAATTAGTAAAAGTTATGTTTTAATAAGGTGTTTTCCCATGCCATTTATGATCCTGAAAAACAGGAGAGAACAGGGACCAAATCTAATTACGTATATTAAAAGACAGCCAATTATGTAATTCACTAACCACAATGAATGGCTCCAGAGCTTCGCTCTCTAGGATGAAACTTGTATCCCTCTGTAGTTTTGTCCGATTGAATCTTTGGCTCTTTACCATAAAGGTTATTGCATCAGCGCAGGAAAAAGAAAACTCGATCTTAATGCTTTAGTGTTAGAATTGCAACTTGAGCCTTTTTTTTTTTTACTTTAAATGCTATAACATCTGTGACGACCAACAGGAGGTAAGGAAAGTCCTCCTCTCCCTGTCCGGAGCGTGATGAGTTATGGGATTGCTTAAGCATGAACTGTGTTAAATTTCTAAAGCAAAACCCATTTTTTGGCCTTAAAGGGAACCTGTCACTTGATTTATGCTGCCCAAACCACAGGCTATATGGATCAGAGCCTGGCTACACCATTGCAACCAGGTATGGTTTTCTCTGAAATGCTCTGGCATTTGAAGACCTAGCTGGAGACCATAGCAAGGGATGAGACTAATCCAGTGCCGCTAAAGGTGATTGACAGGTCTCTCTCTAAGTACACACATGGGAGAGACTTGTCAATCACCTGGAATGGCGTGGGGAGAAGTTGGCCAGAGATGGCATCAAACTAGTTGTCTTTCCCTATGGTCTCTGTCCAACTAGAGTAGTTGTCTTTCCCTATGGTCTCTGTCCAACTAAAGTATACCTGGCTGCAGTCATGCACGTGATGTGGGCAGCATGAATCGACTTACACGTTCCCTCTACAGCTCTATCTACTGTATCTCCAAGATATTTTAATTGTATGAGTTACAATTCTATGATTATACACTTTTCCAAAGGTAACATTAATGTTTTTAGATAAAATAAAAATTCATTTCTGCAGTTACTTTGTGCAACTGCATATTGGCAAATACTGACAGTGTACTATGTGCACACTGCTAAAATTCCCTTCTGATTCCAGTTCGATTAGGCGGTGAAGTGACCACAAGCATGTGATATGCATACATGCGGTCACATGCAGACTAGCTCCTCATCCACTTCTGTATATGAGAAGCTAGTCGGCATGTGACCTCGTGTAAGCAAAACACACTGACCGCCTGCTGGAGTTGGAGCTAGAGGGCAATCCTGACAGCGGCACCTTGTTACGATTCGGAAATCTGAAGTCACAATGAGTGACTGCAAAAAATGATGTCAAGCTAAGAGTCCAATCTTGTACATTTAAGGCATCAATGGGGCCTGCACCTATTTTGAGAAACCGGCCCTGAAGTCCTCTGCTGTCAGCTGAAGAAGTGGTCAGAATTCCTATATAAGGGAATGGCAATTATGACCACCATTCACACCGACACTGGCGCTCATCTTGACTTCACTCTCGAGATAGAAATGGATACTCTTACTGTGCCCCGAATCGACTATACATTTTATTACATTTCGCTTGAATATGCCGTAGGCGTCAAAGATGAGAATACCCCTTTAAAGACAATCAAAGATTTGCGAAAGGGTCTAACAGCAACTCAACAAATCACAGCACAATAAATAAAAAAGGCGATATGCGCTAATATGCCCAAATGTAGTGGTAATAAAGTCAATTCATCTGCCAGATAAGGAGGACGGGGCTCTGAAACGCGTAGGATTAGTCTGAAACGCGTAGGATTAGTGGAGAATCTCTTTTTGCCCACAGAAGAGTCCGTAACTAGAGACTTTTTTTCATTCAGTTTTCGAATCAGCGTGACCGGCCGGAACCCTGTCAACACTACGAACTACAGGACTACTAGCCTATTCAGAGACCTCGGATGCACAGAGATTCTCCTAACGGCTACCTGCTATCTCCTGGAAGACAACCAGCCTGGTTTTCCCGTGGATCCCCATATGTACAGGTAGTCTGATTCTAGTCATTGGCACTTCAGCTGACTTTATAACCACCACATTTGGGCATATTAGCTCATATCACCTTTTTTTATTTAATATATTTACGGCAGCCCAAAGGCAGACAGTGCATGGATTCATGCACCCGGTACTTCAATCAAATTTTCATTAAAGTGGAAGCGCTGGCTTATTCTTGTATTTACAAATCACAGCACAGCTTTTATTTAGGAGCATAAAAAAATCTAAGCTGTGCCGTGATTGGCTGCCGTAGGTAAAGAGTACGCCAATGTGTTATCGGAGTCATCTCTTTTTGAACAATCGGTTTTTGAACAATTTTAAATGTCTTAGGGCTTTTCTTCTCCTAAATTGGATTTTTCTCTGTAATTTCCGCTACAAGAGTTATGACACTGTATATAGATTGCGGGTGTGAAATCACACTGTTTTAATAGCGCGAACACAAAGCCGTGCATTAGCGTATGAGCACACAATCAGGCCTCTCATCAGCCGTGACAGCAATAAATCTCATAGTAATTGAACGGAGACTATTTTATGATTTGGAGCACTGCCCGGCCACACGCCAGTGCGTACACAAATAAAAAGACTAGTCTCTTGGCTCCTGGGTCATTGTTATTCAACATCACTGTAAAGTTAAAGGGGTATTCACATCTCCAAAATCATAACCCAATATCTAGTAGGTGTAATAATATTAATGTTAGCAAATACCACCAAATTGCGAATGTAGTATAGTTCTACTGATTAGCTATGTTCCTTACCCCTTGTGCAGAGCACTGCAGTAGCTTTGGTATCCATGGTTACGACCAGTCATCTAGTGACAGTTAGTTGCTAGTGGCCGTAATCATGGATACCTAAGCTTCTGCAATGCCTTGCATATGGGGTAAGCAATATAGCTAATCAGAAGAACTATACTACATCTCAACAAGTGAAAGTATTTACTAACATTATGATTATTATTATTATTATTACACCTACTACATATTGAGATAGGATCTTGGAGATGGGAATATCCCTTTAACCCCTTCACGACATGCGCCGTACTAGTACTACGCATGTGGTGTCTCCCCCTTAAGGTACCGTCACACGTAACTATGCACCAGCGATCCCGACAACGATATGACGCAGTCAGGATCGCTGGTGCATCGCTAAGTGGTCGCTAGTGAGCTGCCACACAGCGACATAGCAGGGGTCGGCGGTCGCTACTTACCTGTCAGACGAGGCGATCCTGACGTCCTCCCGCCCGCGTCCACACGTCGCTCGTCTCCACAACAGGAAGCCCAGCAGGAAGTTGGCGACGAGAAACGGCCCAGGACGTTCTCACGCGATCAGCGATAATCAGCGGGGGAGCCGGTCGGAGGTAAGTATCACACATAGCGATATCGCTTAGTGTGACGGGGCCTTTAGTCGTTGGGCATTCTGGAAGTCACAACTCAATGTAAGTCTATCAGAGCCAGAATGAGGCCAGAACAAGGGTATCATAGACTTACATTGGGAGCTTGTGACCGTTACGTCTGACTTCCGGTCAGGCAGAAGTTTCAGTCACAAGATGGTGGTGCAAGCCGGAGTGATGCCGGGAAGAGCATAAGACAGTGGCTGGTAAGTATAAGACTATGGTCAGGAAATTCCACTGCTGAAATCAGGTTTCATAATGCAGTTACCTGCAGGTAATTCCTATCCCAAGAGTTTGATAAAAATGATTACAGCTCTAATTAATGGGATTGTCCAGGATCAGGAAGAAAGGTTCCTTTCTGCGCAGGAACAGCACCACTCTTGTCTACAGGAGGAGCCTGATATTGCAGAATGGAACAAATGAGAATAAGATGCAATACTAGAATACAAAACCAGCCCAAAAAACCCTCACCAAATACTCAACGTGTGCACATGGCCGAAGGGTCCTTTTACAAAACAAGCCCAAACTGACGATCAATGTTAGTTTAGCTCCATTTACATGCGACAACCATCGGCTCTTTGCGAACTAGCAATTTTTAGAGTGTGTATTCATACAGTTTTATATACTGCTGACAAAGTATGAGTAAGAGTGAATGGACAGATGGAACTAAACACCAAATGTATAAGGAATCCACTAAACTGAAAACGGGCCATCATGAATGGACATGAACATTGCATTAGTCATTCTGCTCAGAAAGTCCCCAGTAGATCCCTGGGTTTCTCCTCTACGTAGGGATCTGGCTTTCACTGCATGGGCCCCTGCATTGTATCAACGGAGTAGCTGGGACAAAAAAAAAATCAGAATAAAGAATAGGGAGAAAACCTGATCTGATCCAGAAAAATAGTAGTTAGGGCAAACCAATCAATTCTAACATAAAAAAAGGGCGTCCAAATGTTAACCAGGAGAACTGTCTAAGCCGAGTCAGAATCATGATTTCGTACATAAATGTAAATATATAGCGCATCAAGAGGGACAATGGCATGTAATTAGACCAACACGAGTGCTCACTGAATGTAAGACCCACCTTCTGATCAGTGCGCTGACGGGCCCTTGTGGTTGACTGGCCAGTAGGACTGATCACATCTCTGAGGCCGGGGTCACACTAACCGACGCAAAATACGGTCAGTATTTTACATGCGTAATACGGATGAATGGCCCCTAAACAGTGCTCCGTATGTCATCCGTAATCAAGGTGCGGTCACGTATTTTGCGCATGTAAGCATCCGTATGTAATCCGTATGGCGAGATTTTCTCGCAGGCTTGCAAAATGGACATATAATGGAACCCTATGACAGGGTTTCTAACAGAAACCAAAGAATAGATATAGACACATAGAATATATATATATATGTATTCTATGTGTCTATATCTATTCTTTAGTTTCTTTATTAAACCTGTCAGTGTGAATTTACTGTATCGTGCACTGAATTGCCGGCTTTTCTAAAGGACACCGGGTGCGTATTTCTCGCAAGTCACACATCTGGTCCGTGTGTAATCCGTATTTTTTGCGCACCCATAGACTTGCATTGGCGTACTACGGCCGTAGTACGCTGACAATCGCAGCATGCTGCGATTGGCACGGACCGTAGAATACGGATGAGAAATATACGGCTGGTGCGAGTGACCCCATAGAGAATCATTGGTCTGTGTCTAATGCGTGCTTTTAGCGCCTCTCACTCGGCCGTATTCCTCGCCAGTGTGACCCCGGCCTAACAGTCCTATCAGTCAGTTTTACAGTGTGGATCGGCAGTGTCTGACAATGATACCGTGTGAGATCAGTGGAGAAAATACCGCAAGAGACAGTTCCACCGATCCAGCACCTAGCTTTAGATTTAAAAACCTCAAAAAGAGGTAAAAATCCTCCAAAAAAATTCAGATACAAACCAGACAGGCCTAAATGCATCTGCACTAATCCAGGGTGCAGCGGACCCAAGTAAAATGGCAGCTGCACAGGTGCATAAATACCAAATGAAACAGCCAGCCTACAATCAGGGATTGGCCGTGTGGCACACCAGTGCAGAAGAAATAATCTGCATGTGGCAGTGTTCACACAGGGAATGCAGGGCTTCTGGTTCACAACCTCTTAGTAACACCATATGGGGGGCTGCCCAGTGCCAACTAGAATGCATCCCGTGTGAACAGAGGCCACAAGTTTTTATATTTCTTTCAGGGTGCAGTTGGGCCCAAATGGTTCTGCACACTTGTGGCCTCTGTTCACACGGGATGCATTCTAGTTGGCACTGGGCAGCCCCCCATATGGTGTTACTAAGAGGTTGTGAACCAGAAGCCCTGCATTCCCTGTGTGAACACTGCCACATGCGGATTATTTCTTCTGCACTGGTGTACCACACGGCCAATCCCTGATTGTAGGCTGGCTGTTTCATTTGGTATTTAGGCACCTGTGCAGCTGCCATTTTACTTGGGTCCGCTGCACCCTGGATTAGTGCAGATGCATTTAGGCATGTCTGGTTTGTAGCTTTAGATTTAGTGGACTTCTAGGCATCAGTAACAAATCTTAGGCTAGTTTCACATTAGCGTTTACGGCCGCCGCTAAGCCCCGCCCCCTGCCGCGCCTCCTCCGGTAGCTCCGCCTACGGACGCATGACGCTGCATGCGTCCCCTATCTTTAGCACTGGGGACGCAGGCCGTGCGCAGTATGCATTTGGCGGCGCATGCGTCCTTTTGACGCTGCACCGAGCGCACCAAATTGCAACCTGTTGTGTTTGGCGCAGCGTCAAAAGGACGCATGCGCCGCCAAACGCATACTGCGTACGGCCTGCGTCCCCAGTGCTAAAGATAGGGGACGCAGGACGCATGAAGCGTCTTGCGTCCGTAGGTGGAGCTACTGCGGAGGCGCGGCAGGGGGCGGGGCTTAGCGGCGGCCGTGCACAGCCCGACGCTGCGGCCGTAAACGCTAATGTGAAACTAGCCTTAGGTAGATGGACTAACTGGAGCTTGGGGTTTGTCCAGGTTTTTACAACTGTATGTCAAGAAAATGTCAGACTAATGGTTGGAGTATACAAGAGCTCCAGGTTTATGCTGGGTGGACTGTGTTGAGCGGACACCAGATGGTGTTGTGTTGACTGTTACAGCCTGTTGATTTGTGTAGTTCCTCCATAGACTGAACTATACGTCCTCTTGGGTTGTGCGTTCCCTCGTCCTGTAATCCTCCATGTTGTCCTGATAAAGATAATGGTTGATGACTGTCCGACGTACCACAGTTCTTTCTCCCACAGCGTCTGAGCGCAGAATAATTCTGCTGAAAGCTGAAATCTGCAGCATTATGGAGGACTTGTCACCAGGTGAAAAGTGACCAGTTTTTGCCCTTATTTTATTCCCACTATTCCCCTGAGTATTTCAGGCTATTTTTATCATATTTTTCTATAGATATTGGCCTTTATAGTTTGTGCAATTTTTTTTTTATTTCTATCTCAAGGGGTCATGACTCCAAAGAATAATGCAGCAGCCTAAAGAATCCTGTAAGCCATGCCCCCTTGGAAAAACCGTAAAAGTTTGCACTAAATAAAAAGGCCCATATTTCTCTAATCATATCGTGGATATAAAAAAAAAAAAAAAAGAAAATTTTTCAGAAGAGCATCAAAAATAAAATAAAAGCCCAAACTGGCCGCTTCTGACTTGGTGATCGCTCCCCTTTAATAACTATTTTGCATAATAATAGACAGTATATTTACCTCCATACAAAAACTCGTGCATTAAGCAATAACATAAGATGTAGCACGGCTGATAAAATGGATTATAATTTTTCTTGAATGAAAGACGTGTCACTTCGCTGTAATCCGCAGTGTAGATTACCAGACAGATCTCTGCCGAGGTCCAAAAAGGTCGAAATCAATGAAACCTCAGAACACTTCCTGCTAACCTCGGAAATACACCATAATCTCCAAAGCCATAAGGGTTGATATATTACTTGAATTCTGTTTGACACAAATCATTCCGCTGGCATCACATTTTAACATCATATTCAGCACTTAATTATCTGCCAGGAAACCAATTTATTTCTTAAATGCCATTTGAAAGTTTCCAAGAGTATCATCTACATTTTTTTTTTTATATTCAGTATTGTAGTGGATTTCATAGCATACATAGTAATGTAACAGAAATAGCCCCAATAAAGTGTTATTTATAACAGTGCAGTCCAACAAACACGCTTATGGAGTCTTACAAATGATGCATAGGACAGACCTTAGGATTACAAGGCATTAAAAGGCATCTGTCAGCAGGTTTTTGCTATGTAATCTGAGAGCAGCACGAGGTAGGGTCTGAGACGTGCCACTTATTAGGCTGTGTGCTGTAGTTTCAATACAATGAGAGTTTTATCAGCAGGTAATTAACGCCACAGGACTACGGCTCACGTGCATCCTGGTCCAACACGTTACGACCACTGGTTAGCAGCTTACTATCAATATACAATGTTAACAGAAAGCTGCTAATCAGGAGTGTGGGCGGGGTTAGCTTTCTGAGCTCTGCTACATAAAAAAAACTCTGATTGTAGCACAACTACTGCACCCAGTAAACTAAGTGATACATTGCTGGATTCATGGTCTCTTTTCTTAAGTTATGCTCCTCTTATTTTACTATATTATTATTTGCTTATATAGGGCTACCTTATTCCGCAGCGCCTTACAGACATTAGCAGTGGCCCCATCGGGGCTCACAATCTAAATTCAGTATGTCTTTGGAGTGTGGGAGAAAACCAGAGAACCTGGAGAAAACCCATACCAAACATGGGGAGATCATACAAACTCCTTGTAGATGTTGTCCTTGGTGGGATTTGAACCCAGGACCCCAGCGCTGCAAGGCTGCAGTGCTAACCACTGAGCCACCAGTTAACAAAAACCTTGTGACAGGCACAACATGCCGCATTATTTTGTCCAGCATATTTGGCTGGATAAGCGATGGAGTCTAAGAGCTGAGCCACCAACACCAGAGAACCTTAGGTTGGTGTATGCTCAGAATGAAACTAATCTCTAGCCATAGCAGTGGGTTCACATTCTGATTACCTGTGAAGTCACATTGACAATTCCCTGTGGTGGGCAATTTATTTTCATGATACACAGGTGCAGGTCCCCAAATATCTGGATGTGGAGAGGCCTATGGAGGACATAAGATGCAACATCCAAATCAATAATCCAAAGATGGCCTGAATAAGTGCTGGTTCAGCTGGACACATGGGAGCTCTGGATACGCCAAGAGGACACTTCAGCCCGGGAGCAGACAGAAGAAGGCCCCTGTGTAAGAAGACTATATGGGCATTTTGCAGTCCAACAGTTCATCATGATGTACCATTCCACCCCTTGGGCTCCTGTGCGGCCACCCAGGTTGCACCAATGGTATGTCCGCCGGTTCTTTAGTGCTAGTCAACACATAGTGCAGAAGTTTTTCAATCTCTGGACGCGCTCAGCTTTGGTCACATAGCCAGAAATTAAGAAGGGTGTTTCCATGTAAGACAGTGGGTTGGAAACAGTTTTGAAAAATAAAACAGGCGACAGGTTCCCAATACTTGGTTCAGCTGCCTTCATAAATGCAAATACTATGGAGTCAGTGAAGACTTTGTGAAGATCTACACGGTGTGAGGAACGAACAGCAGGAGGAAAGCTGAGGGGCCCAGAAGATAGATAACCCATGTGACAGAGGCACGACGTATGTAGGGTGGTCTACGGCAGGTGCGGACTGGGGATGAAATTCAGCCCTGGCATTTGAAATCACACAGGTTCATGTTGTTCCCATCCCCAAGCACCAGATGGGATATATTACTAACTGAAGAGCCCGGCGTTGCCTGGGCATAGGTACCAACTGTGGTTATAACAAATTATAATGATTATATTGCACATAAAAACCGTGCATCTAATCCTATCCTGTGTGATACTGACTGCTGAGCCGTGTATCTAATCCTATTCTGTGTGATACTGTCTGCTGAGCCATGTATCTAATACTATTCTGTGTGATACTGTGTGCTGAGCTGCATATCTAATCCTATCCTGTGTGATACTGTCTGCTGAGCGGTGTATCTAATCCTATCCTATGTGATACTGACTGCTGAGCTGCGTATCTAATCCTCCCATGTGTGATACTGACTGCTGAGCCGTGTATCTAATCCTATTATGTGTGATACTGTCTGCTGAACCATGTATCTAATACTATCCTGTGTGATACTGACTGCTGAGCCGTGTATCTAATCCTATTCTGTGTGATACTGTCTGCTGAGCCATGTATCTAATACTATTCTGTGTGATACTGACTGCTGAGCTGCGTATCTAATCCTCCCATGTGTGATACTGACTGCTGAGCTGTGTATCTAATCCTATCCTGTGTGATACTGACTGCTGAGCAGTGTATCTAATCCTACCCTGTGTGATACTGACTGCTGAGCAGTGTATCTAATCCTACCCTGTGTGATACTGACTGCTGAGCTGTGTATCTAATCCTATCCTGTGTGATACTGGGCTCCCCCTGCAGTCTGTGTCAGAGGGTGGTCTTTGTTGGCACGGTAATAAGTTGTGTTATTTCCAGCTTTACAGAAGGACGATAACACCATAGAAATGATAAGAATAATAGGCCTCAGTTACCACAACTGTCTACAAAGAAAACTGTTGCTGATAGCAACCAATCACAACTCATTTTTCATCTTTTAAACAGCTCTGGGACAGCGTGGCGAGTTTTGAGTGGCGACTTTTGTGTTTCGACTTTTATGTGGCGAGGTTGGTGTATGTGTGGTGAAATGTGTGCTGAGGGTGGTATATGTGATGAAGCACGTGGTAGTGTGTGGTGCATTTTGTGTGTGTTCATATCCCCTTGTGTGGTGAGTATCCCATGTCAGGGCTCCACCTTAGCAACTGTGCGGTATATACTCTTTGGTGACATCACTCTCATTCTTTCAGTCCCCCTTGTTCACATCTGGCAGCTGTCAATTTGCCTCCAACACTTTTCCTTTCACTTTTCCCCCCCATTATGTAGATAGGAGCAAAATTGTTTGGTGAATTGGAATGCGCGGGGTTAAAATTTCACCTCACAACATAGCCTATGACGCTCTCAGGGTCCAGACGTGTGACTGTGCCAAATTTTGTGGCTGTAGCTGCGACGGTGCGGATGCCAGGCCCGGACATATACACACACACATTGAGCTTTATATATTAGATATCACCCTGGATGGAAGAAAGGAAGATTTTTTACCTGACCAGTATTTCTAATGATACCAGTGGCCTGTTGGGGTAAATGACGGAGTCAGCGACTTTGTGCTCCGTCACAACTCTTAGCAGTGTGGGTGTCTTGAGAACACCGATTCTGTTAACAACATAGCAGATTAGACAGCCCACGACCAAACAGGCCCTTCTGGCATTTGCCAGAATTGCCAGATGGCCAGTCCGGCCCCGGTCTATGGTATCTGAAACAGGAGGGACACTAAACATAAAACTTACTCAAAGTCGTGAAATAAATCTAATGTTCCTGTCTGCTCGATGCAGAAATGCCTCCTTCCCTCTAAGACATTAAAGGACAGCAGGCATTATTTTCACAAGGAAACACATAGCACGGATGTCACCCTCCTTGCTTTAATACAAGTAACTAGTTGCAGGAAATCCTCTTATTTCTAGGCTACATTGTGAGAGCAGGAAATAACAAAAAGTAAAGTGTACGGCTACAAATTTACTAAACGTACCACTTGACTGTGATGGTAACACGGATGGCCTTGTCATGTAAGTTCACGGCCAACATGGTGGCAACATGCTGCATGTAACAAGCAGAAGCAACAGCGTGCTGAAGAATGTGGAGAGACCTTACCCTTTACAGATAACTCATCATAAATATTCACAGCTCACTTCTTCCTCCGATGAATACCAGAAAATGTCACAGTAAGTTCTTAACATAACGCCGCACTTCTAAATCCTTGTGATGTGACTTACAGGATTATTAACAAAAGAACAAAGTTATCCCCTATCTACTGGATTAGGGGTAACTTGCCGATTGCTCAGGGTCTGAGTGCTGGGTCCCCCAGCAACTCCAAGATTGTGGCTTTAGAACCCCAAAATGTGGCTGTGCACCCCCTTCATAATGAAACGGAGATGCGCATGTGCGGTCTCCATTCTATTTATTGTCTATGGGACTTCCAAATACAGTACTGGGCCAGTCACACAGACAATGAATGGAGCAGAGGCCGCACATGAGAACGTTCGCTCACCTCCGGATGGCATTGCATATAGCACCGTTTTTGGTCTTGGGATCAATGGGAATCCCAGCAGGCTAATGCTTCAGCGATTAGGATTACTAAGTTATGTCCTATCACATTATGGATAACTTGTTTTTAGGGAATACTCCTTTAAAAGGGATTTATAATAACTAATTATATATATTGGCTATCGAGCCTGATCCATGAACAAGTGGCGAACTTTTCATTGGTACGTTTTTAATTTTATTAAAGTATTAATTAGCAAAAAAAAAGATGAAATTTTTACTCTGGCGCCATTTTATTGAAGTCACGTACTAGAACGTCAACATAGCAACATAGCAGTGCGCACACACCAGCCAGGCCATAGGGATAATGGCGAAGGCACTGCTTTATTGACATTGTAGTAGAGTTTTTGTGCTGGAATCAAAGTATGTGCATCCCACGATATCCGGTGCCATTTTGTTGATGACACTGTGTATGCGCACATGCTGACTCCAGCACCACACTGCGTAGGTGCCACCTATCCTTGCTTAGGACAGAAGGACACGTCCTGCATTCTATATAAGATTATATAATGAGAAGTTTACTTTTAGAATAGACCATAAATGTCAGACGGGTGGGGTCATCTGACTAGATAGATGTGTATGGGGTCACTTTCATCGTGTACAAGGCACTGCTCAGTACATGTTGTAGTGCCTGTGACTGGTACTAAATGTATGAAAGCTGAGCCTAGCAAACAATGACGGGGATGCACTGCTCTCTATCAGCTGATTAGTGGGGGTGTAGGCCATTGGACGCCCATTAATTTGATATTTATGGCCAAACCTAACAATATGCTAATAATGTAAGTTCCATAGTACCCTTTGTATTAGGTTATTCAGTTCCTCATATTTCCGTTTTGCTATCACGGCCCTGATAATTTGTAAGTGTTGTTAATATGAGTGGAGGAAACAATTAGAAGCAACAACAGCTCAGCTGTAAATTCACAACGTCCATAATGTCATGAACTGAAGCACTAAGCGCACAGTGCGCCTGTACGAACACTTACTAGTAAGCACCAAACTGGCTCTGAAAGCAATTTAAAGGGGTATTCCCATCTCAAAAGAAATGTCTCATGGATGCAGACACAACCTCTGGGACCTGCACCTACCAGGAACGAGCATCTCTCTCCATTATAAGGAACCTGGGAGCACATTTTTACCTATTGTTATGTCTGTAAAGGTGTTCGTTCTCCAATAATTATATTTTTTTTTTTTTGTGATCAGATTTGCCAGTCATGAGAAATCTACTGCAGAAGCTATATGCAAATCAGGCCGCAAGTGCACTAGGGGCGTGTCACTGAACTTGAAAGAAGCAGCCCAAGTGCTTTAACACTCCCCCACTGCACCCTGGCTATGGTTCCCATACTAGATTTCTTATGATTGGGACATCAGATCTCTCCAAAAAAGGTGTCATTTTTGTTTGGGGACAAGCATCTATACAGCCATATTACTATCTCCGAATTAAAAACATGCTGTAAGGTTCCCTTTAAAGGTAATCCTGTCAGCAGGTTTTTGCTACCTTAACTGAGAGCAGCATCATGTAGAAAAACAGACCCTGAATCCAACAATGTATCACTTAGTTTACTGGGTGCAGCGGTTTTGACACAGAATTTTTAGATTTAGCATGAAGCGGAGCTTTGAAAGCTAACCCCGCCCACACCAGGCTCTCTGTGTATATTGTGTATTGACAATGAGCTGCTTATCACAGGAGGGGGCGGAGTCAGACAAGTCCCCATGCTCCAGCTTAGTCACAGCAATGATAATGTATTGGTGATAAAACATTCACTGTAAGTAAGCAACACCACATTCTGATATGTGACACATCATGGAATTCTGTGTTTTAACCCCTACCTCAGATTTCACATCAGAAACATACTGACGGATTCCCTTTAACGTCTATAGGCGGTCTAGAAATTGGTGAGCAAGCGTCCTGTGTGAACCACATTAATAAAATCTTAGTGGCTGAGAAAGTGTGAATGTGTGCCAGTGAATGGTAATCAGCTCAGAGCCTCTGTCATCAGAAAGTCAATTTTGACAATTTCACCCTTTATGAGCATATAATATGCAGCTATGACACAGGCAATTATGCTGTGACCCATTTTATTACTAGTAATTGTCTAAGGAGAATGATTCATGCCGTGCGCCTCTCAGTGACCAGTGTGGTCTGGGCTGCGTTCACATGTTGAAGCCGCAAAGCATTTTGTTCATGTGACTGTTGTAAAATCGGTGTGTATTTCTGCAAAAAATGGTGCATTTTTCCATGACTGAGTTAAAAAAAAAAAAAAACATGCCTGCAAGGTGTGAACACAACCTTAAATCATTCAACCCCACTATTTTCAACTGGTGTCTACATACTTTTGACCACACAATGCATGTTTATACCTTTCTTGAAGCTTCACCTTGATGAGTGCTGCAGGTTGTGGTCACATTATTTAGCAACCCCATGCAAGGCAAAGGAAAAAAAATGGTGCAGAAAGAGGAAGTAAAGAAAAAGAATATGCCAGAGGTGAGAGCAGGGCCGGTGTTAGGGGCAGGCAGACCAGGCAGCTGCCTAGGGCCCCTGCTCCTCCAGGGGCCCCCAGCCAGTAGCTGCTATGGGGCACGTAAGAGGGCCCCCCCATCATTCAGTCAACTGTATCGGCATCATAGATGCCGATACAGTTGAAAACAGTGATGGAGAGAGCGTCAGCTGACATTCCCTCTACCATCATTCCCCCTCTGCTTGTAACTCAGTGGAGCCGATGAGGCCAGAGCAGAGCCTGAAGCAGTGCGGGGAACAAGGAGGTGAGATGTGTGTGTGTTCGTTCCCTCTCCCTTCATTCCCCCTCTGCTTGTGACTCAGCAGTGGAGCCGATGAGATCGGTGCAGAGCCTGGAGCAGTGCAGGGACCAAGGAGGCGAGGTGAGATGTGTGTGTACTATACTGTGTGTTGGGGCAGCTTCACAATACTGTGCTTTGGGGGGAGCTGCCCTATACTGTGTGTTGGGGGGAGCTGCAATATACTGTGTGTTGGGGGGAGTTGCACTATACTGTGTGTGTATAGGGAGCTGCATTATACTGTGTATGTGGGGGGGCTGCAATATACTGTGTGTGTGCGGCTGCAATATACTGTGTGTGCGGCTGCAATATGCCCTGAGTGGGGCTGTATTATATGCTATGAGGGGGGCTGAATTATACTCTATCAAGGACCATGGTGGGTGCATTATACTATATGTTATATATGGGACCTGCATTATACTGTACCGAGGACTATCTGTCCCCATCATTCTTCCTCAGCCGGTGTAAAGAAACTCGGGAACAAGCATCGAACGACTTCAATATTGTCGATCACGCTCGTTTAAATGGAATCTGTCACCCTTTTTTTCGGCTTGCAGCTGCCGGCATAGACATTGGGGGCTTATCTATAGCATTCTGTAATGCTGTAGATAAGCCTCCAATGTAACCTGAAAGATAAGAAAAACACGTTATATTATACTCACCGGGGTGGGCGGTCCGGTCCGGTGGGCGTTGCGGTCCGGTCCAACGCCTCCCTTCTTCATGCGATGGCGTCCTCTTCTTCCCTTTCTGTAGTGGCTCCGGCGCATTACTCTGCCCTGTTGAGGGCAGAGCAGAGTCGTGCAGTGCGCAGGCATCTGGAGAGGTCCGGCGCCTGCGCACTGCAGAATTCCACTCTGCCCTCAACAGGGCAGAGCAGTGCGCTTGTGCCGCAGCCATTACAGAAAGGGAAGAAGAGGACGTCATCGCATGAAGAAGGGAGGTGTTGGACCGGACCGCAACGCCCACCGGACCGGACCGCCCACCCCGGTGAGTATAATAACACGTGTTTTTCTTATCTTTCAGGTTACATCGGAGGCTTATCTACAGCATTACAGAATGCTGTAGATAAGCCCCCGATGTCTACGCCGGCAGCTGCAAGCCGAAAAAAAGGGTGACAGATTCCCTTTAATGGCCTGAACTCTGTGTATGTAAGTACATCCTAAATGTTTCTGTGTGATGGTGCAATATGTGAACATTTGGAGCCATACTTTAAACTTTTGCCCAGGACCCCACTTTCTCTAAAACCGGCCCTGGATGAGAGGAAGTCTGAAGAAAGATGCAAAAAAAAAAAAAAATGATAAAAAAAGATAATTAAAATAAAGAAAAAGAATATGTCTGGATATAAGATATTAAACAATCATCATCACAACAGTGGATTTCAGTATAGATTAAAAAAATGGATTAAACTACATAAAAGTAAGGCTAAATCATAAAACGTCTGCCAACAAAATATACATATATGTCAGTGCACGTCCTACGATCCATATGCACACAACAGACATCCATTCATTACAGTGTTACCATCTGGAAAACCCATCACTGCAATGTTTGCATACCGAAACGCTTCTCGTCCCGGCACATACACCTACTGTAGGTCAAAACATTTTCCATATAGGAAAAAAAAAAAAAAAAAAGAAAGTAAATGTGGAGCACAGTGTTAAACAGATCTGCATGGTGCGACACAGTACAAGTCACTCAGTGTAGAGAGTACACTTATAATTAGCTTTTCTAATTTGTCATCCCACCGAGCAGAACACATCGGAGGGCAATAATGTGGACAAATGCTTCAATAGCGGCTCCTTCGGCTGCATTAATTACTGAACAACATTTTAAAATACCGTTGACAGATTGTGAAATTAGAACCAGAAAGTCATAAACCAAATGACTCATGGCAGATACAGACATACGCAGTCATCGACACCAATTCTTCCCAAATCTATGCTCACAAAATGAATTTATAAACCTAGAATAGGATAGGAAAAGGGTATGGCATTCTACCACGGTGATAAGTCACTGTAAATCAGCGCAATCACTGAGAAACACTTGTTATTATACAGCAATATGTGTATGCATGAATAGGTCTGTATATCTGAGCTAGATATATGTAAGGCTTCCAATACTTAATGTTTATCAGCTGCAAGAAAGTCTTATATTTCACTGGATATTTTCATTTAAACTGAGTACTTCCTCCAATTGCTGAAGCTCCGCTGACTCTGGAACAGTTTTTCTTTTTCTTCTGCGTCCCTCCGTTCTACAGTTATGCCCGCTGGAAATAATAGTGCAAATTTTCCCTTCGACCAACTGGCCGTCTACCACAGAACTGCTCTGTGGGCGTAGTTGTGTTCTGATGCTGGCCAATCAGAGGAAAAAAAAAAAGAAACCGCCCACAGAGAAGTTCTGTGGTATACGCCCAGTTGGTTGAAGGGGGAACAAATTGCATCTTTCTTTTTCACGAGGGCATAACTTTAGAACACAGAAGAAGCACAGAAGAAAACGAAAAACTATTCCAGTATCAGTGGAGCAGCGCCAATTTGAGGATTTTCTCTTTTCTAGTAAAAAAAAAAAAAATCCAGTTAAAGGTTCTAATAAACAAGATATAACTGACATTTTTATAATACACTGCTCAAAAAAATAAAGGGAACACTTAAACAACAGAATATAACTCCAGGTAAATCAAACTCCTGTGAAATCAAACTGTCCACTTAAGAAGCAACACTGATTGACAATCAATTTCACATGCTGTTGTGCAAATGAAATAGACAACAGATGGAAATTATTGGCAATTATCAAGACACCCTCAATAAATGAGTGGTTCTGCAGGTGGTGACCACTGACCACATCTCAGTACCAATGCTTTCTGGCTGATGTTTTGGTCACTTTTGAATGTTGGTTGTGCTTTCACACTCATGGTAGCATGAGACGGACTCTACAACCCACACAAGTGGCTCAGAGTGCAGCTCATCCAGGATGGCACATCAATGCGAGCTGTAGCAACAAGGTTTGCTGTGTCTGTCAGCGTAGTGTCCAGAGGCTTGAGGCGCTACCAGAAGACAGGCCAGTACATCAGGAGACATGGAGAGGGCCGTAGGAGGGCAACAACCCAGCAGCAGGACCCGCTACCTCAGCATTTGTGCAAGAAGGAACAGGATGAACACTGCCAGAGCCCTGCAAAATGACCTCCAGCAGGCCACAAATGTGCATGTGTCTGCACAAATGGTTAGAAACCGACTCCATGAGGATGGTCTGAGTGCCCGATGTCCACAGATGGAGGTTGTGCTCACAGCCCCCTGAAAATATCTAAATGTACACAGGCTGCAAGAAAAATACACTTTTAACAGAAAGACACAGCTCAAAATGTCATTGTCCTGGACTTTAATATGTAAATCCAAGACCGGTCACATCTCCTGACGTGTGGTTTTGGCAAATATTAGAATTTTCCATCAAAACATACAATTCAGAAGGATCTTTTCTCATTCCTGTCGGCTGTGTTATTGTTAGGGCTGGCGGGATGCACCAAATTATAAAGTAGTAGTAGGTGCGTTCGCAGCCCGGAGTCCACCGTGCAGAGGTGGTACACTGCTGCTAGAAAATGGCGGAAGAATAGAGTGGAGTAAAAACAGTCACACGTGGGTTACGTCACCCAAAGTGAACAGGAGCGGACTCTGTTAATTCACAGAGCCGCGCAGCCGCTGAACGTGGATGCCGGAGCCTGTTTAACTCACAGAGCTCGGCCAAAGAGCGCACAGCAAGCGGCCACAAAACTCTACCCCAAGGACACAGGGTTAGTGTCCATCTAGGCCCAGTGAGCTTGCGGTGTCACTGCCATGAGCGCCACTATAGACGCTGGCTATGGAGTGTGGAGCACGGGCACTGAGGCGTGCCGAGTCACTAATGATGACCAATGCCTGTCTCAGACTCTGACCTGCCTAAGCCTGGGCGCTAGCAGGCTAGGCTGCACAACACATGCGTACCAAGGGTAGGGGTTTCATAATGAGTCAGTCACCAGAGACATTCATACGTGCATACATCACTCACTCCACATAGTCTGTAATTACAGTCTATCTTAGCGCATGGCCGAGCGGCCATGCGAACCTTTTATAGCCGCGAGCGTCCGGGACGTTCCTGGCTTCTCGGATGGGCCAATCCGAAGACGAGCAGGACCTGAGCACGTGACTTTCGATCTCCAATGGGAGATCACTCCACGGGCATGCTCAGTGGTCCGACATGAGGACTTATTCCCTGGAGAATCTCGCTGCTGAGCAGCATGCATTGCCATAGCTGTGCCAGAGGTGGCAGCAGCAAGCAAACCCACGGAGCTGGTCTGGGCAGAGCGCTGGGACCGACGAGTTTGCTGAGCAACCTCCTCTGCGGCTGGAGAGGAATGGGAGACCGCTGGAAGTAAGGCTCGGGATTCCCGCTGTGCAGGAACCCGACGCCTAACAGTTATTCCTGTTATCTTTTCTAGAAATTATAACTTGACAATTGGGTGTTACCATCCCCCATTATCAAAGGGGTGTGCCGCTACAAATCTAGCACTGACAGGGTAACGGTAGACCTTGTGGGGACTTTATTCATAATGTCTAGTAGGAATAATAGAGGAACACTGCAACACATCAAAAAATACTCCAGAATTGTGATTTCATGTCAGCTCCTCTTCAGGTGATGGCATCATCACTGTAGGTCAGATAATGTCTAAATTCTCCTTGGCTGTGTTGGAATTGGATTTTTTGACACATTAGACTCAGCTCAGTGTTAAAGGGGTTGTTCGTTGTCATCAAGATCTTATCTATCCACAGGATAAGTGATAACGTGTTGATCTGTTGGAGTCTGACCGCAGGGTCCCGCACCGATAGGAAGAGCAGGGAACTTTTATTTGCCCCAGAGAGATGAATAAAGTGGTGTTATCCTACCTGCAGCTCAACTTTGTAATGGGGATAGAAAATTCCCAATTCTGCCGACTGGAGAGGTCCCAGCGATCGAAACCCCACTGATCAGTAAGTCATCACATACCCTACCTGCACAACCCCTTTAATTAGCTGTATCAATCATATTCGGAAGGCATCTATTAAACTGCACAGATCCTTGTATCTAGACCTATCTGGTTCAGGACATCTGATTTTTATACTGTGATACCTACTTCTGCAGTCATGGGAAATTTTTTTTTACCAGCCTGAATTACTTTGCCTAAAAAAAATAAGGTTAAAGTCTTATTAAAGGCAGTCTATCAACAGTATGCAGGATGGTCCCTGCATGAGATCTGGTCCAACCACTCTGCCAGCACTGATTAGCTGCTCACTGTCAATATATTATGTACATAGAGAGCTGTGGTGTGGGTGGGATTAGCTTTCTGAGCTCTGCTACATCTAAAAACTCTTAATGTATCACAACTGCTGCACTCATCAAACTAAGTGATACATCGCTGGATTCAGGGTCTCTGTCCCTATGTTATGCTGTTCTCAGATGAAGTAGCAAAGACCTGGTGACAGATTCCCTTTAAGTAATTAAACAATATACACACAATTTCTAAAAGTAAAAAAAAGCAGAAATGCTCATGACATATAATTACTAATGAGAATATGCAGCTCCTTAGCAGTATCAAATTGGAGTAGGTCATTTTTGCAGAACCATACAGGAATTTCAGGCAACAAGAAACATCCTTTTCATCACATGATCAACCCTGCACAACGCAAACTGTATTTAAAAGAGGAGATGAAAGCACAGTAAAAGAAAACATATTAAAGAGGGTGTCCACTACATTTATATTGATGACTTCATCAATGTCTGATTGTCCAGGGTCCGGCACCCAGCACCCCCACCGATCAGCTGTCATCGGTGTCGGCGGCCGGATGTACTCACTTACCGAGCTGCTCCGTCTTGGTAGTGGCCGAGGCGTGGTACTGCACATCCGCCTCCTATTCAAATCAATAGGATGTGGATGTGTAGTATCCTGAGCGCCACTATCAGAAGACGGTAAGTGAGTACTTCCAGCCAGCGGCCGCAGCTGACACCAGTAACAGCTGATCGGCAGGGGTGCTGGGTTTCGGACCTTGGACAATCAGACATCTATCGCTAGTCACAGGTAAGAGAACGTTAGAGAATGTGCTACTACTACTGGGCATGGCAGATTTTAGGCAGTTTAATACTACTAATTGGTTAAATTTACTAGTTCTGGCTCACATTGCAAAAACAAAATGTGAAGTGGAATAAAATGATATAATTGTAATAGTGCGAGGGGTAACAAGATCCGACCGCAACCTGGAGCAACAGGTAATGAGTGTCATCAACGGCATCTCAGCAAGGAGCAGGACTACATTACTACCACATGGAACCCGCCAGATCACTGGGCACAGTAATGGGGGTTACTTGGATTTCTGGTCCTTTATCATTGTCGTTGACTGTGTTCCATCTAATAAGCAATCAGTTAAACTGCAGCCGGTTTCACACATCCGACATTCACGATCCGCGTATCGAGCACGGTGTCTCCAGACCCGAACTCAGCCTCATTTATGCATATGAAGTTGTTGAGTTTGGGTTAGGAGACATACGGGAGGTCTAGCTATGGCAGGCGGTAGGAGGAACATGATAGTCAGATGTGAAGAACCCCCTTAAGTAGCTAGAGGTCTACACGAACCGGCCAGCATCACTAAGCAACCACAGCTACTTGTTTCCTGATCGGCGATCGGTCAATAGTCTGTTTACACAGGCCGTCCCCAACTCAGATAGGCACCGAATGATCTGTAAGGCTGGAGTCACACTAACCTGCGCAAAATACGGTCAGTATTTTACATGTGTAATACGGATGAATGGCCCCTAAACAGTGCTCCGCATGTAATCCGTAAGCAAGGAGTGGTCGTGTATTTTGCGCATGTAAGCATCCGTATGTAATCCGTATGTAATCCGTATGTAATCCGTATGGCGAGATTTTCTCGCAGGCTTGCAAAATGGACATATAATGGAGCCCTATGACAGGGTTTATAACAGAAACCAAAGAATAGATATAGACACATAGAATGTATATATACCGTATATGTATTCTATGTGTTTATATCTATTCTTTCTTTCTTTATTAAACCTGTCAGTGTGAGTTTACTGTATAGTGCACTGAATTGCCGGCTTTGCTAAAAGACACCTGGTGCGTATTTCTCGCAAGTCACATGTGTGGTCCGTGTGTAATGCGTATTTTTTGCGCACCCATAGACTTGCATTGGCGAACTACGGCCGTAGTACGCTGACAATCGCAGCATGCTGCGATTGGCACGGAGCCTAGAATACGGATGAGAAATATACGGCTGGTGCGAGGGACCCCATAGAGAATCATTGGTCCGTGTGTAATGCGTGCTTTTAGCGCCTCTCACTCGGCCGTATTCCTCGCCAGTGTGACCCCGGCCTAATAGATGTAGTACACATAGGCAGCCATCATTCACAATGATGCGGGTCCTGCTTAGACGGAACACTGTGCAGCTGAGAATGGTGATCTTTTCAGCAAACCAAAAGATCATTTCGCCTGACGAACAAGCATTCTGTTTCTTCACCGGCTGATTGGCAGCCCGCAAGATTATTGTGATATGAGCCATTCATGATAATCTTGCACCGTAAATATATGTCCTATTTGGACATTAAAAATTGGGAACCCAAGCTCGGGACCCCGTGTGAGGCACAGCACCTCTACGACAGTGGCTTTCATTCCGGTAGCGTTGCGTCATCCTTTTATTACGTGAAGAGCCAGTCTGTACATCTGAATGGCAGCCATGTAATCCTACATACAGGCCTGGCTGACACATCACCACTACTTTTGGCATTCCCAGTGACAGGCTATCAAATCATGCTGGGAGTTGTAGTTTCACAACAGGTATAAAAGGACACAGGTTACTCATCTCCGCTGTGAATACACAGCCATCTGCACCTGATCACCATCACATACAGAGTCTCCATAGAGATCTACGGGGGATTTCTGTCCCGACCACGGCCAAGGATAAGTTTGGCGGTAAAGAGTAATTACTACTTATCGGTGACTGAGATTTCCCTTTCACATTCCACCAGCGCTGTTACCTGCGGCTCCAGCAGAACTGACAGCTGCGGCTAAGTGACACAAGCCGTCACCAGGTCCGAAGTGGCCATGTTTTACTCGTATTTTATTCCCGATGCTCCCTTGAGTATTCTGTTTTTTTTTTTTGTTTGTTTGTTTTTTAATCCTCCATACAGTTCCAGAGATCTGGGCCTTTTTATTCAGTGCTAATTTTTATGGTCTTTACAAGGGGGCGTGGTTCTGAGTAATAATACAGAGCACGTCTCCAGAGAATCACGCGAGCCACGCCCCCTTGGTAAAGACCAAACAGAAAAGCTTTTTTTTTCCCCCCTCTCATTTTCAGAATCCCTTTTCGTAAGTTGATAAATAAGTTAACCCCCCCCCCCATTACAAGACCGAGTTCATGGAGCAAAACGGCAGAAAAGGAGTCTTGTTTTCTGACAACTAATCAGAGTTCAGTATTTTTAAGCTTAGCTTAAAAAATAAAGGCTGAACTCTGGTCGTTATGAGATGCTATTTGGCATTATACTAAATATGTGACGGCATGTCGCAAGCGTCACGTCACTGCTTCTCCATAAAAAGTTGAGGATTCCGGCGACTCAGAAAAGAGGCAGAATGAGGTAAGTATAAGTGACATCCTTTTTAATACTCCTGCCAGAACTCGGAGGTTTTCCGGAGATTTGCTATTAAAATCCTTTAATTTTTAATTAAAGTAAAAACCAGTGTTCTACATAATCTCCTAACTCCAGCTACGGCAAGACCGGTAACAATGTCAATGTAATAGGGTATTCTGTACAGAAACATAGGTCACCACCCTGTCGTCAATCTTCAGAGAGGGGTCTCACACCAGCAGAGACCAACCAGACCACGGGCGATCTCCTAGCCTAGTGTATATGGGATATGGTGAAGGCTGAGCGAGGGGTCCCAGTACAAGGCAAAGAGCAGGACCCCTCACATACTGTAGGCATTAACACTGCGTATCCTACTTTGCAGACTAGGAATTGGTGGGGGGGGGGGACATTAAAAGTGCAATAGGGTGTCATCAAAATTACAGCATTTAGGCAAAACGCGGTACCGCTCCCTGATGTTATGCGAAACCCAACACTGTAAAAGCTATCGAATAAGGATCCCAGCTGCTGCAGCGCCACAAGATGGCAAGCCAACATAGCATTCGAGTATCCGGAGGTTGTGGGTAATCTGCGCTGCTGGTGCTATAGCCAACAAAGGAGTCCAACTGAGAGAGGGTACCAGTGTGGCTTACTCTCTATGCGTTTCGAAGCATCCTTACTTCTTCAGGAGACCACAACGGTACGAAGCTTTGTGGTTTCTCATGAAGAAGGATACTTCGAAACGCGTAGAGAGTAAACCGCGCTGTTACCCTCTCCCAGTTGGCCTCCATTGTTGGCTATAGCACCAGCAGCGCAGATTACCCACAACCTCCGGATACTCGAATACTGTGCAGACTACACAGACCTGAGGGGTCCGCCTGGCTCCATGCCAAGTGCTGACCTCCCTTGGTCTAAGCATAAGAGGATATAGATTGATTAGGGTGACCTTACTTTTTGGGGTAATGGGTTTACCCTGGTGGCAGAGCAAACAATGATGGTCAAATTCCAAATAACCCATGTGGCCGCTGTAGCCAATCACTTGTCTAAGCATATGATTAGCAGCAGCAGTCAAGCTGGGAATATGAGGCACCTACACTGCAGGAAAGGTGAACACAAGACCAAGGGGGACGATCAGGGATGTGGCATTAGCGCAGGGGTCATGAAATGGGTGGGTGTAAATACTGTAATTATTTCAGCATTATTGCTCCATGTATACAGACTGATTTTTTTTAATAAGCTTGGAAATCCCCTTTAAGGACAAATCTGCCAAGTTATGCCGAATATGTATAAGGAAACGACAGAAGAGATTTTTCACTCAAGACTTCAGGAAAGCCACCACCGGCGGGACCCTACTGACTGTCCCCAAGATATCAAAGTAGAAGGTGGAACAATACAATGAAGCCTTTTCTATTTGTGTTTGTTGCCCTTTCTTTCAGGCACTGGGATATTCATTCTTGAATATATTGGTCAATCTAAGGAGCGCCAAGTCCAATTACACGCAACTACAATCTGCTGATCAGGAAGAGTCGCCCGGCTCCCATCTCCAGAACATTCATTTCTATCCGATGCAGAACTGCGAAGTGGCCATCGTCACAGCAACAAATGGCTCATCCCAAACTGAGCACAACAGATCCATCACCAGGAACTCTGTACCCTTCCCATACAACGAGTGTCATCCAAAAAGATGGATATGGGATAGATAGATATAGGAAAGATATAGGATAGATATAGATATGGGATAGATAGATAGATAGATAGATAGATAGATAGATAGATAGATAGATAGATAGATATGGGATAGATATGGGATAGATGGACAGACAGATATAGGATAGATAGATAGATAGATAGATAGATATGGGATAGATGGATAGATATAGATATGGGATAGATGGATAGACAGACAGACAGACAGATAATCAGCCATGAGAAGGAACATGTTATACATAGTTTGACCATGAGGAGCCAGTGCTTCCCACCCAATGCATGGGTAACAACGGGTCCCCGGGTGACAATGGGTGCCCTCACTGCCCTGCACAGATGCCATCCAGCATTGCTCACTGCCCAGGACACTGGCAGGCCCCCACAGCTGGCACAGCAGGATGCCCACACTCCTGGAGGCTGCCAGTAGGGGTCTGTAGATGGAGACTGGCTGCACACGGGCCCCTGCACGGCTGCCATGCGATGCCATAGTGGGCACTGATGCAGCACGATGAGCAGAGCAATGGAGAGGGGAGCTACAGCGCGAGTGATGCCAGCCCCAGCTGGTGCTGCCTGCAGACGGTGGGCAGTGAGGGGGCGTTATGGCTGAGATCACAGCCAGGGAATGGGGTCTCTGCAGAGGCAATGCAGGGGGTCGTATTTAGGTGGCATTTCCTAGCTGAGGCTGCAGGGGGATCCCAGACCCCGGGGCACAGGGAAGCCCAGCGCCTGCCGCTGCTGTCACTCACCTGTGCCCGGGCTCCTCTGCGCACCTCCTCTTTCTCTCCTCTGCCGCTGTTTTCCTATCGGGCTGCTCCTGAATACCACCAGCAAGAAGAAAAAATGACAGTCCACGCCCATCATTCGCTTACCACGCCCTTCGGCCACGCCCCTCTGCGCCAACACCTGCCCACTCTTCCTGCAAAGCGGCGTCTCCTCCATGATCTTCAGTTCTGCCACTATGGATGCCGACCAATAGGAAGCTCAGATTAGTGAGTGATCGTGGAGACAACCAATAGGAGCAGTCAGGGGGCGGGCAGTGTAGTGAGGAGGGCGATACTGCAGGTGTGGAATGCGGAGGGACGGGATAGGCAAGAGACGATGTAGGGGCGGAGACTTGGTTGTCTCCTAGGCAACCTTCAGTGGAGGCGTCCTGGGTGACAGCGGGGGGCGTGGCTATAACACTGCCTCTCCATGTCCAGTGTGACCTGGAGCGGGGGCGCTCCGCTGGAGCCGTGTTCACATTGTGCATTATTTATGGCGTTGTCAGGAATCCCCAGTGCACGTGTGGTGAAGAGAAAGCGCGGGACTGACACCCTCAGCTTAGAGCAGAAGGGAAAGGGAATTAGAAAACAGCGCCACACCTGTCCACAGGTTGTATGTGGCGTTACAGTTAAGCTATGTTCACTTCAATAATGTACACTTAGGCTGTGTTCACATGTTGTGTTTTTGGTGCGTTTTTCCCTCAGGCAAAACCTGCTCTCTTGGGAAAAACGCTGCAAAAAAAAGCAGGTTTTGCTCAGCTCTTGGGTTTTTCCTGTGTTTTTTCTGGCGTCTTTGTCAGGTTACATCTGTCTCTTGTGACTGCTGATAACGTTTAGTGCCTAAAAAAAAATCTGATTCAGCTTCATCAGGTTTTGGCACCAAAAACGCAGCAAAACCTGACACCTGCGTTTCTCCATCGTTTCTTCCAATACTCGTTGCTTTCAATGGGTGAAAAAACGCTGAAAAAACATTGAAAGAAGTGAAAGGCTGCGTCCTGCAAATGCCAAAGGGGTGCACAAAATACCGAGCAGGTTCATCTAGGCTGGCATTGGTCTGGATCAGTCAGATGCTCCTGAATAATGAAGAGGGGCACAATTCTTCAGTAATCTGGAGCTTCTCAACAGTGACCTGCGCCTCCAGTCTCCATGCCAGAATTCACAGTCCAGTCAGGTAATGCCGTGAGATTTCTGGCATAGGGAGCAGGGCTGCCAACAGGAATTTCAGGGCACCATACTGGCAAAATTTTTAGACTCCCTGGAGACTCTGCCAAGGGTCCACCCAACCTCCACCTACACCCTTCGAACCTTCCAGGGTCCCATCTTCCACTCTTGGAAAAACTCCACTTCTGCACCACATCCTCACCAATCACACATTAACATTTCCCATCAAACACCAAATCACTTACATAGCCAGCACTTTTATCTTTTTTTTTAAAAAGTAGACTCTTTTGACCGGGCCCTACTCTACGCTAACCTATTAAACATTTCTTAAAATTTCCAATACTCTGTTTAGGTATATTTTTATTTATTTTTACTCAAGGGAATGAGTCACATACGTTTTTTAAAATTATCAATAATGCCATATACCGTCACACCATTACCAGACCACATATTACCACCATATAGTGACCGAATAATACCACATACCAGGGAAAAATTCCACCACACCATGACCAGACCACAAATTACCACCACATAGTGACCGAATAATACCACATTCCAGGGACAAACACCGCCACACCATGACCAGACCACATATTACCACCACATAGTGACCGAATAATACCACATTCCAGGGACAAACACTGCCACACCATGACCAGACCACATATTACCACCACATAGTAACCGAATAATACCACATACCAGGGACAAATGCCACCACACCATGATCAGATCACATATTTCCACCACATAGTGACCGAATAATACCACATACCAGGGACAAATACCGTCACACCATGACCAAATCACATATTACACCACATAGCGACCAAATAATACCACATACTAGGGACAAATAACCACCACACCATGATCAGATCACATATTGCCACCACATAGTGACCGAAAAATACCACATACCAGGGACAAATACCATCACACCATGACCAAATCACATATTACACCACATAGCGACCAAATAATGCCACATATCAAGGACAAATATTGTCACACCATAACCAAACCACATATTACCACCACATAGTGACCGAATACTACCACATACCAGGGACAAATACCACCACACCATGATCAAATCACATATTGCCACCACATAGTGACCGAATAATACCACATGCCAGGGACAAATACCATCACACATGATCAGATAACATATTGCCACCACATTGTGACCGAATAATACCACATACCAGGGACAAATACCGTCACACCATGATCAGATCACATATTGCCACTGTGGCGCCCCAGGAGTCCGGTTGCCACAGTGGCATTGCCTCCCTCACAAGGGGTGACGACATGCCTGGAAGAAAGCAGGGGTTCCCTGACCAGATAGCACTTACCGCCAACACTTTTCCTGACTCCAGACCAGAAGGGGGAGCTCTAAACCAGGTTTCAGGGGAGCTTCTCTATTAGTTCTGGCCTGGAGGCGGGGTCAGTCAGCCAGTGTCTGGGACTGAGAGAGACAGAGTCTGAGTGAAGAGAGGAGAGACGAGAAGTGAAAGAGAACCTGGGGAGTGGAGCTGTGACCAAGCTCACCCCAGAGTACAGCGCTAGAAGCCGGACGCCGGAGTCCGTGGCTGACAGTGTTATGATTGAGTCACCGTAGGAGGCAAAAGCAGAAATACAAGCTAAGTCCAGAAAACCAGAGAAGTTGGCAACGATCAGATTGCAGACCCCTGAACCTAACAACACAACTAGCAGTAGCCGTGGGGGGTTCCTACGATGCCCTAGACCCCTCGATCACAGCCGGAGAAATACATAGGCCTAAAGAAAGAAAGGGGAAATCTAAACTGCCCCAGAGCAGACCCCAAAGCAATAGGCAGCCCCCAACATATAATGACGGTGAAGCAAGATGAAAATACTAACACAGACAGAAAGATAGACTGAGCAAAGATGGGGCCCCAAAACTACCTAGATAGGAAAGGACAGGAAGGCTGCTGTCTGCAATCTGCCAAAACCCTATCAAAGACATAAGCCAACCAGCTGACATGAAAAAGGCCCTGAAGCAGCTAGGCTTCAAAAACTGAATCAGCACTCAGGTATTTTCAGAAGACAGAGCTGAATGAATTCAGCACACCCCAGCAGGGAATGGCAGAAATCCAGAAAAACAAAGCAAAGACAAAGCACAAAAGCAAAAGGCCGAGCAGCAAACTTAGCTTTGGAGGAGCAGGAATTCAGACTGGTCTCCAAGGATCCCACAGAGAAATCACCCGCAGGGCAGAAGGGCGTCGGCAGCCTTATATCCAGTCCGTAACTCCACTCAGCCAGTCATCATAATCAGCCTCAGGTGTTTGACAATCAGGCTCACTACCTTTCTTCACCAGAAGAGGGAGTTCCTCGGGCCTCAGTAATGAAGGGGAAAATGAACTCACAACAGTACCTCACCCTTGAGGAGGGGTCACCGAACCCTCAACTATGCCACCAGGGCGATCAGGGTGAGCCCGATGAAAGGCACGCACCAATCGTTTGGCATGAACATCAGAGGCAGAGACCCAGGAATTATCCTCCTGACCATAACCCTTCCACTTAACCAAATACTGGAGTCTCCGTCTAGCCAGACGGGAATCCAGTACTTTACCTCATACTCCATGTTACCCTCAACCAATACAGGGTCTGGAGGCGCCACCCCCGGAACAACAGGTTCAACAAACCTCTTCAACAAAGATTTATGCAACACATTATGGATTTTAAATGTGACAGGAAGAGCCAAACGAAAAGAGACTGGATTAATAATCTCCACAATCTTGTAAGGTCCAATAAATCTAGGCTTAAACTTAGGAGAAGCCACCTTCATAGCAATATTTTTTGATGATAATCACACCATATCACCAACCTTAAACTGGGGACCAATGGTCCTATGTCGGTTGGAAAACCGCTGGGCCTTTTCCTGGGAGAGAGATAACTTATCCACCACTTGGTCCCAGATCTGGTGCATTCTCTCCACCACAGTGTCAACACCTGGGCAGGCAGAGGGCTCCACTTGCCCTGAAGAAAATTGAGGATGAAACCCAAAGTTACAAAAAAAAGGTGACATCAAAGTGGCAGAACTAGCTCTATTATTCAAAGCAAATTCGGCCAAGGGCAAAAATGAAACCCAATCATCCTGATCAGCAGAAATAAAACATCTCAAATATGACTCCAAGGTCTGGTTTGTTCTCTCTGTCTGCCCATTGGTCTGAGGGTGAAAAGCAGAGGAGAAGGACAACTGAATTCCCAGCCTGGAACAGAAAGTTCTCCAAAATCTAGACGCAAACTGGACTCCTCTGTCAGATACAATGTTCTCAGGAATCCCGTGCAAACGAACCACCTGTTGTAAAAACAGGGGCACCAACTCAGAGGAAGACGGCAACTTAGGGAGTGGTACAAGATGAACCATCTTAGAGAACCTATCACAAATCACCCAAATAACAGTCATCCTCTGAGAGACAGGCATATCAGAGATGAAATCCATTGAAATATGGGTCCATGGCCTCTTGGGGACAGGCAAAGGCATCAACAACCCACTAGAGCGAGAACACGATTTAGACCGGGAGCACGTCCCACAGGACTGCACAAAATTCCTGACATCACGAGACAAGGAGGGCCACCAAAAAAACCGACTCACCAGATCTCTAGTACCAAAAATACCTGGATGACCAGCCAAAGCAGAGCAATGAACTTCAGACATCACTCTCTTCTTCCACTGGTCAGGAACATACAACTTTCCACTGGGACAACGCTCAGGTTTGTCCTCCTGGAACTCTTCCAGAGCACGTCTCAAATCGGGCGAGATGGCAGAAAGAACTACCCCTTCGCCTAAGATGGTAGCAGGCTTGGTCACCACAGGAGAATCAGCAAGGAAGCTCCTAGAGAGGGCGTCTGCCTTGACATTCTTTGTTCCAGGAAGAAAAGAAACCACAAAATCAAAACGTGTAAAAAACAAGGCCCACCTAGCCTGTCTAGGGTTCAAGCGCTTAGCCGACTCTAGGTAAATCAAATTCTTGTGGTCAGTGAGGACCACAACTTGATGCTTAGCGCCCTCCAACCAATGTCTCCACTCCTCAAATGCCCATTTCATGGCCAACAGTTCCCTATTCCCCACATCATAGTTACGTTCAGATGGAGAGAACTTTCGGGAAAAGAAAGCACAGGGATTCATTTTAGATGTTACAGGATCCTTTTGGGACAAAACAGCTCCTGCACCAATCTCAGAAGCATCCACCTCTACCTGGAATGGAAGTGAGACATCAGGTTGCCGCAAAACCGGGCCGGAGGTGAATCTTCGCTTCAGCTCCTGAAAGGAAGAAACAGCCTCCGGAGACCAATTTAACACATCAGCACCCTTTTTAGTCAAATCAGTCAATGGCTTGGCAATACTAGAAAATTTTGCTATAAATTTGCGATAAAAATTAGCAAAACCCAAAAACTTCTGGAGGGCCTTCAAAGAAGTGGGCTGAACCCAATCGTGAATGGCCTGTACCTTGGCCGGGTCCATTTCAATAGTTGACGGGGACAAAATAAATCCCAAAAAAGAAATCCTCTGTACTCCAAAAAGGCATTTAGATCCCTTGACATACAGGGAATTCTCCCTCAAGATCCGGAACACAGTCCGAATATGTTCCACATGAGAATCACAATCCTTGGAGAAGATCAAAATATCATCCAGATAGATAATCAAAAATTTATCGACAAAATCTCGGAAAATATCGTTCATGAAGCACTGGAAGACAGAAGGGGCATTAGTGAGCCCAAAAGGCATCACCAGGTACTCAAAATGTCCCTCCGGAGTATTAAACGCCGTCTTCCATTCATCCCCATGCTTAATGCGAATAAGATTATACGCCCCCCTGAGGTCAAGCTTGGTAAACCAGCAAGCACCTTTAACTCTGGAGAATAGATCAGAAATCAGGGGTAACGGATACTGATATTTAACAGTAATTTTGTTGAGGGCACGATAATCAATACAAGGTCTTAATGATCCATCCTTTTTGGCTACAAAAAAAAAAACCGGCACCTAAGGGTGACGAGGATGGTCTAATATGACCCTTCTCCAACGCCTCCTTAATATAGGATCGCATAGCCTCGTGCTCGGGTACAGATAAATTGAAGAGCCGACCCTTGGGAAATTTACACCCCGGGCTCAGTTCAATTGCACAATTATAACTCCTGTGAGGAGGCAGAGACGCAGACTCATTCTCACTAAATACATCATAAAAGTCCGCCAAATAATCAGGAACATCATGCGACTGAGGAGAGGTGGAAAACACCGGAGCCTCACTAAAGGCACACCGACAACCCCAACTCACCACAGACACAGATTTCCAATCCAAAACTGGATTATGAATCTGTAACCAGGGAAACCCCAGAACAATATTATCATGCAGATTATGCAACACCAGAAATCTGAAATTTTCTTGATGGTCTGGGGCGACCCGCATTACCACCTGGGTCCAAAACTGGGGTTTATTTTTAGCCAAAGGAGTAGCATCAATTCCCCTCAAAGGGATAGGCGTCTGCAGAGGTGTCATCGGAAATCCACAACGTTTAGCAAAATCCAAGTCCATTAGGTTTAGGGCTGCTCCCGAATCCACAAAAGCCTTGGCGGAAAATGTGGACAGGGAGCAGATCAGAGTAATAGCCAGAAGAAACTTAGGTTGAACACCCCCAACAGAAAACGTGTGTGCAAAGCGTTTCTCTCGTTTGGGACAGACAGAAATAATATGCGAGGCATCTCCACAGAAAAAACACAACTTATTACGTCTTCTGAACTCCTGACGCTGCTCTCTGGAAAAAACTCTATCACATTGCATAGGTTCAGACATTTGTTCAACAGGTGGCAACACTTCTCGTGCAGCTTTGCGTTCGCGCAAACGCCGATCAACCTGAATGGCTAATGACATAGAATCGTCAAGACCAGAGGGAACAGGAAATCCCACCATAGTATCTTTTACGGCTTCTGATAACCCCTTCCGAAAGAGAGCAGCCAAGGCATTATCATTCCAGGTAGTAAGTACTGCTCACTTTCGGAATTTTTGACAGTACAATTCTGCAGAATCACGACCCTGGCTCAATGCCAGCAGGGTCTTTTCAGCCTGATCAATGGCATTAGGTTCGTCATACAACAACCCCAAAGCTTGAAAGAATGCGTTCACATTAGTCAGAATAGGATCATCTGGTTTCAAAGAAAACGCCCAATCCTGGGGATCGCCACGCAGCAAAGAGATGACAATTTTAACCTGCTACGCGGAGCTCCCTGACGAGTTAGGCTTCAAGGCAAAAAATAATTTACAATTATTTTTGAAATTCAAAAATTTAGACCGATCCCCAAAAAATACATCAGGTGTAGGAATCTTTGGTTCAGCAGCATGTGAATGAGCAAGGTAGGCAGAAATTTCCCGCACTTCCACAGCGAGCTGCTCCACACGATCAGACAATTGCTTTATCTCCATTGAGAGAAAAAAAATTTCCCCCTACGGCCTCAGAGATATAGAGGAAAAAATATACACCTTTTTTTTTTTTTTTTTTACAATTCTTTCCTGCTATTGAGTACCCTAGAATCTGTGGTATGGCGGGTGATTCTGTTATGATTGAGTCACCGTAGGAGGCAAAAGCAGAAATACAAGCTAAGTCCAGAAAACCAGAGAAGTTGGCAACTATCAGATTGCAGACCCCTGAACCTATCAACACAACTAGCAGTAGCCGTGGGGGGTTCCTACGATGCCCTAGACCCCTCGATCACAGCCGGAGAAATACATAGGCCTAAAGAAAGAAAGGGGAAATCTAAACTGCCCCAGAGCAGACCCCAAAGCAATAGGCAGCCCCCAACATATAATGACGGTGAAGCACGATGAAAATACTAACACAGACAGAAAGATAGACTGAGCAAAGATGGGGCCCCAAAACTACCTAGATAGGAAAGGACAGGAAGGCTGCTGTCTGCAATCTGCCAAAACCCTATCAAAGACATAAGCCAACCAGCTGATATGAAAAAGGCCCTGAAGCAGCTAGGCTTCAAAAACTGAATCAGCACTCAGGTATTTTCAGAAGACAGAGCTAAATGAATTCAGCACACCCCAGCAGGGAATGGCAGAAATCCAGAAAAACAAAGAAAAAACAAAGACAAAGCACAAAAGCAAAAGGCCGAGCAGCAAACTTAGCTTTGGAGGAGCAGGAATTCAGACTGGTCTCCAACGATCCCACAGAGAAATCACCCGCAGGGCAGAAGGGTGTCGGCAGCCTTATATCCAGTCCGTAACTCCACTCAGCCAGTCATCATAATCAGCCTCAGGTGTTTGACAATCAGGCTCACTACCTTTCTTCACCAGAAGAGGGAGTTCCTCGGGCCTCAGTAATGAAGGGGAAAATGAACTCACAACAGTACCTCACCCTTGAGGAGGGGTCACCGAACCCTCAACTACGCCACCAGGGCGATCAGGGTGAGCCCGATGAAAGGCACGCACCAATCGTTTGGCATGAACATCAGAGGCAGAGACCCAGGAATTATCCTCCTGACCATAACCCTTCCACTTAACCAAATACTGGAGTCTCCGTCTAGCCAGACGGGAATCCAGTACTTTCTCTACCTCATACTCCATGTTACCCTCAACCAATACAGGGTCTGGAGGCGCCACCCCCGGAACAACAGGTTCAACAAACCTCTTCAACAAAGATTTATGGAACACATTATGGATTTTAAATGTGACAGGAAGAGCCAAACGAAAAGAGACTGGATTAATAATCTCCACAATCTTGTAAGGTCCAATAAATCTAGGCTTAAACTTAGGAGAAGCCACCTTCATAGCAATATTTTTTGATGATAACCACACCATATCACCAACCTCAAACTGGGGACCAATGGTCCTATGTCGGTTGGAAAACCGCTGGGCCTTTTCCTGGGAGAGAGATAACTTATCCACCACTTGGTCCCAGATCTGGTGCATTCTCTCCACCACAGTGTCAACACCTGGGCAGGCAGAGGGCTCCACCTGCCCTGAAGAAAATTGAGGATGAAACCCAAAGTTACAAAAAAAAGGTGACATCAAAGTGGCAGAACTAGCTCTATTATTCAAAGCAAATTCGGCCAAGGGCAAAAATGAAACCCAATCATCCTGATCAGCAGAAATAAAACATCTCAAATGTGACTCCAAGGTCTGGTTTGTTCTCTCTGTCTGCCCATTGGTCTGAGGGTGAAAAGCAGAGGAGAAGGACAACTGAATTCCCAGCCTGGAACAGAAAGTTCTCCAAAATCTAGACGCAAACTGGACTCCTCTGTCAGATACAATGTTCTCAGGAATCCCGTGCAAACGAACCACCTGTTGTAAAAACAGGGGCACCAACTCAGAGGAAGACGGCAACTTAGGGAGTGGTACAAGATGAACCATCTTAGAGAACCTATCACAAATCACCCAAATAACAGTCATCCTCTGAGAGACAGGCATATCAGAGATTAAATCCATTGAAATATGGGTCCATGGCCTCTTGGGGACAGGCAAAGGCATCAGCAACCCACTAGAGCGAGAACACGATTTAGACCGGGAGCACGTCCCACAGGACTGCACAAAATTCCTGACATCACGAGACAAGGAGGGCCACCAAAAAAACCGACTCACCAGATCTCTAGTACCAAAAATACCTGGATGACCAGCCAAAGCAGAGCAATGAACTTCAGACATCACTCTCTTCTTCCACTGGTCAGGAACATACAACTTTCCACTGGGACAACGCTCAGGTTTGTCCTCCTGGAACTCTTCCAGAGCACGTCTCAAATCGGGCGAGATGGCAGAAAGAACTACCCCTTCGCCTAAGATGGTAGCAGGCTTGGTCACCACAGGAGAATCAGCAAGGAAGCTCCTAGAGAGGGCGTCTGCCTTGACATTCTTTGTTCCAGGAAGAAAAGAAACCACAAAATCAAAACGTGTAAAAAACAAGGCCCACCTAGCCTGTCTAGGGTTCAAGCGCTTAGCCGACTCTAGGTAAATCAAATTCTTGTGGTCAGTGAGGACCACGACTTGATGCTTAGCTCCCTCCAACCAATGTCTCCACTCCTCAAATGCCCATTTCATGGCCAACAGTTCCCTATTCCCCACATCATAGTTACGTTCAGATGGAGAGAACTTTCGGGAAAAGAAAGCACAGGGATTCATTTTAGATGTTACAGGATCCTTTTGGGACAAAACAGCTCCTGCACCAATCTCAGAAGCATCCACCTCTACCTGGAATGGAAGTGAGACATCAGGTTGCCGCAAAACCGGGCCGGAGGTGAATCTTCGCTTCAGCTCCTGAAAGGAAGAAACAGCCTCCGGAGACCAATTTAACACATCAGCACCCTTTTTAGTCAAATCAGTCAATGGCTTGGCAATACTAGAAAATTTTGCTATAAATTTGCGATAAAAATTAGCAAAACCCAAAAACTTCTGGAGGGCCTTCAAAGAAGTGGGCTGAACCCAATCGTGAATGGCCTGTACCTTGGCCGGGTCCATTTCAATAGTTGACGGGGACAAAATAAATCCCAAAAAAGAAATCCTCTGTACTCCAAAAAGGCATTTAGATCCCTTGACATACAGGGAATTCTCCCTCAAGATCCGGAACACAGTCCGAATATGTTCCACATGAGAATCACAATCCTTGGAGAAGATCAAAATATCATCCAGATAGATAATCAAAAATTTATCGACAAAATCTCGGAAAATATCGTTCATGAAGCACTGGAAGACAGAAGGGGCATTAGTGAGCCCAAAAGGCATCACCAGGTACTCAAAATGTCCCTCCGGAGTATTAAACGCCGTCTTCCATTCATCCCCATGCTTAATGCGAATAAGATTATACGCCCCCCTGAGGTCAAGCTTGGTAAACCAGCAAGCACCTTTAACTCTGGAGAATAGATCAGAAATCAGGGGTAACGGATACTGATATTTAACAGTAATTTTGTTGAGGGCACGATAATCAATACAAGGTCTTAATGATCCATCCTTTTTGGCTACAAAAAAAAAACCCGGCACCTAAGGGTGACGAGGATGGTCTAATATGACCCTTCTCCAACGCCTCCTTAATATAGGATCGCATAGCCTCGTGCTCGGGTACAGATAAATTGAAGAGCCGACCCTTGGGAAATTTACACCCCGGGCTCAGTTCAATTGCACAATCATAACTCCTGTGAGGAGGCAGAGACGCAGACTCATTCTCACTAAATACATCATAAAAGTCCGCCAAATAATCAGGAACATTATGCGACTGAGGAGAGGTGGAAAACACCGGAGCCTCACTAAAGGCACACCGACAACCCCAACTCACCACAGACACAGATTTCCAATCCAAAACTAGATTATGAATCTGTAACCAGGGAAACCCCAGAACAATAGTATCATGCAGATTATGCAACACCAGAAATCTGCAATTTTCTTGATGGTCTGGGGCGACCCGCATTACCACCTGGGTCCAAAACTGGGGTTTATTTTTAGCCAAAGGAGTAGCATCAATTCCCCTCAAAGGGATAGGCGTCTGCAGAGGTGTCATCGGAAATCCACAACGTTTAGCAAAATCCAAGTCCATTAGGTTTAGGGCTGCTCCCGAATCCACAAAAGCCTTGGCGGAAAATGTGGACAGGGAGCAGATCAGAGTAATAGCCAGAAGAAACTTAGGTTGAACACCCCCAACAGAAAACGTGTGTGCAAAGCGTTTCTCTCATTTGGGACAGACAGAAATAATATGCGAGGCATCTCCACAGAAAAAACACAACTTATTACGTCTTCTGAACTCCTGACGCTGCTCTCTGGAAAAAACTCTATCACATTGCATAGGTTCAGACATTTGTTCAACAGGTGGCAACACTTCTCGTGCAGCTTTGCGTTCGCGCAAACGCCGATCAACCTGAATGGCTAATGACATAGAATCGTCAAGACCAGAGGGAACAGGAAATCCCACCATAGTATCTTTTACGGCTTCTGATAACCCCTTCCGAAAGAGAGCAGCCAAGGCATTATCATTCCAGGTAGTAAGTACTGCTCACTTTCGGAATTTTTGACAGTACAATTCTGCAGAATCACGACCCTGGCTCAATGCCAGCAGGGTCTTTTCAGCCTGATCAATGGCATTAGGTTCGTCATACAACAACCCCAAAGCTTGAAAGAATGCGTTCACATTAGTCAGAATAGGATCATCTGGTTTCAAAGAAAACACCCAATCCTGGGGATCGCCACGCAGCAAAGAGATGACAATTTTAACCTGCTGCGCGGAGCTCCCTGACGAGTTAGGCATCAAGGCAAAAAATAATTTACAATTATTTTTGAAATTCAAAAATTTAGACCGATCCCCAAAAAATACATCAGGTGTAGGAATCTTTGGTTCAGCAGCATGTGAATGAGCAAGGTAGGCAGAAATTCCCCGCACTTCCGCAGCGAGCTGCTCCACACGATCAGACAATTGCTTTATCTCCATTGAGAGAAAAAAAATTTCCCCCTACAGCCTCAGAGATATAGAGGAAAAAATATACACCTTTTTTTTTTTTTTTTTTACAATTCTTTCCTGCTATTGAGTACCCTAGAATCTGCGGTATGGCGGGTGATTCTGTTATGATTGAGTCACCGTAGGAGGCAAAAGCAGAAATACAAGCTAAGTCCAGAAAACCAGAGAAGTTGGCAACTATCAGATTGCAGTCCCCTGAACCTATCAACACAACTAGCAGTAGCCGTGGGGGGTTCCTACGATGCCCTAGACCTCTCGATCACAGCCGGAGAAATACATAGGCCTAAAGAAAGAAAGGGGAAATCTAAACTGCCCCAGAGCAGACCCCAAAGCAATAGGCAGCCCCCAACATATAATGACGGTGAAGCACAATGAAAATACTAACACAGACAGAAAGATAGACTGAGCAAAGATGGGGCCCCAAAACTACCTAGATAGGAAAGGACAGGAAGGCTGCTGTCTGCAATCTGCCAAAACCCTATCAAAGACATAAGCCAACCAGCTGATATGAAAAAGGCCCTGAAGCAGCTAGGCTTCAAAAACTGAATCAGCACTCAGGTATTTTCAGAAGACAGAGCTAAATGAATTCAGCACACCCCAGCAGGGAATGGCAGAAATCCAGAAAAACAAAGCAAAAACAAAGACAAAGCACAAAAGCAAAAGGCCGAGCAGCAAACTTAGCTTTGGAGGAGCAGGAATTCAGACTGGTCTCCAAGGATCCCACAGAGAAATCACCCGCAGGGCAGAAGGGCGTCGGCAGCCTTATATCCAGTCCGTAACTCCACTCAGCCAGTCATCATAATCAGCCTCAGGTGTTTGACAATCAGGCTCACTACCTTTCTTCACCAGATGAGGGAGTTCCTCGGGCCTCAGTAATGAAGGGGAAAATGAACTCACAACATGACAGGTACAACAGTCCCAGCAGCTAAATCTGGAGGGCAGGGAATTGCAGGTCTCCTAGCCCAGCAAACACCTGAAGGCACAGCAGCAGACCAAAGCCTGGAGCCACCACAAAGGAGTGACACCTGCAATAGGCTCAATCTGCCTTCCATATGGGCAACTACTTCAGAATAATAAGAAACAGAGGACTGAGCATAGCTTTAGGCAGCAAGGACCTCAGAGGACAGCGCAGTAAGGAGGCCTTAAAACCCATCTGGTTTAGTGGATCCTAAGTTGCTTCCAGGATCCCCAGACCTCCATTGTCATCTGCAGGGCCGCCATCAGGGCATTTCTGCCCTGACTTTTGTATGGGGCCTGGTGGGCAGAGGGGGCCCGCATCGGGCCCCGTCTCATCTGCTCACCGGGCCCCTACCGGCACGTTAGACTAGGCTCGCACGTCAATAGTTAACAGCCACCATTGTGTTTCTTGTGAAATTCTCAATAAGTTTGTTGTCACATGACCCTCTTCCCATTGGAAAAAAATAAAGTTGGATCCAAAATGGTCGAATTCAAAATGGCCGCCATGGTCACCATCCATCTTGAAAAGTTTTCCCCTCCCATATATTAATGTGCCACAAACAGGAAGTTGATATCACCAACCATTCCCATTTTATGTAGGTGTATCCATTTAAATGGCTCACCTTATATATATAGTGTGTTTGTAAAATCATGGTGCACTTTTGACCAGTCACTGGAAAGCAACAAAAAATTATAGAAATGTGAAATCTGCTTCAAATAAAAGAAAAACTCTCCCAGTTTCATACCTATATTCAGTGCAGTTCGATGTGGACTCCATTTGTTGCCCTACATGCATCCAAATGATAGTGAAGTTCTTGTCACACACGGGTAAGGACGTCTGGGGTAACAGAGTGAATAATGTAATCAAACAAAGTACTGCTTACATTTTTGCACCAGAAGCAGTGTGAAAGGCTGGTGGCAAGCATGCCAAGACGCAAGAAAGCTGTTATTAAAAATCTTGGTATTCCACAAAATATTGATTTCTGAACTCGTCCTGAGTTAAAACATTAGTGTTGTTGTTTATAAATGACTATTAACTTGTTTTCTTTGCATTATTTGAGGTGTGAAAGCTTTTTCTTTTTTTTTAATTTTGACCATTTCTCCTTTTCAGAAAAAAACCCAAAATTTATTGCTTGGAAATTCGGAGACATTTTTGTCAGAAGTTTGTGGGTCGCCCTCGCTCGCCCAGGGCAGCGGGGTACTCGGTACCGGGCCGGCGTCAGGAGGGAAAGTTTCACAGCAGCTGTGACCCGGTCCGTGGCCCTGGGCGCCCAATAACAATGGCAGTGATGTTAATGGTGTTAAAGTTTATTAGGTAGTTTGTGACGCCACCAGTGGTGTTTGGCAAGGGAGATGGTAAGCCAACGCTGCATACAGATCCGCAGGGACTGATGGTGTGGTGCAGCAGAGATGGTATAGCTCCCCACAGGTGGAGCTGTAGTCCCAGGGCAGTGTAGGTGCAATGGATGAGGAGAGTCGCAGAATGGTATAGAGGCTGGTACCCAGGTGTAGTGGTGTGGGAATAACTGGAGGACACCAGAGTATGCGGTTCCAAAGCTTTACTCACTGTTTGCAGTTCACACAACTGCCTGCCTCCGTACTGTGTTCTCCAGGTCAGGGCTCCAGCCAACCTCCAGGCAGGACGGGATTCTCCCTTCCACACTCCACCAACGTGTACCTTACTGAACGACTCCTCCAATGCGCCTTTAGGTGCAAAGCACTCCAGTACTTAGTTACCCTGGAATGCCTCTCTCTAGGTGTTCTTAGTCTTTACTTGTATGACAGACAGCTGTAGCCTGCTTCGGGGACTCCTCTCTGCGTCCCGGCTCTCTATTCAGTTGCTGTTGTGTCCCAAGTCTATGAGGGGACCGGGCCCAGGCCTTTGTGCTCTGGACTGTAAGGGTTTTCTATCTTTCTTCAACCAGCTTCCCACCGTCATTCTATTCTCCTTCGTTCCGATCTGTTCTATCTCTCTTATGGAATCTGTAGTCTCCAGTCTACGTCTCTTTCTCCTTCTCTTCCTTCCCTAGGGAGCTCGTTCCACTAAGACGAGTCCTCAGCCTCTCCTGACTGACTGCCTTCCTCCGCCTTGAGCTCCTCTCAGGCTGACCTGCTGTCAGCCTGCTCTCTCTCTCAGACCCTCGTCTGACTGACCTGAAATCCTACACCTTCCCTCTCTTTTGTATCATCTTACTCCACCCGCCTCCCAGCACATCTTGTGTTACGAAGCAGGGTTCCACGAGGGGTGCTCTGCTAACCCCCAGCCTGAAGCTGTTAGGTGACCCCACTGAACTATCCTGTGTGTGGAATGCAGGTGTGGAGTGTGATCAGGAGTTCCCACCTTACCTGGATGGTGGGGCACTACACCTTAGGAGAAGGTGCAGTACCTCTGTGGCGACTGAAGCCTCAGGGGCGCCACATACCCCCTGTTAAACACAGCACGTCCGCGTGCTGCAAGACAACAAAAGTACAATACAGGAACACACAAAAATTTTTAAATGCTGTTTAAGGCCTCTTTCACACATCAGGTTTTCGCCGTCAGGCGCGATCCGGCGCTTTTGACAGAAACCGGATCCGGCGAAATGCAATGCCGGATCCGGTTTCCCCCCCATTGACTTGCATTTGCGCCGGATCGCGCCGGATGGCCATGCGTTTCATCCGGTTTTCGCCGGATCCGGCAATGTGTCGCAATGTGTCGCGATCCGGCGTCTGGAAAAAACGTCTACTGTAACGTTTTTTGTCTCCGGCGAAAAAGCCGGACATGCCGGATCCGGCGCGTCCGGCTTTTTCACACAATGAAAGCCTATGAGCGCCGCAATGCGCCGGATCCGGTGGCCGGATCCGGTTTTTTTGGTCTGAGCATGCTCAGTAGCTCTGCCCACAGGAGATATATAAGCAAGACAATGGGACCCTCAGCCACACCCAACATGCCACCCAAGACAGCAACCAGGCGCAGGAGAAGGCAGCAGACATCTGCAGCAGCAGCACCATCAGCAACACCCCAAATGGAGCAGCATGCTGAACGGGAGGGGAGTCCAGAAGCAGATGAGAGACGGTAATTATCAAATCCCCCATTCCTCCAAACTAGGGCCATGGAATATCAAGATATTCATTGGCCCTTTGTTTCTCTTTATTCAACAGCCGCCAAAGAGATGCAGCAGCAGCACCATCAGCACCACCCAAAATGGAGCAGCATGCTGAACGGGAGGGGAGTCCAGAAGCAGATGAGAGACGGTAATTATCAAATCCCCCATTCCTCCAAACTAGGGCCATGGAATATCAAGATATTCATTGGCCCTTTGTTTCTCTTTATTCAACAGCCGCCAAAGAGATGCAGCAGCAGCAGCAGCAGCAGAAATGGCATCACTGGCAGCAGCAATACCCACAGCCATGGAGTCTGGCCATCAACAGGACAGCACATCTTCTTCTGGGAGCCCTCCCTCGCATCGTCAGCGTTTGACGGTAAGTTTTTATTTCCAAAATCCATCATCTCTGTAATATATGTCTATTCATTGCCTTTTATTTCAAAACAGGAATCACAAGATGAAGAGGAGCTCCCAGAAGAAGAAGGAAGGGGTGGACAGACGCTTGGAGTGGGCTCACAATTCGTAAGTTTTTTGCATCAAACGCAGAAACACAACATCACACTACACACAACACATAGAAAACAATGTTCTGCAGACCACACACAGCAAACAAATGCCTACATCCAAACTCATAACATTTTTTGTTTTCTTCTCTAGTCTTCCCAATCTGGTGCTCGGCCAAGAGGTCCTCGCAGTGCCTCCCAGGGTCGTCGGCGACAGCAACGCGGCGGTCACCAGCGTGTAAGTATAAATATTTTTGCTTTGTTTTTTTGCACTTTTTATTTCATTTCTTTTGTGGAGGCTAATTATGTTATTTTTGTCTTTTTCTTTAACAGCCTTCACAGCGTGCTCCCGACTCTGACGGTGAGGATGGAGGGATTGATGTGGACCGCCTCATCGATCTCGTCAGAGAAAGGGAGCCGCTCTGGAATATGGCTGACCGCCGCCACGCTGACCTGATCATTACCCGACGACTCTGGGAGGAAATCTGTTCTCTCCTTGTGGGCCGCTGGGAGGACCTTGAAGCTCGGGACCAGATTAAAGAGCGTAAGTATATACAGTAACGGTTGCTTGATGTAAACCAGTGTTTCCCGAACTCCAGTCCTCGTGGTCCCCACGGATCATGTGTTCAGGATTTCTATTTACTATTGAAATCCTGAAAACATGACCCCTGGGGACCATGAGGACTGGAGTTTGTGAAACACTGATGTTGTATACTAACCACTCCTTTCTCGTTTCAGGGAACAGAATTGTGAATCGGTGGCGGTCTGTGAGGGATCGTTTCAAGAAGGAGTTCAATAAAGAGATGCGGGCCCCGAGTGGATCTGGAGGACGCAGGAGCAAGTACAAGTACGCACAAGCCCTGTCGTTCCTCCGGGAAACAATGCTCACCAGAAGGTAAATATTACACACCACATGTGAAAAAGATGTAACTTTTTTTTTTCAGCCAGGGCCATACCATGTCAGTATTTTAATTGGTTTTTTTTCTCTTTATTCCACAGCACGGTGAGCAGCACTCGGGAGCCTGCACGATTGGACCCTTCTGAGGCGATCCCTGAGGAGACCGGCACCGAGGGACACTTCGACCGCCCCGGTACATCTGCACCTTCCCTGCCTTCCCACACATTCGACCCATCTGTCCCATCCACCAGCACAGGATCATCGTGGCCGCCTACATTACATGAAGCTGCTGGTGAGGAGATCGCTTTCCCTTTACCCCACCCTTCTGCCCCTGCCGCCTCTAGTACACCTGCGGGTACTGGGTGGCAGAGGGGTCAGGAAAAGAGTTATGCGCAAGAGTTATTGCATCTGAATGCATCTTTCCAGAACTGTCTCAAAGTCTTGTCAGAGCAAATCTCCGCAGGCTTTCAGCAGATCAACTCCAGCATTCTGGAGGTGAAGACACTTCTGCAAACCATGCATTCAGAAGCAAGATCTTCGCCAAACCACACCTTTTTCAGGTCTGTTGTGGAGCGCATGGAAACGCTCTCTCCTGCCCAGCAGATGCATGTAATGCATTCGTGCCACGGTGCTCTACAGCAGGTTACCTCCCAACCTCCACCTCCCACCACTGTAGTTCCTCCACCTGCACCCCCTCCAGCCACTTTCCATCCTCCCCCTCCTATTACATCTGCACCCCCTCCAGCCACTTTTCATCCTCCCCCTCCTACTACATACCAGCAACCTGCCCAGTACCAGCAACCTCCCCAGTACCAGCAACCTCCCCAGTACCAGTCATCTCCCCACTTCCAGCAACCTGCCCCGTACCAAACTCCTTCCCCGTACCAAACTCCTTCCCCGTACCAAACTCCTTCCCCATACAACTTTCCATCAACATCATCTGCTCCTACAGTCCCTGCCCAACCCTCCACTCCACCACCCACCACCTCTTCTGCTTCCCACATGTCCACCCATTCTGTAGTTTTTTCCACACCTTCACCTCTAACTGTTCCTTCCCCACCACGATCCCAGTCCTCTCTCCACACACCCAGTGTCGAAGTGTCCCGCAGCCCCCCCAGCAGTATTTCCACCCCACAATACACAGAATTGTAATGTGTGTTTTTTAATAAAAATGCCCATTGGGTTTAAAACCTTTATTAAAAAAGTTTTTTGCACTTTAAAAAATTTAAAAAAAAAAAAAAATTTTTTAAATAAAAGTTAAATTATCGTTTCACAATGGTTGTCTGTCTTTTCTTTCTGCGGCGAACTATGTTTAAAAAAAAGGTTAAATACAGGGTATTTCAAAGGTAAAAAGGTATTCAAAACCAGGTATATAACTGTGGGTAAATTTTAGCTTTTTGCCACAGTTGTGTTCCTGGTTGTGTTTGAAGCAAAGTATTTCACCTAAAAAGTTGTGTTTATTGTTGGTGATTTCCTAACAATGTACACAACTTTTGTTAAAAGGTGAAATACTTTGCATAAAACACAACCAGGTACACACCTGTGGCCTAAAGCTAAAAATAGTAAGACCATGACAAGATAGCCAACTTTGGTTGGCAAAGGTATATACTGTTGGTCCAGAAGGTACACAAGTTTGGTTAGGGCACAAATCTTTCACACTCTGTCATCCTGCCAGTGTACTCTGCCTTGAGGGGCCACAAGGGTCAATTTTAAAAACCGGATCCGGCGTAATCCGTCGAAAAAACGGATAGAAAAACGGATGAACCGGATGAGACGGATCCGGTTTTGTCTGTCAAGAACAAGACGGATCCGGCAGAAAACTGGATCCGGCACATCAGGTTTTACAAAACATTTGCCGGATCCGGCATTCCGGCACGACGCCGGATCGCGCCTGACGCCGAAAACCTGATGTGTGAAAGTAGCCTAACAATACTCATCTAATCTTCCTAATGTAGGAGGCACATTTCTTAAACGTTACAAACAGGCTAACTTCCTATCTTAGTATCAAAAATTTACTTAATTGCAATTCTCAATTCAAAGTGCTATACTCAACACATTTTCTTTATTACATTTTCTATCAATTATTTTCTTTTTCTTTCTCTCTCTTTCTACTGGACTCAAGACACTGACCATCTACACTTGGCCTATCACCTGTCACTTTCAATTCTGTATTCTTTATTCAATCCTCACATTCTATCTCAAAACTTTTCTAATCCTCTGTATCAAACTTTCTATAAAAGACATTTACTTTTCATAAGACATAACATTATCAAATACGTTATCATTAAACATTCAAAGATCCTTGCAAAGTGCTGAACACTGCTCCCAGCCGGGATTTCTTGCAGTGTCCCTTGAGGTAGACATCATTCTTCGAAAAGTGTCCATTCAAAAACATCATCTTTGCAAAGTGTCTTTGTGTAACCATTAACTTCACAAAGGGGTCCTATATGTAAAACCAAGAAAGCGCACCCAAAGGGGTGCAAACTATTTACAGATAAAGCTTTGGACCAATCAGCGTCTATGATCTCCACAGTTCCATTTCAAAAACAACGCTGCCAATCAAAAACTGGGCAACATGATGAACAAAAATAACAAAGGCACAACTGGTGCAACAAACCCTACTGGGTAACGAGATTTGGAAAAGTATTTTTCTTCTACTGGTGATCCCCTCCTGGGGTTCTGGAAGCTGAACCGGAACTGTTCTCATCCTTATTCTGGTTACTTGTTAAAGGGCCTTGAGGCTGTGGCAAATGGAACCCATGATATATCTCAACACCCATCAACTGTTCTTCCTCAATAGGTGGTTCCACTGATCTGGTACGAGGTCTAGCTCCTTGGGTTTCTGCAGCTTGCCGGCTCTGACAGGCAACTACCTGGGGACTTGGCAGTGAAGGAATCCCAAAATCACCGTCCCAAAACGATCCAAACCCCCTTCTTGTCTATAGATGTCGAATCGGGCACGCCGGCTCCAACCGTACTCCCACCAGCATGGTCCTCCTCCTCCTCTCCATCAACCCATTAGGAAGGCCGGGTTATATACCTGGGAGTTCCCGGTGGTGCGACCTCTGCTCCGGTGTAGGCGTGGTGGTAGCGGGTGCTGCCTGGTGAGACACCGGGGATGGTGGTGGAGCCCATGGCAGCTCCGGTTCCACGGGAGTCGCTGGCGAGACCTGCGCAGCCGTGTCAGGTCTGGGCAGGAGCTTCTCTTCCTCTGCTTCAGCTCCCTTGGCCGCATACAACTCCTCCAGTATCAGCGGCAAAGAGGGGACAGTATACACTGCCGATGGCATGGCAGCGTCTCCAAGCTTCGCAAGATCTGCCGGGAAAAGGTCCGGTGCAGCAGCGGTGGGTACCGGTGTCGCGGGTACTGCAGGTGTAGGCCCCTCTCGGGCGTGCTGCAAGTTCAATGTCCATAGCACCTCTCGCCTCAATCGCAGGTGGCGCGTCAGCTGGATAATCTCATCCTCCAGCTGTTGGTGATTCATCCTTGAGATCGGGTCGGAGCCTTCAGCCTTGGCGCCAGGGAGATCCGCCTCCCCGCGCTCCGCAGGCCTCCTTCCCTCACTCTCTAAAATGGCGATTTCTCGCGTTCTTCCTGCCCTGGTCCCTTTCCTGCCACTGGCTTCTTCTGCCCCTCCTTCCGGGGGCGGTGTCTTCCAGTGCTTCCATACCAAGCCAGTATACGAACCCCTCGGGGGGTGGGCCATGCATCTGTCACATAGTAATTCAGGCAGGGACGGCCCAATACTCTTCGCAGTCTTTTCTTAGGACCTCCCATCTCTTCACGCCCTTCTTCTCCGCGCCAGCAGCCATTTTTAGGATTCATGTCACAGTCTATTAAATTTGGTCTTTTGCACATTTTCAAAAGTTGTAAATCCAACGCACACAGAACCCGATGGCATCGAGTCTCGTCATCCTGTTCGTGACGCCAAAATTGGGTTGCCCTCGCTCGCCCAGGGCAGCGGGGTACTCGGTACCGGGCCGGCGTCAGGGGGGAAAGTTTCACAGCAGCTGTGACCCGGTCCATGGCCCTGGGCGCCCAATAACAATGGCGGTGATGTTAATGGTGTTAAACTTTATATGAATAGTTTGTGACGCCACCCGTCGTGTTTGGCAAGGGAGATGGTAAGCCAACGCTGCATACAGATTCGCTGGGACTAATGGTGTGGTGCAGCAGAGATGGTATAGCTCCCCACAGGTGGAGCTGTAGTCCCAGGGCAGTGTAGGTGCAATGGATGAGGAGAGGCGCAGAATGGTATGGATGCTGGTACCCAGGTGTAGTGGTGTGGGAATAACTGGAGGACACCAGAGTATGTGGTTCCAAAGCTTTACTCACTGTTTGCAGTTCACACAACTGCCTGCCTCCATACTGTGTTCTCCAGGTCAGGGCTCCAGCCAACCTCCAGGCAGGACGGGATTCTCCCTTCCATACTCCGCCAACGTGTACCTTACTGAATGACTCCTCCTATGCGCCTTTAGGTGCGAAGCACTCCAGTACTTAGTTACCCTGGAATGGCTCTCTCTAGGTGTTCCTAGTCTTTAATTGTATGACAGACAGCTGTAGCCTGCTTTGGGAACTCCTCTCTGCGTCCCGGCTCTCTATTCAGTTGCTGTTGTGTCCCAAGTCTATGAGGGGAGCAAGGCGTTAGTGGCTCACTACTCCTCCGGTGTCTGTTGCCGGGCATAAAGATCCAATCAAACTCGGGGACCGGGCCCCGGCCTTTGCGCTCTGGACTGGAAGGGTTCTCTATCTTTCTTCAACCAGCTTCCCACCGTCCTTCTATTCTCCTTCGTTCCGATCTGTTCTATCTCTCTTATGGAATCTGTAGTCTCCAGTCTACGTCTCTTTCTCCTTCTCTTCCTTCCCTAGGGAGCTCATTCCACTAAGACGAGTCTTCAGCCTCTCCTGACTGACTGCCTTCCTCCGCCTTGAGCTCCTCTCAGGCTGACCTGCTGTCAGCCTGCTCTCTCTCTCTCTCTCAGACCCTCGTCTGACTGACCTGAAATCCTACACCTTCCCTCTCTTTTGTATCATCTCACTCCACCCGCCTCCCAGCACATCTCGTGTTACGAAGCAGGGTTCCACGAGGGGTGCTCTTCTAACCCCCAGCGTGAAGCTGTTAGGTGACCCCACTGAACTATCCTGTGTGTGGAATGCAGGTGTGGAGTGTGGTCAGGAATTCCCACCTTACCTGGATGGTGGGGCACTACACCTTAGGAAAAGGTGCAGTACCTCTGTGGCGTCTGAAGCTTACGGGGCGCCACATTTGTAGACTAAAAGGACAATTTACATTTTACTCAAAAATATACCTATAAAGAGAAAAGTCAGACAAACTGAACATTTGAAAGTGGTCTCTTAATTTTTGCCAGAGTTGTATGTCCAAAATGTAAATGGATAAGGTCAAATTATGTGACTGAGATAGAGGGTTGCTTTAAAGGGCCATCCGCTACTGGACATCAGGATTTACTGCAGCCATTACTATTCCGTTAGAGCAGACTTCCGCTATCGCAGAATATTTGAGTGCTGCAGCCAATCTGTGGCTGCTGATTGGCTGCAGCAGTTATATGACATGACATCACGTGATCGGCACAGAAGTTGTGCACATTGAAAGAAAGGTTCTGGACCAGGAGGTACTGTATGTATGAAGGGATTAAGAAGGCAGTGTCCAGTAATGAACAATTAGGCTACTTTCACACTAGCGTCGTGTGACGTACGTCGCAATGCGCCGTTATGGAGAAAAAACGCATCCTGCAAAGTTGCCCGCAGGATGCATTTTTTCTCCATAGACGTGCATTAGCGACGCATTGCGACGTATGGCCATACATCGCATCCATCGTGCGACGAATGTGTCGTGTTTTGGCGGCCGCGACGCACACAAAAACGTTACATGTAACTTTTTTTGTGCATCGTGTCTGCCATTTTTGACAACGCATGCGCGGCTGAAACTCCGCCCCATCCTCCCTGAACATTACAATGGGGCAGCGGATGCGTTGAAAAACTGCATCCGCTGCCCCCGTTGTGCAAATCTTTCACAACGTGCGTCGGTACGTCGGCCCGTCGGGCCCGTACCGACGCTAGTGTGAAAGTAGCCTTACTTCAAAGGGTGTCATAGGAAGCATGGTGGCTCAGTGGATAGCACTGCAGCCTTGCAGTCCTGGGTTCAAATACCACCAAGGACAACATCTGCAAGGAGTTTGTATGTTCTTGCCGTGTTTGCGTGGGTTTCCTCCCACATTCCAAAGACATACTGATAGGCAATTTAGATTGTGAGCCCCATCGGGGACAGCGATGATGATAATGTGTGCAAACTATAAAGCGCTGCGAAATATGTTATCCCTATATAAAAATAAAGATTATTATCCAGAGCTTTCATATTGTTTTTACTAGCAGCCTATGAATTATTTACCTGCCTATTCTACCTGGCACCAGCTCAAAGCGGTCACCGACTACTCCTGCGGGCGATTCAGCTGTTCCATGTCAACAGAGCAGCTCTTCCTCTTCCTGACTGCCCTAATGACGAGGCATGACTGCCAACAACATGCTAATTGATAGCCAACTCCCTGCAGTTAGGCAACGGAGCAGAGTGGACAAGAAGCTGCTGCTCTGTCAACGTGATGTTGATGGAACTGTTGAATCGCCGGTAGGAGGGGAACTGTGACCGCTCTGTGCTGGCAGAGATCAGTGCCGGGAGAAATACAGAGAGCACTAATATTATTATATTGCTATATATGCTAGTGAGTGAAACACCAACATTTAAAAGGGGTTTTCTCAAGATCTTAAATGGATATAAATAGGTAAACTTACAAAATGCTTGAAACAACAAGCAACTTTGCAGTTTACCTCCTATCAAAAATTTTCTCCATTTTGAAGATCATAGGGAAGTACCGGTGACCACTGTTAGGGTAGGTATAGCAAATAGAAGCGCCTGCGGAAGCATACGACATGTGAAAAGCCTAGTACTCGGAGTGTCATCTGTTAAGCTGAGATATTATTATTATTATTTATTTATATAGTACCATTAATTCTATGGTGTTGTACATGAGACTGGGTTACATCAAAATACAAATATCACTTATAGTAAACAAACTAACTGTCATGATCCAGGCCGGATTTTGTGTCCTGTCTCTCTTTCCCGGTCTGATCATGTGAAGGGTTAACTTTTCTCTGCCTCGTTCTGGCTTCAGGCCAGCTATTTCTCTCCACTGCATCCTGCAGACCGTGTCAGTTTTAGTTTCTGCCTACAGCGTGTGTAGCTGACTCTGCTTTCCCTGATTTTGTCCTGCCGCTTTTGTTGACTGTACCCGTGTCTGTTTATTCCCCTCTTCCCATCCCGACTCTGTATTCCTCTTCTCGTGTCTTGACTCCCTGGTATTTGACTTAGCTTGGACCCTGACCTGCTGTTTTTCTCTTGTCTTTGACATATCTGCTCCTGACCTATATTGACCTATTTGGCTTGTTTCTGACTCTCTGCTATTTATTCCTTTTGTACTGCGCTACAGACTAATATCTACCCAGCTTTTTTTACTATTCCGCTGCCACCTGGTGGTAGCCTCATTGCTGTGCTGCAGGTCGGCTTTTGCTGTGTGCAGCCCTCCCTCCACTCTATTGCCATCTAGAGGAGTTTCCATCTACCTGCATAGCAGCAGCGTGACACTAACAATGACAGAGTGGTACAGAGGCATTCTGCAGGATTATGGGGAAGGAGACAGTAGGTCGGGGGTTGCAGTATCTCCGACGGTGGTGAGGTGGCCGTGTGGTCATTACAGGTTGTAAGCTTTTTTGAAAAGATGGGTTGTCAGGTTTGGTCTGAAGGATCCAAATGTTGTGGTTAAGCGGACGTTGTGGGGCACAGAATTCCTTTGGATTCAGGAGAAATCTTGGAGGCAATTGCGTGAGGAGCGAGTAAGCGTGGAAGAGAGAAGGAGGTCATGGGAGGACCGGAGATTATGTGAGGGAAGATATTGAGAGATTAGTTTGGAAATATAGGGAGGAGAAAGGTTATGGATGGCTTTGTAGGTCAGTGTTAGTAGTTTAAACTGGATTCGTTGGGAAATTGTGAGCCAGTGAAGGGATTTGCAAAGAGGGGAAACAGGAGTGTAGTGAGGAGAGAGATTAAAGGGAACCTGTCACCTGTTTTGGCCGCTACAAGATATGGCCACTGCCTTTCAGGGCTTATCTACAGCGTTCTATAATGCTGTAGATAAGCTCCCAGTCGGACCTGCAAGGTAAGAAAAATAAGTTTTATTACACTCAGTCGGGGGGTGGTCCAGTCTGATGGGTGTCGCAGGTCCGGGTCCGGCGCCTGCCCTCTTCTTGCGCCGCGGCCCTCCTACTTACTTCATTGCTCCCTGCATCGACCTTCTGCACAGGCGTACTTCTCTGCCCTGTTGAGGGCAGAGCAAAGTACTGCAGTGCGCAGGCGCTGGGCCTCTCTGACCTTTCCCGGTGCCTGCACACTGCAGTACTTTGCTCTGCCCTCAACAGGGCAGAGAAGTACACCCGCGCAGAAGTGTGATGCCAGGAGCGATGAAGCAAGCAGGGGGGTGGCAGCGCAAGAAGATGGGAGGCATCGGACCCGTACCTGCAACACCCATTGGACCGGACCGCACCGGACGCCCCCCTCCCTGGGTGAGTATAATAAAACTTATTTTTCTTATCTTTCAGGTCGGACTGGGGGCTTATCTACAGCATTACAGAATGCTGTAGATAAGTCCTGAAAAGCGGTGGCCGCATCTTATAGCGGCCAAAACAGGTGACAGGTGCACTTTAATTTGTCGGTAGAACACAGAGGAGGATGTTGCAGTAGTCGAGGTGGGAGATGATTAGGGCATGTACAAGCATTTTGGTAGCGTGAGGGTTGAGGAAAGGACGGATTCTGGGAATATTTTTGAGCTGGAGGCGACAGGAGGTGGCGAGAGCTTTGATGTGCTGTTTTATTGACAGTGCAGAGTCAAGGGTTACTCCGAGGCAGCAGATTTCCGGGACAGGAGAAAGTGTAAATTCATTTATTGTGGTAGATAGATCAGGTAAGGAAGGTATGCGAGATGGAGGAAAGATAATTAGTTCAGATTTGTCCACATTGAGCTTGAGGAAGCGAGAGGAAAAGAAGGAGGATATGGCTGATAGACATGGGTCGCCCTCCCAGGGCTGTGGGGTACTCGGTACCGGGCCGGTGTCAGGGGGATGTGTCACAGCAGCAGTGACCCGGTCCGTGGCCATGGGCACCCAAGTGATGGGGGATGTAGTTAATGGAATGGAATAGTTCGTGACGCCACCTGTGGTGTTCAGCAAGGGAGATGTTAAGCCGACGCTGCAGACAGCTCCACTGGGACAGATGGTGTGGTGCAGCAGTGATGGTATAGCCCTCCACAGGCAGGGCTAATGTCCCAGGGAAGTGTAGTGGTGGTTGGCACGGTGATGTAGCAGTGCCGTAAGGGTAGGAAGCAGACAAGACACAGCGGGGTGCAATTTCTGTACCTTTACTTGATAACTGCAGTCCAAGGTCCTGATTACAGATGGTAACGGAGCAGGCTAGCCTGGAAGCAACTCAGGAATCCTCTCTCACAGACGGGCTGTGCAGTCTCCTTCCTAGCGCCTTGTGGTGTGAAGCACTCCAGTACTTAGTTACTCTAGAGTTCCTCCTGTCAGATGTTCCCAAGAACCTCACTTGCACGGCAGACAGCTGTAGCCTCTCTCGGGGACTCCTCTCTAGTCCTGGCTCTCTATCCAAGCTGCTGTTGTGCCTCAAGTCTTAGATGGGAGTAGGACATTTACAGCCTCCTACTCCTCTGGTATCTGCTGTAGGACCTTTAGTATCCGTACAGCCGTGGAGACCAGGCTCCAGTTTGTGCGCTCTCAGCTGAGGGAGCTCTCCTTCCTAGCTCAACCTCCAGCTTCTTTCCACACGTCTGCACACTTCACCCTCCGCAGACTATCTGACCACTCCTTCCTCTTGGTCCTCAGAGGGCACCCCTCCCCTTCATCCTGGTTCAGAGTTCACCCTGCTGGCCTGGAGTGGAACTGTGTTGCATGTATGGATTGACTGCGAGAGAGACCCATCATTGCCTCCAAGCCTGGCATTACCCTCCCCTGGAGGAAGGCAAAGCCACTGTGGCGACCATACTCCTGGGGGTGCCACAGACACTCTTGGATTCTGGAGAGCAGAGAGGTGACATCTGGGCTAGAGAGGTAGATCTGAGTGTCATCAGCATATAGATGGTACTAGAAGCCATAGGGCTTTATGAGTTATCTCAGGCCAAGAGTATAGATTCAGAATGACAGAGCCTTGAGGGACACCAACAGAGAGCGGTCGAGATGAGGAGGTAGTGTGAGAGTAGGAAATGCTAAATGTAAGGTTGGTAAGGTATGAGGAGATCCAGGATAGGGCAAGATATTTGACACCAAAAGAAGAGAGGATCTGGTCAACTGTGTCGAAGGCAGAGGACAGGTCTAGAAGGAGGAGTATAGAGAATTGTCTGTTAGCTTTGGCTGTAAGTAAGTCATTAGTAAGTTTGGTCATGGCAGTCTCAGTGGAATGGTTGGGACGGAAGCCAGATTCTAGGTTGTCGACGTGCGAGTTAGATGCAAAGTGAAAGGAAAGTTCAGCGTGGATGTGCTGCTCAAAGAGTTTGGAAGCAAATGGGAGCAAAGATATGGGGCGATAGCTGGACAAAGCGCTCGGGTGAATGGATGGCTTTTTGAGGATAGGTGTGAAGGTGTGATTGTGGCATGTTTGAAAGCAGATGGGAAGGTACCAGAAGTTAGTGATAGGTGTTGTGAACACTATTAATCTGACTTTTGTGGCAGGGCTCCCTCTGGTGGATACTGCTGGTAGTGGAGCTGGTCAACAGGATGTTAATCCAACAGCTGCAGAGGATGATTGGAGAAGTGGAGGTAGTGACTGGGAGTATATAAGCGAGCAAGCTTCTCTCAGTGGCTGCTGGTGATACTCCTGTCTGTGCAAAGTGAGGATATCTGTCTCCTGCCTGATCCTGCATTTTCCAGCTAAGTGTCATTTGCTAAATCCTTTGCATCTGATTTTGCCTTACTGTCAGGAGTCAGCTGGCTCCCCCTGGGGCTGCTGGCTCCTGCCCTGTATTTTTGTATCTTGTGTTTGGTTGCTCAGTCTCCTGCTGTATTAGCCTGTTGCTAGCCGCCAGTTCACACCTGAGTGCTGATATAGTGGGGGCGAGGTTGTGCTAACCTCAGTATTTTTGTGCTTCAGTCGTGTTGGAATTTTTAGGGTTTTTGTGTGATTGCAGACAGTGCCTTTTCTGTCCTATCTAGTCAGTGTGGGCCCCATCATTTGCTCAGTCTATTTTCTGTCTGTGTCCGTGTTTCATCTTGTCTCACCGACAATATATGTTTGGGGGCTGTCTATTCCTTTGGGGATCTGCTCCAGGGCAGTTTAAATTTCACCTTTCTGTCTTTAGGCTTAGTTAGTCCTCCGGCTGTGACGAAGCGTCTAGGGCATTGTAGGAATGCTCCACGGCTACTGTTAGTTGTGTTGTTAAGATCAGGGGTCTGCAATCCGCTGAGTGACCAACCTCTCTGGTGTTCTGGTGGCATAGCCTTTTGTGCTTTCCTCCTCGGTGACCCATTCATAACAGAATCACCGGCCTAAAACTGCAGACTCTAGGGTACTCAAAAGAAGGAAAGAATTTTTAAAAAAAGTTTCAGAATTTTTTATATATTTTTTCCTCTTTTTTCTCTGGGGCTGTAGGAGGATTTTTTTTCCTTAATGGAGACTAAGCAATTGTCCGATCATGTTGAGCAGCTCTCTGCTGAAGTGCGGAGAATCTCTGCTTATCTCGCTCAATCATCTGTTGTAGAACCTAAGATCCCTACTCCTTATGTGTTTTCTGGGGATTGGTCTAAATTTCTGAACTTTAAGAATAATTGTAAACTATTTCTTGCTTTGAAGCCTAACTCCTCGGGGAGCTCGGTGCAGCAGGTTAGAATTGTCATTTCCCTGCTGCACAGCGATCCCCAGGACTGGGCCTTTTCTCTGACACCTGGAGATCCTGTTCTGGCTGATGTGGATGCGTTTTTTCAAGCCCTGGGGTTATTATATGATGAGCCTAATGCTATTGATCAAGCTGAGAAAACCTTATTGGCATTAAAACAGGGTCAAGATGCTGCTGAGTTATATTGTCAAAAATTCCGAAAGTGGGCGGTTCTTACTAAATGGAACGATGATGCCCTAGCAGCTTTCTTTCGGAAAGGTCTGGCAGAATATGTAAAGGATGTTATGGTGGGATTTCCTGTCCCTTCTGGTCTTGACGACTCTATGTCGTTGGCCATTCAAGTTGATTGACGTTTACGAGAACGTAAAACTACGCGAGAGGCGGTGCCTCCTTTCGAACAAACCTCTGAGCCTATGCAATGTGACAGGGTTTTGTCTAGGGTGCAACGTCAAGAGTTTAGAAGGCGTAATAAGTTATGGTTCTTTTGTGGAGATGCTTCTCATGCTATTTCAGTCTGCCCTAAATGAGAGAAATGTTTTGCTCACTCATTTGTGATGGGCAGTGTGCAGCCTAAGTTTCTTTTGGCTGTTACCTTGATCTGCTCCTTGTCTACATTTTCCGCTAAGGCATTTGTGGATTCAGGAGCAGCTTTGAATCTGATGGATTTTGTCTTCGCCAAGCATTGTGGTTTTCCTATGGTACCCTTGTGGACCCCTATTCCTTTGAGGGGTATTGATGCTACCCCTTTGGTGGAGAATAAATCCCAGTTTTGGACCCAGGTGATTATGCGGGTCGCCCCGGACCACCAAGATAATTGTAACTTTTTGGTGTTGCACAATTTACATAATGTTATTGTACTGGGTTTTCCATGGTTGCAGACCCATAATCCTGTGTTGCATTGGAAATCTGTGTCTGTGGTGAGTTGGGGATGTCAATGCGCTCTTGGTGACACTCCTGTTTTCTCCACCTCTCCCCAGTCTCAAGATGTTCCTGACTATTTGGCTGATTTTTCTGATGTATTTAGTGAGAGTAAGTCCGCGTGTTTGCCTCCTCATAGGAGTTATGATTGTGCTATTGAGTTGATGCCCGGTTGTAAATTTCCCAAAGGTCGGCTTTTCAACTTATTGGTACCTGAACATGATGCTATGCAATCTTATATCAAGGAGTCATTAGAGAAGGGTCATATAAGACCATCCTCTTCACCTTTAGGTGCTGGGTTTTTTTCAAGAAAGATGGCTCATTAAGGCCATGTATTGACTATTGCTCCCTTAATAAGATCACTGTTAAATATCAGTACCCGTTGCCCCTGATTTCTGTTTTATTTTCCAGGGTCAAAAGTGCTTGTTGGTTTACCAAACTTTACCTCAGGGGGGCATATAATCTTATTCGCATCAAGCACGGGGATGAATGGAAGACGGCGTTTAATACTTTGGAGGGACATTTTGAGTACTTGGTGATGCTTTTTGGGCTCACTAATCCCCCTTCCGTCTTCCAGTCTTTTATGAACGATATTTTCCGGGACTTTGTGGATAAGTTTTTGATCATTTATCTGGATGATATTTTGATTTTTTCCAGTGATTGGGATTCTCATGTGGAACATGTTTGGACTCTGTTCCGGATCTTGAGAGAAAATGCTCTGTATGTTAAGGGATCGAAATGTCTCTTTGGTGTACAGAGGGTTTTGTTTTTGGGATTCATTTTGTCCCCGTCTGCTATTGAAATGGACCCGGCCAAGGTACAGGCCATCTATGGTTGGGTTCAGCCCACTTATCTGAAGGCTCTCCAGAAATTTTTGGGTTTTTCTAATTTCTATCATAAATCTATAAGTAATTTTTTCTGGTATTGTTAAACCACTGACAGATTTGACCAAAAAAGGCGCTGATGTGGTGAATTGGCAGTCTCGGCGTTTCAGGAGCTTAAGCGGAGATTCACTTCTGCTCCTGTTCTGCAGCAACCTGATGTTTCACTCCCATTTCAGGTGGAGGTAGATGCTTATGAGATTGGTGCAGGAGCCCTTTTGTCTCAAAGGGATCCGGTAACCTCTTGTCACGATGACCCATCCTGTGTGACACGGCCCGCAGGCCGGTAACTAAAACAATGAGACACGGGGAAAGGGGAAACAGTTACAACAGTGGGCCCTGCAATAGGGAGAGGGGACGTGGAGACCTCCGGCACTCCCCTGATTTAGTGTCTCTAACGCTCCTAACGTTCCCTATGCCGGTTCCGCAACGGGCACCGATCAGGAACCTGTCGCCCTAGCACACCCTACATCTATCCCTTGCTAGGGAGCTGGGTGGTGCAGGCACTGGCCCCACCGCTGTACTAATACACACTAAGGAAAAACACAAACAGGGAAACACCACTTAGCTTTACTCTGTTGCTCTTGCTCCCGGCAACAGAGTCCACCACCAGAATGCAGCTTTTCTCCTGAATAGCTGCCACCAAGCTCTGTCAGAGCTACCAGGAAATCCCCTCTGACTCCTTCCACACCAGGGCTAAGACAGTGCTGCAAGGAATGCTCTCCAGCTCCTTCCTCCACCAAGGATGGCTGAAATGAACAATATCACCAACACTGATTGCAACACCTATGACTCTTTTATAGCAGAGCCAGAGCAATCACACCTGCATTATAATCATGTGCACTTAGCTAAAGAAACCAGAGTGCAATGACGCTCACCACCACCGGGGGCAAAAACCAAACTTAAGCACAGCTTAAGGAAAAAAAAAAAGTTACCTGTGCTTTTTATCAGTCATGATCCAGCATGGATCATGACACCTCTTAGATGAATCCCTGTGCCTTCTTTTCTCGAAAATTTACCCCATCTGAACGTAACTATGACATGGGGAATCGGGAGTTGTTGGCCATGAAGTGGGCATTTGAAGAGTGGAGACATTCGTTGGAGGGAGCTAGACATCAAGTTGTGGTCCTTACCGACCACAAGAATTTGATTTAGGCTGGTTTCACATTAGCGCTTTTTAAGCGCACGCACGGCCGGGGGTAGCTCCGCCCCCGAGCCGGCTCTCTGCCCGGCGTGCCCGCCCCTTGCTTGTAGCGCCGCCTCCTAGCGCACAGCGGCGCCTGTGATCGGCGCACCCTATCTTTAGCATAGGGTGCGCAGATCGTGCGCAGGCCGTGCGCTAGTTGCGCTTTGACCTGCGCTGCGCACTTTTGACGGTGCGCCGTGCGCGCCAAAATCTGAAAAGTTTGATTTTGGCGCGCACGGCGCACCGTCAAAAGTGCGCAGCGCAGGTCAAAGTGCAACTAGCGCACGGCCTGCGCACGATCTGCGCACCCTATGCTAAAGATAGGGTGCGCCGATCGCAGGCGCCGCTGTGCGCTAGGAGGCGGCGCTACAAGCAAGGGGCGGGCACGCCGGGCAGAGAGCCGTCTCGGGGGCGGAGCTACCCCCGGCCGTGCGTGCGCTTAAAAAGCGCTAATGTGAAACCAGCCTTATCTTGAATCAGCCAAGCGCTTGAATCCTAGACAGGCTAGGTGGGCCTTGTTTTTCACACGTTTTAATTTTGTGGTCACCTTTCTTCCGGGCACTAAGATTGTTAAGGCGGACACCCTTTCTAGGAGTTTCTTTGAGGATTCTCTTGATGTGACCGAGCCTACTACCATTCTAGGTGAGGGTGTGGTTCTTTCCGCCATTTCACCCAATTTGAGACTTGCCCTGGAGGAATTTCAGGAGGACAAACCTGAACGATACCCTGTGGGGAAATTGTTATGAATTGGTCACCGAGGAGGAAAACTAGACCAAGCCAAGTCACAGAAAACCAGAGAGGTTGGTAACTATGCGGATTGCAGACCCCTGATCCTAACCACACAACTAACAGCAGCCGTGGAGCGTACCTACGATGATTCTAGACGCCTCGTCACAGCCGGACTAAATAAGCCTAAAGCAAGGAAAGGGGAAATCTAAAACTGCCCCAGAGCAGACCCCAAAGGAATAGACAGCCCCCACACATGTATTGACGGTGAAACAAGATGAAAACACGAGCACAGGTAAGAAAATAGGCTGAGCAAACGATGGGGCCCACACTAGCTAGAAAGGACAGGAAAGGAAAGATACTGTCTGCAGTCACGCCAAAGTCACGGCTGGCTGACCACACAAAAAACTGAATAGACCAAACCAAATCAAATGTGAACATTAACAAAGACAACTTAGCTTGAGATAGCAGGAACTTAGCTGGAAACTAAGACCTCAGGAGGCAGGAAAAAAAACACCAGCATGGGAATAGGGAGTCGGCTGTCTTAAATCCAGTCTGAGACTCCAGATGTCCACTACTTTTCCTCATTATCAGGTGGCAGGTCTCTGATAATTAGATCAGCTTCACTACCTTCTGCCACCACCAGAGGGAGCCCGGAAAGAAAACTCACAACTCCTCTGTCAGCACAACCAGCTCCCTCACCAGAAACCAGAGGTAGACCAGAAAATGAGTTCACAACAGGAAATTGTATGTCCCTGACCAGTGGAGGAAAAGAGTAATGGCTGAAATTCATTGCTCCGCACTGGCTGGTCGTCCGGGTATTTTTGGTACCAGAGATTTGGTGAGACGGTCTTTTTGGTGGCCTGCCTTGTCTTGTGATGTCAGGAAATTTGTGCAATCCTGTGGGACTTGTTCCAGGTCCAAGTCCTGTTCTAGTTCTAGTGGTTTGTTGATGCCCCTGCCGGTGCCCAGCAGGCCATGGACCCACATTTCAATGGATTTTATTTCTGATCTCCCTGTCTGTCAGAGAATGACTGTTATCTAGGTGATTTGTGATAGATTTTCCAAGATGGTCCATCTTGTACCACTCCCGAAGTTGCCATAGTCTTCTGAGTTGGTGTCCCTGTTTTTACAACAGGTGGTTCGTTTGCATGGGATTCCTGAGAAAACTGTGTCAGACAGAGGAGTCCAGTTTGTTTCCAGATTTTGGAGGGCCTTTTGTTCTAAACTGGGAATTCAGTTATCTTTCTCCTCTGCATTCCATCCTCAGACCAATGGACAAACTGAGAGAACAAACCAGACTTTGGAATCCTATTTGAGATGTTTCATATCTGCTGATCAGGATGACTGGGTCTCATTTTTGCCCTTGGCCGAATTCGCTCTAAAAAATAGTGCTAGTTCTGCCACTTTGATGTCCCCGTTATTCTGTAATTTTGGTTTTCATCCTCAATTTTCTTCAGGGCAGGTGGAGGCTTCTGCTTGCCCAAGTGTGGATTCTCTTGTGGGCAGAATGCAGCAGATTTGGGACCAAGTAGTGGACAAGTTGTCCCGCTCTCAGGAAAAGGCCCAATGGTTTTCCAACCGGCATAGGACCTTTGGTCCCCGGGTCAAAGTGGGTGATATGGTTTGGTTGTCCTCAAAAAATATTCCGATGAAGGTTGCGTCTCTAAAATTCAAGCCAAGGTTCACTGGACCTTATAAGATTTTGGAAATCCTTAACCCCGTTTCTTTCCATTTGGCTCTTCCAGGTACGTTCAAGATTCATAATGTTTTTCACAAATCATTGTTGAAAAGGTTTGTGGAGCCAGTAGTTCCTGTGGCGGCGCCCCCTGACCCTGTATTGGTTGAGGGTAATTTGGAGTATGAGGTAGAGAAAATATTGGACTCTCGCCTGGATAGACGGAGACTCCAGTACTTGGCCAAGTGGAAAGGTTATGGCCAGGAGGATAATTCTTGGGTGTCTGCTTCCTATATTCATGCCGAGAGATTGGTTCGTGCATTTCACCGGGCCCATCCTGATTGGTCTGGTGGTGTGGATGAGAGTTCGGTGACCCCTCCTCATGGGGGGGTACTGTTGTGAACTCTCTTAATCAGACTTTTGTGGCAGGGCTCCCTCTGGTGGATACTGCTGGTAGTGAAGCTGGTCAACAGGATGTTAATCCAACAGCTGCAGAGGATGATTGGAGAAGTGGAGGTAGTGACTGGGAGTACATAAGCGAGCAAGCTTCTCTCAGTGGCTGCCGGTGATACTCCTGTCTGTGCATAGTGAGGATATCTGTCTCCTGCCTGATCCTGCATTTTGGAGAGGGAAGTTATGGGGTTAGGGTATTGGTCTGGTATACAAAGGGGTTGGACAATAAAGACTTGCCTTGTTTGGTCTATCAGTGGATAGCACTGCAGTGGCTCAGTGGATAGCACTGCAGCCTTGCAGCGCTGGAGTCCTGGGTTCCACCAAGGACAACATCTGCAAGGAGTTTGTATGTTCTCCCTGTGTTTGCGTGGGTTTCCTCTCACATTCCAAAAACATACCGATATGGAATTTAGATTGTGAACCCATCGGGGGCAGTGATGATAATGTGTGCAAACTGTAAAGCGCTGTGGAATATGTTAGCGCTATATAAAAATTATTATTATTATCTTATTTTTGAAGTGCACGGCAAAGTCCTCAGCAGAGATTAGGGAAGTCGGAGGGGGCAGTGGTGAGTGGAGGAGGGAGTTACCGTAAAAGTGTTGAACAACTGTTTGAGGTTGTGGGATAAGGAAGATGCAAGGGATATAAAGTAAGCCTGTTTAGCAGAGGTGAGAGCTGATTTGAATGCGAGTATTGCTTGTTTGAACGAGGTGAAGTCGTCTTCTTCCAAACGCCACTCTGCAATTCTGGATAATTGCCGAATCTTTTTAGTGGTGTTATTGTGCCAGGGTTGTCTATTGATTCATTGCACTCTGCTATGCATGGCAAGGGCGACTGAGTCGATGGCTGATGCAAGAGAGGCATTGTAGAAACTAGTGGTAGTGTCTGTGTTGTGAAGTGAAGCTATGGAGGACAGTGGTAGAATAGAGTCAGAGAGTGTGTGAGTGTCTTGATGTGCTAGGTTTATGCGGGGGTGCGCAAGTTGGTGGACATGGGTGACAGGTGAGGAAGACAGTGATGAGAAATTGAGTAGATGGTGGTCAGATAAAGGGAGAGGGGAGGTGGTGAAGTTAGAAAGAGAGCAGAGGCAGGTGAATATCATGTCTAATGTATGTCCGTCTGTGTGGGTGGCTGAGGAGGACCACTGAGTAAGACCAAAAGATGAAGTGAGTGACAGGAGGCTGCTGACTGATGGGTGTCAGTGGGGATATTGAAGTCACCCATGATGATGGTGGGAATGTCAGTGGAAAGAAAGTGAAGAAGCCAGGTGGAGAATTGGTCAATAAAGGCAGTGGTCGGGTCCGGAGGAAAAATTACTAGAGGTAAAGAGGTCGTGAATCACATGGATTTTATTGCAGATGGAGCGGGCATTCCAGAGTGATCCAGAGAGAGGGAGCAGGGTGGTGGATGTCTAGGGCACAGATTTGAAGTGGGTGAGATTTTGGGTGTTTATATTGGGTTGGGAGCAATAGAAGGGGGCAATAATGGGAGGTATGAGCTGTGGGGGTCCAGGAATGGGAGATATGTTGCCAGCAGTGAGGAGAAGCAGAGAGAGGGAGAGCAGGTGGGAGAAAGAGAGTGGGTGACTTGTTTTATGTTTTAGTAGGAGCAAGGGCGGACACTGACAGCTTGGGCACCTGTGCAAGAAATGTGTCTGGGCCCCCCTCCTTTTATGGGGTCAAAGCTACATGTGTGTCTGTGTGTATATATATATATATATATATATATATATATATATATATATATTATAGCCACACACACATACATGTATAGATATTACATAGTCTCCTTTATTATGTATATTGCTGCCCCTTACACAGTGCCCTTTCTTGTTATGTACAGCACCGTCCCTTACATATTGAATTATATAGAGCCCTGTGTTTTATTACATACCCTCCTGTCTTGTTAGTGTATAATGCAAGGATGGCTGATGGAGCATGGGAAAGCTTCCTTTCTAATGGAGGAGCTGATGGACTGGTAGTTTGGTCACCAGCTCCTCGATCAGCAGTAATTTTATATCTAAAAAGTGAGGGGGCTATGTAATAAAAGAGGGCGCTGTGAACAACAAAATTAACAAGAATACACTATGTAAGAGACAGCACTATACATAACAGCAGAGGAAGCTATATAATAAGGGACGGCACCATATATAACTAGAGAGGATGGTACGTAATAAGGGACGGTGTTATACATAATAAAAGAGGAAACTATGTAACTAAAGATGGTGTTATACAGAATTAGTGAGTACACTATATACTAAGGGACTGTGTTAGACATAGTGAGTACACTATATACTAAGGGACTGTGTTAGACATAGTGAGTACACTATATACTAAGGGACTGTGTTAGACATAATATGCGATAATAATGTCTTCCTTCACCTCCCCCTGTTCCTAAGGCCATTATAAATCCCCCTTCCTCCCAGCCCAATCCCCCACACCCCTCATTGTCCTCCTCCCCTCACATCCCATTATTGTCCTCTCCCCCACCCCATCATTGCCCTCTTCACCACCTCCATCATTTTCTTCTCCCCCACCACTATCTTTGCTTTCTCCCCCACCACTCCCATCGTTGCCCATTCCACCACCTCCATCATTTCCTCCTCAACCACCCCCATTATTGCCCTTTCCACCACCACCATCATTGCATTCTCCCCCACCACCCCATCATTGCCTTCTCCCCATCATCCCCATCATTGCCTTCTCCCCATCACCCCCATCATTGCCTTCTCCTTCACCCCATCTCTGCCTTCTCCCCATCACTCCCATCATTGCCTTCTCCCCATAACTCCCATCATTACCCTATCCCCATAACTCCCATCATTACCTTCTCCCCATCACTCCCATCATTGCCTTCTCCCCATCACTCCCATCATTGCCTGCTCCATCACCCCATCACTCCCATCAATGCCTTCTCCCCATCACTCCCTTCTCCCCATCATTGCCTTCTCCATCACTGCCTTCTCTCCATCACTCCCACCAATGCCTTCTCCCCATCACTCCCTTCTCACCATCATTCCCGTCATTGCCTTCTCCATCACTCCCATCCACTGTCTTCTCTCCATCACTCCCATCAATGCCTTCTCTCCATTAGAGTTGAGCGACTTTGGTCGGATCGGGTTTCATGAAACAAAATTTGTTTCAGATGAAACTCGTCCGACTAGGGCAAAAAAAGTCGGAGTTTCGTCCGAAACCCGACCCCAATGCAAGTCAATGGGGAATAAAAGTCGGCATTGAGCGGATGACATTCCATGAGTAGGAGAGATGTAATATTGAGGAGGAGGTCAGCGAAGGAGGTCAGGTGGGGAGGCAAGAGGGAAGGAGAGATTATAACTTGGTTAAGAGGGTGCTGGCGTTTGCGGATAGCGAAGGAGAGTGAGGAGTAATCGAGCCAAAACTGTTAGAGTGTATCTCAGCATGATGAGAGTAAGTGTGGAGGAAGGAGAAAGGAATTTAGTACATTTAATAACAGTGGTTAGTCGTACCTTCTGTTCACTTCTGGCTCATTTCTATCTTTTTTCTGCTGTATCTTTATAGAGCCATCCTTTTGGAGACAGACCACGGCCAGACAGACCATCGGCTCAGAATTTATAACAATCTAAGTGCACATTAAATAGACCAGGTGTGATCAGGAGGGAGGGGCAGCAGGGAGACTGATTACAGACACAGGAGGGGACAATTAGAAACCAGAAGGGAAAATGCAAACAGGAAATAGTCAGATCCAAATGGACAGATAAAGCCAACTGTGTGTTATCATCAAGGAATTAGGGTGAGAAACATGAAGGGGAGGAAAAAAAAACATACCAGTAATGACAGACAGAAGCAGGGTGAATTGCAACCAGTGAACACACCTGAGGATGAAGCAGATTGATTGTCAGATTGATAGTAATAATGAAGCATCTATATATATAATCGTCTTATCATGTCTGTCTGTAACCGAAATCCCGCGTCGCTGATTGGTTGAGCCCGGCCGGCCGCGACCAATCAGCGACGCAGGATTTCCGTGTCAAACAGACAGTTACTGTATGATAATGGGTATGGCGCTGGAGATCACGGTCTCTGGTGCCATACTTACATACTTACCTCACCGGGAGGAGCGTTGCCACGGCGCTTCTCTTTTTACTGTGACCGGAGCAGGAGGCTGGGGGAGGAGTGTGGCACTGATGCCGGAGTACGCGCATGCGCATAGCCCTATCCGGCGCCATTTTCCTGAAGACACATTTGCAGTGTGTCTTCAGGAAAATGGCGAAGGACAGTGCGGTGTGGGCATGCGCGTACTCCGGTGCCAGTGCCACACTCCTCCCCCAGCCTCCGGCTGAACGGGACAGCGCTGGACCACAGGAAAGATGGGTGAGTAAAAATGTTTTTTTTTTTGTATGTGTGCAGTTTCCTATGGGTGAGGGGTACCATGCATACCATGAAAGGGGGGTGAGGGGACCATGCATACCCCAAAAGGGGGGTGACGGGACCATGAATACCAGCAAAGGGGGGTGATGGGACCATGCATACCAGGAAAGGGGGGTGAGGGGCACCATGCATACCACAAAAGGGGGGTGAAGGGTACCATGCATACCACGAAAGGGGGGGTGAGGGGTAACATGCATACCACGAAAGGTGGGTGAGGGGACCATGCATACCACAAAAGGGGGGGTGACGGGACAATGAATACCAGCAAAGGGGGTGATGGGACCATGCATACCAGGGAAGGGGGGTGAGGGGCACCATGCATACCACAAAAGGGGGGTGAGAGGACCATGCATACCATGAAAGGGGGGGCGAGGGGACCATGCATACCACGAGAGAGGGGGTGAGGGGACCATGCATACGATGAAAGGGGAGTGAGGGGACCATGCATACCACGAAAGTTGGGTGAGGGGACCATGCATACCATGAAAGGGGGGTGAGGGGTACCATGCATACCATGAAAGGGGGGTGAGGGGACCATGCATACCACGAAAGGGGAGTGAGGGGACCATGCATACCAGCAAAGGGGGGTGACGGGACTATGCATACCAGGAAAGGGGGGTGAGGGGTACCATGCATACCACGAAAGGGGGGTGAGGGGACCATGCATACCACGAAAGGGGGTGAGGGGATCATGCATACCAGCAAAGGGGGGGTGACGGGACCATGCATATCAGGATTGGGGGTGAGAGGACCATGCATACCATGAAAGGAGGGGTGAGGGGACCATGCATACTACGAGAGGGGGTGAGGGGACCATGCATACCATATAAGTGGAGTGAGGGGACCATGCATATCACGAAAGGGGCGTGAGAGGACCATGCATATCAGGATTGGGGATGAGAGGACCATGCATACCATGAAAGGGGTGTTGAGGGGACCATGCATACCACGAGAGGGGGTGAGGGGACCATGCATACCATGAAAGGGGAGTGAGGGGACCATGCATATCATGAAAGGGGGGTGAGGGGACCATGCATACCATGAAAGGGGGGTGAGGGGTACCATGCATACCACGAAAGGGGGGTGAGGGGACCATGCATACCACGAAAGGGGGGTGAGGGGACCATGCATACCAGCAAAGGGGGGGTGACGGGACCATGCATACCAGGAAAAGGGGGTGAGGGGTACCATGCATACCACGAAAGGGGGGTGAGGGGACCATGCATACCACGAAAGGGGGGTGAGGGGACCATGCATACCAGCAAAGGGGGGTGATGGGACCATGCATACCAGGAAAGGGGGGTGAGGGGGACCATGAATACCAGGATAGGGGGGTGAGAGGACCATGCATACCAGGATAGGGGAGGTGAGAGGGACCATGCATACCAGGAAAGGGGGGTGAGGAGACCATGCATACCAGGAAAGGGGGTGATGAGACCATGCATACCAGGAAAGGGGGGTGAGGGGGACCATGCATAACAGGAAATGGGGGTGTGAGGACCATGCATACCAGGAAAAGGGGGTGAGGGGGACCATGCATACCAGGATAAGGGGATGAGGGGACCATGCATTCCAGGAAAGGGGGGTGAGGGTGACCATGCATACCAGGAAAGGGGGGTGAGGGGGACCATGCATAACAGGAAAGGGGGGGTGATGGGACCATGCATACCAGCAAAGGGGGGGTGAGAGGACCATGCATACCAGGATTGGGGGGTGAGGGGTAGCATGCATATCAGGATTGGGGGTGAGAGGACCATGCATACCAGGATTGGGGGGTGCATTATTGCATTATTATTAAATCTTCACAAAGAAACTACATACATATTCTAGAATACCCGATGCGTTAGAATCAGGCCACCATCTAGTAGTAATAATAATAATGACGCATCTATGGCAGGGGGTTATTTTTCTGGCATATTTCTGCTGTATCCTTACAGAGCCATCCTCCTGGAGACAGTGCACACCTATTCGTTAGTCAACTGCTAGATCTTAAGGATAGTGTATGTATATAGTCGGTCAGCAGCATTGGAGCGGCACTCTGGAAAATAAAGACAGGTATTTCCTAAAATGTGAGTACGATGAAAATTTTCTCTTCTATTTTAAATAGTGTCGGTTGACTACCACTGCCTACTCATTACATGATATGCCATGATGACCTGTCGATGATGAACTATTTTCATTTTTACCTAAGTGCAAGTGGGATTACTGAGCATTTCTACTTTTCCATTTGCTAATAGTGATTCTGCATTACGTCCATGTGTTGCTTGTTTGTTATTGAGTTTTGAGAGTTGCAGGTTCAATGCTTTGAACACCATTGTGCAGAATGAGCTGCAGGAGGCAGTGTACTGTATGGTAGGCTATCTCATATACTGCACTTTTGAGGGTCACTGTTTGTGGTTTCAGCTTACATTTGCGATAAACACATAAAAATCCTTCCACACAGAAACACGTGTGTGCGCCAAATGAATCAAGAGAGATCCCTTCACGTATCCCTAATTGCAAGATGCTTTGTGCCTGTACTTCTTGTTGACTTTTCTCTCTTAATTACTTAGTTGTGCCATGATTTTAAATATCTACTTCTTATTAATTGATGAATTCAGTATGAGTAATTCAAACAATAAAATAAATTAGATTTAATTAGGGAGATTATTTCTGTAGGTCAGAGTAAATCATGTTGGGACTCAGTAGAAGTACAATTATACAATCAATTAAATTAGCACAGGTTGGTAGTGGCCATGTCTCACCTGACTTTTAAAGTCCTTGGTTTGATTCAGTAATTCTAATTCAACACAGACAGATGTCATTGATACAGCGGGATGATCCAATTGGAATAGCGAAGGGAGATGCGACAGGACTGGAGCGGCTAAACTGGATATACAGGAACCAATAAAGAAAAGTAATAGTCCTGGAAACTTGTGTAACAGCTTTGGACAGCAATGGAGCAAACTTGACTCACTAATGAGGAATTAGCGAAATAGAGCTGAATGGCATGAGAGAGTCCAAGGCAACGCTGACCAACAGCATAGCAAAGGTACCCAGTGAAGTAACAGAGCTAGATTTGTCACAGAGTCTAAGGCAGTGTTGGTCACTGGTATAGCAGAGTTACCCAGTGAGGTAGCTAAGCTGAGTTAGTCGGAAGGTTCTAGGGCAGCAGCAGTCCATGGTAGCAGCATGGACACCAACTCCATGAATACTCATTCGGCATCCTGCTATGTGAGTTGGTCTATAAGGCCTGGGAGCGTGGCCTCACAGGAGTGCCAAATCTATAGCTAAATTCTGCCCTATTTGCCCCCATTACAACACCTGTCGTGTTGTACAGTGCACCCAAATAATATATTTCATAAGGAAAATGCCCCACCATAAATAGTGCAATGCAGAGAGTGGCTTTAAAAAATAAGGCCAAATAGGTAGCACACCCAAAACACATTAAAAAGCATTATGCCCAGCCCGACAGAGTAATAGTGATCTCAGTGCCACATCAGTAAGAGACAGTGCTTGTTTTATTTCACCTCTCAGTAATTATGAACACCCTTTGTGATCCTACACAGCAATATTGCCAACTGTTGTGCCCTTTACATAGTAAAAATGCTTCTTGTTTACCCTAGACGGTAATAATGCCATGGATGCTTCCAGCAAGGTTATAAAGAGCATAATTTTTTTACAATGTAATCGTGCCTTCTGACTATTTCCTCCTTAAAAAAAAGAAAACAATGCTGCTGGTTTACCAATTTAAAAAAGTAAGAATGCCTCTAAGTGCTCCAATAAAAATTAATAGTCCATTAAGCCCCTCCTTAAAAATGCCCATTTAAGGGTCCCTTAAGAAGTAATTCTTCCAGAGTGCCGACAAAAAAATCATAATGATATCTGAGTGTCCCTGAAATAGCAATAATAATCCCCCCCTCAAAAATTAGGATAAAATGTACACCCTTATGCCCCTGAAAAAAATAATTGGCAAGCAATGGTAACACAGTTGAAGGGTCGAGCTGATCTGGGGATTCAGAGGAACCACATGGGTCACACCATGTCAGTAGGATAGGCTTTTGGTGTTAACTATTGTGAACTGACAAGTTTGTAGCTCAATACTGTATGGTACAGCAATATGTCTCCACATGTGTCCATGATCCTCATCAGAACTGTGCAAGTGGTGTCATTGTAAGGGTAGCGGACAAATTAAGGGGCCAAAGTTACGACAGGCACCAACCAATATAAATGGAAAAAGTGTGAAAAAAGACACTGTTTTAATATGTGAAGAAGGAAAAATCTGGTTCCCAACTTGGTTCTTTCAATTTCATTTTAGTGTGAATACATTGCTCTAAATTCGTATTCAGTTCCTCCTTACTAATGGACCAACTAAATGCGGTATATGTTATAATATGGGCTATAGCGGGTACATAAAGGTCATATCTGTTCCTTTCATTCAAAAGCAGTAAGTATTTATGCTTGAGAAGAAGGACATATGTGTGTGGTCAGCTCTACCTGTCATCTCTTTCTGTATGTCAGTAATCAGATTATCTTGTTACACTTGCATTTACTCTTTTTATTAATTTTAGGTCTAGTCTTGAGATTGACTTTAGTTTAAAAAAAAACCGTATGCAGCAACAGCATCAAAAGTAGTAGTTATATTCTATATCAAAAGAATTAAAGTATTATTAACTGTCTCTTCTTTCCCAGTCCAGTTAAAGAACACATCAGATTCAGTATAAAAATGTCACAGTAACTTGTCAGTAACTTGTCAAAATACCTGGTCCTTTTCTTTTTACTATTTCTGGTTCTCTTTTTCTGATTCCTCTTTCTCTCTTCATGAAGGGAAAATAGCTACCAGTATTATCTATGCTCATTGTGCTATGGAAGTCTGGGACTCTCTCCCTGCTCTTAGATGGATCAAGCCATAGAAGAAGGAGCGCCCCAGACTTCCAGTGTACTGTATGAATGCTGTAAGCCATTTTACACGAAGAGAACACTTGGAATAAAAGGAACAGTATCAGAAGGATGAAAAACGAGAGCACAGGATAATTTAATTATTCATTATCATTTATTGTGATTTTTTAATTGTGAGTTGGATGGTTGATGTAATGTTCTTCTACTAGAAAAGCAGGTTGAGAAACGAGAAACTAGATTTTAAATACAAGAGTCAGGACTGTCCCACAAGGGTTGCCTTGACGTGGCGGGATGGCTTGTACATTCTTTTGATCAAAATTATGTTTACTAAATACCCTTATTATTATTACTATCATCATGCAATTTTTGCAATTTATTTTTTACTTTTTTATTTTAGGATATTTGTTTTTTTTGTTTTTGTTTTTCTCTGTGTAAAGGTCATGTCTTTATATGCATTTACATTTTGCATACGCATTAATTTACTTTTTCAGCTCAGACCTAGTTTCTCATTTAGATCAATGAGCATTCTGTGCATATAAGGGTGTGACCGCCCTGTTTCTGTGTTGGAAAATCCATCCTGTCTGGCCTATACTTTACTGGTGGTTCAGCCCCTCAGTCCTTGTTCACATTTATGTCACTTGACAAGTGGAAAGGTTTTAAATACAAGAGCTAGCACTGTCCCATAAGGGTTGCCTTGATGTGGCGGGATGGCTTGTACATTCTTTTGATCAAAATTATGTTTACTAAATACCATTATAATTATTACCCTCTTCATGCAATTTTTGTAATTTATTTTTTACTTTTTCATTTTAGGATATTTGTTTTTTGTTTTTGTTTTTCTCTAGAAAAGCATGTTGGCAAAATGGAGTAGTAGGTACATTTCTCCAGCACAAAGATGTCCCCTCATATCAGAAATTAAAAGGTAACTTTTGTGGATATGTAAATTGTTTGTTTCAAAATGTGACTCTGAGTTTAAAAAGTAAGTAAACCTTCAAACATTTTTTTTTGCCTTTTCAATGGCAAGCAGATTGGTGGGGTCCAGGTCCTGGAACATACACTGATCTCTGAAAAGTTCCCTCAAGAAGTGCGCGGCTCGGGCAACAGGAGCTCACATCTGCTGTCTAAGAGAGCACACAGAGCAGAATATGGATTCAATAGAATGCATAGACAACGAATCTCAGAAAAGTCAATGATATGATGATACCCTGGCCCTAACAATATTTAGTTGTACAATCTTTTGAGGCAATCACTGCAAAAAAAAAACGATTTCTGGATCTCTGCACCTGTCCATAGATACTTTGGCCCGCTTCTCGTGAGTAAACTGCTCCAGCTGTCGTAAGTATGAAGGTCCCTTTTCCAGACTGCATGTTTCAGCACTTTACACGTATGCTTAACAGGATGTAGGTCAGGGCTGATAGAAAGTCGCTTCAGAGAAGTACAATGTGTTGCTCTCTGCCATTCTTGGATGTTTTTAGCTGTGTGTTTTGGGTCATTATCCTGTTGGGGACCCATGACCTGTGTTTCAGGCCAAGGTTTCTCACAGTGGCCAGTACATTTAGCTCCAGAAAGCCTTGATAGTTTTGAGATATCATTGTACTCTGCACAGATTGCTGGCACCCTGTGCCAGATGTGACAAAGCAGCCCTAACACATGACCAAGCCTCCTCCATGTTTCATGCTAGATACAATGTTCTTTGTATGCTTCATTTTTGCATCTGAGAACATAGTGCTGATGTGACTTACCAGAAAGCCCCAGTTTTTTTTCTCATCTGACAAAAAGACATCTACAAGCACTGTGGCTTGTCATTGTGCATTTTGTCAAATTCCATTCTTTTTTATGATTTGTTTTCAACAGTGGATTCCTCCTTCGTCATCTTCCATGAAGTCCAATTTGGCCAAGACAGCGACGGATGGTGCGATCTGACACTGATCTACATTGACCTTGGAATTCACCTCTAATGTATTTGGAAGTTGTTCTGGGCCCTTTGTTACCCTTCGTATTTTCCATCTCTTCAATTTGTCATTAATTTCCTCTTGGAAACTTCCGTCTGGAACGATGGCTATAGTCCCATAGACCTTAAACTTCTGAATAATTTGAGCAACTATAGTAAGAAAACCAACAAGCTTACTAGTGAGGGCCATGAGTGAATAACTCACACTGATAGTAAAAAATATTACCTTACTGTGACTGAATAAAACCTCTATACTGTTGCTTAAAAAATAAATAGCAGTTATCATGGGTTGGTCCTGGCGGTGTGATTTCAGCGTCCCTTTTCAACCAGCAGATATGTTGTTAAATTTGAGATACCTCAGATGTGACGAGTAGAATATTACTACATTGAAGACTGGGAAAATTAATAAAATCGTGATCAGATACAATCATAGGAAAAATAATTAAATGAAATGACTTATGGTGTTGGTTTCTCTGGTTAGAGTTGTCTGCTTTGCTATGTTCTCCTTCTGGCCCAGACCATCATTTTTATATCTATGAGTCACCTATGCAGTTGTCAGGTTCTTTCATTTGCAAAGGAAAAATGTCGCCATATGCGGTAATATTCTTCATGTCTTCTGATATCATCTATGCGTAAATGAACAGCATGTAAGTTCCTGATTTATCTTTTGTTAAAAATTGAATTCATCCATTGATTAGTCATGGGTTACTGGAAATTAAATCACAACACGTAAGCAGGCGATGACAGATGTCACAAGATTTGTTATCCATTTTTCCCAGTTACATGAGTGACAAGTCCTGTGTTACACAACATCTCACAATTCACATGTGTAATATGCTGGTTGGAGTGCCTGTACTTGTAGCAATAGTGGACATATCACTCCCATTAATGTTATTAAAGTGGCTTTCAGCCCATAATGACTGTTCAAACCAAGCACAGGCGTTCTGTGCTTCATGGCGGGACCAGTCATTTAACTACATCTTCCTGCCTGCTTGGTTTCCATCTATCTTCACCATTCTCTCTCTAGCTGTCAATCAAAGAAGGGGGAAATTGGAGGAAAACAAGAAGGTGTATATTAATGACTGGCCTCACCGTGAAGCACCGATTGCCTGTACTAGATGGAACAGTCATTCTGTGCTGACAACAAACAAATATTGGAGGTGAAGGTATAAGGAAACAATACAATAACAGTACAATGTATATACTTTGAATTGGAGTACAGGGGTGGACACACCATTAGAGCATGGGAATCTAGGAGGTAAAGGGGCCACATCTATCTTCAAAGCAGGTGGAGTTGTGCATTATGATGAACTATTGGACTGCAAAGGGCTCATATACTGTTCTTGCACAGGGTCCCTTATATCCCTGATGTGTGACATTTAGTTGAAAGGGAAGAGGAGCTGAGCTGCAGCACTCCGCAGTGTATAAAGCTGTGCTGTTCTGGCTCTGTCCCCTGTACATCCGGCCACCACGGGAGCTGTAAACCACTGATCACATGAGTGTGGTGGGTGGGAGTCCCGCCGATCTATTATTAATGACGTACCCCTGCATAGAACATTAATATCTTGGACCACTCCTTTAAAAGTTGTGCTGCATATTGCATAACCTGCATTGGGAGTAGCGGAGAGAGGACCTTCCTTATTTCATTTCTAAGTAATAACTAGAAGTACCTTAATTAATTGTGCCCCTGAAGGAGGTAAAAAAGTAGAACTCTCATCATGCTCTAGATCTAGATGTATTTATTTGTAAACTTTTTCTGACTTTTCAAAAATACTTGTTACACTGACATCTAGTGGAAAGTAATATATTTGTAAGTAGAATGAAGTCACTGGAAAAACTGTTCATAGATTGGCATTACGTGATAAGTATCTGATCACTAAGGGCTAAACTTGCCAAGCCAAATTTTTGCTTATACTAAATAACTTATCCAGAAATCTTGAGAAGTCAATTACAGACAAATTGGACTATAAATTATACATGTGTATATAGGGCAACCATCAGAAATTTCTGGACCTGTGAGAATCATGTGGGAATAGTGGATGAGGGCAGGTATATCTCTCCCAGATACCTTTCCTATGTGGCCTAGTCTGGTTAGTATCGCACCTGCTTACTAATGAATAATGGGAGGTGGATATAAAAGGATGCCAGGTGGTTGTGTGAGTGTCTCAGCCTGGGAACACAGAGAGCCTGTCTGTGTGAGAGACACAAGTGAGTGAAAGCAGTGCCCACTGCAACTGTGGTTTGGCTGGACGGGAGAAGCCCGCCAGTTGGTAGTTAGGTTGTACCTTGTTTAGTTAGTGCCGGGCAGGCAAGGATTTGTTTTATGGTTTTTTTCTTTATGCATTGCTTTCACCGTTAATAAACCTGACCCAGTGTCAGTTATACCCAGATCTCGGCTCTGCGCCTGAGATTCATGCTGACCGCACGTGACCTTTGACCCCAGCAAAGGCGATCCCGGAGTGTTTTATCACATTGTGGTGGAGAATGCAGGCATCACGTTGCAAGCATGAGCATGGAGGACGTGGTGAAAGTGCTGGTAAAGTCCACCGCCGTCCAGCAAGAAGCTAATCGGGTGATGATGGCCCAGCTGAAGGAGTTGGTGGACATGACAGCTACCGATCGTTCGCTTCTCCAGCAGGTGGCGCAGCGCCTGGCAAGCCTACATGAGGTTAACCTGGAAGCCGAGTCGAGAGTGATTCACGTGAGTCGGTACTGGCAGAAGATGACGACCGAAGATGACGTCGAGGCATACCTGACCACGTTTGAACGGACGGCGGTGCGAGAAAAATGGCCGAAGGCACGATGGGCCGGCCTGATTGCCCCGTTTCTTTCTGGTGAGGCCCAAAAGGCTTATTATGACTTAGAGCCTGAAGCCGCGCAGGACTTTGACAAACTGAAAGCCGAGATCTTGGCCCAGCTGGGAGTGACGACCGCTGTCCGTGCACAGAGAGTGCATCAATGGACTTATCAGCCGGATAAACCACCGCGGTCACAGATGTTCGACCTGATCCACGTGACAAAGTGGCTACAACCCGAGGTGTTGACAGCGCCAGAGATAATCCAGAGAGTCGTCATGGACAAGTACCTGAGAGCTCTACCGCCAGCCCAGAGGAAGTAGGTAAGCCATGGAAATCCTACGACGGCAGATCAACTGGTGGATCTGGTTGAACGTTACTCCGTGGCAGAAGGACTCCGAGATGACGCTACCCCACCTCGTTCTTCATCATCTCCACGTGGAACCGGTAAGACTGTTCCAGGGAGTAGGGGAGAAGGAAAAATCCCTAAGACAGTGGGGGAGGAAAACGGGACTGTCCGCACTGCGAGGCCGAGAGTGACGAACTATGGTCTAAGCAAGGGGCCCGTTAGGTGTTTCCGCTGCCAAGAGATGGGACACATTGTTGCGAACTGTCCGCTCACTTCTGAACCCATGCAGTGCGACGTCACAGACTCTAAAAACCGCATGTCTATGGTTGCACGGGTAGTGAGTGTGAATGCTGGTGAAAAGGAGGTGGAAAAACACTTGTGTGATTTAACTGTTGATGGAAAAAATGTGGTGGCATTGTTAGACTCTGGAAGTGTGGTGACTCTGGTGAAGGCCAGTCTGGTGTCAGCCCCAACTGGACCATCAGACAAATTTTCTGTAACGTGTGTGCATGGAGACACCTGTTCGTACTTCACCACGGACATATGCATTACTACTTCCTATGGGTCTGTGCAACATAAAGTGGGACTCGTCCCGGCGTTATTGCATGATGTTATCCTTGGCCGGGATTTTCCCCACTTCTGGCAATTGTGGGAGAATCAGTTGATGCCCCAGGGTAATAGTGTACATGATTCTTCTCCCAGGGCGCGTGTGGGTCCCGAACCCCTGGAAGAGGTCTCCCCGGAAGACTCGGGGGAAGAGTCTGCTGGAAATGACCTGCAGTTCCCGTTTTCAGTTATGGCGGGTGATACGGAGGAGACCGGGGAAGAGGAGGAGGCCGACAGCCGTCCACCTCCCCGTTTGCCGGATTTAGAAGTTCAGAAAGATGACTTCCAAAGCGAGCAAATAAAGGATCCTACCCTTTCTCAGGCTAGGACAAATGTAAAAGTTATAAATGGGGTACCCGTAGAACCTGGCTCTAGGCTGGCATATCCTTACATGGTTCTGGAGAATGATTTACTATATCAGATAGAGAAAAAGGGGGAAGACACGGTGCAACTATTAGTCATGCCAAAACCCTACCGGCGGCAGGTGCTGGACCTGGCCCATGGACATGTGATGGGAGGTCACCTGGGAGTCCAGAAAACCACCGAAAGGATATTACACTGTTTTGTTTGGCCAGGCATGCATCACGATATTCGTGTATATTGTGAGTCTTGTCCTGACTGCCAAGCCTCTGCACCTAAGCCCCGGTTCTGTAGCCCTTTGGTACCCCTACCTATTATTGAAGTCCCGTTTGAGAGGATTGGGATGGATTTAGTTGGGCCCCTTCCACGGTCTGCACGTGGACACCAACATATCCTGGTCATCTTGGATTATGCCACTCGTTACCCGGAGGCCATCCCTTTGCGTAACACGGCCACCAAGACGATTGCCAAGGAACTGGTGCATGTGTTTAGTCGGGTCGGTATACCAAAACAGATACTCACCGACCAGGGGACCCCCTTTATGTCCAGGGTAATGAAGGAGTTCTGACGATTGTTACAAATCGAACCATTATGCACATCCGTGTATCACCCTCAGACAGACAGGTTGGTCGAACGGTTCAATAAAACTCTGAAGCAGATACTGAGAAAGGTGATAGACAAGGATGGGAAGAACTGGGACTATTTACCTCCGTATTTGCTTTTTGCCATCAGGGAAGTACCCCAGTCTTCCACGGGATTCTCGCCTTTCGAGTTATTGTACGCCCGACGTCCTCGCGGACTGTTAGACGTTGCAAAAGAAACCTGGGAGGGTCAGGTCACTCCGTTTAAAATGGTGATAGATCACGTCACACAAATGCAGGACCGTATTGCGGCTGTTATGCCTATCATCAAAGAACAAATGATGCAGGCTCAAGGAGCCCAAAAAAGAATCTATGATAGGGGCGCCAAGATCCGTACGTTTGCACCCGGAGATAGGGTGTTGATCCTGGTCCCCACGGTGGACAGTAAGTTCCTGGCAAAGTGGCAGGGCCCCTTTGAGATTAAGGAAAGAGTTGGTGAAGTAAACTACAAGGTATACCAGGCAGGTAAACGGAAACCTGAACAGATTTATCATGTAAATCTGATAAAACCCTGGAAAGATCGGTCTGCCTTGTCAGCGGAGCTGGCCCGTCCCGTCTGCTCGCATACCGTACTGGAGGTACGGGTTGCAGAGACTCTCTCGGAGCGGCAAAAGACTGAGGTCAGGCAGTTCCTACTTCACAACCAAAAGTTTTTCTCAGAAAAACCTGGGCAGACTACGCTAATGAAACATGACATTGTAACGGAACCGGGTGTCACTGTTCACGTGAAACCCTACAGAATTCCGGAAGCGCGCCGTGAAGCCGTTTCCCGAGAAGTGAACGCAATGTTAGAGTTAGGTGTCATTGAGGAATCGCACAGTACTTGGTCCAGCCCGATTGTGCTTATTCCTAAACCGGACGGCACCATCCGGTTCTGCAATAACTTCAGAAAACTGAATGCGGTCTCAAAATTTGATGCCTACCCTATGCCCCGGGTCGACGAGTTAATAGATCGGTTAGGAAAAGCCCGGTATATTACGACCCTAGATCTAACAAAGGGGTATTGGCAGATCCCTCTGGCGGAGGCTGCCAGAGAAAAGATGGCATTTGCTACGCCGGAAGGTCTATTTCAGTATGTGTATATGCCGTTTGGACTGCACGGAGCACCGGCGACCTTCCAGAGACCGATGGATCGAGTCCTGAGGCCGCATAGGCAGTACGCTTCGGCCTATTTGGATGACATTGTCATTTACAGCTTGGATTGGGAGACTCATCTCCAGAAAGTACAAGCTGTGATTGACGACCTGTGGGAGGCAGGTCTAACCGCGAACCCCAAGAAATGTCACATCGGGCTAGAAGAAGCCCGGTATTTGGGGTATGTAATTGGGAGGGGTATTGTTAAACCCCAGCTCGATAAGATTCAGGCGGTTCAGGACTGGCCGCAACCTGTCAACAAGAAGCAGGTGCAAGCCTTTCTGGGGATCGACGGCTATTATCGCCGGTTCATACCCAATTTTGCATCCATCGCTACCCCCCTGACGGATCTTACAAAAGGGAAAGACTCCGTCATTAGAGTTGAGCGAAACGGGTCGAAAAAATTCAAAAGTCGCCGACTTTTGGCAAAGTCGGGTTTCATGAAACGAAACCCGACCCTAGGATGAGGTCGGCCACGAGGTCAGCGACTTACGCGCCAAAGTCGCGTTTCAAAAGTTTGTTTTGCGCTCTTTTTCAGCCAATCAGGATCCACAGACACTGTGGGCAACGTGATGACCTAGGCACGGGTCACCACCATCTTTCAGAAGGGCATGCAAGTGATTGGCTTGCTTTGGTGGGCGTCACAGGGGGTATAAAAGGGCGTGCACGCCGACCGCCATTTTACTTCTGCCGATCTTAGTATAGGGAGAGGTTGCTGCTGATTCTGTAGGGAGAGCGTTAGGCAGGGAAGAAGACAAAAAAACTGCTTCTGCTGCTAGCGATTTGGCCTGCACAACACACAAGTCACTGTGTGTGCAGTGCAAGGGGAGGCTATATTGTGGTGTATCAGTGGTGTTGGTTGTTGGGCTGCCTTTTAAGGCTTCCTGACACGCTGGCATTGCTGTTTACCCACTGCTCCGCAAACTGCTTTTTTAAAAGCAATCCAATCTCCCTTATCCTCTAGTCACTTTTGTCACAGCTGTGCCATCGAGCGTGTCACATAGCGCTCAGATATCAGTGGGCCTCACACAATCCACAAGTGTCCAGTGTCCAAAAGTGTACGCAGAGATTCAAAATCTCCATTATCCTCTCGTCACTTTGGTCACAGGCAGCTGTGCCATCGAGCGTGTCACATAGCGCTCAGATATCAGTGGGCCTCACACAATCCACAAGTGTCCAGTGTCCAAAAGTGTACGCAGAGATTCAAAATCTCCATTATCCTCTCGTCACTTTGGTCACAGGCAGCTGTGCCATCGAGCGTGTCACATAGCGCTCAGATATCAGTGGGCCTCACACAATCCACAAGTGTCCAGTGTCCAAAAGTGTACGCAGAGATTCAAAATCTCCATTATCCTCTCGTCACTTTGGTCACAGGCAGCTGTGCCATCGAGCGTGTCACATAGCGCTCAGATATCAGTGGGCCTCACACAATCCACAAGTGTCCAGTGTCCAAAAGTGTACGCAGAGATTCAAAATCTCCATTATCCTCTCGTCACTTTGGTCACAGGCAGCTGTGCCATCGAGCGTGTCACATAGCGCTCAGATATCAGTGGGCCTCACACAATCCAAAAGTGTCCAGTGTCCAAAAGTGTAGGCAGAGATTCAAAATCTCCATTATCCTCTCATCACTTTGGTCACAGGCAGCTGTGCCATCGAGCGTGTCACATAGCGCTCAGATATCAGTGGGCCTCACACAATCCAAAAGTGTCCACTGTCCACAAGTGTGTGCAGAAATTCTAAATCTCCCCTGTCCTATAGACACCTTGTACCTTGTTTTACATTACTATATAGTTTGTTGGATTTTGTCTACATTTCTACCAAAAATGAGGAAGGCTGGTGGAAGAGGCCGTGGAATTGGGCGGGGGTTGGCAGCTGGTAATGATGGTGTTGGTGGTGGATCTGATGGTAGTGGCAAGAGCAAAATAGGACCGAATGCAGGAGGTGCTGACCCTGTGTCATCGTCTGGCTACATAAGGCCTCGAACGCTTAGTTTTCTAGGAGTTGGCAAACCGCTTTTAAAGGCAGAGCATCAGGAAAAAGTTTTGTCTTACATTGCTGACTCAGCCTCCAGCTCTATCGCCTCCTCTTCTTCAGTTGTAAAAAGTAAAAGCACTGAGTCGTCATTGGAGGCTCATGTTCATGAACCACACCTTTCCTTGTGTCCTTCACCCCAACCAAGATTGAAGGATGACGCAGGCCATACTACTGATTACTCCATGGAGCTGTTTTCACATACCATGCCTGGATTATCAAGTCAAATGGTGAATTACCCAGGCCAAGATGAATCTGACATGGAGTGCACTGATGCACAGCCGCTGATGGATGATTCTGCTGGTACATTCACTCAGAGCACTACATTGTCCTCGCAGTGTACAGAGCCAGATTTTGACCCTGATGAGACTCAGGTGCCCCTTCCCGCACACTATACCACCATACATGGTGACACAGAGAAAGGTGCACATGACATAGAAGAGGAGGTGATGGATGACCCAGTTGTTGACCCAGATTGGCATCCATTGGGGGAAGAGGGTGCTGCTTCCAATAGCTCAGATGAGGAGCATCCACAGCAGACATCGACATCGCAACAGCTGTTATCTGGCAGGCCCGGAGCACTCCAAAGACAGGTTCCAAACATCAAAAGAGTTGCTGGACAGCTTGTCCAGAGGGTCAAAAGATCACAGCGTGCTAGGCCGCAAAATGTCTGCCAAAGTAGGAAGAGTGCAGTGTGGCACTTTTTTGAACAAAATCCTCATGATCAGGCCAAGGTTATCTGTAAGAAGTGCGCAAAGACCTTTAGCCGAGGGAAAAATCTGAAAAATTTGAATACCAGTTGCATGCTTAGACATTTAACCAGCATGCACTTGCAAGCGTGGACACAACACCAAACCTCAAGTGCCACATGTGCAACTGATCACAACGAAGGTAGTCAGCAACGCTACATTGTTTCCCCCACTGTAAGCCCACTGGTTAGCACAGCAGCAAATGTTGAGGTGTCGTTGCAAGGCCACAGCAGTCAGGGAATCCCACTGTTATATCAACGAAAGACTGATTCTAGGCCATCAGAAAGAACACCAACTCCATCACCATCATCAACCCTCACTCAGTCCGCCCTGTCCACCGCTACTTCCACCATATGCAGCTCTCAAGTCCAGCTCACCCTCCCAGACACTATGAGTAGGTCAAGAAAGTACTCAGTCTCTCATCCGCGTACACTGGGTTTGAACGCCCACATTGCCAAACTAATCTCGTTTGAGATGATGCCCTTTCGGTTGGTGGAAAGCACAGCTTTCCGCGAACTCATGGCCTATGCAGTACCACGCTATGACCTACCCAGTCGCCACTTCTTCACTCGCAAAGCCATCCCAGCCCTCCACCATCATGTGAAAGACCGCATTGTCCATGCACTCAAGCAGTCAATGAGCGGAAAGGTGCACCTCACAACTGATGCATGGTCCAGTCGGCATGGCCAGGGCCGTTACGTGTCCATCACTGCGCACTGGGTTAATGTGGTGGATGCAGGGTCCACAGGGGACAGCGGTGGTGGGACAGTGCTGCCTAGCCCACGGTATAGGAAACAGTTGGCTGTAGGCGTTCGACCCTCCTCCTCCTCCTCCAGAAGCGAAAGCTTGTCCACAGAGCACAGTCGTACGAGCACTCCATCTGCAGCTGCCACTGTTGCACACGATGTGTCCCCCTATCGAGCAGCTAGTGGAAAGCGTCAGCAGGCTGTGTTGCAGATGATGTGTTTGGGCGACAGACACACCGCCGAGGTGCTGGCCGAGTACTTGAAGCGACAAACTGAGTCATGGCTGGGCAGTGTACATCTTGAGGCAGGCAAGGTAGTTAGTGATAACGGCCGTAATTTTGTGGCAGCCATAGCCCTTTCAAAACTCAGCCACATACCTTGCTTGGCTCACACCTTGAACCTGGTGGTGCAGTGCTTCCTCAAAAATTATCCGGAGTTAACAGCCCTGCTCCAGAAGGTGCGAAGACTGTGCGCGCACATCCGCCGGTCGCCTGTACACTCCGTTCGTATGCAGAAGCTGCAGCGATTGCTCCACCTTCCCAACCACCGCCTCATTATCGACATTGCAACAAGGTGGAACTCCACCCTGCACATGGTGGAGCGGCTGTGCGAGCAGAGGCAGGCCATAATGCATTTGTGGGAGGATACACGGCCAGGCACTTTGAGAGCAGACATGGAGTTGACAGGCGTGCAGTGGTCGAAGCTGAAAGACCTTTGTAAAGTCCTTCAGTGTTTTGAGGAATGCACACGGCTGGTAAGCGCAGACGACGCCATCCTAAGCATGAGCATCCCACTTATGCGTCTGCTCATGCAAACTTTGACGCACCTTAAGGAGCAGGCATCTGCAGCCAATGTTGATGAGGAGGAAGAGGAGGAGGGAATCCTTGATGACATTCAGCCATTGTCTGCTCAGGGACCTCTCCTGGACGAGGTGGAGGAAGAAGAGGAGGAGGAGGAGGAGGATGATGGGGATGATTACTTAGGGGAGGAGGATGCATCTCGTGGGGCAAGTGAAAATGTTGGCGTGGCAAGGTCTGGTACAGGGTTTGTGTGTGACTGGAGGGATGTGGATTTGCCAGAAAGTGCTCCTCCACCCAGCACTCGCAGTGCATCATTGACACCGGGAACATTGGCCCACATGTCAGATTATGCCTTGCGGATCCTAAAAAGGGACCCCCGCATTGCCAAAATGATGAACGATGACGACTACTGGTTGGCCAGCATCCTGGATCCACGCTATAAAGGCAAATTACAAAACATCATGCCACAGGAGAACCTTGACCTAATATTGGCTAATAAACAAGCAACTCTGGTAAATCGGTTGCTTGAGGCATTCCCAGCACACAGCAGCGGTGATGGTTCTCACACGAGCCGTACGGGCTGGGGGCAGCTTGGCAGAGGTGTTCGTGGTGCACACAGCAGAAGTGGCGTTGGAGACAGGGGTTTCATGACAATGTTGTGGACTGATTTTTCAAATACCGCTCACACAACTGGTAATACTGCATCGATGGAAAGTGACAGGAGACAGCAGTTGTCAACTATGGTTACAAACTACTTTTCCTCCCATATCGATGTTCTCCCACACAGGTCATTCCCCTTTGACTATTGGGCCGCTAAACTGGACACCTGGCCTGAATTGGCCCAATATGCCTTACAGGAGCTCGCTTGCCCAGCTGCAAGTGTGCTATCGGAAAGAGTCTTCAGTGCAGCTGGATCAATCCTGACAGAAAAAAGGACCCGTCTGTCAACCCAAAATGTGGATGATCTAACCTTCATTAAAATGAACCACGCATGGGTTTCCAAGGATTTTGTCCCACCTTCCCCTGATGACACATAGGGTGACAGAAAAATGGCTTGCTTTGGTCCACCTCTTCCTGGTACTTCACCTATTTCGCCTTTTGCATCAGCTGAATGTCCAACATCAACATATGCCACTTTCTAAAACTCCCTAACTGTGCTGCCTCCCCCCCCATGGCCGGGGTAACCACCTAGCGCACGACACCGTGCGAGTGCCGTTGCCCTGGACAGGTGGGTAGGCCGACTCTTGGGCGCGGGCACTGGCACAGGGTCCCTCATAGTGCAATCAAGTGTCTCTGACGGTGGTGGTGCACACCCGCCGTCAGACACACCGCTGTACTATGAGGGGCCCAGTGCCAGTACCAACACCCACGAGTGGGCCCCCCTTGCTTGGGCAGGGCCCCAGCATTTGCAATCTTTACCTCTCCCTGCTCCTCCGCTGTGTAATCTGGGCCGTCAAATCCATACTGTGCCTGACACCGTCTGAGCCTGCCTCCTGAGACATATATTTTGAATGTGTACGCTATCCATACATGTTATCCAGGGATACGGTACCCTTTCTAACCTTTGTGCAATCACGTGCAATCCATACTTGGCCTAACACCGTCTGAGCCTGCCTCATGCTGTATAGACATATTTTGAATGTGTACGCTATCCATACATGTTATCCAGGGATACGGTACCCTTTCTAACCTTTGTGCAATGACGTGCAATCCATACTGGGCCTAACACCGTCTGAGCCTGCCTCATGCTGTATAGACATATATTTTGAATGTGTACGCTATCCATACATGTTATCCAGGGATACGGTACCCTTTCTAACCTTTGTGCAATGACGTGCAATCCATACTGGGCCTAACACCGTCTGAGCCTGCCTCATGCTGTATAGACATATATTTTGAATGTGTACGCTATCCATACATGTTATCCGGGGATACGGTACCCTTTCGAACCTTTGTGCAATCACGTGCAATCCATACTGGGCCTAACACCGTCTGAGCCTGCCTCATGCTGTATAGACATATATTTTGAATGTGTACGCTATCCATACATGTTATCCAGGGATACGGTACCCTTTCTAACCTTTGTGCAATCACGTGCAATCCATACTGGGCGTGAGAACGGCTGGCGAGCTGTTAAGCAAGCTACAGCACCTGTCCAGACAAGTACAGGGATTCCCTAGCGAGGAGACTTATTTGATTGTTTTCAATGTTGGGACAGCAATTTTTGGGGAGCACTATACTCTGGAGAATGATAGATGGAGCCCACCATACACTGGAACATTCCAAAGGTGGACATCAGACACTGGAGCAGCATTTACAGGGCCCATTATACACTAGAGCATTAGAAATGGGGCCCATTATGTTTGGAGCATTATTTGGGCCCATAAGACAGTGGAGCTTCATCCATGGGGACCAACATATACTGTAGCATTATGTGGAGCTCATCATATACTGTTTCAAACATTATATGGGACCAATGATTCTGTATGGAGAAATAGATGGGCCTCGTCATGAGATGTAAAAAGTGAGGTATTTTTCATTGTACTATACCGCTATTTATCTGCCGTATCGGAGCATGATGAGTTGTGGTATGTGTTAAAGGGGCGCTCTTTCGCCCAGGGCACATGAAAACCTGCAGCCAGCCCTCCCCCCCCACAACTTTAGCCAAATAACCCCCATTTTTCAGTGCGTAACTTATATTATGAAGTTAATTAAGGTTGACAAGCTTAAGTAAGAAGAATTGATGCTTTTGGCATTCAAATGGGCACTGTAGGTGTGTTTCCTGTCCTCCTCTCACTGCCGACTTTTATTCCCCATTGACTTACATTGGGTTTCGTGTTTCGGGACGACCCCGACTTTTCCCTATAATCGGACGATCTTGCTCGACCCGACTTTTGGAAAAGTCGGGTTTCACGAAACGAAACGCGACCCTAAAAAACCAAAAGTCGCTCAACTCTATCCGTCATGATTAAATGGAGTTTAGCGGCTGAAGAAGCCTTCCATAGCCTAAAACGGGCACTTTGTTCTCAACCAGTACTGGTGACTCCGGATTTCTGCAGCGAGTTTGTGGTACAAACGGGTGCCTCTGATACCGGTATCGGGGCCGTACTGTCACAAGTGAGGGACGGAGTGGAACACCCAGTCCTTTATCTCAGCAGGAAGCTGAACAAACATGAACAAAAGTATGCAGTTGTAGAAAAAGAGTGCTTAGCCATTAAGTGGGCTCTAGAGGCCCTCAAATATTACCTGGTGGGCCGAAAGTTCAGGCTGATCACTGACCATGCCCCTGTCAAGTGGATGCACTTGAACAAGGAACGAAATAGCCGGGTGACCCGGTGGTTCCTTGCCCTGCAGGCCTACACTTTTACGGTGGAGCACCGCCCAGGGGTACAGATGGGGAATGCAGATGCCCTGTCCCGAGTGCACTGTTTGACGGGTGTCATTGCTCGACCGGAGTGGTCTGAGCAGAGGGGGGGATATGTGAGAATCATGTGGGAATAGTGGATGAGGGCAGGTATATCTCGCCCAGATTCCTTTCCTATGTGGCCTAGTCTGGTCAGTATCGCACCTGCTTACTAATGAATAATGGGAGGTGGATATAAAAGGATGCCAGGTGGTTGTGTGAGTGTCTCAGCCTGGGAACACAGAGAGCCTGTCTGTGTGAGAGACACAAGTGAGTGAAAGCAGTGCCCACTGCAACTGTGGTTTGGCTGGACGGGAGAAGCCCGCCAGTTGGTAGTTAGGTTGCACCTTGTTTAGTTAGTGCCGGGCAGGCAAGGATTTGTTTTATGTTTTTTTTCTTTATGCATTGCTTTCACCGTTAATAAACCTGACCCAGTGTCAGTTATACCCAGATCTCGGCTCTGCGCCTGAGATTCATGCTGACCGCACGTGACCTTTGACCCCAGCAAAGGCGATCCCGGAGTGTTTTATCACAGACCATATACACTCAATGTGTCTAGGCCCTTGTACCCCATAATAGACATATAGAGTATACACTGCTCACACATTAGACACACACAGCACACACACTGCTCGAATATTGGACAAGTAGAGTGCACACACCCCAGTGCCGATTCTAGCTTTTTGCTGAATTGCAATGTAAGTGGAGAAGCAGCAGCTCGCCCACAATGGGTTGAGCCTCCTATGTTTTTCGTATCATTGTCCTCCATCTTGGGTCCCTCAACTGTCACCATCTTAGTTTTCACTGAAATCTTCCCTGTATTTTTCATGTTTTCATGATGCATTATTTCATCCTGACGACTATGGCAAGTTGTAAGATGTTCAGAGCTGTAGCCGATGGCGAGCTGCTGCTTCTCCACACCCTAGCACCCCACAAATAAACAGTGTCCCAGTCCATTAATGATGTTAATGATATGCTGTGTATAATGCAGTGTACTCACTTTCAGGTCCGAGGCCTCCGCTGCATCCACGTCTTTAGGTCCAGGACCAGCCGCACACATCAGGGGACACCCGATTCATTATAGCAAGTTCAACTTTTCTGGACAGTCTTTAACCCGCAGTTTTGGGCACAGCACCCTGCAGTTCCAATTTCATCAATACAGCACATTTCAAGCCTCTGCTTAAAGGGTACCTGTCACTCCCCCAGGGCGTTTTTCAGTTAAAGAGCCACCATGTTGCGGAGGCCCCAGCCCCGCAGTGTGAATACATCATAACACACTGAGGGGCGGGATCTGGAGCCCCCACAATGCGCAATAGCCTGATGTCGGTTCTCGGGCAGCGCGCACTGCGCATGCCCGAGAACACTTGTCACAGTGCAGGTGCCGGGATTCAAATCAAGAGGAGGCAGCGACACACAGGGCATCATGATGGACAGATCGTGGGTGGCGCCGAGGCCTCAGACAGGCATGATTGACGGATGGTAGGCGGCTGATACAGGGGGACACAACATACCTGTGGGACACATTACAGGTGTGAGGAGCTAATTATAAAAGTCAATATTTTGGCATTACTGGGGGTAAGAAAAAGAAGAGCCACCTTCTCAGAATGCAGCCTTAGTGCTGCTGAAGGTGGCTCTTTAACTGAAAAACGCCCTGGGGGGTGACAGGTTCCCTTTAAGACAACATCCATTTCATACACAATGGTGCTTCAACGGGTCCAAACACAAAATCTTGAGGTTTGACCCATGGAAGCACCATGAAATGATCAAATGTATGTTGACAAATTTTGTACCTGAAAAATATTGGAGTGAAGTTGCAAAGATGGCAACTACAGAATATATTCTTTCCAGAACAGCGGAGAAAATCTCATATGAACCGTGCCATGGTTAGAAATCAAGTGCAAAACATAGTTTTTGGTTAGAGAGCATTTATCTACTCATATATTCGAAAAAAATGCTCCAAACTTTAAAAACAGAGCCGTTAAAAGAATCTTTGTGGGATACAGTGACAATTGCAAAAGGTACAGAATCCTAAACCCCCAAAATTTAAAGAGTTACTATTACTGCTGAAGATCTGAAAGATAATATGGTGATATCACTGGAAATAAGAACAGAAGAGAAAGCTGACAATGATCAAATTATTTCTAAACAAATAGCTGAAGCCATCACAAGTCCAAACACTACAAAGTGCAACACAGATTCATATAAATTAAAAGCCTACAGCTGGTATGGAAAGTCTTCAGACCCCTTTACATTTTTCACTCTTTGTTTCATTGCAGCCATTTGGTAAATTCAAAAAAGTTCATTTTTTTCTCATTAATGTACACTCTGTACCCCATCTTGACTGATAAAAGCAGAAATGTAGAAATTTTTGCAAATTTGTTAAAAAAGAAAAACTGAAATATCACATGGTCATAAGTATTCAGACCCTTTGCTCAGTATTGAGTAGAAGCACCCTTTTGAGCTAGTACAGCCATGAGTCTTCTTGGGAATGATGCAACAAGTTTTTCACACCTGGATTTGGGGATCCTCAGCCACTCTTCCTTGCAGATCCTCTCCACTTCCATCAAGTTGGATAGTGAATGTTGGTGGACAGCCATTTTCAGGTCTCTCTAGCTGAAAAACACCCCCATAGCATGATGCTGCTACCACTATGTTTCACTGTTGGGATTGTTTTGGGCAGGTGATTGGTGAGGTGTACATTAATGAGGAAAAAAATAACTTTTTTGAATTTACCAAATGGCTGCAATGAAACAAAGAGTGAAACATTTAAAGGCGTCTGAATACTTTCCACACCCACTGTACATCCTTACATCAGGAATAGAACAGACATTTATAGGACATTTCCTAACTTTCCCAAAATCTTATTAAAAAATGTACAGCACATCCTGCATTGAACAACTGTGCCTAATTTATTATATATTTTAGGAGTCGGACTCGGTCCATTTTATACACTGTGTGCAGAATTATTAGGCAAATGAGTATTTTGAACACATCATCCTTTTTACACATGTTGTCCTACTGCAAGCTGTATAGGCTTGAAAGCCAACTGCCAATTATGTAAATCAGGTGATTTGCATCTCTGTAATGAGGAGGGGTGTGGTCTAAGGACATCAACACCCTATATAAGGAGTGCTTAATTATTAGGCAACTTCCTTTCCTTTGGCAAAATGGGCCAGAAGAAAGATTTGATGGACTCTGAAAAGTCAAAAAATGTGAGATGTCTTGCAGAGGGATGCAGCAGTCTTGAAATTGCCAAAGTTTTGAAGAATGATCACCGAACAATCAAGCGTTTCATGGCAAATAGCCAACAGGGTCGCAAGAAGCATGTTGATAAAAAAGGCGCAAAATAGCTGCTCACATTACTGGAGTATCAAAAAGCACAAGGTGTGCAACACTCAGAGACATGGCCAAGGTAAGGAAGGCTGAAAAATGACCACCTTTGAGCAAGAAACATAAGATAAAATGTTAAGACTGGGCCAATAAATATCTTAAGACTGATTTTTCTAAGGTTTTATGGACTGATGAAATGAGAGTGACTCTTGATTGGCCAGATGGATGGGCCCGAGGCTGGATCAGTAAAGGGCAGAGAGCTCCACTCCGACTCAGATGCCAGCAAGGTGGAGGTGGGGTACTGGTATGGGCTGGTATCATCAAAGATGAACTTGTGGGACCTTTTCGGGTTGAGGATGGAGTGAAGCTCAACTCCCAGACCTGCTGCTAGTTTCTGGAAGACACCTTCTTCAAGCAGTGGTACAGGAAGAAATCGGTATCGTTCAAGAAAAACATGATTTTCATGCAGGACAATGCTCCATCACATGCATCCAAATACTCCACAGCGTGGCTGCCCAGTAAAGGTCTAAAAGAAGAAAAAATAATGACATGGCCCCCTTGTTCACCTGATCTGAACCCCATAGAGAACCTGTGGTTCCTCATAAAATGTGAGATCTACAGGGAGGGAAAACACTACACCTCTCGGAACAGTGTCTGGGAGGCTGTGGTGGCTGCTGCACACAATGTTGATCATAAACAGATCAAGCAACTGACAGAATCTATGGATGGAAGGCCTTTGAGTGTCATCGTAAAGAAAGGTGGCTATATTGGTCACTGATTTTTTTTTTTGTTTTTGAATGTCAGAAATGTTTATTTCTAAATTATGTGTTGTTATATTGGTTTACCTGGTGAAAATAAATGAGTGAGATGGGTATATATTTGGTTTTTATTAGGTTGCCTAATAATTCTGCACAGTAATAGTTACCTGAAAAAACAGATATCCTCCTAAGATAGCCAAATCTAAAAAAAATACCCACTCCAACTTCCAAAAATATTAAGCTTTGATATTTATGAGTATTTTGGGTTGATTGAGAACATAGTTGTTGTTCAATAATAAAAAGAATCCTCTTAAATACAACTTGCCTAATAATTCTGCACGCAGTGTATTGACTCCGACGCCACAAAAATGGACACCTACTCCGGCTTCACGACTCTGACTCCACAGACCTGGTAGCAGGCACATATCTACCATGTCCTCTCTCTCCCTGCACTGCAGCATCTTCACCACCACCAGCAGCAACATAGCCACATCCTCTATTTAATGTTCTCCACATTGTTTTCAACCCAAAAAAGTGCAGAGTATTACATGGCCTATATACACACAGACAGTGACCAGAAGATTATTACACTGCCTGTTTTCAGAGTACTACCCACCCCCCATAAAAAGCAAAACCAGTGTTGGCCTCCAAGGTTCAAGATTATTATTTTTTCTTTTTTTATTCTGCTTTATTTTAACCCCTTAATGACAGCCGATAAGCCTTTTAACGACAGCAGTTAAGGGTACTTAAACCATAGCGCGTTAATTAACGGTTCTGAGGAATAAGGGTATAGCGACCCCCAGAGTCGAAATTTCTCTGGGGTCTTGGTTTTTATGGTATAACAACGACCGCAAAAGACCCTATTACAGTGATCAAAATAAAAAAAATCGTAAATCAAACCCCCCTTTATCACCCCTTTAGTTAGGAAAAAATAATAAAATAAAAAATGTATTTATTTCCATTTTCCCATTATGGCTAGAGTTTGGCTAAAGTGAGTTGGGCTAAAGATAGGGTTTGGGCTAAAGTTAGGGTTAGGGGTGGGTCTAAAGTTAGGGTTGGGGCTAGGGTTAGGGTTGGGGCTAGGGTTAGGTTTGGGGCTAGGATTAGGGGTCTGTTAGGGTTAGGTTCGTGGTTAGGGTTGGGATTAGGGTTAGGGGTATGGTTTGGATTAGGGTTATGGGTGTGTTGGGGTTAGGGTTGGAGTTAGAATTGGGGGGATTCCATTGTTTAGGTACATCAGGAGGTCTCCAAATGCGACATGATGCCACCATTGATTCCAACCAATTTTGTGTTCAAAAAGTCAAACAGTGCTCCCTCCCTTCTGAGCCCTGCCGTGCATCCAAACAGTGGCTTTTCCACACATATGGGATATCGGCGTACTCAGGAGAAATTGCACAGCAAATTTTGTGGTCCATTTTCTCCTGATACCCTTGTGAAAGTAAAAAAATTTGTTCCAAAGTAATTTTTTTTTTGAAAAAGCAAAATGTTCATTTTTTTCCTTCCACATTGCTTTAGTTCTCGTGAAGCACCTGAAGGGTTAATAAACTTCTTGAATATGTGCTTTTGCGCACCTTGAAGGGTGCAGTGTTTAGAATGTAGTCACTTTTGGGTATTTTCTGTTATGTTGACCCCCCAAACTCACTTCAAATGTGATGTGGTCCCTAAAAAAATGGTTTTGTAAATTTTGTTGGAAAAATAAGAAATCGCTGGTCAACTTTTAACCCTTATAACTTCCTAATAAACAAAATTACGTTTCCAAAATTGTGCTGATGTAAAGTAGACATGTGGGAAATGTTATTTATTACCTATTTTGTGTGACTCCACTCTCTGATTTAAGTGTAGAAAAATTAAAAGTTTGCCAAATTTCCATTTTTTCATAAAGAAACGAAAGTTATATCGAAGAAATTTTACCACTGACATGAAGTACAATATGTTACGAAAAACAATATCAGAATCAGTGGGATATGTTGAAGTGTTCCAAAGCTATAACCTCATAAAGTTACAGTGGTCAGAATTGTAAAAATAGGCTTGGTCCTTAAGTACCAAATTGGCTGTCACTAAGGGGTAAATAATTTTCCTATCCACATTTGTTTGCATTTAAAGCACCGAAGTTTGGGTCCCCATTGACTTCTCTTGGATTTGGGTCTGGGATCAAGTTTGAGGTAAAGTTTGGCCCTGAACCAAACTTTTTACTGTATGTTTGTCAAACCTGGCGAACCCAAACATCCACGGGTTCGCTCGTCTCTAGTTACTGCCAAATGTTTACTTTACCATCAGTCTCAGTGCACACGTACTTTTTTGCCCTGCGGATTTTTCCGTGCAGAATTGAAGAAATCCGCAGATCAAATGACCTGCATTTTTCCTGCGGATTTCTTCCATTTTTAATGTGGTTTTCTTGCGGTTTCTGTGCGGTTTTCCACTGCTGTTTTCCCCCTGCGGATTTGGAGACAGGGGAGGTAGAAAACCACACAAAAGAAGTGACATGCTGCGGATTTTGTACCGCAGGAAAACCGCGCGGAAAAATCTGCAGCGTCTGCACAGCGTTTTTTTTTTACATTGATTTACATTATACTGAAAATCACACTGCGGATCCGCAGCGTTTCTGCGCGGTAAAATCCGCTGCGGATCCGCAGGAATTCTGCATCGTGTGCACACAGTAGCATGAATGTTTCAGGGGCAGTTGCTCAGAACCGCCTATGTGGTTTGGGTTTTTACTTGTGCATGGCTGGACAGATATTACCAAGGTTTTCATTATCTACCAGGCTTTCAAGGGTTGGAAAAAGGGACACATTTGTCAGGAAAACCGATGGACTATTTCTTTCACTTTGCGTACTTGTTTAATTTATTGTACCCCGCCATCTATTTATCTCCTTTCGAGTCTGCTCTCTTTTCTGCCGCAATTGGCCTTTGGTGCCTTATGCATTAGTGAATTGGTTTCCTCATCAAAGCACACTCTCGGAGGCATCCAACATGATGACGTCACTCCCTGTGAAGTTTGTATCCGCATTTGAAGCTGACCTGTCTGGTATTGGTTCATGGGTATCCCTTTTTGCTATCCCTGGTCCTATTTGTCCTTTGACCCTTGTTAATAATTATTTGTGTGATTCACCGCGCTATGCTGAGCAGATGTATACAAAAAAAAAAAAAAGGGGAAATAGTACTTAACAGCAGTTATACATACTTACTTAAAAATGAAGTTGATGTAGAATATTCTGTGTAAGTTGAGATGTCTACGTGGTAAGTAGTTTGCAGGTTATCTGAAGGTAGAGATCTCGTTTTTATAGCTGCTGATGCTATTGGAACAATGATATATTAAGGTACCAATAAAACATACAAAAAGTCACACCACTCCTTGCATGTCCACCATACTCACTGGTTGTATCTTAACGTTTATATTCTCTTCGGGGTGTTCCCTTTATGGTGGAGCAATTGATACAATACTAAATATGAAGAGGGAAGTCCCCCTCGAAACATGTTGGTTGGTTTGTGCCTCTCGTGCACCTGTCCTCCTCCCTGCCTGTGACATCACAGTAGCTCCGCCCCCCCACTCTCGCCGCGTCCTCGTCAATACTTCCGGCCGGAGTACACGAGGTGCTGGCGTCTACCCGCTCCCCTACTACACGCTGCATAGCTTATCGCTCCATCAGCAGCCGCTGTCTCAGCAAGATTGCGCCAGAGCAATCACCAGAAGTAAGTGCATAGAAGTCCTATTAGGACTAACTGATTATTCGAACGCTAGCATAATTAGGGTGTCTAGTGGATCCCTCCTTACACTGCATCGCTTATCACTCTATCAGCAGCTGCTGCCTCAGCCAGACTGTGACAGAGCAATTACCAGAAGTAAGTGCATAGAAGTCCTACCAGGACTAACTGGCTACTGGAACGCTAGCACTATTTGTGGGTTTAGTGGATCCCTCCTTACCCAGCACTTTGTCATTTTTTTCAACAGTGGATATCGTCCCTACACTGGCTCTAAATAAAGCCAACAAAGACCATTATAGAGAGTCTAGCAGGATTTACACCTGGGTAGCATAACAAATCTAGCACAAGTAAGTGCATATGTACCCCAGGAACTGGGACTGAATATCAAGGTTGTGGTCACTGTTAATAATTGAAATTCTCTTCATATTTAGTATTGTATCAATTGATCCACCATAAAGGGAACACCCCGAAGAGAATATAAACGTTAAGATACAACCAGTGAGTATGGTGGACATGCAAGGAGTGGTGTGACCTTTTGTATGTTTTATTGGTACCTTAATATATCATTGTTCCAATAGCATCAGCAGCTATAAAAACGAGATCTCTACCATCAGATAACCTGCAAACTACTTACCACGTAGACATCTCAACTTACACAGAATATTCTACATCAACTTCATTTTTAAGTAAGTATGTATAACTGCTGTTAAGTACTATTTCCCCTTTTTTTTTTTGTATACATCTGCTCAGCATAGCGCGGTGAATCACACAAATATACGTTTCGCTCAGACTTTATAACAGGAGCCGACACAGTCCTGTCTCTTCACCAGCTGCATCTGAGTTTTTTGGATAGGTAGCGCCCGTGTTACTTTACCGTAATTATTTTCCTTGTTAATAATTACTTATCCTCTCGGCGTTTTGGTGATTAATTTTTCTCCCATAAGGATGATTCTCCTCTCATGGTATTTAAATTCCAAACCCTTTTTCGTGAGTGCAATTTCATTCTTGGGTCTTCCTGTCAAGGAATTTGGTACCTTTAGGATCAGAGCTGCTACAGAAGCAGCCCGTGAGATTCAGCGCATTGGTAGATGGCGCTCCTCTTGTTTTTCCAGGTATATCAGGACAAATTTATTGCTCCAGTAACTTTATTATCTTTACATAGGTATTGAGAAACCCACAGTACGGATACTGGGTCACTCATACATCTTCTGGGAGTCCCAAAGCGCAGTGTTGGCCAAGTGGATGAAGTCTTGTTTTTTATGGCATCAGTGTACTCTGGAAAAGAGTCAGCGGCTTAACCTGACCTCAGGTCCTTCCTGAAGTTGTTCGAGTCGCTCAGGCTGCTTCTTCTGTAATTTTAGTCCTCCATGTGGGCAGGAATGGTCTCTGTTCTTTCCGCTTAGCAGAACTGCTCACCATGATGCGTTCTGACGTTGATAAATTTTACGGCTTCTTTCTAGAGCTTACCTTCATTTGGTCAGAGAGTATTTCCCAAGTTGCATGGCAGGGCATAAGAGATAAGGCGGCAGTCGACCGTTCTCGACAATTAATGCTTGTATGTCCCGCTTTATCAGTTTCAAAGGGAGTAGTCATCTGGCATTGTCAGCTGGAGGGAGACGATTCCCATCTTATGTTGCCCATTGGTTTTCATCTAGATAGAGCTGGATATTTTTCTCACCTGTCTCCAAGAAGGCGTTGAGCAGGTCTTGTATCAAATGGGAGAGGATTGGAGAGCAGTATAGATACTTTGCTCATCCTTGGCCGTCAATTGTTCTGCTTTGATGTTTTTTTCTGCAGGAAGTCTACCTTTGCCCTAGGAGTCCGGCTGTGGCATAACGATTTGTACCTGTTCAGCTGGCCAATCGTTCCTTACTTGAGATTTATAGCATCTACCTGCTGAGCATGAGTGTGTTGTCATGATTACATGGGACATTTTGGGAAAGTATTGCTCATTGAGTCTCAGCAGTTTGTAGGGTAATTAATCATTTATTGCATGCCCCCGATTGCTGTGCCCCGTTGAAGGGGTTAATGTTTGTGTCCCATGTTCTTTCTCCTCCTCTACTGGTTTTTCACCCAATGATCTTTCTTCTTCCTCCCTTGTTCCACTCTTTATAAGCCCAGACCCTGCCTCTTCCTGTCTATATCCTCACAGGGTGTGACCTGGAGGCTGCATTGTCTCACCCTTTCTCTTTTTTATTATCTGTACAGTTTGTTTTGTTGGTATTGTTGGTTTTATTCAAGTTACAGCTGCGGTCAATTGTTCTACCTTGATGTTTTTTTTCTGTATGAAGTCTGACTTGCTCCAGGAGTCCGGCTGTGACATAACGATTCGTACCTGTTCAGCTGACCAATCGTGTCTTATTTGAGATTTATTTCATCTACGTGTTGAGAATGTCTTTTTAAGGCCCCGTTACATTTAGCGATGCACCAGCGATCCCGACCACGATGTGACCCGGTCAGGATCGCTGGTGCATCGCTAAATGGTCGCTAGTGAGCTGCCAAACAGGCAGATCTCACTAGCGATGCAGCAGTGGTCGGCGGTCGTACTCACCTGTCAGACGCAGCGAGGGTGACCGTCTTCCGCCTGTGTCCATGGCTCACTCGTCGGCGCCAGCAGGAAGCCGACGACGAGAAATGGACCAGGCCGATCTCGTGCGATCAGCGATAGCCAGCGGGGGAGCTGGTCGGAGGTGAGTATCACATGTAGTGATATCACTAGTGATATCGCTGCTGCGTCACAAAATCGGTGACGCTTTAGCGATATCGCTGGCGGTATCGCTATGTGTAAAGGGCCCTTTAGTTGTTACCAACCTCCATTCATTGAAAGAAAGAGTTTTAATGAAAACTGTGTGTTATCATGATTACATCGGATGTTTTGGGAAAGTATTGCTAATTGGATCTAAGCAGTCTGAAGAGTTCTCAGCAAGTGAGTCACAAGTTTCACCAAATCACATTGAAATTGCCTGTTTTTTGCCCTTTCTGTGGGCATTTGTCTTTTTCCCTTTATGTTGCTATGTTCTTAAGGTTGGGCAGCATTATAGAAGGGAAAAAGTAAATGCCCCAGAGAAAAATATTAACAAACAGGCAATGGCTCATGTCTTCAATCAGCAAAGATGATGTCTATTGTTTTACTGCAAACATTTACCTCCTAGATTTGTTGAAACTGAAATATGTTCTACTGAAACAATTAGTTGGAAGATCTTGGCTCAAAATTTCACAACTCATGAAGAAGCTGACTACCATGAAGGAACATTTTAGAAATGTCAAGATCTTGAGACAAGAATTTTCCAAATCCATAGATCCAAAAGAAATTTTGAAAGTGTTTCTATCAGGTTTTTCACTGTGCAATCCAGTCAGAAGAAAAACATTTTTGACAGCAATATCTTTGGAATACTGTATGTAATTGTCAATATAAAGGATTTGGCAGCAGAAGAACTTTGCATCCACTGTGACCAGCTCTGAAAAAATGCTCACACATGGCAATCAACTTGAAATTGATGCTGCAGATATAACACACAAACTAAAGTCAGTCTGCAGATCACTTCCCTCAGACTGTGGTATATATCTGAAGACTAAAGTTTTCCCAAAAGTATGCATTGATCTTTGCATACTTTTTCCCCTTAAAATAACAGTTGCTAGTGATCAGCGCAGCATTTCTAAGCTTAAGTTCATTAGGATATCTCTGATGAGAGGAACATGAGAATGTGCACATGCTGACTTTGTGTGTGTTTGTGCATTCTCATCCCTCTTCTGTATGTTGCTGCTGCTCGCAACATACAAGATCACACAGCAACAGGAGGACACTACACACAAAAGAGGGATGAGAAAGCACCTGCCTGCATTCTACTGAGTCAGTACATACACGGCTTGAGATTTATACCAGGAACGCTCCAACGCAAGCACTGTCAATCACAATGTAAAGGTGGAGAAGTCATTCTGACACCCTCTCTGAAGACTTCTTGTGTTAAATTGGTTGTCCACTACTTGGATAACACCTTCTAGATCAAAATGTTTGGTGTTATGAATGGGTCACCAAGGAGGATGGCAGGAACAGGCTAAGCCACCAGGAAACCAGAGAGGTTGGTAAATCAGCGGATTGCAGACTCCTGATCCTAACACCACAACTAGCAGTATCTGTGGAGCGTTCCTACGATGCCCTAGATGCCTCGGCACAGCCGGAGAACTAACTAAGCCTAAAGCAGAAAGGTGAAATCTAAACTGCCCCAGAGCAGATCCCCAAAGGAATAGACAGCCCCCAAACATATATTGTCGGTGAGACAAGGTGAAACACAAACACAGGCAGAAAATAGATTGAGCAAATGATGGGGCCCAAACTGTCTAGATAGGACAGGACAGAAAAGATACTGTTTGCAATCACGCAAAGACCCTAAAAAATCCAACACATCCGATATACAAAAAACCTGAGGCCACACGACCTCACCCCCGCTAGATCAGCACTCTGGTGTAAACTGGAAACACTGCTTTAGGGTATGTGCGCACGTTGCGGATTTGCTTTTGAAAAATTCTGCACGGATTCTTCTACTTTTGGCAGAAAATGTAGTTGAAAATCCACGTCGTTTTTATGCGGTTTTAATGTCGATTTGATACAGATTTTCATGCGCTTTTTTCTGCAGATTTATATGCTAAATAAAGATAGATTATTTTACAAAAAAAAAAAGAATTGTGATGTCATTTCCTCGTCCAACCTCTTCTTTTTCATTCTCCATTGAAGACCATAATATCATTACATACTATGTTCAAATATAGTGTTTACACACACAAAACAAATATAAGTGAATATATTACATATAGATAGATAGATAGATAGAAATACACACACACTTGTACATATATACATACATATACAGTATATATACATATATACAGCTCTGGCAAAAATTAAGAGACCACCACATCAAAACCTTGTTATGGGCAGCCCATTCTCCAGACCTGAACCCCATTGAAAACCTTTGGAATGTAATCAAGAGGATGATGGATAGTCACAAGCCATCAAACAAAGAAGAAGAACTGCTTAAATTCTTGCACCAGAAGCAGTGTGAAAGACTGGCAGCAAGCATGCCAAGACACATGAAAGCTGTTTTTAAAATTCATGGTTATTCCACAAAATATTGATTTCTGAACTCTTCCTGAGTTAAAACATTAGTATTTTTGTTTCTAAATGATTATGAACTTGTTTTCTTTGCATTATTTGAGGTCTGAAAGCATAGTGTTTTTTTTTTTTTAATTTTGACCATTTCTCCTTTTCAGAAAAAAAATTACAAAATGTATTGCTTGGAAATTCGGAGACATGTTGTCAGAAGTTTATAGACTAAAAGAACAATTTACATTTTCCTAAAAAATATACCTATAAAGAGAAAAATCAGACAAACTGAACATTTGAAAGTGGTCTCTTAATATTTGCCAGAGCTGTATATGTGTGTCAGCCAGAGACATGCAAGCACGAAATTTGCATGAAATACAATATCTGTTTATTTTTCTAAAAAGATGTTAAAAAAATTACGTGGGCTCCTGTGTAATTTTCATAGCCAGCAGAGGGAAAGCCGACGGTTGAGGGCTGATCTTAATATTCTGGGAAGGAGTCAATAGTCATAAAGGTTCCCAGGCTATTAATATCAGCTCACAGCTGTTTGCTTAGCCTTTACTGGCAAGTTTACAGGGGAACCCCAGAAGAAAAATTGACATGGAGTCCCCCTATAAAATCGAAGCAGCAAAGGCTAGGCAGACTGCTGTGGGCTGATAGTAATAGCTTGGGAAGGGATCATGTATATTGGCACCCCCCAGGCTAAAACCATCAGCTCTCAGCGGCCCCAGAAATGGCGCATCTTATAAATGTTGAAGTATATGTTGGTTTATTATTTTATTTTTGTTCCAGGATACGCGGGCATCGGGGATTAGGTGTTTGGTGAGCATGAATGTTTTTGTTTTACAATTGAACTCAGTTGCCGGATGATGGGACTACTGTCCCATCATCGGCTCATGCTGTCACTGTTATATGTGACAGCAGACATAGCCGAATGGGATTAGTAGTCCCATCAGACGATGCCTGGCTACACACAAACACAGACACCCACAGACGGACACCCACAGACAGACACCTTCAGACAGACACAGACAGACATGCACATATTCTCCGCTCACACATTCTCCACCCACACACATATTTTCTGCTCACACACTCTTCCTCCTTCCTTTCCGCAGCATTTTTGGCATGCAAATCCGCAGTCCTTTTTACACCTGTGGTTTGGCTGCGGATTTGACTGACTCAACGTAAGTTAATGGGTGCAGAAACACTGCAGATCCGCAAAAAGAATTGACATGCTGCGGAAAATAAAACGCTGCGAATCAATACAGAATTTTCTGCAACATGTGCACACCAATTCTGGATTCCCATTGATTAACATTGCTTTAACATTCCTTTGAGGATTTGGTGCAATTCCGCATGGCAAAAAACACTGCAGATCCGCAACAAATCCGCAATGTGTGCACATAGCCTTAAAGTGAATGTTTTACCTATATTACTTTTATTAATGAAAACCAAGTAGGGATACAAACTATTTTTTATAATGTACTTTTATTTTATGATTGTATTTTTCCTTAATTTTTTACGTGTTTTTAGGAGGTACCTTCCTACCTGAGCTTCTGTTAACAACATTTAATGATATGCTTAACAGCAGCCACATGGGGACCATAACTCACATTAGACATGATTAGACACATTGACTTCTATTGGAGAATGTTTTAATCTTATTTTGTGAAAATTGTAACAAGGTGGCATGGGGTGGTAGTCGTGGGCGAGTTTACTAAGCCACAGTCAGTGAGCACACCCCAGCACCTTGCACATGAAAAGACGGGTGAAGTCCCAGTCCTGTGGTACCTTCAGCACACATTCACTTCGGTTGCAGGGGACGAGATCTCAGGAAAAACCACAAGCCACAGTTCTGTTCCAACAGAAAAACTTTACTGAACACGGTACAAACAAGACAGTATTCTGTACTTTGCCTGCAGCCTCTGTGTGTTGTATGCCACCAGCTCCCATTCTGGTCCCGCACCCCATATTACTCCTGGGGATGATCCTGCAGAGCCAGTGTCAGTGCATGCTGCCCGTCAAGCTAGGACAGCTTTTATCCCCATGACCAGGGAATCCTCTGTCCTCGCTATGGCGCAGGTTTTGCCCTGGGCAAGCCTGCCCGGGCTCTGCTCTAAAGGCAGGAAGTCCTTTCCCTAAGTTCAGAGGCTTTGCACTGTCCCCCTTTTAACTCGTCCCAACTGTTTAATCCTTTTGTGCCCATTCTGTCCCTGAACTAAAGCAATTAGGTACAAATACATTTACAGTCATATTATAATACCGCAGGTAAGGTAACACAATAGAAGAACATGAGAAAACCACACATTATATTCATAAAACATTAGGAAGCTGCATGTGATACAGGTACTTGACATTCAGTAGAAGGAAGGCAACTGAGGGTTTCCGCCACCTCCTTACACTCCTCTTTCCTAAAATATGATCGTCCCTGACCATGGCGGCATCTTTAAATTAAGGACAGTAGTCAACAGTTATACAACATTAAGAGAGTTAATACAGTTTGTGTTATCATTTACTACATTTCTTGTGGGTCAACCGTGACCTTGACTTCACTTGTCTGGAGTTCCAAAACCAAAAAAGTTCAAGTTCCTTTTTGCAGTGAGTCCAACTGACTTCGGTCCTGTGACTCCTAGGACCTCTCCACATAAGGTGCCGAGTACCAACAGTTCTGAGGTACCATATAGTATTGGTTTGGGTTCATAGTCCAGTCCATATAGTCATGACCCTGCTCGCACCTCGGGTCCTCCCACATAGATCTCTCCCCCTCCCTCCTTTGAGCAGATCACAGGCCTTTAAACACTGGTGGGCTGCTTTTAACAGGGGACAGTCCAGGATTAAAAGAAAGGTAAAGTTCAAGGTTAAAAACAGTTCAGTTCTTAAAGCAGCCACACACATAGTCCATAGTGATTAACCCTTGTAGGGTTTCAGCCTCGTAATCCAGCAGGGGGTGTGTAATGTGCACAACTAAAACTTGGAGAAAGGGGAAGAAGAAAACAGACAAAAAGTTCCTTACTTGTGACTGTTCTGACCACCACTGACACTAAATTCTGGTGTCACACAGGGCTCACTGCCCTTTCTGAACAGTCTCTTACATCCAGCATGTGCAACCGGCACAACAACATTAAACAAGGCCGCATCAGTCTATGCACTGCTGCTGATGAGAGTAGTGGGCTGCATTTGGGCCCTGCACCACAATGTATGTGTGAGCCGATGATCCACTGAAGGAGGAGTCGCCACTATTTCTCCTACTCTGTGTCCCCTCCAGCGGCGGTCCCATGGCTCCCAGAACTTCTGGCTCTGGTGATCTGGAAGCGGTCTATGGCCCAGGCAGAGACAGGTGCCCTGCACTTCGACATCTGGTGGATGAGAAAGTTGGAGGAGTGGCGCCCTTTTCGATACTCGGACAAGTAGACTGTCGAGGATGAGTGTTTTGTGGGACTGGCTGAACCGGAACTGGCCCAGAAAACCCTGGAGGAGCCCAGAGAGGGTTCTCCTGAGGAACACCGGTGGATCCAAGAAGTGATTGAGGAGAAAAAGTGCTGAATTGTGAGGGAGTTACAAAGCCTCCCGGCAGGGGAGCTATGTCAGACTGGATCACTTACGGATACATTAAGTACTTTCATCCTACCCGGGGATATGACTTCATTTACGAGACTGAGACCCGGGAGAAGGTCTTTGTTAACACCGGGTCTATTCGCTGTGACAGCCCCATACAGGAATGGGACCGGGTGTCGTTTATTAAGGAGCAGGGACCTTGGGGGCCATATGCGGTGGTCGTCAGAATGGTTTCCATGCAGTTCGACGTGACGTGCGGACAGCTGCAATGGTTGCAGTTCCAGCAGCTAGCCAGGAAGAAGCGGTGCCTGGACAGAATGTGGCCGCATATTTTGTTGCGGACCACGGCTGCATTCCACCTTATTCACTACTGATACTTCCGGATCCGCCTAGTTACTGTGACATAGTTCCGGCTCGTTTTACCACGTGTGTTACACCATCGCTACAGTGTCTTTTTCCGGTCACGCTTGATTGCTGTCTTACACTATTCAGGTGATATCACAACAATGTATTGGTATTTAAACCCCACCCTAGACCATTACACTCTAGTGCTTTCCACATGTAATACCTTTACCACAGCTCACTCTGCGCAGCTTCTTTCCTTGAATCCCTGACTACACAGTAATCTGTTAAGCCGCTTTATTATAACTGTGCATTATGACTACAGTATACTTTATGACATCTTTAGAAAAACATATATTTTTTCTTTTTTCCTTCTTTTTATCCTTTTTGTTCCACATATCCTCCACACCTCTCTTGCTCATGGTACCTGCTTAAGCCCAATCATATGATGTGATAATTAAAAATAGTCGGCACTCCAGTCAACAATTGAGAAAGGCTCTGGATGAGCTGAAACGTTTTGCTGTTTGCTGTGATGTGAAATAAAGCAAATGAAATCAACCCATGTGAGTGTCGAGATTTCCTCTTTTCTTGGATCAATCATATGATGTGACTGTCACATCATATGATTGATCACCATGACTGGTGGGTGTGAGCCAGGGGGTTGTGGCCCCACTGTGCCACAAATCAGACTACTCTGGAATGGGCGTGACTAAGACAGCTGCCTTGGTTTTCACTGGAGCCTCTGATGGTGAGGTCAGGCTTGTGCGGCAGGCAGCTGCCAGTTGCCACTCCAGGGTGGTGTCTGGCTGTGGCTGCTGATCCCACTGGGGGACAGGACACTTGGACAGGTGCGACTGACAGGCTGGCTAGTGTGCACGGCAGGCACGGCTAAGACACAGACAGGCACGGCTGAGACACAGGGCAGGCAGGCACGGCTGAGACACAGGGCAGGCAGGCACGGCTGAGACACAGGGCAGGCTGGCACGGCTGAGACACAGGGCAGGCAGGCACGGCTGAGACACAGGGCAAGCAGGCACGGCTGAGACACAGGGCAGGCTGGCTCGGCTGAGACACAGGGCAGGCAGGCATGGCTGAGACACAGGGCAGGCAGGCACGGCTGAGACACAGGGCAGGCAGGCACGGCTGAGACACAGGGCAGGCTGGCTCGGCTGAGACACAGGGCAGGTAGGCACGGCTGAGACACAGGGTAGGCAGGCACGGCTGAGACACAGAGCAGGCTGGCTCGGCTGAGACACAGGGCAGGCAGGCAAGGCTGAGACAGACAGAGCAGGCAGGCACGGCTGAGACACAGGGCAGGCAGGCACTGCTGAGACACAGGGTAGGCAGGCACGGCTGAGACACAGAGCAGGCAGGAGTGGTATATGAAGGAACAGGTAGAGACCTGTTCACACAGCAGGTGCAGGTACTGGAACAGGCAGAAGGAGTGGAGTATGACGGAACAGGTTTGGACCTGTTCACACAGAAGGTGCAGGTACGGGTACTGACAGGAAGGAGTGGAGTATGATGGAACAGGTTTGGACCTGTTCACACAGGAAATGCAGGTACTGGTACATGCAGGAAGAAATGGAGTATGAAGGAACAGGTTTGAACCTGTTAACACAGGAGGAGGACCGCAAGGCTGTGGGAAAAAGAGCTGTAGAGCAGCAAGAGGTTCTGCAACAGCAGAACCAGAACAAAGCAGAACTGCAAGAGTACGGAGCACAAGCAGACAGAGAGGGCACAAGGAAAGACACAGCAGGGAAAGAATCCAAAGACAAGGAGACTGACAGACAGAGGTAGGACAGAGTTCAGACAAGGCAACAGTGCAAGACAAGGTACAGGACCAAGGACACAGGGACCGGGGTATACACAGGTACAAGGCAAGGCTAGAAGCAGTAGCACAGAGACCAGGATATTCTGCCTCCTGGAGGGTGGCAAGACAGGTACAAGACAGGGCTAGAACAAAGACACAGAGACCAGGATAAGACAGGGCAAGGAGTGATAGCACAGGGACCAGGATATTCTGCCTTCTGAAGGGCAGACGGAGGTACTAGGCAAGGTACGAAGACACAGAGACTAGGAATAAAGCCTCCAGAGAAGGTGAAATTTGAGACAGGACCTGGCTTACTCAGCAGCAAGAAACTAACTGAATTAATACAATGCACAAGCAAGATCCACTGGGTGGAGCTGCCCTAGATACTAGAGGACTCTTGGTAGTTGGTCAGAGACACATTAGACAGGTGCACCCTGATTCCATAAGAACCAGAGAGTTCTGGCACCGCCCCCCTATGCACACAGCCAGGAAACATGCACAGAGCAGACAGGAGACAAGAGGCACAGACAGGCTCGGACTGGCCCACCAGAAAACTGGAGGATTCTCCGGTGGGCCCAGGCACTGACACCTGCTGGCATACTGGCCAGCAGGTGCCTAGGGCCCCCACTGCTCCAAGGGCCCTCACTGCTCGAGGGGTCCCCAAGCCAGTGGCTATGAGGCCCCTGAGTCTAGGGGGCCCGCCCTGTGCCAGCTAGCAGCAGCGGGAGACAGGATCCTGTCCCCGCTGCTAAAGCGAAATGAATATTCACGCTTCCCCACGCCCCTATGGGCGTGGAGAGGCATGAATACCATTCCTCTTTAATAGCGGGCAGCACATCCCCACCACTGCACCACACACACACAGCACTGCATCACTCTCTCTCACACACACCGCACCACATACAGATGCAGACACACAGCATAGCTCACCTCCTCGCAGCTGCAGTACATCCCGGCTTCCTGCTTTCAGGGCTTTCCTGTCTGAGATCGCCCAGCTGGATGACATCGTTGGAGCGCCCTCACTCACCAGGGCCGTGGGGTACTCGGTACCGGGCCGGTTGATCTTCTCAACGGGGGTTGTCACGGCAGCAGTGACCCGGTCCGTGGCCCTGGGGCTCCATTACAAAAGGGGTTGTTTCAGTGTCCTTTGGTGGTGAAAGTTTATAAGTGATTCGTGAAGCCACCTGTGGTGTTCGGCAATAGAGATGTAAGCTGACGCTGCAGACAGATCCTCTGGACAGATGGTGTGGTGCAGCAGTGATGTTATAGCCCTCCACAGGCAGGCCTGTAGTCCCAGGGCAGTGTAGGTGAAGTGACACTTAGATGGGCTAGTGTCAGGTGCGAGCGATGTAGCAGTGCTGGACAGGTTGGTGCAGGAATAAGTGGAGGACACCAGGGCATGTAGTTCCAAAGCTTTACTCACAATCTGTTGCAGGTACAGGTGCCCGCATCCGTGCCGTGTCCTCCGGGTCAGGAGCTCAGCCAACTTCCAGGCAAGATGAAGTACTCCTTTCCAACACTCCGCCAACATATGTGCCTCTTCTGAACGTCTCCTCTTATAGCGCCCTTGAAAAAAGGGGGAGACAGGGCGCTTCCAATGCGTAGGTCTGTATGGAAAGTAGATGAGTGCACAGCAAGTGTTAGGCTCACCTGATAGGGTTGTGAGAGTCACAACACCTATAAGCGCATAAAACAGCTGCAGCAGTCTGCTCAAGGTCCAAGGACTTGGTACAAAGAGAAGGCTGGTAGTGCAATAAGAGACTGCGCTGCTGTGGTAGAATTCAAGGTATCTTTATTGGCAACGCGTTTCTTGAGCCAGTCCCAGCTCACTTCATCAGTGCATGATGCCCTGATGAAGTGAGCTGGGACTGGCTCAGGAAACGCGTTGGCAATAAAGATACCTTGAATTCTACCAGAGCAGCGCAGTCTCTTATTGCACTACCAGCCTTCTCCTTATAGCGCCTTTGAAAGAAGTACTCCTAGTACTGAGTTACACTGGAGTTCCTCCTGTCAGATGTTCCTATTAATTCTACTTGTTCTACTTTCCTGTGCCAGCAGACCCAGATCACTGTGGCCTGCTGCAGCACTTCCTTCTTCCATCCCTCTCCCAGGGATCTTCTCTTGCTCACACTCTGTCCTTCTACATCCTCACTCACTGACTGAGTGAAAGACTGACTGACTAACTCAACTCTTCCCGCTCTTTTATGTGAACTAAACTCCACCCACCTCCCAGCACGTTTCGTGTTCCAAGCAGGGAGCCACCAAGGGGTGCTATGCTACACTCCAAGCAGGGAGCCGCTGAAGGTGCTTTGCTACACTACTTTGTGGTGTGGGGTGCAGGTGTTGGAGTGTGGTCAGGTGTCTCCACCTTACCTGGATGGAGGGGTACCACACCTCAGGAGGAGGTGCAGTACCTCTGTGGCGACTGAACCCTCAGGGGCGCCACATCATCATCCACTGTGCTGTCTCAGAGAGAAAGCTGCAGGAAAGAAAGAGGCTTCCGGGATGTGCTGCTGCTGCAGGGAGGTGAGTTGTGATGTGTGTCTGCGTGTGTATGTGGTGCGGTGTGTGAGTGTGAGATTGATGCGGTGCTGTGTGTGTTTGTGTGTGAGATGCGGTGCTGTGTGAGTGAGTGATGCGGACCAGTGCTGTGTGTGTGAGTGTGAGAGGGGTGGTGGGGAAAGACAATGATATTGGTGGGGGAGGCAATGATGGAGGTGATGGACAATGATGGCAGTGGGGGAGACAATGATGGAGGTGATGGGCAATGATGGTGGTGGGGGAGGAAATATTGGAGGTGATAGGCAGTGATGGAGGTGATGGACAATGATGGAGGTGATGGACAATGATGGAGGTGATGGGCAATGATGGTGGTGGGGGAGGCAATGATGGAGGTGATGGGAGGCAATGATGGAGGTGATGGGCAATGATGGTGTGGGAGGCAATGATGGAGGTGATGGGCAATGATGGTGGGTGGAGGCAATGATTGATGGGGAGGCAATGATGGAGATGATGGGCAATGATGGAGGTGGGGGGAGGCAATGATGGAGGTAGGGGAAGGCAATGATGGAGGTGATAGGCATTGATGGCAGTTGGGGAGGCAATGATGGAGGTGATGGGCAATGATGGCAGTGGGGGGAGACAATGATGGAGGTGATGGGCAATGATGGTGGTGGGGGAGGAAATATTGGAGGTGATAGGCAGTGATGGAGGTGATGGACAATGATGGAGGTGATGGAGAATGATGGAGGTGATGGGCAATGATGGTGGTGGGGGAGGCAATGATGGAGGTGATGGGAGGCAATGATGGAGGTGATGGGCAATGATGGTGTGGGAGGCAGTGATGGAGGTGATGGGCAATGATGGTGGGTGGAGGCAATGATTGGTGGGGGAGGCAATGATGGAGATGATGGACAATGATGGAGGTGGGGGAGGCAATGATGGAGGTAGGGGAAGGCAATGATGGAGGTGATAGGCATTGATGGCAGTGGGGGAGGCAATGATGGAGGTGATGGGCAATGATATTGGTGAGGGGAGGCAATGATGGAGGTGATGGGTAATGATGGCAGTGGGGGAGACAATGATGGAGGTGATGGGCAATGATATTGGTGGGGGGAGGCAAATATGGAGGTGGGGGAGGCAATGATGGAGGTGATGGGCAATGATGGCGGTGGGGGAGGCAATGATGGAGGTGGTGATGAGGACAATGATGGGGGTGGAGAGGGGCTGCATTATTCTTTATGAGGGGGCTACATTATATTCTGTGGGGGACTGCATTATTCACAGGGGACTACATTATATTCTGGGGGGCTACATCATACTATATGAGGGGGCTACAGTATACTCTATGGGGGGCTGCATCATATTCTGTGGTGGGGTTGCATTATTCTCTCAGGGGACTACATTATATTCTGGGGGGCTACATCATACTATATGAGGGGGCAGCATTATGCTCTATTATGGGGCTACAGTATACTCTATGGGGGAGCTGCATTATATTCTGTGGTGGTGGTGCTGCATTTTACTATATGAGGTGGGCTGCATTATACCCTATGAGGGTGCTACATTATATTCTATGGTGGGGACTGCGTTATACCTTATGAGGGGGTTGCATTATATTTTGTGGGGTGCTGCATTATATTCTATGAGGGGGCTACCCCTCTATGATTGTACCCCAACCCCTGCTACATAATTAAGACGTGTACTACCTTATATTATACCCTGATATTAGCTCGTTTTACCACACAATTGGTAGTCTTGTATTTATTTCTATGTGGCTACATAGTGGGCCCCAAGAATGATTTTCTCTGGTGGGCCCAAGGTGCTGCAGTCCGACGCTGGGCACAGAGCATGGAGCTAGCAGCAGACAGAAGTCACAGCATGGCCTGGAGCAGTGAGTAAGTTGGTGTGTGGGGGATGGGAGGCCATGCAGTCATCCCAGCAGGGTTGTTACAGTGACAGCTATTAACTGCATACCATTATAATGTCTTTTGACTTTAATTGGTCCTACTATATGATGTGGTGATTATTGTTTGCAAACTAGAATAGTGTTTGTGACTTTTTCTACTTGAATTGAATTGTGTATTGCTTTCCTCATTAATACCTATGTTGCTTATTTACATGATGTGCATATCTATATTAGTGGATTTGGTTTTATGTAAAGAGATTGAATCTATATTTTCCATTTGTATTCCAGTCTGTGGAAGGTCTATGTAGAAGACCGAAACGTTTCAACAATAAATCTGTTGGGATGGCTTTGCCTTAATAAAAGACTATCTATGTTTATAAAGAGTGCCAGAATTTGTGTGAAGTTTTCATATTAAGGAGTGGTATCCTTTCTGGGCACCTTTGTCTCTATAAACACGGAATGACGTGTTACTTATTTTATTCTAGTATTAGGTTAGTGGGCAGTGTGAAAATTGCAAGATTTCAACATAAGATTTTTGATTCAAATAGCAATATGGGAAATTAGAAAATAAACCGAGCAAAACTCTGCGTTCAGCCACACAGTGGTATCATGTGAGGTGGTGTACGTCACAATACAGAGTCCTTCACTGTCAGATCCTCAGTTTCGTTGAAGAAGCTGTTAGTAGTGAAACATGCCGGGAGGTGTTGAGATGGCTTTTAATATATATAGTCTCGTCTAATACATATTACTTAATGTGGCTGCATGCAACTCTGTACAATCTCATTTTTGTGAGCTTTCTCTCTCCATTTTATTGATTTTGCACATACTTATAATGGCATAGACCTAGAACTGCCAGTGCTTTTAGTACACTACCATTGAGCTATTTTAGGAAGAATTAATAATAAAATCTATTTTTTTTTTCAATATAAAGTGTACACTACTCAACAATGAAATTGCAACAACAAGAAGGGAAAGATGTGGAATTATGGAAATCACAGGATTGGATAGACATGTCAACGATATTGAGCATTAGCGCCATGTACAGAAATCCCCGCACTTATAAAGAGAAAAGTTAAACAAACTATTACATATTTCATATTTATATTATGTCTACTTTAATCCCTTCACAACCTAATACCTATAGGTACATCCTAGGTGGTGTCCCTCCTTTTGATTTGGGCTCTGCTGTTGAGCTTGCATCTTTCCTGATGCATGACAGCTGATTTGATCAGCTGCCATGTGCCCCTAACAGCCGGAGGTGGACTTGTGATCCACCCACAGCTGTTAATATGCTAAATGCTGCTGTCACTCTGACAAACCCCACCCATTGGCGCCCCTGTCACATGATCGTGGGGCACTGATGGGTTGACTATCTCCTATCAAAACAGATGATCATTTCTGCTACGCAAAGCAGGGCAAAAGCGATTGGAAGATTGCAGTTTCAAGTCTCCTAAGGAGACTATTGAAACAAGTAAAAGAAGAAAAAAGTGTTTTAGGCTACTTTCACACTTGCGTTTTTTTGCGCTGCGCTCGTAGTGCCAACGCGCATAAAAAACACATCATGCGTTTTTTATGCGTTTTCTTCCTTTTTGTGCATGGTTTTTTAAAAAAAACAGCGCTCCCATAGACTTTAATGTGTTTTTGGGTGAATTTTGTGCGCATTGCGTGCGCATGCGTTTTTTTGAGACAGGTCGGACGCACAAAAAATGCAACAGGATGCATTTTGTGCGCCCGGGCACACACTACAAAAAAACGCATGCGCATACAAACGCGTACAAATGCATGCCAATGCGCACCCATGTTAAGTATAGGAAAAAACGCATGCGCAAAAACGCAGCGCAAAAAAAGGCAAAAGTGAAACTAGCCTGAAAAATATTAAAAAAAATAAAAAAGTAGTTCAAATCATCCCCCTTTTGCCTCATTCAAAATAATTTAAAAAAAACAACAACACACATTTGGTATTGCTGCTTTCAGAAATGTCAGATATATAAAAACTAGCCATGAACCCGTTCTACGCCAGGGTGGCGGGCTTTTTTATTTGTATATGGGGTCCCATCCTGGTATATGCTGCACCCCTCATCCCTATCCTGGTATGCATGATCCCCTCACCCCCAATCCTGGTATGCATGGTCCCCTCACCCCCAATCCTGGTATGCATGGTCCCCTCACCCCCCAGTCCTGGTATGCATGGTCCCTTCACCCCCCTATCCTGGTATGCATGATCCCCTCACCCCCTAATCCTGGTATGCATGGTCCCCTCACCCCCCAATCCTGGTATGCATGGTCCCCTCACCCCCAATCCTGATATGAATGGTCCCCCTCACCCCTATTAAACTGCACAGATTAAAAAAAACAAAAAAAACCCAAAACATTTATACTCACCTTTCTCCCCGTGTCCAGCGCTGTCCTGTTCTGTGCGTGTTGTGGTGCCGGACTGGGCGCCTGCGCAGTCCTCGCTTTCCGCCGTGTCTTCAAGAACATGGCGGTGGAAAGCGAGGACTGCGCAGGCGCCCAGTCCAGCACCACAACACTCCCACTGCAGACATGAATCGGCGCCTGCTCAGTCCGCGCTTTCCGTCGCCATGTTCTGCAGTGTGTCTTCAAGAAAATGGCAGCGGTAAGCCGCGGACTGCGCAGGCGCCGATTCATGTCTGCAGTGGGCGTGTTGTGGTGCTGGACTCGGCGCCTGCGCAGTCCTCGCTTTCTGCCGCCATTTTGTTGAAGACACACTGCAGTGTGTCTTCTACAAAATGGCGGCGGTAAGCGCGGACTGCGCAGGCGCCGATTCCGGCGCTATAACCCTCCCTCTTCTTATGTCACATGAAGGCGCAAGACCCCGCGGCAACAGCAACACCGGCTCGGTAAGGTGTTGCAGAGATCGCGGTATGCGTTCAGTGCATACGCATACCGCGATCTCTTGGGGGTCTGCGTCACTCTGTGAGGGGATGAGTCACTCTGCCTGGAGCATCGCGCTTGCGCAGTCTATAGAGGCTTCAGACAGAGTGACGCTTAGCCCGTTATATTATAGATATAAAACCAATTAATCCAATAGGTAAATGATGTGTTTTTTTTTGGTTGCTGCAACATTGCAATAAAATGCAGTAGCAGGTGATCAAAACTTTGTATCTACCCCAAAATGGTATCGATAAAAACGTCAGCTTGGTGTGCAAAAATTAGGCCCTAATGTAGCCCGAAATCCCCAAAAATTAAGATGCTGTAGGTCTCTGAAAATAGCGACAATTTTTTTTTCTTATAAATTTTGGATTTTTTTCACCACTTAAAAAATAAAAAATAAGCTATGCATGTTTGGTATCTGCAAACTCGTGATGACCTGGAGAATCATAATTGCAGGTCAGTTTTAGCATATAGTGAACATGGTAAATAAAAAAAACCCAAAAATAGTGGAATTGCATTTTTTTTTGCAATTTCACCGCACTTGGAATTTTTTACCCGTACACTATATGGTAAAATCAATGGTGTCGTTCAAAAGTGCAACTCAAAACAAACTCTCACATGGCCATATTGACTGAAAAATGAAAAAGTTATGGTCGTGGGAAGAAGGGGAGTGAAAAACGAAAACACAAAAATGGAAAGGTTGTGAAGACTTTAAAAAGTAGCATTAAAAATATAACTTGTTTTAAAAAAATAAACCAAACTTTATATGGTTAGATGTGAGAAATTGAACAAAAAGGTATAAAACTGAGCCTTGTCCTTTTTGGTTATGGCAAGAATGATCATGGTCCTTTGGGTCTTATTGCTGAAGCACATACTGATGACGTGCATAGAAGCCACGCGTTTCGCCATTACTAGCCACAAACCACAGCAATTAGTAGTAAACACTGTGCAGTTACCGGGGTTTAACCGCAGAGTTTAGTGGCAGTTGAATGGATTGTCCGATCTGAACAGCCCCTTGTCACAAAGTGACTGTCCTAGAGTGACGTGACCCAATGATCGGTCGGTCACCAAATGGCAAAACACACAAAGGAACACCAGGGACACAGTAATAGCGGTAGGCCCTGTCGATAGGGAACGGGGGAATGGACCCCCCTGCACTCTCCTAAGGAAGTGCCCTGATCTCCCTATCGACCCGATATGGATTTTTTCACCCCATTGCCGACAGGATACCCAAACCCTCACTTGCCCTGCTCCTATCCCTAAGTAGGGAATTGGCAAGTGAGATCACTGGTCCCACTGCTGCACTAAGACAACACAAGGTAAGGTAAGACAGACATCAAAATGGAATGGGGAACAAAAATACAACACTTAGCTTTCTCTGGTGCAATGCACCGCACAGCATAGTAAAGGTACCGGACCACAGCATTCAGCTGAAGCACCACTGCACCAGAAAGCTCCTGTCTGCAGCTCGGTTGGTCTCCAAAAGCACCTGTATAACCAACAGTCAGCTGATGAATCAGGTGACCATTTAAGGATGGTGGGAGTGGTCCCCACCCGCATCAGCAGAACTAGCAGCAATGCAGATACACCAGCAGGCCAGCGGGGGGGGGGAAACTGACATTAACCCCCGATGGCCTGAAAGAAAAAAGTTTTAATATGAAAAGCCAAATCTGCCACAGATCCAAAAATGAATCATGACAGTACCACCCTTTCAATGAGGGGCCTCTGGACCCTCAACACTGGACCTCATTAGAAAACAACCTATGGTGAGGACGCCTCGATTCACCAGAGTTCATCTCTGCAGTCACCTGACCCTCAGGTCTATGGCAAACGCAGCACGATAGAGATGACAATAAAGTAGGCTTCGGAGGTGCCACAATTCTCCAGAGCGCCGACCTGTGGAATGAGTTGTGTACAGACATCACTTGGGGTAACTTCCAGCTGGTAAGTCCCTGGGCTGAGAGTGGCCAACACCCGATATGGCTCGATTACCCTATAACTCCAGATCCCAGTACCACACTTCCACCTGATGTTTCTAGTCAGTACCACAGTTCCACCTGATGTTTCTGGTGGACACCCAAACGTACTCGTTCACACACAGGTCCGGACCTGAACGTTTATTTCCACGCATGCATCTGCCACAAGATGGTGAACTCTTCACAGAACCGACAACAGAGGCATCCCCCTGTGTCACCACACTCATACCCCCACAATGCACAGAGGGAACCACCACCTTCCCCTGACCCCTCTTCCTAAGAGGACTCTAACGCACAGGGTTAGCTTGTAGTGATGGTAGAGTCTGGCCCCTACTCCCTGGCAGCACCTCTGCTGCCCCCATCAGAGAAGAAGGGGACGGTTGTAGCAAGACGGCAGGGACAGTAGCCCCCTGGGCAGCAGCCCTCACATGACTGATCCCAGCTGACTACTTACCTGGACCGCCAATCTATGACCGGGTTGTGTTTTTTTTCAACCAAGGGAGTCCTAAAACTATGGGTGTTGGCAATCCCCCCAATACTTAGCACGACAGGTACTCTTCATGATGAGTCCCTATACGCAGGTTATATAATCTATGACTTGGGTCACCCTCCCCTGGCTTAGTGGGACAGAGTCCATGGCCTGCATGCTTAAGGTTTTGCTAGAATCCTACAGCTCAGGCCATGGGTCTGGACAAAGTGAGCATCCACCAGATTGACACCTGCTCCACTGTCCACAAGCACCGGTATACCCTCAGTTACCCCACCAACCACCACTTCAGCAGACAATGTACACTGAGGGGAAAAAATGGAGGAAATATACACTCCCTGGTCGCCTCCTTCCACACGACCAGGGGGATGCGGCTTCTTAGATGGTACTACTTTGGCACGAGCTGGACAGACACAGATAAAATGACCAGTCTGCCCACAGTAAAAATGGGTCGCCCTCCCAGAGCCGTGGGGTACTCGGTACCGGGCCGGTATCAGTGGGATGTGTCATAGCAGCAGTGACCTGGACCGTGGCCCTGGGCACCCAAGTAATGGGGAAAATGTGAATGGTGGAATGTAGTTAGATGGAATAGTTCGTGACGGCACCTGTGGTGTTCGGCAAGTGAGATGTTAGGCCGACGCTGCTTGCAGATCCTCTGGGGCTGGTGATGGGTTGCAGCCAAGATGGTGAAGCTCCCCACAGGTGGAGCTGTAGCCCCAGGGCAGTGTAGACGTAGGGGAAGAGGAGAGGCGCAGGCGGTGTAGAAGCTGGTACCCAGATGTAGCGGTGCTGGGTGTGTTGGCGCAAGAATCAATGGAGGACACCAAGGCTTGTGTTACGTCCGTCTGTGGTTCTGGGCTGCAGCCAGACAACACCTCGAGAAACACTGATACCCTTTACCCCTATACAGGGATCTGGATTAACAACAGAGCCCAGGAGGTAGCTGTCTGAATATGAGCAGCGGCCAGAGCAGAACGGTCGTCAGAGAGGGGTTAAAAAACGGGACCAAAAGCGTAGTTGGGAATCCGAGTCTTAACCGGGCAGACAGCAGAAGTACAAGAAACGGCAGGCAATAGCAGAGTCAAATTCAGGTCAAGGTCAGAGTTAAAAACCAGGAGGACGGCAGAGGTACAGAATCGTTAGGCAGTAGCAGAGTCAGAATATCCAGGCCAAGGTCACAAACCGGGAGAATAGCAGAAGTACAAAATCGTCAGGCAATAGAGGGGTCAGAAATCCAGGCTGAGGTCAGAGTCAAACAATAGTCAATCACCAAGTAGCGCACAGGGGAACCAAGAATATATCCAGTGGCTTGCAAGACCAGTCCCAAGGTATTTGAGGGATCAGGTCACCCCTCACAGGTTCGTGGACTGATGATGTCATCAGTACCGCCCCCAGGACCAGGCCAGATGATGATGCAGTAACCTTCTGATGACTGACAGAGGGGCGGAGCCTGCGTCCACCAGATGCCTGCGCAGGTGCCCTTACTCTGTCAGCACCATAACTCACAAGCGAACCATGGCGCCTCATAGTGACCGCGACCGGAACAACAGACCCCGAATTTAAAGGCAACGTGACAGACCGGCGCCTCCTAGAGGCTAAAGCCGGGACAGTAGGCCCTGAGTCTGATGTGACGGAACCACGGCCCCTCCCAGTGGCCGAGGCAGGAACAGCTGTCCCTGAGTCTGACGACGAAGTGGAGGTCCAGCGCCTCCTAGTGGCCGCGACCGGAACAGCAGGCCCCAAGTCTGGCGGCGACGTGACAGCTTGTAGTTCCAAAGCTTTACTCACAGTCTGTAGTACACACAGGTGCCGGCCTCTGTGCCATGTCCTGTGGGTCAGGGACTCAGCCAACCTCCAGGCAAGATGGAATGCTCCCTTCCAATGCTCCGCCAACATATGCCTTTCTGAACGTCTCCTCTTATAGCGCCTTTTAGTGTGAAGATCTCCTAGTACTGAGTTACACTGGAGTTCCTCCTAACAGATGTTCCCAAGAACTCTACTTGTACGGCAGACAGCTGTAGCCTGCTTTGGGGACTCCTTACTCCTGAGTCCCGGCTCTCTATCCGTGTTGCTGTTGTGCCCCCAAGTCTCAGATGGGAGTAGTGCATTTACAGCCCACTACTCCACCAGTGTCTGCTGCAGAACCATTAGTGTCCATACAACCTCGGGGACCGGGCCCCGGCCTTGCGCTTAGAACTTCTAGGCAGGGTTCTTCCTCTAACCCACGTCCTCTGTGTTCTCTTATTATCCTACGTTCCGTACTTGTCTTTCTTTCCTATGGAAGCTCAGGCTTCAGTTCAATGTCTTTCTCCTTTCCTTTCCCGTGCCAGCAGACCCGGGTCACTCAGGTCTGCTGCAGTACTCCTTCCTCCATCCCTCTCTCAGGGATCTTCTTTCCTCACTCCTCTCTGAGTGACTTCTTCCCTCAGACTGACCGACTCACTGACTGACCTAAATTCTAAACCTTCCCACTTTTTTATGTATTCTCAACTCCACCCACCTCCCAGCACAATTCGTGTTCCAAGCCACCAAAGGTGCTCTGCTACACTCTAAGCAAGGAGCCGCAATGTGGCTTTGCTGAACTACCCTGTTGTGTGGGGTGCGAGTGTTGGAGCGTGGGGCACCACACCTTAGGAGAAGGTGCAGTACCTCTGTGGCGACTGAGCCTCAGGGGTGCCACATACCCCCCGTTAAACACAGCACGTCCGCGGGCTGCAAGGCAAACAAAGTTGACAACACAGGAACATACAAATTTTTGTAATGCTGAATAAACATTTCTTATACTATACTTCCCAATGTGGGAGGTACTCATTCTTGAACGTTGCAAACAAGTCTTATTAACTATCTAAAGTCTTAATTCAAAAGTGCAATTCTCAATAAATTCAAAGTGCTATTATCTATTACTCATTATCACGTCAGTATTCTTCATCAACACATTTCTTCATCATCTTTCCTTTTTCACACTTTCTACTTTTCTATATACTTGGTTCACCATCTACATTTTCCAAGTCCTCATTCTTTATTCAAATCTCTCATCTCTTTATTAAAACATTCCTACATCTTATATAACAGTTATCATAAAACACATCATCAAATACTTCACATTAAAACTTTCAATAATTCTTGTAAATGCTGGACACCGCTCCCAGCTGGGATCTCTTGCAGTGTCCTTTGATTGGAGTCACGCTCCACATGAGGTAGACTTTATCTTCGCAAAGTGTCTATGTAAAACCAAGAGAGGGCACCTAAAGAGGTGCAACTATTTACAAACACAGTTCTGGACCATTCAGCGTTCATGATCTCTATAGTTCAAATGGAAAAGGCTGCCAATAAAACAGAGCAACACTGGAAAAATAAACTAGAACAGGATAACCAAAAATAGGAAACTGGTGCAAAAATAGAAAACAATGGCACAACTGTGCAAATACCCTCCTGGGCAACGAGATTTATTAACTAATGGTTGTTGTTCCCTCCAGGGGTTCTGGAAGCTGATAACTGGGAACTGCTACCAGATGAAATACTTTGGGTGTCTTCATCCTGCTGCTGATTGCTTGCCAAGCACATGTACTCTGCCTCCCACAAGGAGAGATAGGGACGGGTCGGGGTAATTGAAAGGGCCATGGAAATGTCCACTGCCTGCAGGGACGGCATATACGCTACCACCGATGGCACTGCTGCTGCTGTCGGTGATTTAGCCGGTGTGGACGCTGCTACCTCGGAGTCTGATTCTTCTGTGTCCATCGGGACCTCAGCCAGCGGCACCGCGGTCGGGGATCGTCGGCGGAGGTCAATTGGGCCATCCCTATTCGTGGGTTCCGCTCCCAAAAACCAGGGTCAGACCGTGATCGGTAATCATGCCTGGCGCTCCCAGCCGCGGTTCCGGACCCAGTACCTGGTGGTGGATGGCGGCAGCCGCAACTCCCGGAGTTGTTGATGGGGTGGACCGCAGTTGGATTCGGGCAGAGGCAAGGCCGGTTTCGGCCGGGGTCGTCGGTGGAGGCCGGTGCAACCGCGCCCGGTCCAGATGGGGACGCGGTCCCGGCCCTCCGTTCTGCTCCAGAGCCCTCATATATCTCCTCCGGACGGAACTCATCCAATGGCAATATCAGTTGTAAGGTGGTGGCGGCGCTGCAGAGGATGTATCAGCGGTTGCAGCCTCCGCAGGGGCGGCCTGGGGGCGAGTGACTTCTCCTCCCCCCACTCTTCTGACTCCTTTTCTCTTTCCATCATGGCGTTCTGGCGTTCTCCTTCCTGCCTCAGCCCCTTTCCCGCCACTGGCTTCTGCCCCTCCTTCTTGGGGCGGCGTCTTCTTCCAGTGCCTCCATATCAAGCCAGTATACGAACCCCTCGGGGGGTGGGCCATGTTGCTGTCACATAGTAATTCAGGCAGGGGAGGCCCAAGACTGTTCGCAGTCTTTTCCTAGGACCTCCCATATCGTCATGGCCTTCTTCTCCACGCCAGCGGCCATTTTTAATGTTCATTTTACAATCTATTAAATTGGGTCTTCTGCACATTCTCAAAAGTTTTAAGTCCAACAAATCTTAGGCACACAGAACCCGATGGCATCGGGTCTCGTCATCCTGTTCGTGATGCCAGGTTGGGTCGCCCTCCCAGGGCCGTGGGGTACTCTGTACCGGACCGGTATCAGTGGGATGTGTCACAGCAGCAGTGACCCGGACAGTGGCCCTGGGCACCCAAGTAATGGGGAAAATGTGAATGGTGGAATGTAGTTAGATGGAATAGTTTGTGACGCCACCTGTGGTGTTCGGCAAGTGAGATGTTAGGCCGACGCTGCTTGCAGATCCTCTGGGGCTGGTGATGGGTTGCAGCCAAGAAGGTGAAGCTCCCCACAGTTGGAGCTGTAGCCCCAGGGCAGTGTAGATGTAGGGGAAGAGGAGAGGCGCAGGCGGTGTAGAAGCTGGTACCCAGATGTAGCGGTGCTGGGTGTGTTGGCACAAGAATCAATGGAGGACACCAGGGCTTGTAGTTCCAAAGCTTTACTCACAGTCTGTAGTACACACAGGTGCCGGCCTCTGTGCCATGTCCTCCGGGTCAGGGACTCAGCCAACCTCCAGGCAAGATGGAATGCTCCCTTCCAATGCTCCGCCAACATGTGCCTTTCTGAACGTCTCCTCTTATAGCGCCTTTAGTGTGAATATCTCCTAGTACTGAGTTACACTGGAGTTCCTCCTAACAGATGTTCCCAAGAACTCTACTTGTACGGCAGACTGCTGTAGCCTGCTTCGGGGACTCCTTACTTCTGAGTCCCGGCTCTCTATCCGTGTTGCTGTTGTGCCCCCAAGTCTTAGATGGGAGTAGTGCATTTACAGCCCACTACTCCACCAGTGTCTGCTGCAGAACCATTAGTGTCCATACAACCTCGGGGACCGGGCCCCGGCCTTGCGCTTAGAACTTCTAGGCATGGTTCTTCCTCTAACCCACGTCCTCTGTGTTCTCTTATTCTCCTACGTTCCTTACTTGTCTTTCTTTCCTATGGAAGCTCAGGCTTCAGTTCAATGTCTTTCTCCTTCTTTCCTTTCCCGTGCCAGCAGACCCGGGTCACTCAGGTCTGCTGCAGCACTCCTTCCTCCATCCCTCTCTCAGGGATCTTCTTTCCTCACTTCTCTCTGAGTGACTTCTTCCCTCAGACTGACCGACTCACTGACTGACCTAAATCCTAAACCTTCCCACTTTTTTATGTATTCTCAACTCCACCCACTTCCCAGCACATTTCTTGTTCCGAGCAGGGAGCCACCAAAGGTGCTCTGCTACACTCTAAGCAAGGAGCCGCAATGTGGCTTTGCTGAACTACCCTGTTGTGTGGGGTGCGAGTGTTGGAGCGTGGTCAGGAGTTCCCACCTTACCTGGATGGTGGGGCACCACACCTTAGGAGAAGGTGCAGTACCTCTGTGGCGACTGAGCCTCAGGGGCGCCACAAAAACATGCCCTCACACCACGGCGAACCGCAGGCAACCCAGTTTGGGAACCAACTCCTCCTACCTGCATGGGTTCATCCGCCTGCTCAGGTGTGTACTCCTCCCTAGCAAGAACTACAGGGGGCACCTTTGGCGGCCTCCAACGACCTGGGGGCGGCGTACTGCGCAAGAGTATTCTGCAACCTTGGTTACAGACTCTGCATAAACTGGGTCCTGAGGGCAGGGTCATTCCACTGTGTGTCAGTGGCCCACCTCGGAACTCTGAGCAGTACTCGTCAGCCGGCCGACCCCCCTGCTTGATTTTACGGAGTCGGGATTCCGCCATGGAGACGCCATCAGGATCTCCATACACCAGTGCCAGAGTCACAAAAAACTCATCCACTGACCGTAGAGATGGAGAACCGGTCAGCAGGGAGAAGGCCCAGGATTGGGAATCACCCTTAAGAAGGGATATGATGATTCCCACCCGTTGTTCCTCACTCCCTGCTGAACGAGGGCAGAGCCTGAAGTACAACTTGCAGGCCTCCTGAAAAATCAAAACTGTATCTCTCCCTTCAGAAAACCTGTCAGTGAGAGATATCTTGGGTTCTGGTTGAGCCTGCACCTGAGCCGAGGCCCAGAACCCCACCAACTGCTGCAGCTGCTGCACTACCTCACCCTGCAGCACCTTAAGCTCATTGGTGAAGGTCTGAAGCATTTGGGCAAAGGTGTTGTGAGTTCATTTTTCCCTTTACTATTGAGGTCTGATGAACCCCCTCCTCTGGTGAAGGAAGGTAGTGAGGCTGATTACCAAACACCTGGGCAGCTAGATGATGACTGGGTGGCTGGAATTGAGGACTGGATATAAGGCTGCCGAAGCCCTTCTTCCTGTCTGGTGATTTTCCTGCTGGATTCTTGGAGACCAGTCTGATTCCTGCGTCTCAAAGCTAAGTTGATCAATGATTGATCGGTCACCGAACGGCAAAGCACACAAAGGAACACTAGGGACACAATAACAGCGGTAGGCCCTGTCGATAGGGAATGGGGGAATGGACACCTCCTGCACTCACCTAAGGATGTGCCCTGATCTCCCTATCATCCCTAAACAGGATTTTTCACCCGTCGCTGACCAGGATACCTAAACCCTCACTTGCCCTGCACCTATCATTAAGTAGGGAATTGGCAAGTGAGAACACTGGTCCCACTGCTGCACTAAGACAACACAAGGTAAGGTAAGACAGACACCAAAACGGAATGGGGAACAAAAATATAACACTTAGCTTTCTCTGCTGCAATGCACTGCACATCAGAGTAAGGAACCAGATCACAGCATTCAGCTGAAGCACCACTGCACCAGAAAGCTCCTGTCTGCAGCTTGGTTGGTCTCCATAATGACCTGTATAACCAACAGTCAGCTGATGCATCAGGTGACCTTTTAAGAATGGTGGGAGTGGTCCCCATCTGCATCAGCAGAACTAACAGCAATGCAATCCCTGACATTAACCCCCGATGGCCTGAAAGAAAAAAGTTTTAATATGAAAAGCCAAATCTGCCACAGATCCAAAAATGGATTGTGAGACCCCTTGACTCTTCTGGAGGTTTGATAATTGCTTACCATCCTACCGATAAGTTTCCCCTCTTTATCAGCTGGAGTTGAATGTACATTTTCCCTGCGGCAGTCATTCTCCAGGGTTTAATTTGAATGATCGACTATCAGGGGCTGGCTGGCACTTTTCAGCCTGGGGGGCAATCACAAGGCAGTGGCCCTCGAATTGTGGTGGCCCACCTCTGCCCTGCTTATCTCTGGCCGCTGCATTAAAGCAGCAGCAATGACAAGCTTTAAAGACAGGCTGGTACATAGATATGCGAACAGAACAAAGCTTGCTGCATAGATATGGGAGTAGAACCAAGCTTACTGCCTACATAGATACAGTAACAGAAGCAAGCTAACTACATAGACACAAGAACGGAACCAAGAATACTACTTAGATAAGGGAACTGAAACGAGCTTACTACAGCGATAAGGGAGCAGAGCCAAGCTTACTACAGAGATATGGGAGCAGAACCGAGCATACTACAGAGATAAGCGAGTAGAACTGAGCTTACTACAGAGCTATGGGAGCAGATCCGAGCTTACTAGAGAGATATGGGAGCAAAAATGAGCTTACTACAGAGATATGGGAGCAGAACAGAGTTTACTACAGAGATATGGGAGCAGAACAGAGCTTACTCCAGAGATATGGGAGCTGAACCGAGATTACTAAGTCTACTACATAAATACGGGAACAATACCAAGCTTATGGCATACATATGGTACCAGAATCTAGATTACTATATCGATACAGTACCAGAATCAAGCTTACTGCTTAGATATGGTACCATAACTGAGCTTACCTTCAAACATACAACTCCGGAAACACGGACATGTAAACACACAGTACGCAGGGGTGTTGCTAGGGTCCTAAAAGACCAGGGGTCCAAGCCCCAAAGTGCATGTTTCCCCATATGACCGCCCTATATCCATATAAAATAGCATCTGTAATTACAGTATATCACTGTTGCTAGCCAACAACACACAATGCAAAGACCAATATTATCAAAATGACTACTACAAAAGACCAAACAATATGGCTACACAATGTCCACTATCATCACCAATACACAGAGAATACATAATAATATGACCATTATCTCTACATAACAAAACACTCTATACAAAGACCAATGATACCACCATACACCTTCTACTACATAATGACTGAAACACATTAACCTGTTACTAAATAAAAAAAATAAAAACACTACTAAAAAGAGCAATCTTACCACCTTACAGTAACTGTATATTGGTAGATGCCAGTCCCACAGAACATACACGTGATTACAGTACAGTTTAACTTACACATGATGTTCTTTCTAATTCGGGTTGTTCACTTTTCCAGTCTTTTCCATCTGGCCCAGACCTCCATTACCACTTCTCCAGCCACAGCTTGTCTGCACAGATTACAATAAAAACACATTTAAAGCGACGTAGCCATCTATTTCCAACCTACAAAAACTCCCCACTCTGCGTGCACTTGCGGTGTGGAGCACTGACCCCAATATTTAAAAAATTATGGCATTATTAGGATTACTCCCTCCCCCAAAAATTCTATATAATATCCCAAGTGCCCCCTTCCAGCAACAAATACTCTTGAGTGTCCACTTAAAGGTAATAATGCCCCCCCAACAAAAATAAATAATGGGACCTGAGTGCCCCTATCAAAACTAATAATGTCTCCTTTTATAACAAATAATGTCCTTTGAGTACCCACACAGCTCTGTATATACAGAATGATGGTCCTACAGCCCTCAATACACAATATGATTTTCCCCAAAGCCCTTTATAATACATTGAGGACCCCAGAGCTCCCTATATATAGTAAAATGGCTACATAGCCCCTATATACAATATGATGTCCCCACTGCCCCCTATATATAGTATGAAGGTCCTCACTGTCCTATACGTATCATACAGTGGGGAAAAAAGTATTTAGTCAGCCACCAATTGTGGAAGTTCTCCAACTTAAAAAGATGAGAGAGGCCTGTAATTGACATCATAGGTAGACCACAGCTATGAGAGTCAAAATGAGAAAACAAATCCAGAAAATCACCTCGTCTGATTTGGCAAGATTTATTTTGCAAACTATGGCGAAACATAAGAAACATGCAAGATTTCTGGCTCTCACAGACGTGTAACTTCTTCTTTAAGAGGCTCCTCTGGCCTCCACTCATTACCTGTAGTAATGGCAGCTGTTTGAACTTGTTATGAGTATAAAAGACACCTGTCCACAACCTCAAACAGTCACACTCCAAACTCCACTATGGTGAAGACCAAAGAGCTGTTGGAGGACACGAGAAACAAAATTGTAGCCCTGCACCAGGCTGGGAAGACTGAATCTGCAATAGGCAAACAGCTTGGTGTGATGAAATCAACTAAGTGCACAAAAAAGCAACACGGCGCATTTTTGTGCGCTTGCCGCAGCACCAAAAACGCGCAAGCACCAGCAAAAATGTACCAGTGCATGACCAGCATACCCAACGCTAACTATAGGATACGCTGATTACATGCTGCATCATGCGATCAGAGGAGGAGCTGACCGGAGGAGGTGGGACGGGGGCAGAGCTTAGCGGTGGCCCTGTACCTCCGAACGCAAATCTGAAAGTTGCCTTAGGCCTGTTTCACATGTCAGTTTTTTGCCATAAGTCAAGATCCGCCGTTTTCCTAAAAAAACAGATCCACCATTTTGTTTGGCGGATCAGTTTTTTTTCCCATTGACTTGCATTACTGGCGGATCTTGACGGATGGGGATGGCCATCCGTTGAATCCGTTTTTTTGCGGATCCGCCATTTTTTTAACCGTCCGCCGACATGCCCAGATGGAGCATGTAACTTTTTTTGGCTGAATGATCCGCATTTTTGTATTGCGCATGCCCGGAGGCATGAACTCAGCCAGCAATTTAACCCTGAAATACTTTCTGGCGCACGGAAAAATTCTCTCTCTCTCTCTCTCTTTCTCTTCCCCAAACTGCGGTTCCTTAAAAATTCTTCAGCCAACGGATCCGTAAAAAAAACGGTCCGCTGCCGTCCGTTTGCATCAGTTACGAACGGATCCGCTTTCCGCCATTTTGGCGGATTGTAACTGACAAGAAAAAACTGACGCGTGAAACAGGCCTTAGAGGGACACATCAGTCACAGTCACATTAACATTTTAGAGGGCCACATCCACATTATTGATGTCTGTGAATGTGGCTAAAACACATTTTCCCATACTTGCTGGGCTGGAGGATCAGTAGTGCACTCAGTGGAGCGAGTCACGAGTGGACAGTTTGAGGCCTGGCTGAGGGCTGAGGCTCTCACTGTGTGAGCAATGGCTGCTGATCTCTGCCTCTTCTCTCAGATATGGCTGGGGTTCAGAGACGTGCTTACGTAGCACGCTGTACACATGACCCACCCACCCCCCTCTCTCTGAACCTCGGCCAGATCCTCCAATCACAGGCTGCCACGTCTGTGCTGTCTCACTGTCTCAGTCAGCCTGCAGTGACAGTCTGACTCTGTGTGCAGTGACTGAGTGCCCCTCCCCTCCCCTCCCCATGTCTCTGTACTGCTACACAGTACTATAATGAATGATGCAACCTATGTGTGCTGCCGTGGCCCGCCCACCCCCCCGTGTCAGTTAATGTGCTATGTGTGTGCGGCCCCCCTGTGTCTGCAGCTGCTAGTGCGGCGGCCGCTCTCCTCCTCCTGTCTCCAGTCCTCTGATGATGCCGACAGTACTATTATGTACACAACAAGCGCTGTGGCCCTGTCCTTCTGCCAATTAACCGGTGCGGGGGGAAAATTCCTCCCTACCACCCGGCCCAGCCCGCCACTGTCGACTATTCATTACTCCTCCAGAGTCAGAGCTGCTTTTTACAGTAACTGGTTAGAAAACTAAGGTGGCAAGAAAGTCCCTTACCTAATGTCCAAATGTGGCAAATTACATTTAGCTGAGCCACATTTTCAATTTCACTGTTACAGAATTTTGTGGGTACGTAAGTTGGAGTTCTTGAAGTGTATTGTGTCATTGGTTAGAGGTACAGTATGACAGAATTTACGTATTCATGTTCATTTAAGCACTTTTATATAAGGCCACGTTCAGATGATGCATACCTGAAGTGTTTTTTCCACTAATCCAAAAACGCTGTAAAATTGTTGCGTTTTGATTATGCTTTTGGAAAAATGCTGCAAATCCCCCCCCCCCAAGTAAAACACATTGTGAGCGCAGCTGTTGAACATCTACCAAGTATCCACACACAAGTGTCCGCATGTAGATTTTGAGCACATGCACCAAAATAAAAATAGTAATATGAGATTAACCCCTTAACCCCCAAGGGTGGTTTGCACGTTCATGACGGGCCAATTTTTACAATTTTGACCACTTTCCCTTTATGAGGTAATAACTCTGAAACACTTCCATGGAAACCCCCCACAAGTGACCCCATTTTGGAAACTAGACCCCCTAAGGAACTTATCTAGATGTGTGGTGAGCACTTTGAACCCCCATGGGCGTCACAGCGTCACAGAAGTTTATAATGCCCGGGCATGAAAATAAAAAAATCGTATTTTTTCCACAAACATGATCATTTAGTCCCCAATTTTTTTATTTTCCCAAGGGTAACAAGAGAAATTGGACCCCAAAAGTTGTTGTCAATTTGTCCTGAGTAGGCTGACACACCATATGTAGGAGAAAACTACTGTTTGGGCACACGTCAAGGCTCGGAAAGGAAGTAGTGACGTTTTGGAATGCAGAATTTGATGGAATGCTCTGCGGATGACATGTTGCCTTTGGAGAGCCCCTAATGTACCTAAACAGTGGAAACCCCCCACAAATGACACCATTTTGGAAACTAGACCCCTAAGGAACTTATCTAGATGTGTGGTGAGCACTTTGAACCCCCAAGGGCTTAACAGAAGTTTATAATGCCTGGGCATGAAAATAAAAAAATCATATTTTTTCCACAAACATGATCATTTAGTCCCCAATTTTTTATTTTCCCAAGGGTAACAGGAGAAATTGGACCCCAAAAGTTGTTGTACAATTTGTCCTGAGTACGCTGATACCCCATATGTGGGAGAAAACTACCGTATGGGCACACGTCGGGGCTCGGAAGGGAAGTAGTGATGTTTTGGAATGCAGACTTTGATGGAATGGTCTGCGGGTGTCATGTGCATTTGGAGAGCCCCTGATGTACCTAAAATATTGAAACTCCCCACAAGTGACCCTATTTTGGAAACTAGACCCCCCTCTAGATGTGTGATGAGCACTTTGAACCCCCAAGTGCTTCACAGAAGTTTATAACGCCCGGGCGTGAAAATAAAAAAATCATTTTTTTCCTCAAAAATATTTTGCCCCCAATTTTTTATTTTCCTAAGGGTAACAGGAGAAATTGGACCCAAAAGTTGTTTTGCAATTTGTCCTGAGTAGGCTGATACCCCATATGTAGGGGTGAAACACTGTTTGGGCGCATGGCAGAGCTTGGAAGGGAAGGAGCACCATTTGACTTTTTCAATGCAGAATTGGCTGGAATTGAGATCAGACGCCATGTTGCATTTGGAGAGCACCAGCACCTGATGTGCCCAAACAGTGGAAACCCCCAATTATAACTCCAACCCTAACCCCAACACACCCTTAACCCTAATCTCAGCCCTAGCCCTAACCCTAGCCCTAGCCCTAATGGGAAAATGGAAATAAATACATTTTCTTTTAGTTTTATTATTTTTCCCTAACTAAGGGGGTGATAACGGGGGTTTGATTTACTATTTATGGCGGTTTTTATTTTTGGCAGCTGTCATACGCTAAAAGACGCTTTTTATTGTAAAAATAGTTTTTGCATCACCACATATTGAGAGCTATAATTTTTCCACATTTTGACCCACCGAGTCATGTGAAGTCTTATTCTTTGCAGGACGAGCTGACGTTTTTATTGGTATCATTTTCGGGCACGTGACATTTTTTGATCTCTTTTTATTCCGATTTTTGGGACGCAGAATGAACAAAAACGAGCATTTCATGAATTTCTTTTGGGGGTGCGTTTACACTGTTCCGCCTACGGTAAAATTGATAAAGCGCTTTTATTCTTCGGGTCAGTACGGTTACAGCGATACCTCCTTTATGTCGTTTTGTAATGTTTTGGCGCTTTTATGCAATGAAAACAATTTTATATAAAAAATAATTATTTTTGCATTGCTTTATTCTGCGAGTTATAACTTTTTTATTTTTTCGCTGATGATGCTGTGTGGAAGCTCGTTTTTTGCGGGACAAGATGACGTTTTCATCGGTACCATGGATATTTATATGCGTCTTTTTGATCGCGCGTTATTGCACTTTTTGTTCGGCAGTATGATAATAAATCATTATTTTTTGCTTCGTTTTTTATTTTTATTTTTTAAGGGGTTCACTAAAGGGGTTAACTAATGGGACAGTTTTATAGGGCGGGTCGTTACGGACGCGGCGATACCAAATATGTGTACTTTTATTGTTTTTTTGTTATTTCGAAAAAATGATTTTATTAGGGAATATTTTTTTTTTAAATTTATTTAGCGATTTTTTAAAAATTACTTTTACACTTTTTTTTAACTTTATTACATTGTCCCAGGTGGGACATCACTGTCCTGTGATAGATCGCTGATCTGTCACATCACAGATCGCTGTGACTGATCAATGATCTGTCACAGGCACTTCACAGGCTTCCTCCTTGCCTGCGCTTTGCAGGCACTGAGGAAGCCAGCTCCCTGCAGGCCCCCGAAGGTCCCCGTCGCCATCTTGGATTCGGGGACCTGCAGGGAAGGAGCCCCCCACAGCAGCGCTGCACATTGCGCTGCTGTGGGGGGGCTCAGGGATGGCGATGCTTCCCTTTAACCCCCGGTACACCGCGATCGTGTTTGATTGCAGTGTGCAAGGGGTTAACGTGTCGGGGGCGGTCCGTGACTGCCCCTGACACATTGTGCCGGGTGTCAGTTGTGATAATCAGCTGACACCCGGCCGTGATCAGCGGCGCTCACCAGGTGGGCGCCGCTGATCGCTGTGACATACTATCCCGTCCCTGGGGATTAAGTCCCAGGGCACATGGACGGGATAATACGTCACATGGGAGTAAGGGGTTAAAATATGACAAGCTCAATGATATTTCTCCCCGTTGGGATCAAAAATGAATGTAAGATACATAGGGTCCGGTCACATGTCAGGTTTCACAAAGGAGTGCTATCCATTTTTTCATAGCCAGCACTCATGCCTATGACAGTCTATGGGGCTGTTCACATATCAGATGTTTTCCTCGGACCGAGTGGTCTGTGTCCGATATTGATCTGAGTGTCAGGTCAAAATCACCAAAGAAAGTCTATGAGTCATTATAAAAATTGGACCGCACTCTTAGATGCCATCTGTGTACTTTCTGTTTTTCACTGATAGGAGGTGGAGAAACTTTTTTTTTCCTCATTAGTGAAAAAAATGATGAAAGTCTGACCAAACTCTGATGAGACTCATGAAATTCTGCTGAAATTCACTAATTAAACTCGATCAAAACAACTGACCTGTGAATGAGCCCTCAGAAGGGTAATAATTCATGCACACCAGATGTCAATTTCTTTGAAAATATGCACATAAGCTGCAGCACCACTAGATGGCAGTGCTGCATAGGCTCTGCCTGCACATTAGCCTGCAGTCACACAGTTTGTGTTGTGTTTTATCTGTTTTGTATTTTGTTATTTTACAGTTATACATCAGGATACAATACATTAATTTATTTTTTCTTTATAACACCTTCTTTCATCATTTTTTTAAACCACCAGTAAGAGTATTTGTGACAAATGATGATACAGTGGAAAAGCCTGTTTACTAGACAAATACAGTATTTTGCATAGGCCAAAGCCAGGAGTGGAACTTACAGAGAAAACTATAATTGAAAGGCTGACCTTGTTTTCTGTTTTGGAGATTCTCCTGGTTTTGAAGTAAAAATACTGATGAAATACTAATCAAAATACAAATGTGTGAATAAAGCCTAAGTAAATGAACTATTATTATTATTTATTTATATAGCACCATTGATTCCATGGTGCTGTACATGAGAAAGAAAAGCATACAAATTACAGATATCACTTACAGTACACAAACTAACAATCACAGACTGAGGGGCGAGGACCCTGCCCTTGGGGGCTTAGGGTACCGTTACACCTAGCGACTCACCAGCGATCCCGACTAGCGATATGACGCGGTCAGGATCGCTGGTGAATCGCTAGGTGGTCGCTAGTGAGCTGCCACACAGGCAGATCTCACCAGCGACATCGCTGGGGACGGGGATCGCTACTTACCTGTCAGACGCGGCGATCCTGCGTCCTCCCGCCCGGCTCCACACGTCGCTCGTCGTCACAGCAGGAAGCACCGCAGGAAGTGGACGACGAGGAATGATCCATGAGCTTCTCGCGCGATCAGCGATAACCAGCGGGGGAGCGGGTCGGAGGTAAGTATCACATGTAGCGATATCGCTAGCAATATCGCTGCAACGTCACAAAATCGGTGACTTTACAGCGATATTGCTAGCGATATCGCAGTGTGTAACGGGGGCTTTACATTCTACAGGGATTCTACTTATCTGAAGAATAAAGTTGCCTAATCACTTATACCGCACGAGGAACAGCGTAAAAAATAAATAAAATCAATTCTTCACCTGCTGTTGATTTTTCATTTGGCCTCCCAAAGATCGCAGTAATCTTCAGCTCACATTTATCCTGCGCTCTGCCCTGTGCTCTTACACCGGGGTTTCCATGTAAATCTCTGAAATACATTATTCAGTCTGAATCCCTGGAGGAAGATTCCCTATAATGAGGCAGATGGAGGCACTGTGGACACAATAGTACCTGTCATCCGGTGTTCATCTTTTTAGGATTGCCGTCAGCCACAGTTTTGTGCCCTTCTGAGAAAAAGGACAAAGCTGAACAAAGCCCAGACGGAATACAGACTAACTCTGCTGACTCATTACAGTGAATGGATACCTTGGGGGTTTCATCTGAATCAATGTACTCAGAAATTTAGATGGAAACCCCAAAGTAAGTGCTCAGTGTAGAGCACTGTATAAATTTGATCCCAAAAGTTATGTAAAATGTTCCCAATAAAAACTTCAAATCAATCCACAGAAAAAGCAAGCCCCCACTCAGGTCTGTCATCTGTTAACGGAAACATAGGGGGCTTCCACATTACTGGTAGTACAAAGGCTATGGAAAACCGAAATGGCTCCTCACCCATCAAAAAAAATTCACCATATTCTGCACTCTCATATCCAAATGCCACCCTCACTTCTGAGCACCACAATGTACCTAAACCACATATAGCATCCACATGTTTGGCATTTCTGTAGCGATGAGAGCCTTCCTAACTTACAGGTGCATATCTCCAGAAGCACGATCTGGGCATAACATGCAACGTACTGGTCACTACAACATACTGGTCACTACAGCATACTGGTCACTACAACGACAGTTTACAATTTTCACTTGGCAACATTCATTACTGCTTGTTTCTGGACAACACCCATGAAGTCAAAATCGTCATTACACCTGTAGATAAATTCCCAAAGGGGTTTAATTTCTAAAATGGGGTCACTTGATGGGGGATTCTGCTCTTCTAGCAATTAGGGGCTCTGTATATGGAGTCCGCAAATTGTTCTAGGAATATCTGAGGTCCGTCCCCCCCCTCGAGTTTCTCTGTATGGCTAAGTAGTACTGGACAGCCACATATGGGATATTGCAAAGTTAAGTAGAAATTGTGAACCAAATTATGGTGCCATTTTTACCCACATCTTGTGAGAAATTGTAAAATCTGGTGCTAAAATAAAATTTTCGTGGTAAAAATGTATTTATTTTTTCTTCATTGGTATGGAGAAATGTGTCACATATGGGGGATTTTCAATGTTTAACCCCTTTGTTACATTGGATGTACTATTCCGTCCATGTGACCTGGGACTTAAGTCCCATGGACGGAATAGTACGTCATATGAGATAAGCTGAGCTCACAGCGGGAGCGCAGCTGATTGCAGCCGGGTGTCAGCTGATTATCACAGCTGACACCCGGCACCCAAGCACTGTTTGATCGCAGTGTGCCAGGGGCATAGGGAAGAATCTCCCTGCGTGCTTCCCTGAGTAGCTCGAACAATCATGTTAAAATAATTTTAAAAAAATCCTAAATAAATAAAAAAAAAATTCCCTAATAAATTCTTTTTTTTTTTTTAAATAAAAAAGTACACATATTTAGAATTGCTGCGTCCGTAAAGACCCGCCCTATAAAACTGTCCCACTTGTTTACCCCTTTAGTGAATGCCTTAAAAAAAAATAAAAACAAGGCAAAAGACAATGCTTTATCATCATACCGCCGAGAAAAAAGTGCAATAACACGTGACCAAAAAGACGGATATAAATAAATATGGTACCTCTAAAAACATCATCTTGTCCCGCAAAAAACAAGCACCATGCAGTGTCATCAGCACAAAAATAAAAAAGTTATAGCTCGCAGAATAAAGCTATGCAAAAATAATAATTTTTTATATAAAATTGTTTTTATTGTATAAAAGCGCCAAAACATAAAAAAGATATAAATAAGGTATCGCTGTAATCATACTAACCTGAAGAATTAAACCGCTTTATCAATTTCACCACACGTGGAATGGTGTAAACGCCCCCCCTAAAGAAATTCACGAATTGCTGGTTTTTGTTCATTCTGCATCCTAAAAATCATGTGCCCGAAAATGGTACCAATAACAACGTCAACTCGTCCCGCAAAAAATAAGACCTCACATGACTCTCTGGGTCAAAATATGGAAAAATTATGGCTCTCAAAATGTGGTGATGCAAAAACTATTTTTTGCAATAAAAAGTGTCTTTTCGCATGTGACAGCTGCCAAACAGAAAAACCCACTATAAATAGTAAATCAAACCCCCTTAGTTAGGGAAAAATAATAAAATAAAAAAAATGTATTTATTTCCATTTTCCCTTATGGTTAGTGTTAGGGCTAGGGTTAGGGCTAGGGTTGGGTTTAGGGTTAGGGGTGTGCTGGGGTTAGGGTTGGAGTTTAGAATTGGGGGGTTTCCACTGTTCAGGCACATCAGGGGCTCTCCAAACGCGACATGGCATCTGATCTCAATTCCAGCCAATTCTGCATTGAAAAAGTACAACACGGTGCTCCTTCTCTTCTAAGCTCTGCCATGCGCCCACACAGTGGTTTACCACCACATATGGGGCATGACCCTACTCAGGAAAAATTGCATAACAACTTTTGGGGTCCAATTTCTCCTGTTATCCTTGGAAAAATAAAAAAAGTGGGGGCAAAAATGTCATTTTTGTGGAAAATAATATATATTTTTTCATTTTTATGGCTGTACGTTATAAACTTTTGTGAAGCACTTTGGGGTTCAAAGTGCTCACCACACATCTAGATAAGTTCATTGGGGGGTCTAGTTTCCAAAATGGGGTCAATTATGGAGGGTTTCCACTGTTTAGACACATCAGGGGCTCTCCAAATGCGACATGACATCCGCAGACCAGTCGATCAAAGTCTGCATTCCAAAACGTCACTATTTCCCTTCTGAGCCCCGATGTGTGCACACCCAGTAGTTTTCTCCCACATATGGGATATCAGCATACTCAGGACAAATTGGACAACAACTTTTGGGGTCCAATTTCTCCTGTTACCCTTGGGAAAATAAAAAAATTGGGAACTAAAAGATCACGTTTGTGGAGAAAATATGATTTTTTTATTTTCACGCCCGGGCGTTATAAACTTCTGTAAACCACTTGGGGGTTCAAAGTGCTCATCACACATCTAAATAAGTTCCTTGGGGGGTCTAGTTTCCAAATTGGGGTCACTTGTGGGGGATTTCCACTATTTAGGCACATCAGAGGCTCTCCAAACGCGACATGGCGTCCAATCTCAATTCCAGCCAATTTTGCGTTGAAAAAGTCAAACAGCGCTCCTTCCCTTCCTAGCTCTGCCATGCACCCAAACAGTGGTTTACCCCCACATATGGGGTATAAGCATACTCAGAACAAATTGCACAATAACTTTTGGGGTCCTGTTTCCCTTGGGAAAATAAAAATTGGGGGTAAAAAGATCATTTTTTGGAAAAAATATGATTTTTTTAATTGTACGTTGTACGTTATAAATTTCTGTGAACCCCTTGGGGGTTCAAAATTCTCACCACACATCTAGATAAGTTCCTTGGGGGGGTCTAGTTTCCAAAATGGTGTCATATGTGGGGAGTTTCCACTGTTTAGGCACATCAGGGGTCTCCAAACGCGACATGGCAAATTTTGCGTTGAAAAAGTCAAACGGCGCTCCTTCCCTTCCGAGCTATGCTATGCTCTGAAACAGTGGTTCCCCCCACATATCAGGTATCAGCGTATTCAGGACAAATTGCACAATAACTTTTGCAGTCCAATTTCTCCTGTTACCTTTGGTAAAATATAAACACTGGACCTGAAGTAATTTTTTTGTGAAAAAAAAGTTAAATGTTCATTGCACAACACATTTTAGCGTTAATTTTTCCTGTTACCCATGTCAAAATAAAAAAAATTTGGGTCTATAGTACATTTTTTTCCACATTACAAAAATTCCTGTAAAGCAGCTGAAGGGTTATCAAACTTCTTGAATATGGTTTTCAGCACCTTTAGGGGTGCAGTTTTTAGAATGTCACTTTTGGGTATTTTCTATCATATAGACCCCTCAAAGTCACTTCAAATGTAAAGTGGGTCCTAAAAAAATAGTTTTGTAAATTTTGCTGGAAAAAGGAGAAATCGCAGGTCAGTTTTTAACCCTTATAACAACTTCTTAACAAAAAACATTTTAGTTTCAAATATTGTGCTGATGTAAAGTAGATATGTGGGAAATGCTATTTATTAACTATTTTGTGTGACACATCTCTCTGATTTTAGGGCATAAGAATTAGCCCCTTAATGACCGTCAATACGCCTTTTAGCGGCGGCAATTAGGGGTACTTTTTCCTCAGAGACGTTTTTAATGGCTCTGACAAATAAGGGTAGAGTGCCTCCCAATGTTGGAAAATCTCTGTATCTAATCCTCTCCTGTGTGATACTGACTGCAGAGCCGTGTATCTAATCCTCTCTTGTGTGATACTGACTGCTGAGCCGTGTATATAATCCTCTCCTGTGTGATACTGACTGCTGAGCCGTGTATCTAATCCTCTCCTGTGTGATACTGACTGCAGAGCTGTGTATCTAATCCTATCCTGTGTGATATTGACTGCTGAGCCGTGTATCTAATCCTCTCCTGTGTGATACTGTCTGCTGAGCCGTGTATCTAATCCTCTCCTGTGTGATACTGACTGCTGAGCCATGTATCTAATCCTCCCCTGTGTGATACTGCCTGCTGAGCCATGTATCTAATCCTCTCCTGTGTGATACTGACTGCTGAGCCGTGTATCTAATCCTCTCCTGTGTGATACTGACTGCTGAGCTGTGTATCTAATCCTCTCCTGTGTGATACTGACTGATGAGCCGTGTATCTAATCCTCTCCTGTGTGATACTGACTGCTGAGCTGCATTTCTAATCCTATCCTGTGTGATACTGACTGCTGAGCCGTGTATCTAATCCTCCCCTGTGTGATACTGACTGCAGAGCTGTGTATCTAATCCTCTTGTGTGATACTGTCTGCTGAGCAGTGTATCTAATCCTATTCCATGTGATACTGTCTGCAGAGCTGTGTATCTAATCCTCTCTTGTGTGATACTGTCTGCTGAGCCATGTATCTAATCCTATCCCGTGTGATACTGCTCTCCTGAAATACTCTGTGCTGCTGTCACCCTGCTGGTTTTATGTGTGATCTACATGGTGGTATGATCTATATGGCGGCATTACGTGTGAAGTATATGGCGGTATTATGTGAGAACACTATGGCAGTATTATCTGCTCAAAGCATTCTAGGGTGGTTCTGGCTGAGCACCTGCACACGGGTCAGGGGTATTAGGTGCAGTCAGGGGTGGGCTGGTGAGGCAGCTGAAGAGAGGGGTCTCATTTTTATCGTTACTGAATGGCTCCATTTCCCCCCACCCAGCTTCCCAGTGTCACCCCGGACTGCGCCTGTCGCCTCGATTTCACACATCGCCAGGACAGGATCTGAAGAGGGGAATCGGGTCTTTGCATGCAAAGTCTGGATCAGAACAGGCCATCAATCAGCAGAAATGTTTCCTGGATTTCTGTGGTGCTGTCACCCTGCTCCTCCCCCATATATCTCCCTCTGTGCCCCCATAGACCAGCGCACTGCTCTCCTGAAATACTTTGTGCTGCTGTCACCCTGCACCTCCACCATTTATCTCCCTCTGTGCCCCCCATAGACCAGCACACTGCTCTCCTGAAATACTCTGTGCTGCTGTCACCCTGCTCCTCCCCCATATATCTCCCTCTGTGCCCCCCATAGACCAGCGCACTGCTCTCCTGAAATACTCTGTGCTGCTGTCACCCTGCACCTCCACCATTTATCTCCCTCTGTGCCCCCATAGACCAGCACACTGCTCTCCTGAAATACTCTGTGCTGCTGTCACCCTGCTCCCAGAATCCTTCCTGCCTGCCATCCTCAGTGACCGAAGACCCCATTCCTCTCCTCAGATCCTGTCCTGGCGATGTGTGAAAGCAAGGCGACAGGGGCCTGATATATGGTGGAAGGAGCAGGGTGACAGCAGCACAGAGTATTTCAGGAGAGCAGTGTGCTGGTCTATGGGGGGCGCCCTGTTCGGTGCCAGGGATTGTACATAGAGTGCTGTGTTTTATACACATGGATGACCGTCTGCTTGTCTGCTCCACAGAAATCCAGGAAACATTTCTGCTGATTGATGACATGTTCTGATCCAGACTTTACATGCAAAGACAGTCAGTAACTGCAGGCCCCATCAAAATGGCTGCTCACTGTGTTCCTAGATGTCATAGGTTTTTGTGCCAGATTTCAGTAGCTGTTCCTCCTAGTGTTAACAAGTGGAAATGCCAAACTTTTTAAAATTATTTTTCATATTTTGCAAAATTAAAAACAAATGATAATATTTTTTAAGAAAATGTATACATTAATTATTTACATTTTTTCAATTGCTGAAAAAATTTTTTTTGGATGGCACCTTCCCTTTAAGGGCACAAAAACTAAAAGTTTGAAAACTGTAAAAATTTCAAAAGTTTTGCTACATTTTTTCATAAATAAGCGCATCACATCGAAGAAATTTTACCACTAACATGAAGTACAATATGTCACGAAAAAACCAGTGGGATCCGTTGAAGGGTTCCAGAATTGTATCCTCATAAAGTGACAGTGGTCAGAATTGTAAAAATTGTCTTGGTCATTAAGGTCAAAACTGGCTCTGTCACTAAGGGGTTAAAAGTATGAAAATTGCAAAATTTTCCAAATTTTCTTTTTTTTCACAAACATACACAAGTTATATTGAAGACATTTTACCATTATCATGAAGTACAATAGGTCACGAAAAAAACATTCCCAAAATCAGTGGGATCCATTGAAGCATTCCAGAGTTATTACCTCATAAAGTGACAGCGGTCAGAATTGTAAAATTGACCTGGTCATTAATGTGTATACAACCTTGGGGAGTAAAGGGGTAAAGAGCCAGAAACTTAGAGTATTTTTCTGTTGAAATAGTCATATGAGCACTTTATTTTTCCAAGACAAGTTGTAGTTTTAAATGGCATCATTGAATTTACCATATAGTATTCTGAAAAATGGGAAAAACATTTCAAATGGGGTGAAATGGTAAAAACCCTCAATTTCACTATTGTTTTTTGGGTGTTATTTTTCCAGCTTTTGTTATGTGGTAAAAATGACCTGGCAACATGATCCTCCAGGTCAGTACAATTATTGAGATACCCTACATATACAGTGGAAACCATAATTTTACCTACACTATATAAAAAGACACATATGCATGTTTTTCTCAATATCTGACATGAAATCAGAATAAACCTTTCCCTTTTTAGGTCAATTAGGATTACCATAATTATTAATATTTGCCAAATGCCAGAATAATGAGAGAGTGTTTTAAGACAATTTTATTACTTACTGCAAAGTCAAAAGTTTACATACATTTCATTAGTATTTGGTACCATTGTCCTTAAACTGAATGACTTGGGTCTAATGTTTGGGATATCTTTCCACAAGCTTCTCACAATAGTTGGTCGGAATTTGTGCCCATTCCTCTTAACAAAACTGGTATAACTGATCCAGGTTTGGAGGTCGCCTTGCTCTTGCCTGCCTTTTCAGCTTTGCCCATAAATTTTTAATAGGATTGAGATCAGGGCTTTGTGATGGCCTCTCCAAAACATTCACTTTGTTATCCTTAAGAAACTTTGTTACCATTTCCGCAGTATGCTTCGGGACACTGTCCATTTGAAAGACCCATTTCCGCCCAAGCTTTAACTTCCTGGCCAAAGTCTTGAGATGTTGCTTCAGTATTGCCACATAATCTTCTTTTCTCAAAATGCCATCTATTTTGTGACGTGCACCAGTCCCTTCTGCAGCAAAACAACCCCACATAATCCTGCCTCCCCCATGTTTCACAGTTGGGATAGTGTTCTTAGGCTTCCAAACTTCTCCCTTTTCCCTCCAAACGTAATGTTGCCCAAAAAGTTCAATTTTAGATTCGTCATCAGACCATAGGACATTTCTCCATAAATTATGGTCTTTGTTCCTGTGTGCATTTGCAAACATTAATCTGGCTTTTTTATGTTTCTTTTGGAGTAATTGCTGCTTCCTTGCAGAGTGTCATGTGCCCGGTCCTGTGTGACACGACCCAGGGGCCGGTAACTAAAACAACAGGACATGGCACGTGTAATTGTCCTGTTTGACACGGCCCACAGGCCGATAACTAAAACAACAAGATACGGGGGAAAGGGAAACAGTTACAACAGTGGGCCCTGCGATAGGGAACAGGGATCGTGAAGACCTCCTGCACTCCCCTGAGTCAGTGTCCCTCACACTCCTAACGTTCCCTAGGCCGGTTCCTCACCGGACGCCGATCAAGATACCTGTCACCCTAGCACACCCTACACCTATCCCTTGCTAGGGAGCTGGGTGGTGCAGGCACTGGCCCCAACGCTGTACTAATGCACACCAGGGAAAAATACAAACGGGAAAAACCAAAACACTTATCTTGCTCTGCTGCAGCACCAGGCAGCAGAGTGCATCACCGGATTAACTTTTCGCAGTGGCTCGACACTTCAGAGCCAGCTGCACCTTCACCATCTCACTCTGCTGCGGACACCGGGCAGACAGAATACACACCAATTCCAGCAGTGGCTCCAACCTTCCAGCCAGCTGCTCCCTTCACCGTGGTTGGAATCCCAAAAAGACGCTATTACCAACACCTGCTCATAGACCATGTGACCCTATATAGGAAAAGGGAATGGTCAAATGATCAGTGGCAAAAGCTGCTATAACTCAGTGACCACCGGGGGCAAAAGGCAAAGCAAAGAAAACATCAAGTGCAATGACACTTGTGGCCACCGGGGCAAAACCAAACCTGTGCAAACAACTCAAAGAAAAAAAAGGTTTACTTATGCATTTATCTGTCATGATCCAACTTGGATCATGACACAGAGTGGCTTTTCAGTGAATGTTGATACAGTACTCATTTCACTGTGGATATTGACACAATCTTACCAGCTTCCGCCATCATCTTCACAAGGTCTTTTGCTTTTGTCCTTGGGTTGATATGCACATGTCAGACCAAAACACGTTCATCTCTGGAATACAGAACCCGTCTCCTTCCTGAGCGGTATGATGGCTGGACATTCCCATCTTGTTTGTACTTGCATATAATTGTTTGTAGAGATGAATAAGGCACCTTCAGGTTTCTTGAAATCCCCAAGGATGAGCCAGACTTGTGCAATCCACAATTTTCTTTTTGATATCTGATTTCTTTAGACTTTCCCATGATACTAAACAAAGAAGCAGTGTGTTTCAGGTGTGCGTTAAAATCAGAAGCTTCCAAACACATAACATCATCATATGAGCAGTCCGCAATTGTTTAACCCCTTAACGACCGCCGATACGCCTTTTAACGGCGGTAGTTAAGGGTACTAAAACCACAGCGCCGTTAATTCACGGCGCTGTGATTTAAGTGAATAGCGCCCCCCAGTGTCGGATTTTCTCCAGGGTCTCGGCTGCCAGGGGTAGCCGAGACCCCAGAGAACATGAATCGGTCGGCTTTTACCGACCCCGCTTTTGCGATCGCCGTTATTAACCCTATAACGTCGACCGCAAAAAAAAAAGCCGCGATTTTACATTTAATTTCTCTCTCCTCTGATGTGATCGCACATCAGAGGAGAGAGAAATAGGGTCCCCGCCCCCCCGGTACCTCTCCGTGGCCCTCCGTCCCCTCCCGGTGGTCCCACGTCCCGCCGGCATCCTCCGATGGGCGCCGTCATCTTGAAAATGGCGGGCGCATGCGCAGTGCGCCCGCCGGGAATCTGCTGGCTCCGGCTGGCAGATTCCATTCATTATTTTGATCACTATGATAAACGATCTTAGTGATCAAAATAAAAAAAATAGTACATAACCCCCTCATTTATCACCCCCTTATATAGGCAAATATAATGAAATAAAGAAAATATTTTTTTTTCAGTTTTCCGTTAGGGTTGGGCTAGGGTTAAGACTAGGGTTAGGGTTAGGGTTGGGGTAGGGCTAGGGTTAGGGTTGGGCCAGGTTAGGGTTAGGGTTGGGCTAGGGTTAGGGTTAAGGTTGGGCTAGGGTTAGGGTTGGGCAAGGGTTAGGGTTGGGCTAGGGTTAGGGCTAGGGTTGGGCTAGGGTTAGGGCTAGGGTTAGGGCTAGGGTTAGGGTTAGGGCTTGAGTCACGGCTAGGGTTAGAATTAGGGTTAGGGCGAACTAGGATTAGGATTAGAATTAGGATTAGGGATTAGGGTTGGGATTAGGGTTAGGGTTGGGATTAGGGTTAGGGGTGTGTTGGGGTTAGGGTTGGAGCAAGAATTGAGGGGTTTCCACTATTTAACAACTGTGCGGGTATGATTTCTCCTTTTACCCTTGTAAAAATAAAAATTTGGGGGCGAAAAGATCATTTTTGTGGAAAAAAAATGGATTTTTTATTTTCACGGCTCTACGTTATAAACTTCTGTGAAGCACTTGAAGTTTCAAAGTGCTCACCACACATCTAGATAAGTTCCTCAATGGGTCTAGTTTCCAAAATGGGGTCACTTGTTGGGGGTTTCCACTGTTTAGGCCCATCAGGGGCTCTGCAAACGCAACATGATGCCCGCAGACCATTCCATTAAAGTCTGCATTCCAAAATGGCACTCCTTCCCTTCCAAGCTCTCCCATGCGCCCAAATAGTGGTTCCCCCCCACACATGGGGTATCAGCGTACTCAGGACAAATCGCACAACAACTGTGCGGGTATGATTTCTCCTGTTACCCTTGTAAAAATAAAAATTTGGGGGCGAAAATATCATTTTTGTGGAAAAAAAATAGATTTCTTATTTTCACGGCTCTACGTTATAAACTTCTGTGAAGCATTTGAAGGTTCAAAGTGCTCACCACACATCTAGATAAGTTCCTTAATGGGTCTAGTTTCCAAAATGGGGTCACTTGTTGGAGTTTTCCACTGTTTAGGCACATTAAGGGCTCTCCGAACGCAACATGGCATCCGATCTCAATTCCAGCCAATTCTGCGTTGAAAAAGTCAAAGGTTGCTCCATCCCTTGCGAGCTCTGCCGTGTGCTGAAAAAGTGGTTTACCCCCACATATGGGGTATCAGCGTGTTCAGGAGAAATTGTACAACAAATTTTGTGGTTGATTTTCTCTTTTAACACTTGTGAAAATAAAAAAAATTGGTTCTGAAGTAAATTTTTTGCAAAAAAAAGTTAAATGTTAATTTTTTCCTTCCACATTGCTTTAGTTCCTGTGAAGCACTTAAAGGGTTAATAAACTTCTTGAATGTGGTTTTGAGCACCTTGAGGGGTCTAGTGTTTAGAATGGTGCCACTTTTGGGTATTTTCTGTCATGTACACCCCTCAAAATGACTTTAAATATGATGTGGTTCCTAAAAAAAATGTTTTTGTAAATTTTGTTGTAAAAATGAGAAATCGCTGGTCAACTTTTAACCCTTATAACTTCCTAACGAAAAAAAAATTTTGCTTCCAAAATTGTGCTGATGTAAAGAAGACATGTGGGAAATGTTATTTATTAGAAATTTGTGTGACACATCTCTCTGATTTAAGGGCATAAAAATTTGAAGTTTTAAAATTGCAAAATTTTCTAAATTTTTGCCATATTTCCGTTTTTTTCATTAATAAACACAAGACTTATCGAAGAAATTTTACCACTACCATGAAGTACAATATGTCATGAAAAAACAACATTAGAATCAGCGGGATCCATTAAAGCGTTCCAGAGTTATAACCTCATAAAGGGACAGTGGTCAGAATTGTAAAAATTGGCCTGGTCATTAAGCTGCAAACTGGCTCTGTCGCTAAGGGGTTAAATACATAGTAATCTTAGTGTATCTAAATTTTTGACTTTGCAGTAAGTAAAACATGCCTGAAAACATTCTCTCTCTCGCTCTCACTCTCATTCTCACTCTCATTATTCTGGCATTTGGAAAATATTATGGTAATCCTAATTGACCTAAAACGGGAAAGGTTTATTCTGCATTTGTCAAATATTGAGAAAAACAGTGCAGTTTATGCTGATCATATACCCTATATTGCTGTTGCTGCTGTAATAAAAAAAATGACATACTCACTTCTCGTCGCTGACCACTGCTCCTCAGCGTCGCCGTCTCTTTCCAGTGACTGTTCAGGCAGAGGGCTCACATTAATCACGTCATTGAGCCCTCTGACCTGAACGTCACAGCCATAGGATGCAGAAGACACACCGCAGCGGCGGAACGGGGAGAGGTGAATATTGCAATTACTGGAGGCCTGAGCAAGCAGCGGCACAGGCACATGGCCCCCATAGCGCGCCGGTGTCCCCACCTGCTAAGGACCCCGGCACTTGTCCCGGTGCCAACGCCGACCGCCGGCCCTGTCAGCAGTCACCGGAGTACACAGAGGCTACAGGGAAGCACACATGCGATCCCGAGACACCAGGGCCCTCCGCACTGCATCGGAGGACAAGTAAGTGGGACTGTGACTCGTGTATAACCTGAGGGGGGTCTTTTTCAGCAAAAAAAGGTGCTGAAAAACTCAGCTTATACACGAGTATATACACTACATTCAGAAAGATCTTTCAAAGAACAATCTGAAGAAATTTAAAGGAGCTTCAAAGACAAAGTACAGTAAAATAAAATATTAGGGATCACTTCAACAGTGGTGAGAAACCAAACTGTAGAGTGGTATAGTAATTACTAAAATTCAGCAAAGCTTCCTAATAAAGTTATATTTGGTACCACTGTAAACTAGCTCTGTCTATTAATCTACTACATAATATTTAATAACTAAACTACACATATAAAAACTAGTGATGAGCGAGTATACTCGTTACTCGAGATTTCCCGAGCATGCTCGGGTGATCTCCGAGTATTTGGATGTACTTGGAGATTTAGTTTCTGTCACCGTAGCTGCTTGATTTGCGGCTGCTAGACAGCCTGAATACATGTGGGGATTTCCTAACAAACATGCAATCCCCACATGTATTCAAGCTGGCTAGCAAGCGCAAATCATGCAGCTGCGGCGACAGAAACTAAATCTCCAAACACATCCAAATACTCGGAGATCACCCGAGCATGCTCGGGAAATCTCGAGTAACGAGTATACTCGCTCATCACTAATAAAGACACGACTGACACACGGAGGCGTGGGGGGGCACAGGTTCGATAGTATTAAGAAGAGAGAAGAGACCTCCAAAAAGGAATTGAACAATTTGGTCATGCGAGGAGTAATCTTCTCTACAAAAGTCTCATAATACAAATAGTTCAGCCCATATAGTCCAGGGGATTTACCCAAGGGAAGGTCTTTTAAGATATTTACAATCTTGTCCTGAGTTATTGGTTGGTTAAGAGATGTTAATGTGTCTGGTGGGAACACTGGGAGATTTTGATTCCAAAAATAACTTTGCAATAGAGTATCTCTATTATTCACGTTTGAGTGAAGAGTATCCTGTAGGTTATACAGTTGTGGCCAAAAATATTGACACCCCTGAAATTCTGTCAGATAATACTCAGTTTCTTCCTGAAAATGATTGCAAACACAAATTCTTTGGTATTATTATCTTCATTTAATTTGTCTTAAATGTAAAAACACAAAAGAGAATAAAGCAAAAAGCAAAACATTGATCATTTCACACAAAACTCCAAAAATGGGCCAGACAAAAGTATTGGCACCCTCAGCCTAATACTTGGTTGCACAACATTTAGCCAAAATAACTGCGACTAACCGCTTCCGGTAACATCAATGAGTTTCTTACAATGCTCTGCTAGAATTTTAGACCATTCTTCTTTGGCAAACTGCTCCAGGTCCCTGATATTTGAAGGGTGCCTTCTCCAAACTGCCATTTTTAGATCTCTCCACAGGTGTTCTATGGGATTCAGGTCTGGACTCATTGCTGGCCACCTTAGAAGTCTCCAGTGCTTTCTCTCAAACCATTTTCTAGTGCTTTTTGAAGTGTGTTTTGGGTCATTATCCTGCTGGAAGACCCATGACCTCTGAGGGAGACCCAGCTTTCTCATACTGGGCCCTACATTATGCTGCAAAATTTGTTGGTAGTCTTCAGACTTCATAATGCCATGCACACGGTCAAGCAGTCCAGTGACAGAGGCAGCAAAGCAACCCCAAAACATCAGTGAACCTCCACCATGTTTGACTGTAGGGACCATGTTCTTTTCTTTGAATGCCTCTTTTTTCTCCTGTAAACTCTATGTTGATGCCTTTGCCCAAAAAGCTCTACTTTTGTCTCATCTGACCAGAGAACATTCTTCCAAAACATTTTAGGCTTTTTCAGGTAAGTTTTGGCAATCTCCAGCCTGGCTTTTTTATGTCTCAGGGTAAGAAGTGGGGTCTTCCTGGGTCTCCAACCATACAGTCCCTTTTCATTCAGACGCCGACGGATAGTACGGGTTGACACTGTTGTACCCTCGGACTGCAGGGCAGCTTGAACTTGTTTGGATGTTAGTCGAGGTTCTTTATCCAACATCCGCACAATCTTGCGTTGAAATCTGTTGTCAATTTTTCTTTTCCGTCCACATCTAGGGAGGTTAGCCACAGTACCATGGGCTTTAAACTTCTTGATGACACTGCACACGGTAGACACAGGAACATTCTGGTCTTTGGAGATGGACTTGTAGCCTTGAGAATGCTCATGCTTCCTCACAATTTGGTTTCTCAAGTCCTCAGACAGTTCTTTAGTCTTCTTTCTTTTCTCCATGCTCAATGTGGTACACACAAGGACACAGGACAGAGGTTGAGTCAACTTTAATCCATGTCAACTGGCTGCAAGTGTGATTTAGTTATTGCCAACACCTGTTAGGTGCCACAGGTAAGTTACAGGTGTTGTTAATTGCACAAATTAGAGAAGCATCACATGATTTTTCGAACAGTGCCAATACTTTTCTCCACCCTCTTTTTTATGTTTGGTGTGGAATTATATCCAATTTGGCTTTAGGACAATTCTTTTTGTGTTTTTTCATTTAAGACAAATTAAATGAAGATAATAATACCAAAGAATTTGTGTTTGCAATCATTTTCAGGAAGAAATTGAGTATTATCTGACAGAATTGCAGGGGTGTCAATACTTTTGGCCACAACTGTATAGTTTGTGATAGAAATCGTAACATAGGTTCGAGATTTCAGATGGATTATAATGACTCGTGCCGTCTTCCCCCTAAGGGCCTGAGGATTTGAGGATGAGACCCTATCCTTCAATTGCCTAGCCAATAATGTGTGGACCTTATTGCCTTTTTCACAATATGTTTGTTTTGTATATAGAAGTAATTTATCGTCTTTACATATAGAAAAATCTTTTAGCCTGTTTCTAATCCCCACAATCTTCTTCAGGACCCCCAGAGAAGGTGAAACAGCCAATTTACATTTTGCTTTTATGAGTTGGGAGGTTAGTTTAAATTTGAATATAACAATCTAGTGCCCTCTTTTATACAATAACCCCTCATCACTGCTTTGTGAGCCTCCCATAAAACTGAAAGGGAGGAAACTGAAACCTCTGTAAGATGTAAGAAATCAATGAGATGGTCCATTAAAGTCTTTCTAATAATGGAGTCCTTAATTAAGAACTCATTCAGGCGCCAATGACAGACCTGAATGATTGGTTGAGTAGATTTAAGATCTAACACAACAGGAGTGTGATCCGACCAGGTAATTTGACCCATCTCCACTTTTTCTAGCATTCTAAAGCCCCGGTCACACTAAGCGATGCATCAGTGATCCTGACAACTATATGACCTGGTCAGGATCGCTGGTGTGTCGCTACATGATCGCTGGTGAACTGTCAAACAGGCAGATCTCACCAGCGATCAGGACCAGCGACGACGCGGCGCTTAATTACCCACTGTTTACCTTGGATACCAGCTCCCAACGTGAGCACGCTGGTATCCAAGGTACACAGCGGGTAACTTAGCGACACGTGTGCTTAGTTACCCGCTGTTTACCTTGGATACCAGCTCCCAGCGTCTGATTACAGCGCTGGGAGCTCACTGATCGATGGTCTCCCGCTGCCACATGCGATGCATGCTGGCCAGTGGGAGACCAGCGATCCAAAAATGGCCCAGGACATTAGAGCACGATCAGCGATACCCGGCAGGGGGCCGGTCGCTGACACGTGTCACACACAGCAAGATCGCTGGTGAGATTGCTATTGCGTCAAAAAACTTGTGACTCAGCAGCGATCTCGCTAGCGATCTCGCTTAGTGTCACGGGGGCTTAAGAGTTGGTTGCAAATAAATATCTATTCTGGTATGAGAATGATGATGAGGAGAATAAAAGTAAAATGCTCTATCTTTGGTGTGATCTATCCTCAATTAATTTCCTAAACTCTAGCGCCAGTCTGACTAAATTTTGTGATGCAGGCCTGTCACCAACAGAATGCCTATTGAATACCTCTGAGAAAGGAACATTAAAATCTCCTCCTACTAATAAAGCCGCCGGTGGTAGTTTCTTCCGTAAAGAGAACACTGTCCTCAGGAAACGAATCTGCCTTGCATTTGGAGCGTATAAATTACCCTTTAGAGTTGCCTCTGAAGCAACAAACCTACCCCCCAGATCAATATGTGTCTTGGTCACCTGCAGAGGGCAAGCTGAGGATATTAGAATTGAGACACCTCCTCTCTTGTTATTATTAAAAGCTGAGTAAGGCTATGTGCACATGTTGCGGATTTCCCGCGGAGATTTCCGCGGGAATTCCTGAATTCCATTCTGCGGGAAATATGCGAGCAAATCGCATTTTAATTTCCGCCTACTTACCGCAGAAAAACTAGCGATTTGCAAGCGTAATTAGCTTGCAGAATGCTAGCGTTTTCCAAGCGATCTGTAGCATCGCTTGGAAAACTGATTGACAGGTTGGTCACACTCGTCAAACATAGTGTTTGACGAGTGTGACCAACATTTTACTATTGAGGCTGCCTATGCAGCATCAGTAGTAAAAAGATCTAATGTTAAAAATAACAAAAAAAAACAAAAACGTGCTTTTCTCACCTTCCGACGTCCCTCGCAGAGTTCCCGATCATCGCAATGCTCCAGCAGGTCCCGTTCCCAGTGATGCCTTGCTAAATGACCTTTGATGATGTCACGGTCTCGCGAGACCGCTATGGTTTCGCGAGACCACAACGTCATCAAAGGTCATTTTGCAAGGCATCACTGGGAACGTGACCAGCCGGAGCATCGCTGAGGCCTGGGGATGCTGCGCGGGACGTCGGAAGGTGAGAATATGATGATTTTTTTATTTTAATTCTATTTTTTACAGGGATATGGTACCCAGAGCCTAGAGAAGAATCTCCTCTCCTCCACCCCCTGGGTACCATCCGCAAATGTTCTGTTTACTTTTCGCATGGTGGGCACAGCCACTTGAGGAAAGTAAGCAGAACAATGCATTGCTATATGTGCAGAATCGCCATGATTCTGCCAAATTAATGAGCATGCTGCGTATTTTTCCATGATGCGATACCGCTGCGGAAAAATCCGCAGCATTAGCACAGCATTGCGGAATCCCATAGGATTGCATGGGATGCTTGTTTTTTTGCGTTTTCGCCACAAAATCGGGCGTTTAAAAACGCCGCGAAAATGCAAAAAAAACGCTACGTGTGAACGCAGCCTAAGACGTAGGAAAGGAACTGAGGGCAAACATAAATGTTCCAGTTTTATCATAGTGGGTTTCCTGTATGAAGGCAATGTCGGCCCTCTGAAACTTCAATTCTTGTAGTGTGAGCCTCCGTTTCCTAGAGGAATTAAGACCTCTAACATTCAGCGATATTATGTGAGTCATGGAAAACAAGTGGGTTACTCACATAATCAGAAGAATATTTAGAATTGAGAGTCCTCAGTGGTTGATACCTCTTAATGGCTAACTGAAAAGATGGTAACAAATTGCAAGCTTTCGAGACTACGCAGGTCTCTTCATCAGGCTTGATTAATTCAAAATCTGAAGAATAATATATTTATACACAAGACAGCACATAAATAGCTAAATAGATAAGACAAGTGATGTGAAGCGGAATAGTCATTGTGGGAGAGAGATATGCATAAATATTGGAGCAGTTCATAGATAAGCAGTGTGAAGGTTTTATTGCCCTCTGATTGTCTGGTTCTGTGCTGTGATGACCCCAGAAGGTCTGAGGAGCAAATTCCTTATTTGATGTAAAAAGACAAAAATCCACCTGACACATTAATACCTGCACTGAATGTGTCGAAAGTTTTCATAAATTTGTACTTAGAGATTCTTCTCTCTCTCTGAGACTTGAAGTTACCTTTTAATACAAGTAATTTAACGGCCATCATGCTACAACCAGGGATACAAAAATGTTTTGCCACATACATTCTTTTTTCTCTTATTTTGTGGCGATGAGAATTCTTCCTTGTTCTCAGTTTTTGCCCGGTCTCCCCCACATACAGACCCCCAGTTGGACATTTAGTACAAATAATTAAGTACACCACATTAGATGTGATGCAGCTGAACGTACCTGGGATCTTGTAGTCCTGATGTGAGTTGGAGATCTTTATCTTGTCCGTGGTCATTATAAATTTACAGGTTTTACATTTTTTCTGGTTGCAAGAAAAGGTTCCTGCAGCTGTTGGAGAGGACAGGGAGCTTCTGACAATTATGCTTCTTAAGTTTGGGGGCTGCCTAAAACACAGCAGTGGGGGGTCTGGAAATATGGATTGTAATCGGGCATCTTTTTGCAGTAAAGGTTGTAATTTCCGTGCAGCTCCCCTTAGCACCTCCAGATTTGGATTGCAGGTGACCACTAGAGGCACCCGATTAATCTCTTCTTTAGCTTTGTAGTGTAGCAGGTGATTCCTTGATATTCTGGTGGCCCTTGTAATTTGGTTTTCAATTGTTCTTGGATGGTAGCCCTGATTCAAAAAGGTTTTTCTGAGGCGACCAAGGTGTTCATCTCTATCCATGGGGATGGAACATATACGATTGTATCTGGTGGCTTGGCTGTAGATAATAGAGTTCTTTATGTGTTTTGGATGGAAACTGTCCCATTTAAGGTATGTTGGACGGTCGATTGGCTTATGATACAGGGATGTCTCTATTTCATTGTTCTTTAGCTTAATGATGGTGTCAAAAAAGTTAATTTCAGTGCTGGAATAATTGAGTGTTAAGTTGATGGTGGAATGAAATTGATTAAACTGTTCGTGGAACGTCTTTAGCTGTTGCTCAGACTCCGTCCAGATGATTAAAATATCATCAATGAAGCGGTAGTAGGCCAGAGGCCTGATGGGACATGAGGACAAAAAGTCAATTTCAAGCTTGGCCATGAAAAGATTTGCATACTGTGGAGCCATTTTACTTCCCATAGCTGTGCCAGTCTCCTGTAAATAGATATTATTGTCAAATTCAAAGTAATTGTGGGTGAGGATAAATTTTGTGACACATAAGCAGAGGACCCTAAGCATGTCTCCCCTCTAAGACTTCTCAGCAGATGATAATTCCCCGGAGTCTCCAGGGAGTCGCACCTCTCCCGTTCTGAAACATGTGGTGCCTGAACAAATGGAAAAGGTGGAAACACAAGGGCAGGGGAAAAACAATGACCAAGAAAGAAAAAAAAACAAATTGCGAACTATAGAAAATTAAGAATCTTTACCAGGGAAAATCTCCTGGCCCAGGGTTACTACTGTGAACCAAACTGAACCCACTAGGAAAGCAGATAAGGCAATGTAACTTCAAAGGAGATCACTGAGGGGGCGGAGCCCAGAATTTGACCTGCTCAAAGGCGAGAAAAAACTCTAGAAAAAAGAAAAGTAATTCCTTTCCAGCAGGCTAATATTATTGAGACCTTGCGGATAGTTCCGCATGACATATAAACAGCTCCATATATCTTAGGTACCAATCTATGAGTGTACCTGTAACGGCCAATACTTGTGAAGAGAAATAAGAGACTATAGTATTCCAACATCTACATAAGATAAGGCATTAACCTCTTCATGACTGGAGCGTTTTTAGGTTTTGCGTTTTCGTTTTTTGCTCCCCTCCTTCCCGGCGCCATACCTTTTTTATTTTTCCGTCAACATGGACGTGTGATGGCTTATTTTTTGCAGGATGAGTTGTAATTTTGAATGACACCATTGGTTTTACCATGTCGTGTACTAGAAAACAGGAAAAATATTCCAAGTGCTGTGAAATTGCAAAAAAGCACAATCCCACACTTGGTAGTACCACCTGACTATGCATTAATAAAAAGAAGATTTTAAATCCACCATATCCCTGCTCTGCACTCTTTTTGACTGGGTTATTATCCAGAATTGCCATTACCCTCCTCTCTAGAGGCACCCGGCTGGAGCTGCATTGTTCCCCTAACTACGCACGGCTGGCGCTCCCTTTTGACTATCATACTACTATCTGAATATGTGTGCACTTGGGCACCTTCGCCCCATCTGACCTAACTTCCTATAAACTCCTGTCTTACTACCCGGCAGCTCCTATAAACATCCTATAAGCTATACCTACAGTGAAACTAGTATGCCCCCATCTAGTGGCCCACAAAAGAACTACACCTACCCTATATATAAGAAACATAATACTAAAGTGCCCTCCTCTAATGTCCCAAAAGGATGCCCTTCACTTACCCTAAACTGTACATGAACATCAGTACACATCATCACATTACATTACATACAGTATGACACTAAGAAACACAACATAATACAGTTCTCCAAAGAATGCTAACACATGTATAAATGTGGCAGCACCATTAATGTGAGCAATAATACATATTTTTATGTAGCAGTACCGCAAGCATTTATCATATACATTATCAACATTAGCATATGTAAACATCAACAGATAAAAGACAATTAGAAGAAGGGAAGCAAGGAGGTAATTCTATCTCACCCCCTTACACTCTCCTTTCCTTGAACATGGTCATCCTTGACCAAGGCATGATCCAAACTTTAAATTTTTTTTCCAAACATAGAAAACGCAAGTCACTTGGCTTAATTTAAGCCACATCCAGTACGTACCGCAGTTCATGATGCACAGGTAACATTCCTGGTTCCTAGTCCTCCAGGGGTTAAAGACCTTCATCAATAGTGCTGTACAATACGTATTTACACTTCCCACAAGTGAGACAGCAGTCAAAGGAGAAGAGCTGCCCCTTCCTTTGAGGGGAGTGCAGTCTTTCCAGTGGTCTTCGGTTAGGAAGACAGTCTCTCCTTCTTCCAGCAGAATGGGCATAATGGGGCAACAAAACAAGAGTCCACAGGCTCCATATAATCTGCCTTGTTTGCAGTCTTCTAGGCCGAAATCACACACCTAAAAAAACATAACTAACACGGACAGCGCTTCGCCATCAGCATTGTCAAATGACAACTTCTCCTGCTTACCGTGGGTGGGGTTTTCTTCTTGATGGGCTACAGTGCCCACAGGAACACAGAACAGTCTCAACAGCTTCAATAGGGATGCAACAACCATAACACATTTATTTTAGATTTTTCCAAGTTCAGTGGCACGCATCACGTGTCGCTCTTTAATTTTCCGCTGCCATCTCAGCAGACGCAGAGGATGCAGACTGCTGCACAGCAGTGTAAGCGGTAGCGCCAGCAGGCTCCCGGGTGCCGGCTGATGTTTGGGCCTGCACTGACTCTGGGAAGAGCCCCATATTGTCCTCGTCATAGTGGGTAACCTCAACTGCATAATACCCATGTGGACAGTCCCACTTGGAGGAGACGACCGAGTCTCCTTTTTATAGCAACCGCCCAAAGTTGACGGATGCCACAGTGACGTACATTTCAGCGTCCGTCCCTTCTTCCAGAATAAAGCCGTAGCTCTGGTCGGTGTCAGTGTACAGTAATGGCCATAAGTTTTGAGAATGATACAAATATTAATTTTTACAAAGTCTACTGCTTCATTTTTTCTAATGGCAATTTGCATATACTCCAGAATGTTATAAAGAGTGATCAGCTTAACAGCAATTACTTGCAAAGTCAATATTTGCCTAGAAAATTAACTTTATCCCCCAAAACACATTTCAACATCATTGCAGCCCTGCCTTAAAAGGACCAGCTAACATCGTTTCAGTGATTGCTCCATTAACACAGGTGTGGGTGTTGATGAGGACAGGGCTGATGATCAATCTGTCATGATTAAGTAAGAATGACACCACTGGACACTTTAAAAGGAGGCTGGTGCTTGGCATCATTGTTTCTCTTCTGTTAACCATGGTTATCTCTAAAGAAACACGTGCAGTCATCATTGCACTGCACAAAAATAGCCTAACAGGGAAGAGTATCGCAGCTAGAAAGATTGCACCTCAGTCAACAATCTATCGCATCATCAAGAACTTCAAGGAGAGAGGTTCCCTTGTTGCCAAAAAGGCTCCAGGGCGCCCAAGAAAGACCAGCAAGCGCCAGGACCGTCTCTTAAAAGTGTTTCAGCTGCGGGATTGGGCTACCAGCAGGGAAGAGCTTGCTCAGGAATGGCAGCAGGCAGGTGTGAGTGCATCTGCACGCACTGTGAGGCGGAGACTCTTGGAGCAAGGCCTGGTCTCAAGGAGGGCAGCAAAGAAGCCACATCTCTCCAGAAAAAACATCATGGACAGACTGATATTCTGCAAGAGGTACAGGGAGTGGACTGCTGAGGACTGGGGTAAAGTCATTTTCTCTGATGAATCCCCTTTTCGATTGTTTGGGACATCTGGAAAACGGCTTATTCGGAGAAGACCAGGTGAGCGCTACCACCAGTCTTGTCTCATGCCAACTGTCAAGCATCCTGAAACCATTCATGTGTGGGGTTGCTTCTCAGACAAGGGAATGGGCTCTCTCTCAGTCTTGCCTAAAAACACAGCCATGAATAAAGAATGGTACCAGAATGTCCTCCAAGAGCAACTTCTCCCAACCATCCAAGAGCAGTTTGGCGATCAACAATGCCTTTTTCAACATGATGGAGCACCTTGCCATAAAGCAAAGGTGATAACTAAATGTCTCAGGGAACAAAACATAGAGATTTTGGAAGCATGGCCTGGAAACTACCCAGATCTTAATCCCATTGAGAACTTGTGGTCAATCATCAAGAGACGGGCGGACAAACAAAAACCTTCAAATTCAGACAAAATAAAAGCATTGATTTTGCAAGAATGGACTGCTATCAGTCAGGATTTGATCCAGAAGTTGATTGAGAGCATGCCAGGGAGAATTGCTGAGGTCCTGAAGAAGAAGGGTCAACACTGCAAATATTGACTTGCTGCATTAACTCATTCTAACTGTCAATATAACCTTTTGTTACTCATAATATGATTGCAATTATATTTCTGTATGTGATAAAAACATCTGACAAACACACATAAAAACCAGAGGGCAGCAGATCATGTGAAAATATAATATTTGTGTCATTCTCAAAACTTTTGGCCATGACTGTATACCAACCATCTGCTGGTACTTCGCCCCACCAGAGCTCCTCTGCCAGGCCACCGCAGCTCCTTCCAAACCTTCATCTCCCGCTGACTTTTATTATGGATCACTCCTTCCATCCAGGCGGCCTACCTGTGAGTGGGAAAGGGACCCTCTGCTGCCGGGTTGGAGTGTGTGGCCCCCAGAGCTGTAGGTGAATGGGAGATAGGACGAACCACCAACAGTTGGGGTGAGGTCACTGGTTCCCCCATGGTAACACGAGGGTGGACAATAGCCTCCGGGAAGGGATTCTGTATAAATGTGGCAGTATCATAAATGTGAGCGATAATACATATTACTATGTAGTAGTACCGCAAGCATTTATCATAGACATTATCAACATTAGCATATGTAAACATCAACAGATTAGATGTTGAGCCCTCATACCATCCTCATGGAGTCTGTTTCTGACAGTATGAGCAGACAAATGGATGTTAGTAGCCTGCTGGAGGTCATTTTGCAGGGCTCTGGCACTGCTCATTCTGTTCCTCCACGCACAAAGGAGGAGGTAGTGGTCCTGCTACTGGGTTGTTGCACTTCTACATCCCCTTGACATTTCCTGGTGTACTGACCTGTCTCCTGGTATGTGCTTCATGCTCTGTACACTGTGCTGACAGAGACAGCTACTCTTCTTGCCACAGTTCACATTGATGTGCCATCCTGAAAGAGCTGCACTACCTGAACAACTTCCGTGAGTAGCAGACACTGCGTCATGGTACTGTACAGTACCTCTAGGGGTGGGAGCAAAAACAAAATGCAAAAGTGACCACAACAACAGCCACAAAGGATGAGAACAGAGAAATGGTCTGTGGTCACCCCCTGCAGAACCACTCCTTTATATGAGTTATCTTGCTAATTGCCTATCATTTCTACCTGTCGTCTTTTCCATTTGCCCAACAGCAGGAGAAATTGATTCACAATTGGTGTTGCTTCATAACTGGACAGGTTGATTTCATAGAAGTGTGACTGACTTGGAGTTACATTGTGTTGTTTAAGTGTTCCCTTTATTTTTTTGAGCATTGTACTAACAATCACAAAAGGGTCTGCTCTAGTGATCCAATAACGTGCACCATTGAGTATGCTCCTCATCAGAAGACCGTCTTTTTGTGGAGAGATTATACTGTGTGCAAATAGTATTATTCTATTGTATATTAGATACATCTTCCATGTTGAAAAGCAGATACAAAAGAAGGAAAGAAATAAAGCATAGTTTGCATATAACAAGACAAATTTGTTTTATTGCAAATAGATACACAAGGGAGAACAAGGATAAATCAGTCATCGCTGCATATCTTTACCGCAAATGTCACGATTATCTTAAATAAGTCCCTTAGAAGTAAAAGGAAACAAGGAACATGAATATCATTTTCAGGAGGTGGGTAATTTTCTCCTCTATCTACATCACTTATGTGCCCTGGGTCTGATCTGCTGCCAAACCTTTCCCGCTTTGGAACTATGTACTTGACATTTTACCTTCCCTGCTTTTTTCTTTTCGAGACGCCAGATATGAATTAACTCTGCAATTAACAACATTAACCGTTTTCAGCAACCCTTCCCTGGCCCCTGTGGTCCGAGAGAGGTCAACATAATTAAATTGTTTGTTTGTACCCCTACTCTCTGGCACTGAATGGGTTACTACTACGGCTTAATTATTTGGTTTCACTTAACGATAAATGGACATTAATTGTTAAGTTGCAATGTAGCTTGCTGGAAATGATATATTTCCTCTATATCAACAGCTAATCAGTTCATCATGATAAAGGTCATTATATTAAGTGCTTCGGTCTTGAACAGTGATTTGACTGGTTCTTACCCCCCTCATGCACTTTTTTTCTGCTTAACAACTTGGTCTTCAGCCAGCCATGGCATCAGTGAAGTAGTAACGCTAAGCACCACGTATGCTGCTAATGTGGCAGTTTAAATTGTCACTTTCTATTAAAAGGTCTAAATCAGAAGGATTTTGAGGAGCAGCGTGCCGCACTGACAGTATAATTAAAAAGGGGAGAAAAAAAACAGTTTTTTTGGGGGGATGTCAGTGCAAACACTGATTTAAATAGCAGTTCAGCAGCTGCTTGCTAATTTAAACTACAGTATTGCTTTCTATTAAAGAATAGACCCTGATTCTGATTTTTTTTCCCTGCCGAGTGACAGGCTGAATTGCGCTGTAGTGCCTGAAAAGGTACTTTCATCGTGCAGTGTACATGCTGGGGACGAGGAGTTCCCAGAGGAGATTCTGAAAGCCCCCTGCCCACATATTAAATAGGTATAATTACATAACCTTTAAGCCTGACTCTTTACAACAGCATTTCATGTTTGAATGGAAAAATCTTTCCCCCTCTAAAAAGGAACATGCTGCACTGTATAATAATAATCAATGTCTCTGTGTAATTTCATTTCTTTCTTCTCACACAAAATATATAATTTCAAGGGGTCCATACGATGGCTCCTGTAAGGTCTGCACGGCTGGTTTCTCTATGATTCTCCTTTCAACCTTCAACTGCAAGTATCTGATAGTCAAAGAGCAGAATATATTTCGTCTATCTGTTCGTATCTGGACGTTTTCAGTTTGGGATGTTCTCTTAAAGGGGATCTTTTAGCTCTCCCGACATGTCTGTTTTTGAAAGTAATTGTGATTCCCATATTGTAACCATTCTGGAACATCTTTTACTACAACTCTGTGTTGTGCCGTTCTTCTATTCCATTCAGATATGTGTAGAGACATTGACAAGTAGGCTTCACCATTTGTTGATGGGCCCACACACAGGCGGTCTCATCAGTACTGAGAGCACCGTATTGTCGGGGTGCGTAGATTTCTAAGAAAACATGCTCAGAATAGTTTTTTCATGGAGATGACAAATACTTATTGAATAGATAAATCATTGGATCTGAAAGGTGGACTTTTATCTACCACTCAACATTGATCAGATATCAGGGTATGTTCACACATTGTAGATTTCAGGCAGACACTTTCCCTAGAAAATGCTTAATATTCACAACAAAGTCTACAGTGTCAGGTCTATAACAAATCGTGCTGATCTTAAGGCCCTTTTACATTTAGCGATGCACCAGCGATCCAACCAGCGATCCGACCCGGTCAGGATCGCTGGTGCATCGCTAAATGATCGCTAGTGAGCTTTCATACAGAAAGATCTCACAGCGATGCAGCAGCGACGCAGCGCACGATACTCACCTTTCACACACAGCGATCCTGCGTCCTCCCGCCCGCCTCCACGCGTCGCTGGACGTCACAGCAGGAAGTCTCAGCAGGAAGCGCCCGACGAGAAATGGAGCCGGACATTCTCGCGCGATCAGCGATGAGCAGCGGGGGAGCCGGTCGCTGGTAAGTATCACACATAGCGATATCGCTAGCAATATCGCTATAACGTCACAAAACCAGTGACGTTTTAGCGATATTGCTAGCGATATTGCTTAGTGTAAAACCCCCTTTACTCCTGTTTACTCCTGAGGACTTCTGCTGAAGAAATCTTACCTCTGCTGCCAAACTAGAAGTTTATTATTTAGGACTTTTAAATTTTGCAGCAGACCTTTAGGTGAAGGCTCATAAACAAAACAACTAATTTTAAAAGATTCTTTATTAATTAAATAATAAAACCATAGAAAATCTCAAAAATATTGACACCTGCAACCAGGCGCCGCATCTGATGCTCTGAGGGAGTATAAAACACTATCATGTGCCTCCTGAGGAGCTCCTATCATGGGAGGGAAACGCGTCGAGGCGTGACGAGACTTAATCAGCATTGAGCTAAGTTTCCTTTAATTTGTTTGCATATTGGCTGATCTATATTTCGGGTATAGTGCAATATGAGGGCACTTAGCAATTTGAGCTATGATGATATCTGCTTATTCATATGTAAGCTTAATGTGATGAGAATTTAGTAGAGACCTTTAGAGATATTTATCCCTGCACCTGTTATTGTTACATATTGATGTTGAGGGATGTTGTTATATAAGTAACCTTAGTGTAAAGGTACTGTCACACTTAGCGATGCACCAGCGATCCCGACCAGCGATATGATGCGGTCAGGATCGCTGGTACATCGCTAAGTGGTCGCTAATGAGCTGCCACACAGGCAGATCTCACCAGTGACATCGCTGGAGACGGGGGTCGCTACTTACCTGTCACACCAGGCAATCCTGCATCCTCCCGCCCGGCTCCACGCGTCGCTTGTCTCTCCACAGGAAGCGCCCCAGGAAGCTGACGACGAGAAACAGTCCAGGACGTTCTCGCGCGATCAGCGATAACCAGCGGGGGAGCGGGTCGTAGGTAAGTATCACACACAGCGATATCGCTAGCAATATCGCTATAACGTCACAAGTTATAGCGATATTGCTAGCGATATCTCTTAGTGTGACATGCCCTTTACATGTTTTTTTCAATGAATGGGTCTCTATTTTTGTATCAGTGATTTCTCATTGATGTTTAGTTCTCTTAAAATTCCCCATTTGCCATAACCTTGCTTTTTGTATATTTTTGTATATAGTTGCTTGACAGGGTTTGGAGGGTATTGGTGAGCAGTCCTTAATTTATTTTTGTCCCAAAATATGTTTTACGCCCTGCCCCCTCTCCTTGTAGGTTAAGGTCTTGAAGTTAGAGGGGTGTTATTAGGGTCATTAAGGGACAGCCGAAGTGGAGCGGGGGGCACCAGCACAATCTAGGGTGAAAAAGCTCCGCTGGTAGGCAGGGACTCTCAAAATAGGGATTATAGGTTTTAGGTTTTCCCTCCTGTTCATTTTCCCTAAAGTAACTTTTTTCTTTCGGCTACTGTTTGAACCCCCCCTTTTCTGCATACATTTGTGGTGGTTTATGGTGATGCATGCTTTATTGAATTATTATAATCCTGGACTGCTTTTCCCTAATGAACCAGACACCCTAGCCATTTAGTGTTTTTTGTTCTTGTTCATCGCTCACCCTGAGAACAGGATTTAATAGGGTGAGTAGGGACAGCCACCGTGGAGCGGGGGCGCCATTTGCGTTTCAAGAGGGTGCCAACCTCCGCTGTTAGGTAGGGGTGATCTATAGGGCCTAATAGGGACACAAGGCTACCTATCCCCTACCCTGTGCCGAGGATTATATATTTTTTCTCTATCGTGTTGGATTGTGTTAGTGGCTTGGTTTTTTTAGATGTTCTGTGGTTTTAATATTTAATTAATAAAGTATCTTTTAAAATTAGTTGTTTTGTTTATGAGCCTTCACATAACTAATCTACATTTCTAATAACTCTTTCAATAGACCTTTAGGTGAGTCACAACAAAAATCACCAAAATTAGGTTTTATTGCAAATTATGACTTCCCCATTGAACTCACTGTGAAGTTCCACAATAAAACCACAGGAAATGTCATAGATTTTTGATAAATGTAGAGCCACCTCAGGGAATTGCACCTACCTAACATTTGATCTCTCCATACATTTGCATGGGATTTCCGAAAATTGATGAGATGAACTCACTTGCTCAGAACTCCCTTAAAAAGTGAATACCTCTCAAATCCTGGCAGCAGTCAGGCTCCATTCTCGAAATATATGAGAGTGCCAGCAGTGGGACCTACATTTATCAGACATTTATGGCATATTGATGGCAATACCACTCTTAAACCAATAAAATTAATTTTACCCTTGCAATGGGTGTCATATATTAGGCATCAGCAGTCAGTGGGCGCATGTTATTTCATTGCAGGACAAGAAGGTTCTGTAAAATGAGAAGATGCTTCTATTTTGGCAACATTTCAAAATCAATATGAGCTTCAAAATAAAAAAAATCGTTGGCTACAAATAAGTTGGCTATAACATATTAATAATAATGTTAAGAATTATTGTAATTTACCCTTAGGGCTTGTGCACATGGCCATATTATCGGTCCGAGTGCGACATGTGCATGTCGTTTTTTTTTTCTTGGACACAGCCGGTCATGCCCAAGTTTGATCTGATATTCGGATCGCACTTGTCCAGGCAAGTTAATGATTCCATAGAAAACATTGGACTGTGCTCGAATGTCATCTGGGTTCAGTCTGATTTTCCACAGACAATGGAGAAGATGGAGATATTTTTCTTCTTCTTCTCACCATCTGAGAGAATTATAGCGCACTATGCTGATGCTCTGATCAAATTTTGAGTTTGATCAGAGTGTTATTTCCAAAATTGATCTGATTTTCTCGAATGACAAAAATGCTCTCTTCTGAACCAAGCCTAAAAATATGCCATTTCAATCAAAAGTTTAACATTCATGCACTTGAGGGTCTGGCCTCTGAAGGTTTAAGCAAAATACTCCCACGTGCTTGGTAAATGCTTCAGTGTTTCCAAAATGCTGTCGTTTTAGAATTAACGGCTCTAGGCATCACTTGCAAGTTTTTTAAAAGCCACTTTTCTCTTTATGCTTTGTGGCAATTGTTGAAGTTTTTGCACCAAATTCTTCAAAATAATTTAAGGATTATGTGCAAAATCAAAAATGCTGTTTATTTTTGTCTTTAACTTGTTTTGTGTCTTTTTTATTGCAAAGAGCCACGTTATGCTAAAATATCACAAAATGTGTGCAAAAATTGCAGCTATACATAAAATTACTCCAGGATAGGACTGAAGTACATATACACAAAAATGTAGCGATTTTCTTAAAAAGTCGCAATTGTTAATCTGAAAATTTCTGAAAACCCCAAACTCAGCCTAAAATGCTCAATGAAAAAAGTGAACACATACAAAATAGTCTTTAAAAATGCAAAATATCCCAAAAAAGAATAGGGCAGACATTAACCCAGGCAAAAACCATACAAAATTTGGTACAAATACAAAAATGAATTAGGTACCAAACTAATGTAACCCCTTTCTGACCTTGGTCGGTATAGTACGTCCGAGGTCAGATCCCCTGCTTTGATGAGGACTCCGGAGGTGAGCCCGCATCAAAGCCGGGACATGTCAGCAATTTTCAACAGCTGACATTTGCCTGCAATAGGCGCAGGTGGAATTGCGATCCACCCGTGCCTATTAACTGGTTAAACACCACTGTCAAACGCTGACAGTGGGATTTAACCAGTGTTTCTGGCTGCTGGGCCAGAAATAAGCGCATTGCCGACCCCCGTCGCGTGATCGAGGGTCAGCGATGCATTGCCATCAGAACCAGAGACCTCTATGGTTGTTGATGAGGCATTGCTATGAGCATCACCCAGTGGTTGGCGCTCAAAGCAATGCTATAATTCTGCTACATATAGGCGATCTTCTCATCACCTACATGTAGCAGAGCCGATCAAGTTGTGGATGCTTCTAGCCTCCCATGGAGGCTATTGAAGCATGCCAAAATTTTAAAAAAATGTGAATATATGAAAAAATTTAAAAATATAAAAGTTTAAATCACCTCCCTTTCACCCCATTCAAAATAAAACAATTGAAAAAAAATCACACATATACATATTAGGTATCGCCGCGTTTAGAATCACCCGATCGCTAAACAGCATAGCGGGAAAAAATCAAAACGCCAGAATTACGTTTTTTTGGTCGCCGTGACATTGCATTAAAATGCAATAACGGGCGATCAAAAGATCATATCTGCACAAAAGTATCATTAAAAACGTCAGCTCGGTGCGCAAAAAATAAGCCTGCACCCAACCCGAGATCACGAAAAATGGAGACGCTACGGGTACAGGAAAATGGGGCAATTTTTTTTTTTTTTTTAGCAAATATTGAAATTTTTTTTCACCACTTAGATAAAAAGAACCTAGACATGTTTGCTGTCTATGAACTCGTAATGACCTGGAGAATCATAATGGCAAGTCAGTTTTAGCATCTAATGAACCTAGCAAAAAAGCCAAACAAAAAACAAGTGTGGGACTGCACTTTTTTTTGCAATTTCACTGCACTTAGAATTTTTTTCCTGTTTTCGAGTACATGACATGCTAAAACCAATGATGTCGTTCAAAAGTACAACTCGTCCCGCAAAAAATAAGTCCTCACAGGGCCATGTTGATGGAAAAATAAAAAAGTTATGGCTCTGGGAAGTAGGAGCGTAAAACGAAAATGTAAAACCGAAAAAAGCAGGGGTTATCGCTGTAATGTTGATTAAATCCACAATTTTGTTTTACAAATCCTTGTTTCCTTTTTTGAGAAATCTTTCATACACGTTACATTAGACAAAAATGTGATTCCTGGCAACCACCTTTGACATCAACATCCCAGAACTTTTAAGGCACACTCAGACAGCTATGTCCTGTCTGAGTATTCAATAAGCATATTCAGTTACCACGTGTACTTCGTGAATTTGCCCCATCATTCACTTTATACAGTTGACTAATCATCTCTTCTGTAAACTTTTTCTTGTTTGTGAACTATCTGCATTTACTTCCTAGCTCAAACCTGCTGTTAGTCGTTTGTATGCTGTACGCATAACAAAGTATTTTCTGCTTGGCTACTTTCAGACTTCAGTTTTTCTGCATCAGGCGTGATGCGGCACCATGCCGCATCGCCGGATCCGGTATAAAATGTGAAAAACTGATGCACCGGTTCGGGTTTTTTGCCGGATCCGGCTTAATCCGATGTCCGGATCAGGCAAAAAAACGGAACTGACGCATCAGTTTTTCCATCCGGTTCGTCTGTTTTTTGCTGGATCCGGTTTTTAAAAAACGCCCCAAACCCACCATTGGCTAATGGTATTCAAAGGAAAACCTAAGTATACCTTGGTTTTACACCCTGTTGAGAGGTTGATGTTTTGGAGCAAGATGGAAGCTATTATTGAAAACATCGTGCAGGCTTACATTGATTTTACTTTTGAGGCCAATTCTTTGGCAGCAATTGTCATGGAGAAGGAGCGACAAAGGCAGCGTATCATGCGTCTGCGCCGACGTCATTTCACCCTATAACTGCACAGAGGATGACACTGGGAGTCTTTGCAATGTTATAGCTGTCATTGCGAGGAAATCCAGAGAAGTTTTTGCATTATACGAGGATGAAAGTGGAAACTTTTGATTTTTTGCTGGACAGGGTTGGAGAACTGATCCGGAGACGTGACACCTACTGCTGCTTCTCCATCTCACCACCGGAGCGTTTGATAGTCACTCTCCGGTAAGCCAATTTTTATTGTTTCTCCTCCAAAGCAGACTTCAGTATACTGGTAATGTGTCTCCTCCTGTTTAGCTGTCTTTAGCAATGTATTTCCTCCTGCAAATCTAATGTTGTTGCTGTTATTTTGCATTAATTAGTTGTTTTTGACTTTTCCCACAGATTCCTTGCAACAGGCGAATCCCTTTCCTCGCTACATTACCAGTATAGGATTGGGATTTCAGCATTATCAGGTATCATCAAGTACATATGCCGCGCATTGTGGGACAGTCTTCCTAATTGCCAGGGTGCAGTTGATGGCAAGCACATCAGGATCACAAAACCCGCTGGATCGGGATCTGAATTGTTTAATTATAAAAAATATTTCTCAATAGTCCTGATGGTGATTGCAGACGCCAAGTACAAATTTATTGCGGTGGATATTGGGGCCTATGGATGCTTCAATGACTCACAAGTTTTTAAAATTTCAGCAATGGGCCGTAATTTGTATGGAAACACATTCCAATTCCCACCTCCAAGACCGCATCCTCAAACTTCTGGCCCACCACAGCAATTTGTATGCGTAGGTGATGAAGCGATTCAACTGTCAGAACACCTGCTGAAGCCGTATGCAAGCAGAGACTTGACACCAACAAAAAGAGTGTTCAACTATCGACTGACACGAGCACGGAGGATGGTGGAGTGTTCTTTTGGAATTCTTACAGCAAAATGGCGAGTTCTGTTGACCGCAATTAACTTGAAAACTGAAAATGTGGATGAGGTGGTAAAAGCATGTTTTGTCCTACACAATTTTGTTATTACTAAGGAACAGATTGCCATAGAAGACAATGATGTTGAAACCACATTGCATGATTATCGCACTGTTAATGTGTGAAGTACTCTAGCAGTGTCCAGAATGAGGAACACATTTGCCGTGTACTTTATGTCACCTGAAAGTAGAGTTGAATGGCAGGATGACATGGTTTGAGATTTTAAAAGAAATTTTGTACCTTGTTGTATTGTACAATTTTTTAGGGTAAAGTTATTGTACCTTGTTCCCTTACATTTTGTCAAAGTATTGTACCAACAGTATTCTAAATTCTTTTAGTACCTTTTTTTACCCAAAGTATTCTAAATTATGAAATTCCAGACAATAAAGCTCTTTAAAAGCTAAAAGGGAATCATTTATTTAAACACTTTGTTCAAATTCATGTAGTGTGTGGTGTAGATAATAATGCAGGGGCTACATAGCGGTATTATGGAGGGAGGATGGGGTTGGTGATTTCTAGGATATTACGTGGAAACAATGGTGGGATGTGAATTGTGAACAAAGAGGTGGGGGGTATAGAAGGTAGGATTTGTGACTTGGATGTTGACTGGTGGTACTGGGCAGTAAATAGACCACCACTGTTCCATTGTCCAGAATGAGGGACACATTAGCTCAGTATGTCACATCAAGGTAGAGTACTATAGCCATCCTATCAAAATATTACCTTTGACCTTTGGCCTCTTTTTGGTTTCATTTTTGGCCCTTTTTCAAAGCAGTATTGGCCATTTTTTGGAACAAGCATTGAAACTTTTTTGACCTCTTTGGCCCTTTATGTAAAACAATTATTTGCCCTTTTTTTTAACAATTATTACATAGTACCTGACCGGCAGTACGCCGACCGCCATATTGAAGTACCCCAGTGATGGGTATGCCAAGGTGGCACCCGCTGGTGATACCTGGACCTTCTACAGTACTGCCAGCACTAGCAGGCCTCCCCCACCACCACACACATGTACGTTTAGTCATACACGTACTTGTACACATACTCACATACTCACTCACACACACTCACATACTCACCTGTACTCTTACACACTCACGTACTCTTACACGCACTCACATACTCACACACACACTCACATACTGACACACGTACTCTTACACACTCACATACTCTTACACACACTCACACATGTACTCTTACACACACTCACATACTCACACACTCATTCAGTTTTATACATAGACATTTAATATTCTACATGAAACACAATAGATTTTATTGACTCCCAAAAAAATATTTATTTTTTATCAACTTTTGCTGAAAGTTTTTCTTTCTGAAAATTTTTGGGAGAAAACTTTTGGGTGAAAAAAACACATTAAAGATTGGTATAATGTGCAGCGGAAATAGTATTGGAGGGAGTCTCAGTTTGGACCACTTCAACAGCGGCGTTATTGAGGGAGGATGGAGTTGGTGAGGGCTCAGAGACCAAAGGAGAATGTATAGGAATGGAGAAAGAAGGTGAAGGGTTGGATAAAGCAGGTGAAGGGGTGGAGAAAACAATAGACTAGGGGGAAACAAAACTGTTGGTGTTGATTACGGACGGTTGAATTTGGGATGTGGAAGGAGACTGGATGTATTGGGCAGGAAGTGTAGGTTGGGAAGGGAGTGTAGGTTGCGCATGGAGTGGAGGCACGGATGCAGTTGGGAACTGGTATGGGGAAGGAGACTAGAAAGGGGCAGTAGGTTGGTACTGGGTAAAATGGTATGGTACAGGAGGGGTAGGAAGGACCGGGCCTGGAGCAACTACTGGGCCGATTGGAGGGGCTACTGATGTCACCTGTGCTAAGGCCACCTGGCAGGCTTGCATTACATGCATCTGCTGTTCAGGAGTTAGGTTGTCAAGGCGCTCAACTACAGCCTTGAAAAAAGAATGATGCAGCGCTTTATTTGCATCTACATGCATCCTTTCAACACGTGTGCTTAAATCAAGCACCTCTCGACTAACAAGATCGAACCCAGCAGTCATTTGCTGGCTCATGACTATCATAGCGTTTTGAAAGGATTCATGTAGATGCAAAAACTCTGTCGCAACCTGCCTTTCCTGACCCCGCTGACGCAGCCGCCCAGAACTCAAAGGTGTTCTATAGAGGGCAGCAGTGTCAGAAGGGTGAGGTAAAGGAAAGGCTACCTCGTCAACAGCAGCTTCATGTAATGAAGCCTGCACAGATGCTCCAGCAGAGGTTGATGGGGCTGAGGGATCACACACAAGGGAAGGCAGGGAGGGTGCAGAAGGGTGGGGTATGTCGTGGTCACCGGTGACGGTCTCCTGGGGGATCGCTCCAGAAGGGTTCAATGCAGGCTCCCGCGTGCTGGTGAAGGTGCTGTTGAAAAAAGTGGGAAAAAAATTGACATTAATATCATGCTATTGATTAGCCCTGGTTGAAAAAAAGATACACATTTTAACAGTTTTAAATTGTAAATTCTGGTAGGAATGTTTACCTTCTTGTCACCATAGTTGATCGGAGGAACGCCAGGGCCTGCGCATATTTATAGCGGCTCCTGCATCCTCCTGATCCACTGGGAGCCTGCATCTCTTTGTTGAACTCCTTCTTGAAGCGATCCTGCATTGACCGCCACTGCAACTGAACTCTTTCCCCTGAAATGTGAAAACACAAAATGGTTAGCATCAAACAATACATCCGGAAACATTACTGAAATGTGAATACTTACGCTTTTCTTTCTGTGCCTGAGAATGGAGTTCCTCCCAATTATGCCCCACAGCCTGGCACACTTCCTCCCAGAGTCGTCGAGTTCCTCTAGCTTCCGCATGGATGCGGTCAGCCATATTCCATAGCGGCTCACAATCTCGCACCATATCAACGAGGAGGTCAACATCAATAGCTCCCTCCTCACTGTCGGAATCGTGAGCACGCTCTGAAGCCTGTTTAACGACAAAAAAGGTAAACGTAACAATCACAGCATTAAGTACAAACCTTACAAAAGACCCCCAAAAAATTACTTACTGTATGGCGACCGCCCCGACGTGGTTGACGACGACTCTGGGAGGCGCTTTGAGGAACTCTCCGAGGAGCCACAGAATCAGAAGCCTTTAATGAAAAACAAACAAAAAAAAAGGAAAATTAAATGCTTTTATGTTGACCTGTTTTTGGAGTACAGTGATGTGTATGAAGATCTTTTTGTGCAATGCATGTAAAGATACTTACACTCGGGGAGCCCACTCCAGGGACTTCTCTGCTCCGTCCGTCTCCTTCTGAGAGACCCACTTGTTCAGCTTCCTATGAAACAAGAATGCATATATAGGGTTATGTGTACCAATAATGTTCTGCCCAAAATAAATTAAAACATATGTACCTCATTTCACTGGCGGTGTGAGGGAGGGCTCCCAGAAGAAAACATGTCTTGCCTAAAATATATAAGTACAAAGAATTGTTACCTACAACACAAACCATATTTAAAGCTTTCAGGCCTTAATACTTACATTATGGGTTGCAATGGGTTCACACTGGGTTTTGGCAGTGGTGGCCTGGGCAACTTCCTGCAGTAAACAAGCACGATGTAGTTAATAATTGTTATGTGTGCAACAATGATTTTTAAAATAAAACAAAAGAAAAAAAAAAAAAGATATTTTGAATTCCACTTTCACCACCCTAAAAAATACACCTTGAACAACCAACCACCGCAAAAATTCTAACAACTTAATCCGTATATACTCGTGTATAAGCCGCCCCTTGTATAAGCCGACCCCCCTAATTTTGGGCCAAAAAAATGGTAACACTTATTGACTCGTGTATAAGTCGAGTGTGGAATCCATAGACTATGCCTCCATATGCTGCTCCATTGAATATGCCCCCATATGCTGCAAAAAAAAAAAAAATCACCTCTCGTGGGTCTATCGCCACTGTCTGCCACTTCTTTTAGTGACTGTTCAGCCAGCAGAGCACCCCCTGCTGCCTAAACGCCACTAACACAGGATGCAGCAGAGACAGCGGTGAGCAGCGATGGACCGAGGAGAGGTGAATATCATTATACTCACCCATCCTGCTGCTGTCTCTGTAGCCTTGCTCGCTTCTCCACTGTCTCCCTTCCTGCCTTCAGCGGTCACGTGGTACCGCTCATTACAGTCATGAATATGCACATAATCATGAATGATAATGAGCGGTACCACGTGACCACTGAAGACAGGAAGGGAGACAGTGGAGAAGCGAGCAAGGCTACAGAGACCGCAGCAGGACTGGTAAGTATGATCTGTGACACCCCCGCTCCCCCACCGACCCCAGGTATATGACCCATGTATAAGCCAAGAGGGGGACTTTAAGCCCCAAAAAATGGGCTGAAAATCGCAGCTTATACACGAGTATATACGGTACCTTTCCCTACAGTATTTCCACATAAATACACACACCCAACCAAGTATTACCTTGCAAACTACATCACACTGTCCTTCATAATTAAAATCACTCCCCACACTGATGACCACAGCTGTAACTTTTTAAAAACACTAGTACAATGTAAGAACAACATTAACATGTGTGTGTGTTTATGTATACATATAAATGGTGGGCAGGCAGCGGCAGGTCCAGCATGGGACTCCAGCGTGGTGGCCAGCAGTAACGGCAGTGGTGGGGGTTCTGCGGCGGAGAGGTACAGTGGCGGGTGTGGGGGTCATGGCGGCGACAAGTCAGCAGGAAAGACAGCAGCTTGCGGCCTGTGAAAAGGCCGCAAGCCACAGTCTTTCCTGCCTGCTGTGTCGAGGATGGGTGAGCAGGCATCGGCAGATCTGGCGGGGGATGGGAAACAACAGCAGCAGCAGCGGTGGTGGGTAGCCGTGGCAGTGGTGGGGTCCCAGCAATGTCCTGCTGGTGGTACTGTGGAAGGGCATGGTACCAGCAGTGGGTGCCATATTGAAATACCCATCACTTGGGTATTTCAATTTGGCGGTCAACGTTTTTCCAGTAGGCGCAGTGGATTGTGTGAATCAAGGACATGCAGACAGGAGTGTATAACAGACATATAGACTCTAACAAAATGAAAACCAATGCTTGCATGGAAATGTTGAAACTCACACTCAAACTCCTGCTGGATGGATGTCCAATACAGTGGATGGCTGGCAAATCCAGTTGGTTGGTGGGTGGTGGGTGGATGTCTGGCTGGCAAATCCAGTGGGTTGGTGGCTATCTGGCAAATCCAGTGGCTGTGTGGATGAAATCCAGTCAGTAGCTGCTGTCTTCAGTGTGACTAGATGAAGGCCCTCTACCTTTCCTATACAGGGGTGGAGATTGTCAGGTGCTTTTCTAATAATTTGATACTTTATTGAGCATGCTCAGTCCAAAAAACCGGAGGCCACGGGATCCGGCGCTCATAGGATACCATTATACAAAAAAATGGATGCCGCCGGATCCGGCAGCAACCGGTTTTTAAACGCAGACAAAAAATGTTACATGCAATGTTTTGTCCAGACGCCGGACAGGCTATTTTGACTGGATCCAGCAAAAACCGGACACGCCGCATATGCATCCGGTGCAATGCAGCGATAATCAAACTCTATGGATAAAAAACCAGACCCGGTGGCAACAGGCGCCAGATCCGGTTTTTACACTTTTTGCCGCATCGCGCCTGATGCACAAAAACTGAAGTCTGAAAGTAGCCTTTTACCGGTGCTGTTCACACAACTTGCCTGTAACCCTGTGTAATTTTCACTGCAAGCAAGTATCCACTTTGTTCAACATTGCTGTCTTGTGGTTAACCATTTGTCTGCTGATTGCATATGTCTCTACTAAACGCATACAAGTCTTCAGTACCTGAGTATATCCATATTCTTGGCTCAGCATCTTCTTGAATTTCCTGGTATGCTTGTCTCTCTGTAACCCTGCATTCCTAGCTATCCTGGTCCTTGCTGATCTATGAGCCATTCAGCTCCAATATGCCATCACCTTTGGTTTGTGTTGCTCACTGTGACCGTGGCTTAAAGAATGCACTGAACCAGGTGATCTTTTAACAGCTTGCAGTCCTTCTTGTCATGAAAAAGATGGGGATGAGTTATTTTTCAGAGTGTATGTTAAGTGCAAAATGCAGGGAGGAAGTGACTCATAAATGGAGAAAGAATCAGAATTCTTTTATAATTCATTAAGCAGATGTTATGTACGTGAATGGTGCAGCCTGAAACATTAAAAAAGGTATGTGTAGGAACAATTCCTTAATGTTATATAAGACTAATATCCTCTGTAGTCCGAACCTCCTGCTCCCTTTTCCAGGACTTCTTTTCTGCTGCACCAGTGTTCTGGAATGCTCTACCCTAGACAATCTGGTTAATTCTCATTTCTTTAGATTGTCGTCTAACCTTACATCAGTAATCTATCCCACTGTTCCCTGCTCTCCTTTCCATGCACTCAATAACACTTTTATCTGAACCCGTACATATACTGGCTGGTGACTGGTTCATGCAGCAGTATTTGCAAGCTTCCATTTATTATATTGATGTTTGTACATGTCTGTCCCCTCATAATTGCAAAGTGCTGCGGAATATGTTGGCGCCATGGAAATAAAAAATATTAATATTATAAGAGCTATTTTCATAATTCACAAAAACATATGTTCGATCATGTGAGAGATATTCATTGTAGGGGGAAATTGAAGATACATCATCTTTTGGCTCCTGTCATTGGCCTGTTTGTTCTAGGTTGGTGTGCACTGCGTTATTTTTTTAATAGACCTCCCAAAAATATGTCCCTCCCAAAAATATATATGTCCCATTCTTGCTGCCATTACTCAAAACTGTCCGAAGAATAATTTTTCAACACGACTGTGCCAAGCGACATGATGCTTGTTCTGCCCATTCTGTGCAGCAAGATATTTTTAAGTGCTGTTCCAGCTATTGCCAGTAGGTGTCATAAGTTGCCCTTCTCTTTTTATTCATGCGTTTGGAATCTTCTGTTCTCCCAAATGGTTAACTGTTCAGAACCGCCCCTTCTTCCTGCCATGGTCAACAGCATGTAACCATTCCTGCAGTCTTCTGAGTATCTCACATGTGTTCAGCTCAGCTCTCTGCAAACTACTGCTTATACAAGCGGATTCTGGTAAGGTTTAATGCATTTATGAATATATGTTATGCATCTCTGTTAGCTGGACATAATGCATTCCTCATGATGTTTGCAATGCATGTTCAGCTCCTGTAATGCTAGTACACTGCATGATAGTTATGCATCCTCCGTTCAGTGAGTGTAAAGCTGTCAGCCATTAGTTATTAGATATTTCTTTCTCTTTTTCTGCTGTGTATGTTATATTGCTCAGCTTCTATATAATGCATGCTATTGATATAACAGCATTCGGTATCATTGCTATTACCTGCCAGTATCTATGTATTGTATATTGTCTACCCGTACTGACATGCTGCATTATCTGTTTTTTATAGTTTTTACCTGAATCATCCACATTTTGCATAACGTTCTGCTGAATCATCCATAACTGTGTTCAACAACCCTGATCTCATCTACTACTGTGTTCTACTATACCATCTGTTATCATCTCCCACTGTTGTCCATATCATCCCAATAAATATAGACTTAAGCACCCATATAGTCTTGTTTCTGGGAGTGGATGAAAGGTTATGCTGGAATCCACACAGTGTCATACGTGGAAGAAGGCAGAACAATGCTCACACTCAGGGCTGGCTCCAGGTTTCCATGGGCCCCAGCGAAAGAGTCTCAATGGGCCTCTTTAACATATACTACATATCATGATGCATAGATACGGCAAAGAAATATTGGTATAGTACAATGTCAAAGATTTCACTTACTACTTCACTTACTACTTACAGCCGGCAATGATCCTCGGTCTACTGAACCGCTGCACGACCTGCTCTACCCTCTCCTAATGTATTCTCACCCATCCCTGTAGACTGTGAGCCCTCGCGGGCAGGGTCCCCTCTCCTTATGTACTTGTGTGTCCCTTGTCTTACACATGTTTATTGTACCTGTCTATATTTCCCCTTTTCACATGTAATGCGCCATGGAATAAATGGCGCTATATAAATGCATAATAATAATAATAATAATAATAAAATCATCTGAGTGATAGCTATTGTAAATTCTACAATAGGTCAGAAACCAGACAGTGTAGTCCTCCATAAAGGATTATGGGCAACACATAGTCCTCCATACAGAATAATGAGCCCCATATAATGCTCCATACAATATTATGGGCACCACATAGTACTCCATACAGAATAATAAGCCCCATATATTGCTCCATACAGAATAATGAGCCCCATATAATGCTCCATACAATATTATGGGCACTACATAGTGCTCCATACAGAATAATGAGCCCCATATATTGCTCCATACAGAATAATGAGCCCCATATATTGCTCCATACAGAATAATGAGCCCCATATATTGCTCCATACATAATGAGCCCCATATAATAATCCATACAGTATATGATGGACCCTACCATACAGAATGGGCCCCACATAATGCTCCATACAGTATATGATGGGCCCCATATAATGCTCCAGTATATGATGGGCCCCACGTATTGCTCCAAATATTAAAAAAAAGTAAAATTGAAATACTCATTACTCCTCGCATGCCATTGTTCTTGTCCGTCCTCCTCAGTGTCGGTGTCTTCCGGCTCTCTTCTGCGCTGTGACTATTCAGGTAGGGGGCGCTCACTAGTCACATCATCGCTCCATCTGACCTGAAACGTCACAGACTCAGGAGACACGAAAGGCGCCACAGTGGAGGAACATGGAGAGGTAAGTATCTCAAATGATGGGGCCCTAAGCAAGTGGAGGGCACACTCGTGGGCGCTGGCACTGTTACAGGCATAGGGCCCCATAGCACACTGTTGTCCCCAATGGCAAGTCGGCATCACTGCCTACTCAGGGCCCCGGCACTTGCCCGGGTGATGATGCCGGCCCTGCTCATACTACTGTGAGCAGCCTACATTGCCTATGAAAGGGTGTGACAGGGGCTGTCGTATGCCTCTTCTTCTCAAAATAGTGTTTATGCAAATTGTGCGATGTTATTGTATTTTTTTAACTGTATTAAGATGTGGAACTTCATAGAGTTTTATAGACACTAATGTACCTGATTAATGTAATGTACTGTGATAAATGTATAATGTGATCTATATACTGCATAGTGTACAGGGCTAAGTGTAGGACATAGGTGTCAGGTAAATATGCGTTATTGCATAAATAACCGAAGCATCAATCCAGAACTTCATGTTGCATTGCTTTGGTTTGTGAAGAACATGCTGCCCCTCCCCCATTAGGTTTGTGCAGTGTGCACACGAAGCCCCATGTGCAGGCACAGCTCACAAACATCCCTCTCACAGCTGCACCCCTCTTTCTCCCTGATAGAATGTCCACTTGTCCCTCCCTGCAGGTATACTGTCATGATCCAGGTTGGATTATGACAGATAAATGCACTAGTAACCTTTTTTTTTCCTTAAGCAGTGTGCTTAAAGATAGTTTTGCCCCCGGTGGCCATTAGGGTCATTGCACTGTGGTGGTTTCAGTTCTAGTTTTGCCCCCGGTGGCCGTTAGGGTCATTGCACTCTGGTTACTTTAGTTTAGTGCACGTGATTATAAAGCAGGTATGATTGCTCTGGCTCTGCTATAAAAGAGTGTCAGGTGTTGCAATTACGGTTGGTGATATTGGTCTTTTACAACCATCCTTGGTGAAGGAAGGAACTTGAGAAGAGTCCCAGGCAGCTCAGTCAGAATCCTGGAGTGGCAGCTATGGTGTCAGCGAGGAGTTCTTGCAAAGCTTGGAGGAGTGGCAGCTATGGTGTCAGCGAGGAGTTCTTGCAAAGCTTTGTGGAGTGGCAGCTATGGTGTCAGCGAGGAGTTCTTGCAAAGCGTGGAGGAGTGGCAGCTATGTTGTCAGCGAGGAGTTCTTGCAAAGCTTGGTGGAGTGGCAGCTATGGTGTCAGCGAGGTGTTCTTGCAAAGCTTTGTGGAGTGGCAGCTATGGTGTCAGCGAGGAGTTCTTGCAATGCTTGGTGGAGTGGCAGCTATGGTGTCAGCGAGGAGTTCTTGCAAAGCTTGGAGGAGTGGCAGCTATGGTGTCAGTGAGGAGTTCTTGCAAAGCTTGGTGGTGTAGCAGCTATGGTGAAAGCTGCACTCAGATGCTGGACTCTGTTGCTGGAAAGCTGCACTCGGATGCTGGACTCTGTTGCTGGAAAGCTGCACTCGGATGCTGGACTCTGTTGCTGTAAAGCTGCACTCAGATGCGGGACTCTGTTGCCGGAAAGCTGCACTCAGATGTTGGATCCGGTTGGAGAAATAGATGCACTCAGGTGTCAGACTCTGTTGCTGGGAGCATTAGCAACAGAGCAAAGCTAAGTGGTGATTCCCTGTTTGTCACTTTCCTCAATGTGTGTTTAAGTGCAGTGGTGGGATTAGTTTCTGTACTGTCCACTTCACTAATAAGGGATTGGTTCAGGGCGAGCTGGGGATTTCAGGTATCCTGATCGGCGCCCGGTGCGCAACTGGCCTTGGGATCATTAGGAGTGAAGAGACACTGACTCAGGGGCGTGCAGGAGGTCTCCATGTCCCCGTTCCCTATCGCAGGGCCACCATTGCAATTGTTTCCCCTTCCCCATGTCTTGTTGTTTTAGTTACCGACCTGCGGGTCGTGTCACACAGGACAGTTACACGTACCGTGTCTTGTTGTTTTAATTACCGACCTACGGGTCGTGTCACACAGGACGGGTCCTCGTGACATATACAAGCTTGGTGTAATGTGAGCTCCTGACCTGTTAAATCCGGCTTTAAGCACGTTTCTTTGTCTATTCAAGATTGAATTAAATAATATAGAATAACCATAGGGGCAGAACAAATATATTTCCGGAATCTGCATAATTAGAGCTATCCACAGCAGTGCTTTGTAGCTTGTGCGGACGCCAGAAACCGAGAAATGGGCTTCTGCCCGCCCACACCACCCAAACACGTCATGGCTGGTCGTAAATGAAAGATTATGTCGTAATAAGAAAAATGATACCCCTGTCGTCTCTTTTCAAGGTTTCTACCCAGAGTTATGGCAAATAGAAGTTTTTAGGAACTTTTTAAAAGGGGGCGTATATCCTCTAGCTCAGCCCCCCAGTGAGGTCAGCAAGGCAAAGGTATAAATCTAGGATGCTCGATTAGGAAGTTGTCTTTTGCCTGGAGAATCAGCTACAGCCAGCTGTGCGTTAGTACCCTTCCTTCTGGGAAGTTTCTCATCCCCTCATCCACACAGCATACCATTGACTGACATGTGTAAGTTCTTATTTTAATCCCTTTTATTTCTAACTGTCTGTATACAGTTGTGGCCAAAAGTATTGACACCCCTGCAATTCTGTCAGATAATACTCAGTTTCTTCCTGAAAATGATTGCAAACACAAATTCTTTGGTATTATTATCTTCATTTAATATGTCTTAAATGAAAAAACACCAAAAGAATTGTCCTAAAGCCAAACTGGATATAATTCCACACCAAACATAAAAAAGAGGGTGGACAAAAGTATTGGCACTGTTCGAAAAATCATGTGATGCTTCTCTAATTTGTGTAATTAACAGCACCTGTAACTTACCTGTGGCACCTAACAGGTGTTGGCAATAACTAAATCACACTTGCAGCCAGTTGACATGGATTAAAGTTGACTCAACCTCTGTCCTGTGTCCTTGTGTGTACCACATTGAGCATGGAGAAAAGAAAGAAGACCAAAGAACTGTCTGAGGACTTGAGAAACCAAATTGTGAGGAAGCATGAGCAATCTCAAGGCTACAAGTCCATCTCCAAAAACCTGAATGTTCCTGTGTCTACCGTGCGCAATGTCATCAAGAAGATTAAAGCCCATGGCACTGTGGCTAACCTCCCTAGATGTGGACGGAAAAGAAAAATTGACAAGAGATTTCAAAGCAAGATTGTGCGGATGTTGGATAAAGAACCTCAACTAACATCCAAACAAGTTCAAGCTGCCCTGCAGTCCGAGGGTACAACAGTGTCAACCTGTACTATCCGTTGGCGTCTGAATGAAAAGGGACTGTATGATAGGAGACCCTGGAAGACCCCACTTCTTACCCCGAGACATAAAAAAGCCAGGCTGGAGTTTGCCAAAACTTACCTGAAAAAGCCTAAAACGTTTTGGAAGAATGTTCTCTGGTCAGATGAGACAAAAGTAGAGCTTTTTGGGCAAAGGCATCAACATAGAGTTTACAGGAGAAAAAAAGAGGCATTCAAAGAAAAGAACATGGTCCCTACAGTCAAACATGGTGGAGGTTCACTGATGTTTTGGGGTTGCTTTGCTGCCTCTGGCACTGGACTGCTTGACCGTGTGCATGGCATTATGAAGTCTGAAGGCTACCAACAAATTTTGCAGCATAATGTAGGGCTCAGTGTGAGAAAGCTGGGTCTCCCTCAGAGGTCATGGGTCTTCCAGCAGGACAATGACCCAAAACACACTTCAAAACGCACTAGAAAATGGTTTGAGAGAAAGCACTGGAGACTTCTAAGGTGGCCAGCAATGAGTCCAGACCTGAATCCCATAGAACACCTGTGCAGAGATCTAAAAATGGCAGTTTGGAGAAGGCACCCTTCAAATATCAGGGACCTGGAGCAGTTTGCCAAAGAAGAATGGTCTAAAATTCCAGCAGAGCATTGTAAGAAACTCATTGATGGTTACCGGAAGCGGTTGGTCACAGTTATTTTGGCTAAAGGTTGTGCAACCAAGTATTAGGCTGAGGGTGCCAATACTTTTGTCTGGCCCATTTTTGGAGTTTTGTGTGAAATGATCAATGTTTTGCTTTTTGCTTCATTCTCTTTTGTGTTTTTTCATTTATGACAAATTAAATGAAGATAATAATACCAAAGAATTTGTGTTTTCAATCATTTTCAGGAAGAAACTGAGTATTATCTGACAGAATTGCAGGGGTGTCAATACTTTTGGCCACAACTGTATACTGTATTTTGTCTCTTTTGTAAAATCTTTCATATTTTTGTAAACACTGCCTATATTTTCTTGAGTAAATCTACAAAATTTACTTGTTTCATTTTCCTTGCTCTATGACCGGACCGCCATGTCCTTTGTGCTAAATTACGCTACCTTGTGGGTGGGTTCCTGACCTGATATTGGTTTTCATGTCAAACGAGGAGCTGGTGACAGCAAGGTGTCCTGGGGGATTTGGGAGACCCTGGCAGTGACGGAACAGAGGTATATGTGTGTATTTCCTACCTGAGACTGGGGATATACATGCCATCCTCACTGCAAAGTGCCCAATAGCCAGTACATGGCAAGGCAGCCTTTCAGGTGACTACTTTTCATAGGTGTAGTTCCCTGACTTACCTGAGGGTAAGGGGGGTGCCAGAGAGCTGCAAGTACCTAATCAGAACTGGAAAGTGGGATAGACAAGTAAATCCCTGACAATAGGTATAGCATAGGATATAGGGATTAAAGCGAATCTGTCACCAGGTTTGACCGATATGAAATATGGCCACCACCTTTCAGCGTTGATATACAGCAATCTATAATGCTGTATATCTGCCCCCAACCCGACCTATAAGAGAAGAAAAAGACCTTTTATTATATTCTTCTGCTAGGTGGTCTGGTCCAAGGGGTGGGGTGCTGCTGGTTTTTGTCTGGCGCCTCCCTTCTTCTTGTGATGCAGTCCTACTTTTTGCTTTGTGTGGATGACGCATCCTTATGTCATCCACACAGTCTCTCCGACATCACGCTCATGCGCAGGCATATTTCTCTGCCCTGAGAAGGTGCCCGGAAAGGTCAAAGAGATCCAGCTCAAGAAAGGAAAGGATCAATTGTTTCCTGGTCAATATGCGATTATTCCTGGATCTGGAATAGAGGAGTCAGGGAAGGTTTCCAGCCAAACTGTGAGTGTTATAACATACAAACACACCACAAGTGAGAAGGGCCATTATTTACTTGTGAAGTACCAAGGTGTGGGAATATGGAAGCCCCTAGCCCATGACCCATGATTACCGCCATGTGCACCTTACACCTAAATAAGCTACTATAGCCTGCATCATCTGCGGACTTGTTTCCCATTGTATACTGTAGCCATACTAATGGCTGTATAGAAATTGGGAGGTATGTATCACAGGGATGGCAGCGCCCTGTGATGTAGCCCGGAGTGTTTTTTCTTAAGTGTACGTAAGTTCTAAGGCTGGGTTCACATTTGCGGTTGTGTCCGCAGTGTTTCTGACTCATACATCCGCATGCGTGGTGTTTTCCTATCTTTAACATTGTGGACGCAGGTACATGCGTTTGTGTGCGTTCGACTGCGTTTTCTTACGCATGCATGCATTTGCATGCATTTTTGCACGCATTTGCGGTTACAGATAATACGCTGCGTACTCAAAAGCAAATGTGAACCTTACCTAAGTAGTTTTTGTTCACATTTGGGTCCGGGCTACGGGTAGCTCTGAGAGTTGGGAGGGTCGTGCTACCCATTTACCTGGCTCCGTGGTGAGGGGGGCTCACTGTACCCCGTTTTGCCTGAAGGTATGTGTGTGCTTGTGAATTTTGAGGACCAGTGATAAGGTCATGATCATGTGACTAGCCATGTGATAGGTAACTATGAGTGGTTACGGCAATCTAAAGAAGGTATGTTGCACATGTGAGAAAGTGTGTTGGGAGTCTGTCAGCCTGGACAGAGCTCTCCTGTTTCCAGGTGGGACATTGCATAGCCTGGGGAAGCAGTGCTGGCGAGTCTGAGCCAGAGGAGTAGACGGTCTTGAAAACCATGAGTTATGCTGACCGGGGTCAGTGAGAGAGATTTATATGATTCCTCTGCGGATAAGATGGATCCAAGAACCTGCGTGGCCAACAGGTAGCGGAACAGAGTCCGTGTTATGCTGACCGGGCTCAGAAAGAGACTTTGTTTGAATTGATGCTTATGGGATACCTCTGCGGATAAGAGGGATCTGAGAACCTGTGTGGCCGACACCAACAGGTAACAGACAGGGGTCCGTGTTATGCTGACAGACCGGGGTCAGTGAGAGACTGTGTTCATTTTGGTAAAGCTGAATGTGTAACAGACAGTGTAATAGCTGCTGCATACTGGTGAATAATAAACAGAATGGACTCGGTTTAACCCTGAATGTGCCAGTGTTTACCTCTAAGACCTGCAAAGTGAGTAATCCCTGTCCACAGACAGTGTGGAACTTTACAATACATTTGGGTACATTATTCAGCAACTGCAAAAGGAGCAGCCAGCAGCAGAAATTGATGATTTACATGTCCAAATACTTTCAGTGTGGCAGAATATTTCTTAAACAACCGTTATTATTCTTATTGATTAACATGCCAAGGCAAGTAATGGTGTATACATGCACATTGAGTTCATTGTTCTTACTGAATAGACTGAAATATTTTAAAAATGTTAACCTTGTTTCATCATTGACATATCACTATAATTAGGGCCTGCGTTAGGGGCAGGCAGACCAGGCAGCTGCCTAGGGCCCCCGCTCCTCCAAGGGTCCACAGCTAGTGGCCATTATGGGGCTCGAAAGAGAGGCGTGTCACCGCCCTCACATTGCTCATTCAACTCCTAGATACCGATACCGTTGAAAGCAGTGATGGAGGAGAGCGTCAGATGACGCTCCCTCTCCTATCATTCCCCCTCTGCTTGTGACTCAGTGGGCGCGTGATGATGTCACTTCATTGTGCGCCACTCTGTGCCAGCAGTGGAGCTGATGAGACTGGACCAGAGCCTGGAGCAGCGCGGGAAACCAGGAGTGTTAAGTAGTGTATGAGTGTGTATTTGTCTGCATTATACTGTTTGTGTATGTTATAGTGTGAGGGGGGCTGCACTATACAATGGGGGGGCTGCATTATACTGTGAGTGGGGAGCTGCTCTATTCTGTGTGGGGGGGAGTTGCACCATACTGTGTTTGTGGGGGCTGCACCATACTGTGTTTGTGGGGGCTACACTATACTGTGTGGGGGCAGTATTATTCAGTGTGTGGCTGCATTATACTGTGTGTGGGGGAGGCTGCATTGTACTGTATATGTGGGGGCTGCATTATACTGTATGTGGGAGGACAGCATTTTACTGTGTGTGTGTGTGGGGAGACTGCATTATACTGTGTGGGGGGGCTGCATTATACTGTGTGTAGGGGAGGCAGCATTACACTGTGTGTGAGGGGCTACATTATACTTTGTGTGTGGCTGGGCTGCATTATACTGTGTGGGGGGGCTGCATTATACTGTGTGGGGGCTGCACCATACTGTGTTTGTGGGGGCTGCACTATACTGTGTGGGGGCTGTATTATTCAGTGAATGGGGGCTGCATTATACTGTGTGTGGCTGCATTATACTGTGTGTGGGGGAGGCTGCTTTGTACTGTATATGTGGGGGCTGCATTATACTGTATGTGGGAGGGCTGCATTTTACTGTGTGTGTTGGGAGGCTGCATTATACTGTGCGTGAGGGGCTACATTATACTTTGTGTGTGGCAGGGCTGCATTATACTGTGTGTGGGGGGCTGCATTATACTGTGTGGGGGCTGCATTAAACTGTGTGTGGGAGGGAGGCTGCATTATACTATGTGTGGGGGGCTGCTTATACTGTGTGTGTTTGTGGGTGCTGACTTATACTGTGTGTGGAGGGCTGCATTATACTGTGTGTTGGTGGGAGGCAGAATTATACTGTGTGTGGGGCTGCATTATACTGTGAGGGGGCTGCATTATACTCTAGGGAGTGCTGCATTATACTCTGAGGGGGCTGCATTATAGTGTGTGGCTGAATTATGCTCTGAAGGGGCTGCATTATACTCTGAAAAAAAGATGTCCTCAACAGCTTTGAGCACCATGCCTCTGATTCGAAAAACAGGTTTGCCCAACAGGGGTATAGTCGGAGATGGGCTAAGCACGGTTATGATGAGGCATGTAACACCGTACGGGATAACCTTCTTTTTCAGAAGAAAAATCGTGCTTCTGATGGTGAAAAAATTTGCTTCATTTCAACATACAATCAAGAGTGGATGAATATGCAGGACATCATGTCCAAACACTGGGTGCTTTTACAGACGGAGCCCTCCTTGGACCCTGCCCTGGGTGCCTTCCCCCAAATAACTTCTAGGAGGTCAAAAAACCTTAAAGACCTACTGGTCAGAAGTCATTATGTGCCAGCCAGGAATAATCCATTTGGGTCAAGGAGGCCAAACCCCAGGTGCTTCCTGTGCAGCTGCTGTCTTGGCTGCGCCAATATCCTTTGCAATTCCACATTTTCCCCGGTAGATGACCACAAAGATCAGACACCGTATCTCTTGTGGCAGCACTAATGTAATATACTATGCTACCTGTAGCTGTCTGCTAATTTTCATTGGCCTAACAACAAGGGCATTGAGGATACATGTCCAGGAGCATGTGCATGATGTTGGTGTGGCCAAGACAGTGGCAGACTTGTCTGAATTAAAAACTATTCCCGGCACTTTAAGACACATCATGAGTTCAGTCCTAAATCTTGCCAAGTCAGGGAGATTGACATTATTAACACTGGCATCCGGGATGGTAATGTCAAAAAACTTTTGGCCCAGTGCGAGTCAAAGTGGATTGTCACTCTTGGTACTGTAACCTTGAGTGGCCTAAACGAGTGTTTGAGCTTTTCCTCATTCCTATAATTTCTAGAACTTGTATTATCCTATACTTTTGCTCCCATCCCTTAATAATGCATAGTTATGTGTTTTTTATTGTGTATTTTTTATTTCTTTTTCAAATTTTGTATAAAAATTTCTATGATATTGATAACAAGAGGTTCCCTGTTTTTCCTCCAATTGTCTACCCCTTTTTTGCATTTTAGTCTCGGACCTTCTACTAGACTTATGTGGTTGTATGCTATCTTAATCCAAAGTTGATTGGTTGTGCTTATCGCCACCGGGAATTGCAACTACATACACCATCTTCATGATAAATACCATCATTGCTGTGTCCTTTGCATTTTTTATACTTTGTACGTTTCCATATGTGCAGTGCGCATGCCCGCCGTGGTGCTGTGATCCGGCAGTGAGTCCCAGCATCTGTATGGCTGGTGCGCATGTGCGGGAGCCTCTTCAGAGACGCGATCCCGTGCATGACGGCCATGGTACTCCTGGTGGGCGCAGCGGTCGCAACAAACATGCACCGATATAATCGCTATGATTGGCCGCCGGGAAGTTTTGTCATGCTCCGCAGCAAGCGTTCTCTAAGAACGTGTCTTCAGCACTGATGGTGGTTTCTTGATGGATACGCACATCTGGCTATCCCCTGAAAGTGTAGACCTCCTATCTTTCACCAAAATGAACAGGTCATAGATCGCCAATGACTTTTGCACAACAGACTGGGCAGACAAGGCAATGGTGTTGTTTTTAGTGATATGCATTGATCTTGCATTATTGCAGCTTATGAAACCTTTGTCTTGGCTTTTGTTCCCGCTGTTGCTACTGCTGCTGATGTTGCAAACTATTTTTTGAAATGTGGAGACTCTAAGTTTGGTCTCCATCTGGTGGGTTACCTGTTGTGGAAGGGGTGTCAGAGAACTATTATACTGTCTCTACTCTGTGGAAATTGATGTCACTTTAGTGATGTGTAACAATAATTTTTGGAAATGTGTAGTCTCCAAGTTGGGAATGAAGAAGCTGCTGGGAACCAGTGTGTGACGTGTCCAACTGACCTCTGTAATTAAACTAAAGATTTCTGTACCAAATATTAAGTTATGTTTTTCTATTGTATCAATTAGGTATTTCATACAATAAAATGCAAATTAATTATGTAACAATCATATAATGTGATTTTCTGGAATTTTTTTTAGATTCTATCTATCACAGTTGAAGTGTACCTACGATAAATATTTCAGACCTCTCCATTCTTTGTAGGTGGGGAAACTTGCAAAATTAGAATTATATCAAATACCTATTTTCCCCACTGAATAATGTTTTGATTGCCTCTTTTTGCTTTGTATAGCAATTGTTGCAGTGGTCAAAAAAATTTAATTCTGACATTTCGATATTTTTTCTCATTAGGACGTTAAATGAAAAATCAGGCCATAAAACATTTGAAAAAATCTGTCTTCAGATATTTCTCTTGCCCAGTCTTGACGATTTAACATACAGTATGTGTCTTGTTCAGTGGTGGTCAGGTTTCGGCATTCTTTAACTCAGTGGTCCCCAACCTTTTTTGCACCAGGGACCGGTTTCAAGCAAGACCATTCTTCCATGGCCCGGCAGGGCGGGGATGGAGCTTTGGTCATAAGGGGGCGGGGCTATGGACATGGTTGTAGTGTAGCAGTGCATACTTATAATTAAATAACATTTATAATGTGACTCAACTCACCATAGGTTTTGAATGAGTGCTCCATCACCCCCTTCTCCCCATCATTACCTTCTCCCCATCACTCCCTTCTCCCCATCATTGCCTGCACCCCTTCATTGCCTTCACCCCATCATTGCCTTCACCCCATCACTCCCTTCTCCCCATCATTGACTTCACCCCATCACTCCCTTCTCCCCATCATTGCCTTCACCCCATCACTCCCCTCTCCCCATCATTGCCTTCACCCCATCACTGCCTTCTCTCCATCACTGCCTTCACCCCATCACTGCTGTCTCCCCATCATTGCCTTCACCCCATCACTCCCCTCTCCCCATCATTGCCTTCACCCCATCACTGCCATCTCTCCATCATTGCTTTCACCCCATCACTGCTGTTTCCCCATCATTGCCTTCACCCCATCACTCCCCTCTCCCCATCATTGCCTTCAGCCCATCACTCCCCTCTCCCCATCATTGCCTTCACCCCATCATTGCCCTCACCCCATCACTCCCCTCTCCCCATCATTGCCGTCTCTCCATCACTCCCCTCATGGCCTTCTCCTCATGTCCCCATCTCCTCCAGGGCCAGGCTACACAAACACAGACCAACGCACACACACACACACATGTACACACACAGACAGACATACATACACACAGACACCACTTCTCTTCTCTCACCTGCCCGCCGCCTGCGCTTCCTCGCTCTGACACAGCAGCGGCCGCGCTCTCCTCTCTGTGTCAGTCAGAGACAGGAAGCGCGGGCGGCGGGCAGGAAGCTGGACGGGTCCTTGCAGCTCCGCTCCTGCTATTCCCTCTTGCAGGCAGCGGAGCTGGTTGATCGCTCCCTGGCCGCCGCTAAGAACTGCTGCGCGCCGCCCCAGCCCCCGCTACGCCACTGACCGCCCCTGGCTCCCCTTGTGTCCGCGGACCGGCAAGGGCACTGCAGCGGCCCGGTGCTGGGCCGCGGACCGGCGGTTGGGGACCCCTGGCTTTAACTTATCCATGTCTCTGAACACCTTGCAATTCTGGTCACTACAGGGAGGCTGCAATTCAAGAAAAGGACAGCACTGGAGATTAATGTGCTCCTGGTCGCTTCATGTTTGATTCTCCTATAAAGTGTGTTGTTTTTTTTGTTTTTTGGGATCCCTTTGACTGCAACAAAACTTTTGAGGGTTCTTTAATCACGCCTCAATATCTTAGCAATTTCTGATAGACTTGCAACAAGTTTCTCCTTCCTTTGTTCATGTTTAGTGTGGTACACACCATGTTACCAAACAGCACAGTGACTACTTTTCACCCTTTAAATAGGCAGATGGCTGGTTACAATGTAGACACCTGTGATGCTAATTGAGTACAGGACACACATGTCCTTTTGATTAAATTATTTTCAATCATTTTTAGGGATACCATGATTTTTTTTCAGGTCATTTTCATTAGTTTGCTTTTGAATTGTTTAAAGGGAACCTGTCACCCCCCCAGGGCGTTTTTAAGTAAAAGAGCCACCTTCAGCAGCACTAAAGGTACTGTCACACTAAGCGATATCGCTAGCTATAACTTGTGACGTTATAGCGATATTGCTAGCGACATCGCTGTGTGTGACACTTACCTACGACCCGCTCCCCCGCTGGTTATCGCTGATCGCGCGAGAACGTTCAGGACCGCTTCTCGTCGTCAGCTTCCTGCGGCGCTTCCTGTGGAGAGACGAGCGACGAGCGTGGAGCCGGGCGGGAGGACGCAGGATCGCCTAGTGTGACAGGTAAGTAGTGACCCCCGTGGCTTTTCTATTTCTGATCCCTAGTAACGCCGAAATATTGACTTTTATAAATTGCTGCCCATACCTGTATTGAGTCCCATAGGTATGGTGTGTCCCCCTGTATCAGCCACCTCCCAGCCGTCCATCATGCCCCTGTTGCGTCTGTGCGCCTCCTCTTCCTGTGTTGCCATTACATGCCGGCACCTGCGCTGTGCCAACAGTTCTAGGGCATGCGGAGTGTGCACTGCCAGGGAACTGACATCAGGCTATCGCGTCTGTGTGTTGTGAAGTCCCCAGAACCCGCCCCGCAGTGTGTTATGATGTATTCACGCTGCGGGGCTCAGAATCTGGCTCTTGCGCAGTGAGCATCTATAGCCGCGCCTGCCCCCAACTATAGTGAACTGCGTGTGGGGAGCTCAGCTGGCAGGTCAGCTCATCAGATGCTGCAGAGGGAGGAAAGAAAAAGAGGGAGATGGGGGCAGGTGCAGCTATAGTTGCTCACTGTGCAGGCGCCAGATTCCCAGCCCCGCAGTGTGAATACATCATAACACACTGCAGGGCGGGACCTGGGTCCTCCGCAACACGCAGGCGCGATAGCCTGATGTCGGTTCCCGGGCAGCACGTACTGCGCATGCCCGAAGACTGTTGGCACAGTGCAGGTGCCTGCATGTAATGGCAACACAGGAGGAGGCGGTGCACAGACACAAAAGGGGCATGATGGACGGCTGGGAGGCAGCTGATACAGGGGGACACAACATACCTATGGGACTCGATACAGGTATGGGGAGCAATTTATAAAAGTCAATATTTCGGCATTACTAGGGATCAGAAACAGAAGAGCCAACTTCACAGAGTGCAGCATTAGTGCTGCTGAAGGTGGCTCTTTTACTTAAAAACGCCCTGGGGCGTGTGACAGGTTCCCTTTAACAGAAAAATGTAAAGTAAAAAAAATACAATGTCTGATTTTCATTAGTTAATATTCAGGAAACTTACTAATTTAAAACTACATTTGTCAGTTTCAAGTTATTTCAGTGACCATTGTTGGTATTTCTTACTTTAAAAGAAAAGTACCAACAATTTTGTACACATCTGTGTGTATTTACAGTATAGCAGGGAAAATTAGTTTTTGATATACTGCTGACTTTGCAAGTTTTCCTAACTACAAAGAATGGATGCGTCTGTTACTTTTTTAATTGGAGGTACACTTCAATTTTGAGAGAGAGAATTGTGAAAAAATCCCGAAAATTATATTGTATGATTTTTACATGATTAATTTGCATTTTATTGCATGCAATAAGTATTTAATACAATAGAAAAGCAGAGCTTAATATTTGGTACAGAAACCTTTGTTTGCAATTACAGAGGTCAGATGTGTCCCGCAGTTCTTGACCAAGATTGCACACTTGCAGCAGGGATTTTGTCCCATTCCTCCATACACATCTCCAGTTCTTTCAAGTTTTGAGGCTGTCACTTGGCAACTTTGAGTTTCAGCTCCCTCCATAGATTTTCTGGGTCTGGAGACTGGCTAGGCCACTCCAGGACCCTGAAATGCTTCTTAAGGAGCCACTCCTTAGTTGCCCTAGCTCTGTGTTTTGGGTCATTGTCATGCTGGAAGACCCAGCCACGAACATCTTCAATGCTCTTATTGAGAGAAGGAGGTTGTTGGCTAAAATATCGCAATACATGATCCTATCCATCTTCCCTACAATATGGTGCAGATGTCCTGTCCCCCTTTGCAGAAATACACGCCCCAAAGTATGATTTTTACCCCAACATGCTTCTTAGTTGGGAGGGTGTTCTTGGGGTTGCACTCATCCTTCTTCTTCCTCCAAACACGACGAGTGAAGTTTTTACCAAAAAGTTCTATTTTGTTCTCATCTGACCACATGACCTTCTTCTATGCCTCCTCTGAATCATCCAGATGGTCATTGGCGAGCTTTAAATGGGTCTGGACATGTGCTGGCTTGAGCAAGGGGACCTTGCATGCCCTGCAGGATTTTAATATTTGAGACTGTGATCCCAGCTCTTTTCAGGTCATTAACAAGGTCATCCCGTGTAGTTCTGGGCTGATTTCTGACCTTTCTCAGAATCATCCTTACCCCACAAGGCAAGACCTTAATTGGGGCCCCAGACAGAGGAAGATTGACAGTCATCTTGTGTTTCTTCCATTTTCTAATAATTGTGCCAACATTTCTTTCTTTCTCACCAAGCTGCTTGCCTATTCTCCTTTAGCCCATCTCAGCCTTGTGCAGGTCTTCAATTTTGTCCCAGGTGTCCTTAGACAGTTCTTTGGTCTTGGCCATGGCAGAGAGGTTGGCGTGTGATTGATTGTGTGGACAGGTGTCTTTTATACATGAAATGAGTTCAAACAGGTTCAATTAATAAAGGTAATGAGTGCAGAGTAGGATGGCTTCTTATATAAAAATAACAGGTCAGTGAGAGCCAAAATTCTTGCTGGTTTGTAGGTGCTCAAATACTTACTTAATGCAATTAAATTACATTTTATTATGTAAAAATCACACGATGTGGGCCAAGGAGAAAAAGAACTGGACTGTTGCTCAGTGGTCCAAGATGTTGTTTTCAAATGATGAAAGTAAATTTTGCATTTCATTTGGAAGCCAATGTCCCAGAGTCTGGAGGAAGAGTGGAGAAGCACACAATCCAAGCAGCTTGAGGTCTAGTGTGAAGTTTCCACAATCAGTGATGGTTTGGGGAGCCATGTCATCTGCTGGTGTAGGTCCACTGAGTTTTATCAAGATCAAAGTCAGTGCAGCCATCTACCAGGAAATTTTAGAGCACTTCATGCTTCCCTCTGCTGAGAAGCTTTTTGGAGATGGAAATTTTCATTCTCCAGCAGGACTTGGCACCTGTCCACACTGCCAAAAGTACCAATACCTGGTTTAAAAACCACATATTGATGATGTCCTGATGATCTGGAGGGGTGACAAAATTTAAATTAGTGCATTTATTGCATATCTCAATAACAATTCCTGCAATATGACTTTCAGCTTTGAACAAAATCCACACACTATTTCCTTTTTGGATCTTCAACTCACAGGTAATTCCCATGAGAAAAATATCAGCTGTGGTCTATATAGGAAACCAGTTTGTGGAAATTCCCACGAACATGCAGCAAGCAATCATTCGAAGCATATCATTAATAATATCCCTACTGGAGAATATATTAGAGCTAAACGCTGCTGTACAACAGAGGCTTTATATTCTGCTTAATGCCAAATTATTGATAAACGCTTTTTATGCAGAGGATATAAAAAAATATATTGGAAAATGCCAAGAGAAAAACTGATATGAGGAGTAGGGAGGATTATTTAAGGGATAGTGTACACACACAGAATTTGGATATCTTTCCGGTTCCTGAAATAGTTTTTTCTATTATATACAGTAATCAATTTAACAAGATAGTGGCAATTGTAAAGAAGTTCCTTCCCATTCTAAATACTGACCCCACTACACAGAAAATTCTTTCAAAGGGTGTTAAATTTGTATCAAAACTTGGGGTTACTATTGGCAACTGTCTTTCACCCAGTGATCATTCGTCTAATAGGAATTTTCATAGGGAAGCCCAATCCACATGGCTTGCCACATTGGGCTCATATCGTTGTGGCCATAAAACATATGGCGCCTGCAAATATATGGTTAATTCCAAAAATTTTTCTTCTTTTCAGACAAATAAGACCTATGATATAAACTTTCTCATGAATTGCAGTAGTACTAATTTGGTGTACCTCATTTGCTGCGAACAATGCCATCTGCAGTACGTGGGATACACCACGCGTTCGCTCCGTAAACATTTATCGGAGCATATTTATGGTGCTCAAAATCGTACTTCATGTACTCCCTCGGGTGCATCTCGACATTTTTTGCAAATGCATAGGGGTGATGTATCTCATTTAAAAGTTATGGCTATTGATAAACCAAATCTAAACTTCAGAGGAGGTAATATAACATATGAATTATGAAAATGTGAGGCAAAATGAATTCTGTGTCTGCAGACAAGAACGCCTGGCGGTTCAAATTTGAAAAATGATCTAAGTTTTTTATATTGAAAAATTGTTTTTTGTTTTTTTTTTGGGTCTCATGCGTTTTCAATTCTGTTTATAATATATACTGGGTTAGTTGCCTCTATATATAGATGGTTTGATGGTACTCTTTGCAAGCATATGATTGTTTGAGTTTATTAGCGGTTCACATTGAGTTAATTCATCAGGTGCATACTGATTTGTCTTCAGTTGGTAGCGCAGGATATACGGTTGGGAATTTTTAGTATGTGGTCATTATGAGTAAGACTCTGTCCAGTCGAAACGCGTAAATGCCTGTGTTCACCATGGTTTTTTAACCTGTATCCTAGATTTCTCAATAAAGATTCTATTTTTAAGTAAGAAGATGTGCTGGAATATTTGGATCCTTGTATTTATGTCAGTTTGTGACATTTCCTAGCACCTTCAGCAAAGAACTGCCTCCAATGTGACAAGTAAAGTAGGTGAGCTGAATATATTCGTTTCTAGTTTAAAAACCACAGGATCACTGTGCTTGATTGGCCAGCAAACTCACTTGACCTTAACTCAGAGGCATATCTAGGGGGGCAGCCGGGGCATTTGCCCCGCTCGCAGCCGGCAGGGGTGCGCAGTCGGGCTGCCTAATGCAGCGGTCTGCAGTGTCTCACCTGGCGGCTGCATTCTGCTGACCACCGGACTGGGAGTCAACAGTTCTATGTGTCAGCTGTTAAGCTGACACCCGGCACAGAGAAGCTGCAGCGCGTCAGCTCCCAGGGATCAATTGTACTTCCGTCTGTACAGACGCGAGTAAAATTAAAGCTCTGACCACCGGGTCAGAGCGGTGCCAGCAGCGTGAATCAGGGCATGTGATCACACTGCTCATGTCACTCGCCAGCGCCCAGAAGCGCGAAGAGCATCAGTGGTAAGTGCTCCTCTCTGGAGCTGAAGAAAACACCAAAGATTAAGGGGGAGTACATAATGTGGGGGGGTTTGGAGTGGGGATGGGAGGTTATTTAATGCGTGGAGGGATTTAGAACAGGGATGGGCTACTTAATGTGTGTGGGGGATTTGGAGTGGGGATGGAGATTATTTAATATGTGTGGAGAGATTTGGAGTGGGGATGGGGGGATTTAATGTTTGTGGGGCGATTTGGAGTGGGGATGGGGGGATTTAATGTGTGTGGGGAGATTTGGAGTGGGGATTGGGGGATTTAATGTGTGTGGGGAGATTTGGAGTGGGATGGGGGATTTAATGTGTTTAGGGAGATTTGAGGACACAAAATGAGGAGCATATATGTATAAGGGCATGTATGAGGAAACAGTATGGGGGATGGGTGCAGACACAGTATGGTGAGTGGGGGGATGGTTGCAGATGGTTGCAATGTCTCTTTGACACTTTTTATTCTCTACTCCACCCAAGAGTACAGGCCCCAACCATGGAGCTTCAAGCTGACAATCTAGCCAATCATTTCAAAGAAAAAATTGACCACATCCGACAGGAAATTGTCTCCCAATCACCATACCATGCATTGTCCTCCCTCCCCCACTGCATCTAGTTCACTCTCTGATTTTGAACCAGTCACAGAAGAAGTAAGCAGGCTCCTTGCATCTTCTCGCCCAACCACTTGCACCAGTGACCCATTTCCGTCACACCTACTCCAGTCCTTTTGCCCTGCTGTCACCCATCACCTAACTAAAATATTTAACCTCTCTCTTCTGGTATCTTTCCCTCCTCATTTAAGCATGCCATCATACATCCACTACTTAAAAAACCATCCCTCGACCAAAACTGTGCCGCTAACTATAGACCTGTCTCTAATCTTCCCTTCATCTCTAAACTCCTGGAACGCCTGGTCCACTCCCGTCTTATCCGCTATCTCTTTGATAACTCTCTTCTCGACCATCTCCAATCTGGTTTCCGCTCTTTACACTCTACTGAAACTGCCCTCACTAAAGTCTCTAATGATCTACTAACAGCTAAATCTAATGGTCACTACTCCATGCTAATTACCGTGGATCTCTCTGCCGCATTCGACACTGTGGATCATCAGCTCCTCCTCACTATGCTCCATTCCATTGGCCTCAAGGACACCGTTCTCTCCTGGTTCTCCTCCTATCTCTCTGACCGTTCCTTTATTGTATCTTTTGCCGGTTCCTCCTCCTCTCATCTTCCCCTTGCTGTTGGGGTTCCTCAAGGATCAGTCCTAGGCCCCCTTCTCTTCTCTTTGTACACTGCCCCTATAGGTCAAACAATCGGTAGATTTGGTTTCCAGTACCATCTCTATGCTGATGACACCCAATTATATGCTTCTTCTCCTGACATCACGCCTGCCTTTCTAGAAAACACCGGCGATTGTCTAAACGCTGTGTCTAACATCATGTCCTCACTATATCTGAAACTGAACCTGTCAAAGACTGAACTCCTTGTATTTTCTCCCGCTACTAATGTACCTATACCCAACATTGCCATTTCCGTGTATGGTTCCACTATTACTCCCCAGCAACATGCCCGCTGTCTTGGGGTCATACTTGACTCCGAGCTTTCCTTTGTCCCCCACATCCGATCACTGGCTCGTTCTTGTTACCTGCACCTCAAAAACATTTCTAGAATTTGACCTTTTCTTACTTTTGACTCCGCAAAAACTCTTACTGTTTCTCTTATTCATTCTCGTCTTGACTATTGTAACTCTCTTCTAATCAGTCTCCTCTTACCAAACTCTCCCCCCTCCAATCTGTCTTGAATACTGCTGCCAGGATCATATTCCTCGCCAATCGTTACACCGATGCCTCTTCCTTGTGCCAGTCATTACACTGGCTACCCATCCACTCCAGATTCCAGTACAAACTTATTACCCTCACCCACAAAGCTCTTCATGGCTCAGCACCACCCTACACCTCATCCCTTGTTTCAGTATACCATCCTACCCGCGACCTCCGTTCTGCTGATGACCTGAGGTTAGCATCCACAATAATCAGAACCTCCCACTCCCATCTCCAAGACTATACACGCGCTGCGCCAATTCTTTGGAATGCACTTCCCAGGTCATTACAATTAGTCCCCAATCCCCACAATTTTAAGCGTGCCCTGAAAACTCATTTATTCAGACTGGCCTACCGCCTCAACACATTAACCTAATCTATCCCTATGTGGCACAGCCAAAAGTTTTTACCAAAACCAGGTTCCCAGCATCATGTTCCCACATGCTTTATGCATCCATTAGCCCTCTGTGTCTGTACTGTTACACACTTAACATTATGGCTGGTCCTTAAAATCAGGGCAATTGTTACCACCCACCTTTCGTGTCTCCCTTTTTTTCCTCATAGATTGTAAGCTTGCGAGCAGGGCCCTCATTCTTCTTGGTATCTGTTATGATCTATGTGATTATTGTTATGCTGTAATGTCTATTGTCTGTACATGTCCCCTCTGAAATGTAAAGTGCTGCGGAATATGTCGGCGCTATAGAAATAAAATTTATTCTTATTATTATTGCAGATAGGATGGGGAGCGAATGGGTGAATGTATGTGGACACAGTATGAGTAGGGATGGGAAAAATGTATGTGGACACAGTATGGGGAGTGAGGGTGATGGGATGTGTGCAGACACAGTATGGGGAGTCAGGGATATGTGTTAGCACGCAGTATAGAGAGTGAGGGGGTAAATATATGAAGAGACAGTATGGTGAACAGGGGGGATGTGAGAGGAGACAATATGAGGAGGGAGAGGAATAATGTGAGGCGACAGTATGGAGGGAGAAAAGTGAGTGGGCACAGAATAGAGACTGAGTAGTAGGGTGTAGCATGGGGGGACATTTTAAGGGCACAGTCAGGAGGGGACAGTATACCAAGGAGGGGTAGTGTGATGAAAAGGTACAGTATAGAGACTGAACCCTATAGGGAGGACACAGTGTGAGAGGACAGTGTGAAAAGGTATCCGTGTCTGGAAAGGAGAGGTCAATGTGAAGACTATGTACCAAAAGAGGGACAGTGTGGGGTCATATTTTGTGCAGACAATATCGTGAGGGTAAATTATTAATTCAGGGCAGGGCCGGACTGGCCATCTGGCAATTCTGACAAATGCCAGAAGGGCCTGTCTGGTTATTGTCTGCCTTGTCTGCTACATTCTTAACACAATCGATGTGCTCAAGGCACCCATGCTGTTAAGAGTTGTGACGGAGCACAAAGTCGCTGACTTCGTCACTTACCCCAGCAGGCCAAGGGTATCATTAGAAATATTGGTCATGTAGTAAATCTTCCTTTCCTCCATCCAGAATAATATTAATAATAAACCCCATCTGGTGCTTGGGGATGGGGATAGCGTGGGCCTGTGCAATTTCAAATTCCAGGGCTGACTTTCAGCCCCAGTCCGTACCTGATTCAGGGGCTCCAGCGTACTGCAGATATTTTTATTCAGGAGCATTATAATGACACTTCTATCTTTAAGGGCATCGTGTGGAGACTTGCTGCAGAAGACCGGAGAAGAAGAAAGTCTGCAGAGACGGCTGTGGATGAGAAAACTCATCATGGGGTCTGGACAAGATGAAGAACAGAAGAACGACTCCAGAGACAATGTCATCTATAAGGTACCTGGATGTAAATATTATGTGTGATACTGACTAATTCTCATGTTTTTATTTATGTTAGAAGCAATAAAGGGGTTATCCAGGTTTGTGCTGAGTCTGCATTCATTCTATGAGCCTGCAGACTTCTGAATTCTCACAGTGCTCACTGAACGTTGTTAGGATTCACTCATGCCGGTGATTTACATACATGTGATCACATGCTGACTAGACATGTTTGGCCTCACTCAATGAAAATGAAATGAGCAAGGCCGGGCACATCTAGTTGGAATGTGGCCAGAAGTATACAAGTCACATGCTTGTGCTGACATGACCGTGTACTCTTGTCACCGGTAAGGGAGAATCCTAACAGTGTGCAGTGCATTCGCTGTGAGAATTCAGAAGCCTGCAATGTCAGATTTAGCTCTGCAGGTTCCAGTAGTCATCACATGGACACCCCAACACATATGCGACTCTCAAACTTATGGTCCTCTGACAACAAACTTCTCTTCCTGCTTCTCTCAGTTTTTCACTGAACATTGAGAGCATTAGGGAGAGCAGCTCGTCGGTACATGACTAAGTGTGCAAATCACATGTGTGCTTGGGGGTGGGGGGCGCCGAATGGAATTTTTGCCCCCGGTGCCAGAAAGCGTAGATAAACTTCTGCTGTAACCCCATAGAAAATCTATAGGGGTATTGTTAAGAGGAAGATGAGAGACACCTGACCCAACAATGCAGACGAGCTGAAGGCTACTATCAAAGCAACCTGGGCTTCCATAACACCTCAGCAGTGCCACAGGCTGATCGCCTCCATGCCACGCCACACTGATGCAGTAATTGATGCAAAAGGAGCTCGACCAAGTATTGAGTGCATTTACTGAGCATACATTTCAGTAGGCCAACATTGTGGATTTTAAAATCATTTTTCAAGCTGGTGTTATAAAGTATTCTAAATTACAGAGATAATGACTTTTGGGTTCTCATTAATTGTAAGCCATAATCATCAACATTAACAGAAATAAACACTTGAAATAGGCTACTCTGTTTGCAATGACTCTATCTAACATATGAGATTCACTTTTTGTATTGAAGAAATGAAATAAATTAACTCTTTGTGTGTGTATATATATATATATATATATTACACTTCAACTTATGCTCTTAAGCATCTTCACAAGGTCTTTTGCTGTTGTTATTGGATTGATTTATATTTTTCACACAAAAGTATGTTCATCTCTAGGCAACAGAACACTTCTCCTTCCTGATGGCTGTGTTGTCCCATGGTGTATATAATCTTGCATATTATTGTTTGAACAGATCAACGTGGTACCTTCAGTTGTTTAGAAATTACTCCCAATGATTACCAGAGCTGTAGAAATCTACAATTCTCTTTATAAAGTCTTGGCTGATATGTTTTGATTTTTCCTTGATGTCAAGTGAAGAAGCACTTAGTTCTTGAAGAGAGGCCTTAAAGTACTGGCACATTTACTTTTGAAATTAACCCCTTAGTGACAGAGCCATTTTGCAGCTAAATAACCAGGCCAATTTTTACAATTCTGACCATTGTCATTTTATGAGGTTATAACTCTTGAACGCTTTAACGGATCCCGCTGATTCTGAGTTTGTTTTTTAATGACATATTTTACTTCATGTTAGTGGTAAAATTTATTCGATATGACTTGTGTTTATTTATGAAAAAAATGGAAATATGGCGAAAATTTTTAAAATTTTGCAATTTTCTAAATTTAAATTTTATGCCCTTATATCAGAGAGCTATGTCACACAAATTTCTTAATAAATAACATTTTACTTTACATCAGCACAATTTTGGAAACAATTTTTTTTGTTAGGAAGCTATAAGGGTTAAAAGTTGACCAGCGATTTCTCATTTTTCCAACAAAATTTACAAAACCATTTTTTTTAGGGACCACATCATATTTAAAGTCATTTTGAGGGGTGTACATGACAGAAAATACCCAAAAGTGACACCATTCTAAAATCTAGACCCCTCAAGGTGCTCAAAACCACATTCAAGAAGTTTATTAACCCTTTTCATGCTTCACAGGAACTGAAGCAATGTTGAAGGAAAAAATAACATTTAACTTAAACTTTTGCAAAAAATTTAATTCAGAACCAAATTTTTTTACTTTTACAAGTGCTAAAAGAGAAAATGAACCACAAAATTTGTTGTGCAATGTCTCCTGAATATGCTGATACCCCATTTGTGGGGGTAAACCACTTTTTGGGTGCATGGCAGAGCTCACAAGGGAAGGAGTGCCGTTTGTCTTTTTCAACGCAGAATAGGCTGGAATTGAGATCGGACATCATGTGGAAACCTCCAACAAGTGACTCCATTTTGGAAACTAGACCCCTTAAGGAACTGTGTGGTGAGCACTTTGAGCCTCCAAGTGCTTCACAGAAGTTTATAACGTAGAGCTGTGAAAATAAACATTTTTTTTCCACAAAAATGGTCTTTTCACCCCCAAATTTTTATTTTTACAAGGGTAACAGGACAAATTGCACAACAACTTTGGCGGTATAATTTCTCCTGAGTACGCCCATACCCCATATGTGGGGGTAAACCACTGTTTGGGCGCACAGCAGAGCTCAGAAGGGAAGGAGCACCGTTTGACTTTTTCAATGCAGAATTGGCTGGAAATGAGATTGGATGCCATGTTGCTTTTGAAGAGCCCCTGATGTGCCCAAACAGTGAAAAAAAACCACAAGTGACACCATTTTGGAAACTAGACCCCTTAAGGAACTTATTTGGATGTCTGGTGAGCACTTTGAACCCACAAGTGCTTCACAGAAGTTTATAACACAGTGCAGTGAAAATAAAAAATCATTTTTTTTCCTCAAAAAATGATTTTTTAGCCCGCTATTTTTTATTTTCCCAAGGGTAACAGGAGAAACTGGAACAAAAAATTTGTTGAGCAATTTGTCATGGGTACACCGACATCCCATATGTGGGGGAACCACTGTTTGGGCGCGTGGGAGAGCTTGGAAGTGAAGGAGTGCCATTTTGGAATGCAGATTTTGATGGAATGTTCTGCGGGCATCATGTTGCATTTGCAGAGCCCCTGGTATGCCTAAACAGTAGAAACCCCCCACAAGTGACCCCATTTTGGAAACTAGACCCCCAAGGAGCTTATCTAGATGTGTGTTGAGCACTTTGAACCCCCAATTGCTTCACAGAAGTTTATAATACAGAGCCATGAAAATAAAAAATCATTTTTTTCCACAAAAGTGATTTTTTAGCCCCCAATTTTTTTATTTTCCCAATGGTAACAGGAGAAATTAGACACCCAAAGTTGGTAAATAGTGGAACCCCCTCAATTCTTGCTGCAACCCTAACCCCAACACACCCCTAATCCTAACCCTAATCCGAACCCTAATCCTAACCCTAATTCCAACCTTAATCCTAATTCTAACCCTAACCCTAATTTCAACCCTAATCTTAATTCCAACCCTAACCCTAATTCCAACCCTAACCCTAATTCTAACCTTAACTCTAATTCTAACCCTAACCCTAATTCTAACCCTAGCCCTAACTCTAGCCCTAACTCTAACCCTAGCCCTAACCCTAACCCTAGCCATAGCCCTAACCCTAACCCTAATGGAAAAATTAAAATAAATATATTTTCTTTATTTCATTTTATTTCCCTAACTAAGGGGGTTATAAATGGGGGGTTATTTACTATTTTTTTATTTTGATCACTGTGATAGTTTATCACAGTGATCAAAATGAATGAATGGAATCTGCCGCTTGGCAGATTCGACGGGCGGACTATGCATGTGCCCGCCATTTTCTTCCGGGACCAAGATGGCGGCGCCCACTGGAGGAGGCCGGAGGGACCCAGGACCACCGGGAGGGGACCCAGGACCACCGAGAGGGGACCCAGGATCTCCTCACATCAGAGGAGAGAGACATTAAATGCAAAATTGCAGCTTTTTTTTGCAATCGCCGTTATAGGGTTAATAACAGCAATCCCAAAAGCGAGGTCGGTAAAAACCAAACTGAATCGTGTTTTCTGGGGTCTCGCCTACCCCCAGCAACTGAGACCTCGGAGAAAATCTGATGCTGGGGGGCGCTATTTACTTTTTCCACAGAGCTGTTAATTAATGGCGCTGTGGTTTAAGTGCCCTTAACTACCGCCGTTTTAAGGCTTATCGGCAGTCGCTAAGGGGTTAATTCAAACTAGTTGGCCCATGCGAAATTTTCGCACATTGGTCGTCGGGGGCGCAGGCAATTTCAGAAGAAAGCAAACTGGTCAAATGTAAATGCATTTCATGAGATGATGAACACAGACAGATATTTATATATTTAGATTGGTAATACAATAAATTGGTTTGATAAATAGAGGCCAAAAAATGTCTTCCGGTTGAGTTGCCAACTGCACGTCATTGTTTCTTTCTGCAGGTTTATGAAAATGAATGTTTAAACTGTATTGAGTGACAAAATTGTGAATGCGTGGTTTGTTTGGCTCTTTTCTTGCTGAAGGGGACACGTTTACCTTTCAAATGGTGTATCCTGTGTGTGTGTGGCGAAATATTCAGCGAAAAAGCAGTGCATGTTTACAAATGTGTTTGCATATGTGACTCACCTGCAGTGAAGTGTGCAATCCTTCAATGTGAAATAGGCTGGGCAAGCACTTGGGCAAGGTGGAAACACCCCAAGGCAAATGTTTGGATTTGTTTGTGATGTCTGTAAGCGGCTTTGTGGTAGTGTGCTTTGGGGTGGTGTGCTGCCACCTGCAGGTAATTTGACCTTTCAAATGGTGTATCATTTTTTTGTGTGGGTGGAGTATGAATGGAGCAAGTGTGCAATTCAATAGGCAGTGCATGTTTACAAATGTGTTTGCATATGTGACTCTCCTGCACTGAAGTGTGCAATCATCCAATTTGGCTGAAATAGACTGGGCTAGCAGTTCAGCAAGCTGAAAAGCCCCAAGGCAAATGTCTGGATTTGTTTCTGATGTATGTAAACAGCTTTGTGATAGTGTGCTTTGGGGTAGTGTGATGCCGCCTGCAGGTAATTTTTCCTTACTGCAGGTTTATGAAAATTAATGTTTAAAATGTATTTTGTGATCAAATCATGGGTGTGTGGTTTGTTTGGCTATGTTGTTGCTGAAGGGGGCAAGTTTACCTTTCAAATGGTGTATCACTTGTGTGTGTGGGTGCAGTATGAACGGAGATACAAAGTAATCACCGAAAAACAGTGTTCAGAAATAGAACAGAGATTATGTCAATTAGTTGTAAGCCATTACATTATTTTCTCATATTTTCCAAACTATTTAGACAGAGTTAACCAGGAGCATGTAAACTTCTGACCCACTGGAATTTAGATTTAGCAAATTATAAATGAAATGATCTGTTTGCAAACATTTGTTAGAAAAATTACTCATGTCGTTCATAAAATAGATATTTGAAACAAATTGCTAAAATGATAGTTTATTGTTAAAGAATATGTGTAGGGGTTAAATATGAGTTTTAATTAATTTTAAGTGCATGCAAAGTTATGATTTAAACTGTATTCATATTATGCATATTGATGAATAATTTACTGAAAACGGGTCACACGCTGCCAAATATATACTAGAAATAATACATTATTGTGTATACTTTGTTAAGCTTGTAATGGAATCTGTCGCCAATTGTGTGCTCTCAGAGATTAGCGTGATGAAAAGATAGAGACCCTGATTCTAGTAATATATCATTTACTGGGTTGCTTGCTGCAGTTTCGATAAAATCCGTGTTTTTTCTTCCAGTTCTCTGAAAGCTGAGCTCTGTATAACCCTGCCCACAGCGCTGATTGGCAGCTTTCAGTATACACTGTGTATAGGCAGAAAGCTGCCAATCAGTGGTGCGGGCAGGGTTATACAGAGCTCATGACTAAGGAGGACTACATGGCAGCAAGTTTACTACATTGTGTGCAGAATTATTAGGCAAGTTGTATTTGAGAGGATTCTTTTTATTATTGAATAACAGATATGTTCTCAATCAACCCAAAAGACTCATAAATATCAAAGCTTAATATTTTTGGAAGTCGGAGTGGGCTTTTTTTTTAGATTTGGCTATCTTAGGAGGATATCTGTTTGTGCAGGTAACTATTACTGTGAAGATTTATTAGGCAACTTAATAAAAACCAAATATATACCCATCTCTCGTTTATTTTCACCAGGTAAACCAATATAACAACACAAAATTTAGAAATAAACATTTCTGACATTCAAAAACAAAAACAAAAAAAAATCAGTGACCAATATAGCCACCTTTCTTTACGATGACATTCAAAAGCCTTCCATCCATAGATTCTGTCAGTTGCTTGATCTGCTTACGATCAACATTGCGTGCAGCAGCCACCACAGCCTCCCAGACAATGTTACGAGAGGTGTACCGTTTTCCCTCCCTGTAGATCTCACATTTTATGAGGGACCACAGGTTCTCTATGGGGTTCAGATCAGGTGAACAAGGGGGCCATGTCATTATTTTTTCTTCTTTTAGACCTTTACTGGCCAGCCACGCTGTGGAGTATTTGGATGCATGTGATGGAGCATTGTCCTGCATGAAAATCATGTTTTTCTTGAACGATACCGACTTCTTCCTGTACCACTGCTTGAAGAAGGTGTCTTCCAGAAACTGGCAGTAGGTCTGGGAGTTGAGCTTCACTTCATCCTCAATCCGAAAAGGTCCCACAAGTTTATCCTTGATGATACCAGTCCATACCAGTACCCCACCTCCACCTTGCTGGCATCTGAGTCGGCGTGGAGCTCTCTGCCCTTTACTGATCCAGCCTTGGGCCCATCCATCTGGCCCATCAAGAGTCACTCTCATTTCATCAGTCCATAAAACCTTAGAAAAATCAGTCTTAAGATATTTCTTGGCCCAGTCTTGACGTTTTATTTTATGTTTCTTGTTGAAAGGTGGTCGTTTTTCAGCCTTCCTTACCTTGGCCATGTCCCTGAGTATGGCATACCTTGTGCTTTTTGATACTCCAGTAATGTTGCAGCTCTGAAATATGGCAAAGCTGGTGGCAAATGGCATCTTGGCAGCTTCATGCTTGATTTTCCTCAATTCATGGGCAGTTATTTTGCGCCTTTTTTTATCAACACGCTTCTTGCGACCCTGTTGGATATTTGACATGAAACGCTTGATTGTTCGGTGATCACGCTTCAAACGTTTGGCAACTTCAAGACTGCTGCATCCCTCTGCAAGACATCTCACAATTTTTGACTTTTCAGAGTCCGTCAAATCTCTCTTCTGACCCATTTTGCCAAAGGAAAGGAAGTTGCCTAATAATTAAGCACACCTTATATATGGTGTTGATGTCATTAGACCACACCCCTCATTACAGATATGCAAATCACCTGATTTACATAATTGACAGTTGGCTTTGAAGCCTATACAACTTGGAGTAGGACAACATGTATAAAAATGATGATGTGATCAAAATACTCATTTGCCTAATAATTCTGCACACAGTAGTCCTCTAGTGATAATCTATTGCTGATAAAACTGTGACTTTATCAAAACTACAGCAAGCAGCTTAGTGAGTAGGACTATCACATTGCTGGAATCAGGGTCTCTCTATGCATTATTCTGTTCTCAGATTAGATTTCAAAAACTAGTTGACAAAATATATTTAAGGGTATTTGCACACAACGTCTTTTAGATGCAGACCGGCACGCCATGGTTTTCCTAGGTGGAGCCATTTCAGGAAAAATCAAGTGGTCTTCCTCCTCCAGCAGCTTCTCTAGTGGTTTTGCTGTTTTACCTTTTTTCAACAAATTATGAAGAGTGAGCGGCTTCCCAGCAGAAAATGAACACGTTACTTGTTTTGACCATTTCATGGTTTCCGTGTGCTGGTTAAAAGAAGTTAAAAAAACCCTCAACATTGTGCACAGAAACATCGTTTTTTCATTACTGTGCACTATGTTAATGTTTGTGGAACTTTTTCAGGCAGGTTCCAGGCAGAATCTGCATGAAAAAGATGTCATGTGTGCAGACACCAAGCCTTATTCCTATAAACCCGGGAAGTCTCATTAAGAGTATAAATATATGTAACTGTTGTTGGCTTGTAGCTGAGAACTGCACTGTACACAGAGAATTGCGACTATGCATCATTTATAGGTGAAACCTGCACATTACCTATACTTACACATGGGCACAAATCTGCATGGCAAAGCTATGGCAAATAGTAATAAAACTGTATGCAGGTTATGCCATATGATCTCTGCTGCGGAGTAACAACAGTCCTGCTTAGTGACTTCACTATATCAGTGGTTGTAACCATGGATAAACAGTGATTTTACCAAAACTACTACAAACAGCCCTGTGAATGACTCATCACTGGTATCAGGGTCTCTGTCTCTACATTATGCCCCTCTCAGATTAGGTGGCAAAAACCTGGTAACAGAATTGCTTTAATAGATTAAAAACAGATAAAAGAAAAATAATGGAGCTGGTGAAAAAAATATTAACAAATGTAAATAGAACAAATATAAAGTGTCTGTTATGCAAATTTTAAGGTTTCCCAAGTTCTTCTAAGTGGCATTTATTCGAAGTATATATCCTTTTCTAATATATGTCAGCATTTTTATTTGTCTCTGTAGTGAAAATATGCATTTGTAGACAATGTATGACTGGCAGTAAATTAGCGTCAGTTCTTAGGCTGCAGCTCTTCACAAAGGTCATAACCTATGTTATCCTGAGCAAAGGCGGCTTTTCTAGTTCCAGGTGCCTTCCTGAGACCACACCTAATTAGAACCATTTCACACCTCTGATGCCTTTGAAGGGAGACACCAAATGGGACCTAGTTGCAGCCTGACACTTTCTATTTACTATGGGAAAGAAAGGATAAGACAAAGAGCATTTAGAACAAATAATGTATTCATTAGTAAAGTAGCCATGGTCCAATCATAAACCAGGAATTAGAATATTAACATGAAAGGCTGGTCTAGAGATCTGGTCTCCAGGCTAAGCCAATAAAGTGGGCCCTCCACAAAGAAAGTTGTTCACAGATTGAGGGCAGCCAAGCTGATATGATCCATTTTCATATTTCCTCCTTCAGGAAATAGCATAACAGACTGCAAAGTTTAGATATGTCTGTAAGTTTCTCCCTTTTCTATAATAATAAATGCCCTAAGCAGCTTCCGGTTGTAACAACTTCCGTCCAGTTGTAACCGGTGACGTCACCGCACACCTCTTTCCATGTTAACCCTCAACACACACACTCCTCTCACCTTTCACCATCTCCACTCACTCTTTCACTCCACATACGACCCTTTCTCTCACTCCGTCTCTCATACTCACGCCGTCATCGCCGCTGATCCACGATCCCCGACATCTTCTTCCGCCGGCGCCATCCTGGATCCAGACGTCCTCCACGCCGGCGACATGTTCTTGCGGCGACGCCATTTTGGATCGGCGAAATCCCACGATAGTCAAGATGGCGTCGCCGCAAGAACATGTCGCCGGCGTGGAGGACGTCGGGATCCAAAATGGCGTCGGCGAAATCTCGCGAGATTTCGCCGACACCATTTTGGATCCCGACGGCATCCATACCGGCGACATGTTCCTGCGGCGACGCTATTTTGGATCGGCGAAATCCCGCGATACTCAAGATGGCGTCGCCGCAAGAACATGTCGCCGGTGAGGACGACGTCGAGATCCAAAATGGCGTCGGTGAAAACTCGTGAGATTTCGCCGACGCCATTTTGGATCCCGACGTCGTCCACGCCAGCGACATGTTCTTCCGGCGACACCATCTTGAGTATCGCGGGATTTCACGATACTCAAGATGGCGTTGCCGCAAGAACATGTCGCCGGCGTGGACAACGTCTGGATCCAGGATGGCGCCGGCGGAAGAAGATGTTGGGGATCGTGGAGCAGCGGCGATGACGGCATGAGTATGAGAGACGGAGTGAGAGAAGGGGTCGTATGTGGAGTGAAAGAGTGAGTGGAGATGTTGAAAGGTGAGTGGAGTGTGTGTAGCATCGGGCCATAGTCTAGTATTTTTATAACTGTTTCGCACATTTGTATGTCACTTTTTATTTCCATATTTTTGTATCCTTTTATTGCAAGCACTGTACATTTCTATTAAAGCTTAAAACTTTAATACTTTTGAACGTTGCATACTCTAAAAGACCCTATAACCTTAGAGAGTGTGATACTGGTGATTGGCAGACAGTAGTAGTAGTATTTCCGGGACTCATCGCTCACATGTTTGGTGAGTGGTGGCAGAGTGTGTGAAGCAGGGTACATGGTTCATGTTGGGGTGTGATTTATGCTCCCAGTGCAGCATAGGACAGAGATTGAATGCTGGATTGAGTGAGGGGAGATAAATTAACCCATGCAGGCTTAACCCAAAGTGACGTGCTGAGAAGCGGGTACGTGACAGTCTCATATTGGAAATTTCCCCAGATTGTTGCGCATAATATTCCTGTAGACAATGTATAATTGCTGCTTCACTATTAAATTGAATGTATCATTAGAAAATGAACTATTGTTTAAATTACATGTTTTTTATTTTGGCTTTTTTCATATAATTATCTTTATTACAAAAAAAGCAATGTTGCAATTTTCACACTGGAGCAATTTTAGCCTAATATTTCCTCTCCTTTCAGGAGGTTTTTATCATCAGAGGCAGGATTACAATGACAGGTAACACCTCTATACATAGGTGATCACAGAGAATCCAGCAGTCACACTAAGGATGTCACAGCTGATCATTTTTTGATTGCACATTCCCTTTAAGATTGTCATGATCCAGGTTGGATATGACAGGTTTTGAATAAGTAACCTTTTTTTTTCCTTTGAGCTGGTTGCTTAGAGTTAGTTTTGCCCCCGGTGGCCATTAGGGTTATTACACAGTGGTGTCTTTTGGTCTAGTTTGCCCCTGGTGGTGGTGAGTGTTATTGCACGGGAATCTCTAACAGGTGTGAGACTTTGGCTCCTAACTATAAAGGTGTGTCAGGTGTTCTCACTCACGTTTGGTGATATTGGTCTTTTCCAACCATCCTTGGTGAAGGAAGGAACTTGAGAAGAGTCCCGGGCAGCTCAGTCAGAATCCTGGAGTGGCAGCTATGGTGTCAGCGAGGAGTTCTTGCAAAGCTTGGAGGAGTGGCAGCTATGGTGTCAGTGTGGAATTCTTGTAAAGCTTGGTGGAGTGGCAGCTATGGTGAAAGCTGCACTCAGATGCTGGACTCTGTTGCTGGAAGAGACCTGCACTCAGATGCTGGACTCTGTTGCTGGAAAGCTACACTCGGATGCTGGACTCTGTAGCTGTAAAGCTGCACTCAGATGCGGAACTCTGTTGCTGGAAAGCTGCACGCAGGTGTTGGATCCGGTTGGAGGAAAAGATGCACTCAGGTGTCAGACTCTGTTGCTTGGACCATTAGCAACAGAGCAAAGCTAAGTGGTGCTTCCCTGTTTGTCACTTTCCTCAATGTGTGTTTTAGTGCAGTGGTGGGATTAGTTTCTGCACCGTCCACTTTACTAGTAAGGGATTGGTTCAGGGCGAGCTAGGGATTTCAGGTATCCTGATCGGTGCCCGGTGTGGAACCGGCCTAGGGATCGTTAGGAGTGTAGAGACACTGACTCAGGGGAGTGCAGGAGGTCTCCACTTCCCCGTTCCCTATCGCAGGGCCACCATTGTAATTGTTTTCCCCTTTATTCTGAAATTTGCCCTGCTGGAGACGGTGTATCCAGACATACGTGTACTACTGAAATTCGCCTGCTGGAGGCGGTGTATCCGGCTGCATGTTCTATTATTTAAATTCACCCTGCTGGAGGCGGGGTATCCAGGGTCACGAGTGTCATATAAATTCACCCTGCTGGAGACGGTGTATCCAGTCACACATGACCATGACAAAGATAGAGCGAAATAGTATTCCTGAAAATTCCACAATTCAGACTACAATGAAGATTGGCTGTTTTGTATTTGTTTGCAACAATCAGTTTAGCTAAATATCTTTAGTCGATTGGGGTGCATGAGGAGAAGGACTTTGTGAGTGATTCCTGTGCTGAAACTTCATTAAAACACCACTGCAGTGTTGGTTTTTTATTTCATCACTGAAGTGTTGCCAGTTGCCACTAATGTAAATTCCCTACCCCTAGTATAAGGGTATGTGCACACGTTGCGGATTCTGCTGTGGATTTTTCCGCGTGGATTTTGCTAAATCCGCAGGTAAAATGACCTGCGTTTTACCTGCGGATTTAGTGCAGATTTACTGCGGATTTTCTGCAGTTTTTGTGCGGATATCGCCTGCGTTTTTACACCTGTGGATTCCTATAATGGAAGAGGTGTAAAAACGCAGCGGAATCTTCACAAAGAATTGACATGCTACTGATTTAAATCCGCAGCAAATCTGCACGGAAAAATCCGCAGCATATTATGCACAGTGTTTTTCATTTTACATTGGTTAAAATGGTACTGTACGCAGGGCCAAATCCATTGCGGATCCGCAACATGTGCACATACCCTTATACTTACCAGCTGCTGTATTTAGCTCTATCTGGTGCCACTCCGATCCCTAGCTGCCATAATGAGACCGCACGCTCTGATGACTGGAAGTCAGAGGTAACAATCACAAGCTCTCAATGTAAGTCTATGAGAATCTCATTCTGGTCTCGTTCAGGCTCTCATAGGTTTACGTAGAGAAATGACTTCCGGTTCACCCAGTAAACACTGGAGAAATTCTGCAGGTCACTAACTACAGAAGACCAGCAAGAGCGGCACCGATAATAGATGAAGATGGTGGCTGGTAAGCATGAGACTTAAGCCCCCGTCTCACATAGCGAGATCGCTGTTGCGTCACCGATTTTGTGACGCAACAGCGATCTCGCTACGTGTGACACATAGCGGTGATCGGGCCCCTGCTGCGATGTCACTGATCGTGCTTGAATGTCCTGGGTCATTTTTTGATCGCTGATGTCCTGCTGGCCAGCATGCATCGCTGTGTTTGACAGGGACAACGACGAATGACCTCAATACTACAGGTCTGAGAGACAGGGTGCCAATAACCGTCGTATCGTTCCGTATCATTGCTACGTCGCTGTTGAGATCTGACTGTTTGACATCTCACCAGCGACGTCATAGAGACGCACCAGCGATCCCTACCAGGTTGCATCGTTGTCGGGATCGCTGGTGCGTCACCAAGCGTGACAGTACCCTAAGTGCAGGGAACTTAGATTAGTAGCATCACTCCAGCGGTGAAATAAAAAAGTGAAGTGGTGCTTTAAATAGATTATTAGTGCCCTGTTTGTCTTATACCTGCACTGTCACATCACAGTTGCATCATCTAACCATAATGAACTCTTTGTGCGTTGTCCTTGTGCATTACAGAAAGAGACACGGGGCATGGAGGGGAACCCAAAATAATCAAGAGCACTTCATGTTCTACACTCATTGATGAAGTTCCTATTATTAAGTTCGACCCCGTTCCACATTACGCTATGGCTCCACAATAGCACCCCTACCTCCTGCCGTATCAGTAGTGTTTGAGGGTCTGTTCTAAGACCAGGAAGATGTCTCATTGCCCCCGATGGTTGATGGTGAGACATCGCACCATGTATGACCAGTTAGGTAAAGAAAGCCGCAATCACGCATAGACTGTAAAGCTCACAATCAAATTAATAGTTAAAGAGGGTAGACATTTCTCCAGTCTGTGTCAGGGAATTGTACATTCAGACATGAGTTCTATTACTTTGATGAGATGATCATTTAATTCTTTTGAAAGCTTGGCTACATTTGTGACTTAGATGCTTTTTGAAGCGAGCAGCTGTAATAGGTGACATTTTATGCTAATAGCTCGTCATTTGCAGCCTGCCTGAGAGACCCTTGTGTTATTCAATATATTTTTTCTTAAGAGAGTTTTTGAGTTGGTAGATACAAATGAGTCATAACATTTAAGCTCTCTATCACATTCACAGCTGTTACAGTTATTACCCTGAAGGGCATTGAGATAGTCATCTTGAGATAAGTATCTATGTGATGGTTAAATGTACAATTCTTATGTGGTCCCAATTGTATTTGCAACTTGAAAGCACGCTACATTTTATCACTTTTTCCTGTAGGAAAATTGAAACTGTGAAAGATCGATTTGCTTCTCACTCTTGGAAAAAAAAGAATATTATTCCAATGATTGAGATCAAAGATCATTTACTTTACAGAATAATGGAAGTTTACTTTGCGAGAATGGTGGGGAGGTGGTTACACAGCTAGAGTGTTCATACTTCAATCAAAAAGAAAAACGAGGATTGTACGAGAAGTAGTTGCATCTAATTGCTCGTATTATAGACAATCCACTTGAATATGGATCATATAGGAGCAGCTAGTTTGTTAATATAGAAACATTTATTGTAGATAATAGTATCCAGGTACTCCTCCTAGGACTGGGTTTAACTCTTTAGAGAGAACTTATCTGCTACCTTTCCATAGAGCATGACGGTAGATGATATGTTTAGTTGAGCAGGCTAAATTTAATATACAAATCTACATCTTTCAAGGAAAAATGTGAAATTTGTGAGTGCACAATACTCCCTACTGCCACCTACAATGCATCTTTCAGGGGATTTCAGAAGGTGGCGCTCTACAGCTCTATAATAGCATTTAAGGGTGGTAGAATTTCATGCAGTGGCTATGAAAAAAATATATCACACTTTATTAGGTGCAGGAGGAGCCATCATTTTCATGTTCAGAGTTTTCTCTCTTTATTGTGCAAAAGCTGTCAATCAGTGTTAGGTGGGCTGGAGTTGACAGCTTATAAATATCAATGAATCCACATAATGGTAGATCTCCAGCTTTACCCCCTAATAAAATGTGGTTTAATCAAATATATTGCATGACAACTAGTATGTCATACGTTTGCTGTACTTTATTCAACTCTCAGGCAGCATAAACTCAGTTACTTTTAATCACATCCATGTACATTTTCAGATGATTACTACTTTTGATGAATTTTTAAGATTATAATATGTTTTTAGTTATCAATATTCCTCATTGATGAAATGTTCCCACGTTCAGCCTTGTCCCAGATCCTGAGACCTTCAGTTCCAGCAAAGCTTCCATATTTGTAATATGCCTGCTGAGAGATGGTGAATAAGCCTATTTCAATAGGCAATCCTGCACCGTCATGCCGCGCTCATCCTGGGCGGGGACTCTGCACCTGACGTCACCACTTCCGGTGCTGCAGCCGCTCCGGGGATCCCGTCATGTGCACCTCTCGCTCTTGATCCTGTGGCTGTACGGCTATGCCTGGCATGCATGCGTGCCCTACTCTGCTCTGACTGCAGCCACGCCATCTCTATGGTCCTGGAGGACCTAACCCAGAAGTCCCACTGCTCTTGCCCTATATCAGGCTACCTATTCCTATGGGAGGTGCCTGATTTTTGTTGTGCTTCCCTGCTAGTCCTGTTTGGTCCCTGCTCGGTCGCACTCTGTATTCAGGTCCCTTGTCTTGTGCTCTGCCATGCTCCTTAGCACACGCTCTGCTCCTGCACTGTGCCCTGTCATGCTTCTTAGCACACACTCTGTTCTGCTCAGTGCCCTGTCGTGCCTCCTAGCACACGCTCTGCTCTGTGCTCTGTTGTGCTCCTTAGCACACGCTCAGCTCCTGCCTTGTGTCCTGTTGTGCTTCCTAGCACACATTCTGCCTTGCCTTGCACTCAGGCATGCTTCACAGCACGCGCTCTGCCTAACCCTGTACTCTGGCATGCTTCCCAGCACATGCTCTGCCTAACCTTGTACTCAGGCATGCTCCCTTGCTTGCACCCTGCTTTGCCCACACCCGGGCGTGCTTGTCAGTGCGCGCCATACGTGCTCCCGTGTATTCGCCTTGCACTATCCAGTACTTAGTGCACCCCCGTGTACACGCCCTGTATAGTCCTGAACCCTGCGTATTCCCGTGTACACGCTTTGTATGATTCTATACCGAGCATGCTCCTGTGTCAACGCTTTGCACACTCTTGCACTCTGCACGTTCCCTGTTGCACCTTGCTCAACAGACTCATTCGTGTCTTCTGTGAGCTGGCCACCTGGTTCCAGCAGTCATGATACTAAGCCCCCCTGGGTCTGCCCCTGACACTCCCTGTAATGGGTGGTGGTCCTCACTAGGTCCGTTCGCCCTGGGTGGGCTGGTATCACGACCCAGAGGATCCACTCTAGGAGTCGTCACAGCACCCTTCTCTACTTACACATCAACTTTGACAGAGAAGGTGCTTGGCTTAGCTATTGAAATAGGTTTGGCAGCCGCACCCTTCAAGCATAGAGAAGGAAGAGGGAGCTTTCTTCTCAAAAAAAGCCTGGCCAAAAGTAGAAGTGCCATGACTCATGACTGCAGCAGACTGAAGAACATCAAGGCACATTTTATTGATAAAGTGTACTTGCTACATTTTATATACATTGATAATATTTTGGGTGAGATATGGTCACAAGTGGTCAAAATTGTTGGTACCCCTCGTTTAATGACAGAAAAACCCACAATGGGCACAGAAATAACTTGAATCTGACAAAAGTAATAATAAATCAAAAATCTCTGAAATGAAAGTCAGACATTGCTTTTCAACCTTGCTTCCATTGAAATTTTAAAAAAATAAAACTCATCTGTAGTGTTGAGCATTCCGATACCGCAAGTATCGGGTATCGGCCGATACTTGCTGTATCGGAATTCCGATACCGACTTCCGATATTTTTTCAATATCGGAATTCGGCATCGGAATCGGAAGTTCAGTTGATTGACGGCCTGACGTCATCATGATGCGCGGTGTGTGCGCATCATGATGCGCCGTCATTTCGGGCCTTCCGGGGGTCTCTGCCGGCCTGCCGGGGGGCTGTGCCGGCCTGCCGGGGGGCTGTGTGGACTGCCCGGGGTCTCTGCCGGCCTGCCGGGGGGCTGTGCCGGCCTGCCGGGGGGCTGTGCACCCTGTGGGGGTCTGTACCGGCCTGCCGGGGGGCTGTGCCGGCCTGCCGGGGGGCTGTGCTGATGTCCGGGGGTCTGTGCAAGCATCGTCCGATGGGACTACAAGTCCCATCGGGCGATGCCTGCTACCATGACAGTGATTGACACATTAGCCAATGATGGGACAGTAGTAGTCCCATCATCCGGCTAATGTGTTAAATGTTAAAAAAAAAAAAAAAAAAAAAAAAAAAAAAATACTACATACATACTACATGCTACATACATACTACATATATACTACATACATACTACATACATGCTACATACATACTACATGCATGCTACATACATACTACATGCATGCTACATACATACTACATATATACTACATACATACTACATACATACTGCATGCTACATACATACTACATAAATACTACATACATACATACTACATGCATGCTACATATATACTACATGCTACATACATACCACATACATACTACATGCATGCTACATATATACTACATGCATGCTACATACATACTACATATATACTACATGCATGCTACATACATACTACATGCTACATGCATGCTACATACATACTACATACATGCTACATATATACTACATACATACTACATATATACTACATGCATGCTACATATATACTACATACATACTACATATATACTACATGCATGCTACATATATACTACATACATACTACATATATACTACATACATGCTACATACATACTACATACATACTACATATATACTACATGCATGCTACATATATACTACATGCTACATACATACCACATACATACTACATACATGCTACATATATACTACATGCATGCTACATACATACTACATATATACTACATGCATGCTACATACATACTACATGCTACATGCATGCTACATACATACTACATACATACTACATGCTACATACATACCACATATATACTACATACATACAATACATTCATACAATACATACATAGACATACAGTACATATAACATAGAGTAACATACTTACCAATACTTGTCACATTGTTCCCCGAAGCCATTGTCTTTCCGGAATAAATATTAACATAACAAACCACAAAAATACTCACCCACGATCCGAAGCAGTCCACGAGTGTGTCCCACGACGATCTTGGGTAGAGAACTGCAGCATCAGATGATGCTGCCGTTCTCTACGGGCTGCAGGAATCCAATGACGGAAGGTAGGTATCCTTCCGCACTGTATTCCTCCGCCACTTAAAAAAAAAAAAGTCCCTAGTCTCACTTTATGCCATTGCTGTGTGGGAAATTCCCACACAGCAATGGCATAAAGTGAGACTAGGGACTTTTTTTTTTTTTAAGTGGCGGAGGAATACAGTGCGGAAGGATACCTACCTTCCGTCATTGGATTCCTGCAGCCCGTAGAGAACGGCAGCATCAGCTGATGCTGCAGTTCTCTACCCAAGATCGTCGTGGGACACACTCGTGGACTGCTTCGGATCGTGGGTGAGTATTTTTGTGGTTTGTTATGTTAATATTTATTCCGTAGACGACAATGGCTTCGGGGAACAATGTGACAAGTATTGGTAAGTATGTTACTCTATGTTATATGTACTGTATGTCTATGTATGTATTGTATGAATGTATTGTATGTATGTAGTATATATGTGGTATGTATGTAGTATATATGTAGCATGTATGTAGTATGTATGTAGCATGCATGTAGCATGTAGTATGTATGTAGCATGCATGTAGTATATATGTAGTATGTATGTAGCATGCATGTAGTATATATGTAGTATGTATGTAGCATGCATGTAGTATATATGTAGTATGTATGTAGCATGTAGCATGCAGTATGTATGTAGCATGCATGTAGTATATATGTAGTATGTATGTTGCATGTAGTATGAATGTAGCATGTATGTAGTATGTAGTATGAATGTAGCATGTATGTAGTATGTAGTATGAATGTAGCATGTAATTTTTTTTTTTTTTTTTTTTTTTACATTTAACACATTAACCGGATGATGGGACTACTACTGTCCCATCATTGGCTAATGTGTCAATCACTGTCATGGTAGCAGGCATCGCCCGATGGGACTTGTAGTCCCATCGGACGATGCCTGCACAGACCCCCGGAGCCTGCACAGACCACCGGCAGGCCGGCACAGCCCCCCGGCAGGCCGGCACAGCCCCCCGGCAGGCCGGCACAGCCCCCCGGAGCCTGCACAGACCACCGGCAGGCCGGCACAGACCACCGGAGCCTGCACAGACCCCCTGGCAGGCCGGCACAGCCCCCCGGCAGGCCGGCACAGCCCCCCGGCAGGCCGGCACAGCCCCCCGGAGCCTGCACAGACCACCGGCAGGCCGGCACAGACCACCGGAGCCTGCACAGACCCCCTGGCAGGCCGGCACAGCCCCCCGAAAGGCCCGTACAGACCCCAGAGAGGCTGTACAAGGGCAGGAAAGGGTTTTTCTTATTCCGATACCGGAAGTCCCATAGACTTGAATGGGACTTCCGGTATCGGAATCGGCGATACCGATACTTTTTTTAAAGATCGGCCGATACCATCCGATACGATACTTTGAAGTATCGGATGGTATCGCTCAACTCTACTCATCTGTGTTCACAAGTTGTGGCTGAGTGCGACACTGCTGCAACCTAGTGCCATGGTTTTCAAAAATCACAGGAAAAAAAATGTAGTTGTAACAACAAGAAACGGCACTGCGGACACAATGTGTGAATGCAGGCTTAAAGTTGAATATCCATAGGCTAACAATAGTTGTATGACAAAAAATGTGGAATCAAGGTCCTACTTGCACTCGTAAAAAAAGGACACAGCAGAGAGTGGTGCTCAGAGGAAAATAATAGAATGAATAACGTCAAAACACCTCTAGCACTCAGAACAATATCAAAAACGAAGTTACTTCCAGAAATATATTCATTTATTTCATCTTTTTATTTGATCTCTTTATGCACTGGGAATTCACAGCCAATATATAAACTTGTACAGCAGAGTATTAAAGCCCAACGTTTTGGCCCATCTGGCCTTTATCAAGGGTTAATTCTAAATAAACAGAAAAGAAAATTATAAAAAATGTAAAAAATGCAAAAAATACAAGAAATACAAATAATGCATGAAATAACAATATAAAGGTATAATATAGTCATACAAAAATTCCTAGCCAAAAATACCTTCTGTACAAAAATACCCTGCATAAACAAATGCCCTCTATACAGCGAAAAAAGGGATAAAAAACTGTATAAAATTCCATACAAATAAACAAAATACCGCATAAAGAAAACATGCTGCTGAAGTCCAAGGACCTCTGTAGAACATTCTGAGACAAAACAAATTGTATCCTCCATCTTATAACATAAATAACAAAGAGAAAAACCCCCTGACAAGCAGGTCAGAGACACCGAGACATAAAAGAAAAAAAGGAAAAACGTTCCAGCAGAGAGGGAAAAGGGATAAACGCAGTGAAAATGAAAAAAAAGAAAGGAAGATAAAGAAGAAAAAAGGAAAAAGAAAGGGAAAAAAAGGGGGAAAAAAAGAATTACCTGCACCTTGACATACGTGCACGTGGTGAATCCCAAAGAGCGTCCCCCTGCAGTGCAAACCGGAACTTTTCTAATGACGTGAAAGTTCACATGACCGGAAAACAGGTGTGCGCCAATAAAGGCCATAACAGTGAGTACGTCTGCACATGTGCTTGTGGTCCTCCGTGAAGATTACCTTATTTAGCCAAAGCAAAAAACCCCGACGTGTGCAAAGGGCTCAATTCACAACCAATGCGTTTAAATCAAAGTGCACATAACCGCATACCAAGCAGTCCACAAAATAAAAATAATTTAGAAAAAGGAAAATGAAAATAGCTTAAAAAGAACCAATTCCCTACGTTATCTGGAAAAAAAGGAGAAACAAATAATATTATTACCAATAAGAAAAAACAGAAACATACACTTTGCATAAATGCAAAAATACATAAGATATTTAGGCCATCAAAAGGTAACCTCATATTCCCTATTCATCCCCAATGGTTCTAAAGTTTGCAAAGTATATATCCAATACGCCTCCCTAGATTTTAATTTTTTAACCCTATCACCACCTCTTCTTAGAGGAGGAATACAATCGATTATCTGGTATTTTAATTGTGAGATGTTATGTCCTGCAGATAAAAAATGAGCTTGGATCGGCAATAATGTTTTTTTGCAACGAATCGTAGACTTATGTTGCGATATGCGGTCCCGGATATGCTGGGTAGTCTCACCAACATACCCGAGACCGCAAGGACATTTAACAAGATAAACAACGTATGATGACTCACATGTGTAATAACCCTTAACTGGAAATCTCCTTCCCGATCTCGGATGTGTAAATGTATCACCTCTATTAATATTGGAACACTGCAAACAGTGAAGGCATGGAAAAGTGCCTCTTTTCTGCGTAATTAAAGTTCTTTGTCTATCCAAGGGTCTGTCCGACCCAATGTCAGCCCTGACTAATTGATTCCTAAGATTAGAGGGTCTTTTATAACATGTGATAGCCAAGTGTTGAAACTCCGTAATCTCCGGATAACAATCTTTCAGAACATGCCAATGCCTAAAAATACTCCCTCTAATAACACGTGTGAAAGGATGGTATGTGGTAATAAAAGGTATCCTACATCTATTCTTCTTCTGAGTAGAAGGAGTAGTCAAATTTATTTCAGAATCAAAACGTGACATCTGCGGGGGATAACCTCTCTGTATAAACCTCAAGGACATCTCCTCATGTCTGATCTTTCTCTTGGACGGATCAGATACAATACGTCCTATTCGATGGTGTTGTGACTTGGGGAGAGACTTTTTAACATGCACCGGATGGCAACTCGAAATATGCAAGAGGCTATTCTTATCCGTAGGCTTAGTGTATAAATCTATATCAAGAGTCCCGTCAGCCCCAATAGTTATGAGTGTATCCAAAAAATCGATGCTAGACAAGCTCATACTCGCAGTGAATGACAAATTGGGAACTGCAGCATTAATATCACGGATAAACTCATCGAGAAAATTTTGATCCCCCTCCCATATCATGAATTCATCGTCAATGTATCGCTTCCAAAATAAAGAATGTGTTTGAAAAAGTCTATTGCTATAGATGTAGGTATCCTCAAAAATAGCCATAAAAATATTTGCATATGGACATGCCATATTCGACCCCATTGCAGTCCCGGTACGCTGTTGGTAAAACTGATCTGCAAACAGAAAAAAGTTTTGGTGCAATACTACAGATAGCATAGCTAAACAAAATTGAAGTTGCTGTGGCGAAAAACTGGTGTGATTAGTCAAAAATTGATGCACAGCTGAGATTCCTCTATCATGATTAATACAAGTATACAAACTATTCACATCTAAGGTTACCAATGTACAACCCAAGGGAATGGGAGAAACATCGTGCAATTGAGTCAAGAAATCCGTGGTATCCTTTAAATAAGAAGGGATATGAACAAGCATGGGAGTGAGAATCCGGTCGAGGGTCATAGAAAGTGGTGATAGGATAGAACTAATGGATGCCACGATAGGATGTCCAGGTGGATTTGTCAGGTTCTTATGCACTTTCGGCAGTACATAAAAAACTGGTACAATCGGATGTTGATTAATTAAATATTCCTTAAGCTTGAGGTCAATGGTGCCATTAGCGGCATAAGTATCTACTAATTGCTTAATGATTTTAGCTATATCACCAGTGGGATTTCGATCTAGGGGCATATATGTAAATCTGTCACTCAATTGAGACTGAATAATAGACACATAATGGACTCTATCCATTACAACTATTGCCCCGCCTTTATCGGCGGGCTTGATGACAATTTGTTTATTATCCCTTAATGACCTAATGGCATCATTTTCTACTGGTGTCAAGTTTCTATGAACACGCATTGACCCCTTGTTAACATCATTCAAAAAGAGTTTAATATCCTTTTCCACCAATGCTACATAAGTTTCAATGGGATGATAAACTCGAGGAGGTTGGAAACTACTAGGGCTATAAAGTCCCAATTCTTTAAGTCTAAATTGTGAACATGGTTCCATCTCTCTATCAGAGAAAGCTACATTGTTAGAATTATATGAAGGGACTCTGTTAAAATGTGCCTTCAAGCATATAGATCTAAAAAAACGATGAAGCTCCTGATCTAATACGAAACCATTGAACGGAGGGGTTGGGCAGAGTGATAAACCCTTTTGCAAGACACTGAGTTCTGCCGGGGAGAGATTGTATGACGAGATGTTGCATACGATCTGGTCCCTACCTGAGAGCGGGTACGTACCCGTGAGACCTCGGTGACGGGAATGTCCGTGGCCCCACCTCGTTGGCCTCTTGTATAACGTCCCTTCCTCCATCCTAAAAAAGGAGTGACGGTCCTGGTTAAATAATCGCTTTGTGAACCTGACGAAGTTGAAGAATTGCCCCGGCGGTAGCCACCTCTTTCTCTGTAAAAAGTTGTATCCCGCCATCTATAAACTTGATCCCTGTGATAATCCTCTGTGTCCCGCAAGAATTTCGATTTCTTCCTTTCTTGCAATTGAATCCTGAAGTCCTCAATGGTTTTGTTAGTTTTCGCCAAGAGAATATCAAATTTCTCTGTAGTTAGAGTCCCACTTAATTGTTGCTTAAGAGTGGAAATATGTTCCCCTGTAGACACAATCTCCTTTTCAAGATATTCAATAGTGAGTATAATGATGTCCATGGAACATTTATTTAGAATGCCCTCAAACTTAGAACAAAAATCCGGTTTGTCTTGGAAAAGGGTGGGTCTTAGAGAAACACGAAGCCCCCTTGGTATCCTTTTGACTTTATGGTATTCAGCCAATGTTACATAGTGCAGTTCCAAAGCTGTCTTTTTCCTAAGCTCCCTTTCCAGGTCCCGTGACCTAATCCCATCTGAGGGAGTGTGAAGAAACTCTCCAGGGATATTTACACGAGAAATTATCTCTTCAATTTCAGCTGATCCATAAGACACTGAATTAAAAGACATTTGTACGGCAATAAACGGAGCAGAGGACCCAATATAAACAATCAAAAAATGTGGAATCAAGGTCCTACTTGCACTCTTAAAAAAAGGGCACAGCAGAGAGTGGTGCTCAGAGGAAAATAATAGAATGAATAATGTCAAAACACCTCTAGCACTCAGAACAATATCAAAAACAAAGTTACTTCCAGAAATATATTCATTTATTTCATCTTTTTTATTTCATCTCTTTATGCACTGGGAATTCACAGCCAATATATAAACTTGTACAGCAGAGTATTAACGCGTTTATCCCTTTTCCCTCTCTGCTGGAACGTTTTTCCTTTTTTTCTTTTATGTCTCGGTGTCTCTGACCTGCTTGTCAGGGGGTTTTTCTCTTTGTTATTTATGTTATAAGATGGAGGATACAATTTGTTTTGTTTCAGAATGTTCTACAGAGGTCCTTGGACTTCAGCAGCATGTTTTCTTTATGCGGTATTTTGTTTATTTGTATGGAATTTTATACAGTTTTTTATCCCTTTTTTCGCTGTATAGAGGGCATTTGTTTATGCAGGGTATTTTTGTACAGAAGGTATTTTTGGCTAGGAATTTTTGTATGACTATATTAAACCTTTATATTGTTATTTCATGCATTATTTGTATTTCTTGTATTTTTTGCATTTTTTATAATTTTCTTTTCTGTTTATTTAGAATTAGCCCTTGATAAAGGCCAGATGGGCCGAAACGTTGGGCTTTAATACTCTGCTGTACAAGTTTATATATTGGCTGTGAATTCCCAGTGCATAAAGAGATGAAATAAAAAGATGAAATAAATGAATATATTTCTGGAAGTAACTTTGTTTTTGATATTGTTCTGAGTGCTAGAGGTGGTTTGACATTATTAATAGTTGTATGACAGTCAGCCTTTATCAGAAGTAAATTTAAATTAATATGAAACAGCTCATTTAGGCCGAGGCTACACAGTCACTTTGGCCACGACACCTGTCACACAGCGAAAGTTTGATAGGAGTCACAATACAAGTGAATGGGGTCACATTGAGACTTCAAGTATACTGTGACCGTGACAAGAAAGTTTACAAAAATCTGATGCAGCTGGACTTTATACGACTTGCTGGTGGAGAATTTATATAAGGAAGAAGATAGTCAGCAGAGGCATCGAAGGGGCCATGGCAGAGGCGAAGACCCTACCCACTATCACGTCGCAATGCAAGGAGACTTAAACTTCTAATGATGATTTTATAAAAACCAGGCTACAGATTTCATCAATGAAATAAATATGTATTAAATCAATATACTAGTAAGGAAATTTAGTTTAATATGTATTTCCCAGATGACAGGTTCTCTTTAATGCAGTGACCATTATGCAGTATGGGGGCTAATGTGGGAGCAATTATTTAGCATGGAAGCTAATGTAGGGGCTATTATACTGTTTGATAGTTAATGTGGGGGCAATTATACAGTTTTGGGGCTAATGTGAAAACTGTTATACAGTTTGGGGCTTACTATAAGGGCCATTACACAGTGGGAGCCAATGTGTGGGCCATTATACAGTGCTGAGGCTTATATGGGGGTCATTATACTGTGTTTAGGGGGAGCAGTGGGGACAGCATACTATGTATAGAGAAGGTATGGATATATAATACTATGTACAGGGGAGTTGTGGGGACATCATGTATGGACATTATACTTTAACAGATAAAGGAGCTGTGGGCCCACTATACTGTGTATAGAAGAGCTGTACATTAGGGGACTAAGCAGACTTTAAATGTTAAGTGGGCACTTAAGAATTATTGTTGTTATCGGGGCACTCAGAGTAGGGTGGCCGTCAAAGAGGCAAAATGTGGACATTGTTTGATTATAGGGAAAAGTCGGGGTCGTCCCGAAACACGAAAACCAATGTAAGTCAATGGGGAATAAAAGTCGGCAGTGAGAGGAGGACAGGAAACACACCTACAGTGCCCATTTGAATGCCAAAAGCATCAATTCTTCTTACTTAAGCTTGTCAACCTTAATTAACTTCATAATACAAGTTACGCACTGAAAAATGGGGGTTATTTGGCTAAAGTTGTGGGGGGGGAGGGCTGGCTGCAGGTTTTCATGTGCCCTGGGCGAAAGAGCGCCCCTTTAACACATACCACAACTCATCATGCTCCGATACGGCAGAGAAATAGCGGTATAGTACAATGAAAAATACTTCACTTTTTACATCTCATGACGAGGCCCATCTATTTCTCCATACAGAATCATTGGTCCCATATAATGTTTGAAACAGTATATGATGAGCTCCACATAATGCTACAGTATATGTTGGTCCCCATGGATGAAGCTCTACTGTCTTATGGGCTCAAATAATGCTCCAAACATAATGGGTCCCATTTCTAATGCTCTAGTGTATAATGGGCCCTGTAAATGCTGCTCCAGTGTCTGATGTCCACCTTTGGAATGTTCCAGTGTATGGTGGGCCTCATCTATCATTCTCCAGAGTATAGTGCTCCCCAAAAATTGCTGTCCCAACATTGAAAACAATCAAATAAGTCTCCTCGCTAGGGAATCTCTGTACTAGTCTGGACTCCTCGTCGTCCCCATCTTCCATCTCACTGCACAGTATTTCAACCTTGCAAGTGCTGTGATCCTGAGCAAGAAGGGGGGCCCACTCGTTGGTGACGGCACTGGCACAGGGCCCCTGATAGTACGGTGGTGTGTCTGATGGCGGGTGGGCCGAACCTGCACTTTCAACTGCAGCTTCCTCTTTGTCACCGTGTAAGATGGAACTGTATATGGGAAGGGTAACCTGAGTTTCATCAGGGTCAGATTCAGGCCGTGTAGCGTGCGAGGGGAATGTAGTGGTCTGGGTCAATGTACCAGCAGATTCATCGAGCAGTGGCTGGGCATCAGTGCACTTGTGTCGCCCCCAGGAGTACGGTCGCCACAGTGGCATTACCTTCCTCCTAGGGAGTGTGATGTCATGCTTGGGAGCAATGAAGGATCTCTCTAGCAGGTTAACTGATTGGGCGGCGTTATTCCCACGAGTCATGACCCTCCAAACAGCGTTCATGAAGGCAAAGTGTTTGTTTTACGTGGGCAGTATGGTTGCAAAGCTGAACCTTAAAGGAATGTCCAGAAGGGCACCACCAGGAGTGGAGCCTACGGTTAAATTCGACTCCACCTGGGAAACCTCAACCATGCCAGCTACAGAAAAGATGCACACATTGCAAGCTTAATTCCGTTAACGAACGAGACTCCGTCATGCCCCACGGTCCGAGTCCGGCTTACTAGAGGGACACGTGAGGCTCTGGCACATGAGATTGGCCAATAACTGGTGTGTCATGCCCTTACATGTCCGTGGCTGCATGTGCGCTACACTGAAAAGGCCAACGTTTGTCGCTTACAGGTGCAGATAACCCGCTGAACAACCTTAGTGATGGGGATCACTGATTACAATTATTACTCGCGAACGATGATTTCCCAGTAAGTGCAGGTCAACCGCAGTTCCGGAATTAGGCCTAACCGTCATTCCTGAAAAAATGAAAAACTTATGTGTGCAAACCACAGGTGCTGTAGGTAGCTTAACAGCTCGCCAGCCGTTCTCACGCCCAGTATGGATTACACGTGATTGCACAAAGGTGAGAAAGGGTACCGTATCCCCGGATAACATGCATGGATAGCGTACACATTCAAAATATATATCAATACATCAGGAGGCAGGCTCAGACGGTGTTAGGCCCAGTATGGCTTGCACGTGATTGCACAAAGGTGAGAAAGGGTAACGTATCCCCAGATAACATGTATGGATAGCGTGCACATTCAAAATATATGTCTATACATCAGGAGGCAGGCTCAGACGGTGTTAGGCCCAGTATGGCTTGCACGTGATTGCACAAAGGTGAGAAAGGGTACCGTATCCCCGGATAACATGTATGGATAGCGTACACATTCAAAATATATGTCTATACATCAGGAGGCAGGCTCAGACGGTGTTAGGCCCAGTATGGATTGCATGTGATTGCACAAAGGTGAGAAAGGGTACCGTATCCCCGGATAACATGTATGGATAGCGTACACATTCAAAATATATGTCTATACATCAGGAAGCAGGCTCAGATGGTGTCAGGCACAGTATGGATTTGACGGCCCAGACGACACAGCGGAGGAGCAGGGAGAGGTAAAGATTGCAAATGCTGGGGCCCTGCCCAAGCAAGGGGGGCCCACTCGTGGGCGTCGGTACTGGCACTGGGCCCCTCATAGTACGGCGGTGTGTCTGACGGCGGGTGTGCACCACCACCGTCAGAGACACTTGATTGCACTATGAGGGACCCTGTGCCAGTGCACGCGCCCAAGAGTCGGCCTACTCACCTGTCCATGGCAACGGCACTCGCACAGTGTCGTGCGCTAGGTGGTGACCCCGGCCATGGGGGGGGGAGGCAGCACAGTTAGGGAGTTTTAGAAAGTGGCATATGTTGATTTTGGACATTCAGCTGATGCAAAAGGTAAAATAGGTCAAGTCCCAGGAAGAGGTGGACCAAAGCAAGCCATTTTTCTGTCACCCTATGTGTCATCAGGGGAAGGTGGGACAAAATCCTTGGAAACCCATGCATGGTTCATTTTAATGAAGGTCAGATCATCCACATTTTGGGTTGACAGACGGGTCCTTTTTTCTGTCAGGATTGATCCAGCTGCACTGAAGACTCTTTCCGATAGCACACTTGCAGCTGGGCAAGCGAGCTCCTGTAAGGCATATTGTGCCAATTCAGGCCAGGTGTCCAGTTTAGCGGCCCAATAGTCAAAGGGGAATGACCTGTGTGGGAGAACATCGATATGGGAGGAAAAGTAGTTTGTAACCATAGTTGACAACTGCTGTCTCCTGTCACTTTCCATCGATGCAGTATTACCAGTTGTGTGAGCGGTACTTGAAAAATCAGTCCACAACATTGTCATGAAACCCCTGTCTCCAACGCCACTTCTGCTGTGTGCACCATGAACACCTCTGCCAAGCTGCCCCCAGCCCATACGGCTCGTGTGAGAACCATCACCGCTGCTGTGTGCTGGGAATGCCTCAAGCAACCGATTTACCAGAGTTGCTTGTTTATTAGCCAATATTAGGTCAAGGTTCTCCTGTGGCATGATGTTTTGTAATTTGCCTTTATAGCGTGGATCCAGGATGCTGGCCAACCAGTAGTCGTCATCGTTCATCACTTTGGCAATGCGGGGGTCCCTTTTTAGGATCTGCAAGGCATAATCTGACATGTGGGCCAATGTTCCCGGTGTCAATGATGCACTGCGAGTGCTGGGTGGAGGAGCACTTTCTGGCAAATCCACATCCCTCCAGTCACGCACAAACCCTGTACCAGACCTTGCCACGCCAACATTTTCACTTGCCCCACGAGATGCATCCTCCTCCCCTAAGTAATCATCCCCATCATCATCCTCCTCTTCTTCCTCCACCTCGTCCAGGAGAGGTCCCTGAGCAGACTATGGCTGAATGTCATCAAGGATTCCCTCCTCCTCTTCCTCCTCATCAACATTGGCTGCAGATGCCTGCTCCTTAAGTTGCGTCAAAGTTTGCATGAGCAGACGCATAAGTGGGATGCTCATGCTTAGGATGGCGTCGTCTGCACTTACCAGCCGTGTGCATTCCTCAAAACACTGAAGGACTTTACAGAGGTCTTTCAGCTTCGACCACTGCACACCTGTCAACTCCATGTCTGCTCTCAAAGTGCCTGGCCGTGTATCCTCCCACAAATGCATTATGGCCTGCCTCTGCTCGCACAGCCGCTCCACCATGTGCAGGGTGGAGTTCCACCTTGTTGCAATGTCGATAATGAGGCGGTGGTTGGGAAGGTGGAGCAATCGCTGCAGCTTCTGCATACGAACGGAGTGTACAGGCGACCGGCGGATGTGCGCGCACAGTCTTCGCACCTTCTGGAGCAGGGCTATTAACTCTGGATAATTTTTGAGGTAGCACTGCACCACCAGGTTCAAGGTGTGAGCCAAGCAAGGTATGTGGCTGAGTTTTGAAAGGGCTATGGCTGCCACAAAATTACGGCCGTTATCACTAACTACCTTGCCTGCCTCAAGATGTACACTGCCCAGCCATGACTCAGTTTGTTGCTTCAAGTACTCGGCCAGCACCTCGGCGGTGTGTCTGTCGCCCAAACACATCATCTGCAACACAGCCTGCTGACGCTTTCCACTAGCTGCTCGATAGGGGTACACCTCGTGTGCAACAGTGGCAGCTGCAGATGGAGTGCTCGTACGACTGTGCTCTGTGGACGAGCTTTCGCTTCTGGAGGAGGAGGAGGAGGAGGGTTGAACGCCTACAGCCAACTGTTTCCTATACCGTGGGCTAGGCAGCACTGTCCCACCACCGCTGTCCCCTGTGGACCCTGCATCCACCACATTAACCCAGTGCGCAGTGATGGACACGTAACGGCCCTGGCCATGCCGACTGGACCATGCATCAGTTGTGAGGTGCACCTTTCCACTCACTGACTGCTTGAGTGCATGGACAATGCGGTCTTTTACATGATGGTGGAGGGCTGGGATGGCTTTGCGAGAGAAGAAGTGGCGACTGGGTAGGTCATAGCGTGGTACTGCATAGGCCATGAGTTCGCAGAAAGCTGCGCTTTCCACCAACCGATAGGGCATCATCTCAAACGAGATTAGTTTGGCAATGTGGGCGTTCAAACCCAGTGTACGCGGATGAGAGACTGAGTACTTTCTTGACCTACTCATAGTGTCTGGGAGGGTGAGCTGGACTTGAGAGCTGCATATGGTGGAAGTAGCGGTGGACAGGGCGGACTGAGAGAGGATTGATGATGGTGATGGAGTTGGTGTTCTTTCTGATGGCCTAGATTCAGTATTTCGTTGATATAACAGTGGGATTCCCTGACTGCTGTGGCCTTGCAACGACACCTCAACATTTGCTGCTGTGCTAACCGGTGGGCTTACAGTTGGGGAAACAATGTAGCGTTGCTGACTACCTTCTTTGTGATCAGTTGCACATGTGGCACTTGAGGTTTGGTGTTGTGTCCACGCTTGCAAGTGCATGGTGGTTAAATGTCTAAGCATGCAACTGGTATTCAAATTTTTCAGATTTTTCCCTCGGCTAAAGGTCTTTAGGCACTTCTTACAGATAACCTTGGCCTGATCATGAGGATTTTGTTCAAAAAAGTGCCACACTGCACTCTTCCTACTTTGGCAGACATTTTGCGGCCTAGCACGCTGTGATCTTTTGACCCTCTGGACAAGCTGTCCAGCAACTCTTTTGATTTTTGGAACCTGTCTTTGGAGTGCTCCGGGCCTGCCAGATAACAGCTGTTGCGATGTCGATGTCTGCTGTGGATGCTCCTCATCTGAGCTATTGGAAGCAGCACCCTCTTCCCCCAATGGATGCCAATCTGGGTCAACAACTGGGTCATCCATCACCTCCTCTTCAATGTCATGTGCACCTTCCTCTGTGTCACCGTGTATGGTGGTATAGTGTGCGGGAAGGGGCACCTGAGTCTCATCAGGGTCAGAATCTGGCTCTGTACACTGCGAGGACAATGTAGTGCTCTGAGTGAATGTACCAGCAGAATCATCTATCAGCGGCTGTGCATCAGTGCACTCCATGTCAGATTCATCTTGGCCTGGGTAATTCACCATTTGACTTGATAATCCAGGCATGGTATGTGAAAACAGCTCCATGGAGTAATCAGTAGTATGGCCTGCGTCATCCTTCAATCTTGGTTGGGGTGAAGGACACAAGGAAAGGTGTGGTTCATGAACATGAGCCTCCAATGACGACTCAGTGCTTTTACTTTTTACAACTTCAGAAGAGGAGGCGATAGAGCTGGAGGCTGAGTCAGCAATGTAAGACAAAACTTTTTCCTGATGCTCTGGCTTTAAAAGCGGTTTGCCAACTCCTAGAAAACTAAGCCTTCCAAGCCTTATGGAGCCAGACGATGATGCAGGCTCAACACCTCCTGCATTCGGTCCTATTTTGCTCTTGCCACTACCATCAGATCCACCACCAACACCATCATTACCAGCTGCCAACCCCCGCCCAATTCCACGGCCTCTTCCACCAGCCTTCCTCATTTTTTGTAGAAATGTAGACAAAATCCAACAAACTATATAGTAATGTAAAACAAGGTACAAGGTGTCTATAGGACAGGGGAGATTTTGAATTTCTGCACACACTTGTGGACACTGGACACATATGGATTGTGTGAGGCCCACTGAATATTACAGCGCTATGTCACAGGCTCGATGGCACAGGTGTGAAAAAAGTGACTACAGGATAGGGGAGATTTTGAATTTCTGCACACACTAGTGGACACTGGACACTTTTGGATTGTGTGAGGCCCACTGAATATCAGAGCGCTATGTCACAGGCTCGATGGCACAGGTGTGAAAAAAGTGACTACAGGATAAGGGAGATTTTGAATTTCTGCACACACTAGTGGACACTGGACACTTTTGGATTGTGTGAGGCACACTGAATATCAGAGCGCTATGTCACAGGCTCGATGGCACAGGTGTGAAAAAAGTGACTACAGGATAAGGGAGATTTTGAATTTCTGCACACACTAGTGGACACTTTTGGATTGTGTGAGGCCCACTGAATATCAGAGCGCTATGTCACAGGCTCGATGGCACAGGTGTGGAAAAAGTGACTACAGGATAAGGGAGATTTTGAATTTCTGCACACACTAGTGGACACTGGACACTTTTGGATTGTGTGAGGCCCACTGAATATCAGAGCGCTATGTCACAGGCTCGATGGCACAGGTGTGAAAAAAGTGACTACAGGATCACAGAGATTTTGAATTTCTGCACACACTTGTGGACACTGGACACTTATGGATTGTGTGAGGCCCACTGAATATCAGAGCGCTATGTCACAGGCTCGATGGCATAGGTGTGAAAAAAGTGACTACAGGATAAGGGAGATTTTGAATTTCTGCACACACTAGTGGACACTTTACACTTTTGGATTGTGTGAGGCCCACTGAATATCAGAGCGCTATGTCACAGGCTCGATGGCACAGGTGTGAAAAAAGTGACTACAGGATCACAGAGATTTTGAATTTCTGCACACACTAGTGGACACTGGACACTTTTATGATTGTGTGAGGCCCACTGAATATCAGAGCGCTATGTCACAGGCTCAATGGCACAGGTGTGAAAAAAGTGACTACAGGATCAGAGATTTTGAATTTCTGCACACACTTGTGGACACTGGACACTTATGGATTGTGTGAGGCCCACTGAATATCACAGCGCTATGTCACAGGCTCGATGGCACAGGTGTGAAAAAAGTGACTACAGGATAAGGGAGATTTTGAATTTCTGCACACACTAGTGGACACTGGACACTTTTGGATTGTGTGAGGCCCACTGAATATCTGAGCGCTATGTCACAGGCTCGATGGCACAGGTGTGAAAAAAGTGACTACAGGATAAGGGAGATTTAGAATTTCTGCACACACTAGTGGACACTGGACACTTTTGAATTGTGTGAGGCACACTGAATATCAGAGCGCTATGTCACAGGCTCGATGGCACAGGTGTGAAAAAAGTGACTACAGGATAAGGGAGATTTTGAATTTCTGCACACACTAGTGGACACTGGACACTTTTGGATTGTGTGAGACCCACTGAATATCAGAGCGCTATGTCACAGGCTCGATGGCACAGGTGTGAAAAAAGTGACTACAGGATCACAGAGATTTTGAATTTCTGCACACACTAGTGGACACTGGACACTTTTGGATTGTGTGAGGCCCACTGAATATCAGAGCGCTATGTCACAGACTCGATGGCACAAGTGTGAAAAAAGTGACTACAGGATATGGGAGATTTTGAATTTCTGCACACACTAGGACACTGGACACTTTTGGATTGTGTGAGGCCCACTGAATATCAGAGCGCTATGTCACAGGCTCAATGGCAGAGGTGTGAAAAAAGTGACTACAGGATCACAGAGATTTTGAATTTCTGCACACACTTGTGGACACTGGACACTTATGGATTGTGTGAGGCCCACTGAATATCACAGCGCTATGTCACAGGCTCAATGGCAGAGGTGTGAAAAAAGTGACTACAGGATAAGGGAGATTTTGAATTTCTGCACACACTAGTGGACACTGGACACTTTTGGATTGTGTGAGGCCCACTGAATATCAGAGCGCTATGTCACAGGCTCGATGGCACAGGTGTGAAAAAAGTGACTACAGGATCACAGAGATTTTGAATTTCTGCACACACCAGTGGACACTGGACACTTTTGGATTGTGTGAGGCCCACTGAATATCAGAGCGCTATGTCACAGGCTCGATGGCACAGGTGTGAAAAAAGTGACTACAGGATAAGGGAGATTTTAAATTTCTGCACACACTAGTGGACACTGGACACTTTTGGATTGTGTGAGGCCCACTGAATATCAGAGCGCTATGTCACAGGCTCGATGGCAAAGGTGTGAAAAAAGTGACTACAGGATCACAGAGATTTTGAATTTCTGCACACACTTGTGGACACTGGATAGACACTTATGGATTGTGTGAGGCCCACTGAATATCAGAGCGCTATGTCACAGGCTCGATGGCACAGGTGTGAAAAAAGTGACTACAGGATAAGGGAGATTTTGAATTTCTCCTCACACTAGTGGACACTGGACACTTTTGGATTGTGTGAGGCCCACTGAATATCACAGCGCTATGTCACAGGCTCGATGGCACAGGTGTGAAAAAAGTGACTACAGGATCACAGAGATTTTGAATTTCTGCACACACTAGTGGACACTAAACACTTTTGGATTGTGTGAGGCCCACTGAATATCAGAGCACTATGTCACAGGCTCGATGGCACAGGTGTGAAAAAAGTGACTACAGGATAAGGGAGATTTTGAATTTCTGCACACACTAGTGGACACTGGACACTTTTGGATTGTGTGAGACCCACTGAATATCAGAGCGCTATGTCACAGGCTCGATGGCACAGGTGTGAAAAAAGTGACTACAGGATAAGGGAGATTTTGAATTTCTGCACACACTAGTGGACACTGGACACTTTTGGATTGTGTGAGGCCCACTGAATATCAGAGCGCTATGTCACAGACTCGATGGCACAAGTGTGAAAAAAGTGACTACAGGATATGGGAGATTTTGAATTTCTGCACACACTAGGACACTGGACACTTTTGGATTGTGTGAGGCCCACTGAATATCAGAGCGCTATGTCACAGGCTCAATGGCAGAGGTGTGAAAAAAGTGACTACAGGATCACAGAGATTTTGAATTTCTGCACACACTTGTGGACACTGGACACTTATGGATTGTGTGAGGCCCACTGAATATCACAGCGCTATGTCACAGGCTCAATGGCAGAGGTGTGAAAAAAGTGACTACAGGATAAGGGAGATTTTGAATTTCTGCACACACTAGTGGACACTGGACACTTTTGGATTGTGTGAGGCCCACTGAATATCAGAGCGCTATGTCACAGGCTCGATGGCACAGGTGTGAAAAAAGTGACTACAGGATCACAGAGATTTTGAATTTCTGCACACACCAGTGGACACTGGACACTTTTGGATTGTGTGAGGCCCACTGAATATCAGAGCGCTATGTCACAGGCTCGATGGCACAGGTGTGAAAAAAGTGACTACAGGATAAGGGAGATTTTAAATTTCTGCACACACTAGTGGACACTGGACACTTTTGGATTGTGTGAGGCCCACTGAATATCAGAGCGCTATGTCACAGGCTCGATGGCAAAGGTGTGAAAAAAGTGACTACAGGATCACAGAGATTTTGAATTTCTGCACACACTTGTGGACACTGGATAGACACTTATGGATTGTGTGAGGCCCACTGAATATCAGAGCGCTATGTCACAGGCTCGATGGCACAGGTGTGAAAAAAGTGACTACAGGATAAGGGAGATTTTGAATTTCTCCTCACACTAGTGGACACTGGACACTTTTGGATTGTGTGAGGCCCACTGAATATCACAGCGCTATGTCACAGGCTCGATGGCACAGGTGTGAAAAAAGTGACTACAGGATCACAGAGATTTTGAATTTCTGCACACACTAGTGGACACTAAACACTTTTGGATTGTGTGAGGCCCACTGAATATCAGAGCACTATGTCACAGGCTCGATGGCACAGGTGTGAAAAAAGTGACTACAGGATAAGGGAGATTTTGAATTTCTGCACACACTAGTGGACACTGGACACTTTTGGATTGTGTGAGGCCCACTGAATATCAGAGTGCTATGTCACAGGCTCGATGGCACAGGTGTGAAAAAAGTGACTACAGGATAATGGAGATTTTGAATTTCTGCACACACTAGTGGACACTGGACACTTTTGGATTGTGTGAGGCCCACTGAATATCAGAGAGCTATGTCACAGGCTCGATGGCACAGGTGTGAAAAAAGTGACTACAGGATCACAGAGATTTTGAATTTCTGCACACACTTGTGGACACTGGACACTTATGGATTGTGTGAGGCACACTGAATATCAGAGCGCTATGTCACAGGCTCGATGGCACAGGTGTGAAAAAAGTGACTACAGGATAAGGGAGATTTTGAATTTCTGCACACACTAGTGGACACTGGACACTTTTGGATTGTGTGAGGCCCACTGAATATCAGAGCGCTATGTCACAGGCTCGATGGCACAGGTGTGAAAAAAGTGACTACAGGATCACAGAGATTTTGAATTTCTGCACACACTTGTGGACACTGGACACTTATGGATTGTGTGAGGCCCACTGAATATCACAGCGCTATGTCACAGGCTCGATGGCACAGGTGTGAAAAAAGTGACTACAGTATAAGGGAGATTTTGAATTTCTGCACACACTAGTGGACACTGGACACTTTTGGATTGTGTGAGGCACACTGAATATCAGAGCGCTATGTCACAGGCTCGATGGCACAGGTGTGAAAAAAGTGACTACAGGATAAGGGAGATTTTGAATTTCTGCACACACTAGTGGACACTGGACACTTTTGGATTGTGTGAGGCCCACTGAATATCAGAGCGCTATGTCACAGGCTCGATGGCACAGGTGTGAAAAAAGTGACTACAGGATCACAGAGATTTTGAATTTCTGCACACACTAGTGGACACTGGACACTTTTGGATTGTGTGAGGCCCACTGAATATCACAGCGCTATGTCACAGGCTCGATGGCACAGGTGTGAAAAAAGTGACTACAGGATCAGAGATTTTGAATTTCTGCATACACTTGTGGACAATGGACACTTATGGATTGTGTGAGGCCCACTGAATATCACAGCGCTATGTCACAGGCTCGATGGCACAGGTGTGAAAAAAGTGACTACAGGATAAGGGAGATTTTGAATTTCTGCACACACTTGTGGACACTGGACACTTTTGGATTGTGTGAGGCCCACTGAATATCAGAGCGCTATGTCACAGGCTCGATGGCACAGGTGTGAAAAAAGTGACTACAGGATCACAGAGATTTTGAATTTCTGCACACACTAGTGGACACTGGACACTTTTGGATTGTGTGAGGCCCACTGAATATCACAGCGCTATGTCACAGGCTCGATGACACAGGTGTGAAAAAAGTGACTACAGGATAAGGGAGATTTTGAATTTCTGCACACACTAGTGGACACTGGACACTTTTGGATTGTGTGAGGCACACTGAATATCAGAGCGCTATGTCACAGGCTCGATGGCACAGGTGTGAAAAAAGTGACTACAGGATCACAGAGATTTTGAATTTCTGCACACACTAGTGGACACTGGACACTTTTGGATTGTGTGAGGCCCACTGAATATCAGAGCGCTATGTCACAGGCTCAATGGCACAGGTGTGAAAAAAGTGACTACAGGATCACAGAGATTTTGAATTTCTGCACACACTTGTGGACACTGGACACTTATGGATTGTGTGAGGCCCGCTGAATATCACAGCGCTATGTCAAAGGCTCGATGGCACAGGTGTGAAAAAAGTGACTACAGGATAAGGGAGATTTTGAATTTCTGCACACACTAGTGGACACTGGACACTTTTGGATTGTGTGAGGCCCACTGAATATCAGAGCGCTATGTCACAGGCTCGATGGCACAGGTGTGAAAAAAGTGACTACAGGATAAGGGAGATTTTGAATTTCTGCACACACTAGTGGACACTGGACACTTTTGGATTGTGTGAGGCCCACTGAATATCAGAGCGCTATGTCACAGGCTCGATGGCACAGGTGTGAAAAAAGTGACTACAGGATCACAGAGATTTTGAATTTCTGCACACACTTGTGGACACTGGACACTTATGGATTGTGTGAGGCCCACTGAATATCACAGCGCTATGTCACAGGCTCGTTGGCACAGGTGTGAAAAAAGTGACTACAGGATAAGGGAGATTTTGAATTTCTGCACACACTAGTGGACACTGGACACTTTTGGATTGTGTGAGGCCCACTGAATATCAGAGCGCTATGTCACAGGCTCGATGGCACAGGTGTGAAAAAAGTGACTACAGGATAAGGGAGATTTTGAATTTCTGTACACACTAGTGGACACTGGACACTTTTGGATTGTGTGAGGCCCACTGAATATCAGAGCGCTATGTCACAGGCTCGATGGCACAGGTGTGAAAAAAGTGACTACAGGATAAGGGAGATTTTGAATTTCTGCACACACTAGTGGACACTGGACACTTTTGGATTGTGTGAGGCCCACTGAATATCAGAGCGCTATGTCACAGGCTCGATGGCACAGGTGTGAAAAAAGTGACTACAGGATATGGGAGATTTTGAATTTCTGCACACACTAGTGGACACTTTTGGATTGTGTGAGGCCCACTGAATATCAGAGAGCTATGTCACAGGCTCAATGGCAGAGGTGTGAAAAAAGTGACTACAGGATCACAGAGATTTTGAATTTCTGCACACACTTGTGGACACTGGACACTTATGGATTGTGTGAGGCCCACTGAATATCACAGCGCTATGTCACAGGCTCAATGGCAGAGGTGTGAAAAAAGTGACTACAGGATAAGGGAGATTTTGAATTTCTGCACACACTAGTGGACACTGGACACTTTTGGATTGTGTGAGGCCCACTGAATATCAGAGCACTATGTCACAGGCTCGATGGCACAGGTGTGAAAAAAGTGACTACAGGATCACAGAGATTTTGAATTTCTGCACACACCAGTGGACACTGGACACTTTTGGATTGTGTGAGGCCCACTGAATATCAGAGCGCTATGTCTCAGGCTTGATGGCACAGGTGTGAAAAAAGTGACTACAGGATAAGGGAGATTTTGAATTTCTGCACACACTAGTGGACACTGGACACTTTTGGACTGTGTGAGGCCCACTGAATTTCAGAGCGCTATGTCACAGGCTCGATGGCAGAGGTGTGAAAAAAGTGACTACAGGATCACAGAGATTTTGAATTTCTGCACACACTTGTGGACACTGGATAGACACTTATGGATTGTGTGAGGCCCACTGAATATCAGAGCGCTATGTCACAGGCTCGATGGCACAGGTGTGAAAAAAGTGACTACAGGATAAGGGAGATTTTGAATTTCTGCACAGACTAGTGGACACTGGACACTTTTGGATTGTGTGAGGCCCACTGAATATCACAGCGCTATGTCACAGGCTCGATGGCACAGGTGTGAAAAAAGTGACTACAGGATCACAGAGATTTTGAATTTCTGCACACACTAGTGGACACTAGACACTTTTGGATTGTGTGAGGCCCACTGAATATCAGAGCACTATGTCACAGGCTCGATGGCACAGGTGTGAAAAAAGTGACTACAGGATAAGGGAGATTTTGAATTTCTGCACACACTAGTGGACACTGGACACTTTTGGATTGTTTGAGGCCCACTGAATATCAGAGCGCTATGTCACAGGCTCGATGGCACAGGTGTGAAAAAAGTGACTACAGGATCACAGAGATTTTGAATTTCTGCACACACTAGTGGACACTGGACACTTTTGGATTGTGTGAGGCCCACTGAATATCACAGCGCTATGTCACAGGCTCGATGACACAGGTGTGAAAAAAGTGACTACAGGATAAGGGAGATTTTGAATTTCTGCACACACTAGTGGACACTGGACACTTTTGGATTGTGTGAGGCACACTGAATATCAGAGCGCTATGTCACAGGCTCGATGGCACAGGTGTGAAAAAAGTGACTACAGGATCACAGAGATTTTGAATTTCTGCACACACTAGTGGACACTGGACACTTTTGGATTGTGTGAGGCCCACTGAATATCAGAGCGCTATGTCACAGGCTCAATGGCACAGGTGTGAAAAAAGTGACTACAGGATCACAGAGATTTTGAATTTCTGCACACACTTGTGGACACTGGACACTTATGGATTGTGTGAGGCCCGCTGAATATCACAGCGCTATGTCACAGGCTCGATGGCACAGGTGTGAAAAAAGTGACTACAGGATAAGGGAGATTTTGAATTTCTGCACACACTAGTGGACACTGGACACTTTTGGATTGTGTGAGGCCCACTGAATATCAGAGCGCTATGTCACAGACTCGATGGCACAGGTGTGAAAAAAGTGACTACAGGATAAGGGAGATTTTGAATTTCTGCACACACTAGTGGACACTGGACACTTTTGGATTGTGTGAGGCCCACTGAATATCAGAGCACTATGTCACAGGCTCGATGGCACAGGTGTGAAAAAAGTGACTACAGGATCACAGAGATTTTGAATTTCTGCACACACTTGTGGACACTGGACACTTATGGATTGTGTGAGGCCCACTGAATATCACAGCGCTATGTCACAGGCTCGATGGCACAGGTGTGAAAAAAGTGACTACAGGATCACAGAGATTTTGAATTTCTGCACACACCAGTGGACACTGGACACTTTTGGATTGTGTGAGGCCCACTGAATATCAGAGCGCTATGTCACAGGCTTGATGGCACAGGTGTGAAAAAAGTGACTACAGGATAAGGGAGATTTTGAATTTCTGCACACACTAGTGGACACTGGACACTTTTGGATTGTGTGAGGCCCACTGAATATCAGAGCGCTATGTCACAGGCTCGATGGCACAGGTGTGAAAAAAGTGACTACAGGATCACAGAGATTTTGAATTTCTGCACACACTTGTGGACACTGGATAGACACTTATGGATTGTGTGAGGCCCACTGAATATCAGAGCGCTATGTCACAGGCTCGATGGCACAGGTGTGAAAAAAGTGACTACAGGATAAGGGAGATTTTGAATTTCTGCACACACTAGTGGACACTGGACACTTTTGGATTGTGTGAGGCCCACTGAATATCACAGCGCTATGTCACAGGCTCGATGGCACAGGTGTGAAAAAAGTGACTACAGGATCACAGAGATTTTGAATTTCTGCACACACTAGTGGACACTAGACACTTTTGGATTGTGTGATGCCCACTGAATATCAGAGCACTATGTCACAGGCTCGATGGCACAGGTGTGAAAAAAGTGACTACAGGATAAGGGAGATTTTGAATTTCTGCACACACTAGTGGACACTGGACACTTTTGGATTGTGTGAGGCCCACTGAATATCAGAGCGCTATGTCACAGGCTCGATGGCACAGGTGTGAAAAAAGTGACTACAGGATCACAGAGATTTTGAATTTCTGCACACACTTGTGGACACTGGACACTTATGGATTGTGTGAGGCCCACTGAATATCAGAGCGCTATGTCACAGGCTCGATGGCACAGGTGTGAAAAAAGTGACTACAGGATAAGGGAGATTTTGAATTTCTGCACACACTAGTGGACACTGGACACTTTTGGATTGTGTGAGGCCCACTGAATATCAGAGCGCTATGTCACAGGCTCGATGGCACAGGTGTGAAAAAAGTGACTACAGGATCACAGAGATTTTGAATTTCTGCACACACTTGTGGACACTGGACACTTATGGATTGTGTGAGGCCCACTGAATATCACAGCGCTATGTCACAGGCTCGATGGCACAGGTGTGAAAAAAGTGACTACAGGATAAGGGAGATTTTGAATTTCTGCACACACTAGTGGACACTGGACACTTTTGGATTGTGTGAGGCACACTGAATATCAGAGCGCTATGTCACAGGCTCGATGGCACAGGTGTGAAAAAAGTGACTACAGGATAAGGGAGATTTTGAATTTCTGCACACACTAGTGGACACTGGACACTTTTGGATTGTGTGAGGCCCACTGAATATCAGAGCGCTATGTCACAGGCTCGATGGCACAGGTGTGAAAAAAGTGACTACAGGATCACAGAGATTTTGAATTTCTGCATACACTTGTGGACAATGGACACTTATGGATTGTGTGAGGCCCACTGAATATCACAGCGCTATGTCACAGGCTCGATGGCACAGGTGTGAAAAAAGTGACTACAGGATAAGGGAGATTTTGAATTTCTGCACACACTAGTGGACACTGGACACTTTTGGATTGTGTGAGGCCCAATGAATATCAGAGCGCTATGTCACAGGCTCGATGGCACAGGTGTGAAAAAAGTGACTACAGGATCACAGAGATTTTGAATTTCTGCACACACTAGTGGACACTGGACACTTTTGGATTGTGTGAGGCCCACTGAATATCACAGCGCTATGTCACAGGCTCGATGACACAGGTGTGAAAAAAGTGACTACAGGATAAGGGAGATTTTGAATTTCTGCACACACTAGTGGACACTGGACACTTTTGGATTGTGTGAGGCACACTGAATATCAGAGCGCTATGTCACAGGCTCGATGGCACAGGTGTGAAAAAAGTGACTACAGGATATGGGAGATTTTGAATTTCTGCACACACTAGTGGACACTGGACACTTTTGGATTGTGTGAGGCCCACTGAATATCACAGCGCTATGTCACAGGCTCGATGGCACAGGTGTGAAAAAAGTGACTACAGGATCACAGAGATTTTGAATTTCTGCATACACTTGTGGACAATGGACACTTATGGATTGTGTGAGGCCCACTGAATATCACAGCGCTATGTCACAGGCTCGATGGCACAGGTGTGAAAAAAGTGACTACAGGATAAGGGAGATTTTGAATTTCTGCACACACTAGTGGACACTGGACACTTTTGGATTGTGTGAGGCCCAATGAATATCAGAGCGCTATGTCACAGGCTCGATGGCACAGGTGTGAAAAAAGTGACTACATGATCACAGAGATTTTGAATTTCTGCACACACTAGTGGACACTGGACACTTTTGGATTGTGTGAGGCCCACTGAATATCACAGCGCTATGTCACAGGCTCGATGACACAGGTGTGAAAAAAGTGACTACAGGATAAGGGAGATTTTGAATTTCTGCACACACTAGTGGACACTGGACACTTTTGGATTGTGTGAGGCACACTGAATATCAGAGCGCTATGTCACAGGCTCGATGGCACAGGTGTGAAAAAAGTGACTACAGGATAAGGGAGATTTTGAATTTCTGCACACACTAGTGGACACTGGACACTTTTGGATTGTGTGAGGCCCACTGAATATCAGAGCGCTATGTCACAGGCTCGATGGCACAGGTGTGAAAAAAGTGACTACAGGATCACAGAGATTTTGAATTTCTGCACACACTTGTGGACACTGGACACTTATGGATTGTGTGAGGCCCACTGAATATCAGAGCGCTATGTCACAGGCTCAATGGCACAGGTGTGAAAAAAGTGACTACAGGATAAGGGAGATTTTGAATTTCTGCACACACTAGTGGACACTGGACACTTTTGGATTGTGTGAGGCCCACTGAATATCAGAGCGCTATGTCACAGGCAGAAATTGGCTAATGTATCACAAACTACAAGGTGTATGTAGAATTGGGCAGAATAGGAATCTCCCTAGAGTGTAGGTCTGTAAGAACGGAACAAGTCCTCCACTTATCCTTCCACATTGACACACAGATAGCTTCACTGTGGCCGTGATAACAGCCGTTACACGGTACTGAGGGGAGCGTGCACGTACACGGCTGTCCGGTGTACGTAAAATTGTCAAGCTCCGTGTTTTTTAAGTATACCGACTGACACACGCTGTCTCTCTATAGTTTTGAATGTGATCAAACAGCAAATATATTTAACTGTTTGAAAGCTAGACAAAACTAGTAGGTGCAGGTCTGTAAGAACGGAACATGTCCTCGACTTATTCTCACAGAGTGACACACAGATAGCTTCACTGTGGCTGTGATAACAGCCATTACACGGTACTGTGTGAGGAGCGTACACCGCTGTATGGTGTGAAAAAATGCACGCTCAGTACCTCAGCAGGACAAAAAAGAAAATTGGGATTGCTTTTAAAAAAGCAGTTTGCAGAGCAGTGGGTAAACAGCAATGCAGCTGTCAGGAAGCCTTAGAAGGCAGCCTAACAACCAACACCGCTGATCCACCACAATATAGCCTCCCCTTGCATTGCACACACAGTGACTGGTGTGTTGTACAGGCAAAATCGCTAGCAGCAGAAGCAGTTTTTTTTTCTTCTTCCCTGCCTAACGCTCTCCCTACAGAATCAGCAGCAGCAACCTCTCCCTATGCTAAGATCGGCAGAAGTAAGATGGCAGTCGGCGTGCACGCCCTTTTATAACCCCTGTGACACCCACCAAAGCAAGCCAATCACTTGCATGCCCTTCTGAAAGAAGGAGGTGACCCCTGCCTATGTCATCACGTTGCCCACAGTGTCCGTGGATCCTGATTGGCTGAAAAAGAGCGCAAAACAAACTTTTGAAACGCGACTTTGGCGCGTACGTCGCCGACCTCGTGGCCGACCTCATCCTAGGGTCGGGTTTCGTTTCATGAAACCCGACTTTGCCAAAAGTCGGTGACTTTTGAAATTTTTCGACCCGTTTCGCTCAACTCTAGTTATTAATATATTCTAGGGGATAATTTTACCATTCAGAGGGCATAAAGGAGACATTATTACTATGTAAGGGGCACAGTGATGGTCATTACTATGTGGGGCAGTAAGAGGAGCACTGGTATTGGGCCAAACAGCAGGTGCCGTAATAGGGACACATATGGCAGCAGCGGCTCAGTGTTGGGGTATCAGGAGGAGCAGGTTGGGAATAGATGGAAATGGTCATGGAAATGTCAAACGTCAAATGCGCCTTTGTTCTAATCTCTGCAGCTGGTTAGAAGAAGTTGTCATGTCGGTCTGGACCAGATGGAAAAGACAGGAAAAGTGAATGATTCCATTAGAAAGAACATTATCTGTAAGTTACTATATATAACTGTACTGTAATCACTTGAATGTTCTGCAGGACTGGTATCTAATAAAAATAATAATAATCTTTATTTATATAGCGCCGGCATATTCCACAGTGCTTTACAATTCAGCAGTTCATATACAACAGTCATAAGTAACAACATTCAAAGTAATACAATAATTAGAGCAAAATAATGACAACCCTGCTCGTGAGAGCTTACAATCTACAATGAGGAGGGGAAAACACAAAGTACAGGGGCTCATTTACAATGACGGTCCAGCCATCTTGAGGGAGTGGGGATAGATAAAGGCTACATGAGGTGGTCACCAGCCGGTATGTGTGGTGTTGTTGAGTGCGATGGAGTTTGATGGAGGGTTATTCTCAGATTTATAGTTGTGGAGAAACAGGGTCAGTGGGTGCTCTCGTACACTGGACTGGCTGCCTTTAGAAAGACTGCATGAACCAGGGCTCATACCACTGAGCGCCTGCACTATCTCCCTGTGGGCAACATACTACACAGATAACGCAGGGTTAGGGTAAAACTGTGGCACTGCTTTATTGAATCACAACACTCAATAGCAAACAGAACATTCCCAGCAATTACCTCCAAGATGATGCACATTGCATGGTCTCTCCCTTCCGCTGACACGCCGGGATCATAGTAGATGACACGTCAGAGCTCCCAGGGTCGCTACCCCACCTGTGGTACACACACAGTGAGGAGGTAATGACAAGCGTAGGGAGATAACTGTTCTTTCAGTCGGGTCTGATGTACCCTCAGCTGAGACCCTGGAGAGTGACACCAATCAGAAGAAAAAAGTCTCTTTTATACCCAAGGCATATGATCTATTTTTAAATTTACCCAGTGTCCTTCAGTCCAGCATCACAGCCTTTCCCTATCTACTCTCAAAGTCACAAACTGTTTTCAGAATACAATGCACAATTAGCATATCAGCAGACATCAATAACCAAAGACAAAAACACACTATGTTATATGGTACCTCAGCTCACAAGTCTGTCTTCTTGACCCTCCAGAATCAATACTTAAATCCACAAGCCAATATACAGATAAAAAGTCAATTCTTCTTGGCTTTCAAAACATAGTTGTCTGGGAAATTAAGATACAATCTGGTTTCTTCACAATATTAATGGTGTCTAACACTGACCATATGGTGATATCAGTGCGCCCACCATAGTTGCAATTAGGGTTACCGGTTAAGGGCTCACTCAGTTGTTTCCCCCACCCCTGAACTGAACCCCTAGCTACGCCTCTGATGTATATGTATCCATGAAGAAACAAAACTTTGAAAATGTCACTAGTGTCATTCTGCATTTGTATTTTGAGGTCTTTCATTGCATTTCATCAGGTACGACCGACTAATAATACTTTTCCTTACATCAGGGGATTCTAAACTCTACGGATACCACTAATTAAAGAAATTATTACATAACTTCTCTTCTGGGACAATTATCTACAACTTTCTGAAACTAATAGCTGCAACCGCTGTTATCAGTAATGCGGGATTCTCAATGAATGTGATAAATGGAATTACAAGGCAAAAAAAGGTTTGGCTAAGGCTAATATCACACTAGCGTATGGAGGAACTGCGGAGGGATGCGGACTTCCTCCGTGAAGCTCCGCCCACTATTGCACCTCTTCTGGTCAGCTCCGCCTCCATCGGCATGCGGCCTGCATACCCTATCTTTAGCATTAGGTATGCAGGCCATGCCGATATATGCGAATGCCTCTGCATGCATCGTTTTGATGGTGCGGCGACCTGCGCCAAATGCCACATGTTGCATTTTGGTGCGGTCGCTGCACCGTCAAAACGATGCATGCGGAGGCATCCGCATACATTGGCATGGCCTGCATACCTAATGCTAAAGATAAGGTATGCAGGCCACATGCCGATGGAGGTGGAGTGGACCGGAGGAGCTTCACGGAGGAAGTCCGCATCCCTTCGCAGCTAGGCAATATGCTAGTGTGAAACTAGCCCTAGAATGACAGATCCTTGAACTGAATGGAGCTGGATAAACTTATTTGAAACATATGAAATCTAGGCTGAGGCCTAACAATATATCACTGCTGATCTTTTATATAGAAGGGATGTAATTGGCCCCTTAATACTAGAAACCAAACTTGCCATAGCTTTGCTACCACTCTAGCTTAGTATTTTTTACAATATCTTCAATTAAAAGAAATAAAAGATGAGTGACTTCTCTATTGATTTTGCAAAATTGCTCCAAATGAAACCTGGCAAATCAATTCTATCATCTCCATCAAAAATATAAGAAATAAACAATGGTAAAAAAACCCCAAACACATGCCAAACTATAGATGATGCTCAGTTAGATGAGTTTGTGAAAATGTCTTTCTTAATTTAGGTGATTGAATTTTTACAATTCTAGCCATTTTTTTTCTTGTTAGATTTGAGTTAAAATTACAATTTACAGGACTCAGCAATCATAGCACAATTTAAAACACATAGAAGCGGACAAGACTACACTTACATTTTAAGAATCAATAGTTTACAAAATGACTGCCATTTTCCCTTTAAATTGCTTGCTTATGATACACTAGAACACTTCAATCAACATTCAAGAAGCTATTCCAAAACTGCTTACATGGAATCATTAATCTTTCCGAGCGTAAGACGTGTAATTATATCACTAGTGCTGTTTAATAACACAGATCACTCTTTTCAAGCCAGAAAATGCACTAAATAGACCTATTACGGTATTATTACACTTGTGGCAGCAGCTATGTGTCTGTTTAAAGGAGATATCCACTTACATTTTTTTAATTCACATGGCTCAGTTGAGAGAAAAAATGGTTGACAAATAATTGCTATTATTGTTTCTGCTGTTTTCCCCTTGAAGAGCGGCTATGCAATGCTCTGCATCAAGTCCGCTTAAGGGTTACATGTTAACAGTTTTAGTCTTTATCAAAGTCCAAGGCTTTTTGTTCCTGCCTTCTCCAAAAAAAAAAGTGCCGTAACTGTCCATGGATTGTGCCTGGTATTGCAGCTTAGCTTCAGTTGAAGTGAATGTAGCTGGACTGCAATACCACACACAACCTGTGACAGGTGTGGCGCTGTTTCGTGAAAAACTTGTTTTAGTTATTATGGAAAATCCCTTTGAAGGGAAAGTCCACTCTTAAAGATTTTTATATATGTTACTAAGACATGTTAAAAAAGCACCAGTGGGGATCTATGATTGCTGAAACAAAGTGGTTGTAATAACAGGAGGGAAGGATCCAGTGAGAAAGTAGCAGTCTAAAAAATAACCTTTAATCCATTATTTTTAAAAACATGGACAGCACAAAGTGCAAAAAAGGCAAAAAAACACATTGTTGTCAGATCAACGCATTTCGTCTTTGCAGTCTTCGTCAACTTTGTGCCGTCCACGTTTTTAAAAATAATGGATTAAAAGTTATTATTTAGACTGCTACTTTCTCGCTGGATTCTTCCCTCCTGTTGTTACTCATGTTTGCTTCAATGGAACCGTGCTGAGTGCTTGCTGTCTAATTAAGAGCCTACACAGTGGTGAGCTGACTTCATGGGTTTTTTTTTCCTTATAAAGTGGTTGTAATGCTCCCACAAGCGGCATGCCTTAGCTATGGAGATCTTAGTATTATTATTTTATTACCGTGAATAGGAGATTTTTAAAGGGAATCTGTCAGTAGGATCAACCCTCCTAAGCCGTCTATAAGGGCACGCAGGTCATAGAAAGTTAAATAAAATGATACCTTGATATCTGCGACTCAATATTTTTTTCCACAGAATATTTTCTAAATATTTAAATTACTTGTTAGGATCTATGGGACGGCAATAGATCTCAATGAGACTCTGCTTTCAGAGCTTATTTTACATGATGTTTCCAATGTCAGACATAAAGTCACGGACAATACATACAAAGGCACTAAAAAATTGCTAAACCATAATGGATAACACTTCTACTAACATACAGTGTTTAACCATGTCCCAAGGAAGATGATGAAGATCCCAAGAACAAATTTAGTGAAAAAAACATCTAAAAACAATAGACACTTTTTTTGATAATCAATAAGTACATAAGATATTTTTAAAATAGAGCATCAAAAGAAAGAGAGGAGAGCGTGTCATTGATGGGGGCCGTATATGGCAAGTATCGGCGCATGACACTTTGGCTTAGTCTCGCCAGAGAAAGTGACTTCCATGTGGCGGAGGTGGAACTCAGGCATCCAGGTCTGCCCAAAATGGCCGTCACAGACATGCCAAATTCACCACCAGTGAGGAAGTCTGAGTGATATTGCAGAAGATGCATGTGCAACCGCCGGCTACTGGGTAAGAAGGGAAGATATAGGAAATGACATAAGTGGAGAGGATAATGTCTGCTACCATGGATATGGAAGAAATTAAAGATGAATAAATATCTAAGATTAACATCATGATTTCATTATTATACAATCAATTACTTTATATTAATTTATTTGTGCTTACAAAAAAAAACAAAAAAAGTTGATTCATGTCAGTCCACTTGGTGCAACAGCTCTCCAAGGTGTGATCACTCCTTTTTAGATGCAGACTAACGAGCAGATCTAATTTGATGCAGGGAATTTGTTAGTTTTGGGAATGAAAATTTACAGGGTGATTCCATGATTTTCTCCCTCAGAATTGAGTGATTCCATAATTTTTCCCCTATGCTTGGTTTAAAAAAGTAACCATTACTGATTACCATATTTTTTGTTCTTGATTTCTTATAGTGTTTCTTAAAGCAAGAAAGTTGCCATTTGAATTGACTTTACTTTTGTGCCATGTCAGTGATCTGCTTTTTATCTACAACATTAATCAACTGAATGAACATCCTCCAAGGCCGGTGATTCCATAATTTTTGCCAGGGTTTGATAGGTTGTAAAGAACTGAAAATTGTCACTTGTTGAATGTGTAGAATTAAGAGTTTACATTTACTGAAATAGAAAGTTTTTTCAATCAAAAACATCTTAACAGGCCAAATTACATGTTCACTCCTTTTTATATCCTGTTTCCAATTCTTGCATCCATTGAACGTGTGAGTTTTGGGATGATTTCTGATTTAATTGCTTTGCAGAATGTCAGAATAGCCTCTCAGATCCGCTGTTTTCATGTGAACTACCTCCAGCCATCATTAATCTTTTGTTTGAGGATTCTCTAAAGGTTCTAAATAGCGTTGAGGTTCACGGGACTGCAGAGGCATCAACAGCTACAAATACCTGTTTGCTGCTTTGTAATGGTATTTTAGCAGCTGCTTTATCCAATGAATTTGTTTGGCAGAAACCTTCCTCATTATGTCTTTATCTGCATGAACCCGTTTGTGTTCTAAATCAGCCACAAATCTCTTGTCAGTATAATGATGATGCTTAAGTTTTCATGAAATATTTAATGTTTTCATACCTTCTCCAAGGTGTTGGACTATTTGACACTTTTTGTAGTATTAAGATACTTTTTTCTTTCCCATATTGATTGAAACCTGTCACCTACTTAATAAAGTAGAAAGTCCTTCTTAATTAGTTTTCCTTTATTGGGCTCACCTGTCACACCAATTTTCACAGAGGTTTGAATTTGATTTCAGTGATCCAAAGAGCCCTGAAACACAATACCATCCATGAATTTATTTGAAAATGTACAAATTACATCTTTATGACACATAAATACAATTTTTATAATAATTTGTAATGAGGTATACATAACTGCCAAGACCTAGCAAAGCACAACAGAAAAGGACTAGATATAGTAGGGCCTGTAGCATTGTGCGAAATTGTGACAACAATCAGTTGTTCTTCACTGTTTAATTACAAGCAGCATTCTCCTTTATGTATTCTTCGAATATGCTTAACCCATCATAGGATGTTGCTATGTTTTCCTAATGTGTTATGATCAAATTTCACCTCATCTGCTTGCAGGCGTATGTCATGCAATATCCTCAAAAAGCAAGTAGATGAGGCAGCAAATCAGGGAGACATAATTATTATGGGGGACTTCAACTAACCTGATATAAATTCGGGAGCAGAAACCTGCAAGTCCAGCAAAGTACCAGTGCAACGGTGTTCCGCTGGTGGTACCGCGCAACAGGCTGCGTGAGTGTTTGAGTGTGTGTGGTGCGTACAGAGTGTGTGTGTGTGTGTGTGTGGTGCGATGGTGTTCCACTGGTGGTACTGCGCAATAGGTTGGTACCAGCAGCAGTTTCCATATTGAGACACCCATCACTTGGGTGTCCCAATATGGCGGTCGGTGAACTTCCTCCGCTTGGAATTCTGGGATACAGTGACATCTGGATAGAACAGGAAATTAAAACATTACAAGGCAATTATATAAATAGATTCACAGATTCCATAATAATATGGTCTATACCACTGGACTGGCACATATGAAATGTGGTGCCAATATTGAAAAATGGGAGAAAATCTGAGCTTGGAAATTATAAGTCCGTAAGTTTAACCTCAGCTATGGATAAAATCCTTGAGAGGTTCCTAAGAGATGCTATACTGGAGTATATAAATAACAATAACCTCATGACTCAGCAGTAACATGATTTACGAGGGATTGATCCTGTCAAACTAATCTTATCAGCTCTTATGAGGAGGTAAGTTCCAGACTAGACCAAGGAAACCCAGTGGATGTTGTCTATATGGACTTTTCAAAGATGTTTGATATGCTGAGACACAAAAGGTTGATATATAAAATTAGAAAAATGGGACTGGGGAAACTATGTGTAACTGGGTCAACAACTGGCTCAGTGATAGGAAACAAAGGGTTGTTATTAATGGAAAATACTTGGCTTGGGTCACAGTTAACAGTGGGGCACCACAGGGATCAGTATTGGTCCCTCTTCTGTGTAACATATTTACTAATGACCTTGTAGAGGCATACAGAGTAGAACTACAATATTTGCAGATGGCACTAAACTCTCTAAGATAATCAAAACAGACGAGGATAATTTAATATTACAGAAGGATTTATGTAAGCTGGAGGCTTGAGCTAAGAAGTGGCAATAGAAGATTAATGAAGATAAATGTCAGGTTATGCACCTAGGCAGCGGAAATAAAATGTATTATTATGTGCTAAATTGTTAAACACTGGGAAAACTGTCACTGAAACGAACTTGGGTGTATACATGAATGGCAAACTCCACTTTTGTGACCTACGTCAGGCAGCTGTTGCCAAGGCAAATAAAATAACAGGATGCATTAAATGAGGCATAGATGCGCATGACGTGAACATAGTTTTGTAAAATTTTGGTCTCCAGTGTATAAGAAGTACATAGTTGAATTAGCGCAGGTGCAGAGAAGAGCAATCAAGGTTATTTAGGGAATTGCTATTCCAAGATAGTGTCAAGCTCAGACAGGGATAAGTCTGGCGGACAACACAGCACATAAATTCGACGGGATGAAAAAGGGAGGGGAGGCCCAAAAGGTAGGGAGCGAGGATGGAACACCTTCTGAGTCCTGATACCAACCTGTGCCTGTCCCTAAGCTCCCCTAATTCCCTATGTGGGTCCTCCCCCCACCCCATCACGTGTCTAGTCCCTGATTGTCACCTTAATTTATCTTGGATAGTGCACTGGCTGGCAAGGAGCTAGCCTCACCTCTGCAGATGGTAACATACAGGGGAAGAGACAAACACAGGACAGACAGAAAAAGAGAAAATACTCAGCTCAGTCTCGGCTGCTAAACTCCACAGCAGCACAGAAAACGGCACCAGAAATCTGAACTCCCACAGCAGCAACACCACCATCACAGGAGAGCTCCACACCCCTAGCTGGTCTGCATTGAAGGACTTTATAGCTGACGATCAGCTGATGGGTCATGTGACTATTTAAATGAAGGTGGGAGTGGTTACCAACCAACATCAGTTGACCAGCCTAAAAGAACTGCCAGCAAGAAACAGACATTATCTCTTGCTGGACCAAAAGGTAAAAAACAACATTTACATTTCAGCAGACACAGAGGTGCCACAAATCCCTTAAACTTGGGGTTATTCGGTTGGTAAAAACAGTGGCTTAAAGAAATGGGTAAAATCTGTTTTTCAGAACATACAGTGGGGGAAATAATTATTTGATTCCTTGCTGATTTTGTAAGTTTGCCCACTGACAAAGACATGAACTGTCTATAATTTTAAAGGTAGATTAGTTTTAACATTGAGAGATAGAATATCAAAAATGAAATTCAGAAAATCATATTGTACAAATTACTAGCTGAAGAGCCCGGCGTTGCCCGGGCATAGTAACTAACTATGGTTAGTTGTAACAAATTATAATGATTATATCTGTATATATAAAGCTGAGTGTATAGCCCCGCCCATTCCACATAGCCACATTCACTATAATATCCCACATCATCCCATCAGTCAGAGCTACCGGACTACTACCCCTAATATCCCACATCATCCCGTCAGTCAGAGCCACTTGATGTCATGTCGGACGCTGTTCACACCACAGCATCCGGCAGGCAGAGGTAGTTCCACCTCCAGCCACTATAGCCTCAGTGGCGCCGGCCTGATCTTCAGGCTCTCGGGGGTTAATCCTGCTGGAGACCAGGTTGGATGGTTAGTCACGCCCACGGTCTTTAAATAGTCATGCTGGCCTATGGGCGTCGCCGATTATAGCTTGTGTTTCATACCAAGTGGTTCCGGTCTGGAGTGGAGGTGTTCAAGAGAGAGAGATTCATATCTGGTGTCGTATGATCCGTCGTTATCCTTTCTCCTTCCCATATTTGTGTTTAGTTGTGCCCTGTTCACATTACTGTTTATTCCTGTGTGTGTGCGGCGCAGTGCAGTTTAAGTTCTCCCTGTCTGTCATTATTTGTGTGGGAGCTTTGGTGGTGTGTCTCCTCACTGGGTGGAGGGTGGAGGGTTAAGTGCAGGGCTGAGCAGGAGATAAGGAAAGGTCGGAGGCTCAGGCATTTGCACCTTCAGCAAAAACCCTGGGTTGAGGGTCAGACAGGGTTTCCCCTAGTAAAGGGACACCACAGGGGCCCCGGGTCTTTCAGCCTTAGTTGAACTTAGCCCCCGTGACATTATAATCGGCCCACATTTTTCAGGAGTCCATGGATCCATTAGATTCCATAACCCGCCAGTTGGCGGCGCTGTCCATACAGGTCTCCGAGTTGAATGGGGCAGTTCAGCAGCAGGGCCTGGTAGTAGCAAAGGTGCAAACGGCATCTGCAGGTATCGGTGCAGAGCCGAAGTTTCCGCTGCCAGAACGATTTTCAGGCGATCGCAGCAAATTTGTCGTATTTCGGGAGGCCTGCAAATTATACTTCCGCATGCGGCCAATCTCCTCAGGTAATGAGGCCCAGCGAGTAGGGCTGGTGTTGTCATTACTGAGTGGTGACCCCCAAGCATGGGCATTTTCCTTACCACCTGACTCTGCTACATTTCATTCGGTCGATAATGTTTTTTCTGCCCTCGGGCTCATTTACGATGACCCTGACCGACTGGCTCTAGCGGAATCTAAAATCCGCGCCCTCCGCCAGGGGGAGCGCTTGGCAGAAGACTATTGTTCGGAATTTCGCCGCTGGGCGGTAGACACACAGTGGAATGACCCAGCACTGCGGAGCCAGTTTATTCATGGGGTATCAGGGAGGGTGAAACAAGCCCTCCTGATGTATGAGACTCCGGCATCATTGGAGTCTGCCATGAGTTTGGTGATACGTATTGATCGCCGTTTTCGTCAGGGGGCACAGGAGACGCTACCTCTGGGGGAAAACAGAGGTGCAGGTGTGGTTGAAGTAGATGAGTCCCCTGAACCTATGCAGATTGCTGGCGTGGCACAGGTTCGGCCTCGCGCTCCGGGAGTCCGGAAGTCCGGAGCATGTTTCTACTGTGGTAAAGGTGGTCATTATGTTAACGTTTGCCCGGTACTACCTAAGAGGGTCACACCGGCGGAAAACTGTTAAGCTCAGAGGGTATGGAGGAGACCCAACTGAGCGTATGCATATCCTCCATGATGGTATCTCAATGTATGCTCCCTGCCAAGGTTATTGTCGCCGGCAGAGAGCTACCTATATCAGTGTTTGTGGATAGCGGTTCCGCCACCAATCTCATAGATGAGGAGTTTGCACACACCGCCGGGTTTAAGATTGAAAAACTTCCTCACCCCATACAGGTGGTGACCATTAATGCTGTTCCCCTCCCTCAAGGGGAGATTACTGAGTTTGTGGCAGAGGTGAAACTCCACATTGGGGTCCTACATTCTGAGTCGGTTACATGTAGGGTCCTCCGTAATCTCCCAGCTCAAATGGTCCTGGGTTTTCCATGGCTGTCCAGGCACAACCCGGTAATTGATTGGAAAACTCAGGACATAGTACAATGGAGTGGTTTCTGCCAAGACAATTGCTTGGCCACATGTGTGTCCGCCGTGACGCCCAGCCTGCCGGAGGCTTTGCAGGATTTCGCGGATGTTTTCTCTGAGAAGGGTTGCTCAGAACTGCCTCCACATAGAGCCTATGACTGTGCTATTAGGCTAAAACCCGGGGCCAAATTACCTAAGGCCAGGATGTTTAATATTTCTGGTCCTGAGAGACAAGCTCTGAAAGACTACATCGCGGAGAGTCTGAGCAAAGGTCACATCCGGCCTTCGTCCTCGCCTGTAGCCGCGGGGTTTTTCTTCATTAAGAAGAAAGATGGGGGGTTACGCCCGTGTCTGGATTTCCGAGAGTTAAACCAGATTACTATCCGTGATCCCTACCCAATGCCGTTGATCCCGGATTTGTTCAACCAGGTAGCGGGGGCAAAATGGTTTTCCAAGCTGGACCTCAGGGGGGCGTATAACCTCATAAGGGTCCGTCAGGGGGATGAGTGGAAGACGGCGTTTAACACTCCTGAGGGTCATTTTGAGAGTCTGGTTATGCCGTTTGGGTTGACCACCGCGCCTGCCGTTTTCCAACATTTTATTAATGATGTCTTTGCTCATGTCCTGGGGAGATTTGTGATTGTATACCTGGATGATATCCTCATTTATTCTAGCGATCGGGACACTCATTTGCAGCATGTTAGGCAGGTGTTACAGTTGCTCCGGGAGAACCAGCTCTATGCTAAGCTGGAAAAATGTTTATTTTTTGTCCAGGAGTTGCCCTTTTTGGGATATATTGTGTCCGCAGCTGGTTTTAAAATGGACACCGCTAAGGTGCAAGCGGTGTTGCAATGGGAGAGGCCGGAGAGTCTGAAAGCACTCCAGCGGTTCCTGGGGTTTGCGAATTATTATAGGAAATTTATAAAACACTTTTCGACTGTCGCCAAACCGCTCACGGACATGACAAAAAAGGGTGCCGATCTGGCGAACTGGCCTGAGGTGGCTATACGTGCATTTGAGCGTCTGAAGAATAGTTTTGCTTCAGCCCCCATTCTGGTGCAACCAGACGTGTCTAAACCTTTTGTGGTAGAGGTTGATGCGTCGGAGGTGGGAGTGGGGGCAGTACTGTCTCAAGGCTCGTCCTTGAGCGAGATGCATCCATGCGCCTACTTCTCCAAGAAGTTGTCGCCGGCCGAACGGAATTATGATATCGGCAACAGGGAGTTGTTGGCCATCAAACTGGCTTTTGAGGAATGGCGACACTTCTTGGAGGGGGCGGCTCACCAGGTCACAGTTATCACCGACCATAAGAATCTGCTCTACCTGGAGTCGGCCAAGCGTCTGTCTCCTAGGCAGGCTCGCTGGGCATTGTTTTTTACTCGTTTCAATTTTCTTGTGACGTACCGTCCCGGGGCTAAAAACACCAAGGCGGATGCTTTGTCTAGGTGTTTTCCGGGGGGAGAACCTCGGGAAGAGCCGGTACCCATCCTCCAGAAAGGGGTAGTGGTCTCGGCTCTCACGACTGAGGTAGAGGCGGAGATTGCCGAGGCCCAAGAGGAGGTACCACCAGGACTTCCCGCCAACAAATCATTTGTACCCCTGCATCTTCGGCCTAAGGTGTTGAAGGAACACCACGATTCGGTACTGGCTGGTCACCCAGGGGTGAAGGGCACCTTAGAGCTGGTATCGCGTCGTTTCTGGTGGCCCAAAATCCGGCAGGACGTGGTCTCGTACGTGGCAGCTTGCATCACGTGCGCTAGGGCTAAGTCACCCCGAACCCGTCCTGCTGGCACGCTACAGCCTCTGGGGGTACCCAATAGGCCATGGACAGAAATCTCCATGGATTTTATCACTGACTTGCCAGCCTCGGCAGGGAACACGGTCATCCTGGTGGTGGTTGACCGTTTTTCAAAGATGGCGCATTTTGTGGCGTTGTCCTCTTTGCCCAATGCTAAGACGTTGGCTCAGGTATTTGTGAAGGAGGTGGTCAGACTCCACGGAATACCGTCTGACATAGTATCTGATAGGGGTACGCAATTTGTGGCGAGGTTTTGGAAAGCTTTTTGCTCAAGGTTGGGGATCAAGTTGTCACATTCATCGGCGTTTCATCCACAGTCTAATGGACAAACTGAGCGCATGAACCAAAATCTTGAACAGTATTTACGATGCTTTGTGTCCGACAACCAGGAGGAGTGGTCTACTTTCCTTCCTCTGGCCGAATTCGCATTAAATAATCACCGCCAAGAGTCATCAGGAGAGTCTCCATTCTTTTGTGTGTACGGTCAACATCCTCAGTTTTGTACCTTACGTCAGGGTGACTCCGGGGGTGTCCCGGAGGAGGATCAGCTAGGAGCCCAATTGTCATCAGTCTGGAGGCGGGTGAAACAGCGTTTGTTGAGCATGAGTGCCAGGTACAAACGGGTGGCTGACAGTAGACGCGTGCCAGGTCCGGACCTGTGTGTGGGTGAATGGGTGTGGTTAGCTACGAAGAACATAAAACTCAAAATCCCTTCTTTAAAACTGGGTCCAAGGTTTATTGGGCCTTTTAGGATTTCTGCCATCATTAACCCAGTGGCTTATCGGTTGGAACTTCCCGCAGTGTACAAGATACACAACGTGTTTCACAGGGCTTTATTGAAAAAGGTGGTAGGCTCTGTGGACACAACGCCGATGCCACCTCCAGTCATGGTGGATGGCGAGTTAGAGTTCGAGGTCGCCAAGGTAGTGGACTCTCGAGTAGTACGCCGTACTCTTCAGTATTTGGTGCACTGGCGGGGGTATGGTCCAGAGGAGAGGTCTTGGGTTCCAGCCTCAGACATACATGCGGATCGGCTGGTCAGTTCTTTTCACCGTCGTCATCCGGACAAGCCGGGTCCTATGAGTCTTGAGGGCCCTGGGGTCCCTCGTAGAAGACGGGGTACTGTCATGTCGGACGCTGTTCACACCACAGCATCCGGCAGGCAGAGGTAGTTCCACCTCCAGCCACTATAGCCTCAGTGGCGCCGGCCTGATCTTCAGGCTCTCGGGGGTTAATCCTGCTGGAGACCAGGTTGGATGGTTAGTCACGCCCACGGTCTTTAAATAGTCATGCTGGCCTATGGGCGTCGCCGATTATAGCTTGTGTTTCATACCAAGTGGTTCCGGTCTGGAGTGGAGGTGTTCAAGAGAGAGAGATTCATATCTGGTGTCGTATGATCCGTCGTTATCCTTTCTCCTTCCCATATTTGTGTTTAGTTGTGCCCTGTTCACATTACTGTTTATTCCTGTGTGTGTGCGGCGCAGTGCAGTTTAAGTTCTCCCTGTCTGTCATTATTTGTGTGGGAGCTTTGGTGGTGTGTCTCCTCACTGGGTGGAGGGTGGAGGGTTAAGTGCAGGGCTGAGCAGGAGATAAGGAAAGGTCGGAGGCTCAGGCATTTGCACCTTCAGCAAAAACCCTGGGTTGAGGGTCAGACAGGGTTTCCCCTAGTAAAGGGACACCACAGGGGCCCCGGGTCTTTCAGCCTTAGTTGAACTTAGCCCCCGTGACACTTGACTACTACCCCTAATATCTCACATCGTCCCATCAGCCAGAGCTACCGGACTACTACCCCTAATATCTCACATCGCCCCATCAGCCAGAGTCACTGGACTACTACCCCTAATATCCCACATCATCCCGTCAGCCAGAGCCACTGGACTACTACCCCTAATATCTCACATCATCCCGTCAGCCAGAGCCACCGAACTACTACCACTAATATCCCACATCATCCCATCAGTCAGAGCCACTGGACAACTACCACTAATATCCCACATCATCCCATCACAGTCGCTGGACTGCTACTCCTAATATCCCACATCATTCTGTTAGAGCCACCAAACTACTATCCCTAACATCCCACATCATTCTGTCACCAGAGCCACCAAACTACTACCCCTAATATCCCACATCATTCTGTCAGCCAGAGCCACTGGACTACTACCCCTAATATCCCACATCATCCAATCAGCCAGAGCCACTGGACTACTACCACTAATATCCCACATCATCCTGTCAGCCAGAGCCACTGCACTACTCCCCCTAATATCCCACAACATCCGGTCAGCCAGAGCCACCGGACTACTACCCCTAATATCCCACAACATCCGGTCTGCCAGAGCAACCGAACTACTACCCCTAATATTCCATATCATCCCGTCAGCCTGAGCCACAGGACAACTACCATTAATATCCCACATCATCCCGTCACAGCCGCCGGACTGCTACCACTAATATCCCACATCATTTTGTTAGAGCCACCGAACTACTATCCCTAATTTCCCACATCATTCCGTCAGCCAGAGCCACCGGACTACTGTAGTGTCGATGGGCCGGGCTGGGGGGTGGTCCCTCTGTATACCGCGCAGTGACGTACAGACACAAGATGGAGGCATGTTTCGGGTGCAACAGGTCCAAGTTTATTCTTTCTTTCACCGTCCGCCTGACGGTCCCACAACACACCGCGATTCTCTTCACAGCTCTCGGGTTACAGTACACATTGAGACAGCTTACTTTCAACAGGGACGTATATATACGTACCGTCCCTTTTCACTCTGTGACGCTCCGACAGCTCCGTCACTGTGGCTGCCATAGGCGTGTACACCAACAGTAATTTTACTGGTCATACGTCGTTCCAAATACGGTGTCCCACACCCGGAGCCTCGTCTATACTGCGGTACTTCGTGTCAGGACCACCCCCCTTGACTTCCTTTCTCCTCAGTCCCCTAGTTAGGTTTTCCTCACAGTGCACCAACTGTCACAGTCTTCTTGTCACTTGAGCTCCCCCTGGGGACTGGAAACTTCTGGAACCCTCCTGTCAAATTTATAGCTTTCCCGGTTCCCTGTAACTCCGCCCCCCATGACCAACGGTTTCTTAGCCCTAAGCTGATGTCAAGTCCTATTCTCACACTCCTCTCTGCCCTCTAATGTCAATTCCAGGTACTGCACGTCACCTACACTTTCCTAGCTATTTTCCCTCCTGTCATAACTGACATCCTGCCTGCCAAGTGCAAACCCCTTTGAAACCTGACCAGTCCGTCCGTCCGTCAGGTCACCTTCCCTACACTACTACCCCTAATATCCCACATCATCCCGTCAGCCTGGGGTCAGAACCAGAGCTCTGAGTGGAACGGTCCTAACTTCCATACCGGGGATCCCTTTAAGAGAGGCCTGGTGTCAGAACCAGAGCGCTGAGTGGATTTGCCCTGACTTCCATACCAATAATCCCTTTAATAGAAGCCTGGGGTGAGAATCAGAGCACTGAGGGATTTACCCTAACTTCCGTACTGGAGATCCCTTTAAGAGAGGCCTGGGGTCAGTACCAAAGCGCAGAGTGGATTTGCCCTCACTTTCATACCGGTGATCCCTTTAAGAGAGGCCTGGGGTCAGAATTAGAGTGCAGAGTGGATTTGCCCTCACTTTCATACCGGCGATCCCTTTAAGAGGGACCTGGGGTCAGAACCAGAGCGCTGAGTGGAATTGCCCTAATTTTCTTACCAATGATCCCTTTAAGAGAGACTGTGGTCAGAAGTAGAGCGCTGAGTGGAATTGCCCTAACATCCATACCAGGGATCCCTTTATCCCTTTAAGAGAGCCATGGATCAGAACCAGAGCACTGAGTAGATTTGCCCCGACTTACATACCAATCATCCCTTTAATAAAATCCTGAGGTCAGAATCAGAGCGCTGAGGGATTTGCCGTAACTTCCATACCAGGGATCCCTTTAAGAGAGGCCTGGGGTCAGAACCAAAGCGCTGGATGGATTTGCCCCGACTTCCATACCAATGATCCCTTTAATAGAAGCCTGGGGTCAGAATCAGAGCGCTGAGGGATTTACCCTCACTTCCAACTGGGGATTCCTTTAAGAGGGGCCTGGGGTAAGAACCAGAGCGCTTAGTGGAATTGACCTAACTTCCATACCAATGATCCCTTTAAGAGACCCTGGGGTCAGAACCGCAGAGCTGAGTGGAGCGGTCCTACCTTCCATATCGGGGATCCCTTTAAGAGAGGCCTGGGGTCAGAACTAGAGCACTTAGTGGAATTGCCCTAACTTCCATACCAATGATCCTTTTAAGAAACCCTGGGGTCAGAACCACAGCGCTGAGTGGAACGGTCCAAACTTCCATACCGGGGATCCCTTTAAGAGAAGCCTGGGGTAAAAACCAGAGCGCTGAGTTGATTTGCCCTCATTTCCATACCGGCGATCCCTTTAAGAGGAAAGATGTGCCTATCTCATGGAGGATGTGTGATGGGTATATGGGAACTGGACTATGGCATGGAGGATGTGTGATGGGCATATGGGCAGGGAGGAGGGAGATTCATTTCTGTCACATGCTCTCTGCTCCTCTCTGGGGGGCAGACAATGGCTGGGAGCTTATGTTCCCGGGATGCTAGATTTCTCCCACCCCGTCAGTGTCTGCTGAGGTGTTGTGGAGTGGGAAAACTGTTTCTCATAGCAACCAATCACAGCTCAGCTTCTTTTAAACAGGTCTGGTGAAATGAAAGATGCTTAGTGATTGGTTGCAAGGAAAACTGTTGCTCATAGCAACCAATCACAGCTCAGCTTCTTTTAAACAGCTCTAGTGAAATGAAAGATGCTTCGTGATTGGTTGGTAATACACACATACATTCAATTTTATATATATAGATATGAATGTATTAGCATTTTGCAGTGAGAAATAAGTATTTGATCCCCTATCAACCATTAAGAGTTCTGGCTCTTACAGCCCAGTTAGACGCTCCTAATCAACTCGTTACCTGCATTAAAGACAGCTGTCTTATATAGTCACCTTTATAAAAGACTCCTGTCCACAGACTCAATTAATCAGCTAGACTCTAACCTCTACAACATGGGCAAGACCAAAGAGCTTTATAAGGATGTCAGGGAAAAGATCATAGACCTGCACAAAGCTGGAATGGGCTACAAAACCATAAGTAAGACGCTGGTTGAGAAGGAGACAACTGTTGGTGCAATAGTAAGAAAATGGAAGAAACACAAAATGACTGTCAATCGACATCAATCTGGGGCACCATGCAAAATCTCACCTCATGGGGTATCCATGATCATGAGGAAGGTGAGAGATCAGCCTAAATTTACACGGGGGAACTTGTTAATGATCTCAAAGCGGCTGGAACCACAATCACCAAGAAAACCATTGGTAACACATTACGCTGTAAAGGTTTGAAATCCTGCAGTGCCTACAAGGTCCCCCTGCTCAAGAAGGCACATGTGCAGGTCTGTTTGAAGTATGCCAATGAAAACCTGGATAATTCTGTGAGTGATTGGGAAAAGGTGCTGTCATCAGATGAGAAAACTTTATGTCTTTGGCGTTAACTCAACTCGCTGTGTTTGGAGGAAGAGAAATGCTACCTATGACACAAATAACATCGTCCCCACTGTCAAGCATGAAGGTGGAAACATTATGTTTTGGGGGTGTTTCTCTGATAAGGGCACAGGACTACTTCACCATATCAATGGGAGAATGGATGGAGCCATGAACCGTAAAATCCTGAGTGACAACCTCCTTCCCTTCGGCAGGACATTAAAAATGGGTCTTGACTGGGTCTTCCAGCAAGACAATGACCCAAAACATACAGCCAAGGCAACAAAGGAGTTGCTCAAAAAGAAGCACATTAAGGTCATGGAATGGCCTAGCCAGTCTCCAGACCTTAATCCCATAGAAAACTTATGGAGGGAGATGAGGCTTCGAGTTGCCAAGCGACAGCCTCAAAATCTTAATGGTCTAGAGATGATTTGCAAATAGGAGTGGACCAAAATTCCACCTGACATGTGCACAAACCTCATCATCAACTACAAAAACATCTGACTTCAGTGCTTGCCAACAAGGGTTTTGCCACCAAGTATTAAGTCTTGTTTGCCAGAGGGATCAAATACTTATTTCTCACTGCAAAATGCAAATAAATTTATATAATTTATACAAGGTGATTTTCTGGATTTTATTTTTGATATTCTATCTCTCAATGTTAAAATTAAAGTACCCTTAAAAGTATAGACTGTTCATGTCTTTGATATTGAGCAAACTTATAAAAGAAGCAAAGGATCAAATACTTATTTCCCCCACTGTACTTGTTTTTCTATAGTTATCATTTGTGTCTTAATAAGGATTCTTCTCTCCTAAGATTGAGCAATGGTTGACCTTGGCCGGATAGAGTCTCTAGCGGTACAAAAAACCCTTTTTTCTGAGAATTCATGAGAAAGCACAGAATTTTCTATATCTGCCAAGGACAAACTGTTTAGGGTGATTTTTGAGACCTATTCTAGGCATCATGGTGGTACCACAAATATAATCTATCATTGTTTTTACCAAATCATTGTTTTTACCAATATTCATGCCAAACATTGTGTAATATTGTCAAATGCTCTATGTAATCAGAGACCTCTATTAAAGATGGTCTCATTTCTAGTCTTCAACAAGCTTGGGTACCTAGGCCGATCAATTCTATCTGAGAGAGAACATCTTGTCTCTGACAATTGGCAATCTTATTACAATGTACAAATATATGAGGGGACAGTATAGAGATCTTTCTAATGATCTTTTTCCACTTAGGCCTGCGCAGGGACATGGGGACACCTGGAGGAAAGGTTTTATCATAATCACAGACGCAGATTCATTACTGTTAGAGCAGTGAGATTGGAACTCTTTGCCACATGGTGTTGTATTGGTTAATTCACTGCTAAAATTCAAAAGGGGCCTGAACACCTTTCTTCATAAATATAATATTATAGGTTATGGGCACTAGATTCTGTGACGGGGCATTGATCCAGGGAACCAGTCTGATTGTTGTAAGGAGTCAGGAAGGAATTTTTCCACAAATATGGAGCAATTAATGTCTGCCCCATGGGGTTTTTGCCTTCCTCTGGATCAACATGTTAGGGTTTAGGGTGAACTCGATAGACTTAAGTCTACCTTCAACCTTAAAGGGAAACTGTCACCTGAAAAAATGCTATTAACCTGCAGCTGTGGGGTTAATTTCAGGTTAATACTGTTATTAACCTGCCTGGTGCCCTCACTTAGCCAAATCCTGCAGGGAGGCCCTGGAGCAAGTCCAGTCACTGCTCTGAGAATACAAAGTGGTGGCTGTAACTGCGCCCCGGCACTGTCAGACACAGGCTCTTCATTGGGGCTGGCTGTCAGTCATTGTCAGGGTCGCGATTACAGCCGCCACTCTGTATTCTCAACAGCGACTTAAATACTAATATTTCATCTTTGTACCCATTTTACACATTCAAATCTCACACTACAGCTTTTACTTGATGATGATGATGATGATGATGCATAAACTACTAGGCACTGATATTGTCACAGTGTACAGAAACACCTTTGAAATTAGCATTTCATAATATAATATTTTAACAATATGGAGAGACTACATTGAGAAAGAGTGATGAATATTGTCATTACTAGTAAACACTTCCTTAAAGCCACTGACCGGAGCTTGTAAAAGAGGGTGTGATGAGTCAAGACGTAGCAATCCCACCACTCATGAACTGGGCATGAATCCATTAGCAGTAATTGAATTATTCCGTGCCAGGTGCTTCATTCCACGTAACATTTCTGAACCTAACTTTCAGATTTCATATGTTGAAATGCATCAATATTTACAGCTATAATTCTGTATGTTATTCAAAGAATTAGGAGGTGTGGGCAGCTTATTGGATGTCACCATCACTTGTTTTACTTGGAATTACAAATCTCATCTGACTGATCAGATAACACAAATATTTTTTCACTTTATGAGGGGCTGTATTGGACTATGATATGTACCAATTACTGTGTACTTGTTTTATAACTTAATTATGATTGCTCTTCAGATGGAGATTTTAAGCGAGATGTCATATCTTCCTTGGGATCTATCACGAGATAAACATCATTGAAGGCCAATAACCTACTGTTCAAGGATAAATTCATGTTCATGGGCTTATACGTCCATAGGAATGCTTCCAGACATAATCTTAACTGTTTAAGAACTCTTGGAACATGAGCAACAAAAGTGCGAAAAATGTATTTTCTTGACGGGGTGGGCACTGACAGCAAAGGGCTTCTCTGCACCACTGACAAAGATGTGGTTGTGATGGCTCCATCTCTTTCCTTCAGGCTCTTGCTCAGCTGTACCTAAGGGTGGTATCTAAAGGTACTGTCACACTAAGCGATATCGCTAGCGCTATAACTTGTGACGTTATAGCGATATTGCTAGCGATATCGCTGTGTCTGATACTTACCTACGACCCGCTCCCCCGCTAGTTATCGCTGATCGCGCAAGAACGTCCAGGACTGTTTCTCGTCGTCAGCTTCCTGCGGCGCTTCCTGTGGAGAGACGAGCGACGAGCGTGGAGCCGGGCGGGAGGACGCAGGATCGCCTAGTGTGACAGGTAAGTAGCGACCCCCGACCCCAGCGATGTCGCTGGTGATATCTGCCTGTGTGGCAGCTCACTAGCGACCACTTCGCGATGTACCAGCGATCCTGACCGCGTCATATCGCTGGTCGGGATCGCTGGTACACTGCTAAGTGTGACAGTACCTTTAGAGTGTATTAATATATAGATATATATTTATTTAAAACTTACAATAATGTGCTGGGTTTTTTCAAGTAGTAACTTTGACAAATGTAGATTAGCCAGTCTATGGCAGTGGATTCAGTGATTCTTTGGCTTTGTTCAGGCAACAACACTAGACAATAGTTGGCTTCATTGTAGTGATCTTGCATTTCAATAGAAAATGGACATCATTGATGATTGCTGGTATTGGAGTAAAAATCATAAAAAGTTGAGGTTGTCATTGCTATGATGTAGGAAAGTACTGGGACAAGGAAGTGTAGAGTAAATGATAAATGAACCGTTCTTGCCAAGAGATGAATAGTTCAAATCACAAAGGAAAAAGGAAGCATCTTCAGTAATCGAAGGTCAATAACATGGAAACCAAAAGAATATGCTCATGTTTCCAATAACACCAAGACTCACTGTAAATGTACAACCTTCGTATCTTCCCTATCTTACAACCCCAAACAGTTATTCAAAACTTTTAACTTCCTCCTCCGCCCACCACTGCCCCCTCGTACCTCCCTCATCTCTGCCGAGGACTTTGCCACACACTTCAAAAATAAGATTGACCAAACAAGGCAAGTCTTCATCGTTCAACCACCACAACCTCTTTGTATACCAGACCAATGCCCAAACCCCATAACCTCACTCTCCAACATCACTGAAGGGGAGCTTAATTGTCTCTTCTACAAATCGCACCTCACAACCTGTGCACTTGACCCCATTCCATCCCACCTCCTCCCCAACCTCACCACCACACTTATCCCATCCCTAACCCACCTCTTCAACCTTAAAAAGCCAACCCTCGACCCAACCGCTATGTCCAGCTATCGCCCAATATCGTTGCTCCCATTCGCTTCCAAACTCCTGGAGCAGCACGTCCACGCTCAACTTTCCTCCTACCTATCATCTAACTTGCTCTTCGACAATCTACAATCTGGTTTCCTCCCACATCACTCCACTGAGACAGCCCTGACCAAAATTACTAATGACCTACTTACAGCCAAATCAAATGGACACTACTGTATACTCCTGCTTCTAGACCTGTCCTCTGCATTTGACACAGTTGACTACTGCCTCCTACTACAGAGCCTTTCCTCCTTCGGCATCAAAGACCTCGCCCTATCCTGGATCTCCTCATACCTTTCCAACCGCACATTCAGCGTCTCCCACTCCCACACCACCTCCTCATCCCACCCTCTTTCTGTTGGAGTCCTCCAAGGCTCTGTTTTAGGACCCCTACTCTTCTCAATCTATACACTTGATCTGGGGCAACTCATAAAGTCCCACGGATTCCAGTACCACCTTTATGCTGATGACACTCAGATCTACCTCTCTGGCCCAGACGTCACCTCTCTGCTTGTCCAGAATCCCAGAGTGTCTATTAGCCATATCCTCCTTCTCCTCTCGCTTCCTCAAGCTCAATATGGACAAAACTGAACTCATCGTCTTTCCTCCATCTCACAGATCATCCTTACCCGATCTACTGTAGCTATAACAATTAATGACATCATGCTTTGCCCAGTACCGGAAGTCCGCTACCTCGGAGTAACCCTTGACTCTGACCTGTTCTTCAAACCGCACATCCAAGCTCTGTCCACCTCCTGTCGCCTCCAGCTCAAAAATATTTCCAGAATCCGTCCTTTCCTCAACCCTCAATCTACTAAAATGCTTGTGCATACCCTCATCATCTCCCGCCTCGACTACTGCAACATCCTTTTCTGTGGTCTCCCTGCTAACACCCTTGCACCTCTCCAGTCCATCCCTAACTCTGCTGCCCGACTAATTCATCTCTCTCCTCGCTACTCCTCCGCTTCTCCCCTCTGCAAATCTCTTCGCTGGCTCCCATTCCCTCAGCGTATTCAGTTCAAATTACGAATACTGACCTGCAAGGCCTCTATAACCTGTCTCCCCCATATGTCTCTGAACTAATCTTCCGATACCTTCCCTCACGTAATCTCCGGTCCTCCGAAGACCTCCTTCTCTCCTCCACACTTATTCGCTCCTCATCCAACCGTCTCCAAGACTTCTCCCAAATTGCCCCTGTCCTCTGGAATTCTCTGCCCCAACAAGTCCGACTATCAACCACATTTGGATCCGTCAGACGGAACCTGAAAACCCACCTCTTCAAGAAAGCCTACAGCCTGCAATAACCCGCTACCTCCTTCTCTCTCACCACTACCGGAGATATCACCTCAACCAACACCGGAACTGCTGCAACCCACCAACCTACTGTCTCCTTCCCCACCATCCTGTAGCATGTAATCCGAAAGGACAGGGTCCTCTCCCCTCTGTATCAGTCTGTCATTGTTAGTTTGTTTACTGTAAGTGATATCTGTAATTTGTATGTAACCCCTTCTCATGTACAGCACCATGGAATCAATGGTGCTATATAAATAAATAATAATAATAATAGATAAATAATGAAATATTCTTACAAGCGTTGTACTCAACATTTTATTACTTTATTTCTACACAAAAACTGAAATGTGATGTTGAATGATGAGCATACCCTATTGGTTTCCACCTAGCTGCACTATTTACAGTATGTCACTGATTTTCATGTGCTTTGCCAATGAATTTGTATAATGGTACCATCAGCTCATAACCGGATTCCACAATGAAACTTAGTGCAGGCCAATGTGTGACAGAATCTAGGCAGCTCCATGATTTTCAACCTTAACTCCTATGTAGTGACTTCACTTTTCAGATTGTTTCTACACAGTAGTCACTGACTGGTGGATCAGGCAGAATAGATAAACCAAACATTAAGTGGGACCTACTACCTCATCATCCTCTGTGTTCTCCCACTTCTCACCCTGAGAGTCACCTTAGGTATCTTGAGTCTCATCAGGATCACTTACATCCCTGAGGGTTAACGTTTGGTGATGAGGGTCTGGATTCTGTTTGGACCCTACTTTTGTCCAAACCCAGATCCAGCATGAAAAAATTTTGGCCATTGGTGCAGATGCTTTCCTCCTCTGAATTATGTTAATCTTTGGAGAAGACCTCTCATGCCCAGGAATAAAATGTGTGAACACCTCTGCAGACTCTCCCATCTTTGGTTCCCTACAGTCTGTTGGCCGTTTGGAGAGTTGTGACACGGGGGAAAGCAGGAGTAATTGGGGTGCCACCTCTGATGATTGTACTGTGTGTGATGTTAACCCACGTACACCTTGAACACCAGGCTGATTACCCCTTCCACCATGACCTTGCTTTTTCTCACTTAGGTTGTATGTGCCCTTCCTCTGTTTTCACTAGTTGTTTCACAACCCTAGGCCCAGACCGGACAAACACCTGTAACTCAATTAACAATCAATATTTATTTGCTGAGATATTGTGCCTGCACAACAACATTAACCCCAAAATTTTTGATTTGGAAGTTGGGCCTGGTGCCTGCACCCCATTATTAGCTCAAATAATTTTGATTGGGAAATGGGGCCAGGTGCCTGCACCCCAATATTAGTCCAAATGATTTTGATTAGGAAATAGGGCCTGATACCGGCACAATAGTATTAGCCCAAACGATTTTGATTAGGAAATGGGGCTTGGTGCCTGCACAACAATATTAACCCAAACAATTTTGATTAAGAATTGTGATGTCCTGACTGCAACAGAGAATTAGCCCAAATGATTTTGAGTAGGAAATGTGGACTCCTGTCTGCACAACACTATTAGCACAAATTAATTAGATGCTGGAAGGTCGATTTCACACAGGATTCTATTAAATTTTATGCCAACTTGCAGCAGGAGCATCCTCTCTGTGCTGTTATACTGACAAAATGACACCAGCAAAACAAAATGACTGCTTTTTATATGGAGAGGGACATATGACTTCGGCAGCCAATGACAGAAGCCCTTGTGTCTGGACATTGGGGATGGTTTCTGCACCCTGATTGGCTGCCAGAATGAACACACATTAAGTTAGTTAAAAAAAAACTGTCCTACGCTCCTCTGATCTATACCCACCCCTCACCTCATAAAACACGTCGTCATCACTCATCATACAGTACCACTAGTCAAAATCCTAACAAAAGCATTAGTGGAAACACAATTATTTACCAAAATGTGCCCAAATTTTGCCGACTTTGACTAAAAATGCTTGGGAATCCGAACACAAACCGAATGAGCTACATTCGAGTCAAATTTGAGATTGGCAAATGTTTTCCGAACAAGTTCACTCATCTCTTATCTTCAGCTGTGTAATAACATATCATACCAGGTAACATATCTACTTTGATCTTGTTATCTTGGTGTAACTTTCCCTGATGCAGCCTCCTGATCTAGAGCTTAGTAATTCTGGTGATCAGATAACAAAGGGCTAGGTCTTGATTATCATCAGGATAAATGTGATACTGTGTCAATAAAGGTAAATCAAAATGAATGCATATTCTAGACTAACAGATATGATACATGCAAAATCAAGATAAATAAAGAACTAGTAGTAGGTGGAGAACCGTTTTACACTGTTTTAAACTTTTTCCCCTTTTTACGTGATTGCATCTAAGATGTATGCAAAGGAAATAAATAGTCCATATTTATACATTGCTGCCAAAGTACAGCCACAATGCAAGCAAAAACCAAACCAACAAGATTTACAAGTAGTTAAAATCCGTTATGTTGTTAAAGGCCAAGCAATGAACTGCGACTAAACAGCATAATCTCGCTGCTGTTTACAATGAAAGAACTTTGAGCACCAGTCATTTTCATAAGTCGCTGTTGTGCATGGTGCATGATGGCACAGTTTTTGGCCACACCATGGCTGCATCTTGGTTGCAAAGTATCAAGACAGCCTTAAAACAACATACTAATGGGAATTAATTATCCTCTTACCAGCTGGGGACATGATTTTACTTACTAAATGTTTTGAAAATAACACACACTCAAGGGTAATGAAAAAAGAGAAGACTTACTTCAGGGAGATGCCACAACCACATGCAACTAGTCCTTGTACAAACTAGAATGACTCTAGCTGTACAACTTAAACACACCACCTCAGATTTGGCTCCCTAAAAGACCATACAGGGGTTTCATGTACCACCATTCTTAGGGGTAGAGAAGGAAAGTTAAGGAAAGCCAAAAGTAAATTGAGCAAGCATAACCTCCCAGAAACCTAAAGAGGTGAAAGGAAGAGGAGCTGGGAAGGAAATCAAACAGACTCACTGCAGGAAATAAACTGGTGTTCACCATGCAAAGTAAACCCCTTAGGGCTGGAACTCCTAAACACACCTAGAGGTATAGCCAGCAAGGAAGTGCAGTGGAGGGTGAACATTAGTGATGAGCGAGTATACTCATTGCTCGGGTTTTCCACAGCATGCTCGGGTGATCTTCGAGTATTTGGATGTGCTCGGAGATTTAGTTTCTGTTGCCGCAGCTGCATGATTTGCAGCTACTTGACAGCCTGAATACATGTGGGAATTCCCTATGAAACTGGCAATCCCCATATTTATTCAGGCTGTCAAGTAGCCACAAATCATGCAGCTGAGGTGACAGAAACTAAATCTCCGAGCACTTCCAAATACTCGGAAACCACTTGAGCATGCTCAGGAAAACCCAAGCAATGAGCAAACTCACTCATCACTAGTGAACATATAAAACCCAGAACGTGATAGGGCAGACCAAAATTGGAAAAATGGAAAACACCTGTAGAGGAGCAAACCAAGAAGGGTGAACAAAGACAATTGGAACAATCAGCATTTGGACAGGGAAGAAAAGGCAATAGCTCAGTAGACAAGGGAACTGATGACGTAGCAACAGGTGAGCATGTCAAATCCCCAAACCGAGCAATGACAGTAAGCTCACTTCATCATACTAAGAGATTTGCTATTATAGGTATTATCTATGCAAAGTGCAGCTATCGATGCTTAACTCATTTCAGCTGCTGCGCTCTGCATAAGAACCTGTACTACTTACCGAGATCTAAAAAAATCAGCTAGTTCAATGGCCTCTGATTGGCCTCCAAGTGCACCCCTACGACTCTCCAAAAAGAAGCTGAACTGAGCATCCATCCATGTGCCCCCTCACATGCTACACCAGTTTGTGGCATATAGTAATATATAATTATATAGCCAGCTGAAACGATGAGTATTTGCTGCTGTGTATTTTCATGTGCAAATAAAAAAAACAGCGTATTACTGAGCAAAAGGGTAACAATGTTTTGAAATTTTGACTTTCTGGCCTCAATCATCTTAGATATTTCATGTATAAATTTGACTTGCGACTACTTAGCATATAATTAGTTATGCAGATTCTAGTCACATCACTGCATTGCTACTGTTTTGCTCCTAAAGATCTAAGTTTACATTTTTATTATTTTGTAAACCCACCTTTGTCTTTCAACACTGCCTGAATCCTTCTGTGCATGCTCTCGGTCAGATTCAGACATTTGTTGACCAAAATTTGATCTCAGGTCTCGTCTACACATTCCCAAAGTTGATGTATAATGGATAACACCAAAACTTTTTATCCACTCATGATTAGTGGTTGGGTGAAGCCATTTATTGTCAAAATGCTGTGTTTTCTCTTTTTAAATCATAATGACAACTCAAAACAGCCAAATGACCCTGATCAAAAGTTTACATACCCCATTTCTTAATACCGTGTATTGCCCCCTCTGACATCAATGACAGCTTGAACTCTTTTGTGGTAGTTGTGGATGAGATTCTTAATTTTCTCAGATGGTAAAGCTGCCCACTCTTCTTGGCAAAAAGCCTCCAGTTCCTGTAAATTTGTGGGCTGTCTACCATGAACTGCGCGATTGAGATCTCCCCAGAGTGGAGTAATGTGCGTCACATGGTGCTTGTGATCTAACTATTATGAAGCATATGAGCCACGTCCACTGCCGTGTTTGTCGCGTCAGAACAGATGGACCTTGGGATGAGCCGACTTGGATATTTTGCCTGGATGTCCACGTTTTGGCTTCTTAATGGATGGATGGACTTCATTTCATACTCTTACAACTTTCATGGCACTCACATGATGCAGTTTGGCAATTTTCTTGGCTAAGAGACCACTTTCAATGAACTGGATGATTCTGTTTCTCTTTTTTTGGCAAATCTTCATGGCTGCTCCTCAATTTGAACCAATGACCTTTCACTTAGGAATCAACCTAATAATTCACTGAGTTATTAGGGAATGTGAGAACAAGTTGTATTCTGTAGTATTCAGGAAGAGAAACATTTTTCCACCACCAAGAGCAAAACAGTAACAATGCAGAGACATGACAAGAATCTGCATAAATAATCATATGCTAATTAGTTGCAAGTCAAATTTATGTATGAGATAGCCAAGATGATTGTCTATAAAATGATGGTAGTCTCACGATCAAAGCAATAGTGGATGGTGAGATAGGAAGCCTGAAAATCAAAAGTTCAAAACATTGTTACCTATTGGCTCTTCACTGTATGTAAATCTCATGCCCACTGTGCTGTTTTGTAAGACTACGAAAATTCAGCTAAAGTACGTTTATGAAATCTGTACCATGCCATTTTCCATTGCTGTCCGTTTACATTTTATTTTTTAATTTTCCCCACTGACTTGAATAAAATGCAAAAAATCCATAGACAAAAACGACATATACATTTTAGTGCATTTGCACAGCAGTAAAGCAATAGAAAATGCATGAAATCCATAACTGACTGTATTAATAACGCTTTATCAAAGCTGGATAATTCAGCAAACAAGACATTTGCAAAACAAAGCAGTTTTATGTAAGACATACCTCCAAAGATTTTCTATGGGGTTGAGCTCTGGAGACTGGCTAGGCCACTCTTATGAAGCCACTCCTTCATTGCCCTGGCGTTGTGCTTGGGATCATTCATTATCATGCTGAAAGACCCATCCACGTTTCATCTTCAATGCCCTTGCTGATGGAAGGAGGTTTGCTGTTTTTTAGGCAATCCCCACATGTACTCAGGCTGTCAAGTAGCAGCAAATCATGCAGCTGCGGCAACAGAAACTAAATCTCCGAGCACTTCCAAACACTCAGAGATCACCTGAGCATGCTCGGGAAAACCCGAGCAATGAACATACTCGCTCATCACTACTGATAACAAATTCATACAGGTGCTATTACTACAGATAATGAGTGGAGGATAGAGGAGCCTCTTAAAGAAGAAGTTATAAGTCTGTGAGAGCCAGAAATCTTGCATGTTTTTAGGTGACCAAATACTTATTTTCCACCATAATTTGCAAAATAAATCTTGCCAAATCAGACAAGGTGATTTTCTGGATTTGTTTTCTCATTTTGACTCTCATAGTTGTGGTCTACCTATGATGTCACTTACAGGCCTCTCTCATCTTTTTAAGTGGGAGAATTTGCACAATAGGTGGCTGACTAAATACTTTTTTCCCCCCACTGTACACTTTGTGTACATAGAATAAAAATGTTCACAGCAGTACGTGTTTTCACAGGATGATCTGCTGCCGAGACAATCATATTTAAGCAAGCTTAAAGGGAATCTGTCACCACATTTGACCTAACTAAACTATCAATATGCGCATGCAGGCTATAGACTGCTGAAAAGAGTGATACCTGTATGCTTCATATTAGATGCCTTGTTGTGGATAAATGAGCTTTTATCCATTTATGTAAATGAGCTCTTCCAGGCAGTGGGCAGGATGTTTCCTGGAAGACAACACTGCCTCCTCATCATCATCTCTCTGTACCAGTGGTGTCATGCTCTCCAACAAAGCAGCACTTGTATGTTTGGCGATTAACAGGTGTTTTCTCATACACTCATCTGGAGGCACCCTTAAGGCCCCGTCTCACATAGTGAGATCGCTAGCGAGATCGCTAATGCGTCACCGATTTTGTGATGCAACAGCGATCTCGCTACATGTGACATGCAGCAACGACCGGCCTCCCGCTGGATATCGCTGATCATGCAGGAATGTCCTGGGTCATTTTTTCGTCGTCGGCGTCCCACTGGCCAGCATGCATCGCTCTGTTTGATCGCTAGATCGTTGCTGCGTCACTGAAGAGATCTGCCTGTTTGGCAGATTTCTAGCGATCATTTAGCGACGTACCAGCGATCCCTACTGGGTCATATCGTTGTCCGGATCGCTGGTGCGTCGCTAAGTGAAACGGACCCTTAGTCTCTTAGCCGAACGTGTGATATCGACGAGTTTGACCCAATTTAGTCTGGTGTGTTTGTGTGGGGGACCTTAACTACTATCTAATGGCTTACCAGTAGGGGGCGTCACCACTTAGAGTGCGTAGGGTATCATGAACACCAAATACGGCCCTGCCTTGATATATAGTTGAGTCTGGAGGAAAAGCTGTTACAGGCTGCAAACGACTTGAGACTACGGAGTAGGTTCACCTCCCAGCAGGACAACGACCCTAAACATACTGCCAGAGCTGCAATGGATGGTTTAGATCAGAGCATATTCATGTATGTGAATGGCCCAGTCACAGTCCAGACCTAAATCCCATTGAGAACCTGTGGCAATACTTGAAAATTGCTTTTTACAGACGCCTCCATCAAATCTCACTGAGCTCCAGTGAGTGTACAAAGTAGAATGGGCAAAAATGTCACCTGGTAGAAACAGACACCCCAAAAGATTTGCAGCACTGATTGCAGTGGAAGGTGGTGCTACAGAGTATTGACTTGGGTGGAAAGCTACAGAATACAAATGCACATCACAATTTCCAGATTTATATTTTTAAATATTTAGAAAACCATGTATCATTAACTTTACACTTCACAAGTTCTTGCTAATTTTGATGGAATATCACATCAAATCCCAATAAAAGACATTTTAAGTTTCTGGGCGTATCATGAAAAATTGTGGAGAAGTTCATGGGGAATAAATACTTTTTCAAGGCATTGTACCCTTAGGCTGGGTTCACACATAGTGGATCTCTCGCGGAAATTACCGCGAGAATTCCAGAATTCCATTCCGTGGGAAAATCGCATTTTAAATTCCGACGATTTTCCAGCGGTAAAACTAGCATTTTGTAAGCGTAATTAGCTTGCAGAATTGCTAGCGTTTTCCAAGCGATCTGGAGCATCGCTTGGAGAACCTATTGACAGGTTGGTCACACTCGTCAAACATAGTGATTGACGAGTGTGACCAACTTTTTACTAAAAGATAGAATGTAAAAAATAATAATAATAAAAAAATATTGTTATTCTCACCTTCCGACATCCCGCGCAGCCTTCCCACCTCTCTCCATGCTCCCGGTCCCAGTAATCCTTTGCAACAATTACCGCAATAACGATCCCGCGAGAACGGACGTCATCGCTGGCAAAGGCTTACTGGGAACGGGAGCGTGGAGAGAGGCGGGAAGGCTGCACGGGACGTCGGAAGGTGAGAATAACAATATTTTTTATTTTAAATTCTATTTTTACAGGGATATGGTACCCAAAGCCCGGAGGACAGTCTCCTCTCCTCCGGACCGTGGGTACCATCCGCAAGTGTTCTGCTTACTTTTCGCATGGTGTGCACAGCCACATGCGGAAAGTAAGCAGAACAATGCATTCCTATGGGTGCGGGATCGCCGCGATTCTGCAAAATTAATGAGCATGCTGCGTTTTTTACCGCGAAGCGCTTCCGCCGCGGTAAAAACCGCAGCATTAGCACAGCATTGCGGAATCCCATAGGAATGCATGGGATGCTTATTTTTCGCATTTTCACGGCAAAATCGCATGGTTAAAACCGCCGCGGAAATGTGAAAAAAACGCCACGAGTGAACTCAGCCTTAAAGAGGTTTTCTGAAGATCAGTCTTCAGGAGTGCACTGCTTCACAGTTTCCTGGCTCCCTGAAGACTGTAAGTTACAACCACAACATGTTTGACTGCTAGTCCAAACCATGCACCCTAATGCTGCTAGCAAGACAGTTTTGCCTCTTCAGCATCAGATATCCATGAGGGCTCTGAAGCAGGTTGAATCCAACTCTAAGGCTCACCTAGTGAGGTGGGTCCATTAATCCTTTTGTCCGAGTGGGCACATGGACCTGAGACATTGGTGCAGCTTCCTCGAGGACACGTGGAACAGTGAGGACTTGGACATGCAGCATTCACAGAAGTAGAAGGACAGAAGGACAGATGAAGTGGAATCCAGCAGAGATGAATGGAAGTTACAGCATAACAAATTAACACAGATGTGGGGCACACCACCATAGGACTCTGGAGTCTAATCCTAAAACATAGGTGTGTATTGCATTGGGTCTTAAATAGGATTAGGGAGATGATGTTGCAGAGCCACAGTGAGCAACCTGCAAAACCCGAGGTGGAGCACAACAGAGGGCAATGGACCGAGATGAGTCCCGAGGATACCCGTGAAAGGTATGTAACACTAAAGATCTGGCAAGCGTCAAAGCAGAGCTTGCAAGCTTTACAGCAAATATGGTAGTTTACAAGCTCTGCGCTCCTTTAGTTGGAGACCAATAGACTGTAGAGGTGGCTGATTTCATAGGCAACGAGCAGTAAGGTGAAGAAATAAAGTCTTTCCAAGAAGATCTCCTATTAACAAATAAATTGCAAAGTTGCATGTTTTACAAGCACACTGCAATTTTAGTAATTTATAAAGTTGAGACAATCCTTTTTAATCGAGTTATGCTTAAATTATACAGTATATAGCAGACAAGCAGTATATCTACTTATAAACACTTGGAGGAGAAAGAATTCAACTAAATCTCTGGAGCAGTGCATCTAATCCATTAGGAGGCTGCATATGCCCCATAGTCCAAATGTGCTGCAGCTGGAATTCAGGACTTCTATTTTTGGAAACAATAGTGAATCTATTGAGCCTTTTTGTCCCTGCCCCTTCTGCTAAGTCCAGCCACCATTTAAAGAAAAGGGGCAAGGCTTTAATAAAAACACTAAGGTAAAGTTTTTCATGACTTGTTGTTTGTTTTAGGCTAGTTTCACATTAGCGTTTGGAGGCGCAGGGGACGCTCATTGTGAAGCTCCGCCCCCTGCCATGCCTCCTCCGTTCAGCGCTGCCTATGGGCGCATGCCGCTGCATGCAGCCTGCATACCCTATCTTTAGCATTGGATACACAGGCCATGCGCAAGTATGCTTTTGCCGCCGCATGCTTCCTTTTGACGGTGGGGCGAGCGCACCGAAATGCAACACGTCGCTTTGGCGCAGGTCAAAAGGACGCATGCGGCGGCAAAAGCATACCTGCGCACAGCTTGGTACCCAATGCTAAAGATAGGTTACGCAGGTAGCATGCAGTGTCATGCACCTGTAGAGAAGTGGACTGACCTATGGATCTGTCTGGAAGTTGAATGTACAATTACCCGTAAAAGTGCTTGACGTGGACTACTGTATATGTATGTGGGAGACAGCTAGAGACAGTAGAAGATGGTAAAGTACTGGGTTTGGCCACTAGGGAGAGACCAAGAGCAGCAGCAAAAGGAGACAGTGCAGTGCTAAAGTTTGGCCACAAGATGGAAGCAGGGAGCAGTGAGGAAAGGGCTTAACAACAGCTTAAGGCTACAAAACCGCAGAGTCATGGGGGCTGGAGTCACAGGAGCTCTAGAGGGGAATTCCTGGGGAGGGGAATAAATAGCCGGAGAGAGTTCCAGAAGCGAAGCCAGTTCAGGAGGAGGAGCTCAGGAGAAGGGGAGACAGAAGGACAGAGAAGAAGCTCCAGGAGGGACTGAGGAGAGAGACGGTCATGGGGGTGGCCCTCACAAGAGAGCCGCAGGACAGAGGAAGCCTGGGGGTACCAGACAGACAGACTCGGACAGGGGAAGCGCTGTGGCCGAGGGCCTAATCGCAGCCAAAGTGAAAGAACCGCGAGGGACGTTACTGTAAGAGGAAAGAGAAGAAGGTGAAGGGTACCCGGGCCTGTGCGTGGAAGTTGTTGTGCAGCTGCTGTGTGGTGCTGCAGTCGTCGAGAGGACGGCCAATAAAGAGGACCTGTTGAACGCACATCGGTTTCTGTCTCCAGTCTGTTCACGGTGAAAAAGGGACCACTCCCCAGTCGGTGTACGTACCTACACGCTCATAGGCGGAGCTGACCGGAGGAGGCGCCGCAGGGGGCGGAGCTTCATGGCGAGCGTTTGCTGCGCCTCCAAACGCTAATGTGAAACCAGCCTTACAATGTTTTGCATTAATAAACTCACCTGGTAACGCAAATATAGTTTTTGTGATTTGTATTTTTTTTAAAACAAATTAACAGCATTATTTTTCACCATTAACTAGCATTAAAATGGATTTAAACCCATTTTATAAAATTTAAACTTTTATTAAGCATAGGAGGAAGCATGGCGTTCCTGCATGCCAGCCATGTCCGGACACATTCACTGTACGACAATAGTTTGGTGTTCACTTTGAAGTTAACATATACTTGCAAGTACAAATATTTCCTGTTCAGTTATGGGCCATGTGTCCTGACAGTAGGATAATATGAATGTTGTATCATTTCTGTAGATCTTGCTGCTTTTGTACAATACTATTATGATACTAGCTGGAAAAGTTGCTTTCATTTCCTTTCGTTCATTGGTGGATTCAGATGTTTTGATACTATTAAAGGGATTTTTTTAAGTGATTTATCACTAAGCAAAGGATCTGTAAGACATGAAGGAAAAATTATTCAGTAACATTTGAACTGATAACATTGTAAACAGCTCTTATAACATGACCAGAAGCCTTAAAAATGGCCTATATATATGTAATCCACATGGACACTCCCAATGTATATATCCTACATAAAGCATGGAGTCAAAGTCCGCAATCATATGCAAAATTTAAAAAAGTTTATTAAATACAAAAATCAGGCATGAAAATTATTATTACACAGAATTAATATGGCACAGTGTGTAGGGTATATTTTATTTTAAAAGAAGCACCTTGCCAAAAGACTGACCAAATTCAGTATATACTGGCACCATAAGGGTACTCAAGTATCATCACACAAATAATGAGGCATAATATATAAAGTGCTAGTGCCTAAGTTATATAGCCACATATAATATGTGAGTGGATAGAATCAGATGAACAATATATCTATATTGTCCCATAGACTGGTCATTTATAGTCAACTAATACATTGCAGAGTCTCCATCACTCTAAAGTCCATCAGCTCAAAGTTAGAGAGGCCAATGGTGTAAATAAATAAAAGGGGACCTTCTTACACATGTTCAGCCTGTCTGGACCAGCTATGCCATCAGCCCCAAGGTGCATTTCACTTGGGCTTCCTCAGGGGGCTGTAATAATCTGTCTGTTGCACCTGTTATGTAGATGCCTCCACAGATGTCAGCTGTTCAGCATCAAATTCCGGCGTATACGTGGCATATGATTCGTCCAATGCGTCCAGCATTCAAGATGATTGAGCGGGTCAGGGGGAAATTCTCCATGACATCAATGACTTGCACACGTCAATTCTAAGCACTGTCGGCAACACTCCGATGCGATATACATCCCAGGCATGCACACATGCCGAATGCCATCTTACGTATAATATAATATATACGTATATATATAATATATACAGGGAAAAGCTACGGTGAATAATATGTGAATGTAATAGTTAATCAGGCATTAGATATATATCATAAAAAGTGATATTGATAAATGAATATCAAAAAAGTGCATATTGACAATCTATAATAATAAATGCCCTAAGCAGCTTCCGGTTGTAACAACTTCCCTCCAGTTGTAACCGGTGACGTCACTGCACACCTCTTTCCATGTTAACCCTCAACACACACACTCCTCTCACCTTTCACCATCTCCACTCACTCTTTCACTCCACATACGACCCTTTCTCTCACTCCGTCTCTCATACTCACACCGTCATCGCCGCTGATCCACGATCCCCGACATCTTCTTCCGCCGGCGCCATCCTGGATCCAGACGTCCTCCACGCCGGCGACATGTTCTTGCGGCGACGCCATTTTGGATCGGCGAAATCCCGCGATAGTCAAGATGGCGTCGCCGCAAGAACATGTCGCCGGCGTGGAGGACGTCGGAATTCAAAATGGCGTCGGCGAAATCTCGCGAGATTTCGCCGACGCCATTTTGGATCCCGACGGCATCCACGCCGGCGACATGTTCCTGCGGCGACGCTATTTTGGATCGCCGAAATCCCGCGATACTCAAGATGGCGTCGCCGCAAGAACATGTCGCCGGCGAGGACAACGTCGGGATCCAAAATGGCGTCGGCGAAAACTCGCGAGATTTCGCCGACACCATTTTGGATCCCGACGTCGTCCACGCCGGCGACATGTTCTTCCGGCGACGCCATCTTGAGTATCGAGGGATATCACGATACTCAAGATGGCGTCGCCGCAAGAACATGTCGCCAGCGTGGACAGCGTCTGGATCCAGGATGGCGCCGGCGGAAGAAGATGTCGGGGATCGTGGAACAGCGGCGATGACGGCGTGAGTATGAGAGGCGGAGTGAGAGAAGGGGTCGTATGTGGAGTGAAAGAGTGAGTGGAGATGGTGAAAGGTGAGAGGAGTGTGTGTGTTGAGGGTTAACATGGCAAGAGGTGTGATGCTATCGCATCCTCCCGATGCGATAGCATCGGGCCATAATCTAGTAGAGAATATAATAATGATGAACATTAAACACAAGTGAAAAAATATGATAATGCAAGACATGGAATGTCCAATTAAATGAATATATGATCCAAAATGCCCTCTAAAGATGATAAATACATTTCACAGCTTCAATCCCATTCAAGAGATATAGGTAAATTACCACACTGTGGCGATCATCAGATCCATAAATGATCAGTTGGAGTAGTCGAGGAGACATCAATGGTAGATATGCAAAATTCATCTTAGATGATACAAAACTAAAAATAATAAAATTGGAAACAAGAAACACACAGATTAAAATCCAAATCTAAGAACAAAATTGTTCACAAGAAAGATACAAAACTCAATTGTTCATTGAGGCCAGCTAGCAACATAGTACCCAAAGAGGTAATCCACCGGCATTCCAACTGTGCAAGTATATACTTTACTAGCTGCTGGCCCAATTCTAAAGCATCGGGTACTCTAGAATATGGCCAGCGGGAGATTAAAATAAAAAAATGATATACTCACCATCCGACGGCCCCCAGACTGTGTCCCTCCTCTCCACGCTCCTGGCATCTTCCGTTCCCAGTAATGCTTTGCGCCAAAGACCGCTGCTGACATCACTCTCGCGAGAGCGCGATGCCATCAGCGGTCTTTGGCGCAAAGCTTTACTGGGAACGGAAGATGCCGGGAGCGTGGACAGGAGAGAAAAAGTCCGGAGGCCGTCGGAAGGTGAGTATATCACTCTTTTTTATTTTAATTCTAATTTTTACACGTTAATGGTACCCAGGGCCCGGATGAATCTCCTCTCCTCTGGACCCTGGGTACCGCTAGCCGGTCATCTTCCTGCTGCATCGCCGCTGACGCCTGTGCACCCGGAGATGACCTGCGGCAACTGTCGGGAGATCAGCGGCTAGCGCCACTGATCTCCCAACGGTAGCTGTGGCGTGCGTCCTTCTAATTGAGGACTGCGCCTGTCGCTGATTGGTTGAGGCCTGGCGGCCGCGACCAATCGGCAATGCAGGATTTTGGTGACAGACACCATAAGACGATTATATATATAGACACAGTTGTGGCCAAAAGTATTGACACCCTGCAATTCTGTCAGGTAATACTCAGTTTCTTCCTGAAAATGATTGCAAACACAAATTCTTTGGTATTATTATCTTCATTTAATTTGTCTTAAATGAAAAAACACAAAAGAGAATGAAGCAAAAAGCAAAACATTGATCATTTCACACAAAACTTCAAAAATGGGCCAGACAAAAGTATTGGCACCCTCAGCCTAATACTTGGTTGCACAACCTTTAGCCAAAATAACTGCAAACAACCGCTTCCGGTAACCATCAATGAGTTTCTTACAATGCTCTGCTGGAATTTTAGACCATTCTTCTTTGGCAAACTGCTCCAGGTCCCTGATATTTGAAGGGTGCCTTCTCCAAACTGCCATTTTTAGATCTCTCCACAGGTGTTCTATGGGATTCAGGTCTGGACTCATTGCTGGCCACCTTAGAAGTCTCCAGTGCTTTCTCTCAAACCATTTTCTAGTGCTTTTTGAAGTGTGTTTTGGGTCATTGTCCTGCTGGAAGACCCATGACCTCTGAGGGAGACCCAACTTTCTCATACTGGGCCCTACATTATGCTGCAAAATTTGTTGGTAGTCTTCAGACTTCATAATGCCATGCACACGGTCAAGCAGTCCAGTGCCAGAGGCAGCAAAGCAACCCCAAAACATCAGGGAACCTCCGCCATGTTTGACTGTAGGGACCGTGTTCTTTTCTTTGAATGCCTCTTTTTTTCTCCTGTAAACTCTATGTTGATACCTTTGCCCAAAAAGCTCTACTTTTGTCTCATCTGACCAGAGAACATTCTTCCAAAACATTTTAGGCTTTTTCAGGTAAGTTTTGGCAAACTCCAGCCTGGCTTTTTTATGTCTCGGGGTAAGAAGTGGGGTCTTCCTGGGTCACCTACCATACAGTCCCTTTTCATTCAGACGCCGACGGATAGTACGGGTTGACACTGTTGCACCCTCGGACTGCAGGGCAGCTTGAACTTGTTTGGATGTTAGTCGAGGTTCTTTATCCAACATCCGCACAATCTTGCGTTGAAATCTCTTCTCAATTTTTCTTTTCCGTCCACATCTAGGGAGGTTAGCCACAGTGCCATGGGCTTTAAACTTCTTGATGACACTGCGCACGGTAGACACAGAAACATTCTGGTCTTTGGAGATGGACTTGTAGCCTTGAGATTGCACATGCTTCCTCACAATTTGGTTTCTCAAGTCCTCAGACAGTTCTTTGGTCTTCTTTCTTTTCTCCATGATCAATGTGGTACACACAAGGACACAGGACAGAGGTTGAGTCAACTTTAATCCATGTCAACTGGCTGCAAGTGTGATTTCGGTAAGATAAGATAATCCTTTAATCGTCCCACCATGGGGAAATTCAGAGCATTACAGCAGCAAGGCAGGAACAAGTACAGATACAGATGCATAAAGGCATTACATTGACAGTAGGTAGGTACATATACGAAAAAAAAAAAAAAATGTAACCGGACTATCACAACTTTGGATCTATCAGTTCTCTGTTTGGGTCGTTCTCCGTTTTGGACAGTGCTGGTTATACAGCCTAACTGCAGCAGGAAGGAAGGACTTTCGATAGCGCTCCCTCTCACATTTAGGATGAAGTAGCCGGTCACTGACAGTACTGCACATCTTTGTCACGGTCTCATGCATGGGATGGGAATCATTCTGCACCATGTAGCTCACCTTGGCCAGTATCCTCCTGTCGCCTACTTCCTGAACTGGGTCAAGGGGGCATCCCAGGACAGAGCTGGCCCTTCTAATCAGTTTGTCCAGCCTATTCCTGTCCCTGGTTGATATGCCACTACCCCAGCACGCCACACCAAAGAAGATGACTGATGCCACAACAGAGTTGAAGAAGGATGCAAGGAGTGGCCCTCTAATGCCGAAGGCTCTTAGCCTTCTGAGCAGATAAAGCCTGCTTTGGCCCTTCCTGTACACTGCATCCAAGTGATGGGCCCAGTCAAGCTTATTATTGAGGATCACACCAAGGTACTTATAGGTGTCGACTAGAGTTGAGCGAAACGGGTCGAAAAATTTCAAAAGTCGCCGACTTTTGGCAAAGTCGGGTTTCATGAAACGAAACCCGACCCTAGGATGAGGTCGGCCACGAGGTCGGCGACTTACGCGTCAAAGTCGCGTTTCAAAAGTTTGTTTTGCGCTCTTTTTCAGCCAATCAGGATCCACGGACACTGTTGGCAACGTGATGACATAGGCACGGGTCACCACCATCTTTCAGAAGGGCATGCAAGTGATTGGCTTGCTTTGGTGGGCGTCACAGGGGGTATAAAAAGGCGTGCACGCCGACCGCCATCTTACTTCTGCCGATCTTAGCATAGGGAGAGGTTGCTGCTGATTCTGTAGGGAGAGTGTTAGGCAGGGAAGAAGAAAAAAAAACTGCTTCTGCTGCTAGCGATTGTGCCTGTACAACACACCAGTCACTGTGTGTGCAGTGCAAGGGGAGGCTATATTGTGGTGTATCAGTGGTGTTGGTTGTTGGGCTGCCTTCTAAGGCTTCCTGACAGCTGCATTGCTGTTTACCCACTGCTCTGCAAACTGCTTTTTTAAAAGCAATCCCAATTTTTTTTTTTTGTCCTGCTGAGGTACTGAGCGTGCATTTTTTCACACCATACAGCGGTGTACGCTCCTCACACAGTACCGTGTAATGGCTGTTATCACAGCCACAGTGAAGCTATCCTGTGTCACTCTGTGAGAATAAGTCGAGGACATGTTCCGTTCTTACAGACCTGCACTCTAGGGAGATTCCTACTCTGCCCAATTCTACATACACCTTGTACTTTGTGATACAATAGCCAATTTCTGCCTGTGACATAGCGCTGTGATATTCAGTGGGCCTCACACAATCCAAAAGTGTCCAGTGTCCACAAGCGTCTGCAGAAATTCAAAATCTCCCTTATCCTCTAGTCACTTTGGTCACAGCTGTGCCATCGAGCCTGTGACATAGCGCTCAGATATTCAGTGGGCCTCACACAATCCAAAAGTGTCCAGTGTCTGCAGAAATTCAAAATCTCACTTATCCTCTAGTCACTTTGGTCACAGCTGTGCCATCGAGCCTGTGACATAGCGCTCAGATATTCAGTGGGCCTCACACAATCCAAAAGTGTCCAGTGTCCACTAGTGTGAGCAGAAATTCAAAATCTCACTTATCCTCTAGTCACTTTGGTCACAGCTGTGCCATCGAGCCTGTGACATAGCGCTCAGATATTCAGTGGGCCTCACACAATCCAAAAGTGTCCAGTGTCCACAAGTGTCTGCAGAAATTCAAAATCTCACTTATCCTCTAGTCACTTTGGTCACAGCTGTGCCATCGAGCCTGTGACATAGCGCTCAGATATTCAGTGGGCCTCACACAATCCAAAAGTGTCCAGTGTCCACAAGTGTCTGCAGAAATTCAAAATCTCACTTATCCTCTAGTCACTTTGGTCACAGCTGTGCCATCGAGCCTGTGACATAGCGCTCAGATATTCAGTGGGCCTCACACAATCCAAAAGTGTCCAGTGTCCACTAGTGTGAGCAGAAATTCAAAATCTCACTTATCCTCTAGTCACTTTGGTCACAGCTGTGCCATCGAGCATGTGACATAGCACTCAGATATTCAGTGGGCCTCACACAATCCAAAAGTGTCCAGTGTCCACTAGTGTGAGCAGAAATTCAAAATCTCACTTATCCTCTAGTCACTTTGGTCACAGCTGTGCCATCGAGCCTGTGACATAGCGCTCAGATATTCAGTGGGCCTCACACAATCCAAAAGTGTCCAGTGTCCACAAGTGTCTGCAGAAATTCAAAATCTCACTTATCCTCTAGTCACTTTGGTCACAGCTGTGCCATCGAGCCTGTGACATAGCGCTCAGATATTCAGTGGGCCTCACACAATCCAAAAGTGTCCAGTGTCCACAAGTGTCTGCAGAAATTCAAAATCTCACTTATCCTCTAGTCACTTTGGTCACAGCTGTGCCATCGAGCCTGTGACATAGCGCTCAGATATTCAGTGGGCCTCACACAATCCAAAAGTGTCCAGTGTCCACTAGTGTGAGCAGAAATTCAAAATCTCACTTATCCTCTAGTCACTTTGGTCACAGCTGTGCCATCGAGCCTGTGACATAGCGCTCAGATATTCAGTGGGCCTCACACAATCCAAAAGTGTCCAGTGTCCACAAGTGTCTGCAGAAATTCAAAATCTCACTTATCCTCTAGTCACTTTGGTCACAGCTGTGCCATCGAGCCTGTGACATAGCGCTCAGATATTCAGTGGGCCTCACACAATCCAAAAGTGTCCAGTGTCCACAAGTGTCTGCAGAAATTCAAAATCTCACTTATCCTCTAGTCACTTTGGTCACAGCTGTGCCATCGAGCCTGTGACATAGCGCTCAGATATTCAGTGGGCCTCACACAATCCAAAAGTGTCCAGTGTCCACTAGTGTGAGCAGAAATTCAAAATCTCACTTATCCTCTAGTCACTTTGGTCACAGCTGTGCCATCGAGCCTGTGACATAGCGCTCAGATATTCAGTGGGCCTCACACAATCCAAAAGTGTCCAGTGTCCACAAGTGTCTGCAGAAATTCAAAATCTCACTTATCCTCTAGTCACTTTGGTCAAAGCTGTGCCATCGAGCCTGTGACATAGCGCTCAGATATTCAGTGGGCCTCACACAATCCAAAAGTGTCCAGTGTCCACTAGTGTGAGCAGAAATTCAAAATCTCACTTATCCTCTAGTCACTTTGGTCACAGCTGTGCCATCGAGCCTGTGACATAGCGCTCAGATATTCAGTGGGCCTCACACAATCCAAAAGTGTCCAGTGTCCACTAGTGTGAGCAGAAATTCAAAATCTCCCCTGTCCTATAGACACCTTGTACCTTGTTTTACATTAATATATAGTTTGTTGGATTTTGTCTACATTTCTACCAAAAATGAGGAAGGCTGGTGGAAGAGGCCGTGGAATTGGGCGGGGGTTGGCAGCTGGTAATGATGGTGTTGGTGGTGGATCTGATGGTAGTGGCAAGAGCAAAATAGGACCGAATGCAGGAGGTGTTGAGCCTGCATCATCGTCTGGCTCCATAAGGCTTCGAAGGCTTAGTTTTCTAGGAGTTGGCAAACCGCTTTTAAAGCCAGAGCATCAGGAAAAAGTTTTGTCTTACATTGCTGACTCAGCCTCCAGCTCTATCGCCTCCTCTTCTTTAGTTGTAAAAAGTAAAAGCACTGAGTCGTCATTGGAGGCTCATGTTCATGAACCACACCTTTCCTTGTGTCCTTCACCCCAACCAAGATTGAAGGATGACGCAGGCCATACTACTGATTACTCCATGGAGCTGTTTTCACATACCATGCCTGGATTATCAAGTCAAATGGTGAATTACCCAGGCCAAGATGAATCTGACATGGAGTGCACTGATGCACAGCCGCTGATGGATGATTCTGCTGGTACATTCACTCAGAGCACTACATTGTCCTCGCAGTGTACAGAGCCAGATTCTGACCCTGATGAGACTCAGGTGCCCCTTCCCGCACACTATACCACCATACATGGTGACACAGAGGAAGGTGCACATGACATTGAAGAGGAGGTGATGGATGACCCAGTTGTTGTCCCAGATTGGCATCCATTGGGGGAAGAGGGTGCTGCTTCCAATAGCTCAGATGAGGAGCATCCACAGCAGACATCGACATCGCAACAGCTGTTATCTGGCAGGCCCGGAGCACTCCAAAGACAGGTTCCAAAAATCAAAAGAGTTGCTGGACAGCTTGTCCAGAGGGTCAAAAGATCACAGCGTGCTAGGCCGCAAAATGTCTGCCAAAGTAGGAAGAGTGCAGTGTGGCACTTTTTTGAACAAAATCCTCATGATCAGGCCAAGGTTATCTGTAAGAAGTGCGCAAAGACCTTTAGCTGAGGGAAAAATCTGAAAAATTTGAATACCAGTTGCATGCTTAGACATTTAAACACCATGCACTTGCAAGCGTGGACACAACACCAAACCTCAAGTGCCACATGTGCAACTGATCACAACGAAGGTAGTCAGCAACGCTACATTGTTTCCCCCACTGTAAGCCCACCGGTTAGCACAGCAGCAAATGTTGAGGTGTCGTTGCAAGGCCACAGCAGTCAGGGAATCCCACTGTTATATCAACGAAAGACTGATTCTAGGCCATCAGAAAGAACACCAACTCCATCACCATCATCAACCCTCTCTCAGTCCGCCCTGTCCACCGCTACTTCCACCATATGCAGCTCTCAAGTCCAGCTCACCCTCCCAGACACTATGAGTAGGTCAAGAAAGTACTCAGTCTCTCATCCGCGTACACTGGGTTTGAACGCCCACATTGCCAAACTAATCTCATTTGAGATGATGCCCTTTCGGTTGGTGGAAAGCGCAGCTTTCCGCGAACTCATGGCCTATACAGTACCACGCTATGACCTACCCAGTCGCCACTTCTTCTCTCGCAAAGCCATCCCAGCCCTCCACCATCATGTGAAAGACCGCATTGTCCATGCACTCAAGCAGTCAGTGAGCGGAAAGGTGCACCTCACAACTGATGCATGGTCCAGTCGGCATGGCCAGGGCCGTTACGTGTCCATCACTGCGCACTGGATTAATGTGGTGGATGCAGGGTCCACAGGGGACAGCGGTGGTGGTACAGTGCTGCCTAGCCCACGGTATAGGAAACAGTTGGCTGTAGGCGTTCGACCCTCCTCCTCCTCCTCCAGAAGCGAAAGCTCGTCCACAGAGCGCAGTCGTACGAGCACTCCATCTGCAGCTGCCACTGTTGCACACGAGGTGTCCCCCTATCGAGCAGCTAGTGGAAAGCTTCAGCAGGCTGTGTTGCAGATGATGTGTTTGGGCGACAGACACACCGCCGAGGTGCTGGCCGAGTACTTGAAGCGACAAACTGAGTCATGGCTGGGCAGTGTACATCTTGAGGCAGGCAAGGTAGTTAGTGATAACGGCTGTAATTTTGTGGCAGCCATAGCCCTTTCAAAACTCAGCCACATACCTTGCTTGGCTCACACCTTGAACCTGGTGGTGCAGTGCTTCCTCAAAAATTATCCGGAGTTAATAGCCCTGCTCCAGAAGGTGCGAAGACTGTGCGCGCACATCCGCCGGTCGCCTGTACACTCCGTTCGTATGCAGAAGCTGCAGCGATTGCTCCACCTTCCCAACCACCGCCTCATTATCGACATTGCAACAAGGTGGAACTCCACCCTGCACATGGTGGAGCGGCTGTGCGAGCAGAGGCAGGCCATAATGCATTTGTGGGAGGATACACGGCCAGGCACTTTGAGAGCAGACATGGAGTTGACAGGTGTGCAGTGGTCGAAGCTGAAAGACCTCTGTAAAGTCCTTCAGTGTTTTGAGGAATGCACACGGCTGGTAAGCGCAGACGACGCCATCCTAAGCATGAGCATCCCACTTATGCGTCTGCTCATGCAAACTTTGACGCACCTTAAGGAGCAGGCTTCTGCAGCCAATGTTGATGAGGAGGAAGAGGAGGAGGGAATCCTTGATGACATTCAGCCATTGTCTGCTCAGGGACCTCTCCTGGACGAGGTGGAGGAAGAAGAGGAGGAGGAGGAGGAGGATGATGGGGATGATTACTTAGGGGAGGAGGATGCATCTCGTGGGGCAAGTGAAAATGTTGGCGTGGCAAGGTCTGGTACAGGGTTTGTGCGTGACTGGAGGGATGTGGATTTGCCAGAAAGTGCTCCTCCAACCAGCACTCGCAGTGCATTATTGACACCGTGAACATTGGCCCACATGTCAGATTATGCCTTGCAGATCCTAAAAAGGGACCCCCGCATTGCCAAAATGATGAACGATGACGACTACTGGTTGGCCAGCATCCTGGATCCACGCTATAAAGGCAAATTACAAAACATCATGCCACAGGAGAACCTTGACCTAATATTGGCTAATAAACAAGCAACTCTGGTAAATCGGTTGCTTGAGGCATTCCCTGCACACAGCAGCGGTGATGGTTCTCACACGAGCCGTACGGGCCAGGGTCAGCTTGGCAGAGGTGTTCGTGGTGCACACAGCAGAAGTGGCGTTGGAGACAGAGGTTTCATGACAATGTTGTGGACTGATTTTTCAAGTACCGCTCACACAACTGGTAATACTGCATCGATGGAAAGTGACAGGAGACAGCAGTTGTCAACTATGGTTACAAACTACTTTTCCTCCCATATCGATGTTCTCCCACACAGGTCATTCCCCTTTGACTATTGGGCCGCTAAACTGGACACCTGGCCTGAATTGGCACAATATGCCTTACAGGAGCTCGCTTGCCCAGCTGCAAGTGTGCTATCGGAAAGAGTCTTCAGTGCAGCTGGATCAATTCTGACAGAAAAAAGGACCCGTCTGTCAACCCAAAATGTGGATGATCTAACCTTCATTAAAATGAACCACGCATGGGTTTCCAAGGATTTTGTCCCACCTTCCCCTGATGACACATAGGGTGACAGAAAAATGGCTTGCTTTGGTCCACCTCTTCCTGGGACTTGACCTATTTCACCTTTTGCATCAGCTGAATGTCCAACATCAACATATGCCACTTTCTAAAACTCCCTAACTGTGCTGCCTCCCCCCCCCATGGCCGGGGTCTCCACCTAGCACATGACACCGTGCGAGTGCCGTTGCCCTGGACAGGTGGGTAGGCCGACTCTTGGGCGCGGGCACTGGCACAGGGTCCCTCATAGTGCAATCAAGTGTCTCTGACGGTGGTGGTGCACACCCGCCGTCAGACACACCGCCGTACTATGAGGGGTCCAGTGCCAGTACCGACGCCCACGAGTGGGCCCCCCTTGCTTGGGCAGGGCCCCAGCATTTGCAATCTTTACCTCTCCCTGCTCCTCCGCTGTGTAGTCTGGGCCGTCAAATCCATACTGTGCCTGACACCGTTTGAGCCTGCCTCCTGATGTATAGACATATATTTTGAATGTGTACGCTATCCATACATGTTATCTGGGGATACGGTACCCTTTCTCACCTTTGTGCAATCACGTGCAATCCATACTGGGCCTAACACCGTCTGAGCCTGCCTCCTGATGTATAGACATATATTTTGAATGTGTACACTATCCATACATGTTATCTGGGGATACGGTACCCTTTCTCACCTTTGTGCAATCACGTGCAATCCATACTGGGCATAACACCGTCTGAGCCTGCCTCCTGATGTATAGACATATATTTTGAATGTGTACGCTATCCATACATGTTATCTGGGGATACGGTACCCTTTCTAACCTTTGTGCAATCACGTGCAATCCATACTGGGCCTAACACCGTCTGAGCCTGCCTCCTGATGTATAGACATATATTTTGAATGTGTACACTATCCATACATGTTACCTGGGGATACGGTACCCTTTCTCACCTTTGTGCAATCACGTGCAATCCATACTGGGCCTAACACCGTCTGAGCCTGCCTCCTGATGTATAGACATATATTTTGAATGTGTACGCTATCCATACATGTTATCTGGGGATACGGTACCCTTTCTCACCTTTGTGCAATCACGTGTAATCCATACTGGGCGTGAGAACGGCTGGCGAGCTGTTAAGCAAGCTACATCACCTGTGGTTTGCATACGTAAGTTTTTCATTTTTTCAGGAATGACGGTTAGGCCTAATTCCGGAACTGCGGTTGACCTGCACTTACTGGGAAATCATTGTTCGCGGGTAATAATTGTAATCAGTGATCCCCATCACTAACGTTGTTCAGCGGGTTATCTGCACCTGTAAGCGACAAACGCTGGCCTTTTCAGTGTAGCGCACATGCAGCCACGGACATGTAAGGGCATGACACACCAGTTATTGGCCAATCTCATGTCACAGAGCCTCACGTGTCCCTCTAGTAAGCCGGACTCGGACCGTGGGGCATGACGGAGTCTCGTTCGTTAACGGAATTAAGCTTGCAATGTGTGCATCTGTTCTGTAGCTGGCATGGTTGATGTTTCCCAGGTGGAGTCGAATTTAACCGTAGGCTCCACTCCTGGTGGTGCCCTTCTGGACATTCCTTTAAGGTTCAGCTTTGCAACCATACTGCCCACGTAAAACAAACACTTTGCCTTCATGAATGCTGTTTGGAGGGTCATGACTCGTGGGAATAACGCCGCCCAATCAGTTAACCTGCTAGAGAGATCCTTCGTTGCTCCCAAGCATGACATCACACTCCCTAGGAAGAAGGTAATGCCACTGTGGCGACCGTACTCCTGGGGGCAACACAAGTGCACTGATGCCCAGCCACTGCTCGATAATTCTGCTGGTACATTGACCCAGACCACTACATTCCCCTCGCACGCTACACGGCCTGAATCTGACCCTGATGAAACTCAGGTTACCCTTCCCATATACAGTTCCATCTTACACGGTGACAAAGAGGAAGCTGCAGATGAAAGTGCAGGTTCGGCCCACCCGCCATCAGACACACCACCGTACTATCAGGGGCCCTGTGCCAGTGCCGTCGCCAACGAGTGGGCCCCCCCTGCTTGCTCAGGATCACAGCACTTGCAAAGTTGAAATACTGTGCAGTGAGATGGAAGATGGGGACGACGAGGAGTCCAGACAAGTACAGGGATTCCCTAGCGAGGAGACTTATTTGATTGTTTTCAATGTTGGGACAGCAATTTTTGGGGAGCACTATACTCTGGAGAATGATAGATGGGGCCCACCATACACTGGAACATTCCAAAGGTGGACATCAGACACTGGAGCAGCATTTACAGGGCCCATTATACACTAGAGCATTAGAAATGGGGCCCATTATGTTTGGAGCATTATTTGGGCCCATAAGACAGTGGAGCTTCATCCATGGGGACCAACATATACTGTAGCATTATGTGGAGCTCATCATATACTGTTTCAAACATTATATGGGACCAATGATTTTGTATGGAGAAATAGATGGGCCTCGTCATGAGATGTAAAAAGTGAGGTATTTTTCATTGTACTATACCGCTATTTATCTGCCGTATCGGAGCATGATGAGTTGTGGTATGTGTTAAAGGGGCGCTCTTTCGCCCAGGGCACATGAAAACCTGGAGCCAGCCCTCCCCCCCACAACTGTAGCCAAATAACCCCCATTTTTCAGTGCGTAACTTGTATTATGAAGTTAATTAAGGTTGACAAGCTTAAGTAAGAAGAATTGATGCTTTTGGCATTCAAATGGGCACTGTTGGTGTGTTTCCTGTCCTCCTCTCACTGCCGACTTTTATTCCCCATTGACTTACATTGGGTTTCGTGTTTCGGGACGACCCCGACTTTTCCCTATAATCGGACGATCTTGCTCGACCCGACTTTTGGAAAAGTCGGGTTTCACGAAATGAAACGCGACCCTAAAAAACCAAAAGTCGCTCAACTCTAGTGTCGACTATCTCAATGTCATTTCCAGGTAAGTTACAGGTGCTGTTAATTACACAAATTAAAGAAGCATCACATGATTTTTCGAACAGTGCCAATACTTTTGTCCATCCTCTTTTTTATGTTTGGTGTTGAATTATATCCAATTTGTCTTTAGGACAATTCTTTTTGTGTTTTTTCATTTAAGACAAATTAAATGAAGATAATAATACCAAAGAATTTGTGTTTGCAATCATTTTCAGGAAGAAACTGAGTATTATCTGACAGAATTGCAGGGGTAATAATACTTTTGGCCACAACTGTATCTCTGCCCCTAATACCACTGCGTTCCTTATCTATGCTACAGATTTTTAATTTATTTGGGTTGCAATCGTGATATGTCTTGAAATGTCTAGGGATTGTTTTTAACGTACCTACAGTGGATCTGGAAAGTAATCAGACCCCTATCAATTTTTCACTCTTTCTCTCATTGCAGCCATTTGATAAATTAAAAAAAGTTCATTAATGTAAACTCTGCACCCCGTATTGACTGAAAAAAAACCCTGAAATGTAAAAATGTTTGCAAATTTATTGAAAAAGAAAAACTGAAATATCACATGGTCATAAGTCTTCAGACCCTTTGCTCAGTATGGAGTAGAAGCGCCCTTTTCAGCTAGTACAGCCATGACTCTTCTTGAGAATGATGCAACAAGTTTTTTGCACCTGAATTTGGGTATCCTCTGCCATTCTTCCATGTAGATCCTCTCCAGTTCCGTCAGGTTGGATGGTGAACTTTGGTAGACAGCCATTTTCAGGTCTCTCCAGAGATGCTCAATTTGGTTTAGGTCAGGGCTCTGGCTGGACCAGTCAAGAATGGTCACAGAGTGGCTCTGAAGCCACTTCTTTGTTATTTTAGCTGTGTGCTTAGGGTCATTGTCTTGTTGGAAGGTGAACCTTCGGCCAAGTCTGAAGTCCAGAGCACCCTGGAAGAGGTTTTCATCCAGAATATCTCTGTACTTGGCCACATTCATGTTTCCTTCAATTGCAACCAGTCATCCGTTCCCTGCAGCTGAAAAACACCCCAATAGCATTATACTGCCGCCACCATGTTTCACTAATTGTATTGGGCAGGTGATGAGCAGTGCCTGGTTTTCTCCACACATACCGCTTGGAATTATCACCAAAAAGTTTTATCTTCGTCTCATCAGAAAAAGAATCTTACTTCTCATAGTCTTGGAGTCCTTCATTTGTATTTTAGAAAACTCTATGCGGGCTTTCATATGTCTTGCACTGAGCAGAGGCTTCTATCAGGCCACTCTGCCATAGAGGCCTGACTGGTGGAGGGCTGCAGTGATAGTTGACTTTGTGGAACTTTCTTCCATCTCCCTACTGCATGTGTGGAGCTCAGCCACAGTGATCTTGGGGTTCTACTTTACCTCTCTCATTAAGGCTTTTCTCCCACGATTGCTCAGTTTGGCTGAACGGCCATGTCTTAGAAGACTTCTGATGGTCCCAAACATCTTCCAGTTAAGGATTATTGAGGCCACTGTGCTCATAAGAACCTTGAATAATAATGCAGAAATTATTTTGCAACCTTGGCCTGATCTGTGCCTTGCCACAACACAATTCTGTCTCTGAGCTCCTTGGCCAGTTCCTTTGACCTCATGATTCTCATTTGGCCTGACATGCACTGTGAGCTATGAGGTCTTATATAGACAGGTTTGTGTCTTTACAAATCAAGTCCTATCAGTTTAATGAAACACAGCTGGACTCCAATGAAGGCGTAGAACCATCTCAAGGAGGATCGCAATGAAATGGACAGCATGTGACTTAAATATGAGTGTCTGAGCAAAGAGTCTGAATACTTATGACCATGTGATATTTCAGTTTTTCTTTTGATGTCACCTGAAAATACAAAGGTGATATCAACCTCCTCAACTATCACCTCAGTTGCCACCGCTACAGGGCAATTGGAAAGAGCAAGGCTAAGTGCCAGAATTGGTACCTTATCTGGGGCGGCTGAGAACTGATGTTTTTAGCCTGGGGGGCAGTATCCATGGCCCCTTCTTTGGCTATTAATATCAGCTTGCAGCTGTCTGCTAAGCCTATGCTGATTGTTTGCTGGTTACTGGTTGTCTTTTTTTAGGGTCCCTCATTTTAATAGTCAGTAAAGGCTACATATACAGCTATGAGCTGATATTAATAGCCTGGGAAGCTCCATGGATATTAACCCCTTCCCAGGCTATAAACATAGGCCACCAGCTGTCGGCTTTCCCTCTGTTGGTTACAAAAATTAAGTGGGAGCCCAAGCCATTTTTTTGAGAAAAATAAACTTTTAGTAATTAAATAGATGTACAGTAAGCTGCACACACAGTGTACTAATTGTATTTGTCACAGACATCTGTATATCTACCTATTCTATATGTATTTACTGTATGTAATCCATCTCTTCTATCCTGCCGGCTCCTGCTGTGATTTTACACTACCTTGGCTGCTGAATTGCTGGCTCTTCTTCTACCTATGTAATATATCTACTGTAGGGATTTGCTCTGGTAGGTAATGGCAGGGCTGCAGTAACGAGGCAACACACAGGCTTACAGTCCTATTTCAGTGATTTAATGTCTCCTTGCAAACAGCAGGTTAACAGAAAATAAAGAAAAACATAAATATACTCCAGCTTGGAGAACCACTGGTCCCAGACTCACCCCTTGTATGGTATGGGCTTAACTAAGCGGCTGTCAGGTCCTGCGGAATCCACCAGGTGCCCTTCCAAGGGTTGTTGAGAGTCTTGCTGCTATAGTCCTGCAGCACGGGGATCCTGTATACAAGTTCAGGCTAAGTCCAGCCAAGTTCCTGTAACTTCCAGACTCACACTCACCATGTGCCAAATACCAACCTCCATTATAGCCCATGACCCCTCCCACAAGTGAGGTAGACATCACATGGGCTGATCACGTGACCATGACATCATTGCAGGTCCTGTCTTTAGGGAAAAACCCAGCCAAATATTAATCTGCTGGGAGAAATGTATCTCCCGTCTAGTAAAGCACCCTTTACAGTACCACATACCTCCCTCCTATGTTCAGCCCTAGAGGGTTGGACATACAGTGAACTCTGGACAGGGCATCTGCATTCCCCTGCAGTCTGCCTGCCCGATGTTCTACTGAAAGTTTAAAATTTTGCAGGGACAGGAACCACCTGGTCACTCGGGCATTCCTCTCCTTAGCTTGACTCATCCACATAAGAGGGGAATTATCTGTCACCAACCGAAATGTTCTCCCCAGCAAATAGTAGCGCAATGACTCCAGTGCCCACTTGATGGCCAGGCACTCTATCTCCACAATACTGTACCTGGTTTCAGCTGGGGTAAGCTTCCGGCTTAGGAAACTAAAGGGATGCTCTTCCCCGTTATCCTCCTGCGATAGCATGGCACCGAGCCCTATCTCAGAGGCATCAGTCTGCACATTCAACTCTCTTTTGAAATTTGGAGTGATCAGGACTGGTGTACCACACAGTACCGCTTTTAACTTTGTAAAGGCCTCCTCTAACTGATCACTCCACTGGACCATCACAGATTTCTTTCCTTTTAAGCATTCTGCTAAAGGCGCGGACAGTTGGGAATGAACCGCCTGTAATATCCCACCAAACCTAAGAAGGCTTTCACCTGTTTTGTTGTGAGAGGACGGGGCCAGTTCTGAATAGCCTCCACTTTGTTTACTTGAGGCTTGAGAACTCCTCTCCCAATGACGTAACCCAAGTACCGAGCTTAGTCCAACCCTATGGAACACTTCTTTGGGTTGGCATTTAGCCCTGCTTGTCGCAGAGAGACTATCACCACCTGTACTTTTGCTAAGTGACTTTCCCAGTCGGTGCTGTACGCAATAATATCGTCTAGATAGGCTGAGGCATAGTGGCGATGGGGATGGAGAACAATATCCATTAATCACTGGAACGTTGCTGGTGCGCCATGCAACCCAAAGGGTAACACCTTATACTGAAACAGCCCGTCGGGCGTTGCAAAAGCCATTTTTTCCATCGCCGCCTCTGTTAGGGGTACCTGCCAATAACCTTTTGTGAGGTCCAGAGTTGTAAAATACCGTGCCTGCCCAAACCGCTCTGTCAACTCATCAACCCAGGGCAGGGGTCAAACTTTGAAATGTCATTAAGCTTTCTAAAATCATTACAGAATCTTAGAGACCCATCAGGCTTGGGTATTAGGACTATTGGCTGGCCCACTCACTTTGGGACTCTTCTATGACCCCTAACTGTAGCATGGTTTTTACCTCTTCCGAGATGGCTTGTCGCCGGACCTCAGGCACCCGATATGGCTTTAGTCAGACTTTGGACTGTGGCTCCGTGACAATGTCATATTGGATTAGGGAGGTGCATCCGGGGAGCTCCGAAAAGACTTCTGTATTTCGGCTAATGAACTCCCGGACCTTCTGAGCCTGTCTAGGAGACAAAGTATTTGCAATTTTGACTGCGGGTTGGGCTTCTCTTGCCTCGCCCCTAGGTAACGGAGCCTTCTCCATCTGAAATGCAGGCAGCGGACTATCCCCACCAAGGTGCTCTCTATCTTTCCAGGGTTTAAGCAAATTAACATGGTAAACCTGTTCTGACTTTCTCCATCCTGGCTGGTGTACCTTGTAGTCTACTGGCCCCACTTTCTCCATGATCTCATAGGGTCCCTGCCACCTTGCGAGAAATTTGCTATCTACAGTAGGCACAAGTACCAACACCCGATCCCCAGGGCTAAAGGTTCTTACCCGAGCCTCCCGGTTATAGACCCGACTCTGTGCCTGTTGTGCTGCCTCCATATGTTCCCGGACTAAGGGTAGGACTGTCTCCATTCTTTCTTGCATTTTTGCAACATGTTCTATCACACTTTTGTGGGGGGGTGTAGGTTGGTTCTCCCAGGCCTCTTTGGCTATATCGAGTAAGCCCCGTGGATGTCTGCTGTACAGTAGTTCAAAGGGCGAGAACCCTGTAGATGCCTGAGGCACCTCCCGCACAGCAAACAACAAATATGGCAATAAGAGATCCCAGTCCTTCCCATCTTTGGAAACTGCCTTTTTTAACATGCTTTTCAGCATCTTATTGTACCTTTCCACCAAACTATCTGTTAGGGGATGATAAACCGATGTGCGCACCTGTAACATTTAGCAAACGACAGAGTTCCTTCATAATTTTTGACATAAAGGGGGTTCCCTGTTCTGTTAAAATCTCTTGAGGAATTCCCACCCACGAAAACATACCCATGAGTTCCTTAGCTATAAGCTTAGCTGATGTGTGGCGCAGAGGAATGGCCTCAGGATATCGGGTAGCATAATCTAGAACTACCAGGATGTGTTGGTGTCCCCTTGCTGACTTATTGAGAGGCCCCACCAGATCCATTGCCACTCTCTTGAAGGGTACCTCTATAATTGGCCAAGGCACCAAATAACTCCGAAAGTGAGGCTGTGGACTGGTTACCTGGCACACGGGACAGGAATTACAGTACCGTTTAACTTCTTCATGGACACCTAGCCAGTGGAACCGCTGCAGAAATCGGTCTAGAGTTTTCTTTTGGCCCAAATGTCCACCAAGTACATGCGCATGCTCTAAGTCCATTACCAGCCTATGATATGTCTGAGGTACGTGTTACTGTTCTACCAGTTCCCCACGTATTTTCCCCACCCGGTACAACAAATCTTGGTGTAGCTCAAAGCGTGGCAGCACTGTAGCTGCCCCAAGTTGTTGGGGTTCCCCATTAACAAACAGTACATTTTCTCTGGCCCGGGCCAAAGTAGGGTCTTGGAGTTGCACCGTACCAAAATTGTAACCTGACACATTCAAGTCTGACAACTCGGGTCCCGGCGGCAAGTCTTCCACCTCTCCAGCCAATACTTCTATGGGAGAACTCTTCCCCTCGTCCACCGAAGGGACGGTTACCCCTACTGCCAGCACTTCTTCCTCCAGGCCACCAGGTTCATGCCCCACTTCTGGTTGCCTCTGGTGCCGGCAGTGGCTCCGTGGGTGGGACAACCGACGGATACAGCACAGAAAACAAAGGAAAGTCTCTTCCAATTATCACCTCATAATGCAAATTAGTCACAACCCCCACCTCGTGGCACCGCCTCCCCGCTGGCATACTGATCACCACTAGTGCGGTGGGACAGTCTTTTAAGTCCCCATGTATACACAGCACCCCAATTTTCCGACCCGTATACTTGCTGGTTTGTATCCAGCTGGCTCGTACCAGGGTTACAAGACTCCCTGAGTCCAATAGGGCCACAGTCGGGGTGCCCTCCACTTCAACCCGACACAAATGTTCCATATTGGGACCTTTCGGGGTGCCCATTGCACGCATCGGTTCAGCATAGTGCGACTGGCGGTACCCAAAGTTTGTGCCCAGGGGCTCCGCCAGGTGGGGGCAATCAGCTCTCATATGACCTGATTCCTGGCACCGCCAGCAGATTATGGGGCTCCTTTCTTCCCCTGATAAGTCCTGAGCAGCCTTCCTGGCCTCCGCTCGCCGAACCAGGGGTGGAGACTTTGGGAACCTTCCTGTTACCTTTCGGGGAGTCCCTTCCTGTACCTCTGTGGTAGCCCCATACCTCTCTATGAGGTCTATCAGCATTAGTAAGGGATGCCTGTCCAACCCACGTCTGGAGGGAGTGGGGCAAAGCCCTCCAAAACTTATCAGTCACTATGCGGTCCAGCATGGCCATGGGGGACAACACCTCAGGCTGCAACCACTTTTGTAACAGGTGCATCAGGTCGTAATACCTGGACCGTGCCGGCTTAGAGGGGGTAAACTCCCACTGGTGTACCCGCTGGGCCCGAACTAACACATTTACCCCAAGACGTGCCAGTATCTCACCCTTGACAATCGTGTTGTCCGCCCTTTGCTCTGTGGTTTGGTCCTGATACGCTTTCAAAGGTCCTGGGGCCAGAAACGGAACAACGATTTCTGCCCAATGGTCCCAGGGTAGCTTCTACCTCTCAGCGACTCCTTTGAACATCTCCAGGTATGCCTCCACATCGTCCGACTTCTCCATTTTGGAAATCGCTGTACGAACAGCTTTCCGGACATCATGGATTCCCCGGTTGGTTCCTTTTGTCTGTGCTGTCGTGATATGCTGTATCAACAGTTGATTGGTTTCCTGCTGTTGCTGCAGAGCCTCCTGCTGCCACTGTGTAGCCTGCTGCTGCTGTCGCCGCATGGCCTCCTGCTGCTGCTGCGTAGCCTGCTGCTGTGTAGCCTGCTGCTGTCGCATGGCCTCCTGCTGCTGCTGCGTCGCCTGCTGTTGCTGTCACAAGGCCTCCATGAGCGCTTTTACCATGGCCTCCATTTCTGGACTGTTCCCCGTCTGGGTCTGTGCCACTCGTTTCACCCAGGACATAGGCTGGGGTACAGATCAAAATAAGCAAAAAACAGCCTGGCCTCACTGCATTTGTAGGGATTCGCTCTAGTAGGTAATGGCAGCGCTGCAGTAACAAGGCAACACACAGGTTTACAGTCCAATTTCAGTGGTTTAATGTCGCGGTGCAAACAGCAGGTTAACAGAAAATAAGGAAAAACATAAATATACTCCAGCTTGGAGAACCACTGGTCCCAGACTCACCCCTTGCACGGGACAGGCTTAACTAAGCAGCTGCCAGGTCCTGTGGCATCCTCCAGGTGCCATTCCCAGGGTTGTTGAGAGTCTTGCTGCTACAGTCCTGCAGCACCTATATACAAGTTCAGGCTAAGTCCAGCCAAGTTCCTGTAACTTCCAGACACACACTCACCATGTGCCGAATACCAACCTCCATTACATAGCCCATAACCCCTCCCACAAGTGAGGTAAACATCACATGGGCTGATCACATGACCATGACATCATCGCAGGTCCTGTCTTTAGGGAAAAATCCAGCCAAATATTAATCTGCTGAGAGAAATGTATCTCCCATCTAGTAAAACACCCTTTACTGTACCACAATACATACAGTATTTTCAGTATATGTGTGTATCACTGATATATATATATATGTATATTGTGATGCAGTGACCCCTGTGACAGCTAGGGGGAACTGTATGGCCTTCCCAGGACATGCATGCAGACATTTCCTTTATTGTAATGGGGAAATGATGAGCGGCAGGGTTGTAAATGGCCGATATGTATCACAAGGATGGGTGGTCCTGTGATGGAAGCTGTAACGTGTATTGATCAGCAGAGGTACTGCTGAGGGTTTGTTACTGTGTATTAGGGAAGCTTCCAGGTGACTTGGTGAGATGGGTGGCACCAGTCACCTACAAACCCACCCAGGGGCGTGTGTCTGAACGCCCAATGTAAAGCCTGTGTGTGTATGGCTGGGTGTGTTGAAAGGACCTGCAATGAGGTCATGAGCCATGTGATCCATACCTCACCTGTGGGTGTGGCTACGGACCATATAATGCGCCTGAGGTCTGGTCACAAGGGAGAGTGTTGTGAATTCTCTCTCTGGCTTCCCTCTGGTGATTACTGAAGGTAGTGGAGCTGATCTGATTGACAGAGGCTTGCCACCTGATAATGAGGAAGACGATTGGAGATCTGGGGTTTCTGATTGGGATTTAAGACTGCTGACTCCCTCTATCCCTGCTGGTGATTTTCTTCTTGTGCCTTCTGAGGTCTGATGTCTCCTGCTCTTTCCCTGCATGGTTCAGCTAAGTGGTTAATTTGCTATTCTGTTTGCATTTGATCTGGTTTTGTCTATCTTTGATTTGTGCGGGTCAGCTAGCTCCGGCTGGGGCTGTGCAGAATCACCGCCCATTTGTTACTGCTTGTGCCAGTTTGTTTTGTCCCCTGTTATATTGGTCTCTTTTTGCTTTGCTTTCAGAATATACTAGAGTGCTGATATAGTGGGGGCGAAGTCATGCGACTTCAGTGTTTTTTGTGCATCTGGCGTGTTGGGCTTTTTGCAGGGTTTTTAGTGTGATTGCAGACAGTGTCTTTCCTTTCCTGTCCTGTGTAGTCAGTGTGGGCCCCATCGTTTGCTCATTCTGTTTTTCTGTCTGTGTTTGTGTTTTCATCTTGTCTCACCGATAATATATGTTTGGGGGCTATCTATTCCTTTGAGGTCTGCTCCGGGGCAGTTTAGATTTCCCCTTTCTTGCTTTAGGCTTAATTAGCTTTCCGGCTGTGTCGAGGCGTCTAGGATCATCGTAAGTACGCTCCACGGCTACTGCTAGTTGTGTGGACAAGATCAGGGCTCTGCAATCCGCTTAGTTACCAACCTCTCTGGCTTTCTGTGGCTTAGCCTGGGCCTGCTATACTCCTCAGTGACCTATTCACAACAGGAGAGAGTGCATGGACCTGATTGGTTCGTGTGGAAGGTCCTGGAAGGCCTAGGTTTTGGAAGGTGTGCTGTCTTCCTGAATAGCACCCGGTGAGGCGTGAGTGTTGGACGGTCTCAGGAGGGGACGGACGTCCTGAATAGCACCCGCTGAGGCCCTGGACCTGGTGTGGCCGGTGTGTTGGGAGACCCGGGGAGTAAGGTCGGATCCCTGAATAGCACCCAGTGAGGCCTCTGTGTTGGACGGTTCCAAAGTGGTGACAGATGTCCTGAATAACACACAGTCAAGCCACATGTGTTTGCAGAGTCAGTGACGGCACTGCATTGGGGGAGCTACCGTCTGTCTGTGGATCTGGACTGTCCGGTGGCCTGGTGAGCAAGGCGTTGTCTTGGACTGTGATCCCAGTTCGGCAGCTTCCCTGAGAGAGAGGACTACCATAGAGTCGGCATCTGGAGCAGGAGCTCCTGCGAGGTAACCCCGGACATGGGGATATAACTGTTGGTGCCCCTGATGTTCTATGGACACTAATGAACTGTTCGGCGTGCGGTCACCCACGGTGTGATGGAAATATATATATATATATTTCATATAGATCTCACTTGCATATATCCTTATATACTGATATACACATGTATACATATATATATATATATATATATATGTAATCACAGCTAGCATCTCTAATATGTGACCTATAATCAACTGTTCAGAATGGCCTAACTAACTCATGACCCAGACTAGTGCAAGCCAGATTAGCTCCGTGGTGTTTTCCCAGATATCGAGAAGAGGAAGTAACAACAGATGTTTGAAACCAATGTCTGGTTTTTGCTGAGTTTGCAAGACAATGGACAGTAAATCATATGATGTTAAGTCACCCTCATGCCGGACACTGCCATATATGTTCATGTAGTCAAACCAGCCAATTAGATAATAAGTTCAGCCTTATGTTAATTGAGTAACCACTCCTTTCTGTACGAAATGATAAAACCATGTATGTGCAATAAATTGCCAGAGTTTGGCTGGAATGAGTTGTTGCTAACAAGGTGGTTAGCGTCTTTCCTTCCTTGAGCGCTCAATAAGACTCTGTCTAATTAGGACTGGCCGCAGCACACACAGAGATATATATATCAATCAAATTTCCACAACAACGGTAACTGGACAAAGAGGTCCAGCGTGTTTAGTGACAGCGTGTTAAAGCCATGTACCAAGGATTGTGATGGACTATGTGTAAGCATATGACGTGTAACATGTTCCTCAGTGGTTTATGAAAGCATAATAAACTGCACTAGACTGTTTAAGTGGAAAGTGTTCCTGTATGCATCAATATCGCAGCCAAGTGAGTGTTTCCCAACGCACTCTGTGAGCGCTACCTCACAATATATATATATATAAATATGTATTCTAGGTGTATACTGTATATCTATTCTATCTAATCTATTCTAACCTGTCAGTGTGATTTTACTGAGCGTGGCAAATGAATTACTGGCTATCATTCTATCTTTTACCGAATGTTACCGAATTTTTCCAATTTTAAGAAAAATGCTTGTGTCACCGACCATGAATCCGAATGTACCATATTTGTGCAGAATTTATGTTTGGTAATCGTTTTCCGAACATATTCGCTCAACACTACATTTTAGTAGTGAGAACAAAAAAATTATTTTTTTTCACTAAAATACAGTTTTGTACCAAATTTATCATTTATACTATGGGTAATGGGAGAAATTGAACCCTACAATTTATTATGCAATTTCTCCCGGATGTGTCAGTACCACATAAGTGGTTGTACACTACTGTCTGAGCACACAGCAGTGATCGGATGGGAAGGTGCACTACATGGCTTTTAGTTGCAGATATTGTTTGAATAGATTGTGGGCTCCATTAACTGATCCCCTGAACGGCCAGAACAGCAGAAACCCCCACAGGTGACCCCATATTGGAAACTTCACTGCCTAAAGATTCATCTAGGTGTGTAGGGAGTATTTTGAACTCAAAGGTGCGTCATAGTCTTTTATAACATTGAGACGTGGAAATATGTAATTTTAGTTGTAAAAATGTAATTTCTGCTTTTGCTGCAAAATTGTCCTGTACACAAGGGTTAATAGGTGAAACTGGATCCCACAATATATTACGCAACTTATCCTGAATGCGGTGATGCCCTATATGTTGTTTGAAATGACTATTTGGCCACGTTAGGGCTGAGAAGGAAGGAGCGCAATTTGGCTTTTGGAGCACAGAATTTGGTAGAATAGTTTACAAGTTGCCAGAACATCAGCAAAGACCCCAACATGACCCCATTGTAGAAATTGCATCTCTCAAAGAATTAATCTACGGCTACAGTGACTATTTTGTAACATCCACGCCAGGCTTTTTTCTGGAGAATTGAAAATATGCCGGTTTGGTGCCCATACATTGTTCCCTTAAAGTGTAGAGTCCCCATATATTGTAGCACCCCCATACATTGTGCTCAGCTTGTGCTTCTCGTGACAAGCACCCTGTAAATTCTTAAGTGCTATGCCCCCATTACAATAATGACAAACACGTGGCCACTTACTATAGTTTAGGCACAGTGGGGCTCAGACTGAGGGGGACATTTGGATTTGAGAGCGCAGAATTCACAGGAGTTTATTTGCGGGGGCAGGAACAATGTCGCTTTTCCAGATTTTTTGTTCTACCAGTAACCTACATATAATACCAGTGACAGATGACGGACCTGAGTGGGGTCTGGCTTTGTGTGGGATAAATTATGCTTTTTATTGGTAAAATTTTGGTGTACATAATATTTTTTGTTCACTTCCAGAATAAGGCTGGGACCACATTCCTGTGTTCTACGCTGAGCACTTATATCTGCTTTAAGTGTAAATCCCACAAAAATGTGATTAAGGCGAAACCCCCAACAGAAACAATCACCATAATGAGGCAGATGGAGACACTATAGAATTAATTTGGAGGCTTGCACAGATCTATGGTCGCCCATACTTCTGCGCTAAAAAGTCACCAAAAATGAAGGGACACCAACTGCTTAATAAGTGAGTGATTTCGTTAGAGGTTTTTGTCTGAATTGTGTTTTCGGGGAATTTACACGGAAGCTCCGTCATAAGCTATCAGTGGAGAGTGCAGAATAAATGTGAGCAGAGCCTTGTTCCGATTTTTGGGAGGTAGAATGGACAAATAGACAGCAGTACAAGAATAGTTCTTATTTTTTTATATCGTTCGTTATACAGAATAAATATACTGCTGTTCATATAGCTGGCTCTCACAGGCCAGCAAACTCTGGGGTTATCACATAACCTCAGGGTACCATAGTAACCATCAGCACCCACGATTCTCATCACAGGGGTGTTTTGTAACCCTCTTGCAACCAATTAAATACTGTTGTTGTTGTTGCGATAAACAGCAGTATTTAAGGGGTCAATCGGCCTCGACTGGCTTCAAAACCGGCCAGGACTGATACTGAAGGTGTTAGTTGTCATGAACAGCTGACACCCATGGGGATTGTGTGTCTTTCGGGTGGTGTTATTCCCATATTCCTGTTCACCATTTTAAAATGATGATAATGGAATAAGGCCCCTTAACAACAGCCGTTTTAATGTGTATCGGTAGTAGTTAATGGGTTTACCCATAATCATATCATCAAATATTACAGAAGGGACTATACATTCCAGTACATATTGTTCTCTAGGCATCTGCCAAACTCAGATTCATCCATCATTCTGCCAGATGGTGAATCACAATTCATCACTCCTGAGTATACAGAGGGGTAGTAAGATGTCTACTAAGTCTTGGTGCCTGGCACAAATAGGAGTATATAACTAAAAATGATGTATGACAGAGTACACTGTGACTCCATCTGTATCATTACAGTCAATGGCCTGTGAGGCAATGACTGGTGTTACATGTGAGGATCACTGTATGTCCCCCCAGGATGCACATAACTATGTGATATTTCAATTTTTCTTTTTTAATAAATTTGAAAACATTTCTACATTTCTGTTTTTTCAGTCAAGATGGGGTGCAGAGTGTATATGAGAAATGAGAAAAAAAATGAACTTTTTTGAATTTACCAAATGGCTGCAATGAAACAAAGAGTGAAAAATTTAAAGGGGTCTGAATACTTTCCGTACCCACTGTATGCAAACATGAGATCTAGACTATACTGTTGCTGAATAAAATGTACTAAGGCTGGTTTCACATTTGCGTTTTTTAGCGCTGGAAAAAAACGCATACCTGCGCATGCGTTTTTTCCCCTATATTTAACATGGGTGCGCATACCTGCGCGCTTGTAAGCGCATGTATGCGATTTTCATGCGCTGCGTTTTTTTGGGGTGTGCGTTGGTATTTTCCAGACGCAGCATGTTGCATTTTTTGGCCCTGCAAAAAAGCGCATGCGCACATATGCTCACGTTTTGCGCTAAAAATGGCCATTATAGCCTATGGATGCGCATATGTGCGCACTGGCATGCTCATGTATGCGTTTTTTTGCATATGCGTTTTTTTTTTTTAACCATGGAATTTAGGGGTTTGGGTTAGAGTTAGGGTTAGTTAAGGGGGTTTAGGGTTAGGGTTAGGGTCAGGGTCAGGGTTAGGGTTGGGGTTTGGGTCAGGGTTAGGGTTAAGTATGGTTTGGTTAAGGGTTAGGGTCAGGGTTAGGGTCAGGATTAGGGTTAAGTATGGTTTTGTTAAGGGTTAGGGTCAGGGTTAGGGTTAGGGTTAGGGTTAGGGTCAGGGTTAGGGTTAGGGTCAGGGTTAGGGTTAAGTATGGTTTTGTTAAGGATTAGGGTCAGGGTTAGGGTCAGGATTAGGGTTAAGTATGGTTTTGTTAAGGGTTAGGGTCAGGGTTAGGGTTAGGGTTAGGGTCAGGGTTAGGGTTAGGGTCAGGGTTAGGGTTAGGGTCAGGGTTAGGGTTAAGTATGGTTTTGTTAAGGATTAGGGTCAGGGTTAGGGTCAGGATTAGGGTTAAGTATGGTTTTGTTAAGGGTTAGGGTCAGGGTTAGGGTTAGGGTTAGGGTCAGGGTTAGGGTTAGGGTTAGGGTCAGGGTTAGGGTTAGGGTTAGGGTTAGGGTCAGGGTTAGGGTTAAGTATGGTTTTGTTAAGGGTTAGGGTCAGGGTTAGGGTTAGGGTCAGGGTTAGGGTTAGGGTCAGGGTTAGGGTTAGGGTCAGGGTTAGGGTTAAGTATGGTTTTGTTAAGGATTAGGGTCAGGGTTAGGGTCAGGATTAGGGTTAAGTATGGTTTTGTTAAGGGTTAGGGTTAGGGTTAGGGTCAGGGTTAGGGTTAGGGTTAGGGTTAGGGTTAGGGTCAGGGTTAGGGTTAAGTATGGTTTTGTTAAGGGTTAGGGTCAGGGTTAGGGTTAGGGTCAGGGTTAGGGTTAGGGTTAGGGTCAGGGTTAGGGTTAGGGTTAGTTAGGGTTTAGGGTTTGGGTTAGGGTTAAGTATGATTTGGTTAAGGGTTAGGGTCAGGGTTAGGGTTAGGGTTAGGGTCAGGGTTAGGGTTAGGGTTAGGGTCAGGGTTAGGGTTAGTAAAGTCATGGTTTGGGTAGTGTGAGGGGCCACCTAAAAATGTTGGAAAAAAACGCAAACGCGGTAAAAACGCACTAAAAACGCATACAAACGCATAAAAACGCTGCGTTTTTTTCATGCATGCTCATAAAAATGCTTGAAAAAAACGCAGCAGTTGTATGCTTATGTATGCGTTTTTTCAATGCGTTTTTTTGCGGGAAAAACGCGCTGCAAAAAAAAGCAAGTGTGAAACTAGCCTAACAAACATACCGTATATACTTGTGTATAAGCCGACCCGTGTATAAGCCGACCCCCCGAATTTTGTCACAAAAAACTGGGAAAACTTATTGACTCGCGTATAAGCCTAGGGTGGAAAATGCCGAAGCTACTGCCCTTATAATGCTGCACAGTGAGCGGCCCCTTACAATGATGTACAGTTATTAGTGGCCCCTTACAATGATGCACAGTTATTAGTGGCCCCTTATAATGCTGCACAGTGAGCGGCCCCTTACAATGATGCACAGTTATTAGTGGCCTCTAATAATGCTGCACAGTGAGTGGCCCCTTACAATGATGCACAGTTATTAGTGGCCCCTTATAATGCTGCACAGTGAGCGGCCCCTTACAATGATGCACAGTTATTAGTGGCCCCTTAAATTGCTGCACAGTGAGCGGCCCCTTACAATGATGCACAGTTATTAGTGGCCCCTTATAATGCTGCACAGTGAGCGGCCCCTTACAATGATGCACAGTTATTAGTGGCCTCTAATAATGCTGCACAGTGAGCAGCCCCTTACAATGATGCACAGTTATTAGTGGCCCCTTATAATGCTGCACAGTGAGCGGCCCCTTACAATGATGCACAGTTATTAGTGGCCCCTTATAATGCTGCACAGTGAGCGGCCCCTTACAATGATGTACAGTTATTAGTGGCCCCTTATAATGCTGCACAGTGAGCGGCCCCTTACAATGATGCACAGTTATTAGTGGCCCCTTATAATGCTGCACAGTGAGCGGCCCCTTACAATGATGCACAGTTATTAGTGGCCCCTTATAATGCTGCACAGTGAGCGGCCCCTTACAATGATGCACAGTTATTAGTGGCCCCTTATAATGCTGCACAGTGAGCGGCCCCTTACAATGATGCACAGTTATTAGTGGCCCCTTATAATGCAGCTGCTGCCGCTGCCTCAATTTAAAAAAAAAAAACCCTATATACTCACCTCGTCCCTGCTGCTGCAGCTGCTGCTCCTCAGCGTTGCGGGCCCTGCACAGTGACTGTTCAGGCAGAGGGCGCCTGCTAACTACGGCATGGCGCCCTCTGACCTGAACGTCACTGCCAGAGGATACGAGACAGCAGAGCGACGCGCAGCAGCGGTGGAATAGGGAATAGGTGAATATGGCTCCCTCCGCTATACTCACCTCTCCTAGCATGTCTCTTGCAGCCCCCGAGAGATAGCAAAAACCTGCTGACAGATTCCCAAAAGAGGCATGTTTCGGATGATAGGCCCATTAAAGAAGTGTCACCTTGGCATGGTTGATGGGCACACTTGAATTGGCCAATTTATGCCTTAAGAACCTTCATTTTTGTAAGTACTTACTGTATATACTCGCGTATAAGCCGAGATATTCAGCCTATTTTTGGGGGCTGAAAGTCCCTCATCTCGGCTTATACGCGAGTCATATACCGGGGGTAGGCCGGGGGTGTAGGAGATCATACTCACCTCTGCTAGCATGTCTCTTGCAGCCCCCAGTGCTTATTCCATCTTCTCAGCGCTGTTCTTCCTGCTTTCAGCGGTCACATGGTGCTGCTCATTACATATGCCGGGCCCGTTGATGTCAATGGGAGATGTCACAGCGGCAATGTCCCGGTCCGTGGCCTCAGGCGGTCAATGTAAAAGGGGTAGAGTAATGGGGATAAAGTTTTTGAGATTATTCGTGACACCACCTGTGGTTTCTGGTCAGTTTGACCAGCGCTGCAGGGTTGCTTCTCTGGGACAGATGGTGTGGTGCAGCAATGATGTTGTAGCCCTCCACAGGTAGGGCTGTAGTCCCAGGGCAGAGTAGATGAGGTTGGCAAATGAGGAGATAGTGAGGAGAAGTAGATAGTGCAGTGTTAGGCACAGAGATGTTGCAGTCCTGAGTGGGTTGGCGCAGGAAGAAGGCAATGAGACAGATGAATGCAGTCCCAGTTCTTTTACTCACGTTCTTGGCACAGACAGGTGCCTGCTTCAATGCTGCGGTCTCCAGATCGGGGCTCAGCCAACACCCAGGCCGATGGAATTAACCTTTCCAGCTCTCCCTTTCGTGTGCCTGTTCTGAACGCCTCCTCACTAGCGCTTGTACTGAAGTACTTGTAGTTGTGTGTTAAAACCAAGTTCCTCCTTTTAGATGTTCCTTTGAACTTTACTGGCATGACAAGTGACTGTAGCCTGCTTTGGGGACTCCATCCATCATTTCCCGGCTCACACATAGGTTGCCACCGTGTCTTCGAGTCTTTTGTGGGAATAGAGTGGTCACAGCTCCTATTCCTCCGGTGACTGCTGCTGGAACATTAGTTTCACAAACAGCCTCGGGGACCGGACCCTGGCCATGCGCTTCAAACTTCAGGAAGGGTTCTGCTCTGACCCTAGTCCTTAGTTCTCTTTTCCTTACGTTCCATACTAAACTTTCTTTCTTCTGAAGAATCAGGCTTTCTATTTCTCTTTCCCGTGCTAGCAGCTCCAGGTCACTGAAGTCTGCTGCAGCACCTCCTTCACTCCATCCCTCTCAGGGGATCTTCTCTCACAGACTGACCTAGTCCTAATATTCTCCCGCTCTCTTGTGCAGTCTAAACTCCACCCACCTACCAGCACTCTTCGTGTTCCAAGCAGGGAGCCACCAAAGGTGCTTTGCTACACTACTATGTTGTGTGGGATGCAGGTGTTGGAGGCTGGTCAGGTGTTACCATCTTACCTGGAGAGAGGAATACTACACCTCAGGAGGAGGTGCAGTACCTCTGTGGCGACTGAACCCTCAGGGGCGCCACATATATCTCCTGTTTCCTTTTAATTTATTCCTTCCTGTCCCTATCCTCCTCCCTATTGTTGGTTAATGCTTTTGTATGATAGAGGTTTTCTGCTAGCCCTATTTTGTCTTTGTGTCTGGTTTAAGTTTCATTTCTGTCCCAAGCCTCATGGATAGGGGAATGGGACAGAATAGGGTTTTTACAGGAGCATAGTAAGGTCGGAGACTCAGGCTTCTCTACCTTTAAGAGTACCTGTGGGACAGGGATAGTTAGGGTTCCAGCTCCAGGGACAGTTTGAGGCTCTCTTCCTTACTGGAGATTACCACAGCATGACATTTTCACTGACCCAAAACATTCTGTATCTTGGTATGCATCCCACTGTAGTCCTTGCCAAACAATTGCATGGCCTGTTGCTTGAAGTATCGGACCTGCAATCTAGGGTCTCTCAGCAGCAGACTGTTAGTCTTGTGGGCAGTCAGGCTGAAATAGAACCTAAGGTGGCCCTCCTGGACAGGTTTTCTGGTGTACAGTATAAATTTATGGTGTTCCGTGAAGCCTGCAAGTTGTATTTTAGGCTTCTTCCTTGTTCATGTGGGAGTGAGGAACAAGGGGTTGTTATTGTTATTTATCTCCTTCAAGGAGATCCTCAATCCTGAGCCTTTTCACTTACAGCAGACTGTCTCTATGGTCGGTTGATGGTTTTTTTGAGACTCTAGGCCTCGTGTATGATGATCTGGACTGGGATCGTCCTTGCTGAGTCTAAGTTATTTAAGCTCCAGTAGGGAGTACAGGCTGGCAGAGGAATTCTGCTTAGAGTTCTGTAGATGGGCCACTGACACTCCATTGGACAATCCTTTTCTTAGGAGTCAGTTTTGTCAGGGCCTGTCTGAAAGACTAAAAGACATCATTGGAGGTTGCCATGGCTCTGGCCATAAACATTTATAGGACACCTCAGGGGTAGACCTGTTGTGAATCCGCGCTCCATGGTACTCCCTAAAACTGTGGTTCTCCTTGTGAGCTCTGAAGAAGCAATGCAGTTAGCAGGGGCCTCCACTCTGTATGAGTTTCTTATGGTCAAAAGGGGAATTTCATTGGGGTCTGTCCTTTGTTACCTAAAGCCCAAAAAGGTGTCTGAAAACTTCTTATCCCAGGTTGTGTGTAGGGTAATATTAAACAAAGAACCTGGCACTCAACTTGGTATATAGTTGAATTTATTCCCAGACAGTGGTACATTATAGTATGACAAAATGTTTCGGTCAATTTACAAGACCTTCATCAGTTGTGTACTAATAATTGTGGCAGGATATGCAAAAGAGGCTTAATATTCTCACAGTTAGAGCCCATGATCAGTAATGCTGAATGATTCAGTCTGGGTAGTAGCATTGGTGGATGCAGCCAAGCATTCAGAGCTGCAGACACTGCGTCCACCGTTGGTGTGGAGGGTGATAACCTGGGTGTATATATCTTCTCCGCGTGTGTATTTGTTTTTCTTACTCGCAGAAGTGGTTATTGAAATGAAAACTGATCAAATCCATCCTCTGTGATATTGTGGCGGGAGCCAATATGGTAGATGCTCGGTTTGCACAGGATCTTGGTCTTTCTTGTAGTACTCTGAGGAAGCCCGTCCCCATAATTGCAATCGACTCTGCACTTCTAAGTCAGGGAAATTTTACGCAAGTATTGCATGGTGTGAACCTACACATAGCGGCCCTTCACAGGGAGATCCTTTCTTGTTATATCTTGGAAAGTCTCCCTTCTCCTATTGTGCTGGGTCTCCCCTGGCTGAGTATACATAATCCGGTTATAGACTGGCAGGCCAGAGAGATTCTTAAGTGGAGTTATTATTGCAAAAATAATTGGGGTATCAAAAACTGCCTCCTCATCGTGTGTTGAAGGCACTCAGCTCTGGCTAGTGGTAGGGCAACCTTGGACCTCTTTTCTCATCATTTCTGGTGGCCAAGATTGCATAAGGATGTAGTTGGCGTTGTGTCTTCATGTTGTGTCTGTACGCGTTCCAAGACCCTGCATACTCATCCGTCTGGGGCTCTTTTGCCATTGACCATTCCTGAACAACCATGGACTCATTTATCCATGGATTTCATTACAGATCTTCCTTTGTCCTCTTGTAAAACTGTTATCTTAGTTGTGGTGGATAGGTTTAGTAAAATGGCACACTTTATTGCTTTACCTGTACTCTCTAACACGAAGACAATGGCTCAGGTGTTTATCACTGAGATCGGGTTCCCTCCGATGTGGTGTCAGATCGGGGGGCACAATTTGTATCTAAATTTTGGAGGGCATTTTGTGCTCGTTTTGGGCATCATCTATCTTTTTCTTTGTCATTCCATCCTTAAACTAATGGCCAGACTGAATGCCTAAACCAAAGTTTGGAAACTTACCTCAGACGTTTTGTGTCAGATAACCAGGAAGATTGGTTTTCTTTTCTACCACTGGCTGAGTTTGCGTTAAACAATCGGTGTAGTGAGCCAACTGGTAAGTCGCTACTTTTTGGTGCATATGGTTACCATCCACAATTTTGAACATTCAGTAAAGATGAGTCTTCAGGGGTTCCTGGGGAGGAAAAACGGTCTTCCTCACTCTCATCTATGTGGGAAGGGGTTCAGAATAATTTTAAGGAACATGGGGGACAAATACAAACATATGGCTGATAAGAAATTAAGTAGCAAAAATTATTGATTCCCATATGGTTCGCTGCTCTGTACAGTACCTTGTACAGTACATTTGAAAGTATATGGTCCAGAGTAGAGAATGTGGGTTCCAGCATCTCAGGTTAAAGCTGGTAGGATGATACAATCCTTTCAATTGGCCCATACGGATAAACCTGTGGCCCCTCGTAGAATGGGGGGTACTGTCACAAGTGAGTCACGTCCTCCTGGTAGATCTAGGGTTAGAAAATCACTATGTATTGTGAATCGCAAATCTTCCATTTAGCCTGGGTGTTTGTGTTTCATATTAAATGGATTTTGTTTCCTTTGGGGATGAAAAGGTTAATGACCCTTTCTATGCTGGTTAGAAACTTGCTGCTCCATCTCACAGCTGTTCCTGACTTGGCCAGTTCCTCTCCCTATAAAATCTGGCCAGACTTTCTCTTCCTTGCCAGTGAAAGTTTTACTTAGGATAAAATAGGAGAACACTAAGGCCGGTAGCCCAAACCTCCTCACCTTTAGAGGTACTTTTGGGAGCAAGGATAGTTAGGGTCCCAGCCCCAAGATAAGGGCAGGGCCCCTTTCCTTATTTCTATACAGTCACAGCATGACACCTCTATCTCCCACTGTATTCTGATTGCATAGCAAAGACCTGCTGACAGTTTCCCTTAAAGGCATTTTAAGTGGTACATGGCAGAGAAACTACTAGGAGAATACTATGCTATGAATCATGGTTATTTAATTAGTCTAATTTCAGGGTAACTTTACATTCTTTGACAAAGAGCTTAGTTTGGAAATCGCTTACTAATTTCCACAGTCAATCATCTTGTAAATTGTGTGTATAGACGTACAGGTGACTACTTAATGCAACAGAAATCACAAATCAAAAAATTTTGATAGTAAGATCATGCAATGGATTTGAAGTTTGGACAATGTTGGCTTCTCTCCGTGCTTCTTTACCTTGTGAGTACTATTTCAACTGTATTGAAGAAGCAGACCATCTAAAGATGGACTGTACTCTTTCAATCACAAGCTCCGGTTGAACAAGCAGTCAAGTCAGTAAATTGCACACATTATCAAACCATGTAAAGCCTAGTCTTGTGAAACATTAAATGTTGTACATCAGTAAATGATTTGGATTTATTCACCAGTTTAAAAAAGGACAATTCAACTCAGATTTACAATTGATAAAATGCTTCAAAGAAATGGCCTTTCCTGGAGAGGGTCTTCAAAAATGCAGAGACATCCTGTTAATCCCAGCTACTTCCCAGCATCCCCGCCACCTATGCGTGATAGTACTACAATGACTTTACAGGGAATATCCTTCTATTGTACAATAACTATTTAATGAGAGAGTTTTAAGTAATCCCTAGGTGCAGACTTTATACTTAGATATGTGTTTTGCACATTTTTGCTAGAATGCCTTATTAACCTGTTTTGAAAGTTTCCAAAGTTAACTCAGCTTCCCATAATGAATTTCAGTCCAGCCCATTTGTGAAATCTTAAATCCCACAAGTCTGGGGTTCCGTGATAATTCATTGCTTCAGAATGTAATCTTTTACTGGTTCCTAATATGCTGTAGACAAAGAAAAAGAAAAAACCCTCAAAGTACATTTTCAATGCATGCTGTGCAAGTGCACAAAAAAGCCCCAAATGTAGATAGAGACGTAGGAACGACTCAAAAAGACCATGAAAAAAGGAGAAACTGAGTCCAAAGCTACGATAAGGCAATATAATTTATTGAGAAGAAGCAATGTGGAAGCAAGACAAAAAAGGCCTAAAATAAATTCAAATGAGATAGCATAGTCATCATCACCGGATACAAAAAGCACCCTGAACAAAGGTGGGTGTTAGGCTGAACGAGGGTATGTATAAAAGTTGACGCATAACGGGCGAGCAAAAAGACACAGAGGAAAAATGAACACCCTCCAAAATCCACATCCAAAAGGTGACCATCCCATATGAATGCAATCATCATAAATAGTAAAGTGGAGTGAAGGAGACATAATCCATTGGTTTAAACATTAAGCCCAGGATATTCACAATATGTAAAACATACCCATCATTGCAGCTTCCAACCCGCCACTGTCCAGGAGAGCCCCGACGCACGTTTCGCGGTATAACCGCTTCCTCGGGGGGCGTGGCTTGAGTAATGACAAGTGCCCAATTAAATACTCAAAGGAGTCAGTCACAAGGAAGCAAATAACCAATCATGGAGGCAGACATTGGCGCCTGCGCTCTGAACAGGAGTGGGGACTTCCGCCCTCACTGCCCCAACCGGAAGTGACGCCGACGGAGGGACGGCTGGCGCCTAGCCGTCACCCAGCAACGGCGCACGCCAGAAGGAGCAGCTGGACAGGAAGAGGAGACTCCGCCCACAAGCGCCTCACAATCACGTGCGCCTAGTGTCCAATCACGGGAAGGCTAATAACATCTGCAAGGTGGAGAATGTAAACTCAACCCCACCGCCCCAGCCGCCCAACAGGAAGCCGTGCAGTAGGCGGGATGGCCAAAAAAGGCCGTTACCCAGCAACTGCACCCGCTCGGTGGCAGCAAGGGAGGGAAGAAAGGGGTCAATCCACCAAGGCGCATATTAAAAAATATAGCCATATATTGATTATAAGAGCAACAACAAGATACCATACATAAAAAAATGCACATATAATACAAAAAGACAATCTTTTATCAAGTTATATACATTGATAATCCTCATAAACGGGACAGAAGGGGAAGGAAAGTGTCCTATTCAAATGGCTGCTCATATAAAAGAAGGACAATACAGACAATGAATATTTATATCTGTAACAGCACCTAGATACTAATATGTCCAATTGCAAGTAAATACCAAAGGCATAAATTGTTATAAATTAGTAAGCAGTCTAAAGAATTCTTCTCTCTCCTTCTCTCCAATGTACTGTCTCTTGATGTTTTCTTAATAAGGAGATAAAAGGTTTGAAGAAACACCAGAGGCCTGGCAATCTGTTAAAAGTCCAAAGTCATGGAAAAAGATGGATGATCTCGAATCACAATGTGTATGGTATAAGACAACCAAATGAGTAACTGTGGGCACAAGAAAAAATAATTAAAAACATATAAAAAAAAGTTTAAAAACAATACATGCACAACATATATACACACACAATGGGGTCGAGGGGACCAGAAGACACAGGAGGTCAAATAGTAATAATAATACTGACATCAGCATCATAGGAATGACGCAAAGCCCAGGGACTCATTGAGTCCATGGGGGGTCATGGTACCAAGGATGGTGATCCACCTGCACTCAACTTGTGCTAGCAGGCGTTTAATATCACCACCCCTGATGCCACTCCTTAGATGTTGTATACCCCTCACCAAAAATGATTTGGGGTCACAACTATGATGGACTTTATAGTGTCTGGGTATAGTTTTCAATTGAGAAACGTCAGAGACGTCTGCCGCCGCCATGATGTCCCTGACGTGCTCTCTAGTACGCACCTTCAGCTGACGGGACGTTAGGCCAATATATATTTTCGAACATCCACAAGTAGCATAGTAAACCACTTGGGTTGTACTACAAGTGATGTGTTGGCGGATGGAAAAGGTCCGTACTCCATCAGCTGACTGAAAGGTGGACGTCCGTAATATATTTTTACAAGCGACACAATGACCGCAGGGAAAACACCCCTGTGGAGGGCCACGGGAATCAAAGACATTTTTCTGATGGGGAATATAGTGGGAGTGTACCAAAAGGTCTCCCAAATTGGGACTCCTGCGGTATGTCATGAGAGGACGTCCCGACAAAAACCGGTTCAGACTTGGTTCTGTCCGCAAGATGTCCCAATGTCTATCGAGACATTCCCTCATGGTATCCCACTCCCCATTGAAGGTGGAAATAAATCTCACCGTGTCCTGTGAATCCTTCCTCCTAGGCCGAGGATGCAGCAGAGCCGAATGTTTAAATTTCCTAGCACGGTTGAAGCCCCACTTGATGCTACGGTGGCTGTAGTCCCTCACAAGAAAACGCTCCCTTAAATCATCAGCCTGTAATTGAAATCTCTGGTCCGTGGAGCATATGCGACGCATTCGCAAGAATTGACCAACTGGGATGGCCCGTATCGTTGCATATGGATGGCAAGCGTCGGCATGGAGGAGAGAATTGATGGAGGTGGGTTTCCTATATACATCTGTCTGCAGACATAGCTGTTGATCCACAAGGATTTTAATGTCCAAAAAATGCACCTCCGTCTGACTATAATTATATGTCAACTTGATGTTAAATCTATTAGAATTCAACTCCTCCATGAAAGTTTGAAGTTGATGTTGCGACCCCTGCCAGATGATGAAAACATCATCTATATAACGTAGCCAGCACTGCACATGGTCCGCGGCCGGCACGCCCTCCCCCCCCCAAACACCTCCCTTTCCCAGAACCTCAAGAAGAGGCCAGCGAAAGAGGGCGCACAGGCTGCGCCCATGGCAGTGCCGCATTGCTGTAAATAAAAAAAGTTTTTAAAAATGAAAAAATTATGAGTTAAAATATACTCCAACAATTCCAAAACCAATTCACAGATAGGGCCATGCCAGTTGCTGCCCCTCAAAAAATATCTGCAGGCTTCAATGCCATCCTCATGGCGAATGCAGGTATATAGAGATTCAATGTCGGCTGTGACTAATATCATGTCAAGTTCAAGGGAAACTCCATCAATCCTCCCCAGGACGGCCAACGTGTCACGTGCAAAGGAAGGCAGTGCCTCAACCAAAGGTTGGAAATAGTAATCAATAAATTTACATACTGGTTCACACAAGCCTCCAATGCCCGACACGATTGGACGCCCCGGAGGATCCAATGGGTTCTTGTGAATTTTTGGCAGAAAGTATATAGTAGGTATCTTGGGGAACTTGGTTATGAAGCCATCATGAATCTTTTTTGGAATAATCCCCCTATCCAAGGCTGTAGCGAGGATTTCCTCCAGATCATTGGAAAAGGTCCTCACAGGGTTGTGGTCCAATCTAAGATATGTTCCCTCATCTCTTAATTGTCGCAAAGCCTCCTTTTCATACATATTTTGAGGCCATATTACCACATTCCCCCCCTTATCCGCTGGTTTGATCACTATATCAGGATAAGATCGTAACTCATTTAAAGTAAAACGTTGCTTAGCGGTCAGATTATCTGACCTCCGCTTTGTGGTGATTTTCCGGAAGTCATCCACCACCAATCTGGTGAATATTTCCACAGCAGGACATAAAGATAAGGGGAGGAATTTGGTAGACCGAGGTAATATTGACGAGGGAAACATACCTGCACGGCCAACATCTTGCTCCCTTAGTAATTCCTCCAATGCTGACAGTGCCTCATCTTCCATATGACTTTCAGTGGGGACATTCAATTTTCCACCCCCAAATAACTTCTTGCACACCAGTTTGCGGGAGAACAAATATAGATCCTTTATTGCTACAAAAGGATCATAGAATCATAGAATCGAAGAGTTGGAAGCGACCTCCTGGGCCATCTGGTCCAACACCCTGCTCAAAGCAGGATTCGCTAAATCATCCCAGTCAGATGTCTGTCCAGCCTCTGTTTGAAGACTTCCATTGAAGGAGAACTCACCACTTCTCGTGGCAGCTTGTTCCATTCATTGATCACTCTAACTGTCAAAAAGTTTTTTCTAATATCTAATCTGTGTCTCCTCCCATTCAGTTTCATCCCATTGCTTCTAGTCTTTCCTTGTGCAAATGAGAATAAAGTTGATCCTTCTACAATGTGACAGCCCTTTAGATATTTGTAGACAGCTATTAAGTCCCCTCTCAATCTTCTCTTTTGCAAACTAAACAATCCCAAATCCTGCAACCTTTCCTCATAAGACAGGGTTTGCAGACCGGTCACCATTCTGTTTGCTCTTTTCTGAACTTGCTCCAGTTTGTTGATGTCTTTTTTAAAATGTGGTGTCCAAAACTGGACACAATATTCCAGATGAGGTCTGACCAAAGAGGAGTAGAGGGAAATAATGACTTCACGTGATCTAGACTGTATGCTTCTGTTAATACATCCAAGAATTGCATTTGCCTTTTTTGCTGCTGCATCACACTGTTGACTCATATTCAGTCTGTGATCTATTAGTATACCCAAGTCTTTTTCACATGTGATGTTGCTTAGCCCTATTCCTCCCATTCTGTATATGCTTTTTTCATTTTTATTGCCCAGATGTAGTACTTTGCATTTTTCCCTGTTAAAAACCATTCTGTTAGTAAAAACCATTCTGTTAGTTGCTGCCCACTTCTCCAGTTTATTTATATCTTTTTGAATCCTCTCTCTCTCTTCTCTAGTATTAGCTATCCCTCCAAGCTTTGTGTCATCAGCAAATTTAATCAGTTTACCCTCAATTCCTTCATCTAAATCGTTGATAAAGATGTTGAACAATACAGGGCCCAGGACAGAGCCCTCTGGTACCCCACTTGAGACATTCTTCCAACTGGATGAGCAGCCATTTACGACCACTCTTTGGGTCCGATCACTAAGCCAGTAATGAATCCACCTAACAGTTGCCTTGTCCATTCCATACTTAGTCATTTTTTCAATAAGGATTGTATGAGATACTTTGTCAAATGCTTTGCTGAAGTCAAGATATACTATATCTACAGCATTTCCTTGATCCACCCAATCAGTGATTCCGTCATAGAAGGAAATTAAGTTAGTCTGACATGACTTATTAGTTACAAGCCCATGCTGACTCTGTTTAATCACTTCAAATTGGTTAGTCGGGGAAAAAGTTAACCCTTTTGACAGCACATCAATCTGAATAGGGGTTAAATTATGGGTGGAAAGGTTAATCACCTGTGGAATCTGATTTTTAGCTTTATCTGTCTTTTTGGAGACAATCACTTTGACTTTATCATTGTGGGAGTCACGAGTGGCACCAGAACGTGACCCAACAAATTTAGAATTGGATCGAATAGATCCCTCACTAGAGGCAAGAGAGGTAACCAACATAGACCTTGTGCGAGAGGGATTCCGGGATCTTTTAGATCTGCGGTTCCACCGATATACAGAGTTAGTTTGATGATCACCTATATCTCTCTGGAATTTTTTACTTTTCATTTCACAGATATCTTTTTCCCATTTCAACAATTCGGCATCCAATTCGCGATTGAGGGCTCTCAATTCTTCCCCCGACATATCCTTCTTTAATATGTTTTGTAATTCCTCAATTTCAACGTCCAAAGCAGTAATAGTACTCCTATTCAACTGGATAAGCAACTCCATAAAACCTCTGGAGCAAGCGCTGGCCAAATTTTCCCATTTCTGCCGTATATCTGCATCCTCAACCAAAAAGGAAGGAAACACCTGCACCCTTAGGCCACGCTGAATCAAACCTCTCTCAATATATTTATTGAGGAAGGCGCAATTCCACCAGACCCTAGTGCGTCTATTCAATAGAGACTTGAGCTTTCTACCAGCCTCCCTGACCTCTCGACCACCACTAGCCACATTTGTTCCGGAGGTATCATTAAACACTTCATCAATATGAGACAGCCATGCTTGCTCCCGTGCTTTATAGTCCATATGGGGCTTTGATCGGGTAGCTGTGAAAAACACAGAAATGATTAAGACAAAGAAAAAGAAAAAACCCTCAAAGTACATTTTCAATGCATGCTGTGCAAGTGCACAAAAAAGCCCCAAATGTAGATAGAGACGAAGGAACGACTCAAAAGGGCCATGAAAAAAGGAGAAACTGAGTCCAAAGCTACGATAAGGCAATATAATTTATTGAGAAGAAGCAATGCAGAAGCAAGACAAAAAAGGGCTAAAATAAATTCAAATGAGATAGCATAGTCATCATCACCGGATACAAAAAGCACCCTGAACAAAGGTGGGTGTTAGGCTGAATTTTTCCTCTGTGTCTTTTTGCTCGCCCGTTATGCGTCAACTTTTATACATACCCTCATTCAGCCTATGTATAAAAGTTGATGCATAACGGGCGAGCAAAAAGACATAGAGGAAAAATTTAGCCTAACACCCACCTTTGTTCAGGGTGCTTTTTGTATCCGGTGATGATGACTATGCTATCTCATTTGAATTTATTTTAGGCCTTTTTTGTCTTGCTTCCACATTGCTTCTTCTCAATAAATTATATTGCCTTATCGTAGCTTTGGACTCAGTTTCTCCTTTTCACATCCTAATATGTTGTGTAGAATTACGCTACACACTGACAAGCAAAAGGGTAACAATGTTTTTAACTTTTGACTTTCAGGTTCCATATCTCACCATGCACTTCTGCTCCCAATGTGAGACTACCATCACTTTATAGACAATCATCTTGGCTATCTCATACATAAATATGACTGGCAACTACCGTATTTTGCACATGATTAGTTATACAGATTCTTGTCATGTCACTGCATTGTTACTGTTTTGCTCCTGATGGTGGAATTTTTTTTACTGCATAATAAAAATTACAAGCTGTTCTCTTCCCTAACAACTCAGTGTGTTATTAGATTGATTCTCAAGTGAAAGGTCACTGGTTCAATTCGAAGAACAGCCATGAAAATTTCCCAAGAAAAGACAAACAGCATCATCCAGCTCATCCATTGCAGTCAAATAGCCAAGAAAAGTGCCAAACTGCCTCATGTGAGTGCCAGAACAGTTGGAAAAATATGAAATGAATTCCATCCATTCAAAGCCAAGAAGTGGACGACAGGGCAAAAGATCAGAGTCAACAAGTTGGCTCATCACAAGGTCTATCAGTTCTGGCACAACAAACACAGCAGTGGAGGAGGTTGGTATGATTCATAATATTAAGATGACAGACATACATGCAAGCACCATGCGATGCATGTTACTTAAGTCTGGAATACTGGCTCGAAAAAAGGTAAAGATGCCTTGACTTCAATCTTGTGATAAGAAGCATCGGCTCGAGTTAGAAACAAGGAAAAAGCGGCTTATGGATCAAAAAATTTAAGGAACTGTCAACTTCAGTGGAGGAAGCCTGATGATATGGGTTTGTTTCACAGCCAAAGGTATTTTATACTTGACCTGGATCAATGGTGGTCTCAATGCTGAGCTATATGTGAATATCCTACAAGAAAAATTCTTCGTACACTCGAGTACTATAGATATAAAAAGTATAACATAGTGTTCCAGCAGGACCACGACCCAAATCATTGGTGAAGAAATGGTTCTATGACAATGAAGTAGAGGTGCTGGATTGGTCCTCACAGTCCCCAGACCTCAACCCAATCAAACATTTGTGAGTAGACTTAAAGATAAAGCTGTATACATACCCAATTGAGGCGACCAGTATGCCCAAACTTTAGGAATGTGTACAAGAAACCTGGGAACAGATTTCAGTCAAGAAATGCTTGAATCTGATTGAGATCATGCCCAGAATGATTCAGGCAGTGTTGAATACCAAAGGTGGATTTACTAATACTAGCAAAATAATAAAAATTTAAATTTAGATTTTTGGGCGTAAACAATAACAATGCAGTGACATGACAAGAATCTGCATAGCTAATCATATAACTAAACTGAAATTTTTTTTACTGAAGTATAAGTTGGTATGCATGCCAAACAGGAATATGTTCTTATTGGCAATTAGACAGTCAAAATAAATTTATAACCTGCTGTAAGCAAATAAGCAATAATGCATATAAATAACGTTGGGTACTTAATAAACAACATTTTTATAAAAAAAACATAAAAGCCATACCACCAGCATGAAGGTATACCCAAATTCGGGATTGTCCTAGCCTCTAGTATTAAAATCTAATAAATCATATGCAATATGATAAATAACAAAATATGCAAAATTGTTGCAAGTCAAATTTATATATCAGCCAAGATGCTTGTCTATAAAATGATGATTCTTTCACATTCAAAGCAATAGTGGATGGTTACATATGGAGCCTGAAATTCAAAAGTTCTTTTACTCATCAGTGTAGTGATGGAGTGATAGTGCTGTATGGTAGGAGAAAAGAGTTCTAGAAAAAGTTCGTTGGACAAGAGAGCTTTGCTGGGCTTATAGCAAAATAGTTCAACTTAATACAATAATTTGTTTACACCTTTTAAAAGGAATATATCATGTAAAAAACACGATTAGCCTGCAGATATGAGGTTAAGCTACACGAGTCGGTTGCCAGTAGTGATTTTACAGCCGCCACTCACTATGTACTGGGCGGTGTGTGAAGGCCTACCTCTATGACTAAAAGCCGGAGGCTGTCAGGAGAAATAAAATTAATTTCCTCCCCGTAGTTGGTCTACTAGTGCGGTGGCCGGTCAGCTTTAGAACACTATTAACCTGTAGATTAACCCAATGTAAGCAGGTTAGTAGTATTTTTATTTACATGGCAGGTTCCCAGTAAGTTTAAGTAGAGTTTGGGCAGCTGCTTATTGTGCTGAATTAGTCAATTAGTCAGGCAGGCAATATTTTATTGAAATAGGTGAAGAAGTTCAGAGGTTAAAGTATTACCATATATACTCTAGTATAAGCCGAGATTTTCAGCCCATTGTTTTAGGCTGAAAGTGCCCCTCTTGGCTTATACTAGAGTCATTGTCCCCGGGGTCGGCGGGGGAGGGGGAGCGCAGCTGTCAGATTATACTCACCCCCTCCTAGCGCGTCTCTGCAGTCCCTGCTTCTCAGATGGTCTCCGCCACCGCAGCTCTTCCTGTGTTCAGCTGTCACATGGTACCGCTCATTAAAGTAATGAATATGCGCATATTCATTACTTTAATGAGCGGTACCATGTGACAGCTGAACACTGGAAAGAGCTGCCAGAGACCATCGGAGAAGCAGGGACTGCAGAGATGCGTCAGGAGGGGGTGAGTATGACTGGGAGGACGGGGGAGCCATGCAATATTCACCTGTCCCTGTTCCACCAACGGGCTGTGTCTTCCGCGTCCTCTGGCTGTGACGTTCAGGTCAGAGGGCGCGATGACATGGTTATTGCGTGCCCTCTGCCTGAACAGTCACTGCAGAGAGCCAGAAGACACAGCCGCGCACGGCGGTGGAATGGGGACAGGTGAATATCACAGGTGCCAGGGCCCTGAGCCAGCGGCGACACCAGCACCTGGTCCCCAAAGCAGGCTGGTGTCCCGTCTGCTCAGAACACCGGCACCTGGCCCCAGCGATGGAGAAGTGAGTATGTCTTTTTTTAATCGCAGCAGCATATGGGGCATATTCTATGGAACATCTTATGGGGCCATCAAGATATATGGAGCATTATAGGGGGCATATTCTATAGAGCATCTTATGGGGCCATAACTTTTATGGAGCAGCATATGGGGCATATTCTATGGAGCATCTTATGGGGCAATCAAGCTATATGGAGCAGCAAATGGGGTATATTCTAGGAAGCATCTTATGGGGCCATAACCTTTATGGAGCAGCATATGGGGCATATTCTATGGAGCATCTTATGGGGCCATCAAGATATATGGAGCATCATATGGGGCATATTCTATGGAGCATCTTATGGAGCCCTAACCCTTATGTATTATATGGGGCATCTTATGGGGCCATCAACCTTTATGGAGCAGCATATGGGGCATATATATCTATGGAGCCATCAACCTTTGTGCAGCATTATATGGGGCATATTTTGTATGGAGCATCTTATGGGGCTCATCATGAACTTTATGGGGCATTATATGGGGGGATATTTTTTGTATGGAGCATCTTATGGGGCCCATTATGAACTTTATCGAGCATTATATGGGGCGTATTTTGTATGGAGCATCTTATGGGGCCATCATGAACTGTATGGAGCATTATATGGGGCTCCTGATTCAATATGGATTTTCAAAAGCATTTAACCTACTGATGTCTCAATTAATTTTATTTTTATTGGCATCTATTTTTATTTTTGATATTCACCAGTAGCTGCTGCATTTTCCACCCTAGGCTTATACTCGAGTCAATACGTTTTCCCAGTTTTTTGTGGCAAAATTAGGAGTCTCGGCTTATACTCGGGTCGGCTTATGCTTGAGTATATACGGTAAATATAAAATGCTCTAAAAAGTTTGTATTATATAGACAACTTCTTTGCATATGCCTTCTGAGAACATATGGATGTCACAGGGAGCTTAGTACCCCCCCTATATGAGCCAAAGCTGCAAGCCAATGGATAGGTCAAGTCCAGCTCTGGTATACTCACATGTCATTTATTACAATGTTCCACATTCAGTTAAATGAATGACATGTAAAAATTTAAAAAAAATTATATTGACATGGAGCTCAAGAAGGCAATTACAACTGATCACTGTGGATTAGGGAACATCAACTGAAGAAAAACAGTTGATCACTGAATCTGATGGAACAACCCTTTTAAGCTTAAATTCTGTCCAAAGTGGCTCAGTTATAACAAGTTTTGTGATATTTCTCTGTAAATTTGTGATCAGAACATCCACCATAAAACATCATGTCATTGGCACGAAAGATTCAATATAATGGAACAGTACATTTTCTGCTGATTATCATTAAACATCACAACTATAGAAATAATGAAAATATGTCGAGAAAAAAATATACACAAGTCCAATAATATTCCACTAATGCACTAAATTTCTGCTCATCAGAAGTTATTGTTTTGTGACAATAGACGCTTTGATTATCCACATAAATGTTACAAGGCTCAAATATCTGTTTATCTGCAGCCAACTGAGGGACATATCCAGATTTGTGAAGAATTCGGCTCATAGGTTTAACACTAGAACTACCGCATGTTTCATAATACCTATAACTACCATTAGGGGTCATTTTGACCCCCATTCAAAAGTACTGACTCTGGAGTAAAAATAACTTTTTTGCTGCCAACAAATTAAAGAACATTTATTTTAATTTAGTAGGAACAGTGTTTTAATATCAAGTACAGCACGCATTTTCCTTTTACATGGTCATAGCATGTGGTGTCCAACAGTTAACACAAGCAGGACTTTCTTCCACTTTCCCAGTGCATTTTCCACAAACTGGTTTGTTACAGCTTGCGCAAGTTTTAGTTGTTTTGTTTTCGTTGCATCTTCCAACTCCACATTTTCAACGCTTGAGGATTTCTTGTCCTTTTGTTTGTGGTTCAGATATTGCGGATGATGGGCCACTTCTGACTCATTTTCAGATAAATTCTGAAGACTAGAGTTGAGCGAAACGGGTCGAAAAAATTCAAAAGTCGCCGACTTTTGGCAAAGTCGGGTTTCATGAAACGAAACCCGACCCTAGGATGAGGTCGGCCACGAGGTCGGCGACTTACGCGCCAAAGTCACGTTTCAAAAGTTTGTTTTGCGCTCTTTTTCAGCCAATCAGGATCCACGGACACTGTGGGCAACGTGATGACCTAGGCACGGGTCACCACCATCTTTCAGAAGGGCATGCAAGTGATTGGCTTGCTTTGGTGGGCGTCACAGGGGGTATAAAAGGGCGTGCACGCCGACCGCCATCTTACTTCTGCCGATCTTAGTATAGGGAGAGGTTGCTGCTGATTCTGTAGGGAGAGCGTTAGGCAGGGAAGAAGACAAAAAAACTGCTTCTGCTGCTAGCGATTTGGCCTGCACAACACACCAGTCACTGTGTGTGCAGTGCAAGGGGAGGCTATATAGTGGTGTATCAGTGGTGTTGGTTGTTGGGCTGCCTCTTAAGGCTTCCTGACAGGCTGGCATTGCTGTTTACCCACTGCTCCGCAAACTGCTTTTTTAAAAGCAATCCCAATTTTTTTTTTTTGTCCTGCTGAGAAGAAAAAAAAACTGCTTCTGCTGCTAGCAATTTGGCCTGTACAACACACCAGTCACTGTGTGTGCAGTGCAAGGGGAGGCTATATAGTGGTGTATCAGTGGTGTTGGTTGTTGGGCTGCCTTCTAAGGCTTCCTGACAGGCTGGCATTGCTGTTTACCCACTGCTCCGCAAACTGCTTTTTTAAAAGCAATCCAATCTCCCTTATCCTCTAGTCACTTTTGTCACAGCAGTGCCATCGAGCCTGTCACATAGCGCTCAGATATTCATTGGGCCTCACACAATCCAAAAGTGTCCAGTGTCCAAAAGTGTGTGCAGAGATTCAAAATCTCCCTTATCCTCTAGTCACTTTTGTCACAGCTGTGCCATCGAGCCTGTCACATAGCGCTCAGATATCAGTGGGCCTCACACAATCCAAAAGTGTCCACTGTCCGCAAGTGTGTGCAGAAATTCAAAATCTCCCTTATCCTCTAGTCACTTTTGTCACAGCTGTGCCATCGAGCCTGTCACATAGCGCTCAGATATCAGTGGGCCTCACACAATCCAAAAGTGTCCACTGTCCACAAGTGTGTGCAGAAATTCAAAATCTCCCTTATCCTCTAGTCACTTTTGTCACAGCAGTGCCATCGAGCCTGTCACATAGCGCTCAGATATCAGTGGGCCTCACACAATCCAAAAGTGTCCAGTGTCCAAAAGTGTGTGCAGATATTCAAAATCTCCCTTATCCTCTAGTCACTTTTGTCACAGCTGTGCCATCGAGCCTGTCACATAGCGCTCAGATATCAGTGGGCCTCACACAATCCAAAAGTGTCCACTGTCCACAAGTGTGTGCAGAAATTCAAAATCTCCCTTATCCTCTAGTCACTTTTGTCACAGCAGTGCCATCGCGCCTGTCACATAGCGCTCAGATATCAGTGGGCCTCACACAATCCAAAAGTGTCCAGTGTCCAAAAGTGTGTACAGATATTCAAAATCTCCCTTATCCTCTAGTCACTTTTGTCACAGCAGTGCCATCGAGCCTGTCACATAGCGCTCAGATATCAGTGGGCCTCACACAATCCAAAAGTGTCCAGTGTCCAAAAGTGTGTGCAGATATTCAAAATCTCCCTTATCCTCTAGTCACTTTTGTCACAGCAGTGCCATCGAGCCTGTCACATAGCGCTCAGATATCAGTGGGCCTCACACAATCCAAAAGTGTCCAGTGTCCAAAAGTGTGTGCAGAAATTCAAAATCTCCCTTATCCTCTAGTCACTTTTGTCACAGCAGTGCCATCGAGCCTGTCACATAGCGCTCAGATATCAGTGGGCCTCACACAATCCAAAAGTGTCCAGTGTCCAAAAGTGTGTGCAGATATTCAAAATCTCCCTTATCCTCTAGTCACTTTTGTCACAGCAGTGCCATCGAGCCTGTCACATAGCGCTCACATATCAGTGGGCCTCACACAATCCAAAAGTGTCCAGTGTCCAAAAGTGTGTGCAGAAATTCAAAATCTCCCTTATCCTCTAGTCACTTTTGTCACAGCAGTGCCATCGAGCCTGTCACATAGCGCTCAGATATCAGTGGGCCTCACACAATCCAAAAGTGTCCAGTGTCCAAAAGTGTGTGCAGATATTCAAAATCTCCCTTATCCTCTAGTCACTTTTGTCACAGCAGTGCCATCGAGCCTGTCACATAGCGCTCAGATATCAGTGGGCCTCACACAATCCAAAAGTGTCCAGTGTCCAAAAGTGTGTGCAGATATTCAAAATCTCCCTTAACCTCTAGTCACTTTTGTCACAGCAGTGCCATCGAGCCTGTCACATAGCGCTCAGATATCAGTGGGCCTCACACAATCCAAAAGTGTCCAGTGTCCAAAAGTGTGTGCAGATATTCAAAATCTCCCTTATCCTCTAGTCACTTTTGTCACAGCAGTGCCATCGAGCCTGTCACATAGCGCTCAGATATCAGTGGGCCTCACACAATCCAAAAGTGTCCACTGTCTACAAGTGTGTGCAGATATTCAAAATCTCCCTTATCCTCTAGTCACTTTTGTCACAGCAGTGCCATCGAGCCTGTCACATAGCGCTCAGATATCAGTGGGCCTCACACAATCCAAAAGTGTCCAGTGTCCAAAAGTGTGTGCAGAAATTCAAAATCTCCCCTGTCCTATAGACACCTTGTACCTTGTTTTACATTACTATATAGTTTGTTGGATTTTGTCTACATTTCTACCAAAAATGAGGAAGGCTGGTGGAAGAGGCCGTGGAATTGGGCGGGGGTTGGCAGCTGGTAATGATGGTGTTGGTGGTGGATCTGATGGTAGTGGCAAGAGCAAAATAGGACCGAATGCAGGAGGTGCTGACCCTGCGTCATCGTCTGGCTACATAAGGCCTCGAACGCTTAGTTTTCTAGGAGTTGGCAAACCGCTTTTAAAGCCAGAGCATCAGGAAAAAGTTTTGTCTTACATTGCTGACTCAGCCTCCAGCTCTATCGCCTCCTCTTCTTCAGTTGTAAAAAGTAAAAGCACTGAGTCGTCATTGGAGGCTCATGTTCATGAACCACACCTTTCCTTGTGTCCTTCACCCCAACCAAGATTGAAGGATGACGCAGGCCATACTACTGATTACTCCATGGAGCTGTTTTCACATACCATGCCTGGATTATCAAGTCAAATGGTGAATTACCCAGGCCAAGATGAATCTGACATGGAGTGCACTGATGCACAGCCGCTGATGGATGATTCTGCTGGTACATTCACTCAGAGCACTACATTGTCCTCGCAGTGTACAGAGCCAGATTCTGACCCTGATGAGACTCAGGTGCCCCTTCCCGCACACTATACCACCATACACGGTGACACAGAGGAAGGTGCACATGACATAGAAGAGGAGGTGATGGATGACCCAGTTGTTGACCCAGATTGGCATCCATTGGGGGAAGAGGGTGCTGCTTCCAATAGCTCAGATGAGGAGCATCCACAGCAGACATCGACATCGCAACAGCTGTTATCTGGCAGGCCCGGAGCACTCCAAAGACAGGTTCCAAACATCAAAAGAGTTGCTGGACAGCTTGTCCAGAGGGTCAAAAGATCACAGCGTGCTAGGCCGCAAAATGTCTGCCAAAGTAGGAAGAGTGCAGTGTGGCACTTTTTTGAACAAAATCCTCATGATCAGGCCAAGGTTATCTGTAAGAAGTGCGCAAAGACCTTTAGCCGAGGGAAAAATCTGAAAAATTTGAATACCAGTTGCATGCTTAGACATTTAACCAGCATGCACTTGCAAGCGTGGACACAACACCAAACCTCAAGTGCCACATGTGCAACTGATCACAACGAAGGTAGTCAGCAACGCTACATTGTTTCCCCCACTGTAAGCCCACCGGTTAGCACAGCAGAAATGTTGAGGTGTCGTTGCAAGACCACAGCAGTCAGGGAATCCCACTGTTATATCAACGAAAGACTGATTCTAGGCCATGAGAAAGAACACCAACTCCATCACTATCATCAACCCTCTCTCAGTCCACCCTGTCCACCGCTACTTCCACCATATGCAGCTCTCAAGTCCAGCTCACCCTCCCAGACACTATGAGTAGGTCAAGAAAGTACTCAGTCTCTCATCCGCGTACACTGGGTTTGAACGCCCACATTGCCAAACTAATCTCGTTTGAGATGATGCCCTTTCGGTTGGTGGAAAGCACAGCTTTCCGCGAACTCATGGCCTATGCAGTACCACGCTATGACCTACCCAGTCGCCACTTCTTCTCTCGCAAAGCCATCCCAGCCCTCCACCATCATGTGAAAGACCGCATTGTCCATGCACTCAAGCAGTCAGTGAGCGGAAAGGTGCACCTCACAACTGATGCATGGTCCAGTCGGCATGGCCAGGGCCGTTACGTGTCCATCACTGCGCACTGGGTTAATGTGGTGGATGCAGGGTCCACAGGGGACAGCGGTGGTGGGACAGTGCTGCCTAGCCCACGGTATAGGAAACAGTTGGCTGTAGGCGTTCGACCCTCCTCCTCCTCCTCCTCCTCCAGAAGCGAAAGCTCGTCCACAGAGTGCAGTCGTACGAGCACTCCATCTGCAGCTGCCACTGTTGCACACGATGTGTCCCCCTATCGAGCAGCTAGTGGAAAGCGTCAGCAGGCTGTGTTGCAGATGATGTGTTTGGGCGACAGACACACCGCCGAGGTGCTGGCCGAGTACTTGAAGCGACAAACTGAGTCATGGCTGGGCAGTGTACATCTTGAGGCAGGCAAGGTAGTTAGTGATAACGGCCGTAATTTTGTGGCAGCCATAGCCCTTTCAAAACTCAGCCACATACCTTGCTTGGCTCACACCTTGAACCTGGTGGTGCAGTGCTTCCTCAAAAATTATCCGGAGTTAACAGCCCTGCTCCAGAAGGTGCGAAGACTGTGCGCGCACATCCGCCGGTCGCCTGTACACTCCGTTCGTATGCAGAAGCTGCAGCGATTGCTCCACCTTCCCAACCACCGCCTCATTATCGACATTGCAACAAGGTGGAACTCCACCCTGCACATGGTGGAGCGGCTGTGCGAGCAGAGGCAGGCCATAATGCATTTGTGGGAGGATACACGGCCAGGCACTTTGAGAGCAGACATGGAGTTGACAGGTGTGCAGTGGCCGAAGCTGAAAGACCTCTGTAAAGTCCTTCAGTGTTTTGAGGAATGTACACGGCTGGTAAGCGCAGACGACGCCATCCTAAGCATGAGCATCCCACTTATGCGTCTGCTCATGCAAACTTTGACGCACCTTAAGGAGCAGGCGTCTGCAGCCAATGTTGATGAGGAGGAAGAGGAGGAGGGAATCCTTGATGACATTCAGCCATTGTCTGCTCAGGGACCTCTCCTGGACGAGGTGGAGGAAGAAGAGGAGGAGGAGGATGATGATGGGGATGATTACTTAGGGGAGGAGGATGCATCTCGTGGGGCAAGTGAAAATGTTGGCGTGGCAAGGTCTGGTACAGGGTTTGTGCGTGACTGGAGGGATGTGGATTTGCCAGAAAGTGCTCCTCCACCCAGCACTCGCAGTGCATCATTGACACCGGGAACATTGGCCCACATGTCAGATTATGCCTTGCGGATCCTAAAAAGGGACCCCCGCATTGCCAAAATGATGAACGATGATGACTACTGGTTGGCCAGCATCCTGGATCCACGCTATAAAGGCAAATTACAAAACATCATGCCACAGGAGAACCTTGACCTAATATTGGCTAATAAACAAGCAACTCTGGTAAATCGGTTGCTTGAGGCATTCCCAGCACACAGCAGCGGTGATGGTTCTCACACGAGCCGTACGGGCCGGGGGCAGCTTGGCAGAGGTGTTCGTGGTGCACACAGCAGAAGTGGCGTTGGAGACAGGGGTTTCATGACAATGTTGTGGACTGATTTTTCAAATACCGCTCACACAACTGGTAATACTGCATCGATGGAAAGTGACAGGAGACAGCAGTTGTCAACTATGGTTACAAACTACTTTTCCTCCCATATCGATGTTCTCCCACACAGGTCATTCCCCTTTGACTATTGGGCCGCTAAACTGGACACCTGGCCTGAATTGGCCCAATATGCCTTACAGGAGCTCGCTTGCCCAGCTGCAAGTGTGCTATCGGAAAGAGTCTTCAGTGCAGCTGGATCAATCCTGACAGAAAAAAGGACCCGTCTGTCAACCCAAAATGTGGATGATCTAACCTTCATTAAAATGAACCACGCATGGGTTTCCAAGGATTTTGTCCCACCTTCCCCTGATGACACATAGGGTGACAGAAAAATGGCTTGCTTTGGTCCACCTCTTACTGGTACTTCACCTATTTCGCCTTTTGCATCAGCTGAATGTCCAACATCAACATATGCCACTTTCTAAAACTCCCTAACTGTGCTGCCTCCCCCCCATGGCCGGGGTCACCACCTACCGCACGACACCGTGCGAGTGCCGTTGCCCTGGACAGGTGGGTAGGCCGACTCTTGGGCGCGGGCACTGGCACAGGGTCCCTCATAGTGCAATCAAGTGTCTCTGACGGTGGTGGTGCACACCCGCCGTCAGACACACCGCTGTACTATGAAGGGCCCAGTGCCAGTACCGACGCCCACGAGTGGGCCCCCCTTGCTTGGGCAGGGCCCCAGCATTTGCAATCTTTACCTCTCCCTGCTCCTCCGCTGTGTAATCTGGGCCGTCAAATCCATACTGTGCCTGACACCGTCTGAGCCTGCCTCCTGAGACATATATTTTGAATGTGTACGCTATCCATACATGTTATCCAGGGATACGGTACCCTTTCTAACCTTTGTGCAATCACGTGCAATCCATACTGGGCCTAACACCGTCTGAGCCTGCCTCCTGAGACATATATTTTGAATGTGTACGCTATCCATACATGTTATCCAGGGATACGGTACCCTTTCTAACCTTTGTGCAATCACGTGCAATCCATACTGGGCCTAACACCGTCTGAGCCTGCCTCATGCTGTATAGACATATATTTTGAATGTGTACGCTATCCATACATGTTATCCAGGGATACGGTACCCTTTCTAATCTTTGTGCAATCACATGCAATCCATACTGGGCCTAACACCGTCTGAGCCTGCTTCATGCTGTATAGACATATATTTTGAATGTGTACGCTATCCATACATGTTATCCAGGGATACGGTACCCTTTCTAACCTTTGTGCAATCACGTGCAATCCATACTGGGCCTAACACCGTCTGAGCCTGCCTCCTGAGACATATATTTTGAATGTGTACGCTATCCATACATGTTATCCGGGGATACGGTACCCTTTCTAACCTTTGTGCAATCACGTGCAATCCATACTGGGCCTAACACCGTCTGAGCCTGCCTCATGCTGTATAGACATATATTTTGAATGTGTACGCTATCCATACATGTTATCCAGGGATACGGTACCCTTTCTAACCTTTGTGCAATCACGTGCAATCCATACTGGGCCTAACACCGTCTGAGCCTGCCTCCTGAGACATATATTTTGAATGTGTACACTATCCATACATGTTATCCAGGGATACGGTACCCTTTCTAACCTTTGTGCAATCACGTGCAATCCATACTGGGCCTAACACCGTCTGAGCCTGCCTCATGCTGTATAGACATATATTTTGAATGTGTACGCTATCCATACATGTTATCCAGGGATACGGTACCCTTTCTAACCTTTGTGCAATCACGTGCAATCCATACTGGGCCTAACACCGTCTGAGCCTGCCTCCTGAGACATATATTTTGAATGTGTACGCTATCCATACATGTTATCCAGGGATACGGTACCCTTTCTAACCTTTGTGCAATCACGTGCAATCCATACTGGGCCTAACACCGTCTGAGCCTGCCTCATGCTGTATAGACATATATTTTGAATGTGTACGCTATCCATACATGTTATCCAGGGATACGGTACCCTTTCTAACCTTTGTGCAATCACGTGCAATCCATACTGGGCCTAACACCGTCTGAGCCTGCCTCCTGAGACATATATTTTGAATGTGTACGCTATCCATACATGTTATCCAGGGATACGGTACCCTTTCTAACCTTTGTGCAATCACGTGCAATCCATACTGCGCCTAACACCGTCTGAGCCTGCCTCATGCTGTATAGACATATATTTTGAATGTGTACGCTATCCATACATGTTATCCGGGGATACGGTACCCTTTCTAACCTTTGTGCAATCACGTGCAATCCATACTGGGCCTAACACCGTCTGAGCCTGCCTCATGCTGTATAGACATATATTTTGAATGTGTACGCTATCCATACATGTTATCCAGGGATACGGTACCCTTTCTAACCTTTGTGCAATCACGTGCAATCCATACTGGGCCTAACACCGTCTGAGCCTGCCTCATGCTGTATAGACATATATTTTGAATGTGTACGCTATCCATACATGTTATCCAGGGATACGGTACCCTTTCTAACCTTTGTGCAATCACGTGCAATCCATACTGGGCCTAACACCATCTGAGCCTGCCTCCTGAGACATATATTTTGAATGTGTACGCTATCCATACATGTTATCCGGGGATACGGTACCCTTTCTAACCTTTGTGCAATCACGTGTAATCCATACTGGGCGTGAGAACGGCTGGCGAGCTGTTAAGCAAGCTACAGCACCTGTCCAGACAAGTACAGGGATTCCCTAGCGAGGAGACTTATTTGATTGTTTTCAATGTTGGGACAGCAATTTTTGGGGAGCACTATACTCTGGAGAATGATAGATGGGGCCCACCATACACTGGAACATTCCAAAGGTGGACATCAGACACTGGAGCAGCATTTACAGGGCCCATTATACACTAGAGCATTAGAAATGGGGCCCATTATGTTTGGAGCATTATTTGGGCCCATAAGACAGTGGAGCTTCATCCATGGGGACCAACATATACTGTAGCATTATGTGGAGCTCATCATATACTGTTTCAAACATTATATGGGACCAATGATTCTGTATGGAGAAATAGATGGGCCTCGTCATGAGATGTAAAAAGTGAGGTATTTTTCATTGGACTATACCGCTATTTCTCTGCCGTATCGGAGCATGATGAGTTGTGGTATGTGTTAAAGGGGCGCTCTTTCGCCCAGGGCACATGAAAACCTGGAGCCAGCCCTCCCCCCCCACAGTTTGTAGCCAAATAACCCCCATTTTTCAGTGCGTAACTTGTATTATGAAGTTAATTAAGGTTGACAAGCTTAAGAAAGAAGAATTGATGCTTTTGGCATTCAAATGGGCACTGTAGGTGTGTTTCCTGTCCTCCTCTCACTGCCGACTTTTATTCCCCATTGACTTACATTGGGTTTCGTGTTTCGGGACAACCCCGACTTTTCCCTATAATCGGACGATCTTGCTCGACCCGACTTTTGGAAAAGTCGGGTTTCACGAAACGAAACGCGACCCTAAAAAACCAAAAGTCGCTCAACTCTACTGAAGACATTTCAAAATTTCATCACTTGTCAGACCCCTCTGCTTACTCATGCTTCAAATATACGTCACAAAAAGGGACTTGTAAGATTGCAGAAGTAATAAAACGACACTGTACAAACATGCAGAGTTGTAGCTTCAACTGTAATGTTTGCTACTGAAGTGCAGACAGAAATCGCTACAAGAGACATGGATCAAACATGTTCAGACAAGTTTAGACAAAACAAAATGCTGAATCATCCCTGATATGCAAAGATACAATTACACTCTACAACTAGGGAGAAGCACTGTGATTTTCTGTACTCTGTAATATTAGGTGACTTGCCTACTACTACTTTTATGTATGGGGTCAAATTGACCCCTTCAGTACTTATAGGTATGAATTGTAAAATCTGGGCCTCTGAAAAAGTTACAATTCATTTTTGTGTCCTAAAATATACACTACCATAAATAAATAAAAGTCACAAAAAGTCAGAACTCATTTGTTAAAATTTTAGAAATTATAAGAAAAAGAAATAGGAAAAGGGTCAAAATGACCCCTCCGGTAGTTCTAGTGTTAAAGGAGACCTAACCAAAGTATATCCTTTCAGTAGACAACAGCAGAAGGCTTATGTGGTGAAGGGACCATCTTGAGCAGACAGAAGATGGTGATGTGGTAACTGTAATAGTTTCAATAAATGCATGAAGTTTCTCTTGAACACACCTGCATAACAAATGTCATGTAGGCTACGTACAGTCCACCAAAGGATTTCTAATGGCCCACTCAGAGAACCAGTAGAAGGCTTATTCCCTTTTTCTGCATTCAACTGTATTTGCATTTATCAGACGTGAATTCAGTTGAAGATGTTAGCACCAGGACTTGGGCAGAGGAGCGCTAATCAGATCCTATCTAACCTCATCAAACTGCAGCCATTACTAGTGCACTGAAAAGACAGCAAAGTCAGTGGGAAAGTCAAAGCTCTATGGAGTCAAAGATTGTAGGGATTTTTACTGGAGACGGGGAGATGTTAATGTAAGGGCAGAGAGTGGTAGTAGCAGTATGCAGAAGGGGGAAAAGTGTGCGAGGCGTTCCAATATAGAGAGTGAACAGCTTGGGAGAACAGTATGGAGTGGAGCAGTGTGGGGGAAAGCTTGTATGTTGAGTGTGTCCATACTACGGTTAGAGAGCAGAAAACTCTTCAAATCTTCCTAAAAAATGAAATTTTTTAGGAGGATTTGGAAAGCTTTTTCACAATTTCTGTTCCAAAAACTCAGGTGAAAACACCCTCACAAAGTGAACTGCTTAAAACCTATCTGCAGACTGAAATTTTTTTAGCCTATTTTAATGTTGGCCCCTACCTACTGTCAAGTGGTGCAGGTCTACCAGAAATCCTCATAAACACTCTGCAACAATATGCCATTAGTGTTAGGATTGGTGAATGTAAAAGTTGTGCAAGTAGAATTTGAACCTAACAGACATTTATGCTATACTAGAAATAGGTCCGATGCTACCTCATCGGGAGTACACAGTAACAGCCACGTCGTTACCGCGCAAGCATGGGTAGAGCGTGCAGTTGTGGCTGTTACTGCGCATGTGCGGGAATAGCGGTGATGTGAATACACGTCACTGCTATTCCCACGTATGCGTAGTAAAAACCGCCGCTGTTGCGCCTGCGCAAGTGACAATGCCGCAATGCCTTAAGGGATTCGGGGACAGCAGCCAAAAGTCCCAACTGGCGATTATATATAATTGATAAACCACAAGAAAAAAGTATAAATTGCCAAAAATTACAAATTTTATTAAATGCAATAGCATACCATACAGTATTTAATGAAACAAGAAATGACAAGGACACTGCTATCCAAAACAGGGAGCCTATATTGCACAATTGCCCAAATTAGCATACATTCATAAAGTACTATAAGAAATACTAAATAGTATATCATGGAGAGACATCATATATATGCTATACCCCGGGGAAGCCAGCGCCATATACTTTAATCTTGTAAGTGCCCTCTTGGGGAATGTCTTTTTAGTCACACACCACTTTTTGGGATTATGAGGTATTTACTAATAGTGTAGCGATACAATTTGGGCACTTTAGCTCTATATAAAATAGTAGTTAGGCCATGCCTGTTTCCATTATGGAAAGCTCCTATAGTCCTGATAAGTTTATATGGATTTAATACAAATGTGTTTATTGACATTTTAGTATAGCATATATATGATGTCTCTCCATGATATACTATTTAGTATTTCTTATAGTACTTTATGAATGTATGCTAATTTGGGCAATTGTGCAATATAGGCTCCCTGTTTTGGATAGCAGTGTCCTTGTCATTTCTTGTTTCATTAAATACTGTATGGTATGCTATTGCATTTAATAAAATTTGTAATTTTTGGCAATTTATACTTTTTTCTTGTGGTTTATCAATTGAATTTTGAGTTTTTGCCTTAGTAATATTTTCTGGGTTGTGTTGGTTATTATGGCGATTATATATGTAGATTTACTTTTGTAGGGCCCCTGTGCAAGAACAATCATGGGTCCTGTGCAGCCCAAGATCTCCTAAAATTGCACCTGCTTCTAGGTATAAATGGGCCCACTTACCTCTTGGGTCCCTGTGCGGCTGCACAGGTTTCACCAATACGTCCCTGTGTGATGATACAGAGAATGGATCTTCTACTGTATATCCTAAGTAAAACAGTTAATTCTCCCACAATGTCTGAATGTCGCACTCCTAAATTGAGATATGATCATTAGATAGATACAAGCCTAAAACCGTTAATCCCCCATACACAATAAAGGTAATTCCTACCTTATAAAGTTATCTCCTATTTCCAAGTGTAAGGCTGAGTTCACATGTAGCGTTTTTTTCGCCGCGGTTTTAAACGCGCGATTTTGCCACGAAAACGCGAAAAATAAGCATCCCATGCATTCCTATGGGATTCCACAATGCTGTGCTAATGCTGCGTTTTTTTCCGCGGCAGAATCGCTTTGCGGTAAAAAACACAGCATGCTCATTAATTTAGCGGAATCGCGGCGATCCCGCACCCATAGGAATGCATTGTTCTGCTTACTTTCCGCATGTGGCTGTGCCAACCATGCGAAAAGTAAGCAGAACATTTGCGGATGGTACCCATGGTCCGGAGGAGAGGAGAATGTCCTCCGGGCTCTGGGCACAATATCCCTGTAAAAAATAGAATTTAAAGTAAAAAATATTATTATTCTTACCTTCCGGCATCCCGCGCAGCCTTCCCGCCATTCTCCACGCTCCCGGTCCCAGTAATCCTTTGCGAGAATGACCGCAATGACGTCCGTTCTCACGGGATCGCGACGTCTCACGGTCATTCGCGATGACGTCGGAGCACGACGTCATCGCGATTGACCGTGAGACGTCGCGATCCCGGGAGAACGGACGCCATCGCGGTCATTCTCGCAAAGGACTACTGGGAACGGGAGCGTGGAGAGAGGCGGGAAGGCTGCGTGGGATGCCGGAAGGTAAGAATAACAATATTTTTTAATTTTTTTATTATTTTTTACATCCTATCTTTTACTACTGATGCTGCATAGGCAGCATCAGTAGTAAAAAGTTGGTCACACTCGTCAAACACTATGTTTGACGAGTGTGACCAACCTGTCAATCAGTTCTCCAAGCGATGTTCCAGATCACTTGCAAAACGCTAGCTTTTCCGCAGGAAAATCGCGGGAATTTAAAATGCGATTTTCCAGCGGAATAGAATCCGGAATTCTTGCGGTAATTTCCGCGAGAGTTCCGCTACATGTGAACGCAGCCTTACAGTGACCAGCAAAAGGGTAACAATGTTTTAAACTTTTGACTTCCAGCCTCCATATCTCACCATCCACTACAGCTTTGAGCATGAGCCTATCATCATTTTATAGACAATCATCTTGGCAAAATGATTGGCTATGCAGATTCTTGTCATGTCACTGTTTTGCTCCTAAAAATGTATTTAAATTTAATTTTTTATTATTTTATAAATCCATGTTTAGCTTTCAACACTGCATTAATCCTTTTGGTCATGCTCTCGATCAGATTCAAACATGTTTTTATCGAAATCTGATCCCAGGTCTCTTTTACACATTCTGCTACATCTAGTTCCTTGGCTGACAGCTTAGCTTTAATGTTGCAAGGTGCTACCTGCACACTCGACTCTAAATAATCAGGGTGCCTGACTACTAACACAACTCTTGTGTTCAAGGATGTAGCTCACAAACTTCGCTCTGCTACAGCAAGGTGCCTGTCTGCTGTCTAAGCTCTGTGAATCCTTGGTATATGACTTTTACATGTGTTACAGTTCTAAGGTGGTGCCTGCATACTCAACTTTGCTGTAACATTTTGCTTGACATTGCCCTGCTGCTCCACGATGTGTTCCGCTCACTCGGCTCTGCTTACCAATGTGCCTAATTATAGCTTTCTGTGCCACTTCCTTGTGCTGTCTGCACACTAGTCTCAAATGCCTGATTACAGTGACAAGCAAAAGGGTAAAGCTGGAGTCACACATAGCGACTTACCAGCGATCCCGACACCGATATCAAGGTGTCAGGATCGCTGGTAAGTCGCTATGTGATCGCTGGTGAGCTGTCACACAGACAGCTTCACCAGCGATCAGCACAGTGATGCCGAGCGCCCGGCATCGTTTGCCATCCCTGTAAAAAATAGAATTAAAATAAAAAATATTGTTATTCTCACCTTCCGCGTCTCACGCAGCCTTCCTGCCGCTCTCCACGCTCCGGTCCCAGTAATCCTTTGCGAGAATGGCCACGAGACGTCACGGTCTCGCGGGAGCGCAAAGTCTCATGGTCATTCGTGCAAAGGATTACAGGGACCGGAGCGTGGAGAGAGGAAAGCTGCGCGGGACGTCGGAAGGTGAGAACAACAATATTTTTTATTCTAATTCTATTTTTTACAGCTGATCGCTGGTCTCCCGCCTGTCACACGCAGCGATGCGTGCTGGCCAGCGGGAGACCAGCGACCAAAAAGATGTCCAGAGGTTTCTTACAGCGATCAGCGATACCGGCAGGGGGGCCGCTCGCTGATTGCTGTCACACACAGCGATCTCGCTGTGAGATCGCTGTTACGTCACAAAAGTTGTGATTCAGCAGCGATATTGCTAGCGAGATTGCTATGTGTGACTCCCGCTAAACAACTTTAACTTTTGACTTCCAGGCTCCATATCTCACCATCCAGTATTGCTTCGAAAGCGAGACTACCATCATTATATAGACTATCATCTTGGCTATCTCATACTGTACATAAATTTGCTTTGCAATTATTTAGCATATTATTAGTTATGCAGATTTTTGTCATGTCACTGTATTATTACCGTTAGTATTTTGTAAATCCACCTTTGGCTTTCCACACTACCTGAATCCTTCTGGGCATCAGATTCAAGCATATCTCAACCAAAATCTGATCCCAGGTCTCTTCTACACATTCCCAAAGTTAGTGCATACTGGTCGCCTTACTTGGGTATGTTTACAGCGTTTTCTTCAACTTTACCCCACAAGTGTTCGATTGGATTGAGGTCTGTGGACTGTTGGGGCCAATCCAGCATCTCTACTTCATTGTTATTGAAGCATTTCTTCATCCATCTCGACGTATGCTTCAGTTCATTGTACTGCAGGAACACTATATAGTCCTTTCCATACCCACACACTTCGTAACCATAGTGCTAGAGTGTACAGAGTCTTGAAGGATATTCACATATAGCTCAGTATTAAGACTGATTATTAAGTATTAAGTATTGATTCTGCTCAAGTATCCAATGCCTTTGGCTGTGAAACAATCCCATATCTTCAGGCTTCCTCCACCGAACTTGACAGTTTCTAAATCTGCTAGCCCCTTTTCCCTTGTTTATTCCAGACCCATTTGCACCTATTAAAACCTAGTCTGTTAACGTTTGCCTCATTTCTCCAAATCACCTGTTTCCAATCTTCTACTGTCCACTTTTTGCAAACTTGAGCCGAAGCTTCTTATGACGATATTGAAGTCAAGGCCTCGTCACCTTTATTCGGGCTACCTTTCCAGACTTGTATAACATGCATTGCACGGTGCTTGCATAGATATCTGTCATCTTAATATTACGAAGCATACCAGGCCACCTCCAGGGACTGAGTTTGTAACGACGGAACTGATAGACCTTGAGATGAGCCGTCTTGTTGACTCTGATATTTTGCCTGGTTGCCCACCTTTTGGCTTTTGAATGGATGGACAAACTTTATTTTGCATTCTTCCAACTGTCATAGCACACATATGATGCACTTTGGCAATTTTCCTGGCAGAGACAGCTATTGTTGAGCTGGATGATGCTGTTTCTCTTTTCTTGGTAAATCTTCTTCATGGCTTCTCCTCAATTACAACTAGTGACTTTTCACTTGGGAATCAAACTAATAACCCACTGAGCTATTACGGAATGTGAGAACAGGTTGTATTTTGTAGTAAACAGGAAGAAAAATATTTTTCCACCACCAGGAGCAAAAGAGTATCAATATAGCGAAATGACAAGAATCTGCATGACTAATCATATGCTAAATAGTTGCAAATCAAATTTAATGTTTAAGATAGACAAGATGATTGTCTATAAAATGATGGCAGTCTCATGTTCGAAGCAGTAGTGGATGATGAGATATGGAAGCTGAAAGTCAAAAGCTCAAAACATTGTTACACTTTTGCTCGTCAGTGTGCATACAATGTTGTGCCACTTCTAGATGCTGTCCACACACACAGAGTAACAAATGGGATGAGAGGGAAAAGTGTGTTTGTAGGAGCAGGTGTAACAAGAACTTACGTGATTAGGTAGGATTGTCTGTACAAAATAAGGCATGAATACATCAAGACCGGAATTGGAATCCATTGCAGTTCAAAGATAAATCAGGAGTCAGTCAATGCAGCTGATGAGATTAGAATAATTCCCAACTGATTAAAAAGCATAGAAGACGTTTCACAGCCATAGAAGTAGCCCAAGCAACTGTGGATAGTACGCTAGTAGGCTCAAGTGTCAACTCAACAATTCAACTACTGATAAACAGCAGAAATGAGGAGCTGAATCTGCAGAAAAACTGGTAGACCTCCAAAGACCCCATAGGCCTACTTAACCTGTAATACACACATGTATTAGATTGTAAGGAGAAGGACCGGACCCGGAGTACCTATTCCATGACGGATCCGGAACTGTCGGGGCTGTCTCCCATGTTGCACAGGGGAAAACTTAAACCCCAGACCGACCTTTGCACTCAGTGTTAGGGGGTCAGCTAAGCTTAAAAAGGCGCAGCACATGGGAAACAAGGGAGACTTGGTGGGAACGCGCGGCGACAGTGTTGGTGCGCTGACCTCTGAGCATGGGGATGGAGCAGGCCCACTCCATAGGGGCCCAAGATCCTTGCGCATAGACTGCTGACAGAGACTTGTAAAAATGCCCGTTGGCACCTGTGATCGGGAGTGACAAAACCTCCAGCCAGATAATTGACGAGCGTGGAGAGTGTGTTGAGACAGAGAAACCAGGTGACCCACTGTGAACTGTATCCTGATTCACCCGTATTCAACTGTCGAGCAGTGTTAAGCTCTGTCAGTGATAAAGACTGTTTACGTTCCTGCACTAAAGCTCCTGGATCCAGGACTTCCGTCAGGACAACGAGGTACCACTGCTGCCAGGAACCGGATCCTCATCTTCTTCAGGACCACGCCGGACCCCTCACGTGCCACTGCCTTGACGCCACTTGGAACTTAGGATTCCACATTCTGACGTCATAGCACTGATAAGTTTATTGGTACTGAACTTAGTTTTATTTAATTTTGCATAATCTCTTGCAAGTCTGTTTTACTCTACCCTCTCCCTGCGTGGAGTAGTCCCTGTTAAAGTAAATCACACATTAACCCTTGCTCTGCCTCCTGACCATTACTGCATCTTGCAACCTGCTCACAAGATCACTCTCCTAACAGGTGAATGGAGCTTTCATTGTTATATTTTATAACAAATTTTATACCTGCCAAGCAGATTTTTAGACATATGTCTTATGTGATGTTTAATTTCCTTTACTTTAGGGGATGGAGATGAATAGTTTAAAAAAATGGATATCCATCTGCCAATTCTTTGAAATTGTACAAATTTTGCTTAATGGGGCAAAAGACTTAGGGTATGTTCAGTAATCGGCAGCGCTTTGGACACAGCACATGTCCACTGCATTCAAAGCGCTGCCGTCTATTGAATGTGTCACCGAACCGTGCGGAATCACCACGTCCAATACATTGTATGAGTGAAATTTATCTTGCGGAAACTCGCAGGTAAGTTGCGGATGTCGGTGCACGCATAGTGGACATGGGATTTCTTGAAATCCCATCCACTATGCTGTTGTAGGAGGAGTCCCCGCTGTGTGTCCGGCCCGGAACCAAGGGGGCCGTCACCAAGGTTCCTAGGGGGACTGTTTCCGGGGGACATAATTAGGGGACGGACCGCAGAGACTTCTAGAAAGGTTGGGAGAGGAGCTAATATAAAAGGGGCTGAGGACGCCAGCAGAGGGCAGTCGACGGAGCAGGAGAGAAGAAGCAAGGGAGATAGAGAGCGCCAGGGAGCCAGAGCAAGAGCCTTCGCCAGAGACCAGAGAGGAGAGCAGCGACAGGAGAGACGGAAGGGAGGCTCACTGTGGGCAGAAGGGGGACGGCACCGAGCCGTCAAGCAGAGGAACACCGACCGTCCGCCGCACTCCCGCGGTTGCAGCCTGCCCGCTGCCGCCCACAGCTGTCGCCGCTCCACTTCAGCCCGCGGCTGTGGCCTGTCCGCTACCGCCTGTGGCCGCCACTTCACAACAACAACCCGTGGTTGCGCCCTGCCCGCTGCCGCACGCGGCCATTGCTGCTCCACTCCAGCCCATGGCTGCGGCCTGCCCGCGGCAGCCCACGGTCACCGCCGCCTCACCTCAGCCCGCAGCTGCGACCTGCCCACCACTGTCCGCGGTCGCCGCCGCCACCCTCCAGCTGCGGTCAGTCCGTTGCCACCCATGGTCACCATAGCACAGCTCTGGGCTGCGACCTGCCTGCAGCCACTCGAGGCTGCAGCTGCCCATTTCCATCTTAGGGCTTCGACCTCTATTCTCCAGTCCCCAGGCGACACCGCACTGCCTCCGCTGGGGGGTGCTACGCTGATGAACTCTCCAAGGGCCTGCTGTGCCCCCACCTCACCTGGGCGTAGGAACACCCGAAGTCTTCGCCAAATCCTCATCGACTGGGCCCAGAGGCTGAAACGCCGAAGCATCGCCAATCAGTACTCTGCCAGATGTCAGAGAGGATAAGTGACACGTTGTAATTAAGGACCCGTAGTCGGCCATACTGCTGCCCTATAGTGATCGGTCTTTGCCAGGTTAGTCGTGTTTGCATTACCAGTGTATTCTTGTGTTGATCCCTGCGAGGACAATTATTGTTAGCTTGTTTGGTTGTTCAAGATAGCCCCTATAGGCACTATATATATAAAAGTTACACTTTGAAGTACAAACCGTTTCGCGCCTCGTCACTGCATCCTGCATGCCTGCGAGTACTACACTGTAACATCTGGACTCTGCGGGTTCACTGACCATGGGCACCTACCCTTACACAATCTCTTCGACTGAATCCTGAAGTGTTAGACACTATAGAGCATACACCCTTCATCCTGCAATAAAATCCCTTGCTTGTTCAAAGGGCTTATTCTCAAAAAAAAAAAAATTAAAATGCTACCTTTTAATTTCTTAAACCTGCTGTAAAAAAAGTAAGTTATTATCCTTAAATAGTATAGGCACCTTTCTTTAAAATGGATAAAAATGATTTTTACATATGTTAGTTGTGTCTTTAAATAACTTCTCACTGAGTGAGACTAGGAAGTCAAGGAATCCCTGGGGTCAGATACCAGGAGAGCACATCAAAGGCAAAAGGGTAAGGCAAAAGAATGGTTAAAAGGCAAAGTCCAAGGTCAGGTAACAGAGATCTGAATAGCTGAACATAGAGCACAATGCACACACTCCCAAGCAAAGCTACAACTGGCAATAGTCTGCCCATTGTCAGCCAGCTAAATAACCAGATAATCACCAGAAAGGGTAACACCTGGAGGAAGGTCTGCAATTCCAGCATATTGGGTCGGCTAGGCTGCTATTCACAGCCCAGCTCGACCCTGATTCTATAGGATGCCTGAGTTGTCACTCACTTCGTCCCTAGGACACCGTGAGTGGTAGAATAGTTACATTAGTGGTTATGTTTAGTTAATGAAATTGCACAAAGTTTCATTTGCACAATCTTCATTCATTTTCCAGTTTCCAGCCTGATTCAAGTTTCAAAATTCTATCTTCTGAGAGTGTCCCTTCCTGTAATACATTCTGATGTGAGCTCTCTGGGGTACATTTAGCAATGCATTTATGCCAGAAACTGGCATAAAAAAGACAAAACTTACAGCTTTTTTTTTAAATGAAGGTCTTTATTATTAAGGGAAAATGAAACCTACGTGGCCCTATGTGAAAAAGGGATTGCCCCTTTTACCTAATAACTAGTTGCACCACCCTTAGTAGCAACATCTGCAATTAAGCGATTGCGATAACTGGCAATGAGTCTTTACAAGGCTCTGGAGAAATTTTGGCCTACTCATATTTGCAGAATTGTTGTAATTCAGCCACTTTGGGTGGTTTCCGGGCATAAACTGCCTTTTTGAGGTCATGGCACAGCATCTTAATCAGATAAGGACTTTGATTAAGCCAACACAAAGTCTTAATTTTGTTTTTCTTATGCCAATCAGAGTTGAACTTGCTGGTGTATTTTGCATCATTGTCCTGCTGCATAACCTAAGTGCGCCTCAGCTTGAGGTCACGAACAGAATGCTGGATGTTCTCCTTCAGGATTTTTTGGTAGACTAGGGAATTTGAAATGGGCTTCCCAGAGATGTGATAAACAACAGTTAATTTATGTTTTAAGGGGAGGGGGTGCAATCACTTTTTCACACATGGCCCTATAGGTTTGGATTTCTTTTTCTCTTAATAATAAAGACCTTCATTTAAAAACTACATTTTGTGGTTACTTGGGTTATCTTTGTTTAATATTGAAATTTGTTTGGTGATCTGAAGCAAGTGTGATAAACATGCAAAATAACAAGAAATCAGAAAGGGGAAAAAAAACTTTTTGTGCACAACATTTGTATGTCATAATTTGTGACTTTTAGAGCTTTCACTGCTCCTAATGTCATGTTTCAAAAAAGTAAGTAGAGCTTAGTAGAAAGGGATGAGGCCACACAGTCTCAAAAATCCACAGTAATAAATACCAGAAAGTGGCATGTACTATTGTGCAAATCTATGTCTTGGCAGGCATATATTTGTATTTCTGCAGCAGAGACTGTATGTAGTGAGCCTAATATATGAAGAGGCACTCACTTCTTAATAATTTAGATGCAAATGATGTTAGTGTGCTTTTTATTAAGACCAGTGTAAAAAAACACCAGTCTTAATAAATCTTCCCCTCAGTGTTCAGGATGCTGCTTCCTTCATTTGTTCCACACAGTTCCAATACTGTATTATTACTTTTCTCCCTGTTTATAGCCTGTTTTCTCTGGTTTCCCTAAGACATTAGATACTTTCTCCCTCTCCATGCAGTGGAAATCTGTTCACCACACCATCCTCCTCTCAGATGATATCTTTAAGATTGAAGGAAGGGGGAACAGAGAGAAATTAGAAGCAGGAGCAGGTTCTCTGACAGATTTGTATCAGTTTTCCAAATATACTCAGCTTACTATAGGATGGGTCAGAGCTGAAAAAGTGAGGCCTACATGATAGGGATTGGCTGGGAGTAAAAGGAGAAGGGATAGGTGGTTCTTAGATAGAGGCATGGGGGCAGAGGGGCTAAGAGGGGGGAGTATAAGAGAAAAAGTACAAGAAAGGAGGACATTTTATGGGATTGCGGAGTAAACTCACCTGCAGAGTGGGTTTCAAATTCGCAATATTGCAATTTCTTTTAGGAGTCCACTGAGTTTTCTGTAAAAATTGAATTACATTAGATGGGGAAGATCTGCAGGTAAAAAAATGTATGTGTTTTTAGTGAACTTCAGCTGCGGACACTCGCTAGAAATGTATGTAATCCACACATGACCGTATCAAAGAAATGTTGTCAAACCCAAATACCAGGAAGTATAAAAATAATGCAACTTTGTTTAAAACATACAATTCTTAGGAGAAGAAACACAAGAGCACGCAATAAATTCCATATAGAAAAATGTAAATTTTTTATTAAATAGTTAACAAAGATATAAAAATGGATAACAAAAGATGTGCTCATGAACAATTAGGACAATAGATCCCATGTACCGACCCAATCCCCTCCAGATGGAAAACCAGGTGAGTATGTATTAAGAGCCTCAAATCATATCTTAGAACAAAATACCACCCCAGCAAATATGAAATACATAATCAAGATAGCGGTGACTGATATTATCAATGTCAATACACGCAAACAGCGGAGATCAAAGTGCTGGTGGAAGTAAGAGATGACCTTCGAATCATGCCATAGATCAGAATACCACCCCAGCAGATGGAGAGTGGATAATCATAGAAGCGGTGACCGATGATACCAATGCCAACACACACTGCCAGTGGTGGTCAAAATGCTGGTAAAGATAAAGGATCAAAATAAGTAACAACTCACCAGGGAGGGGAAGAGGAAGGAGTCCAGCAGTGGGGCCTCCACAGCTGGACTCCTTCCTCTTCCCCTCCCTGGTGAGTTGTTACTTATTTTGATCCTTTATCTTTACCAGCATTTTGACCACCACTGGCAGTGTGTGTTGGCATTGGTATCATCGGTCACCGCTTCTATGATTATCCACTCTCCATCTGCTGGGGTGGTATTCTGATCTATGGCATGATCCGAAGGTCATCTCTTACTTCCACCAGCACTTTGATCTCCGCTGTTTGCGTGTATTGACATTGATAATATCAGTCACCGCTATCTTGATTATGTATTTCATATTTGCTGGGATGGTATTTTGTTCTAAGATATGATTTGAGGCTCTTAATACATACTCACCTGGTTTTCCATCTGGAGGGGATTGGGTCGGTACATGGGATCTATTGTCCTAATTGTTCATGAGCACATCTTTTGCTATCCATTTTTATATCGTTGTTAACTATTTAATAAAAAATTTACATTTTTCTATATGGAATTTATTGCGTGCTCTTGTGTTTCTTCTCCTAAGAATTGTATGTTTTGAGCTTGCGTTAGGGTGTTGGAGCTGGGTTGTCCCTTGTCTCCCTCATACCCTTCATTTATGGGACTTTTGTTGCCAATATTTGTTTAAAACATAACATACCACCAAGAGACAAAAAAAAACCTTAGCATCAAAATTGCAATGAACATGTACTGTATATAGAAAAATGCACTAAAAAATGCAATGAAAAAAACACAAGTGACCTAATTTACCTAATAGGTGCAGAATTTGTGCAGAAAATCTCCAACATCAAAATTTCACCAAAAACTCATCGTGGGCACACAGCCTAAGGATTTCTCCTGCATTAAATGGTTTCCTTCAAAAGCACATCATTGTCTACAGTGGTCATATAATTTGTATAAACAGAGCCAAAAATAAAGCTAAATGGTAAGCTCCACTGGCAAAGAGGCGTCTGACGTAAGAAAGTAAACGCGTCATAAATGGTTTTCAAATAACAATAGAAACAAGTAACACCCTTCCACTAATCATATATGGAGCAATGGTACCAAACCAGCTTTGCGATCTATTAAACAAAGGTAGGTGATGGTTGACCCAAATAAAATACTAGTTTGGAGCTTCTTCGTGTGCTTAAAGCAGAGCATTGTATCTATTTACACACAAGAAGCATTAAAGATTACAAAAATATTTATTTTGGGGAAAAATAGATCGAAAAATAACTAAAATTGTATAAAAAAATATAAAACAAAATAATAGCCTTAGACCTGCCCAAAAAGCGTCTTGTCATAATGATCTAACCTCTGGTATTAAGGGGTAAACTCTGTGGATCCTCCTGGGGTTCTTCAACATCTATCTTGAGAACGCCTACCCTTGCCTTGGTGTACTCTGCCGCAGAATATTGTGCTCCAGTATGATTGAATAGTTGTCATGTGAATGCAATTGACACTCAGCTGAACAACTCTATGTTTCAGAACACATGACACATGCACAAAAACTGAACGGGTCAATAAGACCCTGTTCACACCACCCAAGAACTAAGACACAGAAACAGAACACAGTATGACAAACGTGCATAAATACTCTGTTGTAAAATATATGTAACTGTAAGTAGCAAGTGCTAGTAAAAGATGTTAACAAAACTAGGGTATTTTGTTGATACGTTTTTTTGCAAAAAAATGTACGCTAAGCCACTCCGCCGCGTCAAGGCATACCCTTCTCGGAGCAGTCCTATCTAATATATTTAAAAACCTGAACATGTGAATAATACCTTCATGAGCAGGGTTCAGAAAGGTGCTGCCCAGTATGGGCTCGCTGGGCAAAATGGCTTTTTATGCATGTCCCAAAAGAGAGAGGCGGGGATCTCCCAAAGCTTGCATAAGCAAGAAATCAATAGATTCAGAACACATGACACATGCACAAAAACTGAACGGGTCAATAAGACCCTGTTCACACCACCCAAGAAGTAAGACACAGAAACAGAACACAGTATGACAAACGTACTATGTATAGTACTCTATCTACAACTATGATGTACTCCATCTTGTGGCTAAATTTAGGTACTACACTTTCCCTACTTAACAGTAGATGTACAAATCAAATTTTAGTCAATACACAGCAGCAATACAAATATATGCAGCATATTATACAAATAGTTATATACAGCACAACACATGGTACCGGAACGAGCGGGGAAGGACAGTATTGCCTTTGTACCCCCTTTCACTCCCCCTTCCTTTAAGATTGGTCATCCCCGAACAAGTACTGAGCAACCTTTATTCTGTACATAATATACTCCTCACAGGGAGGCAAATATTTACACTAAGTCTCCTGTCTCAACAGAGGGTGCCGAACATCACCTGCCCCAGCCACAGACAGTAAATTTATTCCAGGAGAAGGCTCCAGACATCACCTGCCACCATCAGGGATCGCCTGTTTGCTTCACATGGAAGTCCAATAGAATCATTACAGGTGCCTGGCTCACAGTCCTCCAGGTGACACCTGCAGTCGATTATGCTCCGGTTCTGCCCATCTACAGGACCCAAGCACATATGTTGTCCATCATTAACATGACCTGTCCATCAGTTCCTTATTCCTTGGGGAGGGGCTCCCCCTCCCTTTAAAGGTGGCACTGCCCTTATGCGCTATGTGCACTGCCTGTCCTGGGAACAGTCTGTTGCCGCAGTTTGCACGTAGTCCACAACGCAGTCTGAGGGCAAGGTTCTGCTTTCCAGCAGAAGGGGAAATCAAAAGGTGGAAAAAATAACGCTCAACCGTGGCATGTAACGGCCACACTGCACCTGACTGTGGTGCTTCAAGGTTCCTTTGCCCATAGGGACGTGGAACAGTCCCATTTTATTATCATATTATGCAACGAGAACTATTCTTCAAAGTTCAGACATCTCCTCAGTGATATGGTGCAACAGTCACAAAGTGTTACAAAGGAGTCATATATATATTTTTCCAATGGCATCCACTTGTCATCGGTACACGAACCACGTCACTCCACTCTGCATCGGGCTTCATGCCCGCACTCCAGCAAACGACCCTGCAGCCAGAGGTGTTGTGTCCTCCTGTCGCCACAATGACAGGATAGGGACATAATCTGGCCGGTCATGGACTGGAGGACAGGGGGCCAACTCTGCCTCCTGAATCTGGTGAGCTGGGGACTGGCCGTGAGGCATGGGACTGCTATGCAGGGGCTCACTACCTGCGACGGGAGACCAGATAACAGGCCGGGCATCTGGGGTACGGGGTCAAGGCGCAGACCACCCTTCAGGGTTAAGGCGCCATATGACAGCTTTTGAAGCAAGGGACCCAGGGAGAGAACATCCCTCCGGGGTTGAGGGTCAAGGTACACTCACCCTTTCATGCTCCAGTATGCTGGCCAGGCCTGTCCCAGAACTGCGGGATTCCTCCGTGGCTGCTGCTGCGCACTCCGCCAGTTGCTGATAAAGATCCGGCCGGCCTTGGCTTCCCGCACGGGTTCCTCCGGGGCTGTCGATACTTCTGGTCCCCGTTGAGACTGAAGTACTTGCTCTGGGTAAAGAGGTTCCAGCTCCCGATGATATTCCGGCTCCCGGTGGTGTTCCGGCTCCTGCAGCCACCGGCAGCACTCCTCCACAGGTAGAGGGAAGCGGTCAATCCGGACTTCATCTGTGGATCCTCTCAGTCGTCCAGGTCAGGTCTTTTCCTCCTCCATCTGTCACCATCTCCATTGAATGCGGCCTTGGCCGCCACAGCTGCACACAGAATATTCTTCTGGGCCCCAACCGTTCCAGGGTGTGGTTGCTTCTAGCTGCTCCACCCATTGCGCAGCATTTGCTGGTAGAGGGCTAGGTCTCTTTCTTCTCATATGCGCCCACCATGGGCGGACCAGGGGGTGTCTTAAGGCAGAATTTTTGCGCCATACTTGGGTCAGCACGCCCACGAAGGGTGTCATCAAGGTTATTGTTCTTTTTGGCGCCAAACTCCGCCATCTTCATGGCCGCCATCCTGGCCACAATACCAGTATCAGTCACAGTCTCATTTAAAGCATCTGTTTCTACGCATTGTAGAGTGTCAGTCCAAATCAAATTTTCCAGGGTTTCAATCACATCTGAAACACTTGTCACTTTCCTCAAATCTTCAGTTTCATCTTTTCTTGTCACATCAATCTCATCACTCACAGCATTCCCATGCTGCACGGTTTTGGCATCCTGCTGACTACACCATGTGTGAGGGAGGACCAGGGCCATAGTCATGGCCGAGGACACCGGGGCATCTGTGCCCTGGCCTCCCATCACATAAAAACAATGTCCAATAGTCAGCATACCTGTGACTTCAGGTCCAGCATCGTTAGGATCTCTTCTGCACCACTGAAGGCTGTCTGCAGATGATTTCACATGAATTGAGACACAGTCCATTTCAACTTGAAACTGAACAACTTTACTGTTTTCATTTCTCAGCGCATCCGAGTATTTCACAGCATTAATCACAGGTTTCATACTACATGTATCTTCATCTTTCCCTGCACTCCTTCCACATCCTCCAGTACATTTCGGGGTAATAGTGCCTTTGACGGTACTGCAGCATCCTCCTTGTCTAGACCCACTGTATTTGGGGATTCCCTCATCAGTTTCACCCCGGATCTGAGGGCATCAGCCCATGCAATGACCTGCCACATATTGGACCATCTACGCCCTGTACTCTTCCCGAACCACTTTCCTCCTTCTCCTCCAAACTGCTGCAACACTGCTGCTTAATATTGTTCTTCTGTCCTAAGGACAGAAGGCACCCAGGCCCTTCTCCATATTATTCAGGAAATCCTAGAGCTTAAAATACAGCAAGCCCCTCCTAGTTAACTAGTAACTAACTGGTTTCCTACTCCTACTATACTATGTACAGTACTCTATCTACAACTATGATGTGCCCCATCTCGTGGCTAAATTTAGGTACTACGCTTTCCCTACTTAACAGTAGATGTACAAATCAAATTTTAGTCAATACACAGCAGCAATACAAATATATGCAACATATTATACAAAAAGTCACTGTATATATAGCACAACCCATGGTACTGGAACGAGCGGGGAGGACAGTATCGCCTTTGTACCCCCTTATAATTGCATACATAGAAAACCTTGATATCCGACACTGATTTCTGCTTCTTTGTTCTTTTCAATCACTGTTTATTGTTCATTATTTATTCTTATATGATGTTAAAATATATGTTCATGCGATTAAAGTAAATGGGTGGACATACCATTGGTGGAACCTGTGCATCCACACTGAGCCCAGGAGGTAGCAGATCCACTTTCACCCCAAAAGGAAGTGGAATCAGGCATTATGATTTATTGGACTGCAAAGGGCCCGTATATTGTTCTTCCACAGGGACCCTCTTCTGTCTGTGTCCACCCTTGAGTAAATATATGCCTTTTTTGTTGTTCCAAGGTGGGATTTTAGTTAGTTTTATTGATTTAAATTGCCACGTGTTCCGAGCATTGGATGCGGAGGTCATTTGGGAATTCCTTTACATTTCAAATTGCAAATTGAAGTCAAATTAGAGAAAAAAGTAATAAAGTGAAGAAGTGATCGGAGTCCCCCTGGTGACTGTGTCTGGTACATCTTCTGTTACTACTATAAAGTGAGTCATATACAACCCAAGTTTGTGTATTACACCTGCATAACTGATTTACAGCCTCCTTTTATCTCCTCTGGTTGATGTTTAGCTGAACTTGTCTTGGCTTTAAGACTTGTAGATCCAAGTTTAAGAAGTTCAGAGCAGCAGAAGCAGAGTCCGCCCCAACTTGGGAAAACTTTTTCTTTCATTACGATATTTCTTTAGCAGATCTGCCCATTGTACAACACAGACTTCCTCTGGAGACAAAGAGAAATCAGAGCAGCATTGTCTTCTAATCAGAAGTCTCACCGAAGAGAACTCTGGACTGTCAGATATAGCACAAGAACGGCAAGGAACAGGAAAGAGAAACCAGTGAAGAGTCTCCAACAAGTAGACAACAAAATGGATACAACCCAAAAGGTGATACCCACTGAGACACCAAATGTAACTAAACCGCTTTTCAACCCAATCTGCAGGAGCAGACAGGCACCATATGCACATGAAATTATTGAACGTAAGTACAGTTTATTCTACTTTAATGACATTTTAGGCTTAGTACATGTAATATCTAGATGTGGTTAGAATAGACATTGCTTAATCCAGAAACAGAGGATTTGTTGTCACATTACATTTGTTACCACCAGATGACCCTATCACTGTCCGTAAGGATATTCCATTCTCACCAGGAAGCAAATGACTATCAGTCATATATGAGTCATTGAGACAGCAGATAAGTTTATCTCAGCTAAAGACAGTTGATATCTAGCTCAGGACTGCACAATTATTATAGGCATGGAAACTGAAAATCCCTTTACACTTTTGCTTCATATATATATATCATTCTTTTTTTTTTTCTTCTTCCGTGTCGGAATTATTGTAAGAAGGAGAAAAGTCTCTGTACCTAATTTTTGGCCATGTACATGGAGTCTTACAATAAGGGCTCGCTTATACTCTTCTGAGAATCTGTCAGAGTTTGAGCCGAATGTCAGTTTACTGTGAATATTGCAGCACAGGTGCGGAGAAGATGGAGAACTTAATTTCTCCATCTTCTCCATTGTCTGTGCCGGCGTAAATCGTACTGCACTGGGATGATGTCCGAGCGCAGTCCGATGTTTTACACGCATCCATAGACTTGAATGGGTGCGCGTGATCTGATTTGCAGAGCCACTCACTCTGTTTCGGCAGGAGAATAAGCTCTGCACTGCCCCATAGTATATCATTGGGCCGAGTGCTATCCCATAAAACATCACACAGCACTTGACCGATGTATGCGCTCATATGCACGAGCCCTCAGACTCAAATGGGGGAGAGCATGTGGAATATGCTTTATGCGTCATCGCTTTTTAGGAACCTACACAGTTATCCCCCATGTAATAGCTTAGACTGTAGAAAAGAGGCATCTGTATGAGTGTTGGTCAGTTGTGCTTCCATGGAAGTCTTCAAACAGAGGCTGGACAGACATCTGTCTGGGATGATTTAGTGAATCCTGCATTGAGCAGGGGGTTGGACCAGATGGCCCAGGAGGTCTCTTCCAACTCTACTGTTCTATGATTCTATGATATATGTGACTTGCCATAAAGTTGTACCACATCCTTTATCTGAAAGATACCAGAGCTGCCCTTACAAGGGGATCTATCCAGATTCCGATATAGTTTTTGCAATCTGAAACTGATAACACAACCTCCAATAAAAATGTAAACTTAACCCAATATATTTTTTTTTCTGAAAATGTTCACAATGTGAAAGTTGGAAGAACAAATAACAATCAAAATCATCATATACAGTAGTAGCTATTTTTCTGTTGGTTACTTGCCAGTCTATTGCAATGTTGGTGCTGTGACTCCAGGTAGAAGTGAGAAAAGCAAGGGATGTGATGTTTAATTGTGTATTTTTATGAATAATCCTGATATACACTGACCATACACTTGTGATTTATACCAGTGTATCTCACTAATTTTAGCATAACCATAACATCCTCCATCACTGGATACAAGAATCTGAAATGAGGGGTTTCCAGCATAAGTGCTGTCAAAAATATACGCTTCATGCATGTCTGTGTGGGATTTGGGAAGATCGCTTTATGTCTGAATGAACACTTGGCTGGTAGCTATCTTATCAAATAGTCAGACATTAGATTAATTACCCGAGATGCATAACAGCCCCTTGATCCTTTCCCAACTAGGCAAAACTTAAGGGTATGTGCACAAGTTAGCCTGCAGATTTTTCTGCAGAGAATCCGTATCTCTTGGCAGAAAACGCAGGGTAAAATGCTTGCGGTTTTCCAGTGGAATTGATGCGGATTCCTTGCGGTTTTTCTGCAGATTATAGTGCGTTTTTGCTGTGCAGATTTGTTGTGAACTTTCTCCCTTGTGCTTCTGGAGAAGAGAGAGAGAGAACCGCAGCTGCAAATCCGCAAAAAGAATTGACATGCCATGGAAAATAAAACGCTGCGATTCCGCGCTGAATTTTCCGCAGCATGTGCGCAGCGTTTTTGCATTTCCCATTCATTAACATTGTGTGCACTCCGCACTGCGGATTTGAGGCAATTCCGCGCGTCCAAAAATGCTGCGGAAAAGCATCAAAATCCGCAACGTGTGCGCATACCCTAAAGCTCCTTCTTTTGGAAGAAAAATCTGTAACAGAGGCCAAACTAATATGACTTATTAAAATGGTTGTCTAATCAAAATATATTGATGGACCTATCCGATAAGCCAAGATCAGAGCGGCTATGAATGAGGAAGTTTACTACCGAAACGCGTCAGATGCTTCAGGATCTATTTGCACTTATGGAATAAAGTTACAATAAACATGGAATTTTCTGTTACTTGATCAGATCGTTGATGGTACAAGCTCCAACATTGGCTCGATGTAAAAACATGGACAGAACAGGAGCTGTTCTCCAGTACTTGGCAGAGGCCACTACACATTGAATAGAGAGCTGGGTGTCCGTTTGGGACCCAGAGACTCTGCCACTATTCACACTAGGTAGGTTTTACCGTTAGTGTAGTTACGGTCTCAAATGGGTACACCTTGCCGTGATGGGACAGCTTTATACTTTTTTGATCAAAACAGTGTTTACCAAGTACCCTATGTTATTTAATGCACTTGCTTTTTTACTTATTTATTTTCATTAGGGTATATACACATTGTTTTTTCCTTTGGTTTTGCTTGCTTTTATGGCCAGTGTGAACATGCTTTCACATCATGCATGTCATTAAAATCTACTCCAGTTCAGTTTTTTGTTTTTCTATTGAATAGAGAGTGTAGTGCAGCTCCGTTCCGTTAACGTCCAGCTGCTGCTGGAGCCTGATATATTTGATCAGTGGAGGTGACAGTTGTTTGACTCCCACTAATCTGATAACCTAAGGATAGGTCATCAATATATTTTGACCGGACAACCCCTTTAATAGTACTGATAGCCTCTTTTGTTCCAGATGGGCCAGGAAGTCTTCTAAACACCTGCTCTATGTGTGACTTCAGACTGATGGAAAGGAATCTGACTAAAGAATAAATGTGATCTCATTCTGTCTATAAGATCTAGCGAACAGTATTTTACATTTACGGTATATACCGTAACAGTAATTTTCTTAGAGTGTATTAAATATGAGTATTTATTGTCATTTATCCTAACATTTGTACAACATTACACAAACTGCCATATTTTATTGGTTATTATTGCAAGTGCAGAACAGAAAGGATGTGTGATAACGGATCTAGGACATCAGGATTTGATGATAATGTCCAACCCTTGCTGATCAGCACAATCTTTAGAATTAATATGTCAAACATTTAAGCTTATTTCCGAAAACTGTACCAAGATTGTACGTGAAGTGACGACAGTTCAGAGCTTCTCCATTGCCTTTTCAATTAGCTGGGTTTAGTTTCAGTGCACAGATGGATGGGAAGCAATAATGCCTGGGAGTTGAGCGTCCTACATTTCCAGAGGATGTCTGGTTTAAAAAACCCATTTGCAAGTACTATTTTAAGATGTTGACAAGGCGTTCTCTTCTACAAGGAGTATCTCTCACCATGGGACCCAGCATTTCTATGCATTACACAGGCACTGACTGAATTCAATGGCAATCAGATAATGCTTCATTTCCCCAGAGTGGGTGTAAAAAAGGTAACTAAACCACTCGCTCACATTCCTCTACAGATTACAGCAGATAACTGTTATTCCCGTTAGCGCGATAAACTGTTATTAGCCTAATTCCATACTCAAAGAACACGTACAGAAAGTGGATGGTGTGGCACCCCAAAAAGTCGGGGAAAGAATGTGGCTGTACATGTTTTCACCCCATTTACCTGTCTGAAAAACCTGTGATTAAAGATGGGTAGAAGGCGTTATACAATCACCTAATGACCTGTGTAACTCCCACCATATCACTGCACATCGGAGCTCCCGGCCACTTGGCTGTGCAGGACTGCAGCCAGTCGCCCCATGCAGTGTGTAGCTGAGAGCAACCCTGTGTAGAGTGCTAAAGCCCATCATACTAAGGATCAGTGGGATTCTCAAAACATTGGACTCTCAGAAAAAATGAGTTATAAATTCCTGCTCATAAAACACTAATTGTATTGAAATAGCAAAACACAGCTTAGTAAGTGACATCACTAGAATCAGGATCTCCGCCCTCTACATTATGATGCTCTTGGATTACATAGCAAAACACTTGCTGACGGATTCCCATTAAGAGGCATATCCAAATTAAAAAATCAGGCGCATTTTACAAGTGGCATGCACCTTGCCGGGAATCTTAATCCAGTCACAGACTGGAATATGATTTCTGGTGTAAGTTAAGCAAATATGGTGATGAATTAGATAGACAAGCATTGTCAGCCCTCGTCCGGCTCCAGCCCAACCCATTTTGCTGAAGTTGGCTGGGACTTGTGTGAAATTAGCAAAATATTTGCACAGCTCTATCTGGCTGTCCTGGCACCAGAATTGTTCCTCTTTTTAAAGTGTTTTACGGCAGAAAAAACTATCTTTATTATGCTTTTATGTATTTGCCCATTAGTATGTGCACACGACCAGTAACTACTGCAGTTTTGACACTGCGTTGCATTTATACAACGTCAAACCTGCAGCGTCCAGCTATAACAGCTCAGTGGATGGGATTTCTACAACTCCCATGTCCACTATGTGGGTATAGTCGCTTGCAGATCACCCGCGGAGAAGGACATGTGGTGAGTCTTTCCAGACCGCCGCATGTCAATTTATCTTGCAGAGATGCGAGCCTATGCAAGAGAAATTATATCAATAGAATATATTGGATGCGGTGAATCTGCACGGTTCAGAGATCACATGCGGATTCACCTGCTTTCGATAGAAGGCAGCACTTTGAATGCAGAGGACATACTCTGCGTCCAAAGTGCTGCTAGTTTTGGATCGTGGGCACCCGGCATTAGAGGGCATTTACACTGGCCAATTATAGGCCAATAAACAAACGCTGTGGTATATATTCAAGCAGGGGCGTAACATCCTCGGTCACAGGGGTCGCAGCTGCGACGGGGCCCTTGAGCGCTTAGGGGCCCGGGCGCCAGGGCCACCAGTAAGGGCATTAATGCCCTGACTGGTGTATGGAGCCCCTATGAGCAGAGGGGGCCCGCATCGGGGCAGGCTGGGTGGGAGGGGGAGTCAGAGAGGCACCATGTCAGCGCCGACTCCCCCCGCCGCATTGAACTTTTCCCTTCGTCTATGACACCGGCACAGTTCAAAGCAATGATAGAGGAGAGAGCGTCAGCTGACGCTCCCTCTCCCATCATTCCCCGCTCTGCCTCTGACACAGCGGGTGCACGATGACGTCATTGCGCAATCACTGTGTATCAGGTAGAGCAGGAGACAGGAGCAGCCAGCAGCGCGGGCACGAGGAGAAGGTGAGGAGAGTTTTTTTAATGCAACAGTGAGTACAGCCAGGACTGGGGGTGCTGTATACCATGGTGCTGTATACCATAGTGCTGTATACCATGGGGGGTGCTATGCTGTATACCATAGGGGCTGTATACCATGTGGTGCTGTACACAGTGGGGGGTGCTGTGCTGTATACCATGGGGGGCTGTATACCATGAGGTGCTATATACCATGGGGGGTTCTGTGCTGTATACCATGGGGGGCTGTATACCATGGGGGTGCTGTGCTGTATACCATGGGGGCTGTATACCATGTGGTGCTGTATACCTTGGGGGTGCTGTGCTGTATACCATGGGGGGCTGTATACCATGCGGGGCTGTGCTGTATACCATGCGGGGCTGTGCTCTATACCATGTGGTGCTGTGCTGTATACCATGTGGTGCTGTGCTATATACCATGTGGTGCTGTGCTATATACTATGTGGCTGTGTTATATATCCACATGGCTCCGCCTACTTCTGCATGCATCCTGTGTACCTATCTTTAACATTGGGTTCGCAGGGACATGCGTTGTATGCGGATGCGTCCACGTGAGGCGTTTTGACGTGCCCACTGAACGCAAGAAAATGCAACATGTTGCGTTCAGCAGGCACATAAAAACGCCACACGCAGACGCATCCGCAGACAACGCATGTCCCTGCATACACAATGTTAAAGATAGGTACGCAGGATGCATGCAGAAGTAGGCGGAGTCATGTGGAAGTAGGCAGAGCTTAAGGAAAGAAATCCGCAGCACCACGCTGCAGATTCAAACGCTAATGTGAACCCAGCCTAATAGATCCTACTATCTCCATATACAGGTGCATCTCACAAAATTAGAATATCATCAAAAAGTTAATTTATTTCAGTTCTTCAATACAAAAAGTGAAACTCATATATTATATAGAGTCATTACACACAGAGTGATGCATTTCAAGTGTTTATTTCTGATAATGTTGATGATTATGGCTTACAGTCAATGAAAACCCAAAAGTCATTATCTCAGTATATTAGAATACTTTATAACACCAGCTTGAAAAATGATTTTAAAATCTGAAATGTTGGCCTACTGAAATGTATGTTCAGTAAATGCCCTCAATACTTGGTTGGGGCTCCTTTTGCATCAATTAATGCATCAATGTGGCGTGGCATGGAGGCGATCAGCCTTTGGCGCTGCTGAGGTGTTATTGAAGCCCAGGTTGCCTTGATAGCAGCCTTCAGCTCATCTGCATTGTTAGGTCTGTTGTCTCTCATCTTCCTTTTGACAATACTCCATAGATTCTCTATGAGGTTAAGGTCAGGCGAGTTTGCTGGCCAATCAAGCACAGTGATACTGTTGTTTTTAAACCAGGGATTGGCAATTTTGTCAGTGTAGACAGGTGCCAAGTCCTGGTGGGGAAAGAAATTTCAAATTCTATGAAGGGGAAGAGTAGTTGGAAAGAGATAGAGGCAGAGTCAGATATTCTTATTCTAGTTCTCCTAAAATGACAGTATTGTTCTCCATAGAACTTTATAAGCACCAACAGCCATCTCTTATCTCAGTACTGGGAAAGTCTGTATCCACTGAAGACAGATTTAACTCATAAATTGAGAATTTGGAACTTCAATGATCAGTCCAGTAGGAGAAAGAATGATATGGTTTCTTATTTTCACATGTACAATTGATTTCTAAAAAAAAAAAAAATTAAAATCATGGTTACTCTTTAGGCTTGAGGTGTGTGATCTATAACCTCTATGTTCTCACCACATTTAGGTTTAGTACAGATATCATTTATGGGTTGATGCATTTTTTATTCTGCGTTGGCACTGACTTAGCTGTACTTAAGGAGAAAGATGGAAAGGTAAATAACCTGCGATGATAGAGGAACATACTGTCACACCCCTTTATGGTGTTCCTCGGCTCTATTAAAGGTGATTGACACATGCAGAAGTCAACTTTAACCTTTGTCAGACTTCTCACTCAACATCAGTCACCAGCTATTACACATGATAAATATTCAGAGATTTTTCGATACTTGTAATGCTGAGATGTGCGCAGTAATCTGTGATATTAGGTCAAATTGGTTGACTCAAAGCATATTAAAGTAATGTATTTCTAAATCTAATCTATTTTTTACACAACATATGACAGGACTGAAGAATTATAGATAAATATACGGTACTGTGAACAGGTTATAGACTGGTGTGATAAAACGCTGCACAGTAAGAAAACTTTGAGAAATGGAAGTGTTAATAATGTATTTTTAACAATTAACAAAATGCTAAGTCAATGAACAAAAAGAAATCTAAGCCAAATCAATAGTTGGTGTGGCCACCCTTTGCCTTAAATACTTTAGTTGCTTGTTTCTATGTCAAAGGAGTGAATTTTTGGCTTCAATTCTTCCATAAAAAAACATTTCTGGCCAGACTTCTCCAAACAGTTGATGGGTGCATCTGGGTACAACTGGGTTCTGCCAGTTCTGAGCTTATGGCACTGCCAATTTTGAAGAGAGGCATGATGTGTCTTTCATCTGCTGCACTAAGTTTTTTGGGCCAATTACTGCACTTTGGTCCTCAATGTTTCCTATTTCTTTGTGCTTTCTTTGTGCTTTTTCAAGTGAGCTTGAAGAGTTAATCTTGAAACCCCAGTCTGCTTTGAAATCTCAATCTAAGAGAGACCTTACTGATGCAGTATAACTACCTTGTGTCTTGTTGCTGTTCTCACTTTTGCTGTAGTGTGTGCCCTGTATTAGGGTTTTGGTGGTTTCTTATTCAGTTTTCAGCCTGTCATACATCTGCTTCTGTTTCAGTTAATGACTGTTTTCCAACAAACATGTGAAAATGATGATCATTATCATCTGCTTGGTATAACTGGATACCCATACACATGACTATAATCCTACAAAATCCCTGACTTTGTGTAGTAGGGTTTTGGAGTCATGCTAAATGTATTTTATTGAATTTAATATATGTTCTATAAAACGTACCAGTCAGGTATGAATAGGCCTATAAAATTATGCAGTCTACAAAATGTTACAGTAATTTACAAGGTACTAAAATGGTTACAGTGTGAATGACCTCTCCCCAGCTCGTAAGTGTGAGTATGCAATCATATTCCAGCTAGTAAAAAGACTGACTGCAGTCCGGATACAAGCTGTATCATTTTACCTTTGTGCTGACAATCAGTTTTATTATTTGTTTCTGCAGAGATGGATGTGACGGCAATGCTGCTGTTTGCTATGTTAACATTTATGACACTAGTCACTTTGCTGGTATTCTTAGAAGAAGCGCACTACATGTACAAGAAAATGACCGGCTCCAAAAAGGCAATAATTATCTGGATAAATTCTGCGGCACCGGTACGTACGAACAATCAGTACAATATCATCCAGAGGTAAAAAGGGAAATTAGAATAAACTTCAGAAAAAAAGGGACCAATTCTTTACTCAAACTTATTTAAAGTAATCTATATCATATTGAACATGGTGTGTGATCTGCAGGCATGGCATAGCGCAAGAGCTGAGCAGAGGGAAAATATTCAATATTACTTGCTATTTTTTTAAAACCACACTCTTTCTCTGCTTAGAACTCCAGTGGGAAGTTCTATTGAGTGATTTAAAAATAACTGTCAATCATTAGGACCGCCCACTGGACTCCTAAGTGTAAGCTATACCATGTGTTCCCCACAGAACTACGGTATACTGTATATTTAACCTGCTCATTTCCTCCAGTTCCATGATGTGCTGCCTATAGGAAGGTACTATGGGCTCCATAAAAATGTGAAATAAATATTGAGCTTTTCTGTTTTAGGGGAGAGTCACATGACTGTATAACTCGGACGAGGCTCGCAAAACAATGCTTGGACTGGCGGCCGGCTCTACCAACAGCAGCATGACAGCTGCATAGAAATATATACTAATAAAATAATTGGATATGCTAGCTCACTGCTGACATATAGGTGCCCCGGAGAGAACATATCTGTCAATCCTGAAAAAAAATATTTGGTACACGCAAAAGAATGATGCAAAATATGGTGATTAATTTGCCAATCACAGAAATGTATCAACGTTTTGGACCATTGGGGCCTTTATCAAGGTTTATCAGCACTAAAGCTGTCAGGGACACTGGTGCTGCGGAGCTTGTCGCGCTGGGGTAACTCCATGCTGTCATTCTCCTACCGGGACAGCCGACGGCCATCCGTGTGACTCTCCCCTGAAAATGAGTGAATATATTCTAGAATGTATGTAGATGTAATAATGTGTTTGTGCTGTCCTGTGAAATCGCTAGTGATCAGGAGGGGAGCGCAGGGCCCTAGTGACATCGAAGCCAAGTGTGCTCCCTCCATAACCCTACTATATTATTTGTGAACTAGGCAAAGATGTAAGCAACGTATAAGAGGCAGCAGGATGCATATTAATTAAATCAGTATTAACTAATAAACATAAATACAGGAATATTTTAGCAACGTTCTCCTCTCTTATAGGTCATTGCGATAACATGCTGTATTGGAATGTGGATTCCTAGGAGTACAATGTTTACAGATTTTACTGCTTCGGTGTAAGTGTTAGAAGTATTATTACGTATATTAATAATTAACCCTTAGTGCCGCCCGCCATACACTTTATGGTATCCATGTGCTGTCATTGTATGGTGCGGGCTCAGGAACTGAGCGTGCTCTAGGCAGTGAGAGCTCTAACTGTGCTATGTTCAGCAGCTGACATTTAGTGATGCTATTGGAGGCAGCTAGCTCCAATCATATCCATTTAACCTGTTAAATGCCACTGTCAAGTGTGACAATAGCATTTAACAGGTTTAACAGGTTTCAAAATGGCATCTATCACTTTTGGGATTTTGAGGTTGCCATGGCAGCTGGGGGTTTTCTGAAGGCCCACCTATGTCTGTTATGTGAGACCTCCTATAAATCCCAGTATGACGCTAGGCTTAATAGATTATTGTCATTTTTTCACATCAATACACTGCGATAGTATATGCTACCAAGCAGTCACAGATTCAAATCCCCTAAGCAGACTAACTACAAAAGGAAAAAAATAATTAAAATGTATATAAAGAAAAACAAACCCAAATATAAGCTTAAATCACTGCCCTTTTCCCAAAGATGAACAGCAAAATATAAAAAGTAAAAAGAAAAATAACATTTAGTATTGCTGCTTGTGTAACTGTTTGAACTAATAAATTATGTAAATATTTATTCTTAACAGTGGACCCCAAATGGGAAAAGTCACATCTTATCTAATCCATTTTTGGCTAAGTTCGCATGTCATTTACTGATCCGTTAGAACGGATCCAGCGGCAATCTGTTTTGCAAAAATCGCATTGCCATCCGTTTTCTTCCATTTGTAACAGATCTAATAAGTGGATCCAGTAAGCAAACAACGGATTCTTTACAAATGGAAGAAAAACTGAAGGCAAATTAATGGATTCGCTTTCCATAGACTTCAATGTTAAAAAAACAGATCCATCAGAATCAGTGTTATAAAAATGGACTAAGGGCAGAGACACACTAGCGATTTAAAAATCAGTTTGATTTTGATGCAGTAGAATCGGAAAAACGTAATGCAATCACAATCATGTGAGTGTCATGCGTTTTTTGCGTGAGTACAAGATTTTGGTCTTACAGATGCGCCTTTTCTGGGGTGGCTGAGGGCAGATGTTTTTAGCCGGGGGGGGGCAATATCCATGGTCCCTTCCTAGGCTATTAATATCTGCCCTCAGTCACTGGATTTCCCTCTCTGGCGCAGAAAATTGCACGGGAACCCACACAATTTTTTCCCATGAATACATTATTTTATTAAATACCTACAGGTCCCAAGTCTTACCCACATATACTACTAACACTATTAGTCACTGACATACTGTATATAAATATAAGTGTTCTGCAATGGCTTACTGTATGTAATCCATCTCTCTAATGATTTTACAAAAGCCGACAAATGTATTACCGGCTACTCTACTATGTATCTCTCTATGAAATACAAAGATATACATACTGTATTTATACAGTTAGGTCCATATATATTTGGACAGAGACAACATTTTTCTAATTTTGGTTCTAGGCATTACCACAATGAATTTTAAACAAAACAATTCAGATGCAGTTGAAGCTCATACTTTCATTTGAGGGTATCCACATTAAAATTTGATGAAGGGTTTAGGCGTTTCAGCTCCTTAACATGTGCCACCCTGTTTTTAAAGGGACCAAAAGTAATTGGACAGATTAAATAATTGTAAATAAAATGTTCATTTCTAGTACTTGGTTGAAAACCCTTTGTTGGCAATGACTGCCTGAAGTCTTGAACTCATGGACATCACCAGACGCTGTGTTTCCTCCTTTTTGATGCTCTGCCAGGCCTTCACTGCAGTGGTTTTCAGTTGCTGTTTGTTTGTGGGCCTTTCTGTCTGAAGTTTAGTCTTTAACAAGTGAAATGCATGCTCAATTGGGTTGAGATCAGGTGACTGACTTGGCCATTTAAGAATATTCCACTTCTTTGCTTTAATAAACTCCTGGGTTGTTTTGGCTTTATGTTTTGGGTCATTGTTCATCTGTAGTATGAAACGACGACCAATCAGTTTGGCTGTATTTGGCTGGATCTGAGCACACAGTATGGCTCTGAATACCTCAGAATTCATTCGGCTGCTTCTGTCCTGTGTCACATCATCAATAAACACTAGTAACCCAGTGCCACTGGCAGCCATGCATGCCCAAGCCATCACACTGCCTCCGCCGTGTTTTAAAGATGATGTGGTATGCTTTGGATCATGAGCTGTACCACGCCTTCGCCATACTTTTCTCTTTCCATCATTCTGGTAGAGGTTGATCTTGGTTTCATCTGTCCAAAGAATGTTCTTCCAGAACTGTGCTGGCTTTTTTAGATGTTTTTAAGCAAAGTCCAGTCTAGCCTTTTTATTCTTGATGCTTATGAGTGGCTTGCACCGTGCAGTGAACCCTCTGTATTTACTTTCATGGAGTCTTCTCTTTATGGTAGATTTGGACATTGATACGCCTACCTCCTGAAGAGTGTTGTTCACTTGGTTGGCTGTTGTGAAGGGGTTTCTCTTCACCATGGAGATTATTCTGTGATCATCCACCACTGTTGTCTTCCGTTGGCGCCCAGGTCTTTTTGCATTGATGAGTTCACCAGTGCTTTCTTTCTTTCTCAGGATGTACCAAACTGCAATTTCTCGGATGGGTTTTTTCTGTTTTTGCAGCTTAAGGATGGCTTTTTTCACCTGCATGGAGAGCTCCTTTGACCGCTTGTTTCCTTCACAGCAAATCCTTCCAAATGCAAGCACCACACCTCAAATCAACTCCAGGCCTTTTATTTGCTTAATTAAGAATGACATAACGAAGGGATTGCCCACACCTGTCCATGAAATAGCCTTGGAGTCAATTGTCCAATTACTTTTGGTCTCTTTAAAAACAGGGTGGTACATGTTAAGGAGCTGAAACTCATAAACCCTTCATGCAATTTTAATGTGGATACCCTCAAATGAAAGCTGAAAGTCTGAACTTCATCTGCATCTGTATTGTTTTGTTTAAAAGTCATTGTGGTAATGTCTAGAACCAAAATTAGAAAAATGTTGTCTCTGTCACAGTATTGACACCCCTGCAATTCTGTCAGATAATACTCAGTTTCTTCCTGAAAATGATTGCAAACACAAATTCTTTGTTTTTATTATCTTCATTTAATTTGTCTTAAATGAAAAAACACAAAAAGAATTGTCCTAAAGCCAAATTGGATATAATTCCACACCAAACATAAAAAAGAGGGTGAACAAAAGTATTGGCACTGTTTGAAAAATCATGTGATGTGATGCTTCTCTAATTTGTGTAATTAACAGCACCTGTAACTTACCTGTGGCACCTAACAGGTGTTGGCAATAACTAAATCACACTTGCAGCCAGTTGAAAGAAAAGAAAGAAGACCAAAGAACTGTCTGAGGACTTGAGAAACCGAATTGTGAGGAAGCATGAGCAATCTCAAGGCTACAAGTCCATCTCCAAAGACCTGAATGTTCCTGTGTCTACCGTACGCAGTGTCATCAAGACGTTTAAAGCCCATGGCACTGTGGCTAACCTCCCTAGATGTGGACAGAAAAGAAAAATTGACAAGAGATTTCAACGCAAGATTGTGCGGATGTTGGATAAAGAACCTCGACTATCATCCCAACAAGTTCAAGCTGCCCTGCAGTCCGAGGGTACAACAGTGTCAACCCGTACTATCCGTCGGCGTCTGAATGAAAAGGGACTGTATGGTAGGAGACCCAGGAAGACCCCACTTCTTACCCCAAGACATAAAAAAGCCAGGCTGGAGTTTGCCAAAACTTACCTGAAAAGGCCTAAAACATTTTGGAAGAATGTTCTCTGGTTAGATGAGACAAAGGTAAAACTTTTTGGGCAAAGGCATCAACATAGAGTTTACAGGAGAAAAAAAGAGGCATTCAAAGAAAAAACACGGTCCCTACAGTCAAACATGGCGGAGGTTCCCTGATGTTTTGGGGTTGCTTTGATGCCTCTGGCACTGGACTGCTTGACCGTGTGCATGGCGTTATGAAGTCTGAAGACTACCAACAAATTTTGCAGCATAATGTAGGGCCCAGTGTGAGAAAGCTGGGTCTCCCTCAGAGGTCATGGGTCTTCCAGCAGGACAATGACCCAAAACGCACTTCAAAAAGCACTAGAAAATGGTTTGAGAGAAAGCACTGGAGACTTCTAAGGTGGCCAGCAATGAGTCCAGACCTGAATCCCATAGAACACCTGTGGAGAGATCTAAAAATGGCAGTTTGGAGAAGGCACCCTTCAAATATCAGGGACCTGGAGCAGTTTGTCAAAGAAGAATGGTCTAAAATTCCAGCAGAGCATTGTAAGAAACTCATTAATGGTTACCGGAAGCGGTTGGTCGCAGTTATCTTGGCTAAAGATTGTGCAACCAAGTATTAGGCTGAGGGTGCCAATACTTTTGTCTGGCCCATTTTTGGAGTTTTGTGTGAAATGATCAATGTTTTGCTTTTTGCTTCTTGCTTCATTCTCTTTTGTGTTTTTTAATTTAAGACAAATTAAATGAAGATAATAATACCAAAGAATTTGTGATTGCAATCATTTTCAGGAAGAAACTGAGTATTATCTGACAGAATTGCAGGGGTGTCAATACTTTTGGCCACAACTGTATATGGACCTAACTGTATATATATGTGTGTGATCCTTGCAAGCTGGAAAAAAAACGCAGATGACTACACCATCATATACACCATCATAGATTAACATTGGTACGAATTCAGTCCAATTTTTTATCGGATTGAATTAGTCCGATTTCATTGCAAGTGAAGCCCTAAAAGGCTGTGTCTTCTGAACTTTTTTGCCAACGGATTACTGCTGGATCCATTCTAATGGATCATTACTGGATATGTGACCATAGTCTTGAAGTGAAAATGCCCTGGATCCCACTTCGGCAAACAGAGCAAATTTCTGTGCTGAGACCCATAAAACAGGTTCTCTTTCATGTTCATATGTCCTAAAAAGATGGTATTTTGATGTTAACTGTTTGTAGTAAATATTATGAATAATCAGTATGGCCATATTTGCAACTTCCACAGTACCAGTCTGACAACATTTCTCTTTGGCACGGCCAAGTCTTATCACCCATTGTCCCTGCATAGCTGGGATTTACCATGCTGCCACCATTTCTATATGTGATGTTGGACATTCACTTGCTTAGAATAACTAGGGGCTATTAAGACACCATAATGTGAGTTTTCTCCTCTCTCTTAGGTTTCTGTCTGTCCTCATACACAAATTTCAGCTGATGCTAGTGAGTGAAAGTGGCGGTAGCAGAGCGTTCCTCGCAAAGTATGCCGACACAAAGCTTGAGCTTTCCACTGGACCGCTGTGCTGCTGCTGTGTGTGCTTTCCGAGAAAAAATATTCACAGGTTGGTGTACAAGGTGTTAATACCTACCCTTCCCCGACTCTGTTATCACAGAAGATAATCTGCTCGGCTGGCTGTACACACATAGATTTTGATATGTTATCTGATTATTATAATACACATGATATATACATGGATTTTGCATGACAGTTTTTCTAGTAGCCACTGACTTTTTTACAGCAATGATAGGAATCAGTAGGCCATTGTTCCCTCTACAGGAGACCTAAAACACGTTAGAAAAATGTTGGCCAATCCCAATGGCAAGGCATCTCAATATTAGCCCCGATGGCAAGGCATCTCAACATTAGCCCGGATGGCAAAGCATCTCAACATTAGCCCCAATAGCAAAGCATCTCAATATTAGCCCTGATGGCAAGGCATCTCAACATTAGCCCAATAGCAAGGCATCTCCACATTAGCCCCGATGGCAAAGCATCTCAACATTAGCCCCAATAGCAAAGCATCTCAACATTAGCCCCAATAGCAAGGCATCTCAACATTAGCCCTCATGGCAAGGCATCTCAACATTACCTCCCATGGCAAGGTATTTCAACATTAGCCCCCATGGCAAGGCATCTCAACATTAGCCCTGATGGCAAGGCATCTCAACATTAGCCCCAATGGCAAGGCATCTCAACTTGAGCCCCAATAGCAAAGCATCTCAACATTAGCCCCAATAGCAAGGCATCTCAACATTAGCCCTCATGGCAAGACATTTCAACATTAGCCCCATCACAAGGCATCTCAACATTAGCTCCCATGGCAAGGCATCTCAACATTAGCCCCGATGTCAAGGCATCTCAACATTAGCCCCAATGGCAAGGCATCTCAAATTTAGCCCTGATGGCAAGGCATCTCAACTTTAGCCCCGATGGCAAGGCATCTCAACATTAGCCATCCTTTGTTTCAATGGGAGTAAAGCTTCTGTCTCAGGTGTATGGAAGCTTCTTTTCCCCTCTCTCCACTGAGAATACATGCATGCTCATTTAAGCCAAGCAAGCTTGTATATGAGTGAAAAAGGGTTAGCGTTAGGAGGAATAGCTGTCTGCCACATATTTGTTCAAGTTGTATGGGCACCTTAAAACAAGTTAGTTGAATCAGATTGCATAATTTGAAATGGTATTGTCTACTGAAATTATCCAAGAGAAAAATCTTGATATTATCAACAATATAAGAGACATTGAACAGATGACACTGATGTTTGGTATTTTTTTTCTCTGATTTTACTGATTTAAAATTAAGTACTCCATTTTTCCTAAAAACAAATCCAGTTTTATAAATATACAGTGGGTATGGAAAGTTTTCAGACCCCTTTAAATTTTTCACTCTTTGTTTCTTTACAGCGATTTGGTAATTTCAAAAAAGTTCTTTTTTTTCTCATTAATGTACATTCTGCACCCCATCTTGACTGAAAAAAACAGAAATATAGACATTTTTGCAAATTTATTAAAAAAGAAAAGACTAAATATCACATGGTCATAAGTATTCAGACCCTTTGCTCAGACACTCATATTTATGTCACATGCTGTCCATTTCCTTGTGATCCTCCTTGAGATGGTTCTACTCCTTTATTGGAGTCCAGCTGTGTTTAATTAAACTGTTAGGACTTGATTTGGAAGTGCACACACCTGTCTATATAAGACCTCACAGTTCACAGTGCATGTCAGACCAAATGAGAATCATGAGGTCAAAGGAGCTGGCCAAGGTGCTCAGAGACAGAATTGTGGCAAGGCACACATCTGGCCAAGGTTGCAAAAGAATTTCTGCAGTACTCAACGTTCCTAATAGCACATTGGCCTCCATAATCCTTAAATGGAAGTTTTGAACCACCAGAAGTCTTTCTAGACCTGGCTGTCCAGCCAAACTGAGCAATAGTGGGAGAAGAGCCTTGGTGAGAGAGGTAAAGAAGTACCCCAAGATCACTGTGGCTGAGCTCCACAGATGCAGTAGGGAGTTGGGAGAAAGTTCCACAAAGTCAACTATCCCTGCAGCCCTCCACTAGTTGGGCCTTTATGGCAGAGTGGCCTGATGGAAGCCTCTCCTCAGTGCAAGACATATGAAAGCCCGCATAGAGTTTGCTAAAAACACATGAAAGGACTCCCATACTATGAGAAATAAGATTCTCTGGTCTGATGAGACAAAGATAGACATTTTTAGTGATAATTCTAAGCGGTATGTGTGGAGAAAACCAGGCACTGCTCACCAGCTGCCCATTACAATCCCAACAGTGAAACATGGGGGTGGCACCATCATGCTATGTGGGTGTTTTTCAGCCGCAGGGACAGGATGACTGATTGCCATTGAAGGAAACATGAATGCGGCAAAGTACATAGATATTCTGGATGAAAACCTCTTCCAGAGTGCTCTGGACCTCAAACTTGGCCAAAGGTTCGCAAGACAATGACCCTAAGCACACAGCTAAAATATCAAAGGAGTGGCTTCGGAACAACTCTGTGACCATTCTTGATTGGCACAGCCATAGCCCTGACCTAAACCCAATTGAGCATCTCTGGAGAGACCTGAAAATGGCTGTCCACCAATGTTCACCATCCAACCTGATGGAACTGGAGAGGATCTGCAAGGAAGAATGGCAGAGGATCCCCAAATCCAGGTGTGAAAAACTTGTTGCATCATTCCCAAGAAGACTCATGGCTGTACTAGTTCAAAAGGGTCCTTCTATTCAATACTGAGCAAAGGGTCTGAATACTTATGACCATGTGATATTTCAGTTTTTCGTTTTTAATAAATTTGCAAAAATGTCTACATTTCTGAGGTTTTTTTCAGTCAAGATGGGATGCAGTATTGTGAAAAAAATAACATTTTTGAATTTACCAAATGGCTGCAATAAAACAAATAGTGAAAAATTGAAAGGGGTCTTAATACTTTCTGTACCCACTGTATATAATGTGTGCAATGTATAACAGAAATGGTATAGAATCATTCAAACTTAATGTGTCAGAAATTCTCTTGATATCGATGCAAAATTATAAGATATGAATTATCAACATAAAGCAAAAAAACAAATATTACGATATAATATTTTGATTTGTTTTCCATTTTTTCAGTCGTACTTTATTTATTCTGAAGTTGGGAACCTTTCAGTTTGCCTTGTTGAGGCCAATATTTATGTTTTTGTCAGTTGTACTTTGGACTAATGGAACATACGCCATTGGTGATGTAAGTATTGTACTGTTACTGGATGTACAATGTTCATCTACTTCTTTAGGACAGAGCACACAAAAAGAGATGAGTATGACTGAGTAAAGAAGGTGGAACACAAGGTGGGATTGGACGACAGTATAATGTGTATGAGGACGTCTTGACTCTCTCCCCCCAACATATGATGTCAGAGTAGAGAAGAACCTAATACATTGTAATTCCAAAGCTGTTCCTTTTGTTCTCGATGGAGTTAAGCTTCTTTCCAAGGAGTCTGGCAGTAGGTTTCTAAAAGAAAAATCAGGAACTCTTTGCAGTGGTGAGCGCTCCTGTGTATGGGTAAGTTGGACTAGATAGCTGTCAGTCAAACAATTGGACGCCAGCTGTCTAATGTGGACAAGTATGGCAACTACCTGCACCATCAAAAGACAATAAAGATGTCTGATTTAAGCCATGTGCATGAGAACAATGACAAATGTGTCTGTTTATCATGTTGCAAACCCTCCTTTAGCTGCTTGTTCCCTTCCTTCATAAATCTTAGACTGTCCGGGTCCAGGTGGTGGTTGAAATTAGGCAATCTGGGAAATTTTGCTTTATTTTAGTGTCATGATGAAGTCACTAAAGGTTCAAAAGGGTCCTGGATGCCCATGTTGAATGTAAAAATATTACAAATTACATGTACTAGATTACTAGATATGGGTCATTGATCCAAGGATTACTTCTGAATACCATATTTTTAGTATGCAATAAAATGTTCCCTAAGAGAGAGAAAAAAATGGGGAGTTTCCTTCCATTGGGTTACAGAATTGTAGGCTGAGCTGCATGGAAAAATATTATTCTTAGCCTTATATAAAGAATCAGGATACATGGATTTCAAGTGCGCTGCTGATTTAACGAACGGATCCGAAGACAAATTAATATAAGTTGATTTATTGTCAAAGTGTTTCAGAGTCAAATTTGACTCCTTCCTCAGGACAACCACGTAAGATTTGACTTTGAAACGCGTTGACAATAAACCACCGTATTAATTTAAATCAGCAGCATACTTGAAGACCATATATCATAGAATCATAGAATGGTAGAGTTGGAAGGGACCTCCTGGGTCATCTGGTCCAACCCCCTGCTCAAAGCAGGATTCACTAAATCATCCCGGACAGATGTCTGTCCAGCCTCTGTTTGAAGACTTCCATAGAAGAAGAACTTATTACCTCTCGTAGCAGCCTGTTCCACTCATTGATCACCCTAACTGTCAAAAAGTTTTTTCGAATATCTAAGGCTAGTTTCACACTAGCGTTTCTTGGAGCTGCGTCGGGCTGCGCCCAGCCGCTGCTAAGCTCCGCCCACAGCCGCGCCTCCTCCTGTTAGCTCCGCCTATGGGTGCATGACGCTGCATGCGACCTGCGCACCCTATCTTTAGCATTGGGTACGCAGGCCGTGCGCAGGTATGCGTTTTCCAGTGCATGCGTCCATTTGACGGTGCGCCGACCTGCGCCAAATGCACCGTGTTGCATTTTGGTGCTGGAACTAGCCTAATCTGTTTCTCCTCCCATTCAATTTCATTCCATTGCTTCTAGTCTTTCCTTGTGCAAATGAGAATAGAGATGATCCTTCTACAATGTGACAGCCCTTCAGATATTTGTAGACAGCTATTAAGTCAGTCTTCTTTTTTGCAAGCTAAACATTCCCAAATCCTGTAACCGTTCCTCATAAGACAAGGTTTACCATTCTGGTCATTCTTCTCTGAACTTGCTCCAGTTTGTTGATGTGTTTTTTAAAATGTGGTGCCCAAAACTGGACACAGTATTCCAGATGAGGTCTGACCAAAGAGGAGTAGAGGGCAATAATGACTTCACATGATCTAGAGACTGTATGCTTCTGTTAATACATCCCAGAATTGCATTTGCCGTTTTTGCTGCTCCATCACACTGTTAACTCATGTTCAGTTTATGATCTATTAGTATACCCAAGTCTTTTTCACATGGGCTGTTGCTTAGCCCTATACCGCCCATTCTGTATATGTTTTTATAATTTTTATTTCCCAGATGTAGTACTGATTGTAGAAACTTCACACGAGACCTCAAGCAGCTTGGACTGTGTGCCTCTCCACTCTTCCTCCAGACTCTGGGACCTTGATTTCCAAGGTCTAGTGTGATGTATCCACAATCGATGATGGTGTTGGGAGCCATGTCATCTGCTGGTGTAGGTCCACTGTGTTTTATCAAGACAAAAGTCAACGCATCCATCCATCTACCAGGAAATTTTAGAGCACTTCATGCTTTCCTCTGACAACAAGCTTTGTGTAGATGAACATTTCATTCTCCAGCAGGACATGGCACCTGTCCACACTGCCAAAAGTACCAATGCCTGGTTTAAAAACAACAGTATCACTGTGCTTGATTGGCCAGCAAACTCACCTGACCTTAACCCCATAAAGAATCTATGAGGTATTGTCAAGAGGAAGATGAGAGACACCAGACACAACAAAGCAGACAAGCTGAAGGCTGCAATCAAAGCAACCTGGGCTTCCATAACACCTCAGCAGTGCCACAGGCTGATCGACTCCATGCCACGCCGCATTGATGCATTAATTGATACAAAAGGAGCCCCGACCAAGTATTGAGGGCATTTACTGAACATACATTTCAGTAGGCCAACATTTCAGATTTTAAAATCATTTTTCAAGCTGGTGTTATAAAGTATTCTAATTTACTGAGATAATGACTTTTGGGTTTTCATTGGCTGTAAGCCATAATCATCAACATTATCAGAAATAACAGGCTGATCGCCTCCATGCCATGCCACATTACATAGTAACATAGTTATGAAGGTTGAATTAAGAATTTAAGTCCATCTAGTTCAACCCATATCCTATCCTAACTTGCCCTAACATGTTGATTCAGAGGAAGGCAAAAAAAACCCATGTAGCAAACAGTAAGCTTCACATTGGGGAAAAAAATTCCTTCCCGACTCCACATACGGCAATCAGACTAGCTCCCTGGATCAACGCAATATTAAGGAAACTAGGGTATATACCCTGTAATATTATACTTTTCAAGAAAGGCATCCAGTCCCTTCTTAAATTTTATTAGGGAATCACTCATTACATATGGCAGAGAGTTCCATAGTCTCACTACTCTTACAGTAAAGAATCCGCGTCTGTGAGTATGGTTAAACCTTCTTTCCTCCAGACATAGAGGATGCCCCCTTGTCCCTGTCACAGGTCTAAGAGTAAAAAGATCATTAGAAAGGTCTTGGTATTGTCCCCGCATATATTTATACATTGTAATAAGATCACCCCTAAGCCTTCGATTCTCCAAACTAAATAACCCCAAGTGTAATAACCTGTCTTGGTATTGCAGACCTCCTAGTTCCCTAATAACCTTGGTCACTCTTCTCTGCACCCGCTCCAGTTCAGCTATGTCTTTCTTATACACCGGAGACCAGAACTGTACACAGTATTCTAAGAGTGGTCGCACTAGTGACTTATATAGAGGTAAAATTATGTTCTCCTCATGAGCATCTATGCCTCTTTTAATGCATCCCATTATTTTATTTGCCTTTGCAGCAGCTGCCTGACACTGGCCACTAAATGTGAGTTTGTCATCCACCCATACACCCAGGTCTTTTTCAGTGACAGTTTTGCCCAGTGTTTTACAATTAAGCACATAATTATACATCTTGTTCATTCTACCCAAGTGCATGACCTCATTAAAGCTCATTTGCCATTTATCAGCCCAAGCTTCTAGTTTACATAAATCCTCCTGTAATATAAAATTGTCCTCCTCTGTATTGATTACCCTGCAGAGTTTAGTGTCATCTGCAAATATTGAAATTCTACTCTCTATGTCCCCTACAAGGTCATTAATAAATATGTTAAAAAGAAGCGCGGGCCCAAAACTGACCCTTGTGGTACCCCACTGCTAACCGTACCTAGTCCGAGTGTGCTCCATTAATAACCACCCTTTGTTTCCTATCCCTGAGCCAGCTCTTAACCCACCTACACTTATTTTCCCCTATCCCCATTGTTCTCATTTTATGTATCAACCTTTTGTGTGGCACCTTATCGAAAGCTTTTGAAAAGTCCATGTACACCACGTCCACTGCATTCCCTTGGTCCAGTGCAGTAATTGATGCAAAAGGAGCCCCAACCAAGTATTGAGTGCATTTACTGAACATACAGTACATTTCAGTAGGCCAACATTTCGGATTTTAAAATAATTTTTTCAAGCTGGGGTTATAAAGTATTCTAATTTACTGAGATAATGAATTTGGGGTTTTCATTGGCTGTAAGCCATAATCATCAACATTAACAGAAATAAACACATGAAATAGATCACTCTGTTTGTAATGACTCTATATAATATATGGGTTCAAATTTTGTATTGAAAAACTGAAATAAATTAAACTTTTTGCTGATATTTTAATTTTGTAAGATGCAGGGGTATTCCAAGGGCCTTTGATGGTTTAAACAGTCATTCTGTACTGAAAAATACTGTCGCGCATTAGCTGATTACATGAGCGGTTTACTTTGAGGAAATGTGACCCTCTATAAAGCTCTTTTATTCTAAAAATCAGTGGTCATTCCAGAATAAAGTTCAGTGATGAGAATGTGATGTTATCTATGATATATTAATTCCTTTTTTACTTCATTTATTCTTTAGGATGATCACTTGCATTCTTAAACTATCATACTCTGCACTCTCTATCTATGATTTCATCAGAGATACTGGAAAGTTGTTTTTCCATTAAATATGGCATGAATGTCACTCTAGACCAGTGTTCCCCAACTCCGGTCCTCAAGAGCAACCATCAGGTCATGTTTTCAGGATTTCCTTAACCTGCACAGGCAGGAATTCCATCACCTGCGAAATACCAAGGAAATCCTGAAAACATGACCTGTTGGGGAACACTGCTCTAGATGCTAATATACACATGGTCAAAATTTTTGGTACCCCTTAAATGACAGAAAAATCCACAATGGTCACAGAAATAACTTGAATCTGACAAAAGTAATAATAAATCAAAAATCTATCAAAATTAACAAATGGTAGTCAGACATTGCTTTTCAACCATGCTTCCACAGAATTAAAAAAAAATAAATAAAATTCATGAAATAGGCCTGGACAGGAATGATGGTACCCCTGAAAATAATGTGACAAAAGGGACATGTTAAATCGCGTTGTGTCCACTATTTAGCATCACAGGTGTCTACAATCAGTGAGTGGCCTGTATAGAGGGCTAGATACTCACTGTGCTGTTTGGTGACATGGTGTGTATCACACTCAACATGGACCAGAGGAAGAGAAGGAAAGAGTTGTCTCAGGAGATTAGAAAGAAAATTATAGACAAAGATGGTAAAGGTAAAAGTTATAAGACCTTCTCCAATCAGCTTGATGTTCCTATGACTACAGTTGCAGATATATATTGCAGAAATTTAAGCTCCAATGGACTGTAGCCAACCTCCCTGGACGTGACCGCAGGAGGAAAATTGATGACAAATCAAAGAGAGAGATAATACGAATGGTAACAAAGGAGCCCAGAAATTTTTTTTAAACAGATTAAAGGTGAACTTCAGGATCAAGGAACATCAGTGTCAGATTACACCATCCATCGTTCTATGAGCCAAAGTGGACTTCATGGGAGACGACTAAGGAGGACACCATTGTTGAAAATGGAAAAAAAAATCATTAAAAGGCCAGACAGGAATTTGCCAAACTTCATGTTGACAAGCCACAAAGCCTCTGGGAGAATGTCCTATGGACAGATGAGACAATAATGGAACTTTAAGGCAAGGCACATCAGCTCTATGTTCACAGATGGAAAAATGAAGCATATCACGAAAAGAACACTGTCCCTACTGTGAAACATGGAGGAGACTCTGTTATGTTCTTGGGCTCCTTTGCTGCATCTGGCACAGGGTATCTAAAATCTGTTCAGGGTACAATGAAATCTCAATACTATCAAGGGATTCTAGAGAGAAATGTGCTGCCTGCCCAGTGCCAGAAAGCTTGGCCTCAGTCTCAAGTCATGGGTCTTGCAACAGGATAATAACTCAAAACACACAGCTAAAAACACCCAAGAATGGCTAAGAGGAAAACAATGGACTATTCTGAAATGGCATTCTATGTGCCCTGACCTAAATCCTATTGAGCATCTTTGGAAAGAGCTGAAACATGCCGTCTGGAAAAGGCAACCTTCAAACACGAGACAACTGGAGCAGTTTGCTCTTGAGGAGTGGGCCAAAATACCTGTCGAGAGGTGCAGAAGTCTCATTGACAGTTACAGGAATCATTTGATTGCAGTGATTGCCTCAAAAAGTTGTGCACCAAAATATTAAGTTAAGGGTACCATCATTTTTGTCCAGGCCTATTTCACGAGTTTCATTTCTTTTTTAATTCTATGGAAGCATTGTTGAAAAGCAATGTCTGACTTTCATTTGTTCATTTTCATAGATTTTTGATGTATTACTTTTGTCAGATTCAAGCTATTTCTGTGACCATTGTGTGTATTTCTATCACAGAAAAACAGTCTGTTATTAAAAAAAATGAAAAAACTAGTCAATATTATGTCAGTCTATGGACAGTTGAATTAGCACTACAATAGAGACTTATACAATGCATACAGCTCCTTCAAGAAAAGATCTAGCTTAAAGGGAATCTGTCAGTAGGTTTTTGTTATGTAATCTGAGGGCAGCATGAGTTAGGTGCTGAGACACTGATTTCAGAGATGTGTCACTTATTAGGCTGTGTGCTGTTGTTTCAATACAATGAGTGTTTTTTCAGCAGAAGAATATCATTGCCGGACTAGGTGGCCATGTGCATCCTGGTCCAACCACGCCCCCAGAACTGATTAGCAGCTTACTATTGCTACACATTGTAGACAGGAAGCTGCTAATCAGGGGTGTGTGGGCGGAGTTAGCTTTCTGAACTCTGCTACATGCTACATCTAAAAACTCTGGTTGTATCCCAATGGCTGCACCCAGTAAACTAAGTGATACATTGCTAGAATCAGGATTTCTTTCTCTATACTCTACTGCTCTCAGAGGAGATAACAAAAACTCAGTGACAGATTCCCTTTAATCAATGTCATATCAACATGCAATAACGTAGTACAACATGACCTCTGTTAATGACTGTGCTCTGGTCTTTTGCAGGCACGTGCAGAATCTTCTACAATTTATATTAATATAATTGTTGGTGTGATCACTATTGTTGCACTCTGGGCTGTGGGAATCATGTTTAATCTCGTCAGACCTTCCTTAGTGGACAGAAATATTATTCCAAAATTTATTTGTTACCAGGTAAGATATCAAATTATTATACTTTTTTAACTTGCATAACTGTGACTATAAGGGTGTGTGCACACGTTGCGGTTTTAGCTGCGGATACACAGCGGATTTGGTCCTGCGGATCCGCAGCAGTTTCCATGCGGTTTACAGTACCATGTAAACCTATGGAAAACCAAATCCGCTATGCACATGCTGTGGAAAATTCCGCTCAGATTTGCTGCGGTTTATTTTCTGCAGCATGTTACTTCTTTTTTGCGGAACCGCAGCTGTACTGTACGTTCCGGGACGTACAAATCTCTCTCTCGCCAAGAGATGCGGATTCTATGCAGAAAAAGCCGCAGACTAATCCGCAACGTGTGCACACACCCTAAAGGCCCCGTCACACACAGCGATCTCGCCAGCGAGATCGCTGATTTTGTGACGCCACAGCGATCTCGCCAGCGATATCGCTGAGTGACATGGATCAGCGACCGCCCCCCCCACCCGCCGGGTATCGCTGATCGTGCTCGATCGTCCTGGGCCATTTTTTTGATCATTGGTCTCCCGCTGGCCAGCGCACATCGCTGCGTGTGGCAGCCTGACACCAGCGATCAGCGATGCTGACGCTGGTTTCCAATGTAAACAGCGATATCTAAGAGCCGTGCGGCTCTTAGATAACCGCTGTTTACCCTGGAAACCAGCGTGCACATTAACACACATTAACACAAGTGCTGCCATTGCAACAGTATGGACAAAAGTACTGGACTCGTTTCTCATGATGAATCCACTAAAATATATAGGTTTTGGTACATGATGTAAATAAAAGCCCCTTTAATTCTACATCTTTATTTAGTTATTTATATTAATTGTATGATCCAAATGATTTAAATTCTGCAATTAATCCAGGAGAAACGTAGCGATTCAGCCTGAGCGGATAGTGGATAACCCTTAATAAACAGTATTGGCAACCTAATATGTGGCCATATTAAATTATTCTATGCAACGAAAAAAGGCCTATGAATTTGGCTTTATAATAGGAATAAGCAAACCCGACTGTCAAAGTTAGGGGTCCGTACCGAACACCTAGTGTCCATGCATAGACCCCAAACACGGACTTCTCCCTGAACATCCGGTGTTTCCCACGCTGTCATCTGTGTGACAGCACGAGAAACACCATCATTGGTGGACCTGGTCTATAATGAGAGTAATACTCTTATCATCAGAAGTGTGTGATGGGCTGTAACCTTTTTACCGCCGTCCACAGATGCTGCCTCATATGCTGCCATCTGAATGACAGCGTGGGAACCGCAGCGCTCTGACTGGCGGTAACGAACTTCCCACCAATCAGAGAAAGCGCTTCTCGCTGTGTCATAAAGATGACAGCGTGGGAAACACTGGATGTTCGGGCCCCCTTTCATTTGAATGGGGTCCAGGTTCAAGTTCGTGTTCGGGTACCGTTCTAGTACCCGAACCAAACTTTTTTAAAATGTTCAGCAGAACCTATCAGACCCAAGCATTCATGGGTTCGTCCATCACTTCTTGATACCCTTCGAGATTATATCTAAGAGTGATGAAGGCTATGTTCACACCACATGTTTGCTTATGTTTTATGTCTATGCCAGTAAAGCTATCACCAAACACAGTAAATATGTCTAAAAGGTTTTTTGGCTAGTTGGAATCAAATATTGACTTTTACTTGGCTGGCACATGCTAATTTTCTGAAGAAAAAAAAATAGAATACTGTAGTAGACTAGATTTCACATACCTCAATAAAAAATATCCATTAAATTAATGTTTTTTATTTGGAAGTCTATGGATGAATGCCAATGTTAGACAGTTTTCTTTTAACATATACTTTAGGAGCTTTTCTAAGGGCTCATTCAGAAATCCGTGGATCTTGGTCTGATCTCGGATCACAATGTACAAACTGGCTGCAAATCTCCCAAGCACATTATGATATATATTTCTATTAGGCTGTCACCTTAAGTCAGTCCGTTCTCAGCCAGTCCATACATTGTCATCCGAGATTGGATCAAGATCTACAAATGTCTGAATGAGTCTTTAGAGTACACAATCAACAGAGGCTATAAAACTTGGAGTGGACACAGTAAAAATTTGGACTCTTGCAATATGTAGGCTTAACATTTCATCACATAAAAAATGAATCTGATTCCTTAGCATCATAAACACTTGTATGTAATTATGTGCAACTAAGAGTCCCAAAAGCAAATGAAAAACTATATATACTCCAGCTGCAAACATATAGAAATAATCATGAAAATAGTATAAATCCAATTACTTTATTAATCCAATATACAAAAATGCAAATTGTCGAGAAAAAAGCTAAATAAAACACCATTAAAAAAAATTAAAACTTATTGAAGAGTGTACTTATCAGTTTACAGGCTTAATACAAGTTGAACAATAAAGTTTCTGAAAATAATTAATATTATAGACGGTAATAAATGTAAGTAAGAGCAACAGGACCACTTCATAAAAAAATTATACAACAGTTCAAGACAATATCAATTTATACATAAACACAATCAGACCCCATAAACCAACTGACCATCCTAAATATAGGCCCATACCAACAATAAGCTGTATCTGCCAAACATCACATTGGCCAATGCACGTTTCACGAGCTACTTTATCAGGGGACAATAATTTGTGTTTTTGAATTTGAATTTCAATATACAAATATATTGTGGGTCTAAAAATACAATCTACAATGTTCACAACCTTCTTTTAAACAACACATGCTAAAATGATGTAAGTCAGTAATATTATCAGAAATATTACTTACTGATAATAATGTATGTCATGGTGCCAAAACTGCTTCCCAGAATCCCTGATTAAGTGTTTTGTAAAAAAAAAAAAAAACCCAAAAGAAAAAACAACAAGACACGTTTCTTGAGAAAAAAGAGAAAGTCCCACAAGGGATCTTATGAGATTTTACAGCTGCGAGAGAAAACATGATTACCAGTCAGCTTCTGTAACATCGTAAGAAAAATTTTGGAACATATACAAATTAAGCCATCTTTTACACATTGCAAGGACTGGGGAAAATATTCAAAAGACCTAAAACATTCAAAAAGGGAATCTGCCAGAATCAGACACTCTCTGTGCAATTGTAGCCGTCAATGTTTTACTCTGAAACTGTTAGGCAACTCAAAGAGTAAATATATATACCAAGGACCTTAATGTATTGTCATGAAAAAATACCCTAAGCAAATACTTTATTGATTAAAAACCAAAAAATTGGTCAAACACCATAAACCGTGACAAAAACTAAAACAAAATGTGTTCAAACAAAACCACCTAAGGGAGAGACTAGGAATCCCTGGTGTATCCCCTAAGCTTACACCTGCCTGGCAGCGGAGTTTGGCACCCTAGGGGGGAATGTTGTGGCACCGCCGCTCAATGATGGCTTGCCCTAGGGGCCCTGATATACCCTACAGCCACTAAGGGAGACCCACTACCCGATATCTCAGGGTACCCCTTGCACTAGACATAGATACTACTACTCTAAAGAGGATCCTAGTTCCCTTTAAAAATTTTTAAAAACAACAGAACACAGTTGGCATAAGGTGGCCCAACGCGTAGTCAAACATAAAACATAGCCTTTCAGATATTGAAGACCAATGACAGCTAAGTAGAAGATGCAATACGCTGCTGTCAATCAATAAAGGCTCACACAAAATGTCTGAACATCTTGCCAGATGCATGGTGTCAAATGGAGAAAAAAGGCCTTTATAATCCAGCACCCTTATCCAGAGCTAATGGCACAGAAAGAAAATCACAATGGTCTCGCTAAAGCCTATCACTTGTGCCACAGAGATAATGTGGACACCATATTATTGAGATATTACCAGCTCATATGCAGAAAATGTTCAGACCCGTGTGAAAAAAACAGATGTTAGATACACATCACAGACTTGCAATATAGCGATACTCATCTGTGTCACCCGCCACCTGCCATGTAGTACTTAGCGTCTCAACGCGTTTCGCCTGCTTAGGCTCATCAGGAGGCCTGATACCATGATAGAATGTGTCCAAAAGTAGGTGCAGCAGCTAAAGGATACTGAAAAGACTCCCTTTTAAAACTACCGCCATCCTCATATCCTGAACTGCCCACTCACAATGCTGAGACATGGCGTCACAAATGCCCATCCCCCATACTCAGAATGCATGCCCTAGCTGGGGCGCATCGATAACCAGCAAGTCAGAAGCCCCCATATCGAGCACAGCACTGCACTCACCAATCCCACGCTGCAGCTGCAAACAGCTTCTGGGTTTCAGATGCCGCGCTCTATCGCGCCTCTGTATTGCGCATGCTCCAGATACCGATGTCATACCCGGTCTCATATTATCTGGCGCACGCGTACGCATATTATCTGGTGCACGAGATTGGGAGTCATGTGCTCAGGTCCTTCTCCTGATCTGATTGGTCCATCTCAGAGATCTGGAAGGTCCCGGAAGCACACAGCTATAAAAGGCCCACATGGCCGCTCGGCCATGCGCTAGTATAGTCTCTAGTTGCTACTGTGTGAATGATGATGGATGCATGAACCTGCGAATGACTCATTAAGATCCCCTTCCTCTGATATTACGAATGTGTATAGGGACTTAGCTTTATAGTCTGCACCAGCCATTGGCAAGCAGCAAGCCACAACAGCATCCTCCACAGTGCTAGCGTCCGACAGTGCGCCTGCTACTGGGAATTGTCGATTAGCGGCAGTGTCTGTCGCCGCACTGCAGTTTGCAGCACCTCTTGGCGTCCGCAGTTGCGACACCGCATGCACAGTAGGTCTAGACGGACTCTGACCCTCTGCCTAGGGCCCAGCTCCTGTGGCCAAAAGTATTGACACCCCTGCAATTCTGTCAGATAATACTCAGTTTCTTCCTGAAAATGATTGCAAACCCAAATTCTTTGGTATTATTATCTTCATTTAATTTGTCTTAAATGAAAAAAGACAAAAAAGAATGACGTAAAACGCAAAACATTGATCATTTCACACAAAACTCCAAAAATGGGCCAGACAAAAGTATTGGCACCCTCAGCCTAATACTTGGTTGCACAACCTTTAGCCAAAATAACTGCGACCAACCACTTCCGGTAACCATCAATGAGTTTCTTACAATGCTCTGCTGGAATTTTAGACCATTCTTCTTTGGCAAACTGCTCCAGGTCCCTGATATTTGAAGGGTGCCTTCTCCAAACTGCCATTTTTAGATCTCTCCACAGGTGTTCTATGGGATTTAGGTCTGGACTCATTGCTGGCCACCTTAGAAGTCTCCAGTGCTTTCTCTCAAACCATTTTCTAGTGCTTTTTGAAGTGTGTTTTGGGTCATTGTCCTGCTGGAAGACCCATGACCTCTGAGGGAGACCCAGATTTCTCACACTGGGCCCTAAATTATGCTGCAAAATTTGTTGGTAGGACCTGGCAACTCAACTGGTCTGTCTGTACTAAATACATTCATCAACAATTTTAATAATATTCATAGCAATTTTATAGCATCTGTTCTGAGAACTCTGTAATCCCCCCTGGAAACATAAGAATAATTTAACAGCTGGGTGTTCCCATTCTCCTCCTCAATGACGTATGTCATTGTACTGACTGCAACAATCTAATCAGTGCTGTCAGTGTCATATGTTATAGACAAAGTGGATAACAATTCGCATTTGTTAAGTTTTATTATTTCATATTCATTCATTTTCAGGAGCAATAATACAGGAATGGCAAAACAAATATTTCTAAGAAAAGATGCTTCAGCTTTCAATTCATGCAATAATACTTGTATTCACTAAAACCATATTATGTTCATGATGATCTGTTAACTTTATTCAATACCACATGACTAATTTCTTGTCTCAACATGGCTAAATCATAACCAAGGCATTAATTTTACTGCCCTGCAACAAAACTTAGACTTTCTTTTATTCAATGCTTATCTGTTACAAAGTAATGCATAAAAATCCTATACGGAACAATCATCAATTAACAGTTTCTTCCTAACATTGAATAGAAAAAAAACATTAAATAATACCTGATCAATCATCAATGTCTGTGATTCAGGCCTGGATTGGCCCACAGGGGAATATGTGAATCTCACAGTGGTCTCTTATGCAAGAGTGGCCCTCAGGCTCACTATTTGATAAGTTCTTGGCACAGTGCACTATAAACAGGTATGTCACCTGCCATCATAAGAATAAGTACCATCAAAACTGCCATATACTGTATGCCACCTCTGGGATCCTCATTTGTCAGCTGGCTGGAAGTCCACCTATTTCACATCACTGCATATATTTCAGTGTACATAGAGATAAGCAAACTTGTTCGGAAAACGTTCGCCAATCTCCAATTTGGCACACACGTTACATATTCGGATTTGTGTTCAGGTTCCTGAGCTCCTCCTAAAAAACGACAAAAGTCGGCCAAATTTTGGCAAATGACCTGAGTTCACTAAGGGCTTTTTCAGACATCAGTGTTTCTGGTAGCAGCAAGGGCCGCAAGATGTCCCGCACACATGCGCACTGATGACAAACGGATGACATCCCTGTGTCATCAGTGTGACATGTACCAGAGCCTATAATTATAGACAATGGGGAAAGCTAACCAAGCCACCAGGAAAAAGAGTAATATATTCATAAACAACCTGAGGCACAAAATTTTTTAGTTTTGCAGAAAAATATTTATTGACATGGAACATGAAAAATACAGAGTCCCCAACGTTTCGGCTAAACTAAGCCTTTATCAAGGGTTTATCTATAAAAAAGAATAACCATAACATATAATCAACATAATATGTTGGGAAACTTTTCATTGTCATACAAAATCAATTCATTAATCAGATTATACTGTATGTATATATATTTTTTGCCAACATAAATAAGAAAAAGAAATAATTCCATCCGGTAGGTGTGTCATAATTTTCTGTTAAGAAGAAAACACATCACATACGTAAGAAGCATTTCAAGGTCCTGGAGTGGCCTAGCCAGTCTCCAGATCTCAACCCTATAGAAAACCTTTGGAGGGAGTTGAAAGTCCGTGTTGCCAAGCGAAAAGCCAAAAACATCACTGCTCTAGAGGAGATCTGCATGGAGGAATGGGCCAACATACCAACAACAGTGTGTGGCAACCTTGTGAAGACTTACAGAAAACGTTTGACCTCTGTCATTGCCAACAAAGGATATATCACAAAGTATTGAGATGAAATTTTGTTTCTGACCAAATACTTATTTTCCACCATAATATGCAAATAAAATGAAAAAAAAAACAGACAATGTGATTTTCTGGATTTTTTTTTCTCAGTTTGTCTCCCATAGTTGAGGTCTACCTATGATGTAAATTACAGACGCCTCTCATCTTTTTAAGTGGTGGAACTTGCACTATTGCTGACTGACTAAATACTTTTTTGCCCCACTGTATGTAAGTATATGCGCATATATAAAAAGTAAAAATGTACGTAAAATAGCAAAAAAATAATAAGAGTAAAAAACTAGGTGGACGCCAGAATAATACCTGTATAATCATGTGTTCCATTCTTAAATGTTCTAAAGAGCAAAACAAAAAGAAGAATTCTAAGCATCAAAAATAAAGATATAGCCCAAGAAAGTAAAAGGAGGATGCCATAAACAGACCTGTATTAAATGAAAACACTAAGTACAGGGGACCACGCCGCCGTCTTGGTAGGAAGGAATGTGTACCAGACGGGGAGGAGGTTAATTTATTTAAGCCACAAAGATCACCAAAATAGACTGCAGCTGTGAATTGAGTGATCACATATGTGTTAGCGCAACTCGCGCATGCGCTGTCCGCCTAGCAGGACGGAAGTGGGGAAGAAGATGAGGAAGTGTGGCAAAGCGACTCGGTATACCTATGTGTCACGTTATTTTGTCAACCGCGCATGCGCGGTGTAGCTAATCGGATGGAAATGGGGAAGAAAGATACAGGAAGTGTGGCAGAGACTAAAAGACATAGGCGCATAGCGCTATCATATCTAAGACCATAGATATCATAACATCCTAATGGTACTCATATCACTTGCGCAATATATTTCAGATAGAGTATGGCATATTAGCGAAGATAATAAGAAAATATGACATCTCTGTCAATATAGTAAAGAAATATAAAAAACAAAAAAATAGGAGAAAAAAGGACAAAGAAGAAAAACGGGAAAAAAAATATTTAGACGATAGATCTATTATGAATAATTGTTCAATACCTTGTTACAGCATATTATTAAGTCTGAAAAAAATAAATATATACGCATATATATACATATGGACATACAATGTACAAATATATCTCCATTTCTATATATAATCAAATCAAAAACACAATAAATGTACATATACACACACATACACATATATACCGTGTTTCCCCGAAAGTAAGACCCTGTCTTACATTAATTTTACCCCAAAAAGTCCCACCCTGTCTTACTTTCGGGGGAGGTCTTACATTAGCCGAAAAAAAATGACAATTTCTTTTTAACCAATAAATTAACATTTATTAACATGCTGTTATACCCCATAACAGTGCCGTATCCCACTGCACACAGCCCCACACCCCATAACAGTGCCGTATCCCACTGCACACAGCCCCACACCCCATAACAGTGCCGTATCCCACTGCACACAGCCCCACACCCCATAACAGTGCCGTATCCCACTGCACACAGCCCCACACCCCATAACAGTGCCGTATCCCACTGCACACAGCCCCACACCCCATAACAGTGCCGTATCCCACTGCACACAGCCCCATACCCTATACAGTACATGTTTCCCTACTTGGTTTTTAAATGCTGGACGTTTTCCTCTGCGGTGCGGCTGTGGGTGCGGAAGGCCTGTGCTGCAGGGAACGCTGTGCCAATCAGCAGGGAAACAGCGGTGACGTGGGGCTGGGGCGGCCAATTACAGCCCAAGCTGCTGGACCAATCAGTGCTCGAGCCGGGGGCCGGCGGTGACGTGGGGAACAGGGGCGGCCAATGAGCTGTTGAGCTGGGCGGATTGCGGGGTTAACACGGCGAGTTAACCCCATGAGCGCTGGACCCGCCCAGCTGCACCTGAGGACACCTCTGGAGCCTGGGGACCCAATGGGGGACAGCGGCGGCCCAAAGGTAAGGGCCTTACATTTCACAGCGGCCCCCAACCCTGCCTTACATTCGGGGGGAGGCCTTACATTGAAGGACCCCCCCGTAACCCCCACCCTGTCTTACTTTCGGGGGGGTCCTCCTTTCGGGGAAACAGGGTATATATATACACATAAATACACAAATACACCCAAACATAAATCAACATGTATGCACAAAAATATATACCCGTATCAAATACACGCATATATCTGTGTGCCAAATAATATATCCTAACCTAAAAAGGAATAGAGGTTAAACACCTACACTAAGATCGGCATAATTCTATAAAAAAGGGGGGGATCAATAGAAAACTATTTAGGTTAGGATATATTATTTGGCACACAGATATATGCGTGTATTTGATACGGGTATATATTTTTGTGCTTACATGTTGATTTATGTTTGGGTGTATTTGTGTATGTATATGTATGTGTATATATATATGTATATATATGTGTATGTGTGTGTATATGTACATTTATTGTGTTTTTGATTCGATTATATATAGAAATGGAGATATATTTGTACATTGTATGTCCATATGTATATATATGCGTATATATTTATTTTTTTATTTTTTTCAGACTTAATAATATGCTGTAACAAGGTATTGAACAATTATTCATAATAGATCTATCGTCTAAATATTTTTTTTCCCGTTTTTCTTCTTTGTGCTTTTTTCTCCTATTTTTTTGTTTTTATATTTCTTTACTATATTGACAGAGATGTCATATTTTCTTATTATCTTCGCTAATATGCCATACTCTATCTGAAATATATTGCGCAAGTGATATGAGTACCATTAGGATGTTATGATATCTATGGTCTTAGATATGATAGCGCTATGCGCCTATGTCTTTTAGTCTCTGCCACACTTCCTGTATCTTTCTTCCCCATTTCCGTCCGATTAGCTACACCGCGCATGCGCGGTTGACAAAATAACGTGACACATAGGTATACCGAGTCGCTTTGCCACACTTCCTCATCTTCTTCCCCACTTCCGTCCTGCTAGGCGGACAGCGCATGCGCAAGTTGCGCTAACACATGTGTGATCACTCAATTCACAGCTGCAGTCTATTTTGGTGATCTTTGTGGCTTAAATAAATTAACCTCCTCCCCGTCTGGTAAACATTCCTTCCTACCAAGACGGCGCCGTGGTCCCCTGTACTTAGTGTTTTCATTTAATACAGGTCTGTTTATGGTATCCTCCTTTTACTTTCTTGGGCTATATCTTTATTTTTGATGCTTAGAATTCTTCTTTTTGTTTTGCTCTTTAGAACATTTAAGAATGGAACACATAATTATACAGGTATTATTCTGGCGTTCACCTAGTTTTTTACTCTTATTATTTTTTTGCTATTTTACGTACATTTTTACTTTTTATATATGCGCATATACTTACATATGTGATGTGATTTCTTCTTAACAGAAAATTATGACACACCTACCGGATGGAATTATTTATTTTTCTTATTTATGTTGGCAAAAAATATATATACATATAATCTGATTAATGAATTGATTTTGTATGACAATGAAAATTTTCCCAACATATTATGTTGATTATATGTTATGGTTATTCTTTTTTATAGATAAACCCTTGATAAAGGCTTAGTTTAGCCGAAACGTTGGGGACTCTGTATTTTTCATGTTCCATGTCAATAAATATTTTTCTGCAAAACTAAAAAATTTTGTGCCTCAGGTTGTTTATGAATATATGTACCAGAGCCTGTTATCAGCGCTAGCAAGGGACAATGTTGAGAGTTGTATTCAACTGTTAACAGCGAGAGCAGCATGCAACTGATAGGAGTATTCATTAGTCGCCGCTTGCCCTATAAATAAATATAAAAAAAAAAGACGTGGGGTTCCACTGTATTTTTGATTACCAGTCAGGCAAAACTGACAGCTGGTGTTGGCAACCCTCAGCTGTCAGCATTAGCAAGGCTGGTTATCAAGAATAAAGGGGTCCCCACGCTGTATTTTTTAATTATTGTAACTAAACACACACTCAGAATAAAGTCCTTTAATTGAAAGAATGACACAGACTCCTTTAATGAATTGAAATTAAACCATACTCATTGACCAGTCCAAAGAAGCCATGGCCTCCTGTAACAGAATTAAAATAATAAACAATTTTCAATTCATATGTCCCGCATCAGGTCTAGCTTTGCTACATCTAAGTGGTAGGCTGCACTGTTTGCATGATGCGACTCTACATCAAGCAAAGACACTGAGCAGTATGTGCTATTGCTGCTCTGTATCTCGCTGTGAACTGCTATGGCATGACTGATGTCACCGAGAGTCTGAGTAAGTTCTCATGCTCACGGTGCCATCAGAAAGGTCTTGAGAGTTCACAGCCAACGAACTCAGTTCAACTCACTGACGTCAGTGCGAGCACCATGGAAAGAGATGTAATGGTGCTGGCGTTCTTCCCACTTGCCCTGTGGTGGTGGCAAGTGGGGTTCATATTTGTGAGGTTGATGTCATCTTTTTATTGTCCAGTGACATCAAGCCCATGGCTTAGTAATGGAGAGGTGTTTTGACAGCTTCCCCCCCCATGAAGTTGTTGTCTATGTGTTTGGTTTTGCCTCCATTGAAGTCAATGGGGATCGGGTATGATCGTCTAACATGTTCGTCGAACATTCGGACGTTCGCCGATCCAAAATAAACCTTTAAATGTTCGCTTACTCTAGTGGAGATGTGGCTGCAGCCATTCTTTCATTTAAGGGTGTAGAGAGACTGGAAAATTGAGACTGAGGGTCAGGTAATAGCATGTAGCTGTAGAGTGGACCTGTAGAATCAATGTTCCTGGGGAGTCCTTGGCACCTCAGTCTGACAATGCTGGGATTTATATGTAAATTCATTAACAACCAACCAAATTTAGGCCAGAGAGATATTTATGTCTATAATCCGTTTCTATCTTCCATCCAATATACCCATGACAATCATGTTACAGTACATTCTAGGAGGCGAGCCATGATGTGTAATTATTTTCCACTTTTAGACAACTGATGTAATATTTTCATTTCCATTGTTTTAGTTCATTGTTATTTTGAGCCAACTTCAGACGTCAACCATCAACATTCTCGGCTCCACTCGTGTTATTTCCTGCGTTCCACCACTTCCCAGTACAGCCAGAGCCTCATGTGAGTAAATATGTATCTTTGTACATATTAAAGCAATATATAAACTTTCTTATGCACCCAAAACGAGCAAAAGAGAAGCAATGTCTAAAAATCAAACTTTATTGAAACATGATTAATCATAAAATCATTTCATGAGAAACGTTATACAAATGAAATGGATGACAAGACAAACAGATAACCACACCATAAGGTAAGCAGCAATATTACAAATATGTATATAAATACGAGTGGATGAAAATCGCTCCTGTGGGAGTTTGCTATAAGATAGCCGTATGTGTAAGTGCTATTGTAATCAAATAAAAAACAAAATTAGGCCAATGAAGTGCATAGATAAGCTAATCATAATTACATAGCCGATGTACACATGTGAAAAATACAGCAATAAGAGACTCCAAATGGATGCAATAAAGATCAAAATCTCTACCACAGGAACAAGCCAGAGAAAAATAAACACTAGGACTGTCTGAAATCAGTATGCGCATGTGCAAAAAGAAACAATGTGAGACCCAGTAAGAACCTCCAGGCTGGTAACAAAGAAAGGAAAACAATGATGTTATCAGAGCATGTTTACCTTGGGGTGCGGGCAGGAGGACCCCGACGCGCGTTTCGCGGTAGCTTTATCAAGGGGTGTGTGGTGGAGCTGTTTTTGCGCCCTTTTTCAAATGGCAGTGAGATGTGAGAAGCAGGCGTAATGCAGCGCTTCCGGTGAGCGGTCCGGCCGCCGTCTTGCAAAGCCGCGCCTCCTCCCAGCTCAATGCGTCAGAGCAGGAAGGAGGAAGCGGCCACATGGAGACACGTCGCCATGGCGATGCCGGGAGCCAGACCACAAACAGAGCGCGTCCTGCTGCTGAAGAAGGAAGGAGTGGTGGAATTGTCTGAGTACTTGTGGTGACGATGTGCAGAACATGTAAAAAAGGAAATTAACACGTGTAAGTGAATATATAAATAAGTGTGTATACACATCCTACTACCAGAGAGAGGTATAATGAGATTGATTGTGTGCTGTTATGGTGACAATATGCAAAACATAAAAAGACAATGTACAAAACAAGAGTGGACATAAATAAGTGAGTAAGTAGATTAATGCATATGCACATAAAATAGAAATAATTAAATAAATAACACAATTACATATGCTATAAAAAATAACATGAAAATTGTATATATTTATATATAGAGATCAGTAGTAAAGATCCCTGTATTAATTTATGGAAATTCACAAGATAAAAAGCAATAGTGCAATTATATATATTTATAATAAATAGTGCAATTACATAGATATCGTGAGACCCAAAATAGAGGTCTATAATAGTGACTTCTACATTAAGAGATATAAAAATCCACTAGGTAAAAGAACTATGGTGTAATTGAGAACAACATGAATATATGGGGATCCATGGAGGAGACCCCTTCAAAGTCATGCAAGTCCATATATAAAACAGCATATAACACAATAAACATATATGCATGAAAAATTCATAGAGAAAGATCCTTCCAAATGGGACAGTCAGGGACAAGAAGCATGGAACACCACATCCGACTTGGCATACAGGCAAGGGTAAAACAGCAACACCTCAATTGAACCAAAGAATCTATAGAATGATAAATAAAAGCAAAGTTAAAATACATGTATAAAAAATTAATAAAAAAAAGGGAAGGAAAAACAGAGCTATAAAAAAGGGCAAACCTAATGACCTCATTAAGACCATTTGGCTGCATTGATCCAATTCTGGAGATCTATCGCACCTCTAACTGTGCAAGCGCCTTTCTCCAATTACCACCCCTGACATCGATGTGTATCTTGTCTATGCCAAAAGCCTTCAGAAGACCCGCATTACAATTGTGTTCCAATTTAAAATGCCGCGGTATAGGTTTTAAGGAGGAGATGTATTGTATATCGGTGGCATTAATGATGTCACGATAATGCTCCCTAATTCTAGTCTTTAACGGTCTTGAGGTTAAGCCCACATAGATTTTGGAGCAAGGGCAATAGGCACAGTAAACTACTCCAATTGAGTCACAAGCAATATGCTGTGTGATTGTGAAAATCTTGCCGCTGCTGGAATGAAACGTGGTAGCTCGTGTCATGTTGGTGCATGCAATACAATCCCCACAGGGAAAGAAGCCCCAAGCTGGGCCTTTGGATCTAAAGGCCTTCTCTGGTTGAGGTCCTGGATAGTAACTGCGGACGATGTGATTTTTAAGGTTGGGAGATTTCTTATGTAATAGATGGATAATCCAACAGTTATTTAGCCAAACCCCCATCCTCCTGCAGAATAGGCCAACATTTCTTTAAAGAATTCTGCATACCACGCCAGTTAGTGCTGTAAGTGGTAATAAATCTTACCTTTGATTCTTGAATAGGCTTAGGCTGGTTTCACACTTGCGTTTTTTTGCGCTGTATTTTAGTGCTAAAAAACGCATGCGCTTTTTTCCCTATATTTTGCATGGGATGCGCTTATGTGCGCATACACATGCGTTTGTATGCGTTTTTATGCGCATGCGTTTTTTGTGGTGTGTGCTCGGGCGCACAAAATGCATCCTGTTGCATTTTTTGGGCGTCCGACTTGCCTCAAAAAAACGCATGCGAGCGCAATGCGTTTTTTTACAGCAAGACACCAATTGTAAGTCTATGGGTGCGCATACGTGCGCATTGGCATGCTCATGTATGCGGTTTTTTGCGCATGCGTTTTTTTGTTGACCATTGGTTAGACAATGGAAATTAGGGGTTTGGGTTAGAGTTAGGGTTAATTAAGGGGGTTTAGGGTTAGGGTTAGGGTTTGGGTTAGGGTTAGTATGGTTTGGTTAAGGGTTAGGGTTTAGGGTTAGTTAGGGTTTAGGGTTAGGGTTTGGGTTAGGGTTAGTAGGGTTTGGTTAAGGGTTAGGGTTAGTATGGTTTGGTTAAGGGTTAGGGTTAGTAGGGTTTGGTTAAGGGTTAGGGTTAGGGTTAGTATGGTTTGGTTAAGGGTTAGGGTTAGAGTTAGTAAAGTCATGGTTTGGGTTAGTGTTCATCCTAACCCTATCTTGATTTTTTTTGTTGAGGCCAACTAATGTTGAAAAAAAAACGCAAACGCGGTAAAAACGCACTAAAAACGCATAGAAAAACGCTTGAAAAAACGCAGCATTTGTATGCGTTTTTCCATGCGTTTTTTTGCGGGAAAAACGCTCTGCAAAAAAAGCAAGTGTGAAAGTAGCCTTAGATTGCGGTTTCAGAAGTTTATTACGATCAACTTTTTTGGCTGCTTGCAAGCCTTTCTTAATACATCTTCGTGAGTATCCCCTTTCCTGAAACCTATGAAACAGATCATCTGCCTGTTCAGTGAAATTGTTCTTATTGGAGCAGATTCGTTTGGCCCTAAGGAATTGGCCCTTGGGTATACTCCTTATCAGTGATTGGGGATGAGAGGATGTTGCGTGCAAAAGCGAGTTGACGAAGATTTCTTTGCGGAAAATGTTAGTTTCCAGGAAACCACTTGGGGGATTTGTGATTAGAATGTCAAGGCAATCAATAGAGGACTGGCGATACTTACAAGTAAGCCTAATGTTCAGCTTGTTGTCATTAAGGATCCCAACAAAGTCAAGGAGGTCCTGCTCTGAGCTCTGCCACACCATGAGTATGTCATCAATGTAGCGGGCCCAGAACAGGACTCCCTCGATGTATGCTACGGGCTTAGTGAGAAAGATTTCTCGCTCCCACATGCCCATGAAAAGGTTCGCATAAGCAGATGCGAAGGCCACACCCATTGCGGTCCCTTGCTGTTGTAGATAAATGCTCTGCTTAAAGATGAAAAAGTTATGCTCCAAGGCAAATTTCAGCAGCAAAAGCAAGAACTCAATGAAATCAGGGCTATGCTCAGACATATACAAGAAGGTTTTGGCAGCCAAAATCCCATTCTGATGCTGTATTGATGTATATAGGGCTTCCACATCCATGGTGACCAGCCACATATCTTTATCAAGAGGGATACCATCAATTTTTCTTAAAACTTTCCCAGAATCTTTCACATAGGAGGGGAGATCAGAAACCAAGGGTTTCAAATGGAAATCCAGGAATTTAGAAATAGTTTCACAAAGATTTCCATTGCCCGAGACAGTGGGGCGTCCAGGCGGGGTGGAGGCATTTTTGTGTATTTTAGGTATAAAGTAAATACATGCCATTTTCGGATAAAAGGGCACCAAATGATCTCTGAGATCTTTGGTGATAATGCCATTATCAAAAGCTCGATCAAGGATATCTTGCAACTCCCCTTTAAATTTGAGAGTAGGATTGAATGTTATTTTCTTGTAGCAGGTCTCATTTCTGAGCTGCCGGAAAGCTTCCCTTTCGTACATTGGGATTGGCCATATCACTATGTTACCCCCTTTATCTGCTTGTTTTATAACGACCTCTTTGAGATTTTTTAATTCATTCAAAGCTTTTCTCTGTAAAAAAGTTAAATTATCCCTGGAATCTAGCGTTTTTGTTTTTCAAATTCCTTTGTCACAAGTTTGACAAAGAGCTCTATGTGGGGGTAAAGACTGAGAGGAGGAAATTATTTAGGGATAGGAGGGTGAAATTTATCTTTACCTGTAATGACTGTGGTTGGTTAATTGTCTCCCAATTCCTCAAGGATAGAAATGGCACGCAGCTCATCTTCAGTCTAATTTTCCCCTATTTTTGGTTTATCATGTAGCTTTTTCAGGACTTTTTAGTACACATCGATGTCAGGGGTGGTAATTGGAGAAAGGTGCTTGCACAGTTAGAGGCGCGATGAATCTCTAGAATTGGATCAATGCAGCCAAATGGTCTTAACGAGGTCATTAGTTTCGCCCCTTTTTTATAGCTCTGTTTTTCTTTCCCTTTTTTTAATTTTTTATACATGAATTTTAACTTTGTATTTATTTATCTTTCTATAGATTCTTTGGTTCAATTGAGGTGTTGCTGTTTTACCCTTGCCTGTATGCCAAGTCGGATGTGGTGTTCCACGCTTCTTGTCCCTGACTGTCCCATGTGGAAGGATCTTTCTCTATGAATTTTTCATGCATATATGTTTGTTGTGTTATATGCTGTTTTATATATGGACTTGTAAAAGAAGGAAAAAGATGCGGCACTCACCCAGATTTGCAGTGCAGTGTTTCTTTATTCAACCATTAAAGGTCACACAATAAAGGACAGGCAGATAACATGAGGCATGCGGGGAAAAAAGACGGACGACAGCCGTTTCGCGTACACAGACGCTTCAACAGGTCCAGGTGTTTTACAAATTTAGCATGTTTTTTCTGATGCTGAGCACCGTTATTCCCAGCAGTGTTTTACACACTGTGTGCCTGTGATTGATCCTCGACTTGTTGCTGGTGGATTAGAGCCTTAGTGCCGTTCATCTGGGCTTTCTTTGAATTGAATTATATATGGACTTGCATGACTTTGAAGGGGTCTCCTCCATGGATCCCCATATATTCATGTTGTTCTCAATTACACCATAGTTCTTTTACCTAGTGGATTTTTATATCTTTTAATGTAGAAGTCACTATTATAGACCTCTATTTTGGGTCTCACAATATATATGTAATTGCACTATTTATTATAAATATATATAATTGCACTATTGCTTTTTATCTTGTGAATTTCCATAAATTAATACAGGGATCTTTACTACTGATCTCTATATATAAATATATACATTTTTCATGTTATTTTTTATAGCATATGTAATTGTGTTATTTATTTATTTCTATTTTATGTGCATATGTATTAATCTACTTACTCACTTATTTATGTCCACTCTTGTTTTGTACATTGTCTTTTTATGTTTTGCATATTGTCACCATAACAGCACACAATCAATCTCATTATCCCTCTCTCTGGTAGTAGGATGTGTATACATACATATGTATTTATTCACTTACACGTGTTAATTTCCTTTTTTACATGTTCTGCACATCTTCACTGCAAGTACTCAAACAATTCCACCACTCCTTCCTTCTTCAGCAGCAGGACGCGCTTTGTTTGTGGTCCGGCTCCCGGCGTCGTCATGGTGACGCGTCTCCATGCGGCCGCTTCCTCCTTCCTGCTCTGACGTGTCGAGCTGGGAGGAGGCGCGGCTTTGCATGACGCCGGCCAGTGGCAGCGCCTGCCTGGACCGCTCACCAGAAGCGCTGCATTACGCCTTCTTCTCACATCTCACTGTCATATAAAAGGGCGTAAAAACAGCTCCACCACACGCCCCTTGATAAAGCTACCGCGAAACGCGCGTCGGGGTCCTCCTGCCCGCACCCCAAGGTAAACATGCTCTGATAACATCATTGTTTTCCTTTTTTTGTTACCAGCCTGGAGGTTCTTACTGGGTCTCACAATGTTTCTTTTTGCACATGCGCATACTGATTTCAGACAGTCCTAGTATTTATTTTTCTCTGGCTTGTTCCTGTGGTAGAGATTTTGATCTTTATTGCATCCATTTGGAGTCTCTTATTGCTGTATTCTTCACATGTGTATATCGGCTATGTAATTATGATTAGCATATCTATGCACTTCATTGGCCTAATTTTGGTTTTTATTTGATTACAATAGCACTTACACATATGGCTATCTTATAGCAAACTCCCACAGGAGCGATTTTCATCCACTCGTATTTGTATACATATTTGTAATATTGCTGCTTACCTTATGGTGCGGTTATCTGTTTGTCGTGTCCTCCATTTCATTTGTATAACGTTTCTCATGAAATGATTTTATGATTAATCATGTTTCAATAAAGTTTGATTTTAAGACATTGCTTCACTTTTGCTCGTTTTGGATGCATATTTTTCGAAGCTATTTGTCTTCTAGGCAATTTGTGTTTTGAATATATAAACTTTCTTAGTTTGAATTATATAAGGGGACGTTAAACTAAGGAATTTTTACTTACATAACAGGATATTCCCAACTGAGAAAATTATCACAGGTCCAAAGGATTAATGATAATTTGCTGATCTCTGGGCTTGAACTGAATAGGGCTTAAGGTCTGTTTACATGGATCGACTGTGGCATGTTATGGTAGCTGAACAGTAAATTTGTATTGATCAGTGGTCGCTTACACAGGGAGACCAAAGTAATCAATGTGCACTGAGTGATCTATAAAAGTTTGCTCACTGCACATAGGCTGTCGTGGTTCTCGGCATTACCTAATGAAGAAAAGGGATCGGTTTGGAAATGCATAGCAAGTTTTAATTCATTTATTTTTTTGGCAGCACTTGTATTATTCCTGTTTTTTTTCCTGCACAATGCCTTATGCAAATGGATCCTGTAATAGAAAGTATTTACAGTAATGGCTTTTACTGCTATTCCGAGCATTACAATGATGCGCAATACAAATCCCATGTATTCAATGATCTTCAGCTGTATTAGAGATATCGCTCACGAACTTATTACATATGTTCTAAGTTGGGAAGAGTTTTAGCAGGGCAGTGCCACCACTAAATACTAAATGTATCATAACAACAGTGGATTTTATTAATTACTGGATGCATTTTACTTATTCATGGCAAAGCAATACAAATAATATTAAAGGAAATCTTTCAGTAGGCTTTTGCTACCTCATCTGAGAGCAACATAATGTAGCGGGAGAGGCCCTAATTCCAATGATGTGTCACGTACTGGTTTGTTTATTGCAGTTCTGATAAAATCACTGTATTATCAGTTGCAGATCTACCAGTTCTCTGAATGTTGAGCTGTGTATAACTCCATACCACTGATTGGCAGTTTTCTATTTATACAGAAAGCTGACAGTCAGAAGTTAGGGTAGGGTTCTATGTGTGGGGGATGGGATTCTAGTGGTCATGTTCTATGGGTTGGATGGGGTTCTACATGTGGGATGGGTTCTATGTGTGCAGTGGGATTCCACATGTGAGGTGGTGGAGATCCACATGTTGGGTAGGGGAGTTCCACGTGTGGTGTGGAAGGGTGTTATTAGGTGGCAAAAAACAGCTGACAGATTCTCTCTAAAGTCCATCTCGCCATGAACCTTGTAAAAGGTCAACTGACCAGCACCTGAAAACAACCACATTATCCATTATAGACGTCCTGACAATAGCTCCAGCAATTGCTCACAACTTATTTAAAGGGATTGTCAAGAACTTTATATTGATGGCCTATCTCTAGGATAGGTCATAAATATCAGATCAATGGGCTGATCATCTGTTCTTGGTGTCAGCGGCGGCCACATGTGTTCAGTTGCTTGGTGTAATTGCATGGCTCCATCAACTGTACATTGACCACAGCAGGGTGCTGTAGAGATCCACATCTTTTAATTTAAATAAAAGTGGATCTGCAATAGCCCGCTGTGCCCACTATGCAGTTGACTATGCTCTGTAGTTCTACTCTGCAACTTATCACATCCCTACCAATATAATATTGATGACCTGTCCTAAGGAAAGGCCATCAATATAAAATACTGGGCAACCCCTTTAAGGAGCTCTTGCAGCTGCTCTAGAGTGTCCTGAAGATGGAGTGAAATCTCTTCTGTTTTCATACCAAAGAGAAAGGACACTTTCTCCACCAAAGCACACCATGTATATCACTATTTGCACTTTTCACTGTACATACAGAGGTGCCAAGAATACAGTGGGTTTGACCCAGAGACTGAGATAACCACTGATAAGATAAGAAATGATAAGAGACATTTGTAACTGATAACCATACATTTATGGTGACAAGATGATCAGATATCTGGGATATCTGATCTGAAATCTCTAGTAGGCACTTAAAGATAAAACTGGTTATAGACCTGGGTCAGCAATGTGCTGTAAGATTATAGGCATACGGCCGGGGTCACACTTGCGAGTGTGATGCAAGAAACTCGCGTGAGACTCGCGCATCAATACTCGGCACTGCCGCCGGCACTCGGGACCGGAGTTTGTGGCTGCATGTATTTCTAGGCAGCCGCACACTCTGGTCCGAGTGACAGCGGCAGTGCCGAGTATTGATGCGCGAGTTTCTCGCATCACACTCGCAAGTGTGACCCTGGCCTGCTAGTCATGTTGCACTCAATAAATACCGATTGGACATGGTCAAACCTGCATGTTATTTCAGTGGAGCAGAGGGACATAAAGCATTCTTGTCCAAACCATCAAGTATTTGGGGGTATATATACTGAAAGAGAAGATGCTATGTTCACTTTGTGCCCTTGGTAGACCTGCACTTTTCCAATTTAACAATGACACAAAACACATATCTACTACCATTATTGCATTTCTGAAGGAGAATAGGGTGAAAGATTTGGTGGTGAAGTGTCCTGATCTGAACCTAATCATACACCTATGTGGAATTCTGAAGAGACAAGTTGAGCATCACTTTCGAACAAGCCTCCATACTCTAAAAGAGGTCATTCTTGAAGAATGGAAAAATATGGATGCTCCAATATGTTGCCAACTTGCTCCTTCCATGCATAGAAGACTTGGTGCTGTCCTTAACAATCATGGAGGTCATACACACCACTAGATGTAGTAGTTTTTGAGGTTAAGTTTAATTATTTTTGCATCAACTAATCTGAGTAAAACTGAAGTTTCTGTACTGAAAGTTATATTTTTAACCTTACTTTCATGTCATGAGTTAAAAGTTTTACGAAACTCAGTCTGGTGAAATTTTGGAAATTGTCCTTCTGCTCAGTGAGATATTAGTTAAAATTTACCATGAGCACCATATATACTGTATATACATATATCCTAGCTATTTATCCCTTGGTCTCCTTATATCACCTGCTGAAATTTGGTTTTATTTGGTTTTATTTTACAATTAATAGTGAGAAATATATAATATTTAATATTCATAAGATAATATACACTCACTGGCCACTTTATTAGGTACACCTGTCCAACTGTGTGTTAAGACTTAATTTCTAATCAGCCAATCACATGGCGGCAACTCAGTGCATTTAGGCATGTAGACATGGTCAAGACAATCTCCTGCAGTTCAAACCGAGCATCAGTATGGGGAAGAAAGGTGATTTGAGTGCCTTTGAACGTGGCATGATTGTTGGTGCCAGAAGGGCTGGTCTGAGTATTTCAGAAACTGCTGATCTACTGGGATTTTCACGCACAACCATCTCTAGGGTTTACAGAGAATGGTCCGAAAAAGAAAAAAAATCCAGTGAGCGGCAGTTCTGTGGCCGGAAATGCCTTGTTGATGCCAGAGGTCAGAGGAGAATGGGCAGACTGGTTCGAGCTGATAGAAAGGCAACAGTGACTCAAATTGCCACCCGTTACAACCAAGGTAGGCAGAAGAGCATCTCTGAATGCACAGTGCGTCGAACTTTGAGGCAGATGGGCTACAGCAGCAGAAGACCACACTGGGTACCACTCCTCTCAGCTAAGAACAGGAAACTGAGGCTACAATTTGCACAAGCTCATCGAAATTGGACAGTAGAAGATTGGAAAAACGTTGCCTGGTCTGATGAGTCTCGATTTCTGCTGCGACATTCGGATGGTAGGGTCAGAATTTGGCGTAAACAACATGAAAGCATGGATCCATCCTGCCTTGTATCAACGGTTCAGGCTGGTGGTGGTGGTGTCATGGTGTGGGGAATTTTTTCTTGGCACTCTTTGGGCCCCTTGGTACCAATTGAGCATCGTTGCAACGCCACAGCCTACCTGAGTATTGTTGCTGACCATGTCCATCCCTTTATGACCACAATGTACCCAACATCTGATGGCTACTTTCAGCAGGATAATGCGCCATGTCATAAAGCTCGAATCATCTCAGATTGGTTTCTTGAACATGACAATGAGTTCACTGTACTCAAATGGCCTCCTCAGTCACCAGATCTCAATCCAATAGAGCATCTTTGGGATGTGGTGGAACGGGAGATTCGCATCAGGGATGTGCAGCCGACAAATCTGCGCCAACTGTGTGATGCCATCATGTCAATATGGTCCAAAATCTCTGAGGAATGCTTCCAGCACCTTGTTGAATCTCTGCCACGAAGAATTGAGGCAGTTCTGAAGGCAAAAGGGGGTTCAACCCCTTACTAGCATGGTGTACCTAATAAAGTGGCCAGTGAGTGTAGATATTGTGCCCCTGAGATCACCCATGTCCCCATTAACTAGTATATATTTTTCAGTATTAATGCTACCAAATGAAGCCTTGCCTCGTCATCAGTGTGGAGGTTGTAAGCTCCTACAGCAAAGAGCTAGCACACGTTCTCTCCTTGCCTAGCAGACAAGTTGTGAACTATACAATTAAAAATTCTTCCATTCTTGAGAACGGAGAGAATTTTTAATAACAAGTAAATTTCAGAGGGCCTTGCTTTTTCAAGCACTTTGAAAATTTACCCATTTACCAAAATGAGAATATCCCTTTTAAGTGTCTTCTCCATTTTTAAGTTTTATTTCAGAGTTTCAAACCTTTGTGCAATCAAAACCAGAACCAAATAATAAGACAGAAGACAGGTCCTGACACCTGATAATGTCTCCTTATGCTCACTAACAACAACACCACAGTAGAATTGAACGAAACAGGTCGGTCAGATTCAAAAATCGCCGACTTTCGCCAAAGTCGGGTTTTGCCGATCGAAACCCGACCCTAGCGTGAGGTGGGCCATGAGGTCGCCGATCAGCACACCAAAGTCGCGTTTCAAATGATGCTTTCAGCGCCTTTTCTCATCCAATGATGGAGGACACACACTGTGGGCAATGCGATGACATGCGAAGCGGCTAGCACCATCTTAGAGAAGGGCATTGAAGTGATTGGCTGGCTTTGTGTGGCATCACAGTGGGTATAAAAGTCTGTGAATGCCGACCGCCATCTTACTTCTGCCGATCTTACAATAGGGAGAGGTGCTGCTGCTGATTCTGAACAGGGAAAGCGTTAGGCAGGGAAGAAGAAAAAAAACTGCTTCTGCTAATAGTGTGACGCCCCTGAGGGTTCAGTTGCCACAGAGGTACTGCACCTTCTCCTGAGGTGTGGTACCCCACCATCCAGGTGAGTTGGAGGCTCCTAACCACGCTCCAATACTCGCATCCCACACAACACGGTAGTTCAGCAAAGCCACATTGCGGCTCCCTGCTTAGAGTGTAGCAGAGCACCTTTGGTGGCTCCCTGCTTGGAACACGAAAAGTGCTGGGAGGCGGGTGGAGTTTAGAATACATAAAAGAGTGGGAAGGTTTAAAATTTCAGTCAGTCAGTCAGAGTCACTCGGAGAGGAGTGAAGGAAGAGGATCCCTGAGAGAGGGATGGAGGAAGGAGTGCTGCAGCTGCCTCAGTGATCTAAGCCAGCTGGCACTGGAAAGGAAATAAAGAGAAAGACATTGAACAGAAACCTGATCTTCCATAAGAAGGAAAGACTAGGACGGAACGTTGGAGTAAAAGGGAACAGAGGATGTGGGTTAGCTGAAGAACACTGCCTAGACGTTCTAAGCGCAAGGCCGGGGCCCGGTCCCCGAGGTTGTATGGACACTAATGGTTCTGCAGCAGACACCGGTGGAGTAGTGGGCTGTAAATGCACTACTTCCATCTAAGACTTGGGGGCACAACAGCAACATTGATAGTGAGCTGGGACTTAGGAGTAAGGGTTCCCCGAAGCAGGCTACAGCTGTCTGCTGTACAAGTAGAGTTCTTGGGAACATCTGTCAGGAGGAACTCCAGTGTAACTCAGTACTAGGAGATCTTCACACTTAAAGGCGCTATAGAGGAGACGGTCAGAAAGGCACATGTTGGCGGAGTGTTGGAAGGGAGCGTCCTATCTTGCCTGGAGGTCGACTGAGTCCCTGACCCGGAGCACACAGCACGGAGGCAGGCACCTGTGTGTACTACAGACTGTGAGTAAAGCTTTGGAACTACAAACCCTGGTGTCCTCCATTCATTCCTGCGCCAACACACCTGGTACCGCTTCATCTGGGTACCAGCTTCTACACTGCCTGCGCCTCTCAGCTACCCCTATATCTACACTGCCCTGGGACTACAGCTCCACCTGTGGGGAGCTTCACCATCTTGGCTGCAACACACCACCAGTCCCAGAGGATCTGCATGTAGCGTCAGCTTAACATCTCCCTTGCCGAACACCACAGGTGGTGTCACGAACTATTCATCAATTCTATTTCATTGTTCTTTCACCCCCTTTTGCCATGGAGCCCCAGGGCCACAGACCGGGTCACAGCTTCCATAACAATTCCCATTGAGATCAACGGGCCCGGTGCTGAGTACCCCCCACAGCCCTGGTCGGGCGCTCCAATAGCGCTTTTCACTGTACAGTTAGTGTGCAGTGAAAGGGGAGGATTTTTGTTGTGTGCAGCAGCGTTGGTGGTGATTAGCCTGCCTTTTAAGGCTACCTGCTAGCTGCATTGCTGTGTGCACACTGCTGTTCAGACTGCTTTTTTCAAAGCACTCCAAATTTTATTATTTTGTCCTGGTGAGTTACTGAGCATTCATTTTTTCACACACCATCTACCGGTGTACGCTCCTCACACACTACAGTGTACCGGCTGGTATCACGGACAAATAGAAGCTATCTGGGTGTGACTCTGGAAAAAAAGCTGACGAGTTTGTCCGTTTTTCCAGACCTACACCTTAAAGTCCTGTCCGTTTTTCAAACAGTTTCGAACATCTGCTGTTTGATTACTGTCAAAACTAGACTGAGACAGCGTGTGTCAGTCCGTATACAAATACACGGAGCTTGACAATTTTCCATACACACACCGTACAGCGGTGTATGCTCCTCACACACTACCGTGTACCGCCTTCTAGCATGGACAAATAGAAGTTACCTGTGTGTGACTCTGGAAAAAAAAGCCAAGGAGTTTTTCCGTTTTTCCAGACCTACACCTTAGAGTCCTGTCCGTTTTTCAAACAGTTTCGTACATCTGCTGTTTGATGACGGTCAAAACTAGACAGAGACAGCGTGTGTCAGTCCGTATACAAATACACGGAGCTTGACAATTTTACATACACACATCATATAGAGCTGTCTGATTCTCCAACAATATTGTATATCTGCCGTTCGCTTTGCAGTCACTTTTATACCAGCGTGTGTGTGTGACACTCCGTAAATACATATACCGAGATTGTTAGTTGCACAAAAATCGTTTACAGCTGTACACTTCTGGTACAGTTTCGTATATCTGCTTGTTGGATTACGGTCCAATAAATACTGTGAGAGCATCTGTGACTAACATAATATATACGTTTATTTAATTTGTTTAATACACCTTACACAGCTGAATGCTCCTCATACAGTACCATCTCTCTGCTGGTAATTTTGGTACATTTTCCCAAACATGAGGAAGTATGGTAGAAGAGGCCGCGGACGTGGGCAGGGGGGCGCAGCTGGTACTGATGGTGGTGGTGCATAAAACTAAAAGAGTTGCAGGACAGCTTGACCAGACGGTCAACTTAGCACAGCATGCAAAGCCAAAAAATGTTTACCATAGTAGGAAGAGCGCAGTGTGGCACTTCTTTGTACAAAATCCTACTGATGAGGCAAAGGTTACCTGTAAGAAGTGCGGAAGGACCTTTAGCCAAGGTAAACAACTCAGAAATTTGAATACCAGTTGCATGCTTAGACATTTAATCAACATGCACTTGCAAGCGTGGACGGACTACAAAACCTCAGGTAGCACATGTGCACCTGCTCCGACTGAAGGTAGCCAACAACGCTCCATTGCTACCCCCACTGTAAGACCACCGCCATCATTAAGCACACCACCAGCACTAAATGTGGAGGTGTCTTCGCAAGGCCAAAGCACTCAGGGAATCACAATGGTTTTGCAACACAACACTGAATCTAGGCCATCACAACCAATACCATCACCAACCCCCTCTCACTCCATCCGGTCCACCACTACTTCCCCCATATGCACCTCTCCAGTCCAGCTCACCCTACCAGACACTCTGAGTAGGACAAGAAAGTACTCATCCTCTCATCCGCGTACACTGTGTTTGAACGCCTACATTGCCAAACTAATCTCATTAGAGATGATGCCCTACCGTTTGGTTGAAAGCGAAGCTTTCCACGACCTCATAGCCTACGCTGTCCCACGCTATGACCTACCCAGTCGGCACTTCTTTTCTCGAAAAACCATCCCTGCCCTCCACCGGCATGTGAAAGACCGCATTGTACATGCACTAAAACAGTCAGTGAGTGGAAAGGTGCACCTCACAACAGATGCATGGACAGGGCCGTTACGTGTCCATCACTGCGCACTGGGTTAATGTGGTGGATGCAGGCTCCACTGGGGATAGCGGCGGTGGAACAGTGCTGCCTAGCCCACGGTATAGGAAACAGTTGGCTGTAAGCTTTCGCTCCCCCGCCTCCTCGTCTATCAGCGAAAGCTCATCCACAGAGCACAGTCCCACGAGCACTACATCCGCAGCTGGCAGTGTTGCACACGAGGTGTCCCACTATCGAACAGCTAGTGGTAAGCGTCAGCAGGCTGTGTTAAAGATGATGTCTTTGGGCGACAACAGACACACCGCGGAGGTACTGGCCGACTACTTGCAGCGACAAACAGAGTCATGGCTGGGCAGTCTACATCTTGAGGCAGGCAAGGTAGTCAGTGAAAACGGCCGTAATTTGGTGGCAGCCATAGCCCGTGCAAAACTCACACACATACCTTGCCTGGCTCACACTTTGAACATGGTGGTGCAGTGCTTCCTTAATAATTATCCGGAGTTAACATTCCTGCTCCATAAGGTGCGAAGACTGTGCTCGCACATCCGTCGCTCGGCCGTACACTCCAGTCGTATGCAGAAGCTGCAGCGATTGCTCCACCTCCCCAAGCACCGCCTAATCATAGACGTTGCAACAAGGTGGAACTCCACCCTGCACATGGTTGAAAGGCTGTGCGAACAGAGGCAGGCTGTAATGCATTTGTGGGAGGATACACAGGCAGGCAGTTTGAGGGAAGACATGAAATTGTCGGGTGTGCAGTGGTCAAAGCTGAAAGACCTCTGTAAAGTCCTTCAGTGTTTTGAGGAATGCACACGGCTGGTAAAAGCAGACGATGCCATCATAAGCATGAGCATCCCACTTATGCGTCTGCTCATGCAAAGTTTGACGCACATTAAGGATCAGGCGTCTGCAGCGGAGGAGGAGGGAAGCCATGATGACAGTCAGCCATTTTCTGGTCAGGGAACTGTCCTGGACGAGGTGGAGGAAGAAGAGGAAGATGAGGATGAGGGGGATGATTATTTTGGGCAGGAGGATGTTTCTCAGGGGGCAAGAGAAAATTTTGGCATTCCAAGGTCAGGTACAGTGTTTGTGCGTGACTGTAGGGATGTGGATTTGCCAGAAACTGCTCCTCCACCCACTACGGGCAGTGCATCATTGACACTGGAACATTGGCCCACATGTGTGATTATGCCTTGCGGATCCTAAAAAGGGACCCCCGCATTGCCAAAATGATGAGGGATGACGACTACTAGCTGGCCAGCATCCTCGAGCCACGCTACAAAGGCAAATTACACAACATCATGCCACAGGAGAACCTAGAGATAATATTGGCAAACAAACAAGCAACTCTGGTAAACCGTTTGTTTGAGGCTTTCCCAGCACACAGCAGCAGTGCTGGTTCTCCCAAAAGCCGTAGTGGGCACAATGGAAGAGGTGTTCGTGGTGCACACAGCAGAAGTGGCGTTGGAGACAGGGGTTTAATGATCATGTTGTGGAATGATTTCTCAAGTATCACTCACACGACTGCTAATACTGCATCAACTAAAAGTGACAGGAGGCAGCAGTTGTCAACTATGGTTACAAACTACTTTTCCTCCCATATAGATGTTCTCCCTCACAGGTCATTCCCCTTTGACTATTGGGCTTCTAAACTGGACGCCTGGTGTGAATTGGCACAATATGCCTTACAGGAGCTCGCTTGCCCTGCTGCTAGTGTGTTATCTGAAAGAGTCTTCAGTGCTGCTGGATCAATCCTGACAGAAAAAAGGACCCATCTGTCGACCCAAAATGTTGCTGATCTAACCTTCATTAAAATTAACCATGCATGGGTTACAAAGGATTTTGTCCCACTTTCCCTTGATGACACATAGGTTACCAGAAAAGTGCCTCGTTTTCCTCCTCTTCCTCGGACTTGCCCAATTACGCCCTTTGCAGCAGCTGAATGTCCAGCCAACACATCAACGTATGCCATTTTTAAAACCTCCCTAAGTGGGCTGCCCACCCCTCCCCCAACGGCTGGGGTCAAGACCTGGTGCACCCGGGCAAGTGCCGCTGCTCTGAACAGGTGGATGGGCCACTGATGGCCGACGGCAATGGCACAGGGCCCCTCATAGTACAATACAGTGTCTCAGACGGTGGGAGGGCCCACTCGCCATCAGACACACCAGCGTACTATGAGGGGCCCTGTGCCAGTACCGTCGACCACGATTGTGCCCCCCCGTTTAGTCATGGCCACAGCACTTGCAAGTTGCAGTATTTACCTCTCCCTGCTCCACCGCTGTGTAGTCTGGGCAGTTAAATCCTTCACAGGGATGGCCACTAGAAATTTGGTGTATTGATCAATGATGGTTAAGATGTAGCTATGGCCTGTCCTGCTGGCCTTTACCTTCAGATAATCAATGGCTACAAGCGGATGCAGTGGTGGTTTATGATCACCTTTCAGTTGGGATAGTCACAGACGTGTGACATTCCTGCCACCATTTTTCAGTGTCCTCTGGAATGCTCTACCCCAAGAAATTAGGACTAACAACAATTTGCATAGTTTTAGGCGCTCCCTCAAAACACATTTGTTCATTTGTTCAGAGCGGCTTATCACGTTCACTAATCAAAGTCATTCTTTGTGTAAGTGTGTGTGTAAAGCCCATTCACTATCTCCATCCATCCTTCACTCCCTCAAGATGGCTGGACCTTCATTGTAAATATACAATTGTAAATACACACCTGTACTTTGTATCTCCCTCACCTCATGGTAGATTGTAAGCTCTCACGAGCAGGGTCGTCTTATTTCATCTTATTTTGCTCTAATTATTGTATTATTAATGTTGTTACTTATGACTTGTGTTTTGAAACTGTAAAGCGCTGCGGAATATGTTGGCGCTATATAAATAAAGATTATTATTATTATTATTATGTCTCCTCTCATGCCAATCCAAAAGAATCGCCTACGGCCTGTGGCTTCTGTCTTTTGCACTCCAAAATGACCAGACACATCATGATAGGCAGTGAGGACCATGGGTACATCTCTGCCTGTGATCACAATTTGATGGAGACGAGTAACGGTGATGTGATCCACGCTACTGCGATAAAGCAATCCTTTCTTCACAAAGAACCTTTTTCGCTTTCTCCCTCCACAGACACAGTAATTGAGGGTCTGCATCGCCTCTGCAACATCTACCGAGAGGTTTTCCCGCGATGAGTAATTCCAAAATTTCTGCTAACACTCGACTTTGCGTCTATACTTGTATACATGTAGTTTCCAGTAGCGGAGATTCTGGACTGGCTTACTGAGACTGAAATATATACGAAGATTTAAAAGTATCACAACACTGTACACTGGTGTACGCTATGAATACCTTTCCCTTTTTCTACTTTTTTAATTCTGGTGTAATACATAGTGAGCCTGTGAGTGTCTGTGTCTGACTCCGGAAGTATAGACGGAAATTTAACCCTAGACTGGACACACCTGGTATGTGCTGATACAGTACCTTGTTTCAAAAATTTGTATTAAGGTATCATCTGTAGGATAACCAACTGTGGGGGGGACCCTCTTCTTGCTGCAGACAAACACGAGATAGAGTTTGAATTGAACAGGTCCGTTTTTAGTGACCATCCTTCTGTCGACAACAGCAATTCACCACAGCCGTTTCACATTTCTCTGTACACAGGCCCCGGTACCTTCACTTCCTTTGTAACTATAATCGTGGAATCCTCTGTGGCTCTTCCACTGTGGCTGGCCTAGGCCCAACCACCACAGCGCTGCACCAGTCTGAGCACACTGTCCATATGATAGCCCCAGGCCGTCTTCGTCTGTGGCTACCGTCCTCTGGGCCACCCCCCCTGACCGCCTCAACTGTCAGTCCTCTTTGGAGCCTTTCCACTGTCTCTATTTCCTCAGCAGAACTTCCTCTTTACTGTGCTCCCTTCGCTGACTGACTTTTCCAGAACCTTCCCTCAGCCTTTTATACTTCCAGTTCTGGTAACTCCACCCACCATCACCTAATAGTTTCTCTGACCAATGGCAGTTATTCAGTCACACTCCTACACTCTCCACTGCACTCCAATGGGCAAGCTAAAACACTGCACCCTTTCTCTTTATCTTAGTGGTTTCACACCTACACTGCGCTACACCTCTGCTTCTCACTACAGGCTGGTTTGTCCGTCAGTCCACCTTCCCTACATCATCCATAGTGAGTGAGCGTGTGTGGATTACGCCTTCTATATATATGGTGAATCGGAGAAACAAATTTTTACACTATACTCGATACAGCTTGTATCTTGTAATACAGTACCTTTGTTCGACATTTAGCATTTTGTCAAATCCATACTGTGTAAGTGTCTGAGAGTGACTACGGGACTATTTATACAATAAGCAGGTAATAGACATGCTGTATGTGGAAGCCAAAAAATTATATCACATGGCTAAATAGATCAAGAAATTGATCAATAATATGTATTGTAATCCCACATATATAGAACAGGACTAAACAGGATAACTGCACATTTACTAGAAAACACCAAAAAGGCCAAGCAGTCAAAAAGATCCATAAAGAACAATATTTTATTGATATTACATATAAAATGTGGACACTTACAGTACATGGAAATAGGGGGATAAAAAATAGATGTGCACTGTGGTGATGAGGGCCAGATACACTGTCAACACTGAGATGGGAAAAATTACCCAAAATACAAGGTAGTAAATAAAGGTCAGGGAAACATCTTTATAAATACATAGATCAATGAGTGCATTGCAGAATCATCACATAGCAAAAGCTACTGCCTATGATTAAACCAACAGGATTCCCTGACATGGTACAGACACAGAGCCATAACAGAGCTGGTGCTCAGAAGTAAATAAAAGCCATACCAATTAGATCATTGCAATTGTGGTATAATTACCTGGGAGCAGTGAGGTCGGTCCTGTCCCCGACGCGCGTTTCAGAGCCTACAGCTCGAAGGAGCTGTAGGTTCTGAAACGCGCGTCAGGGACAGGACCGACCTCACTGCTCTCACTGCACCCAGGTAATTATACCGCAATTGCAATGATCTAATTGGTATGGCATTTATTTACTTCTGAGCACCAGCTCTGTTATGGCTCTGTGTCTGTACCATGTCAGGGAATCCTGATGGTTTAATCATAGGCAGTAGCACTTTCTATGTGATGATTCTGCAATGCACTCATTGATCTATGTATTTATAAAGATGCTTCCCTGACTTTTATTTACTACCTTGTATTTTGGGTAATTTTTCCCAACGCAGTGTTGACAGTGTGTCCGGCCCTCATCACCACTGTGCACGTCTATTTTTTATCCCCCTATTTCCATGTACTGTAAGTGTCCACATTTTATATGTAATATCAATAAAATATTGTTCTTTATGGATCTTTTTGACTGCTTGGCCTTTTTGGTGTTTTCGGGACTATTTATACGGAGAATTCAGTTGTACCCTAAAAATATATACTTGCTATCTTGTTATCCCGGACCTTTTTTACAACATTTTTTATTATGGTCAAAACCAAACTGAGTGAGCGTCTGAGGGTAACTACGGAAATATATACCGATATTTTCAATTTGGCCAACACTGTATACAGCAGAACGCTTCTGATACAGTAACCTTTTTAGCTATTTAGTTTCTGGTGTAATCCATAATGAGCCTGTAAATGTCTGTCTGTTACTCCAGCAATATATTTGGAACTTTTAAGATTACCCCAACACTGTATACAGCTGTACACTTGTGTTACATTACCCATTTACAGCTTTTCATATTCTTGTGTAATCCATACTTGGCCTGAGAGCGTTTGTGTCTGCCTCCTGAAATGTATACAGTTGTGGCCAAAAGTATTGACACCCCTGCAATTCTGTCAGATAATACTCAGTTTCTTCCTGAAAATGATTGCAAACACAAATTCTTTCGTATTATTATCTTCATTTAATTTGTCTTAAATGAAAAAACACAAAAGAGAATGAAGCAAACAGCAAAACATTGATCATTTCACACAAAACTCCAAAAATGGGCCAGACAAAAGTATTGGCACCCTCAGCCTAATACTTGGTTGCACAACCTTTAGCCAAAATAACTGCGACCAAAGGCTTCCGGTAACCATCAATGAGTTTCTTACAATGCTCTGCTGGAATTTTAGACCATTCTTCTTTGGAAAACTGCTCCAGGTCCCTGATATTTGAAGGCTGCCTTCTTCAAACTGCCGTTTTTAGATCTCTCCACAGGTGTTCTATGGGATTCAGGTCTGGACTCATTGCTGGCCACCTTAGAAGTTTCCAGTGCTTTCTCTCAAACCATTTTCTAGTGCTTTTTGAAGTGTGTTTTGGGTCATTGTCCTGCTGGAAGACCCATGACCTCTGAGGGAGACCCAGCTTTCTCACACTGGGCCCTACATTATGCTGCAAAATTTGTTGGTAGTCTGCAAACTTCATAATGCCATGCACACGGTCAAGCAGTCCAGTGCCAGAGGCAGCAAAGCAACCCCAAAACATCAGGGAACCTCTGCCATGTTTGACTGTAGGGACCGTGTTCTTTTCTTTGAATGCCTCTTTTTTCTCCTGTAAACTCTATGTTGATGCCTTTACCCAAAAAGCTCTACTTTTGTCTCATCTGACCAGAGAACATTCTTCCAAAACGTTTTAGGCTTTTTCAGGTAAGTTTTGGCAAACTCCAGCCTGGCTTTTTTATGTCTTGGGGTAAGAAGTGGGGTCTTCCTGGGTCTCCTACCATACAGTCCCTTTTCATTCAGACGCCGACAGATAGTACGGGTTGACACTGTTGCATCCTCGGACTGCAGGGCAGTTTGAACTTGTTTGGATGTTAGTCGAGGTTCTTTATCCAACATCCGCACAATCTTGCGCTGAAATCTCTTGTCAATTTTTCTTTTCCGTCCACATCTAGGGAGGTTAGCCACAGTGCCATGGGTTTTAAACTTCTTGATGACACTGCGCACGGTAGACACAGGAACATTCAGGTCTGTGGAGATGGACTTGTAGCCTTGAGATTGCTCATGCTTCCTCACAATTTGGTTTCTCAAGTCCTCAGACAGTTCTTTGGTCTTCTTTCTTTTCTCCATGCTCAATGTGGTACACACAAGGACACAGGACAGAGGTTGAGTCAACTATAATCCATGTCAACTGGCTGCAAGTGTGATTTAGTTATTGCCAACACCTGTTAGGTACCACAGGTAAGTTACAGGTGCTGTTACACAAATTAGAGAAGCATCACATGATTTTTCGAACAGTGCCAATACTTTTGTCCACCCTCTTTTTTATGTTTGGTTTGGAATTATATCCAATTGGCTTTAGGACAATTCTTTTTGGGTTTTTTCATTTAAGATAAATTAAATGAAGATAATAATACGAAAGAATTTGTGTTTGCAATCATTTTCAGGAAGAAACTGAGTATTATCTGACAGAATTGCAGGGCTGTCAATACTTTTGGCCACAACTGTACGGAGAATCAGAATGTTTACACTATACTATATATAGCTTGTATCTAGTGATACTGTACCCTTTTTCAACTTGTTATTTTATTGGGTAATCCATACTGAGCCTGTGAGCATCTGTGTGTGCCTCATGAAATATATACAGAGATTTACTGTTATCCATAGACTGTATAGAGCTGTACGCTTCTGATAAAGTACCATATATCTGCTGGTATTTTGGGTCCATTTTCCAAAAAATGAGGAAGTATGGTCGAAGAGGACGCGGATGTTGGCGTGGAGGGCCACCTGGTACTGATGGTGGTGGTGAATCTGCTGGTAGTGCCAAAAACACAATAGCAGCTAAGGCAGGAGTTGTTGAGCCAGCATCATGGTGTAGCTCTGGAAGGCCTGTAAGACTCCCTTTTCTGGGAGTAGGTAGACTGCTTTTAAAGCCGAAGTATCAGGAACTGTTTGTGGCTTACATTGCTGAAACAGCCTCCAGCTCTATCGCCTCTTCTTCTGAAGTTGTAAAAAATGCAAGCACTGAGTCGTAACTGCAGGCTTCTGGTCAGGAGCAACCCCTTTCCTTGTGTCCTTCACCCACAAAAAAAGTGAAGGATGTGGAAGCACACACCTCAGATTACTCCATGGAGCTCTTTTCACATACCATGCCTGGGTTAATTAAAAATAGGGCCCATCATGTACTGGAGCTATGTAAATGGGGCAGATCAGACACTGGAGCAGCATCTAAGGGGCCCATTATACACTGGAGCATTACAAATGGGGCCCATTATATATGGAGCATTATTAGGGCCCATGATACACTGGAGCATCATCCATGAGGCCCATCATGTACTGGAGCAATGTAAATGAGGCAGATCAGACACTGAAGCAGCATCAAAGGGGCACATTATACACTGGAGCATTACAAATGGGGCCCATTATATATGGAGCATTATGTGGAGCTCATCATATACTGTATGGAACATTATATGTGACTAATTATTTGGTATGGAGAAATATATGGGGCTCATTATTCTGTATGGCGCACAATGTGGTGGCCATTACACTGTATGGAGTAATATACTCTCCTGTTTTTGAGCTATTGTACAATTTAAAATAGATCAGTCATGTCACGTAAGCAGTGAAGTATGTGTCATTGTACTATACCTATATTTCTGTGGTGTATCGGAGCATCATGAGTTGTGGTATGTGGTAAAGGGGCGTACTGACACTCTTTGGCCCAGGGCACACGAAAACCTGGAGCCAGCCCAACCCCCCCACAACTTTAGCCAAATAACCCCCAGTTTTCAATGCGTAACTATTATTAGGAAGTAAATTAAGGTTGACAAGCTGTTAGGGCTGGCGGAACGCACCAAATTATAAATAATAGTAGGTGCGTTCGTAGCCCGGGGTCCACCGTGCAGAGGTGGTACACTGCTGCTAGGTAATGGCGGAAGAATAGAGCGGCGTGAAAACAGTCACACGTGGGTTACGTCACCCAGTGTGAACAGGAGCAAACTCTGTTGACTCACAGAGCCGTACAGCCGCTGAACGCAAATACCGGAGCATGTTTAGCTCACAGAGCTCGGCCAAAAAGCGCACAGAAAGCGGCCACAGAACTCTACCCCGAGGACATGGGGTTAGAGTTCCTCTAGGCCCTCTGAGCGCATGGCGTCGCTGCCGCGAACGCCGCTATAGACGCCGGCTACGGAGGGTGGAGCACGTGCACTGAGGCATGCCGAGTCACCGATGTGGACTAATGCCTGACTCCAACTCTGCCCTAAATACACCTAAGCCTGGGCGCTAGCAGGCTAGGCTGCACAACACATGCGTACCAAGGGTAGGGGTTTCATAATAAGTCAGTCACCAGAGACATTCATACATGCATACATCACTCACTCCTCATAGTCTGAAAATACAGTGTATCCTAGCGCATGGCTGAGCGGCCATGCGAACCTTTTATAGCCGCGAGCATCCGGGACCTTCCTGGCTTCTCGGATGGGCCAATCCGAACAGGAGCAGGACCTGAGCACGTGACCTTCGATCTCCAATGAGAGATCACTCCACGGGCATGCTCAGTGGCCCAATATGAGGACTTAGTCCCTGGAGAATTTTGCTGCTGAGCAGCCTGCATTGCCATAGCTGTGCCAGAGGTGGCAGCAGCAAGCAAACCCACGGAGGTGGTCTGGGCAGAGCGCCGGGACCGACGAGTTTGCTGAGCAACCTCCTCTGCGGCTGGGGAGGAATGGGAGACCGCCGGGAGCAGGGCTCGGGATTCCCGCTGTGCAGCAACAGGAACCCGACGCCTAACACAAGCTTCAGTTATAAGAATTGATGTTTTTGGCATTGAAATGGGCACTGTAGGTGTGTCTACTGTCTTCCACTCCCTGACGACTTTGCTTCCCCATTGACTTGCATTGGGTTTCGTGTTTCAGTCGGCCTCCGACTTTTCCCTATAGTCAGCCGATTTCGTTCGACCCGACTTTTGCGAAAGTCGGGTTTCATGAAACCCGACTCGGCCCGAAAAAAGGCAAAGTCGCTCATCTCTACACCACAGTCAACAACACGACAGTCAACAACAACACAGTCAATGTGAAATAATATCACACCAAAAATTAGAACTGAATCCCAAGAAATCGCAAATTACACAATTAAATAGACATAAAATAACATTTGTCTGGCAATATAAATGGAAAATGTCACCTAGACACAGATGATAGTCTGGGGTATCATTATGTTGACTTGTTATTAAAGTTACAGTATATTTTGTAACAAAGAGAATTGGAAAATGTTTCATTGTGTAACAATACTAATAGGAACCATAGAAGAGGTTGATTGCGTGTTTAACACTATTCTCAATAGCTATAAAACATGTAATATGCAGTCAGACACACAATCAAACTTGTTGTATAGTTCTTGTCCTTTCTCTATTATCATCTCATTCTGACACACGATATTAGTGGGCGGGTTAGCCAGACAGGGCTACTTTGCACTTCGGAAGTGTGATCGATGATTAGTTATCACATCACAACAAAACATGGGAGAGAGGTGATAAGAAAGAAAGAAAATAATAAATGTCTATAAAAGTACAATTTTCAAATACATTTTGATTAGCACCTACACACTGCAGCTGATATGGAGCATGTGGTACAATTCTAGTTTATGTATTGAAACTTAAATAGGAACCCATACCTTTTACACAATGTTTTAAAGATCTGAATAGGCCACTTGACAACACCTTGTGCCTTGTTCTCCAGCCACTTAGTATTGTCCAATCTCAATCCAAATGACTGTCTAACTGGAAACATTTACCCACTGAGTCACTAACGGATTTGTCTTAGAGATAAACCTGGGAAGGGAGTCTAAGGGATTCTGCGTACATTACGTTATACCTATACAAGATAGTGTGGACTTTCCTTCTCAGGGAATTCCCAGGTTTATAGCGGAGGAGAGGAAAAAAGAAATGTTCAAGTTGCAGTTACAAAGCAGAGAGCAGGAATCACAATCAGAAGGAGCACAGATCAGTCATAAGTGAAGACCAAGGAGAGAACAGAGAGTGCATCAGATAATTGAAGTCAAGAACATAAGCTAGGTCTTAACTATTTGGAGTTGGTACATACACATCATAACAGGCTCACAAACTAAATCTACTTCATCGCTTCAGACCAGAATAGTACTGTTGTGAAGTCTTGGGCATGTGGGCATTGGTCAGAGTCTGGGGCAATTTGTGATTTTTGATCTTTAAAATGTCACGAAGTGGCATATGCGGAGCAGTGGGATGCAAAGGAAAAGAAGCGTGGCAGGCAGGAGGAAAATGCTGGGCACTCAGGGATGTAGGCCAGTGAGTCAGCATTAAATTATAAGGTTGAAAGCTTGTGGCCTCTACCCCCTTGAGGACGCAGTGGGCCCTTATAATCAACACTCCCTTCTGAGGCCATTTTTCAGGATGCCCAGCATATGCTTACCTATACTTTTACATCTTAGGGTACCGTTACACCTAGCGATGCACCAGCGATCCCGACCAGCGATATGACGCTGTCAGGATCGCTGGTGCATCGCTAGGTGGTCGCTAGTGCGCTGCCACACAGGCAGATCTCACCAGTGACGTCGCTGGGGACGGGGATCGCTACTTGCCTGTCAGACGCGGCGATCCTGCGTCCTCCCGCCCGGCTCCACGCGTCGCTCGTCGTCACAGCAGGAAGTGCCGCAGGAAGTGGCCGACGAGGAATGGTTCAGGAGCTTCTCGCGCGATCAGCGATAACCAGCGGGGGAGCCGGTCGGAGGTAAGTATCACATGCAGCGATATCGCTAGCAATATCGCTGCTACGTCACAAAATTGGTGACTTTATAGCGATATTGCTAGCGATATCACAGTGTGTAACGGGGGCTTTAGTGGAGATTTTACTTCTAAACAACCTTTTGAAGCTTTGCTATGGGTGCAAGCCTTAATAAGGGCTGACCTGGGCAATTACCATTCATACAGATGGTGTCCACACTCTTTATCTATGATACCCCACCTCACAGGAGTCACTTGGAGGCCATTCTTGTGAGCATATCTTGCCTGAAATTGTGATTACACACAATTTCTTGTATCTTAAATATAAGATATATCTACAGCTGCCTCTAGAATAATTATGAATTTGTTTTTTATAGTACTATGTTCAAATATGTAACTGTTTTACACTTAAATTTGCAGGTAAATTAAATTTTAGTTCCAGTGAATAGAAGTAAAACCTCTATTGACTATAAATCACCTTAAATCTTATATTGTGTGAATGTCATTTTTATTTCAGACATGAATCAGCAACTTCTAATCATTGAAATGTTCCTGACCACAGTGATCTGCCGAATGCTCTACCGGAGGAGATACGAAGAGAGACCTGCACTTAGTGAAGATGAGGGGACCAAGGATAATCTGCAGAATAGTACACTTTGTCTAAATGGAAAGACAATTGATGAAGGATTTCAAAAGGTTTAAAAGATACCCCAAAACAATTACGGGATTTTTAACAGATAAACGCATAGAAATTCTGTGGAATTTCGTCATCTCCTTGTACAGACAGATGATTCATTATGTTGAACTTTTGTTGAACTAATGGAAATACCTTTATATAACTTTGTATTTGTATATATAGAATTAAGGTTTGGTATATTATGTATAGTCTGATAATAATCATTATCAAATCTAAAGATTGTAAAGCAAAATTGTGCGTTTCAGTTTTTGGTTCTGTCTTAGTGGCCCCATTTAGACTAATATAAATATATTGAGGTGATTTATAACATCAGCTTGAGCTGCTAATATACTAACAAATTTTACTCCATATTCTTTGTCTTTTTGTATTTTATAGGGGAATTATTAAACAAATATCTATCATCTCATTTCTATCTGCCATCTATCTGATAGATTTGGAATAAATAGATATGAGATGGATATATATAAAGATAGACAGATTCAATTTCATATGTTTCTATTTCAACCCTATAATATATGAACTGGTTTTACCTGGAATATAGCTGCTGTGGGTTTGATTTTTCAATTGTAAGGTTTCATATCAAGCATGCTAATACTTTAATCAGGCTAGTATTAAAGATTAGGATGGTAAGCAGACTGTAAACTATGTCCTATGAGGAATAGTTAAAGGATCTGGGAATGTTTAGTGTGCAAAAAACGCTAAGAGAAGACTTTGTCTACAAATATCTGAAGGCATGTGTCAAACTCTGGCCCACAGGTCAAGTCTGGCCCACAGGCTTATCACATTTGGCCTGTGGGGAAATACCTGCAGGCTGATGACATTTGGCCCTCGAGGAAGGCAGCCCTCCCACCCCCATCCTGCAGTCTGAAGGAGCTGCATCAGAGACAAGCAAGCGCCCTGTGCACAGTGAATGTAATGTTACTTGCTGGCACTTCTTCAGACCACCCACTGCACTGCCCAATTGGAGAAGAGAAGTCCCAGCAGGTGACCACATAATAGATGCTTCTGTGTAAGAATAGATATGACCTTTTTGTTCTGTAGGTAGTAAATCCCCACCTGACCACAACTTGCCTCTGCTGGGAGGAAGGGGTGGGAGAATTGTACTCACTCCTGTGCCATTCACAAACACATCAGGGATTCCTCACTTGTTCTGCTCTCCAGGGCTGAAGATTACATCACTGTAGGTTAGCTTAAATTTTCATTCCATACCATTTGTTCTTCCTTTACTACATTCTTGAGGCTTTTGATGTAAGTTTTGTCAAATTTCTAGTGTGCTTAAGTTTTACTTGTTTTCTTCAATATACAAAATTTGCCATCTTAAAAACCACCAGAGGAAGTCCCCCAGGATAACCCCTGCCTACCCACCCCTCCCGCTCTCTCCCATACACAAGTTCTGTAGCAAAGCACAATACAGTGGGGTCAGGCATAAAGGGCCTGAATCTAGATCTCTTCCCTGTGAGGTCACTCACCCCTGACACAAATAGTGAGTGTGGAGTTGTGTACCGGAAGGGGTAATGGCATTTCCCTGGTGTCACACCTGGGAGACCCCAATCAGCTACACTGCAGTGCCTCAGTCATCTTGAGATTCTTTTAAGGAGGTGTCTGGTTCAAAATGACAAGTCACACATCTGTCTGCAGACTTGTGAATCCTCCCAGTGCGTACTGCTTGCTGTGAGGTTTCTCCGCTGTCAGCGCTGGGAACACCGGTCACGTGACCACAAGTATGCAGTGATATGCAAACTCCTGGCCAGAATCTGACTAGACTGTTTCTGGCTTTGTGCAATATACTAACATTAAGCATGCCAAATACAGTCTAGTCAGGTTCTGGCCAGGAGTTTGCATGATGCATACTTGCAGAGTGACTGCAGACTTGTCATTTTAGACCAAACAATACCTTTAACTCCTTTACAGCATATGAATGTACTTAAATTTGTTGATAAGGAAAAACATCCTAAACATCCTCAACTGTAGACATTGTGTTAATAAATATCAAAGTTGGCCCTTGACTTTGTCCAAGTTTTTAATTTTTGCCTTCTCTGTATTTAAGTTTGACATCCCTGGTGTAGACGGATCATCCTTATTCTCATTTGCACATGGAAACACGAGAAGCAAGGGGATGAAACTGAAAGGGAGAAAAGGCAGGTTAGATATTAGAAAAAACTTTTTGACAGTGAGGGTGATCAATAAGTGGAACAGACTGCCACGATAGGTGGTGAGTTCTCCTTCAATGGAAGACTTCAAACAGATGCTGCACAGACATCTGTCTGAGATGATTTAATGAATCCTGCATTGAGCAAGGGGTTGGACACAATGACCCTGGGGGGTCCTTCCAATTCTAAAGGTCCCGTTACATTTAGCGATGCACCAGCGATCCCGACAACGATATGACCCGGTCAGGATCGCTGGTGCATCGCTAAATGGTCGCTAGTGAGCTGCCAAACAGGCAGATCTCACCAGCGACGCAGCGATGCTCGGCGGTCATTACTTACCTGTCACACACAGCGATGATGACGACTTCCTCCTGCATCAATGCATCGCTCGTCGGTGCCAGCGGCATGCCAGCAAGAAGAAAATGGCCCAGGATGTTCTCGCATGATCAGCGATATCCAGCGGGGGGGCCGGTCGGAGGTAAGTGTCACATGTAGCGAGATCGCTAGCGATATCGCTGTTGCGTCACAAAATCGGTGACGCTTTAGCGATATCGCTATGTGTAAAAGGCCCTTAACATTCTATGGTTCTATGATTACCAAGTGTCCCCCTGCTGTGATTAGCAGTGAGCAGATGTAATTTGCAAGGAAACCTGTTCAATTTCAGCATAGCACCATCACTGAAAAAAATAAGCATGACTCAGTATTTCCATAAATCAGTGGGTTGTCTGTGTAATTCAGGACATGACAGGTCCTCCAAGTCGAGAGAAGATCTTTATTCCCACTCTACAGAAAGAAAAAAGGACCGCCTCCATAAACTCATATTAAAGCAGAATCACCCCCTTAAATAGTGACTCTGGCAAAGGCTAAATAACATTTACTATTTGCTTGTGCATAAGAATTAATTTATTTTTATCTCTGGAGTGGGTCTACTTAAAAACGCTTGAAAATAACCTATTCCTCTTTATTACTATTGTAAAACCACTTTGCTGTTCAGATGTTAGATGTTTTGGGTATTTTTTTTCTGCTTCAAATTTTGAAAAACTTCTTGTGGAAAAAGTGAAAGCGCTTGTCACTTCTTTGACACAGTTCATAATGGAATCCTCTCCAAACTAACACTGCCAGTCAAAAGGCTGCAGAAAAGCTTCAGAAATAAACTCTTCCAAAACAATTTAAGGGTATATGCACATGATGTCTTTTTCTGGTGGATTCTGTCTGGAACCTGCCTGATAAAGCGCCACAAAACTGCTGAATAAAATGAACAATGTAAAAATGACATTGCTGTACACATGTTCAGTCTTTTGTTAGCTCTTTTGACTTCCTTAAGGTATGTTACCACTTAGGGCATTCCTTGCGCTTTGGACGGAGCGGAAAGACTGTTCCACCCAAAGCGCCGCCCCCTGTTGTACGTGCGGTGATTCCAGATGTGTGCATCGGAACATATGAGGTATCACCGCATCATACACATAGAGTAGGCTATTTACCTTCCGGAGACTGAGCGTCTCCACAAGGTAAATATACAAAAGACAAGCCGTGGAGACACCATCACATGTTTCTCAATGCAAGCAATGACTAGCCCGGTCTTTCCCCGGGAAGGAACAACCACAGGAAGGGCAGTCTCCAATGAAGGAAACCACCTATGCCAAAACATGGTATCCATCCACAGACAGCTGTTTCGGGGTATTGCCCCCCATCAGTGTGGAGTAAGAAACTGGCCAGTAGGAGCAATGTCTAGTAGAAGACTGTGAAAAGTGAGGATGAATGAACTCATGGAGATCAACATCCAACACTGCGGAGACACCATCACATGTTTCTCAACGCAGTGATTCTAGAGCAATGCCCCCATCCCTTATGGGAAATATGTAAAAACATACAAAACACAAGCCGCGGAGACACCATCACATGTTTCTCAACGCAAGCAATGACTAGCCAGGTCTTTCCCCAGGAAGGAAAAACCACGGGAAGGGTAGTCTCCAATGAAGGAAACCACCTATGCCAAAACATGGTATCCATCCACAGACAGCTGTTTCGGGGTATTGCCCCTCATCAGTGTGGAGTAGGAAACTGGCCAGTAGGAGCAATGTCTAATTCACGGCGCTGTGGAGAAAGTGAATAGCGCTCCCCAGTGTCGGATTTTCTCCGGGGTCTCAGCTGCCGGGGTAGCCGAGACTCCAGAGAACATGAATCGTCCGGTTTTTACCGCCCCCGCTTTTGCGATCGCCGTTATTAACCCTATAACGGCGACCGCAAAAAAAAGCCGCGATTGTGCATTAAATTTCTCTTTCCTCTGATGTGATTGCTCATCAGAGGAGAGAGAACTAGGGTCCCCGATCTCCCCCAGGTACCTCTCCGTGGTCCAGGGTCCCCTCCCGGTGATCCCGCGTCCTCCAGTGGGCGCTGCCATCTTGGATCCGGAGAAAATGGCAGATTCCATTCATTCATTTTGATCACGATGATAATCTATCATCATGATGAAAATAAACAAAATAGTACATAATCCCCCCATTTATCACCCCCTTAGTTAGGCCAACATAACGAAATAAAGAAAATATATTTTTTTTCAGTTTTCCATTAGGGTTAGGGTTAGGGCTAGGGTTAAGGTTGGGCTAGGGTTAGGGTTGGACTAGGTTTAGGGTTGGACTAGGGTTAGGGCTAGGGTTAGAATTAGGGTTAGGGCGAACTAGGATTAGGGTTAGAATTAGGATTAGGGATTAGGGTTGGGATTAGGGTTAGGGGTGTGTTGGGGTTAGGGTTGGAGCAAGAATTGAGGGGTTTCCACTATTTACCAACTTTGGGGGTCTAAAAATTGGGTCTAAAAATTGGGTCTAAAAGAATCACTTTTGTGGAAATAAAAAAGACTTTTTATTTTTACGGCTCTGCATTTATAAACTTCTGTGAAGCGCTTGGGGGTTCAAAGTGCTCACCACACATCTAGATAAGTTCCTTAGGGGGTCTAATTTCTAAAATGGGATCACTTGTGGGGGGTTTCCACTGTTTAGGCCCATCAGGGGCTCTGCAAATGCAACATGACGCCCGCAGACCATTCCATCAAAGTCTGCATTCCAAAATGGCACTCCTTCCCTTCTGAGCTCTCCCATGCGCCCAAACAGTGGTTCCCCCCCACATATGGGGTATCGGCGTACTCAGGACAAATCGCACAATAACTGTGAGGGTATGATTTCTCCTGTTACCCTTGTAAAAATGAAAATTTGGGGGCAAAAAGATCATTTTTGTGGAAAAAAAATGGATTTCTTATTTTCACGGCTCTACGTTATAGACTTCTGTGAAGCACTTGAAGGTTCAAAGTGCTCACCACTCATCTAGATAAGTTCCTTAATGGGTCTAGTTTCCAAAATGGGGTCAGTTGTTGGAGGTTTCCACTGTTTAGGCACATTAAGGGCTCTCTGAACGCAACATGGCGTCCGATCTCAATTCCAGCCAATTCTGCGTTGAAAAAGTCAAACGGCGCTCCATCCCTTGCGAGCTCTGCCGTGTGCTGAAAAAGTGGTTTACCCCCACATATGGGGTATCGGCGTATTCAGAAGAAATTGTACAACAAATTTTGTGGTTGATTTTCTCTTTTAACACTTGTGAAAAAAAAAATTGGTTCTGAAGTAAATTTTTTGCAAAAAAAAGTTAAATGTTAATTTTTTCCTTCCACATTGCTTTAGTTCCTGTGAAGCACTTAAAGGGTTAATAAACTTCTTGAATGTGGTTTTGAGCACCTTGAGGGGTCTAGATTTTAGAATGGTGCCACTTTTGGGTATTTTCTGTCATGTACACCCCTCAAAATGACTTTAAATATGATGTGGTCCCTAAAAAAAATGGATTTGTAAATTTTGTTGTAAAAATGAGAAATTGCTGGTCAACTTTTAACCCTTATATCTTCCTAACAAAAAAAAATTTTGCTTCCAAAATTGTGGTGATGTAAAGTAGACATGTCGGAAATGTTATTTATTAAGAAACTTGTGTGACACATCTCTCTGATTTAAGGGCATAAAAATTTAAAGTTTTAAAATTGCAAAATTTTCAAAATTTTTGCCATATTTCCATTTTTTTCATAAATAAACACAAGACTTATCGAAGAAATTTTACCACTAACATGAAGTACAATATGTCATGAAAAAACAATCTCAGAATCAGCAGGATCCATTAAAGCGTTTCAGAGTTATAACCTCGTAAAGGGACAGTGGTCAGAATTCTAAAAATTGGCCTGGTCATTAAGCTGCAAACTGGCTCTGTTGCTAAGGGGTTAAGAAATAAATGAAGTTAAGTATCGTATATAATGGGAGTCAATTATGATTTACAAAATAGAGAAACACTGCAAATCCCCAAAATCAGCATATCGGCACTGTTATTTGCATCAATGGGAACCAATATATTTCAGATTATTACATTCTATGGAATTTTGTAAAAATGTCGAATTCACCAATTCACCTGCAAGGCTAAAGAATCTTCTCGAAAACTGCATCATATATAACAATACAAAAGTAAACCTTTGTTTTTCAATCAGACAAATTCCAAAATTAGTTAACTTTTCTCAATATCTTGTTTCTTGTTTTCTTAAATTCTGTATTACAGACAGTGCTGTAGCCAAAACATGTGTGAATTATAAGACTTTCTTGACTACGGCAGATTATAGCATAGCAAAATGTTGCTGTAACAAAAACAAGTTTACAGTGTTCACAGGGGTAAACAAACTATAAGGTCGTTTTCGCAGTTTGGTTATTCATGGCCCGAGTACGAGCCACTATATCTGGACGGACTGCTCAGGAGACTGGCGGCCAGTCCACACATCATGGACTGCACTCGGACAACGAGTGCTGGACATCTGAAACCAGGCTAAGGAAGAATTATGTTTGGGTCAGGTCTGTTATTTTCCTCAGTGTTTCATCAGTAATTGTAAATCAAAACCAGGAGTGGGGCCTTCAAAGAGAAAAATGAAAATTGAAAGATTCACTCTTATTTTATCTTGGACCTCTCAGCTTATAAATGCTGATTACTTACGGTGCTGACCAAAAACTTGTATAGCACGGTGAGCAGTGCTGTTGTGGCCATTAAGGACAATGGAACTCTCAAAGACTATTAAAAGTCAGTGAAATCTATCAGGATTTATTAAGATCTAATGTCCATGTTAGGAGGCAGAATATGCTCATACAGGAGAAATAATGTTTTAAGCTTCAGGACAGCAATTTCAAAAAGTATTGTTTGTCCATAAGGTAAGTTAGTAAGAAGCATCACCACATATTGAAATTACACTATAGGACAAATTTACCATTCAAAATTCACCTGAATCGTGGCTCATATCAAACCAGAATTCAGACATTCGTGCTGTGAACCACATTTATTAAGCGTTTAGACATTTATGGATGTATGGCTTAGTAGGAAAGGAGTGAGTCTGAAATTCACGGTCTGATTTCTGGACCGGCTGTGTATGTCCCAATAGGTATATATGTGACTCGTGAGTATGGGACAGGAAACATGTGACGCGTCCAGACATCGCGGTCTGTACTAAGACTGTGAAAATTGGATGTGTGAAACCAGGTATAGTGTGAAAGGTATAAATATCTATACCATAATAATACACTCATATGCAAATCTGTATATATATTAAATGGGAGAATACTCTGGTCTACAGAATAGGAGAAGGACTTGGGTATTCTGGTTACAAGAAAGCTGAGCAGCAGTACTCAATGTCATGCAGCAGCTGCAAAAGCAAACAAGATTTTAGGATGTATAAAAAGAGAGATACAATCCTGTGATCCCAATGTATTGTTATATAAAATCACCTGTAAGACCACTTCTAGAATATGGGATCCAGTTTTGGGCTGCACATTTTAAAAATGATATCCAGAAGTTAGAGTCAGGCAACTATATTATTATAAGGGATGGAGGCCTCTCATATGATGAAAGGTTGTCAACGTTTGGCTTGTTTAGATTAGAAAAAGATACCTCAGAGGAGATCTCATTTACATGTGTAAATACATATGTGGTCTATACAAAGGACTGGCACATGACTTATTCTCTCCTAACTCCTTACTAAGGACCAGGGGGCACTCATTAGGGATGGAAGAAAGGCGATTCCAACAGCTAAATAGGAAAGGGTTCGTTACAGTTAGAGAAGTCAGACTGTGGAATGCCGACCACAAGATGTAGTAATACGAGCAGCACGGTGGCTCAGTTGTTAGGACTGCAGCCTTGCAGCGCTGGAGTGTTGGGTTCAAATCCCACCAAGGACAACATCTGCAAGGAGTTTGTATGTTCTCCCTGTGTATGCGTGGGTTTCCTCCCACTTTCCAAAAACATATTAATAGGCAATTTAGATTGTAAGCCCCATCAGGGAGAGTGATGATAATGTATGTAAAGCGCTGCGGAATATGTTAGTGCTATATAAAAAAAATGAAAGATTATTATTAATGGCTATAACAGCTGTTAAAAAAGGGTGGGATAATTTCATCAGTACACAGAACATTGTGGATTATAGATAAATGTATAATTGGTGGAGCAAGGTTGAACTTGATGGACCTAGGTCTTTTTAAACCTATGTATATGTATATAACAAAGATAAAAGGCCCAGTGGCCAATGAACTAACCACATACCATACATATGTGAATAAAAACATATCGTCAATTCACAATGGTGTCCAACTGTGGCTTGAATAAGATAATAATAAATCAATAGACGAGACCTGGACCAGAACCCGTGGTTAGTTTTCTATCTGTTTTTATACACATATGTATGTGGTTAGTTTATTGGCCACTGGGCCTATTTTTTTATTACCTTCATACAGATTTTTTATATAATTGCATGATTATGGTATACTTGCAATTTTATTGTCAATTGGCTTCCTGGGAGGGAGGGAACACTATGTCTCATACTCTATATCATCTATGTTTTGCCTTTGATTAGTTAACAAATAAAGGTCCTTATATTTTATGTTGGTTTTTCACTTCCATTGTTATTGGGTTTGTTTATAGTGTGAAAGGGGTTATAGTTTTATAATGCAACATACTAAGACCATTTTTGCTCCAAAATTTTGACAAAGATAAACCAAGATGTGGTATAAATTTAGACACTGGCATCTAAAGAGGCACCAAATTTATCATCATCATGAGATAGTGTGATAAATGTGGCACATCCAGTCTAATTTTGTTTAATTTGAAGATGTCTAAAGCCCCCGTTACAAACTGCGATATCGCTAGCAATATCGCTGTAAAGTCACCGATTTTGTGACGTTATAGCGATATTGCTAGCGATATCGCGGCATGTGATACTTACCTCCGACCGGCTCCCCCGCTGGTTATCGCTGATCGCGCGAGAAGCTCCTGGATCATGCCTCGTCGGCCACTTCCTGCGGCGCTTCCTGCTGTGACGACGAGCGACGCATGGAGCCGGGCGGGAGGACGCAGGATCGCCGCGTCTGACAGGTAAGTAGCGATCCCCGTCCCCAGCGATGTCGCTGGTGAGATCTGCCTGTGTGGCAGCTCACTAGCGACCACCTAGTGATGCACCAGCGATCCTGACCGCGTCATATTGCTGGTCGGGATCGCTGGTGCATCGCTAGTGTAACGGTACCCTAAGCTGTCAAAGAGTAATAATTTGCTTTATGAATCTCTTTTAGTTAGAATTATTTTATTAATGTGGCTGACTTTTCACATTTTTAGGAACATCACCTAAGAAACATATGTTTAATTATATGGGACTGATTCCTTTTATGATATTATTTTGAAATCTAGAAACATGGCAGAGAATTCAGTGATGGTACTGTTACCGATTGATCTGAACAAAGTGATGGTGTGTATGATTCAAATGGAGACAAATAAAAGCACATAGGAATATGAGCCAAGAAACTATAGTAAAAACAGTTGTGACCAAGAGGATAATTACGTGACACCATTAAAGTAAAAAGCCAATCTCAGAAGGGGCGGACTCATAGGATATCATCCAAGAACACAAAGTACACTCAGATCACACAAACCTTAGTCAAGTATTATAAAAGGGCAATAAACAGTTTGATAAATGTAATCCCAGCTTCTACATCTAGATTTAATGGTCACCAGAAAAATATTGTACTGACTCCTCCAGGAAAGACATGTGGATTCAGAATGTGATAGTGTAGGAGTTTTGAGTAATTAAATAACCACAGGATGTAGAACTTTTCACCAAAATTTTCATATTGAGATGGACTCACGATGTAATACTGGCTGCAGAGCACAATAAAACATTTTATCTCTTTTTGCCTCCCTATTGCAGAGATATTAACAATAAAAGTATTTGGCACATAATGAGTCAACTTCACCAAGCTCACTGGGGGCGTGGGGCGCTTCTCCTCCCTGTATGAGTTGCTATCTGATAACACCCACTTGGACGTAACAAAAGTTAACTCATTAGGTGCCAAATACTTTGCTAGAAGAACTCTAGAGAGAGGCAGAGCACACAGAATAGGGCAGACACATTTAACCCCTTAACGACCAGAGGTATTTTTGGTTTTGCATTTTCATGTTTTGATCCCCTTCTTCCCAGAGCCATATCTTTTTTATTTTTTGAGGGCTTGTGTCATGATGCCAGTGCAGGTTTTTGCACACCTGGTGTTAATGTCTGGAGCTCGGTGCAGGTTTTGACCTGCACACCTGGGGTTAATGATTGTGGCCTCTTTCTGGTTCTGGGAGAGCTTCTTAAACCCCTGGAAAGCTTCAACCCCTGCCAGTTATACTTTTGCCTTTGGCCTAGTGTTCTGACCCCTGTGTGCCTGTTTGTTGCTATAGCTTGTTTATATGGTTCCGACCCGGTTCTGTTTCCCGTTGTGAGTTTGCCTGTTGATTTTGTACTGCGTTATTATCTCTGTGTATGACTCATTGCCTGTGACCTGACTACTCTCTGCTCGCCCCTCTTGTACCTTTGCAGCTATCTCTGTGTGTGACTCATTGGCTACGTCTTGACTATTCTCCCTGTCTATGCCCCCTGGTAACTTTGTCTCGCAGTTACCCTGCCAGGAGTTATCTTACAGCTCCTAGCTCTGTGGAGTTTAGGCCATGCCCCTAGCAGTCACGTGCTTCAGGTCCTGCGGCTCTGAAGTACCCATCTACTCGGCTGCTGCCCGCTCCACAGGTATCTTTGAGCACTGTTCGCTTTACTCAGGACACGCGCACTGGCTCAGTGAGCAAGTTCAGTGTGGTGTTCCTGACATTATAACTGGCCTACAATTTTTTTTTCTCTCCTCACTTCTGCAGCAAGGACCCAATGTGTGCTTTATCTGAGCAGGTGAAATGCTTGACTCAGTCGCTGCAGAAGCTTAGTTTGGAACACCAAGCTCTGGCCCAGTCCCAACGGCGGGTGGAGGACTCAGTTCAGGGGGTGCTTTCCGCAGGCTTCCAGAAGGTGGGGAATAGAGATGTCATTTTAGTCCCACCCGAATTCCCGGTTACATTGACAGATACATTTTCTGGTAACAAGGATGATTTCAGGGCATTTAAGGAGGGCTGTAAGCTCTTTTTCTCTTTGACACCCCGCTCCTCTGGGGATGAGAAACAGAGGGTAGGGGTGGTGATGTCCCTGCTTAGGGGGTCCCCACAAGCCTGGGCATTTTTGCTTTCCTCTTCTGCCCCTGAGAGAATGTCTGTGGATGTGTTTTTCAAAGCCTTAGGGCTTATTTATGATGAGCCTGATAGAGTGCGGTTGGCTGAGGACAAGGTGATGAGTGTCTGTCAGGGGGAGCACTCGGCCGAATGGTTCTGTACTGATTTCAGACGTTGGGCAGCCGAGATTTCCTGGAGTGATGCCGCCCTTCGGGGGCTGTTCCACAGAGGCCTGTGTGAATGTCTGAAGGATGCTTTGGCACTTCATCCTCCGCCTGACTCCCTGGAGGATGCCATGATCCAAGCGGTTCGCATGGATCGCAGGCTGCGGGCTAGGGACATGCAACGGGAAACACCATTATTCTTCAGTGGAGAAGAGACCCGGACTCTTCCAATGGCTATGGAGGTGAACGATGTCACCTGTGAGGGAAAGGAAAGAAGACGCCACCGGGAAAAGCAGTTGTGCTTCTATTGTGGGAAATATGGACATTGGAAGAAGGACTGCCCCTCCTGGCGGTAAATGACTAGGTCTGGGTAGTAGTCGAGGAGGCTACCCAGACCTTCAGGTACAATTTTCCTCATGTGCAAAAATGGTGCTGCAGGTGGAACTGGAACTTGGTTATGGTCCTGTTCAGACTACTGCTTTTATTGACTGCGGTTCTGCTGTGAACCTGATTGATACCAAGGTTATGACTCTTTATAAGATAGGGACAGTCAGGCTTCACGATCCTGTTAAACTTGTGGCAATTGACTCGTCGCCTCTTACCCAAGACGGTATCTGTTGCAGGTCTAAACTTTTTTCTCTAAGAGTGGGTTCCACTCATGTGGAAAAACTAAGTTGTCTTGTGCTAGATAACTTGCCTGCAGGACTGGTACTGGGGATGCCTTGGCTTCAACGCCATAATCCTACCATTGATTGGGTTACAGGGGAAATCACTCAATGGGGATGCAATAATAAATGTGGTAACCTGGGACATCTGTTAAATTCGTGTCTGTGTCGTTTGTCAGTCTGGAAGGTATTCCAGAGTACCTGAAGGATTTTGAAGACGTTTTTTCCGTAAGTGAGGCTGAGGCATTGCCACCACATAGACCCTACGATTGTGCCATTGATTTAGTACCTGGAGCCAAGTTACCTAAGGCTCGATTGTTCAATTTGTCTGGGCCTGAGCGCCAAGCCATGAAGGAGTACAAAGCTGAGAATCTCCGCAAAGGGCATATCAGGCCTTCTGTGTCACCTGTGGCAGCAGGGTTCTTCTTTGTGAAGAAAAAAGATGGTGGTTTGCGGCCGTACCTCGACTTTCGGGAACTGAACAAGATAACGGTTAGGAACTCTTACCCTCTTCCCCTCATCCCAGACTTATGTAACCGGTTAGCTGGGGCCCAATGGTTCTCCAAGTTAGATCTGCAGGGGGCCTACAATCTGATAAGGGTTCGGGAAGGGGATGAGTGGAAAACTGCATTCCTCACATCAGAAGGACTCTTTGAGAACCTGGTAATGCCGTTTGGGTTAACTAATGCACCCGCTATTTTCCAAAATTTCATCAATGTTGTGTTTTCTGATCTGATAGGCCGTTTTGTTATTATTTATTTGGATGACATTTTGGTGTATTCCCCGGACAGTCAATCTCATTTGCAACATCTAAAGACAGTTCTCCAGTGACTCAGGGAGAACCAATTGTTCGCTAAATTGGAAAAATGTTCGTTTTTTTGTACAGGAGCTGTCTTTTTTGGGGTTGATTGTGTCCTGTGAGGGGTTTCATATGGATCCTAAGAAGGTGCTGGCGATCGCTGACTGGGTTCAGCCTCGAGATCTCAAGGGGCTCCAGCGCTTCTTAGGATTTGCGAACTATTACCGGAGGTTCATTAAAAGTTTCTCACAAGTGGTTAAACCACTCACGGATCTTACCCAGAAGGGCGCTGATGTAAAAAATTGGTCTGTACTCGCTAAGGAATCCTTCTCAGCGATTAAGAAATGTTTCATGTCTGCCCCGGTGTTGGTACAACCTGACCCGTCCAAACCATTCATTAGGGAGGTGGATGCTTCTGAAGGGGGGGTGGGGGCTGTGCTGTCCCAAAGTCCGGCCACCCTTACCAATCTCAAACCCTGGTGCCTTCTTCTCCAAGAAGTTCTCTTCAGCTGAGAAAAACTATGATGTAGACAATAGAGAACTTCTTGCGGTCAAGCTAGCGTTTGAGGAATGGAGGCACTTTTTGGAAGGGGCGGCTCACCCTATCACGGTTGTCATGGATCACAAAAATTTGGCATACCTTGAATCTGCTAAGAGGCTTACTCCTAGACAAGCCCGTTGGTCACTTTTTTTTACGATTTCAGTTCTCCATTACTTTTCGACCGGGGTCCAAAAATGTTAAAGCGGATGCCCTGTCCAGAAGTTTTGATCCAGTGTCCCCCCCTGAGCCGCCGTCCTCCATTCTTTCCCCAGGGGTGGTAGTAGCGGGGGTCTCAACTGAGTTGGAACAAGAAATTCTAAGGGCTCAGGCCCTAGCTCCAGCGACCAGGCCAGGGGATAAACTGTTTGTTCCAGATTAATTGCGGCCTAGACTTCTGCAGGAGTTTCATGAGTCTAGGCTGAGTGCTCATCCAGGTATCACGGCCACTATAGAGGCAGTAGCCAGGGGTTTTTGGTGGCCTTCATTAAGGTCCGATGTCAAGGAATTTGTTTCTGCTTGTGGCATGTGTGCCCGTTCCAAAAGCTCGCATAACCGACCGGCTGGGGACTCATACCTTTACCGGTTCCTAATAGGCCATGGACTCATCTTTCCATGGATTTTATTACAGGCCTTCCACCTTCCAGGGGCAATACCGTGATCTGGGTGGTGGTGGATAGGTTTTCTAAACAGGCCCATTTCATTCCCTTGGCAGAATTACCCTCAGCAGAAACATTGTCAAGGTTGTTTGTGCAGCATGTGGTCCGATTGCATGGGGTACCCCTGAATGTTGTGTCTGACAGAGGTGTGCAGTTTGTGGCCAAATTTTGGAGGGCGTTCTGTATGAAATTGGGCATCTCACTCTCCTTCTCGTCGGCATATCACCCGGAGAGTAATGGTCAGGCAGAACGCACCAATCAATCCCTGGAACAAATTCTCAGGTGTCTGACCTCCGCCAGACAGGAGGATTGATGTGATGCGTTACCGTTGGCTGAATTCGCTTTTAACAACCGGGTAAGTCAGTCCACCAACATGTCCCCATTCCTGATTAACTATGGGTTTAATCCGCATTTTGGGGAGTTTTCTCGGGTGGATTCCAGTTGTCCAGGGGCAGAGGGGTCCGTTCAACGGTTAAAAAACCTCTGGGCTGAAGTCCGGTGTAATATCTCTCGGGCCCAGGGGAGATTCAAATATTTTGCTGACAAAAAGAGAGCCTCGGGAGACATGTTTCAGGTGGGAGAGAAGGTTTGGCTCTCCACATGTAACATCAACTTAAAGGTACCATCAGCTAAGTTGGGACCAAAGTTCATTGGTCCGTAAGAGATTATGGAGATAGTCAACCCAGTGGCATATAGGTTGCGTCTCCCCGCCTCCTTAAAAATATCCAATGTGTTCCATAAATCTCTGTTGAAACCCGCAGGATCTGTCAAAGAGAACTCTGAGTCTGTTGTTCCTCCAGTACTGGTGGAGGGTCAATTGGAGTATGAGGGGGGTACTGTCTTGATCCCAGTGCAGGTTTTTGAGCTGCACACCTGGGGTTAATGTCTGGAGCTCGGTGCAGGTTTTGACCTGCACGCCTGGGGTTAATGTTTGTGGCCTCTTTCTGGTTCTGGGAGAGCGTCTTAAACCCCTGGGAAGCTTCAATCCCTGCCAGTTATACTTTTGCCTTTGGCCTAGTGTGCTGACCCCTGTGTGCCTGTTTGTTGCTATAGCTTGTTTATATGGTTCTGACCCGGTTCTGTTTCCCGTTGTGAGTTTGCCTGTTGATTTTGTACTGCGTTATTATCTCTGTGTATGACTCATTGCCTGTGACCTGACTACTCTCTGCTCGCCCCTCTTGTACCTTTGTAGCTATCTCTGAGTGTGACTCATTGGCTACGTCTTGACTATTCTCCCTGTCTATGCCCCCTGGTAACTTTGTCTCGCAGTTACCCTGCTAGGAGTTATCTTACAGCCCCTAGCTCTGTGGAGTTTAGGCCACGCCCCTAGCAGTCACGTGCTTCAGGTCCTGCGGCTCTGAAGTACGCATCTAATCGGCTGCTGCCCGCTCCACAGGTATCTTTGAGCACTATTCGCTTTACTCAGGACACGCACACTGGCTCAGTGAGCAAGTTCACTGCGGTGTTCCTGACAGCTTGTACCTTTTGAATGACATCATTGGCTTTACCATGATGTGTACTAGAAAATGGGAATAAAATTCCAAGTGCGGTGAAATTGCAAAAAAAAGTGCAATTCCAAAATGTTTTTCTGTTTTGCTTTTTTACTAGGATCACTAAATACTAAAACTGACCTGCCATTATGATTCTCCAGGTCATTTCGACTTCATGGACAGCAAACATGTCTAGGTTCTTTTTTATCTAAGTGGTGAAAAAAAATTCCAAACTTTGTTAAAAAAAAAATTGAGCCATTTTCCGATACCCGTAGCGTCTCCATTTTTCATGATCTCTGGTTGGTTGAAGGCTTATTTTTTGCGCGCCGAGCTGACGTTTTTAATAATATCATTTTGGTGCAGATATGATCTTTTGATCACCCGTTATTGCATCTTAATGCAATGTCGCAGCAACCAAAAAACATAATTCTGACGATTTGTCTTTTTTTCTCGCTACACTGTTTAGCGGTCAGATTAATCCTTTTTTCATTGATAGATCGGGCAATTCTGAACGTGGCGATACCAAATATGTGTAGTTTTGATATTTTGTATTGTTTTATTTTGAATGGGGCAAAAGGGGGGTGATTTGAACTTATGTTTTTTATTTTTTTTAATTTTTAAATACTTTTTTTTCCACTTTTGGCATGCTTCAATAGTTTCCATGGGAGACTAGAAGCTGTCATGAACGCCAAACACTGGGTGGCGCTAATTGCAATCCGACAGTGACAAACATAAAGGTCTCAAGGAGACCTCTGATTGTCATGTCATGTTTTATTTTTCACCCTAAGGGGGTGACGTTTTCAGTGGTACCATGGTTATTTATATCCATCTTTTTGATTGTGCGTTTTTGCACTTTTTGTTCTGCGGTATGATGATAAAGCATTGTTTTTTGCTTTGTTTTTTATTTTTTTAAGGGGTTTAATAAAGGGGTTAACTAGTGGGACAGTTTTATAGGGCGCTTCGTTACGGACGCGGCGATACTAAATATGTGTACTTTTGCTTTTTTATTTCCAAAAAATCAATTTATTAGGGAATATTCTTTTTTTATTTATTTAGCGACTTTTTATAAATTATTTTTACACTTTTTTTACTTTATTACATTGTCTCGGGGGGGACATCACTGTAATGTGTCAGATCGCTGATCTGACAGTTTGGACAGCACTTTGTCAGATCAGCAATCTGACAGGCGCTGCAGAGGCTTCCTCACTACCTGCTCTCTGCAGGCACTGAGGAAGCCGCCTCCCTGCAGGCCCCCGAAGGCCTCTGCGGCCATATTGATCCGGGGGCCTGCAGGGAAGGAGGCCCCCAGAGCAGTGCAGCACATCGCGCTGCTCTGGGTGTGTCAGGGAAGCACGGAGGGAGCCCCCTCCCTGCCGATGCTTCCCTAATCCCCCGATACACAGCAATCATGTTTGATCACAGTGTGCGAGGGGCTAATGTGCTGGGGGCGGTCCGTGACCGTCCCTGACACATAGTGCCGGGTGTCAGCTGTGGGAGCGCCGCTGATCGCTTAGACATACTATCCCGTCCTCGGTCATATGGGCCCGGGTACCGTGGATGGGATAGTACGTCTGATGTAAGAAAGGGGTTAAGTCTCCTCTTAACCTTCTTTTTTGCAAGCTAAACATTCCCAGATCCTTTAACCGTTCCTCATAGGACATACTTTGCAGTCCGCTCACCATCCTGGTAGCTCTTCTCTGAACTTGCTCCAGTTTTTCAATGTCTTTTTTAAAATGTGGTGCCCAGAACTGGATACAGTATTTCAGATGTGTCTTGACCCTTGAGGAGAAGAAAGTGATAATTACTTCATGTGATCTAGACTATGCTTCTCTTAATATCTCCTAGAACTGTGTTTGCCTTTTGTGCTGCTGCATCACACTGTTGACTAATTTGCAGTCTGTGCTCTATTAGTATACCAAAGTCTTTTAGTTCTATTCCTCCCATTCTATGTAATTTTCATCTTTCATTTCTCCCTGTAAAATACCACTGTATTAGTCGTTGCCCATTGTTGAAGCTTATCTAGATCCTTCTGAATCCTTTCTCTGTCTTCTCTAGTGTTAGCTATACCTCCTAACATTGCATGGTCTGTAATTTTGACTAGCTTACCTTTAGTTCCCTTATATAGATCGTTTATAAAAATGCTGAACAACAATGTTGCCAGGAGCCTTGTGGTACTCCACTAGAAACATTCTTCCAATTGGATGTGCGATCACTGAGCCAGTAATGAATCCACCTAACCATAGCCTTGTCAATCCCATACTTGGTCATTTTTTTCAATAAGGGTAGTATGAGATACTTTATCAAATGCTTTGCTGAAGTAGAGATATACTATATATACCACATTTCCCTGATTTTTCAAAGATAATGGCTAGTGGTTCTGCAATTTCCTCTGCTGATTCTTTCAATACCCTAGGATTTCATTAATCTGGACCAGAAGATTTAAATTAATTTAAATTAGCTGAGTGTTCACCATCTCTCTGTTTATAGATAGTGTGTATTATTTTATTCCTTTGATGGCACCATGAAGATCAGTTGATGCTACAATTGTTTTCTTCGAAAACACAGATGCAAAATAGGAATTTAAAAGTTCCACTTTCTCAACATCATTTTTGACCACTTTTGACCACTTCACCCTTTTCATCTTGTAAAAACCCTATAGCATCTTTGACTTTTCTTTTGCTTTTGACATAACCCCAAAATCCTTTTTTACTGCTTTTGGTCTCCCTTGCAAACCTCACTTAATTACTGGCTTTGGCTCTTCTAACTCTTGCCCTGCATTCCCTGCAAACAGCACTATATTCTTCTTTAGATATGTCCCCTCTTTCCATTTAACATACATCTATTTTTTTTCCTTTTAACAAGTGATTAAGCTCTGTGTTCATCCACCCTGGTCTCTTTAAATGCTTCCAAATTTTTTCTACTTTTCAGGATTGTTACCGATTGTGCAGTGAGAATTTCATTTGGCAAAATCTCCCACCCTTCTTGGATATTTCTGTCCTATAGAACATTCAGTCATTGGACCTTTCCTAACCTTTTCTGAGTCCATTAAATTCTGCCTTTCTGAAGTCCAACCTTATGGCCGGGGTCACACTTGCGAGAAACTCGCACGAGTCTCGCGTCTCAATACCCGGCACTGCTGTTGGCACTCGGACCGGAGCGCTTAGTTGTATAGAAATACATGCAGCCACACACTCCAGTCCCGAGTGCCAGTGGCAGTGCCGGGTATTGAGACGTGAGACTCGTGTGAGTTTCTCGTGTGACCCTGACCTAAAGATGGTATCTGCATCTGTGGGATTAATGTCACTATATAAGTGAGTAAAATAAATAATTAAGTGAAGATACAGAAGAGAGTTTTTTATTTTCCGCTCTTTATTGACTATTCCACCTCCTCTGTATCTTCAATTTTCTTGTCTCTCCACCCTCTTCCTTCATGGGTGTTTATTATTATTGCCAACTTTACCCTTTATAAAGACTGTAGCTGCTCATTTCGTTATTTGATCTTGAGAAAGGTGCCAACCCAATACCGAAAGGCGTTGGTACTAAAAAAAACCTTATCTGTAGCTACAAGTCATCTCATTTCTCGTAGCCCAGACTGACAGTATAAACTAAGCACATGATTGTAGGGGACATAGCCCATGTAAGGCTGGTTTCACATTTGCGTTTTTTAGCGCTGGAAAAAAACGCTAACCTGCGCATGCGTTTTTTCCCCTATATTTAACATGGGTGCGCATACCTGCGCGCTTGTAAGCGCATGTATGCGATTTTCATGCGCTGCGTTTTTTTGGGGTGTGCGATTGGATTTTCCAGACGCAGCATGTTGCATTTTTTGGCCCTGCAAAAAAGCGCATGCGCACATATGCGCACGTTTTGCGCTAAAAATGGCCATTATAGCCTATGGATGCGCATATGTGCGCACTGGCATGCTCATGTAAGCGTTTTTTTGCATATGCGTTTTTTTTTTTAACCATGGAATTTAGGGGTTTGGGTTAGAGTTAGGGTTAGTTAAGGGGGTTTAGGGTTAGGGTTAGGGTCAGGGTCAGGGTTAGGGTTGGGTTTTGGGTCAGGGTTAGGGTTAAGTATGGTTTGGTTAAGGGTTAGGGTCAGGGTTAGGGTCAGGATTAGGGTTAAGTATGGTTTTGTTAAGGGTTAGGGTCAGGGTCAGGGTTAGGGTTAGGGTCAGGGTTAGGGTTAGGGTCAGGGTTAGGGTTAGGGTTAGGGTTAAGTATGGTTTTGTTAAGGATTAGGGTCAGGGTTAGGGTCAGGATTAGGGTTAAGTATGGTTTGGTTAAGGGTTAGGGTCAGGGTTAGGGTTAGGGTTAGGGTTAGGGTCAGGGTTAGGGTTAGGGTCAGGGTTAGGGTTAAGTATGGTTTTGTTAAGGGTTAGGGTCAGGGTTAGGGTCAGGATTAGGGTTAAGTATGGTTTTGTTAAGGGTTAGGGTCAGGGTTAGGGTTAGGGTTAGGGTTAGGGTCAGGGTTAGGGTTAGGGTTAGGGTTAGGGTCAGGGTTAGGGTCAGGATTAGGGTTAAGTATGGTTTGGTTAAGGGTTAGGGTCAGGGTTAGGGTTAGGGTTAGGGTCAGGGTTAGGGTTAAGTATGGTTTTGTTAAGGGTTAGGGTCAGGGTTAGGGTTAGGGTCAGGGTTAGGGTTAGGGTTAGGGTCAGGGTTAGGGTTAGGGTCAGGGTCAGGGTTAGGGTTAGGGTTAGTTAGGGTTTAGGGTTTGGGTTAGGGTTAAGTATGATTTGGTTAAGGGTTAGGGTCAGGGTTAGGGTTAGGGTTAGGGTCAGGGTTAGGGTTAGGGTTAGGGTCAGGGTTAGGGTTAGTAAAGTCATGGTTTGGGTAGTGTGAGGGGCCACCTAAAAATGTTGGAAAAAAACGCAAACGCGGTAAAAACGCACTAAAAACGCATACAAACGCTTAAAAACGCTGCGTTTTTTCCATGCATGCTCATAAAAATGCTTGAAAAAAATGCAGCAGTTGTATGCTTTTGTATGCGTTTTTTCTATGCGTTTTTTTGCGGGAAAAACGCGCTGCAAAAAAAAGCAAGTGTGAAACTAGCCTAACAATTATAAAAATTACACCTTTAGGCTATGTGTGCACGTTGCTGATTTGCTTGCAGAAATTTCTGCACAGTTTCTGCATCTCTTGGCAGAAAAACGCAGTGGAAAATCAGGCGCTTTTTTATGCATTTTTATTGCGTTTTGATGCGGTTTTTCATGCAGATTTTCATGCGTTTTTGTAAATCCACAGAGCTAAATAAAGATATATTATTAAAAAAAAAATAAGAACTGTGATACCATTCATTTCCTTGTTCAACCTCTTCTTTTTCATTCTCCATTGAAGACCATAATATCATTACATACCATGTTCAAATTTGTAATGTTTACACACACAAAACAAATATAAGGCTATGTGTACACGTAGATTTTGGCCCTGTGGATTTTTCCACGCGAATTTCTAAAAATCCGTGGGTAAAATCTCAGGTCAAAAGACCTGCGGTTTACCTGCGGATTAGCCTGCGGTTTAGCCCTGCGGTTTCACACCTTTATAATGTTGAAGGTGTGAAACTGCAGCAGAAGCCGCACAAAGGATTGACATGCTGCAAATCTGAACCCGCAGCAAATCCGCACGGAAAAATCCGCAGCATGTGCACAGCGTTTTTCAGATTACCGTTGAAAACAATGCTACTGTACAATGCAGCAGAAACTGCTGGGGACCCACAGAGCCTGAAACGCTGCGGATCCGCAGCAGAATCTGCACCATGTGCACATAGCCTAAATATATCTGTAATACCAAGCCCGAGGTTTAGTAATGAACAGGTGTCAGCCAGATACGCTCATTAATAAAATAGTACATAAAGGGTTAAATAAAGACACACAGACACACCAGCCTATGTAGGAGCATTAACATAATTAACCTACATATGATGTAACAAAACAGCAACTGTCAGAAATCTGCTTGAAATGCAATATCTGTTTATTTTTCAAAAAATTGCATGGGTTCCCTCATAATTTTTATAACTATCAGAGGGAAAGCCAATGGCTGAGGGCTGATGTTATATTTCTGAGAAGGAGACAATGTTTGCTTATATTTTACTGGCTAGTTTACAGGGGAACCCCAGGAAAAAATTGACATGGGGTCCCCCTATAAAATCGAACCAGCAAAGGCTAGGCAGACAGCTGATATTAATAGCCTGAGAAGGGGCCATGCATATTGGCACCCCCCAGGCTAAAAACATTAGATCTCAGTCATCCCAGAAATGGGTCATCTTGTAGATGCGCCAATTCTGGCACTTAGCCTTGCTCTTCACACTTGCCCTATAGCGGTGGCAAGTGAGGTTCATATTTGTGGAGTTGATTTCACCTTTGTATTGTCAGGTGACATCAAGCACACACAGGTTAGCAATGGAGAGTCGCCCATAACATACGATAATCATATGATATAATTCCTAAGTCGATAAACATGGTATCAGGTGATAGATGAATTCCATAAATTACCGTATATACTTGAGTATAAGCCGACCCGAGTATAAGCCGAAACCCCTAAATTTGCCACAAAAAACTGGGAAAACTTATTGACTCGAGTATAAGCTGAGGGTGGTGCTGCCCAAGGGTTAATGGTGGTCCAAAAAGATGCTCCATAAATAAATACCCCCCATAAAATGCTGCACAAGGGTTAATGGTGGCCCAAGAAGTTGCTCCATAGTTAAATACCTCCATAAAATGCTGCACAAGGGTTAATGGTGGCCCAAGAAGAGGCTCCATAGCCAAATACCCCCATAAAATGCTACACAAGGGTTAATGGTGGCCCAAGAAGATGCTCCATAGATAAATACGGCCCATATATTGCTGCTGCCGCTGCTGCATTTTAAAAAAATAACATACTCACCTCTCGTCGCTGGGGGCCAGGTGTCCGTGTCCTGAGCAGGCGGGGACACCGGCATGCTATCTGGGCTAGGTGCCGGTGTCGCCACTGGCTCAGACCCCCGGCACTGGCGATGTTCACCTGTCCCAGTTCCATCGCCGCACGCCACTCTGTCTCCCGGGTATCTACAGTGACGTTCAACAGAGGGCGCGCACTGACAACGTCATCACGCCATCTGACCTGAACGTCACAGTCAGAAGACACGGAGGACAGAGCGGCGAGCGGTGGTAGAACGGGGACAGGTGAATATTGCACTGCTCCCCGTCGTCTCCAGTCATACTCACCCCCTCCTGGCGCACGGTCTCTGCAGCCCCCCTACTTTTTCCATGGTCTCGGCGTCGCAGCCCTTCCAGGTTCAGCGGTCACGTGGTACCGCTCATTAAAGTCAGGAATATGCGCATATTCATGACTTTTTATGAGCGGTACCACGTGACCCCTGAATGCAGGAAGAGCTGGGGTGCCGAGATCATGGAAGAAGCCGGGGGGCTGCAGAGACCACACCAGGAGGGGGTGAGTATGATCTCTGACACCCACACTTTCCCTCCCCCGCCGACCCCCGGTATATGACTCGAGTATAAGCTGAAAGGGGCACTTTCAGCCTTAAAAATGGGCTTGAGTATATACGGTAAGTCCTATATAACATAGATGGACAATTTAGACAACTACTGACCAAAAATGTCATGTGAATATTATCTAACAGACCTCCATGTTAAATATAGGAACAAAAAGTATAAGACTAAATACATCACCTGATAGATGGGCAAGTGCAGGCCAAAAGAGGGTCCATGTGCCCGACCCAACACGCCTTTCAGAACACCTTCATCAGGGGGCGAAGATGATTATTGTATGTTATGGGGTGACTATGGTCTGCTGTGCGGCGCCCTTAGTTTTGAGGTTGATTATTGGTTCTTTTAGCATGTATATACTACTCCTTGCCCTTCCACTAATAAAGTAATTTTAAGTATTGGACCTAAGGTTGTCTTTTTGGATTTTTTCCCCCGTCCTTGTCATGTCTAGTCCTGCCTAACACAATGTTTTCATTTTATCTCCCAAACACAATCTTAAAAATTAACAGAAAACTAAAAATAGTAGGTTATGTTCACATCTGCCATGTAGTATCCATTCAGAGCCAACCTCACAGATTCCTTTATAAATGATGAGGAAAACAGTGCTCTATGCAGTGTTCTTTTTTTGCTTTAACCCCTTAAGGACCAGAGGTATTTACGCTTTTGCGTTTCCGTTTTTCGCTCACCTTCTTCCCACAGCTATAACTTTTTCATTTTTCCGTCAATATGGCCACGTGAGGGCTGGTTTTTTACAGGACAAGTTGTACTTTTGAATGGCACCATTGATTTTATCATATTGTGCACTGGAAAATGAGAAAAAAATTCCAAGGGCGATGAAATTGCAAAAATCGTGAAATTCCACAATTGTTTTTGGATTTTTTTTTTACTATGTACACTAAATGCTAAATTGACCTGCCATTGTGATTTCACAGGTCATTACAAGTTCACAGACACCAAACATGTATAAGTTCTTTTTCATTTAAGTGGTGAAAAAAAAATCCAAAGTTTGTTTAAAAAAAAAAAAAAAAGGTCACCTGTAGCATCTCCATTTTTCATGATCTCGGGTTGGGTGAGGGCTTATTTTTTGCACGCCGAGCTGATGTTTTTAATGATACAATTTTGGTGCAGATACAATCTTTTGATCACCCGTTATTGCATTTTAATGCAATGTTGTGGCGAACAAAAAAACGTAATTCTGTCGTTTTGAATTTTTTTCTTGCTATGCCATCTACCAATCGGATTAATTATTTTTATATACTGATTCTGAATGCGGCGATACTAAATATGTGTATATTTGATTTTTTATTGTTTTATTTTGAATGGGGCAAAAGAGGGTTGATTTGAACTTTAATAATTTTTTTATTTTTTAAATATTTTTAAAACTTTTCTTTTACTTTTGACTTGCTTCAATAGTCTGCATGGGAGACTAGAAGCTGCGATCATCTGATCGTTTGTGCTACATAGAGGAGGGCTGCAGCCCTTCTCTATGTAGCAGAAATGCTCACTTGCTATGAGTGCCAACCTGTCAGTGTGCGTGTCCTGAGTACAAAAACGGTACTCAAAGATACCTGTGGAGCGGGGCAGCAGTGGTGAAGATGCATGCTTCAGACTAACAGGGCCAGAAGCACGTGACTGCTGGGGGCGTGGCCTAAGCTCCACAGAGCTAGGAGCTGAAGGAAAACTCCTAGAAAGGTAACTGCAGGACAAGTTACTAAGGGGCATAGGCAGAGACGTAAACCAGATTAAGCCGAGGTCAAAGCACAAGATAGCACAACAATACCAACGGGTTAGACAGAACGGATAGTCAGGACATAGCAATAGATCAGAAAACCAGAACGGGCAATAGACGGTACAATAGGGACAAACTGTAATGAAGTAATGATAGCCAAGCCAGGAGGTCAGAATCAGAGAAGACGATAGTACCAAAATGTGAGACAGAGAACAGAGTGTGGGGACAGACCGGGTTATTTACGGGACTCAAACAAGCAATGCAGTATACAAGCACACTAGGGGTCAGACACACAGCCAGAACAACAGTATAGCTGACAGGGAATCCTAGTCTGGAGTGAGTATAAATACCCCTCCCAGATCCAAAGAGAGGCCGGCAAAAGTTAACCCTGTGAGAACAGGACATTAACCATGTCCTAACCATGAAACGACCACTGGGCGACCTGCGATCATGAGACACGGGCAATGATGGAAGAAGGTAATGACGCACTTCCTGACAGAGCTTAACAGTGGCATTTAACATGTTAACAGCTGCAAGTGAATTGCGATTCCACCCTCGGCTGTTAGGGGCACATGACAGTATATCAGATCAGCTGCGGCTGTTAGGGGCACCTGACAGTAGATCAGATCAGCTGTCAGGTACCGGAAAAGGTGCAGGGGGGAGGCATCCAATGACAGACAATGGACGTCATTGGATGTTGATGGGGTAAATCAAAAGACTCCTTGGTGAAACCTGACACACCCTGATCAGGCTCTGGGATCTGTCATCTACAAGTGGCGCTCATCAGGTGCTGGTGGTGTCTATTGTACGTAGGAACCAATATTTCATTGTGATTGTTATTAATAGAAACCTCTTTAAACATGTTAATATGTTATCTGTCAGCGGATTTCACAATACAGCATATAAACATTATTAAATTGATGTATTAGACCTCATTATTCTTATTATTTATTTATATAGCACCATTGATACCATGGTGCTGTACATGAGAAGGGGTTATATACAAATTACAGATATCACTTACAGTAAACAAAGTTACAATAACAGACTGATACAGAGGGAAGAGAGGACCCTGCCCTTTCGGGCTTACATGCTACAGGATGGTGGGGAAGGAGACAGTAGGTTGGTGGGTTGCTGCAGTTCGGGTGTTGGTTGAGGCAATATCTCCGGTAGTGGTGAGGAGGTAGCGGGGTCATGGCAGGCTGTAGGCTTTCTTGAAGAGGTGGGTTTTCAGGTTCCGTCTGAAGGATCCGAATGTGGTTGATAGTCAGACATGTTGGGAAAGAATTCCAGAGGATGGAGTTATTCGGGAGAAGTCTTGGATGTGGTTGGGTGAGAAGCGAATAAGTGTGGAGGAGAGAAGGAGGTCTTGGGATGACCGGAGATTATGTGAAGGAAGGTATCGGGAGATTAGTTCAGAGACATATGGGGGAGACAGGTTATAGATGGCCTTGTAGGTCAGTATTAGTAATTTGAACTGGATACGCTGAAGGAATGGGAGCGAATGAAGAGATTTGCAGAGGAGAGAAGCGGAGGAGAAGCGAGGAGAGAGATGAATTAGTCGGACAGCAGAGTTAAGGATGGACTGGAGGGGTGCGAGGGTGTTAGCCAGGAGACCACAGAATAGGATGTTGCAGTAGTTGAAGCGGGAGATGATGAGGGCATGCACAAGCATTTTAGTAGATTGAGGGTTGAGGAAAGGACGGATTCTGGAAATATTTTTGAGCTGGAGGCGACAGGAGGTAGAAATAGCTTGGGTGTGCGGTTTGAAGGACAGGGCTGAGTGAAGGGTTACTCCGAGGCAGCGGACTTCCGGTACTGGGGAAAGCATGATGTCATTAATTGTGATAGATAAGTCAGGTAAGGAAGATCTGTGAGATGGAGGAAAGATGATGAGTTCAGATTTGTCCACATTGAGCATGAGGAAGCGAGAGGAAAAGAAAGAGGATATGGCTGATAGACACTCCGGGATTCTGGACAGCAGAGAGTTGAAGTCTGGTTCGGAGAGGTAGATATGAGTGTCATCAGCATAAAGGTGGTACTGTAATCCATGGGACTTTATGCGTTGACTCAGGCCAAGGGAATAAATTGAGAAGAGTAGGGGTCCTAGAACAGAGCCTTGGGGGACTCAAACAGAGAGAGGGTGGGATGAGGTGGTAGTGTGGGAGTGGGAGACGCTGAATGTGTGGTTGGAAAGGTATGAGGAGATCTAGGATAGGGCGAGGTCTGATGCCAAATGAGGAGAGGATCTGTAGTAGGAAGAAGTGGTCAACTGTGTTGAATGCAGAGCACAGGTCTAGAAGCAGGAGTATAGAGTATTGTCCATTTGATTTGGCTGTAAGTAGGTCATTAGTAATTTTGGTCAGGGCTGTCTCAGTGAAGTGATGGGGGCAGAAACCAGGTTGTCAAAGAGCAAGTTAGATGAGAAGTGGGAGGAAAGTTCAGCATGGACGTGCAGCTCCAGGAGTTTGTGAGCGAATGGGAATGATGAAGCTGACTTACTTACTATGAAAATCCAATCCATGCCAGAATAGCTATATCACCCTGATCTTAATCTGGGCACTTTGTGAATCCTGCCCTACCAGCTTTTGCATTATAATGAGTATAACAAACATACTTATTCTGATAAAGGAAAGGCAACATTAAAAAAAAAAAAAGATTACAAAGCCATTCTGACATGGATTTTCAATTTTAGTTCATCGGCCATGTCAGGTGATCTAAGAGATTAATTTAAAATTGTATACAATTTGTATTCTGAAATCCAGTAATAGACCCATCATAACAAATCTCATCACTGCAGACTAGGCTTATCTAGTAGATATGTGTAACTACAAAAGTTAGACACAAGATGGCAGTAAAGACTGGTTTTAAGCTGCTCAATACAGCAAACACCATAGATTAGTATGTGTTAGGATTTTCCAATATTACTGATAGTATTAGAAAAACCCTTTTATTTAAAAATTGTTAAAAATGTAATTGTTACAAAAGAGCTTTAATTGATCATAATTACGGCTTCTTCATTTTTAAATCACACATGGGAACCAGATTTAAGGAGGTCCTGTTAGCAATATATTAGACTCCTAACCAGAGTTGTAGCTAGGGTTTTGGTTCGGGGGTGGGGGGGGGCAAAACTTCTGAGTGGGCCCCTAACCAGAGAACCTCAGCAGATGACTGCACTGTTGCCCAAAAAATCTATATATAAAAAGACCAATATTGATATCACCGCCATATGGTCAGTGGTAAATGGTAAATAATACCAGTCCTACAGAACATATAAAAGATTACAGCAGAGTTGCAGATAGTGTCTTACCGCTGACGTTCTTTCTGATGGAATCATTCACTTTTCCCGTCTTTTCCATCTGGCCCAGACCGACATGACGACTCCTCCAGCCAGAACTCGGCTACAGAGAATACAACAAAGACTCATTTCACGTCTCATATTTTCAGCACTGTCACCAATTGGACTATTCTCAACCTGCACAAACTGCTCATCCTGCTGATACCCCAATACTGAGCCGCTGCTGCTGTATGTGTCCCTATTATTGCACTGGCTGCTGTGAGTTCATTTTCCCCTTCACATTGAGGTCTGATGAACTCCCTCTTCTGGTGAAGGAAGGTAGTGAGGCTGATTACCAAGCACCTGGGCAGGATGATGATGACTGGGTGACGGGAATTACTGACTGGATATAAGGCAGCCGACGCCCTTCTGCCTTGCTGGTGATATCTCTGAGGGATTCTAGGAGACCAGTCTGATTCCTGCTCCTCAAAAGCTAAGTTTTCTGCTCTACTTTTTGCATTTGTGTTTTGGTTTTGTTTTGCATTGTTTTCCTTGATTTCTGCCATTCCCTGTTGGGGTGAGCTGAATTCCTTTTTGCTCTGTCTTCAGAAAATACCTGAGTACTGATATAGTCTTTTTGAAGCCTAGCGTCTTCAGAGCTTTTTTCCCTATCAGCTGTTGGCTCTTGTTTTCATAGGGTTTTGGCGGATTACAGACAGCAGCTTTTCTATCCTGTCCTATCTAGTTAGCTTGGGCCCCATCATTTGCTCAGCCTATCTTTCTATCTGTGTGAGTGTTTTTTCATCTTGCTTCACCGTCATTATATGTTGGGGGCTGCCTATTGCTTTGGTGTCTGCTCTGGGGCAGTTTAGACTTCCCTTTCTGTCTTTAGGCTATGTAGTTCTCCGGCTGTGATCGAGAGGTCTAGGGCACCGTAGGAACCCCCCACGGCTACTGCTAGTTGTTGTTGATAGGTTCAGGGGTCTGCAGTCCGATAGCTGCCAACTTCTCTGGTTTTCTGGACTTAGCTAGTATTTCTGTTTTTGCCTCCTACGGTGACTCATTCATAACAAAATCACCAGCCCTACTGCAGATCCTAGGGTACTCAATAGCAGGAAAGAATTGTAAAAAAAAAAAAAAAAGGTGTGTATATTTTTTCCTCTATATATCTGAGGCTGTAGGGGGAATTTTTTTTCTCTCAATGGAGATAAAGCAATTGTCTGATCGTGTGGAGCAGCTCGCTGCGGAAGTGCGGGGAATTTCCGCCTACCTTGCTCATTCACATGCTGCTGAACCAAAGATCCCTACTACTCATGTGTTTTTTGGGGATCGGTCTAAATTTTTGAATTTCAAAAATAATTGTAAATTATTTTTTGCCTTGAAGCCTAACTCGTCAGGGAGCCCCGCACAGCAGGTTAAAATTGTCATCTCTTTGCTGCGTGGCGATCCCCAGGATTGGGTGTTTTCTTTGAAACCAGATGATCCTATTCTGACTAATGTGAACGCATTTTTTCAAGCCTTGGGGTTGTTGTATGACGAACCTAATGCTATTGATCAGGCTGAAAAGACCCTGTTGGCATTGAGCCAGGGTCGAGATTCTGCAGAATTGTACTGTCAAAAATTCCGAAAGTGGGCCGTCCTTACTACCTGGAATGATAATGCCTTGGCAGCTCTCTTTTGGAAGGGTTTGTCAGAAGCTGTATTTCCTGTTCCCTCTGGTCTTGACAATTCTATGTTATTAGCCATTCAGGTTGATCGGCGTTTGCGTGAACGCAGGACTGCACGAGAGGTGTTGCCACCTGTTGAACAAATGTCTGAACCTATGCAATGTGATAGAGTTTTGTCCAGGGAGCAACATCAGGAGTTCAGAAGGCGTAATAAGCTTTGTTTTTTTTGTGGAGATGCCTCGCATATTATTTCTGTCTGTCCTAAATGAGAGAAACGTTTTGCACACACGTTTTCTGTGGGTGGTGTTCAACCTAAGTTTCTTCTGGCAATTACTCTGATCTGCTCCCTGTCCACATTTTCCGCCAAGGCTTTTGTGGATTCGGGAGCAGCCCTGAACCTAATGGACTTGGATTTTGCTAAACGTTGTGGATTTCCTATGACACCTCTGCGGATGCCTATCCCTTTGAGGGGGAGTGATGCTACTCCTTTGGCGAAAAATAAACCTCAGTTTTGGACCCAGGTGGTAATGCGGGTCGCCCCAGACCATCAAGAAAATTGCAGATTTTTGGTGTTGCATAATTTGCATGATACCATTGTTCTGGGGTTTCCCTGGTTGCAAATTCATAATCCAGTTTTGGATTGGAAATCTGTGTCTGTGGTGAGTTGGGGTTGTCGGTGTGCCCTTAGTGAGGCTCCGGTTTTTTCCACCTCTCCTCAGTCGCATGATGTTCCTGACTATTTGGCGGATTTTTATGATGTATTTAGTGAGAATGAGTCTGCGTAATTTGCCTCCTCATAGGAGTTATGACTGTGCAATTGAACTGAGCCCGGGGTGTAAATTTCCCAAGGGTCGGCTCTTCAATTTATCTGTACCCGAGCACAAGGCTATGCGATCCTATATTAAGGAGGCGTTGGAGAAGGGTCATATTAGACCATCCTCTTCACCCTTAGGTGCTGGGTTTTTTTTTGTGGCCAAAAAGGATGGTTCATTAAGGCCTTGTATTGATTATCGTGCCCTCAACAAAATTACTATTACATATCAGTATCCGTTACCCCTGATTTTGGATCTATTCTCCAGAGTTAAAGGTGCTTGATTGTTTACCAAGCTTGACCTCAGGGGGCGTATAATCTTATCCGCATTAAGCATGGGGATGAATGGAATACGGCGTTTAATACTCCGGAGGGACATTTTGAGTACCTGGTGATGCCTTTTGGGCTCACTAATGCCCCTTCTGTCTTCCAGTGCTTCATGAACGATATTTTCCGAGACTTTGTGGATACATTTTTGATTATCTATCTGGATGATATTTTGATCTTCTCCAAGGATTGGGATTCTCATGTGGAACATGTTCGGACTGTGTTCCGGATCTTGAGGGAGAATTCCCTGTATGTCAAAGGATCGAAATGCCTTTTTGGGGTACAGAGGATTTCTTTTTTGGGATTTATTTTGTCTCCGTCAACTATTGAAATAGACCCGGCCAAGGTACAGGCCATTTATGATTGGGTTCAGCCCACTTCTTTGAAGGCCCTCCAGAAGTTTTTGGGTTTTGCTAATTTTTATCAGAAATTTATAGCAAAATTTTCTAGTATTGCCAAGCCATTGACTGATCTGACTAAGAAGGGTGCTGATGTGTTGAATTGGTCTCCGGAGGCTGTTTCTTCCTTTCAGGAGCTGAAGCGAAGATTCACTTCTGCCCTGGTTTTGCGGCAACCTGATGTCTCACTTCCGTTCCAGGTAGAGGTGGGCGCTTCTGAGATTGGTGCAGGAGCTGTTTTGTCCCAAAAGGATCCTGTAACATCTAAAATGAATCCCTGTGCTTTCTTTTCCCGAAAGTTCTCTTCATCTGAACGTAACTATGATGTGGGGAATCGGGAACTGTTAGCCATGAAATGAGCATTTGAGGAGTGGAGACATTGGTTGAAGGGAGCTAAACATCAAGTCGTGGTCCTCACTGACCACAAGAATTTGATTTACCTGGAGTCAGCCAAACGCTTGAACCCTAGACAGGCTAGATGGGCCTTGTTTTTTACACGTTTTGATTTTGTGGTCTCTTTTCTTCCTGGCACTAAGAATGTCAAGGCTGACGCTCTCTCTAGGAGCTTCTTTGCTGATTCTCCTGTGGTGACCAAGCCTGCTACCATCTTAGGCGAAGGGGTAGTTCTTTCTGCCGTCTCGCCCGATTTGAGACGTGCTCTGGAAGAGTTCCAAGAGGACAAACCTGAGCGTTGTCCCAGTGGAAAGTTGTATGTTCCTGACCAGTGGAAGAAGAGAGTGATGTCTGAAGTTCATTGCTCTGCATTGGCTGGTCATCCAGGTATTTTTGGTACTAGAGATCTGGTGAGTCGGTCTTTTTGGTGGCCCGCCTTGTCTCGTTATGTCAGGAATTTTGTGCAGTCCTGTGGGACTTGCTCCCGGTCTAAACCTTGTTCTCGCTCTAGTGGGTTGTTGATGCCTTTGCCGGTTCCCAGGAGGCCATGGACCATATTTCAATGGATTTCATCTCTGATATGCCTGTCTCTCAGAGAATGACTGTTATTTGGGTGATTTGTGATAGGTTCTCTAAGATGGTTCATCTTGTACCACTCCCTAAGTTGCCATCTTCCTCTGAGTTGGTGCCCCTGTTTTTGCAACAGGTGGTTCGCTTGCACGGGATTCCTGAGAACATTGTATCTGACAGAGGAGTTCAGTTTGTGTCTAGATTTTGGAGGACTTTCTGTTCCAAGCTGGGAATTCAGTTGTCCTTCTCCTCTGCTTTTCACCCTCAGACCAATGGGCAGACGGAGAGAACAAACCAGACCTTGGAGTCGTATTTGAGATGTTTTATTTCCACTGATCAGGATGATTGGGTTTCATTTTTGCCCTTGGCCGAATTTGCTTTAAATAATAGAGCTAGTTCTGCCACTTTGATGTCACCTTTTTTATGTAACTTTGGGTTTCATCCTCGATTTTCTTCAGGGCAGGTGGAGCCTTCTGCCTGCCCCGGTGTTGACACTGTGGTGGAGAGAATGCACCAGATCTGGGACCAAGTGGTGGATAAGTTATCTTTCTCCCAGGAAAAGGTCCAGCGGTTTTCCAACCGACATAGGACCATTGGTCCCCAGTTTAAGGTTGGTGATATGGTTTGGTTATCATCAAAAAATATCACTATGAAGGTGGCTTCTCCTAAGCTTAAGCCTAGATTTATTGGACCTTTCAAGATTTTGGAGATTATTAATCCGGTCTCTTTTCGTTTGGCTCTTCCTGTTACATTTAAAATCCATAATGTGTTTCATAAGTCCTTGTTGAAGAGGTTTGTTGAACCAGTAGTTCCTGGGGTGGCACCTCCGGACCCTGTATTGGTTGAAGGTAACATGGAATATGAGGTAGAGAAGATACTGGATTCCCGTCTGGCTAGACGGAGACTCCAGTATTTGGTTAAGTGGAAGGGTTATGGTCAGGAGGATAATTCCTGGGTCTCTGCCTCTGATATTCATGCCAAAAGATTGGTGCGTGCCTTTCATCGGGCTCACCCTGATCGCCCTGGTGGCGTGGATGAGGGTTCGGTGACCCCTCCTCAAGGGGGAGGTACTGTTGTGAGTTCATTTTCCCCTTCACCATTGAGGTCTGATGAACTCCCTCTTCTGGTGAAGGAAGGTAGTGAGGCTGATTACCAAGCACCTGGGCAGGATGATGATGACTGGGTGACGGGAATTACTGACTGGATATAAGGCAGCCGACGCCCTTCTGCCTTGCTGGTGATCTCTCTGAGGGATTCTAGGAGACCAGTCTGATTCCTGCTCCTCAAAAGCTAAGTTTTCTGCTCTACTTTTTGCATTTGTGTTTTGGTTTTGTTTTGCATTGTTTTCCTTAATTTCTGCCATTCCCTGCTGGGGTGAGCTGAATTCCTTTTTGCTCTGTCTTCAGAAAATACCTGAGTACTGATATATTCTTTTTGAAGCCTAGCGTCTTCAGGGCTTTTTTCCCTATCAGCTGTTGGCTCTTGTTTTGATAGGGTTTTGGCGGATTACAGACAGCAGCTTTTCTATCCTGTCCTATCTAGTTAGCTTGGGCCCCATCATTTGCTCAGCCTATCTTTCTATCTGTGTGAGTATTTTTTCATCTTGCTTCACCGTCATTATATGTTGGGGGCTGCCTATTGCTTTGGGGTCTGCTCTGGGGCAGTTTAGATTTCCCTTTCTGTCTTTAGGCTATGTAGTTCTCCAGCTGTGATCGAGGGGTCTAGGGCACTGTAGGAACCCCCCACGGCTACTGCTAGTTGTTGTTGATAGGTTCAGGGGTCTGCAATCCGATTGCTGCCAACTTCTCTAGTTTTCTGGACTTAGCTAGTATTTCTGTTTTTGCCTCCTACGGTGACTCATTCATAACAACTGGCTGTGTGGTTTTGTGGGACCTCTAAATTCTAAAGCAACTCTCTAGAATATAGTAATGCTTGGTGCAAGTGCCTTAGAAAAGTGCCCACATTCAGGGTCGGACTGCGCCACCAGAGAACCGGAGGATTCTCCGGTGGGCCCAGGCACTGACACCTGCTGGCATATAGGGCCAGCTTCCTAGGGTCCCCGCTGCTCCTGGGGCCCCCAGCCAGTGGTGTGTCGCTAATATCGGCACACCAGCAGCTGCTATTGGGGCCCCCGATGCCAGCAGAGCAGCGGCGGGTGACAGGAAGCCAAAGCCTGTTCCCGCTGCTAAAGTGAAACGAATATTCAGCGGGCAGTGTTTGCCGCAGGCTGCGGCTAACACTGCCCTCTATATGGGCCCACAGACCAGGGCCCCCGCACCCCCTAGGGGCCCCCAGCCCATGGGGCCAGCCAAAAGACAGGGGGACGTGGCGTCAGCACGGCCCCCCCAGTGCGTGCCGCAATAATGGCTCCCTCTCCAATTACTACCCTCCCCGCTGTGTGCCGGTCTGACTGCAGCGCAGCTCCTGATATCTGAGCATAGCCGCCGAAATCAGCGTGGGAGCAAGAAGAGGTGAGTATAGGTTTTTTTTTTTTTTTATTTATATAGTGAGTCCTGGTTGTATGATTATGATACCCCGTATGGGAGCAGCAGCATGATACCCGTATGAGGGGGCAGCATAATATACCCCATATAGGGAGGGGGCAGCATGATACCCCGTATGAGGGGGTAGTATGATACCCCATATAAGGGAGGGCAGCATAATACCCTATGAGGGGGGGCTGCATTATATTCTGAAGGGGCTACACTATATTCTTTGGGGTGGCTGTATTATACCATATAACGGGGGCTACATTATAGAGAAAGAAAGAACAAAGAGAGAGAAAGAACAGAGAGAAAAAAAAGAAAGAACAGAGAGAGAACAAGGAAGGAAAGTAAGAAAGAACAGAGAGAAAGAAAGAAAGAAAGAGGGGAAAGAAAGAATAGAGAGAGAGAGAAAGAAAGAACAGAGAGAGAAAGAAAGAACAGAGAGAGAAAGAAAGAACAGAGAGAGAAAGAAAGAACAGAGAGAGAAAGAAAGAAAGAAAGATCAGAGAGAGAAAGAAAGAACAGAGAGAGAAAGAAAGAACAGAGAGAGAAAGAAAGAAAGAAAGATCAGAGAGAGAGAAAGAAAGAGGGAAAAGAAAGTAAGAAAGAACAGAGAGAGAGAAAGGAAGAGGGGAAAGAAAGAAAGAAAGAAAGAAAGAACAGGGAGAAAGAAAGAAAGAAGAATAGAGAGATTGAGAAAGAAAAAAGAAAGATTAGAGAGAGAAAGAAAGAACAGAGAGAGAGAAAGAAACAGAAAGAAAGAAAGAAAGATTATATAAAGATATAAAGATACTATAGCAGCCCGGCTCCTATTGTAGTACCGACCTGAGCCTCCCGATGCAGGACATATCATGATCTGCTCACATAGCCGACATCCCCGAGTCCAAGGCGATCCTGCTGTCGGAGGAGGGCACGGTGATGGATCTGAAGCATTCCCTGAAGTGCCTCCATGGTTCCGTCACAATCTCCTCCCGAAATTACCTCATTTCCAGTCAGCTTCTAGCACGTCACTTCCAGTGGAACGTCACGTGAGAATTTTAAAGTGCTCCTCGGGGCTCCGCCGTGTACTCCTGTGTCCGCGGGAAAAGTAAGCTCCCGGCTGGGGCAGTGGGGCAGACTATCTCAAAATTGGGACTGTCCCGCTGGATCCGGGACGGTTGGGAGGTATGAATGCTTCCCACCATACACCTTGTACACGCATGGCTCCGCACACCTCATACACACATGGTTACACTTTCTATGCCTCATACACACACGGCTCTGCTCCGTACACCTCGCACACACATAGCTCCACTCAGTACACCCATGGCTTCACTCTGTAAACATCGTACACATGCGGCTGTGTTCCGTACACCTTGTACACATGCGGCCACGCTCGGTACACCTTGTACACACATGGCTCCATTCCATAAACCTTGTATACATGTGGCTTTGCTCCATACACCTCGTACACATGCCGTCCCTCTCTGTACATCTCGTACACACATTGCTCCACTTCATACCTAAGCGGCTCCACTCTGTACACACATGGCTCAGCTCCGTACACTTCATAAACACAGGGCTCCGTTTCGTACGCCATGTACACACATGGCTCTGCTCCGCACAACCCATACACACAGCTCCGCTCCACACACCTGTACACACACAGCTCCGCTCCATTCACCCCGTACACACACAGCTCAGCTCCGTACTCTTTGTACACACACAGCTCCGCTCCATACACCTCATACACACAGCTCCGCTACGTATACCTCGTACAAATGCGGCTCCACTACGTACACCTTGTAAACACACGCGGCTCCACTCTGTACACATCTCTGCTCCATACACCTCATATACACGCGGCTCCGTTCCATACACCTCGCACACAAGCGACTCCACTCCGTACACTTCGTACACATGCGGCTCTGCTCCGTACACCTCGTACACACGCGGCTCTGCTCTGTACACCTTGCACACACATATCTGCTCCGTACACCTTGTACACACATAACTCCGCTCCGTACACTTCGTACACACAGGGCTCTGCTCCGTAGACCTGGTACACACACGGCTCTGCTCTGTACTCCTCATACACATGTGGCTCCGCTCTGTACACCTAGTACACACGCTGTCCCGCTCTGTACACCTCACACATATGTGGCTCCACTCCATACCCAAGCAGCTGCACTCCGTACACTTCGTACGCCCAGTACACACACGGCACTGCTCCGTACAACCCATACACACGGTTCCACCCCGTACACACACGGCTCCACTCCATACACATGCAGCTCCACTCTATACACCCTGTACACACACGGCTCTGCTCCACTCTGTATACACACAGCTCAGCTCCATACTCTTTGTACACACACGGCTCCGCTCCGTACACCTTGTACATACACTGCTCCGCTCCGTACACCTCGTACACACGTGGCTCAGCTCCTTACACCTCATACACACAAGCGGCTCTGCTCCGTTCACATCTCCACTCCTTACACCTCATACACACGTGGCTCCAGTCCGTACACCTCGTACACACGTGGCTCCGCTCCGTACACTTCGTACACACACGGCTCTGCTCCGTAGACCTGGTACACACACGGCTCCGCTCCGTACACCTCATACACACGCGGCTCCGCTCCGTACACCTGGTACACACGTGGCTCCGCTCCGTACACACACGGCTCTGCTCCGTAGTCCTGGTACACACACGGCTCTGCTCCGTACACCTCATACACACAGGGCCCCGCTCTGTACACTTCATACACACATGGCTCCGTACGCCTCGTACACACACATCTCTGCTCCGTACACCTTGTACACTCACGGCTCTGCTACATCTACCCTGTAAACCCCTCCTGACCCCACACATAAACTTTCCCTCATCCAGCACGATGACAACCAGCACAGCAGAGTCCTGCATACACTGAGGCCCCTGATCATGTGACCCCTGACTCCTCCTCTCCTGTGACCTCATCACAGGTCCTGTGTACACAGAAGAGAACATAGCTGCTGGATTGCAGAGCAGAGAGATTAATTCTCCCTGCTCTGCCGCAGAATGTAACTGTATCGGCTTGCTGCACACACAGATACAGTTACAGTAGCATAGCTCCAGGTGGGCCCCCTCGGAGTGCTACTGCTCCTAACTATGAGTGTAAAGCCCCTTTAAACTAATTGGCCACTACTTTTTTATTGATATCTTTTGGATAGGCCATCAATATCTGATTGGTAGGGGCACCCCCTTCAAACAGCTGTTAAGGGTCAGATCTTGTCATCCCCTATTTCAGTAATGTAAAAATCTATCTTGACTGAGAACTAATGATCAGTCCTGGTGATGAAAGAAGCAGAATTCTCTGATAAGATATACAGTATTACAGAGTTTCTTATTTTTTTTTTTGTAAATTCTTTATTTTTTAAAAGAGAATACAGGAAAAGTATTGACATGTCAAAGCTGCAATCATGTCATGCAACATTCACGATTTAGATGACATGTAAGGTAAAACAAGGGGAGGATAGGAGGAGAGGAGAGGATGGGAATGAAAGGTGAGAAGGCCAAGGGCGAGAAGAGACCTATGGGATGCGATGGGGGGACAGGAAAGAAATGAAAAAACTGGGGAGAACAACAATCAGGAATAACAAACTAATGTAGGAGGACAGAGGTATATCCGGTAACCAAGGCTACTGCGAAAAATACAGCTTACTCAACATTATTTCGGCATGTGTTTTTTCTGCATTTTTAGGCATCTGTTTTTCCTGCAGTTTTCCTGACTTTTAAAAAAAAAAAAAAAAAAAAAAAAAGACCATAAAACAATGAAGAAAAGGCTATAGCTTTTTGAAGCACAAATCCTGACAAAATGCTCACAGAGATGCCCGGGTGTCTATTTAGCACTGGCTTCTATTGTAATACATTGAGCATCTTCAGACCATAAAATACCAGAAGAATGGACATATCACTTCTTTTAAAGGCTTAGTGTCTATGTAAACTTGAAGCATTTAAAAAGCATTCAAAAGCCTGAACATATGAACAGCAAGTAATTTTTCCATAAACGTTTCTTTGATTTTGATAGCGCTAATTTTTTGCTTACCTAAAAAAAAGCAGAAAAAGACAGTGTGAAAATATATACGTCAAACTAAAAAATAAATAAATAAAATGGTGACATGTCTGATTTTTATCTACCGTATATACTCGAGTATAAGCCACCCCGAGTATAAGCTGAGGCACCTAGTTTTGCCATGGAAAACTGGTTAAGCTTTTTGACTCAAGTATAAGCCGGGTATGCATTGTCCCCTTATCCCTGTCCTGCTATGCGTGGTTCCCCCATCCTGTCCTGGTATGTGGCTCCCCCGTTTTGTCCTGGCATGTGTGGCTCCTCCATCCTGTCCTGCTATGTGTGACTCCGCCCGTCCTGTCCTGCTATGTGTGGCTCTCCCATCCTGTGTTGTTATATGTGGCTCCTCCCATCTTGTCCTGCTATGTATGGCTCCCCCCATCCTGTACTGCTATGTGTGGCTCCCCCCGTCCTGTCCTGCTATGTGTGGCTCCCCCTGTTGTATGCATGGCTTCTCCGGTCCGGCATGGCTCATACACCCCCGTCCTACTCACCCTCCTTGCGCCGTCTCTTCATCTCCATTGTCCGGGCATCGGCAGTTCTTCTTGTGCTCAGCGGTCACATGGTACCGCTCATTAAGGTAATGAATATGCACTCCACGCCTATGGGAGTGGAGATGCGTGCATATTCATTACCTTAATGAGTGGTACCACATGACCGCTCAGCACAGGGGAAGAGCTGCTGGCGCAGGGACAGAGATGCTTCGATGACACGAGAAGGGTGAGAAGCCGGAGGCTGCGGCTGTCACTGTGCCACAGCCGACAACTCCTGCCGGTGGTCTGCTGCTCCCCCTCCCCCCACCGGCTTTCTGGACAATGACTCGTGTATAAGCCGAGGGGGGTGTTTTCAGCACACAAAAAATGTGCTGAAAATCTCGGCTTATACATGAGTATATACGGTAATTCATCATCTCACATCTGATTGCTCTCCTTTTATTTTCATTATTAATTTGTCGAAAAAACTTGGAATTCTTTTTATTTTTTGCAAACGTGAAGCATGTAGGCCATATTAACCCCTTTACCACCAAGGGTGGTTTGCATGTTAATGACCAGGCCAATTTTTACAATTCTGACCACTGTCCCTTTATGAGGTAATAACTCTGGAACTTTTACATGGATCCTGGTGATTCTGACACTGTTTTCTTGTGACATATTGTACTTCATGTTAGTGGTAAAATTTAGTTCATATAACTTGCGTTTATTTGTGGAAAAAAAAGGAAATTTGGCGAAAATTTTAAAAATTTTGCAATTTTCCAACTTTGAGTTTTTATGCCCTTAAATCACAGTGATACGGCACACAAAAAACTTAAGTAATATTTCCCACATGTTTACTTTACATCAGCACAATTTTGGAACCAAATTTTTTTTTTGTTAAGAAGTTATAAGGGTTAAAAGTTGAACATTGATTTCTCATTTTTACAACACCATGATTTTTAGGGACCACATCACATTTTAAGTCACTTTGAGGGGTCTATATGATAGAAAATACCCAAAAGTGACACCATTCTAAAAACTGCACCCCTGACGGTACTCAAAACCACATTCAAGAAGTTTATTAACCCTTCAGGTGCTTCACAGGAATTTTTTGAATGTTTAAAAAAAAATTCCAATTTTTTTATTTTACCGAGGGTAACAGGAGAAATAAAAGTTATTGTGCAATTTCTCCTGAGTACACTGATACCTGATATGTGGGGGCAAACCACTGTTTCGGCGCATGGCAGAGCTCGGAAGGGAAGGAGCGCTGTTTGACTTTTTCAATACAAAATTGGCTGGAATTGAGATCGCCATGTCACATTTGGAGAGCCCCTGATGTGCCTAAACAGTGGAACCCCCCCACAAGTGACTCCATTTTGGAAACTAGACCCCCCCAAAGGAACTTATCTAGATATGTGGTGAGAACTTTGAAACGCCAAGGGCTTCACAGAAGAAAGAAATCATTTTTTCCACAAAAATGATCTTTTCACCCCCAATTTGTATTTTCCCAAGGGAAACAGGACCCAAAAGTTATTGTGAAATTTGTCCTGAGTACGCTGATACCCCATATGTGGGGGTAAACCACTGCTTGGGTGCATGGCGGAGCTTGGAAGGGAAGGAGCGCCGTTTGACGCAAAATTGGCTTGAATTGAGATTGGGCGCCATGTCGCATTTGGAGAGCCCCTGATGTGCCTAAACTGTTTATAACGCCAGGGCGTGAAAATTAAAAAAAATCATATTTTTTCCACAAACATGATCTTTTAGTCCCCAATTTTTTTATTTTCCCAAGGGTAACATGAGAAATTGGACCCCAAATGTTGTTGTCCAATTTGTCCTGAGTACGCTGATACCCCATATGTGGGAGAAAACTACTGTATGGGCACACGTCGGGGCTCGGAAGGGAAGTAGTGACATTTTGGAATGCAGACTTTGATGGAATGGTCTCCGGGTGTTATGTCGCGTTTCGAGAGCCTCTGATGTGCCTAAACTTTGGAAACCCCCCTCAAGTGACCCCATTTTGGAAACTAAACCCCCCAAGGAACTTATCTAGATGTGTGGTGAGCACTTTGAACCCCCCAAGTGCTTCTCAGAAGTTTATACCGTAGAGCCATAAAAATAAAAATAAATATTTTTTTCCACAAAAATGATATTTTTGCCCCCAATTTTTTATTTTCTCAAGGGTAACAGGAAAAATTGGACCCCAAAAGTTATTGTGCAATTTGTCCTGAGTATGCTGATACCCCATATGTCAGGGTAAACCACTGTTTGGGCGCATGGCAGAGCTTTGGAAGGGAAGGAGCACCGTTTGACTTTTTCAACGCGGAATTGGATGGAATTGAGATCAGACGCCATGTTGCGTTTGGAGAGCCCTTGATGTACCTAAACAGTGGAAACCCCCCCAATTCTAACTCCAACCTTAACCTCAACACACCCCTAACTCTAATCTCAGCCCTGAACCTAGCCCTAACCCTAGCGGGAAAATGGAAATAAATAATATTTTTTTTAATTTTATTATTTTTCCCTAACTAAGGGGGTGATAAAGGGGCGGTTTGATTTACTGTTTATAGCGGGTTTTTATGTTTGGCAGCTGTCACACGCTAAAAGATGCTTTTTATTGTAAAAATAGTTTTTGCATCACCACATTTTGAGAGCTATAATTTTTCCATATTTTGAGCCACAGAGTCATTTGAGGTCTTATTTTTTGCGGGACAAGTTGACAAAAATCAGCATTTCATGAATTTATTTTTTGGGGGGGCGTTTTTACTGTTCCACGTGTGGTAAAATTGTTAAAGCGGATTTATTCTTCGGGTCAGTATGATTACAGCGATACATTTATATCATTTTTTTATGTTTTGGTGCTTTTATGCAATAAAAACAATTTTATATAAAAATAATTATTTTTGCATCGCTTTCTTCTGCGAGCTATAGTTTTTTAACTTTTTTTGCTGATGACACTGTATGGTGGCTCATTTTTTGTGGGACAAGATGACGTTTTCAGCGGTACCATGTTTATTTATATACGTCTTTTTGATCGCGTGTTATTGCATTCATTTGGTGGTATGATGATAAAGCATTTGTTTTTTGCCTTTTTTTTTGAAGGGGTTCACTAAAGGGGTTGACTAGTGGGACAGTTTTATAGGGCGGGTCGTTACAGCGATACTAAATATGTGTATTATTATTGTTGTTTTTTTATTTACAAAAAAAAGAATTTATTAGGGAAATTTTTTTATTTATTTAGGATTTTTTTTAAAAATTATTTTTACACATAATTTTTTTTTTTGTTTAACTTTATTATCCCAGGGGGGACATTACTGCATAGCGTCAGATCGCTGATCTGACACTTTGCAGTACACTGTGTCAGATCAGTGATCTGACAGGCATTGAGGAGGCTTTCTCAGCAGGCGCTGAGAAAGATGCCTCCCTGCAAGACCTTGAAGGTCCCTGCGGCCATATTGGATTCGGGGGCCTGCTGGGAGGAGGCCCTTGGAATAGCACCATCACATTGCGCTGTTCTGAGGGTCTCAGGGAAGCACGCAGGGAGCCCCCTCCCTGCGCAATGCTTCCCTATGCCCCCAGTACACTGCGGTCATGTTTGATTTCAGTGTGCCAGGGGTTAATGTGCCAGGGGCGGTCTGTGACTGCCCCTGGCACATAGTGCCGGGTGTCAGCTGTGATTATTAGCTGAAACCCGGCCACGATCAGCGGCGCTCCCCCGTGAGCGCCACTGATCGCATATGACGTACTATCCCGTCCATGAGAATTAAGTCCCAGGGCACATGGACGGGATAGTATGTCATATGGCAGGAAGGGGTTGAGGCCAGTGTCACACTACCATAGAATACAGACGAGTGCTTTGCGAGAAAACATTGCATAGCACTCGGACCAGTGTTAATCCATGGGGCAGCTCATATCACCGTATTTTCTCGGGTGCATTCTACATGCGTGTAAAATCGCAGCATGCTGCGAATTTACGCGTATATCAGCCGAGACCCGCCAATGCAAGCCTATGGGTGTGAGAAAAAAAATCGGACACCACACGGACCATGCGAGTGCTGTCCGATGTTTATGCACCAGTGTCCTTTGAAAAGTCGGCAATTCATGTGCGGTGTACAGTAAAATCACACTGACAGGTTAGAATAAAATAGATAGACATATAGAATACATAGTTATATAAATGTCAGTGACATATATATATGTGTGTATTTATATTGCATAGATAGATACAAGAAAAACCAGCAAATCATCTGCCACGTACAGTATAATCACAGAGTGACAGTTTAGAATAGAATAGATACAATAGATATATACACATAGATAAGATATATATATGTCAGTGACACACACATATATGTATGTACTTATATTGCCCAATAGCCCTGTAGCGGTGGCAAGTGGGGTAATAGTTGGGGAGGTTGATGTCACCTTTGTACTGTCTGGTGACGTTAACCCCCCCATTACTAACCCCATAGTCACATTGAAAGAAGACACAAACACCCAGAAAAAAGTCCTTTAATTGAAAGAAAGACACAAACTCCTTTAATAATCTCAATTAAACCATATTTACGACCTCGCCTAATTCCACCAAAGACCTCGATTTTTGGTAATAAAACTAAAATAAAAAAACAACAATATACCATACCTGTCGGTCATTCTGTCCCACACCATAATCCATGTCTGGGTGAGAATTAGTTTTCAGCCTGGACTGTGCCAAGATGCAAGCATCCAGGCTGACAACCACTGGTAACAGTGACCTCTGGATCACACAGTGATCTACTGTGAAGGCACTGAGCTTGAACCTTATCACTGGCGTTTTCCCACGGTCCAGAGGTCACCGCAGTTCAGCCGGCTGGAAGCGCAGCCTCAGTGACGTCACTGAGGCTGTGCTTGCAGCATCTCATTCACCAGTGGTTGACAGCCTGGAAGGTCACATCTTGGCACCATCCAGGTTGAAAAGTAATTCTCCCCCAGACAAGAATTACTGCGCGGCTTCAGTTAATACTCAGTACAAAGTGAGCGGTGGCAGTAACCAGTGCATCAGTCAGTCAGTGCTTAGTAAATGACTCACTCTGTACTAAGCAGTAACTGAAGCCTCACCGGCTGCGCCTCTATGACTGAAAGCCAGAGGCTGATGGGAGGAAAAAAGTTAATTTCCTCCCAGCAGCCAGACTTTGGTGTGGTGGCAGATAGCTTTAGAATTCTATTATCCAGTAGATTAACCACATATCTGCCTTTAAATTTCATTTTTTTAACATAAAAAGTTATCTTTCAATAGAAAGAAGTACTTTATCTAAGACCGATAGGTAATTTAGAAACATTTTTTAAAGACAGGGAAATTTGTTTCCTCATGTGTAGAAGACTAGTAGACTTAATCAGCTTGAATACCCTTTCAGTAAAAATATCTCTTGTTTCTTAAATAACAAGCCACAGTTTGCATTGCTGTTTTATGCATTTGATTCATAGGTTGCCTAATTCAGAGCCACATTGGCCATTCAGGACAGCTCTGACATGCTGCATGTGTTACGTGACATCTCAAGCAGAGAAGGTTGGAATAGTCACACACAGGTGCAAGCTGCCCAACAACTTTTACAACCACGCTTCAGATACTTGTTTTTCTAGTTGAGTTAATTATTTTTTTTACTGATATCTTGCAGGTGCTCTATGTAATTCCACAAACAATTAATCTATGCCCCAAGATGTGGAAAAAACTTCAATATATTTTTTCTTATATGCCCTGAAGGCACAGAAAATCCACCCATTTCCAGATCATTGCTAAAACGTAACTTTTCTTAATCTTGATAAAATAAACCAAATTGTTAGTGATGATGAGTGCAAGTTTGCCTAATTTGCTCAGGTATGCACTGAGTATAGCGGGTGCTCGAGTGACAAGTTCGAGCCCCCGCGACATCATGTTTCGTGTCTGTTAGACAGCGACAAAACACGCCAGGATTGCCTGACAAACATCCCCGCATGTTTTGTGGCTGTGTAACACCCATAAACATGTGGCCACAGGGACTCAAACATGTCACTCGAGCACCTTCGATACTCGGTGCATAACCGAGCACCCTAGACAAACTCAAGTAGCGAGCATTTGTGCTCATTAGTAATAATTGTATTGATTTATCTGTAAGAGTGGATATAAAAAGTCCATACACCCCAGGTATAATGTTAGGTTTTTGTCACATACTAGAAATAATATCAAGAAGAATAATTTCAGAACTCTTTCCAACTTTAGGGTTCTATAACATGGTCATATAAATTGGAGTGATATTGGAATGTAGTGCATGGACTGGCTGGTGGCTATTGTGACCTGAGCGTGACAGTTGCAAGTATTTGTATGCAGCTGTCAGTAGTGATAAGCGAAAGTTCTCGGATAATGTGTTATCCGAGCATGCTCTGGTGTTATCCAAGTATCTTAGACAAAAGCAACATTTGCGGGGATTGCCTGTTTGTTTGGCAATGCTCACATGTGTTACGGCTGTCTACTGCCACAAATCATGCAGCCGCAGGGACTCAAACATACGGCATAATCCAAGCACGCCCAAGATACTCGAAAAACACCAGAACATGCTCGGATAACACATTATCTGAGCACGTTTGCTCATCGCTAGCTGTCACGCTTGGGTTGGGAGAGCTTACCTTCCAACTTTTGAAGAAGGGAAAGAGGGACAAAAGGTTGTGGCGTGCGCAGTGTGCCATGGCAAATTTTAGGCCATGCCCCTGACCACACCCATTTCCCAACTAGTCACATCCATGTCCATGCCCAACCACACCCATTTAGCACTGCTGATCACACTGACAGGTACTGAGGAAAAGAAAGAAAACATATAAAGAAAAAAGAAAACAGATAGAGAGAGAAAGAAAGGAGAGCAAGAGAGAAAGAAAGAACAGAGAGAGGAAGAACAGAGAAAGAGGACAGAAAGCAAAAGAAGAAAGAACGGAGAGAAAGAAAGAGGGGAAAGAAAGAACAGACAGCGGAAGAAACAACAGAGAGAGAGAAAGAAAGAGGGGAAAGAACAGAAAGCAAAAGAAAGAACAGAGAGAAAGAAAGAAAAGGGAAAGAACAGAGAGAAAGAAAGAGGGGAAAGAAAGAACAGAGAAAAAGAAAGAAAGAACACAGAGAAAGAAAGAGGGGACATAAAAAAGAACAGAGGTAGAGCGAAAGAAAGAGGGGAAAGAAAGAAAGAACAGAGAGAGAAAAAGAAAGAATGAAAGAAAGAAAGAGAGGGAAAGAAAGAACAGAGAGAGGGAAAGAAATAACAGAGAGAAATAAAGAGGGGAAGAAAGAACAGAGAGAGAAAGAAAGAGGGGACAGAAAAAAAGAACAGAGAGAGAAAGAAAGAGGGGAAGAAAGAAAGAAAGAGGGGAAAGAAAGAGGGGAAAGAAAGAACAGAGAGAGAATAGATAGAAAGAAAGAACAGAGAGAAAAATAAAGAACAGAGAGTGAAAGAAAGAAGTGAAAGCAAGAACAGAGAGAGATAGAAAAAGGGGACAGAAAAAAGAACAGAGGGAGAGCGAAAGAAACAAAGAGGGGAAAGAAAGAAAGAGCAGAGAGAGAAAGAAAGGGAAAAGAAAGAAAGAATAGCGAGCGAGAGAGAAAGAGATAGAAAGAGAAAAAAAGAAAGAGGGGAAAGAAAGAAAGAACAGAGCGATAGAGAGAAAGAAAGAACAGAGCGATAGAGAGAACGAAAGAGGGGAAAGAAAGAACAGAGAAAGAAAGAGAAAAGAAAGAGCAGAGAGAAAGAAAGAGGGGACAGAAAGAAATAACACAGAGAAAGAGAGAAAGAAGAAAAGAACAGAGAGAGACAGAGAAAGAACAACTAGAGAGTAAGAAAGAAGTAAAGAAAGAAAAAGAAAGAAAGAAAGAACAGAGAGAAAGAAAGAAAGAAAGAAAGAAAGAGGGGAATGAAAAAGAAAGAGGGGAAAGAAAGAACAGAGAGAAAGAATAAAGAAAGATTAGAGAGAGAAAGAAAGAACAGAGAGAGAAAGAATAAAGAAAGATTAGAGAGAGAAAGAACGAACAGAGAGAGAAAGAAAAAGAGAGGGAAAGAAAGAACGGAGAGAAATAAACAGAGAGAGAAAGAACAGAGAAAAAAGAAACAGAGAGAGAGAAGGAAAGAACAGAGAAAGAACCAGAGAGAGAAAGAAAGAAAGAAATAAAGATTCTATAAAGATACTATAGCAGCCCGGCTCCCATTGTAATGCCCACCTGATGCAGGACATATCATGATCTGCTCACATGGCCGGCATCCCCGATTCCAAGGCAATCCCGCTGTTCGCGCTGTCGGAGGAGGACAGGGTGATGGATCTGAAGAATTCCCTGAAGTACCTCCATGGTTCCGTCACAATCTCCTCATGAAATTGCCTCATTTCCGGTCAGCTTCCAACACATCACTTCCGGTGGAATGTCATGTGCAAGTTTTAAAGTGCTCCTCGGGGCTCCGCCGTGTAATCCTGTGTCCGCGGGAAAAGCATGCTTTGTATGCCTCGTACACACTTGGCTCCGCTCCGTACATCCCGCACACACATGGCTCCACTCCGTAAACACACGGCTCTGCTCCACACATCCCATACACACACGGCTCCACTCCGCATACCCCATACACACGCAGCTCCGCTCCGTACACCAAGTACACACACGGCTCCGCTCCGTACAGCTCGTACATGCGCAGCTCCGCTCAGTACACCTCGAACACGCGCAGCTTCGCTTCGTAAACCTCATACATGCGCGGCTCCGCTCCGTACACCTCGTACACAAGTGGCTCCGTACACCTCGTACACATGCGGCTCCACTCCGTACACCTCGCACACATGCGGCTCCACTCCGTACACCTCGTACACACATGGGTCCGCTCTGTACACCTCATACACACACGACTCCGCTCCGTACACTACGTACATATATGAAGTCCGGAAACTGTTCTAGGAAAATCTGCGCTCCAGGGGGTAAATAGCGCTCCATTCCTCGCAAGTCTCTCCGTATGGCTAAGTAGTACTGTACTAGTCAAATATGGGGTATTGCCACATTTAGTAGAAATTGTGGGACAAGTTATGGTCCCACTTTTACCCACTTCTTGTGTGAAAATGTAAATCTGGGGCTAAAACAACATTTTGGTGGTAAAAATGTAGTTCTTTTTACTTCACTGCCCAGTGGTATAAAATTCTGTGATGCACCCATGTTGTCAATATGATCACTGCACACCTAGATGAATTCATTGAGAGGTGTAGTTTATAAAATTGGGTCACTTATGGGGGTTCTGCTGTTCTAGCACCTCATGGGCTCTCCCCGTGGGTCATGGCGTGTGCAAACTATAATAGTAAAATCTGGTGCTCCTTGCATTCTGAGCTTTGCACTGTGCCTGAAAAATATTTCCGAATTACATGTAGAGTATTGGCGCACTGAGAAAAAAAATGGACCTCAGTTTGTTGAAAAAAAAATTCCTATTAGCCCTTGAAAAATTAAAAACTTGGGGCTAAAACAACAATTTATTGGTAAAAATGTAATTTATTCTTTCTTTACCGCTCAATGGTATAAAATTCTGTGAGGCACATGGGTGTTAATTGTAAAATGAGTTCACATATTGGGGGTTTCTGTTGTTCTGTCACCTCAGGGCCTCTGTCAATGTGACATGGCACCCTCAAACTATGCCAGCAAAATCTGAACTCCAATATGGCGCCTCTTCCCTTCTGAGCTTTGCACTGTCTCCAAAGTAGTATACCCCCACATATGGGGTATCGGTGTACTCAGGAGAAATTGCATAGCAAATTGAATGGTGCAGTTTCTCCTGTTAACCTTTTGAAAATGCAAAATTTAGGGCAAAAATATTGTTTTTGTGAGGAAAATGTGATTTCATTATTTTAACGGCTCAACGTTATAAACTTCTGTGAAGCACCTGGGGATACAAGGTGCTCACCACACTTCTAAATACATTCCTTGAGGGGTCTAGTTTCCAAAATAGGGTCACTTTTTGGGAGTTTACACTAGGCACATCAGAGGCTCTCAAAACATGACATGGCATCCACCAATTGTTCCAGAAAATTTTGGATTCAAAAAGCAAATGACGCTCCTTACCCTTCCAAGCTCTGCTACGCACCCAAACAGTCGTTTTCTCCCTCATATGGGGTATCGGCATACTCAGGAGAAATTACACAACAAATTTTGTGGTGCATTTTTTTCCTATTACCCTTGTCAAAATAAAAAAAATTGGATCTGAAGTAAAAAAATGTTCACATTGTTTTGAGCACCTTGAGGGGTGCAGTTTTTAGAATGGTGTCACTTTTGGGTACTTTCTTTCATATAGACCCCCCAAAGTGACTTCAAATGTGATGTGGTCCCTAAAAAAATGGTTTTGTAAATTTTGTTGGAAAAAATGAGAAATTGCTGGTCAACTTTTAACAGTTATAACTTCTTAAGAAAAAAAAAAATGTGGTTCCAAAATTGTGCTGATGTAAAGATGACATGTGGAAAATGTTAGTAAACTGTTTTGTTTGATATATTTCTGTGATTTTGGCATGAAAATTCAAAGTTTGAAAATTGCAAAATTTTCTATATTTTTGCCAAGTTTCCATTTTTTTTTTCACAAATAAACGCAAGTTATATCTAGGAAATTTTACCACTAACATGAAGTACAATATGTCTTGAAAAAAAACAATCTCTGAATCACCGGGATCCGTTGAAGTGTTCCAGAGTTATAACCATAGAAAGTGACAGTAAAGAACAGTCAGAATTGTAAAAATTGGCCTGGTCATTAACATGCAAACCACCTTCAGGGGTAAAGGGGTTAAAAATAAAACAATTAAAAAAACACATATTTGTTATCACTGTGTTCAGAAAAGTCTGATCTATCAAAATATAAAATAAATTAATCCAATCTGTAAAAGGTGTAATGAGAAAAAAGTTGAAACTATAAAATTATGCTTTTTTTAGCCATCACAACATTGCAAAGAATAATCCATCCATCAAACATCCGTAACTTAAATGAAAAACAAACTATACAGGTTTGATATCTGTGTACTCATACTAACCTGGATAATCATATTGCGAGGTCAGTTTTATCATGTAGTAAACATGGTAAATAAAAAAAGCAATTTTGGAATTGTGCTTTTTTTTGCAATTTCAACACACTTGAAAAAATTTTTTCCTGTTTTCCAGTGCACTATGTGTCATTCAAAAGTACAACTCGTCCTGCAATAAAAAAAAGCCCGCATATTGTTATGTGGCTGGAGAAAAAAAAAATTATGGCTCTTGGAAGAAGGGGAGGAAAAAGCGAAAACAAAAAAAAAAAAACAACAACGGAAAATTGCCATGTGATGAAGGAGTTAATATAATGAATGAAAAATAGGTGTTCCAGCTTAAGCTTACTTTTATTAACAAAGAGCAAAAATCCCACAACTCAGAAAATACACAAAACACATTAACAACGTATGCTCCCTGATTCTGAATGACTATCTCTATTAACCCTGTAGTCTCCGGCCCGTTTTTATGTGATTAATCATAACGTAGGCTTTGTCATTTTGCAGGAATATTAGCACAAACAGTTCTATAGGCCCCCGCTGATATGAGTTACATAAAGCGAAATTGTAGGAGACATGGGATTTAAATGTTAAGGTGTTTAATTTAACTTGTTAACATCTTTTATAATAAATTATGGATTGTTTTAATAAGTATAAATTACCGATCCAGCTCTGATGGCTAACACTTCTCTTCCCATTTAGCTTCACGCATAAGAAGAAGTTCTTGCCCTTACGCAGCTTTCTGCTCTGCCCGCCATTAGATTGGCATGCTAATCCAGGCATACGGCTGTCACAAATCCCCTTGCAACGAGATGATTTCATTTAATCAGCACGTTAGGGCTCAGATAGCGAAAGATAGGTTACCACGTCTTGCCTCCAGACAATAGCTTCAAATCCCCATGAAGCCTAATTTTTTCACACAAAGAAAGTTTTCCTAGTTTTCTAAACTGAGGCCAAGAAACCACAGCTGAACACTGAGGAGAACTTGTTTTCTCAGCCATAATTTACTGCATACGTATATTGGGCATGCTAATCACAATGTTTAAAAGGTCACAGAACTCGGCAGCACCAGGGAACACTGGGGCTTTCCTTGATCAGCACTCAATTATTTCCTACTCAGATTGGTGGTGCTTTGAATTACCCTAATGGAGCATTAAGTGAACACAACAAGAATCTCAGTAGATAGACTGTGATATGTTGCTGATTGTTACTTCAACTGATTGGTACTTTCTAAAATCCAATCACTCCGTGTTTAGAGAACTTGAAAAGTCAAAGTCACATGTTAATACCCCAAAGTGCTCGTTCTGTTCCTAATGTCACTTTCTGAAAATCATGTCTTTGTTTGACTTTCGAGAAAAAAAATCAACCCCTATTCTTTTTCCGTTAATTGTCTGTGCGCTCCCCGCAAATAGCAATGTAATTGGCTCATTATTTAATATTTTTGACTCTTGACATAATCTCCAGGTGGCACAAATAATTCTCCAGCCTACCAGTAGCAGGAACGGGAGCCATGCTATGCGGGCTGCGTGCTTGCTTTTGTCTGATTTACATATTGTTTTAACATAAAATTGTGTAAGGAGTTTGTTTCACATATTACACAGAAACAACATGGCTAAATAAAGTGTTAATAATAGACGGTCCTCATGTCAATCAGGTGTAATGTTTGCATGAACAGCCATTATCCTTCAGTGCTTTACTTGTCAGGAAGTCTTACCACTTACCTACTCATAGCTAATCATGAATGCAGATATTGTAGCGACAGTATATATGTCTATGGGCAAGATACGTCAACAGCGCAAGTCTCCGGAGTGGGCAAAATTAGGATTCAGCTGACTCCAATGGTTTCCAGTTAACTCATTTTATAAACTAAACACCTAAATTTACAATCCATAAACTAGGGCTCAAATGCATAAACAAGCAATAACACCAATAACTAGAAAAAGCAAGCCTTTAAAATCATGATAATTTTTTATTGTTAGAAAAGTACATAAATGAGGTTAAAAACATATAGAAAAAATGTGACCCCACAGGTAAAAAATGGGGGACACCCCGAAAATATATATTAATCCACCATGGAAAACTCGCTGCTATGTAGACAAGTCTCAAAAGGTGCATATGTGGGTATAAACAAAATGTACATAAGTACATGAGTGACAGACAGTAAGGCAATCAAGTAAAGATGACAGATAAGCATTTAATGTTAATCTAAGTATATACAGTGGGGAAAAAAAGTATTTAGTCAGTCAGCAATAGTGCAAGTTCCACCACTTAAAAAGATGAGAGGCGTCTGTAATTTACATCATAGGTAGACCTCAACTATGGGAGACAAACTGAGAAAAAAAAATCCAGAAAATCACATTGTCTGTTTTTTTTTCATTTAATTTGCATATTATGGTGGAAAATAAGTATTTGGTCAGAAACAAGCAATCAAGATTTCTGGCTCTCACAGACCTGTAACTTCTTCTTTAAGAGTCTCCTCTTTCCTCCACTCATTACCTGTAGTAATGGCACCTGTTTAAACTTGTTATCAGTATAAAAAGACACCTGTGCACACCCTCAAACAGTCTGACTCCAAACTCCACTATGGTGAAGACCAAAGAGCTGTCAAAGGACACCAGAAACAAAATTGTAGCCCTGCACCAGGCTGGGAAGACTGAATCTGCAATAGCCAACCAGCTTGGAGTGAAGAAATCAACTGTGGGAGCAATAATTAGAAAATGGAAGACATACAAGACCACTGTTAATCTCCCTTGATCTGGTGCTCCACGCAAAATCCCACCCCGTGGGGTCAGAATGATCACAAGAACGGTGAGCAAAAATCCCAGAACCACGCGGGGGGACCTAGTGAATGAACTGCAGAGAGCTGGGACCAATGTAACAAGGCCTACCATAAGTAACACACTACGCCACCATGGACTCAGATCCTGCAGTGCCAGACGTGTCCCACTGCTTAAGCCTGTACATGTCCGGGCCCGTCTGAAGTTTGCTAGAGAGCATTTGGATGATCCAGAGGAGTTTTGGGAGAATGTCCTATGGTCTGATGAAACCAAACTGGAACTGTTTGGTAGAAACACAACTTGTCGTGTTCGGAGGAAAAAGAATACTGAGTTGCATCCATCAAACACCATACCTACTGTAAAGCATGGTGGTGGAAACATCATGCTTTGGGGCTGTTTCTCTGCAAAGGGGCCAGGACGACTGATCCGGGTACATGAAAGAATGAATGGGGCCATGTATCGTGAGATTTTGAGTGCAAACCTCCTTCCATCAGCAAGGGCATTGAAGATGAAACGTGGCTGGGTCTTTCAACATGACAATGATCCAAAGCACACCGCCAGGGCAACGAAGGAGTGGCTTCGTAAGAAGCATTTCAAGGTCCTGGAGTGGCCTAGCCAGTCTCCAGATCTCAACCCTATAGAAAACCTTTGGAGGGAGTTGAAAGTCCGTGTTGCCAAGCGAAAAGCCAAAAACATCACTGCTCTAGAGGAGATCTGCATGGAGGAATGGGCCAACATACCAACAACAGTGTGTGGCAACCTTGTGAAGACTTACAGAAAACGTTTGACCTCTGTCATTGCCAACAAAGGATATATCACAAAGTATTGAGATGAAATTTTGTTTCTGACCAAATACTTATTTTCCACCATAATATGCAAATAAAATGAAAAAAAAACCCAGACAATTTGATTTTCTGGATTTTTTTTTCTCAGTTTGTCTCCCATAGTTGAGGTCTACCTATGATGTAAATTACAGACGCCTCTCATCTTTTTAAGTGGTGGAACTTGCACTATTGCTGACTGACTAAATACTTTTTTTCCCCACTGTACATACATAATAAAATCAACATATCCATAAGACAGTGATGACCAACAAAGTTCCAAGACTGCTGCAAGTCATTGAGGGCGATCCACCGCACCCGACGCGCGTTGTGTACTTTTTTAATAATACAAATGTATCATGAATTTTAATGCCTTGCATCTTCTAATTATCGGTGCTGTCATTTTATAAACTACATTAATACAGTGAAAAGTCAATAAAAGGGTTTATATTAAATAGGATTGATACTCCAGAGGTGGCCAAACACATTAGATATCAGTTTGTCAAACTATTTTTTGGCCAACAGCTATGTCTCTCAATGCCTGCATATACAGAAATGCTCTGCTGGAATCATGTGGCAGCGACATCTCTTAAAAAAAAAAAAGGATTGGGTGACTGAATTCATGTTGGATGGTCAGACAATCATGCTGAAATTGTCATGTTTGACCACCATTTATCTAATAATGGGCAGAATGAAGGCACAATGGTTATCACTGCAGCCTTGCAGCATTAGGGTCTTGGGTTCAAATCCCACCAACAACATCATCTGCAAGGAGTTTGTATGTTCTCTCTGTGTTTGTGTGGGTTTCCTCCAGGCTCTCGGTTTCCGCCAACAGTCCGAGTACTTTTGCCTGTTTGTTAGACAATCTCTGCATGTGTCCTAGGCTTTATTGCAAATGGAAAACAAAACCAACAGGTCAAACTTACACACATGGTATATCGTATAATACATGTACCATATATATGTATTGCGGATTGTGGTTGCCTATCACCAGCAACATATAAACCATACCAAAAAAAGGTGATCACAAGGCCAAAAAAGTTTTTTCTAGAAAAAAAACATAATTTTATTCACATAGAAAATGTATAAAATCCAATTGACAGGTTAATTAAGGGAAAGGATTGAAAGAACACACGAAGATATGGTAGTACACAAGCACATACAAAGTGAACGTACTCATCCAAGTGATTATATATGCTGACAGTGCATCACATTTAAATAGTTAAATAACTCTAGTTAATGTAGATACTATTCCACTCATAGCACATATGGACACTAATACAAAATCATAAATGTGCAGGCAGCTGGGGTATATACCACAATCAATCTCCACTGATATATACACAATAAACCCACCCCACTAACTGCCACAACCTCCCATGATCCAAACAATAGTAATCAGGACAGTGCCAAAACACATAAGGAGTTAATTACCAAAGGTATCAGCAGCAGCAGGGGAGCATGTCACACATCAAGATGAGCGCGTCAGCCCCGACACGCGTTTTGAACCGTCCTTCTTCAAGGGGCCTGACTCTGCTGATGACAGCCTGCCTCTTTATACTCCCCTGTCACAGCGTGTTGGCAGCGCAACCGGAAGTGACGTGCTCCGTTGTCAGGACACCAGCGACGCCAGCCAGTGTCAAGGTCATGCCGGGGGAGGAGCCAGGGGCAGGCTCCGCCACCGCATAGAGACGCCGAGAGCGGGCCAGCGTAGGTGGGACGAGACAACAGGCGCGTGCAAGCCGGGAGAGCTAGTCACACAAATTAATATAAATACACAGACATGGGATATAATAAAACCATCACCATAGTGACTGTACATGCGAAAAGGAATGGTAACATCCTCCATTATGGTTAATCAAAAAAATGTCCACAGGACCAGGGAACAAATATCAAAAGTGCAATCATATAAAAATATGAAACTTAATAAACTGAGGTAGAAAACACCCCCTCAGTGCAATAACACAATTAAACTCTATACAATAATAACCTACGATAGCCCTACACTAGCCTGCTATCCCTTCCTGACAGTGGAGGTTGGCACCCTAAAAGATACGATTTGGCCCCCCCACTCCGCGGCGGCTGTCCCAGACTCGCCCTAAATGACCCTTATAAACTACAGGTGGAAAAGCAATAAGCAAATAAAAGAGATGAAAGATAGTGCTTAATATAATACGCAGACTATTAATGTACAATATAAAAAAGACAGGCTATTACATGTAAACATAGAGAAAACATAGAGAAACCTCTAGTATAACCAATAGATCGTAGCAAGTCTTGTCTTTTTGGATATTAACCCCTTCACCCCCAAGGGTGGTTTGCACGTTCATGACCGGGCCAATTTTTACAATTCTGACCACTGTACCTTTATGAGGTCATAACTCTGGAACGCTTCCATGGATCCCGGTGATTCTGACACTGTTTTCTCGTGACATATTGTACTTCATGTTAGTGGTAAAATTTCATTCAAATAACTTGCGTTTATTTGTGAGAAAAACGGAAATTTGGCGAAAATTTTGAAAATTTTGCAATTTTCCAACTTTGAATTTTTATGCCCTTAAATCACAGAGATACGGCACACAAAAAACTTGATAACTAACATTTCCCACATGTTTACTTTACATCAGCACAATTTTGGAACCAAAATTTTTTTTTGTTAGGAAGTTATAAGGGTTAAAAGTTGACCAGCGATTTCTCATTTTTACAACACCATTTTATTTTTAGGACCACATCACATTTGAAGCCACTTTGAGGGGTTTATATGATAGAAAATACCCAAAAGTGACACCATTCTAAAAACTGCACTCCTTAAAGTGCTCAAAACCACATTCAAGAAGTTTATTAACCCTTTAGGTGCGTCACAGGAATTTTTTTGAATATTTAAAAAAAAATGAACATCTACCTTTTTTTCATAAAAAAAAATACTTCAGGTTCAATTTTTTTTATTTTACCAAGGGTAACAGGAGAAATTGGAATGCAAAAGTTATTGTGCAATTTGTCTTGAGTACGCAGATACCTGATATGTGGGGGGGGAACCACTGTTTTGGTGCATGGCAGAGCTCAGAATGGAAGGAGCGCCGTTTGACTTTTTCAATGCAAAATTGGCTGGAATTCAGATTGGACGCCATGTCACGTTTGGAGAGTCCCTGATGTACCTAAACAGTGGAAACCCACTACAAGTGACCCCATTTTGGAAACTAAACCCCCCAAGGAACTTATCTAGATATATGGTGAGAACTTTGAACCCACAAGGGCTTTACAGAAGTTTATAACGTACAGCGGTACAATTAAAAAATCATATTTTTTCCACAAAAATGATCTTTTCACCCCAATTTTTATTTTCCCAAGGGTAACAGGACCCTAAAAGTTATTGTGCAATTTGTCCTGAGTACGCTGATACCCCATATGTGGGGGTAAACCACTATTTGGGCGCATGGCAGAGCTCGGAAGGGAAGCAGCGCCATTTGACGTTTTTGGCTGGAATTGAGATCGGACACCATGTCGCGTTTGGAAAACCCCTGATGTACCAAAACAGTGGAAACCCCCCACAAATGACACCATTTTGGAAACTAGACCCCCTATGGAACTTATCTAGATGTGTGGTGAGAACTTTGAACCCCCATGGGCTTCACAGAAGTTTATAACATAAAGCCATACAATTAAAAAATCATATTTTTTCCACAAAAATGATCTTTTCACCCTCAATTCTTATTTTTCCAAGGGTAACAGGACCCTAAAAGTTATTGTGCAATTTGTCCTGAGTACGCTGATACCCCACATGTGGGGGTAAACCACTATTTGGGCGCATGGCAGAGCTCGGAAGGGAAGCAGCGCCATTTGACGTTTTTGGCTGGAATTGAGATCGGACACCATGTCGCGTTTGGAAAACTCCTGATGTACCAAAACAGTGGAAACCCCCCACAAATGACACCATTTTGTAAACTAGACCCCCCCAATGAACTTATCTAGATGTGTGGTGAGCACTTTGAACCCCCCAGTGCTTCACAGAAGTTTATAACGCCCGGGCGTGAAAATAAAAAATTCGTATTTTTTCCACAAACATGATCTTTTAGTCACCATTTTTTTATTTTCCCAAGGGAACCAGGAGAAATTGGACCCCAAAAGTTGTTGTCCAATTTGTCCTGAGTATGCTGATACCCCATATGTGGGAGAAAACTACTGTATGGGCACACGTCGGGGCTCGGAAGGGAAGTAGTGACGTTTTGGAATGCAGACTTTGATGGAATGGTCTGCGGGTGTCATGTTGCCTTTGGAGAGCCCCTAATGTACCTAAACAGTGGAAACCCCCCACAAATGACCCCATTTTGAAAACTAGACCCACTAAGGAACTTATCTAGATGTGAGGTGAGCACTTTGAACCCCCCAGTGCTTCACAGAAGTTTATAACGCCCGGGCGTGAAAATAAAATATTCGAATTTTTTCCAGAAACATGATCAATTAGTCCCCAATTTTTTCATTTTCCCAAGGGTAACAGGAGAAATTGGACCCCCAAAAGTTGTTGTCCAATTTGGCCTGAGTACGCTGACACCCCATATGTGGGAGAAAACTACTGTATGGACACACGTCGGGGCTCGGAAGGGAAGCAGTGACGTTTTGGAATGCAGACTTTGATGGAATGGTCTGCGGGTGTCATGTGCGTTTGGAGAGCCCCTGATGTACCTAAACTATTGAAACTCCCCACAAGTGACCCCATTTTGGACACTAGACCCCCCACGGAACTTATCTAGATGTGTGGTGAGCACTTTGAACCCCCAAGTGCTTCACAGAAGTTTATAACACTCGGACGTGAAAATAAAAAAATCATTTTTTTCCACAAAAATGATATTTTTGCCCCCAATTTTTTATTTTCCTAAGGGTAACAGGAGAAATTGGACCCCAAAAATTGTTTTGCAATTTGTCCTGAGTAGGTTGATACCCTACATGTGGGGTAAAACACTGTTTGGGTGCATGGCAGAGCTTGGAAGGGAAGGAGCAACATTTGACTTTTTCAACTCAGAATTGGTTGGAATTGAGATCAGACGCCATGTTGCATTTGGAGAGCCCCTGATGTGCCCAAACAGTGGAAACCCCCCAATTATAACTCCAACCCTAACCCCAACACACCCCTAACCCTAATCTGAGCCCTAACCCTAGCCCTAACCCTAGCCCTAACCCTAGCCCTAACCCTAACCCTAACCCTAACGGGAAAATGGAGATAAATACTTTTTTTTTAATTTTATTATTTTTCCCTAAGGGGGTGATGACGGGGGGTTTGATTTACTATTTATGGTGGTTTTTATATTTGGCAGCTGTCGCACGCTAAAAGACGCTTTTTATTGTAAAAATAGTTTTTGCATCACCACATAATTTTTCCGTATTTTGACCCACCGAGTCATGTGAGGTCTTATTTTTTGCGGGACGAGGTGACGTTTTTATTGGTACCATTTTCGGGCACGTGACATTTTTTGATCGCTTTTTATTCCTATTTTTGGGACACAGAATGAACAAAAACCAGCGTTTCATGAATTTCTTTTGGGGGGGTGCGTTTACACCGTTCCGCGTGTGGTAAAATTGATAAAGCGGTTTTATTCTTCGGGTCAGTACGGTTACAGCGATACCTCATTTAGGTCTTTTTTTCATGTTTTTGTCGGTTTTATGCAATGAAAACTATTTTATATAAAAAATAATTATTTTTGCATCGCTTTATTCTGTGAGCTATAACTTTTTTATTTTTTTGCTGATGATGCTGTGTGGCGGCTCGTTTTTTGCAGGACAAGATGACGTTTTCAGCGATACCATGGATATTTATATGCGTCTTTTTGATCGCGCATTATTACACTTTTTGTTTGGCGGTATGATAATAAATCATTATTTTTTGCTTCGTTTTTTATTTTTATTTTTTAAGGGGTTCGCTAAAGGGGTTAACTAATGGGACAGTTTTATAGGGCGGGTCATTACGGACGCGGCGATACCTAATATGTGTACTTTTATTGTTTTTTTTTTTATTATTTCCAAAAAATGGATTTATTGGGGGAATATTTTTTTTTTTTCTAATTTATTTGGCGATTTTTTTTAATTATTTTAACACTTTTTTTTATTTTTTTTTTTACTTTATTAAATAGTCCCAGGTGGGACATCACTGTCCTGTGACAGATCGCTGATCTGTCACATCACAGATCACTGTGACAGATCAGTGATCTGACACAGGCACTGCAGAAGGCTTCCTCATGCCTGCGCTTTGCAGGCACTGAGGAAGCCAGCTTCCTCAGGCCCCCGAAGGCACCCGTCGCCATCTTGGATTCGGGGGCCTGGAGGAAAGGAGCCCCCCGCAGCAGCGCTGCACATTGCGCTGCCATGGGGGGCTCAGGGAAGCACGGAGGGAGCCCCCTCCCTGCCGATGCTTCCCTTTAACCCCCGGTACACCACGATCAAACATGTGCAAGGGGTTAACGTGTCGGGGGCGGTCCGTGACCGCCCCTGACACATTGTGCCGGGTGTCAGCTGTGATAATCAGCTGACACCCAGCCGTGATCAGCGGCGCTCACCACGTGGGCGCCGCTGATCGCGCTAGACGTACTATCCCGTCCATGGGCATAGGGGCCCGGGTCCCATGGACGGGATAGTACGTCTCATGTCAGGAAGGGGTTAACCCCTTCATGACCCAGCCTATTTTGACCTTAAAGACCTGGCCATTTTTTGCAATTCTGACCAGTGTCCCTTTATGAGGTAATAACTCAGGAACGCTTCAGCGTATCCTTGCGATTCCGAGACTGTTTTTTCGTGACATATTGGGCTTCAGGTTAGTGGTAAATTTAAGTCGATAATTTTTGCGTTTCTTTGTGAAAAAACGGAAATTTGGCGAAAATTTTGAAAATTTCGCAATTTTCAAATGTTGAATTTTTATTCTGTTAAACCAGAGAGTTATCTGACACAAAATAGTTAATAAATAACATTTCCCACATGTCTACTTTACATCAGCACAATTTTGGAAGCAACATTTTTTTGTTAGGAAGTTATAAGGGTTAAAAGTTGACCAGCGATTTCTCATTTTTACAACAAAATTTACAAAACCATTTTTTTTTTAGGGACCACCTCACATTTGAAGTCACTTTGAGGGGTCTATATGGCAGAAAATACCCAAAAGTGACACCATTCTAAAAACTGCACCCCTCAAGCTACTCAAAACTACATTCAGGAAGATGAACCCTTCAGGTGCTTCACAGGAACTAAAGCAACGTGGAGGGAAAAAAATGGACATTTTAATTTTTCCAACAAATTTTCTTTTAGCATCAATTTTTTTATTTCCACATGGCTAATAGGATAAAATGGATCCTAAATTTTGTTGGGCAATTTCTCCTGAGTACACCGATTCCTCATATGTGGTCATAAACCACTGTTTGGGCACACGACAGGGCTCAGAAGGGAAGGAGCGCCATTTGACTTTTTGAATGGAAAATATGCTTGAATATTTAGCGGTTGCCATGTCGCGTTTGGAGAGCCACTGTGCTCCTAAACATTGGAGCTCCCCCATAAGTGACCCCATTTTGGAAACTAGACCCTCCAAGGAACTTATCTAGGTGCATAGTGAGTACTTTGAACCCCCAGGTGCTTCACAAATTGATCTGTAAAAAAAAAATTAAGTACTTTTTTCACAAAAATTTTATTTAGCCTCAGTTTTTTCATTTTCACATGGGCAACAGGATAGAATGGATCCTAAAATTTGTTGGGCTATTTCTCCTGAGCACACTAATACCTCATATGTGGTCATAAACCAGTGTTTGGGTGCACGGCAGGGCCCGGAAGGGAAGGAACACTATTTGACTTTTTGATTGGAAAATTAGCTCCAATCGTTATCGGACACCATGTCATGTTTGGAGAGCCCCTGTGTGCCTAAACATTGGAACTCCCCCACAAGTGACCCCATTTTGGAAACTACAGTTGTGGCCAAAAGTATTGACACCCCTGCAATTCTGTCAGATAATATTCAGTTTCTTCCTGAAAATGATTGCAAACACAAATTCTTTGGTATTATTATCTTCGTTTCACTTGTCTTAAATGAAAAAACACAAAAAGAATTGTCCTAAAGCCAAATTGGATATAATTCCACACCAAACATAAAAAAGAGGGTGGACAAAAGTATTGGCACTGTTCGAAAAATCATGTGATGCTTCTCTAATTTGTGTAATTAACAGCACCTGTAACTTACCTGTGGCACCTAACGGGTGTTGGCAATAACTAAATCACACTTTCAGCCAGTTGACATGGATTAAAGTTGACTCAACCTCTGTCCTGTGTCCTTGTGTGTACCACATTGAGCATGGAGAAAAGAAAGAAGACCAAAGAACTGTCTGAGGACTTGAGAAACCAAATTGTGAAGAAGCATGAGCAATCTCAAGGATACAAGTCCATCTCCGAAGACCTGAATGTTCCTGTGTCTGCTGTGCGCAGTGTCATCAAGAAGTTTAAAGCTCATGGCACTGTGGCTAACCTCCCTAGATGTGGATGGAAAAGAAAAATTGACGAGATTTCAACGCAAGATTGTGCGGATGTTGGATAAAGAACCTCTACTAACATCCAAACAAGCTCAAGCTGCTCTGCAGTCCGAGGGTACAACAGTGTCAACCCGTACTATCCGTCGGCGTCTGAATGAAAAGGGACTGTGTTATGAATGGGAAACCGAGGAGGAAAAACAAGACAAGAAGCTAAGTCTCAGAAAACCAGAGAAGTTGGTAACTATGCAAATTGCAGATCCCTGATCTTAACCGCACAACTAGCAGCAGTCGTGGAGCGTTCCTACGATGGTCCTAGACGCCTCGTCACAACCAGAGAACTACATAAGCCTAAAGCAGAAAAAAAGGAAAACTAACTGCCCCAGAGCAGACCCCAAAGGAAAGACAGCCCCCCACATGTATTGACGGTGAAACGATATGAAAATACAAACAAAGGCAGGAAAATAGGCTGAGCAAACGATGGGGCCCGGCTAACTAAAAAGGACAGAAAAAGAAAGACACTGTCTGCAATCTGCCAAAAACAACCTACAAAAATATTGTCCAACACTTCTGATAGCAAAATTAACCCTGAAGCCACTAGACTTCTAAACCTATATCAGCACTCTGAAATATTCTGAGACAGAGCAAAAAAGAGGCCAATCTAATAAGGGACAAAAAGCAGATTGCAAATACTGATTAATAGGAGTGGAATTTCAGCATAGCCCCAGCAGGGGCAGGCTGATTACACAACAAACGGAATTGACCAACAAGCGCAAGTGTGAACATTAGCAAAAAACAAACTTAACTTGAGAAGACTGGAAGAGAGCTGAAGTCCAGGACCTGAGAAGCAGACTGAATCACCAGCACCCGGATAGGGCATCGGCTGTCTTATATCCAGTCTGATACTCCAGAGATCCAATCGTTATCTTCCTCATCAGGTGACAGATCACTACCACTTAAACCAACCGCACTACCTCCTGTCACCACCAGAGGGAGAACGGAAGGGAACTCTCAACTGGTGGAGCAGAAAATGAGTTCATGACAGGAATGTATGGTAGGAGACCCAGGAAGACCCCACTTCTTACCCCGAGACATAAAAAAAGCCAGGCTGGAGTTTGCTGAAATATTACAATCGCTCTGATTGGCAGTTTCACTTTTAACAGCCAATCAGAGCGATCGTAGGCACATGGGGCTAAGCCACACCCCCTGTGGTTAACTCTAAGGTGTCCTCTGTGTGCGGGTTGGGTGACCTTTCAGTGACCCCGGTCACCCGACCCGCGGTAGGGCAAACAATTCATGACGCCATATAGGCATCATGGGTCGTTTTGGCATGACTTTTCATGACGCCGATGTGGCGTCAAAGGTCAGGAAGGGGTTATAGACCACAGAAAATATAGATTCCATAAGCTACCAGTAGATAGTGGCAATCTTGCTTTTTGGGTATTAATAGACTACAGAAAACAGATTCCATATGCATTATCAAATAAAGCCAAAGAAAACCTGTCAGGATCCGGTCAGCACCGGCGTGCAGCCTCCGCTGAGCAGGGACTCACCCGCACTGTAGGGGGGGCCTAGGGTCAGGTACAGCTGGAAAGTACAGATACACAGGACCTGTGGACGCTGAAGTTTAGCAAGCAGTCACAGGACCTATGGTCCTGTGACTGCAAGGGGACGGGGCTTAGCATCCTGCTTTCAGAGATGGCAGGACACTATACAGAAATACTCAGAGTCAGGCAAAACGGAGGTCATACACAGCTATATCAGTAAAGTACCAGGGATGAGACAGAACGGATAGTCAGGGCCAAACAGAAGTCAAAACCAAACAGACATAGAAGGTACCAAGCAGAATCCAAAGCAATATCCAGAGAACAGACCGAGTCGTACACAGAGAATCAAGCAACCAGAATACAGCACAAACACACTCAGGGGTCACCACACAATGCCAAGGGTGAAAGTATAACTGACAGGGATGGGAGCATCCTGAGGCTATAAGAAGTCTCTCCCAGAACCAGGGAGAGGCCACAATCATAGCCCCAGGTGTGCAGGTAAGCCTGCACCGGGATCACAACCTTTAACCCCCCGAAATGCCAGTCATCAGCACTGGTTCCTGACATTAACCCCATGTGTGCGAGTCAAACCCGCACTGAGATCATGACAGTACCCCCCTCTCAACGGGGGGTCTCTGGACCCCCAGGCTTGCCCGGGTACTTAGCATGGAATGCCCGCACCAGGCGATCAGCATGCATCAACCGGGCCGGTACCCAGGACCTATCTTCCGGTCCATACCCCTTCCAATGAACCAGGTACTGTATCGACCGCCATACCAACCTGGAATCTACGATATGACCAAACTCGTACTCCACCTGCCCCTCAACCAAAACAAGAGGAGCAGCGGACTCGGAGTCTCCCCGGACTGCTTCAAAAGGTTTCAGTAGAGATTTGTGGAAGACGTTAGGGATCTTGAAAGAGGGTGGAAGGCACAGCCTATACACCATTGGATTGATTTTTTCCACAATCTTGTATGGGCCAATGAATTTGGGCCCCAACTTGGCTGAAGGAACCTTCAACTTAATGTTTCACGTGGAGAGCCAAACCTTGTCTCCAACCTGAAACGTGGGCCCTGGTGTTCGTTTCCTCTCTGCAAAAACCATATACCTGCCCCGAGACCTAGATATACTCCGCTGAACTTCTGCCCACGTATACTGTAATTGCTGAACAGAGCCCTCAGCCCTGGGACACCCCGACTCCAGACGAGAAAACTCACCAAAATGAGGACTGAACCCATAATTGATCAAAAAAGGAGTCATACCCGTGGATTGACTCACCCGACTATTGAAGGCAAATTCAGCCAACGGCAGTGCATCGCACCAGTCATTCTGTCTAGCAGAGGTTAGACACCTGAGAATCTGTTCCAGGGACTGGTTAGTGCGCTCCGTCTGACCATTGCTCTCAGGATGGTAGGATGGTATGCAGACGAAAAGGACAGAGACAACCCTAATTTTTTGCAGAAAGCATGCCAAAACTTAGCCACAAACTGCACACCACAATCAGGCACCACATTCAGGGGTACCTGTTATGAATGGGTCACCGAGGAGGGAAAAAAAAAGACAACAAGCTAAGTCTCAGAAAACCAGAGAAGTTGGTAACTATGCAGATTGCAGATCCCTGATCTTAACCGCACAACTAGCAGCAGTCATGGAGCGTTCCTACGATGGTCCTAGACGCCTCATCACAACCGGAGAGCTACATAAGCCTAAAGCAGGAAAAGAGGAAAACTAACTGCCCCAGAGCAGACCCCAAAGGAAAGTCAGCCCCCCACATGTATTGACGGTGAAACAAGATGAAAATACAAACAAAGGCAGGAAAATAGGCTGAGCAAACGATGGGGCCTGGCTAACTAAAAAGGACAGGAAAGGAAAGACACTGTCTGCAATCTGCCAGAAAAAAACCTACAAAAATCTTGTCCAACACTTCTGATAGCAAAATTAACCCTGAAGTCACTAGACTTCAAAAACTATATCAGCACTCTGAAATATTCTGAGACAGAGCAAAAAAGAGGCCAATCTAATAAGGGACAAAAAGCAGATTGGCAAATACTGATAAATAGGAGTGGAAATTCAGCATAGCCCCAGCAGGGGCAGGCTGATTACTCAAGAAACTGAATTGACCAACAAGCGCAAGTGTGAACATAAGCAAAAAACAAACTTAACTTGAGAAGACTGGAAGAGAGCTGAAGTCCAGGACCTGAGAAGCAGACTGAATCACCAGCACTAGGATAGGGCGTCGGCTGTGTTATATCCAGTCTGATACTCCAGAGATCCAATCGTTATCTTCATTAGGTGGCAGATCACTACCACTTAAACCAACCTCACTACCTCTTGTCACCGCCAGAGGGAGTACGGAAGGGGAACTCTCAACTGGTGAGCAGAAAATGAGTTCATAACAGGTACCCCATGCAACCGGATCACATACTGCACAAACAACCTGGACAACGTCTCAGCTGACGGTAGTGCAGACAGGGGTTCAAAATGAGCCTGCTTAGAAAATCTGTCTACCACTACCCATACCACTGTATTACCCTTAGATGGAGGGAGATTGGTAACAAAATCCATGGATAAGTGAGTCCATGGTCTTTCGGGCACTGCCAAGGACATCAGCTCCCCTGCCGGCCGGCTATGAGAGCTTTTAGAACGAGCTCAGACCCCACAACCAGCAATGAATTTTTTTATGTCTGAACCAAGGGTAGGCCACCAAAAGATCCTAGCCACCGCCAGACGCGTGGCTGAAATACCAAGGTGAGCACTCAGCTTGGATTCATGGAACTCCTGCAAGAGTTTCAGGCGAAGTTGCTCTGGGACAAACAACTTCCCCTCCGGCTTGGCCACCGGGGCCCACGACTGGGCCCCCTGAATCTCCCGTTCCAATTCAGACAAGACCTCTGCTATCACAACCCCAGGGTGAAGAATGGAGGACGGTGGCTCAGGGGGCGATACCGGCTGAAAACTGCACGATAAGGCGTCAGCCTTGATATTCTTAGACCCTGGACGAAATGTAATCGTAAACTGAAAATGGGAAAAAAAGTGACCAATGGAACCTGTCTGGGCGTTAGTCTTTTAGCAGACTCAATGTATGACAAATTTTTGTGATCCGTGATCACCGTAACCGGGTGACTGGCCCCCTCCAAAAAATGCCTCCATTCTTCAAACGGCAATTTGAGCGCAAGAAGCTCTCTTTTGCCTACGTCGTAATTTCTTTTCGCAGCAGAGAACTTCTTGGAAAAGAAAGCACATGGCCTGAGGTTGGTTAGAGTGGCAGGCCCTTGGGACAACACCGCCCCCACCCCCACCTCAGAGGCGTCCACTTCCACGACGACTGGTTTGGACGGATCTGGCTGTACTAACACGGGAGCAGACATAAAGCTTCTTTTCAGGGTCGCAAAGGCCTCTTTTGCGAGCGAGGACCAGTTTCTCACACCCGCACCTTTACAAGTAAGATCTGTGAGTGATTTGACCACCTGTGAAAACCCCCGAATAAATTTGCGGTAATAATTGGCGAACCCCAAGAAGCGCTGAAGACCCTTAAGGTCTCGGGGTTGCACCTAATCCGCAATGGCCTGCACCTTCTTGGGGTCCATGCGAGAACTCTCACAGGACACAATTAATCCCAAAAACGACAATTCTTGAACAAAAAACACACATTTCTCCAATTTGGCATACAGATGATTTTCCCTCAGTTTTTGGAGAACGGTTCGTACATGATTCAGATGAGATTGACTGTCGGGAGAGTACATCAGAATATCGTCTAAGTAAATAACAACAAAACGACCAATGAGATCTGAGAATACCACGTTGATGAAATTCTGAAATATGGCTGGGGCATTGGTAAGACCAAACGGCATGACTATATTTTCAAACAGTCCCTCGGACATGAGGAATGCGGTTTTCCTTTCATCCCCCTCCCGGACCCTTATCAAATTATATGCCCCCCGAAGATCCAGTTTGGAGAACCATTTTGCCCCCGAAAGTTGGTTACACAAATCGGTAATCAACGGAAGGGGGTATGTATTTCGAACAGTAATCTTGTTGAGCTCACAAAAATCGAGGCAGGGATGTAAACCACCATCTTTTTTCTTTACAAAAAAAACCCTGCCGCCACTGGTGAGACTGAGGGACGTATGTGTCCTTTGCGAAGACTCTCAGCAATGTAATCTTTCATGGCCAAGCGCTCAGGGCCAGATAAAATAAACAGACGGGCTTTGGGCAATTTAGCCCCTGGGACTAACTCGATAGCGCAGTCAAAGGGTCTATGTGGCGGCAACGTCTCGGCCTCGCTTTCAGAGAACACATCTTCGAATTCTTTCAGGTACTCCGGAATACCTTCCAGCTCGACAGATGACACAGATATAGATTTAACAGGTTCAACCAATAGTGCAGACTTATCACATAACATCGAATCATTAAACCCCCACTGAACAATCTCTCCCATTTTCCAGTTAATGACTGGGTTATGGCATTGTAACCAGGGCATGCCCAACACCAATCCTGCTGGTAGATTGTCCAGAACCAAACAACTTAATTTTTCCACATGGGTAGCGCCCACTTTGAGCGAAAGCAAGTCAGACATAAAGAGAATTCCCTCTTTAGTGAGGGGGAGGAGTCAATGGCCACCACTTTGATCGGAACCTTAAGTCTAACTGTCCCTATCTTACAGCGTGTGACCAATTGGGAGTCAATAAGATTGATGGATGATCCGCAGTCCACGAAAGTTGTAGAGGGAAAACAACAATCGTTCACTAACAGTTCCACATGAAGCAACACCTTAGAAAACGAGGAAAAGGGTACCTGAGGGTCTGAGTAGTCTCCCCGCTGACTACCCAGACCTAGTCGCTTCCCGTCGACCGGGTTGAGGATGGACAATCAGGACACTCCCTTTTTCAATGTCCTGTTTTAACACAGTAGAAGCATAACTGCTTTTCTCTCCGGCGTTGTCTTTCCTTTTCCTTCAAGGAGAGAGCCCCTACGTCCATGGGCACAGAAGCAGTCTCTTTTCCACTTGGGAACAATGGAGTCTCTGCCTGCATCACCCCCTGGCCCGCAGCTTGCGGTCCATCCGGACGGCCTGGGTCATGGCGTCCTCGAGTGAGTTAGGTGGGGGATGTAATGCCAAGGCATCCTGTAACCACTCGGACAAGCCTCTGCGAAAGAGTCCTCGGAGTGCAGCGTCGTCCCAAGAGACCTCTGCGGCCCAGCTGCGGAATTCTGTTCAAAACCACTCAGCCGAGTGTTTCCCCTGACAGACACTCATCACCATGTCCTCTGCCAATCGCACTCGGTCCGGCTCATCATATATGTGCCCGAGGGCCTCAAAAAATGCATTCACAGACACTCTCTCAGGGGCAGTGGGAGGAGGGGAGAAAGCCCAAGCTTGTGGGGACCCTCTTGACAGAGACATAATGACCCCAACCCTCTGACTTTCGTCCCCAGAGGAACATGGCCTCAAACTAAAGAAGAGTTTGCACCCCTTCATGAAGACCCTGAACTCCTTTTTGTTCCCAGAAAAGAAATCAGGCAGTTTAACTGGTGGTTCTGGGGACACCAAAACAACATCACTCACCCCAGCCCCCAGAGACCCAGCAGCTAAATCCCCCCACACTGTCTCAGAAACCTGCTGCTGAGAACGAGCCAGAGCTTGAAGCTCCAGAGATAAACCCTGACACATCTGACTCAGATTTTTCATTTGCTCAGCAAGAGATTGTATGGGATCCATATTTCTCAGCAGAGAAAGAAAAAAAAACCCCAAAACTTAACGGTCAGTTATAGTGTCAGGATCCTGTCAGCGCTGGCGTGCAGCCTCCGCTGAGCAGGGACTCACCCGCACTGTAGGGGGGGCCCGGGGTCAAGTACAGCCGGAAAGTACAGATACACAGGACCTGTGGACGCTGAAGTTTAGCAAGCAGTCACAGGACCTACGGTCATGTGACTGCAAGGGGGCTGGGCTTAGCGTCCTGCTTTCAGAGATGGCAGGACACTATACAGAAATACTCAGAGTCAGGCAAACCGGAGGTCATACACAGAGATATCAGTAAAGTACCAGGGATGAGACAGAACGGATAGTCAGGGCCAAGCAGAAGTCAAAACCAAACAGACATAGAAGGTACCAAGCAGAATCCAAAGCAAAATCCAGAGAACAGACCGAGTCGTACACAGAGAATCAAGCAACCAGAACACAGCACAAACACACTCAGGGGTCACCACACAATGCCAAGGGCAAAATATAACTGACAGGGATGGGAGCGACCTGAGGCTATAAGAAGCCTGTCCCAGAACCAGGGAGAGGCCACAATCATAGCCTCAGGTGTACAGGTAAGCCTGCACTGGGATCACAACGTTTAACCCCAGAAATGCCAGTCATCAGCACTGGTTCCAGACTGGTTCCAGACAATGGATGATACCTATTGCCAAAAAAAAAAAAAATTATAGAAACAGCGGGAGGTGAACCCAAACTTAGCGTCCAGCCTCGACTCGTTTCCCCGTCTACACGGTTCATTTTTTTTTCTTTGAGCAAATTCATTAAGGAGACTCTATCTATGACCTAGTGTGACCTGGGAAATGTGGGTGTGTCTGTCTTGGCTGGACATGATTGGTCCTTGGACTCCTTTTTAGGATATAGAAATTAGTCCTATATGGCATTTGGACAGGTTTGCCTCTCTATCTGGACACCTCATATCCATGAATTGGCTGGTTCCTTATTGTGCCTCCTGATGAACCGTGTGGATGGGGAAACGCGTCGAGACTGGAAGCTAAGTTTGGGTTCACCTCCCGCTGTTTCTATAATTTTTTTTTTTTTTGGCAATAGGTATCATCCATTGTCTGGAACCAGTCTGGAACCAGTGCTGATGACTGGCATTTCTGGGGTTAAACGTTGTGATCCCAGTGCAGGCTTACCTGCACACCTGAGGCTATGATTGTGGCCTCTCCCTGGTTCTGGGAGAGGCTTCTTATAGCCTCAGGTCGCTCCCATCCCTGTCAGTTATATTTTCGCCCTTGGCATTGTGTGGTGACCCCTGAGTGTGTTTGTGCTGTGTTCTGGTTGCTTGATTCTGTTTCTATAATTTTTTTTTTTTTTTTTGGCAATAAGTATCATCCATTGCCTTCTATGGGAACCAATATGGATATAATTCTGATGTTCCTTTATTGAACCACGCTATTTTTTACCTCTTGTCTGTGCTTGTCTGATTTTACTGCAGAGAGTTTTTTTTGGCTTTATTTGATAATGCATATGGAATCTATGTTTTCTGTAGTCTATTAATACCCAAAAAGACAAGACTGCCATTATCTACTGGTAGCTTATGGAATCTATATTTTCTGTGGTCTATTAATACCCCAAAAGACAAGACTTGCTACTATCTATTGGTTATACAAGAGGTTTCTCTATGTTTTCTCTATGTTTACATGTAATAGCCTGTCTTTTATATATTGTACATTAATAGCATGTGTATTATATTAAGCACTATCTTTCATCTCTTTTATTTGCTTATTGTTTTCCCACCTGTAGTTTATAAGGGTCATTTAGGGCGAGTCTGGGACAGCCGCCGCAGAGTGGGGGCGCCAAATCGTATCTTTTAGGGTGCCAACCTCCATTGTCAGGAAGGGATAGCAGGCTAGTGTAGGGCTATCGTAGGTTATTATTGTATAGAGTTTGTTAATTGTGTTATTGCATTAGGGGGTGTTTTTTACCTCAATTTATTAAAGTTTCATATTCTTAAAGGGATTATATGATTGCACTAACATCCACCATTAGACAGAATCTGTGAACAGCGGTACCATACATTATGACTAATCACACTCACATATGAGAGAAAAGCACAACCATATATATACTGTATACGTGGTGAGGGGACAGAGACAAGATACAGCAAATCACATTCTTATAAATATCTTATTTTCTTTTTCTTTATATATATATATATATATCTGTCACTTCTTCCCCTACTTCTTCATTGATGGACATAGGGCTTGATTCCTCATACGTCGCAACACATCTTAAAACCGCTGGTCAGATTATATATCCAATTCGCATAGACCATCATCATGACGAGAAATCACTAAAATGTAAAATCAATATTAAAAAGTGGACAACACATAACATGGGTGTTCTTAATGAAACAGAACAGTATGATCATAGGAATGGGGCATAACTTATATATGCTCATTGAGTCCACACATTGCCTGACCAGCAAACATAGATGAAGGGCGATGTTGGTCTAGACACAGGTGCACAATTAAATAAAGCTTGGGGCAGGGTGGGGCTGCCGTGTGTGTGCACAGCAGCCTAATCCATCACAATGAACACAGAAAAATTATGGCGGACATAACCAAGCGTGCACGGCAACAGTGGTGGTGAGCCACAAACAAACAACAAGAAAATAGGGGGGGAAGCCAGCACTGCTTAAGGTTAGAACGCATAAATTGGAGTGCATATGCACATAATGTCTAGCTGTATTCAAAAATGAGATATTTAGCAAAAAAATTGATCAATTCAATTGAGCCACCCCGCCACGCCAAGGCAATCTCATATGGGGGGTCCTACTCTATATATTTTTAATAAATGCTGTGCCATTACGGCCTCCTAAATACATTTAGAGCATGACCACATCAAGTGCAAACTGTACCTGAACATTACTGGATCGCTCCCATGAAGCCAGATGAAGCAAGTGCAGATGAAGGCCAACCAGGTCTGAACACAGACATATCAGGAATGGCCTCCACACATTGCCTGACCAGCAAACATAGATGAAGGGCGATGTTGGTCCAGACACAGGTGCACAATTAAATAAAGCTTGGGGCAGGGTGGGGCTGCCGTGTGTGTGCACAGCAGCCTAATCCATCACAATGAACACAGAAAAATTATTGCGGACATAACCAAGCGTGCACGGCAACAGTGGTGGTGAGCCACAAACCAACAACAAGAAAATAGGGGGAGAAGCCAGCACTGCTTAAGGTTAGGACGCATAAATTGGAGTGCAGTTTGCACTTGATGTGGTCATGCTCTAAGTGTATTTAGGAGGCCGTAATGGCACAGCATTTATTAAAAATATATAGAGTAGGACCCCCCATATGAGATTGCCTTGGCGCGGCGGGGTGGCTCAATTGAATTGATCAATTTTTTTGCTAAATATCTCATTTTTGAATACAGCTAGACATTATGTGCATATGCACTCCAATTTATGCATTCTAACCTTAAGCAGTGCTGGCTTCCCCCCCTATTTTCTTGTTGTTGGTTTGTGGCTCACCACCACTGTTGCCGTGCACGCTTGGTTATGTCCGCCATAATTTTTCTGTGTTCATTGTGATGGATTAGGCTGCTGTGCACACACACGGCAGCCCCACCCTGCCCCAAGCTTTATTTAATTGTGCACCTGTGTCTGGACCAACATCGCCCTTCATCTATGTTTGCTGGTCAGGCAATGTGTGGAGGCCATTCCTGATATGTCTGTGTTCAGACCTGGTTGGCCTTCATCTGCACTTGCTTCATCTGGCTTCATGGGAGCGATCCAGTAATGTTCAGGTACAGTTTGCACTTGATGTGGTCATGCCCTAAGTGTATTTAGGAGGCCGTAATGGCACAGCATTTATTAAAAATATATAGAGTAGGACCCCCCATATGAGATTGCCTTGGCGCGGCGGGGTGGCTCAATTGAATTGATCAATTTTTTTGCTAAATATCTCATTTTTGAATACAGCTAGACATTATGTGCATATGCACTCCAATTTATGCATTCTAACCTTAAGCAGTGCTGGCTTCCCCCCCTATTTTCTTGTTGTTGGTTTGTGGCTCACCACCACTGTTGCCGTGCACGCTTGGTTATGTCCGCCATAATTTTTCTGTGTTCATTGTGATGGATTAGGCTGCTGTGCACACACACGGCAGCCCCACCCTGCCCCAAGCTTTATTTAATTGTGCACCTGTGTCTGGACCAACATCGCCCTTCATCTATGTTTGCTGGTCAGGCAATGTGTGGAGGCCATTCCTGATATGTCTGTGTTCAGACCTGGTTGGCCTTCATCTGCACTTGCTTCATCTGGCTTCATGGGAGCGATCCAGTAATGTTCAGGTACAGTTTGCACTTGATGTGGTCATGCCCTAAGTGTATTTAGGAGGCCGTAATGGCACAGCATTTATTAAAAATATATAGAGTAGGACCCCCCATATGAGATTGCCTTGGCGCGGCGGGGTGGCTCAATTGAATTGATCAATTTTTTTGCTAAATATCTCATTTTTGAATACAGCTAGACATTATGTGCATATGCACTCCAATTTATGCGTTCTAACCTTAAGCAGTGCTGGCTTCCCCCCCTATTTTCTTGTTGTTGGTTTGTGGCTCACCACCACTGTTGCCGTGCACGCTTGGTTATGTCCGCCATAATTTTTCTGTGTTCATTGTGATGGATTAGGCTGCTGTGCACACACACGGCAGCCCCACCCTGCCCCAAGCTTTATTTAATTGTGCACCTGTGTCTGGACCAACATCGCCCTTCATCTATGTTTGCTGGTCAGGCAATGTGTGGAGGCCATTCCTGATATGTCTGTGTTCAGACCTGGTTGGCCTTCATCTGCACTTGCTTCATGGGAGCGATCCAGTAATGTTCAGGTACAGTTTGCACTTGATGTGGTCATGCTCTAAGTGTATTTAGGAGGCCGTAATGGCACAGCATTTATTAAAAATATATAGAGTAGGACCCCCCATATGAGATTGCCTTGGCGCGGCGGGGTGGCTCAATTGAATTGATCAATTTTTTTGCTAAATATCTCATTTTTGAATACAGCTAGACATTATGTGCATATGCACTCCAATTTATGCGTTCTAACCTTAAGCAGTGCTGGCTTCCCCCCCTATTTTCTTGTTGTTTGTTTGTGGCTCACCACCACTGTTGCCGTGCACGCTTGGTTATGTCCGCCATAATTTTTCTGTGTTCATTGTGATGGATTAGGCTGCTGTGCACACACACGGCAGCCCCACCCTGCCCCAAGCTTTATTTAATTGTGCACCTGTGTCTGGACCAACATCGCCCTTCATCTATGTTTGCTGGTCAGGCAATGTGTGGAGGCCATTCCTGATATGTCTGTGTTCAGACCTGGTTGGCCTTCATCTGCACTTGCTTCATCTGGCTTCATGGGAGCGATCCAGTAATGTTCAGGTACAGTTTGCACTTGATGTGGTCATGCTCTAAGTGTATTTAGGAGGCCGTAATGGCACAGCATTTATTAAAAATATATAGAGTAGGACCCCCCATATGAGATTGCCTTGGCGCGGCGGGGTGGCTCAATTGAATTGATCAATTTTTTTGCTAAATATCTCATTTTTGAATACAGCTAGACATTATGTGCATATGCACTCCAATTTATGCGTTCTAACCTTAAGCAGTGCTGGCTTCCCCCCCTATTTTCATGAGGAATCAAGCCCTATGTCCTTCAAAGAAGAAGTAGGGGAAGAAGAAGTGACATATATATATATACAGTCATGGCCAAAATTATTGACACCCCTGCAATTCTGTCAGATAATATTCAGTTTCTTCCTGAAAATGATTGCAAACACAAATTCTTTGGTATTATTATCTTCATTTAATTTGTCTTAAATGAAAAAACACAAAAGAGAATGAAGCAAAAAGCAAAACATTGATCATTTCACACAAAACTCCAAAAATGGGCCGGACAAAAGTATTGGCACCCTCAGCCTAATACTTGATTGCACAACCTTTAGCCAAAATAACTGCGACCAACCGCTTCCGGTAACCATCAATGAGTTTCTTACAATGCTCTGCTGGAATTTTAGACCATTCTTCTTTGGCAAACTACTCCAGGTCCCTGATATTTGAAGGGTGCCTTCTCCAAACTACCATTTTTAGATCTCTCCACAGGTGTTCTATGGGATTCAGGTCTGGACTCATTGCTGGCCACCTTAGAAGTCTCCAGTGCTTCCTCTCAAACCATTTTCTAGTGCTTTTTGAAGTGTGTTTTGGGTTATTGTCCTGCTGGAAAACCCATGACCTCTGAGGTAGACCCAGCTTTCTCGCACTGGGCTCTAAATTATGCTGCAAAATTTGTTGGTAGTCTTCTGACTTCATAATGCCATGCACACGGTCAAGCAGTCCAGTGCCAGAGGCAGCAAAGCAACCCCAAAACATCAGGGAACCTCCGCCATGTTTGACTGTAGGGACCGTGTACTTTTCTTTGAATGCCTCTTTTTTCTCCTGTAAACTCTATGTTGATGCTTTTGCCCTAAAAGCTCTACTTTTGTCTCATCTGACCAGAGAACATTCTTCCAAAATGTTTTAGGCTTTTTCAGGTAAGTTTTGGCAAACTCCAGCTTGGCTTTTTTATGTCTCGGGGTAAGAAGTGGAGTCTTCCTGGGTCTCCTACCATACAGTCCCTTTTCATTCAGATGCTGACGGATAGTACGGGTTGACACCGTTGTACCCTCGGACTGCAGGGCAGCTTGAACTTGTTTGGATGTTAGTGGAGGTTCTTTATCCAACATCCGCACAATCTTGCGTTGAAATCTCTTGTCAATTTTTCTTTTCCGGCCACATCTAGGGAGGTTAGCCACAGTGCCATGGGCTTTAAACTTCTTCATGACACTGCGCACGGTAGACACAGGAACATTCAGGTCTTTGGAGATGGACTTGTAGCCTTGAGATTGCTCATGCTTCCTCACAATTTGGTTTCTCAAGTCCTCAGACAGTTCTTTGGTCTTCTTTCTTTTCTCCATGCTCAATGTGGTACACACAAGGACACAGGACAGAGGTTGAGTCAACTTTAATCCATGTTAACTGGCTGCAAGTGTGATTTAGTTATTGCCAACACCTGTTAGGTGCCACAGGTAAGTTACAGGTGCTGTTAATTACACAAATTAGAGAAGCATCACATAATTTTTCGAACAGTGCCAATACTTTTGTCCACCCTCTTTTTTAAGTTTGGTGTGGAATTATATCCAATTTGGCTTTAGGACAATTCTTTTTGTGTTTTTTCATTTAAGACAAATTAAATGAAGATAATAATACCAAAGAATTTGTGTTTGCAATCATTTTCATGAAGAAACTGAGTATTATCTGACAGAATTGCAGGGGTGTCAATACTTTTGGCCATGACTGTATATATATATTAAGAAAAAGAAAATAAGATATTTATAAGAATGTTTTTGCTGTATCTTGTCTCTGTCCCCTCGCCACATATATATGGCTGTGCTTTTCTCTCATATGTGAGTGTGGTTAGTCATAATGTATGGTACCGCTGTTCACAGATTCTGTCTAATGGAGGATGTTACCATTCCCTTTCGCACATACAGTCACTATGGTGATGGTTTTATTATATCCCATGTCTGTGTATTTATATTAATTTGTGTGACTAGCTCTCCCGGCTTGCACGCTCCTGTTGTCTCATCCTGCCTTCACCCACCCGCTCTCGGCATCTCTATGTGGGGGCAGAGCCTGCCCCTGGCTCCTCCCCTGGCATGATGTCAAAGCTGGCGTCGCTGGTGTCCTGACAACGGAGCGTGTCACTTCCAGGCCGGGACCGCTACTTCTGGTCGCGCGGCCAACGCGCTGTGATGGGGCGGTATAAAGAGACAGGCTGTCATCAGCAGAGTCAGGCCCCTTGAAGAAGGAAGGTCCGAAATGCGCGTCGGGGCTGACGTGCTCATCCCGGTGTGTGACACGCTCCCCTACTGCTGCTGATACCTTTGGTAATTAACACTTTAAGCGTTTTGGCACTGTCCTGATTACTACTATTGTGTGGATCATGGGAGGTTGTGAGCAGTTAGTAGGGTGGGATTATTGTGTATATGTCAGTGGGGATTGTGGTATATTCCCCAGCTGCCTGCACATTTATGATTTTGTATTAGTGTCCATATGTGCTATGAGTGGAATAGTATCCACATTAACTAGAGTTATTTAACTATTTAATTCTGATGCACTGTCAGCATATATAATCACTTGGATGAGTACGTTCCTTTTGTATGTGCTTGTGTACTACCATATCTTCGTGTGTTCTTTCAATCCTTTCCCTTAATTAACCTGTCAATTGGATTTTATAAATTTTCTATGTGAATAAAATTATGTATTTTTTCTAAAAAAAACTTTTTTGGCCTTGTGATCACCTTTTTTTGGTATTGTTTATTTATTACAAATGGGTAAAACATCACTTCTCATAAACATACAGAAATATTGCTCTAGGGAAGATCATACTTGTAAAGCTTCATAGGTAACATGTCAATGTCATGCAAGGCTCGATCAATTACAGTATAAAATAAATCAGTCAGGCAATTCATTTCACTGTCTGAATTAAATTCAATGAAAAATCAGCCCAGTCTCTTTTGTCTGATGGTTACTGGATATCACAGTGCTCACTATATAATATCACATACCAGGAGAACGGCGTAATCCCAACAATTTACCAGTAGCATCTCACCTAATTCCCAGCAATTTACCAGCAACATCCTGGTAAAAATGCAGCAATATCCTGTAATAATCCCTGGAATTTGCTATCAACATCTGAGCATAATCCCAGTCATTTACCCCATACATCCCAGTGTAATTATAGCAATTTACCTGCAAAATCCCATTCCATCATAAGCACAGCACTTCCCCAATATTTCCTGATGTGTCGGTAAGGAAAATGTACCTTGAAAGAGATAACATCAGTGACTCCTGTACTGTAAATGGGGATTTGTATCCAGTTGTGTCAGAAGTCTCACTCGCATAATTAGTTTGAAATCTTAATAAACATAAAGTAAAAATGAAGAGAGGAAGATTACAGAAAATCTAAAACTGAAAATATAAAGAAACTTTGCATTACAGGCTAAATACACCTTAGCACAGATTTTTTTTTATTGTTCATTTGCTTCCTAAATGCAAAGTTAAGCATCTTTTTAAATAATCTTTATAAAAAATATACAGTTTTGCAAAGTTTATGGAACTCCTTTGTCTAGCTCATTCTTTTTCAAAACTGATTTAAATCTGGTTCTGACAGCTGTCTCTGTGCTGCCCCCTTCCTTCTCTCCGAGTAATGGCAGGTACAGATGAGCATATATTCTATCATCTGATTTTGCTAGTCGCACTCTGATCAGAGTTTGATCAGGGTGTGATCATACAGTGCGGAGAATGTGGGGGAAAAAATCTCCATCTTCCACAATCTGTCAGTCCATGGTAATCGGACTGCAAACAGGGCCGCCATCAGGGCATTACTGCCCTTACCGCTGTATGGGGCCCCTGTGAACAACAGTACAGAAGAGGTCCCGTAGGTCAGGGGCCCCGCTCCTGTGCTTCTATTCATTGGGCCCCAAGTGCTGTGCGTTATAGGGCCCCAAGTGCTGTGCGCTGCAGCACACACATCAGCAGAGCCACCACTGCGGCCGACATCAGAGAGCTACAGAAGTAGAAGAGCTGAAGGACCTGAGGTGACGTCATCATTATCACAGGCCTTCACCATTTATCAGCTCCGCCACCTGATCACATGACGATGACGTCACCACTGGTCCTTCAGCTCACACAGCAGAAGCTGCATCTTGGCCGAAGGAGCGTGGCCAGGTAACAAGAAAGTTGTTTTTTTTTCAAATTTTATTATTGAAAGTGGCAATGTTTCCCCGGCAGGAAGGAGATACATGAACCATGTGTCTCCATCCTGCTGGGGCAGATTGGAGGCACACAGGGGCAGATTGGAGGCACACAGGGGCAGAATGGAGACACGAGGGCAGAATGGAGACAAGGGCAGGATTGGAGACAAGGGGTAGAATGAAGACACGGGGGCAGGACTGGAGACACAGTGGGGCAGAATGGAGTCAAGCGGCAGAATGGAAACACGGGGGCAGGATTGGAGACACATAGGGGCAGAATGGAGACATGGGGCAGAAAGGAGACACAGAGGGGTGTTGTGAGTTCATTTTTCCCTTCACCATTGAGGTCTGATGAACTCCCTCCTCTGATGAAGGAAGGTAGTGAGACTGATTACCAAACACCTGGGCAGCTAGATGATAAGTGGGTGGCTGGAATTGAGGACTGGATATAAGGCTGCCGATGCCCTTCTTCCTGGCTGGTGATTTTCCTGCTGGATTCTTGGAGACCAGTCTGATTCCTGCGTCTCAAAGCTAAGTTTTTCTGCTCTGCTTTGTACTCTTCAGTTTTGTTTTTGTTTTGCCTTGTTTTTTGGGAGTTCTGCCATCCCCGGCCGGGGGTGAGCTGAATTCCATTTTTGTCTCTGATCTGTTGATCTTTTGCTCTGTCTGCAGAATATACCTGAGTGCTGATATAGTCTTTTGAAGCCTAGCGACTTCAGGGCCTGTTTTTCCTATCAGTCGGTTGGCTCATTTTGATAGGGTTTTTGCGGATGGCAGACAACAGCTTTCCTATCCTGTCCTATGTAGTTAGCTTGGGCCCCATCATTTGCTCAACCTATCTTTCTATCTGTGTTAGTGTTTTCATCTTGCTTCACCGTCATTATATGTTGGGGGCTGCCTATTGCTTTGGGGTCTGCTCTGGGGCAGTTTAGTTTTTCCCCCTTTCTGTCTTTAGGCTATGTAGCTCTCTGGCTGTGATCGAGGGGTCTAGGGCACCGTAGGAACCCCCCACGGCTACTGCTAGTTGTTGTGGATAGGTTCAGGGGTCTGCAATCCGATAGCTGCCAACCTCTCTGGTTTTTCTGGACTTAGCTGGTATTTTGTTTTTTCCTCCTTCGGTGACTCATCATAACAGAATCACCAGCCATACCGCAGATCCTAGGGTACTCAATAGCAGGAGAGAATTGTAAAAAAAAAAAAAAAAGGAAAAAAAAAAAGGTGTCAGAATTTTTTTTTTTTTTTTTTTTTTTCTTGTGTGCATATTTTTTTTCTCTATATCTCTGAGGCCGTAGGGGGAATTTTTCTCTCAATGGAGATGAAGCAATTGTCTGATCGTGTGGAGCAGTTCGCTGCTGAAGTGCGGGGAATTTCCGCCTATCTTGCTCATTCACATGCTGCTGAACCAAAGATTCCTACTCCTGATGTGTTTTTTGGGGATCGGTCTAAATTCTTGAATTTCAAGAATAATTGTAAATTATGTTTTGCCTTGAAGCCTAACTCGTCGGGGAACTCCGCGCAGCAGGTTAAAATTGTCATCTCTTTGCTGCGCGGCGATTCCCAGGATTGGGCGTTTTCTTTGAAACCTGATGATCCTATTCTGAATAATGTGAACGCATTTTTTCAAGCCTTGGGGTTGTTGTATGATGAACCTAATGCTATTGATCAGGCTGAAAAGACCCTGTTGGCATTAAGCCAGGGTCGGGATTCGGCAGAGTTGTACTGTTAAAAATTCCGAAAGTGGGCGGTCCTTACAACCTGGAATGATGGTGCCTTGGCAGCCCTCTTTCCGAAGGGTTTGTCAGAAACTGTAAAAGATACTATGGTGGGATTTCCTGTTCCCTCTGGTCTTGACGATTCTATGTCATTAGCCATTCAGGTGGATCGGCGTTTACGTGAACGCAAAACTACACGAGAGATGTTGCCACCTGTTGAACAAATGTCTGAACCTATGCAATGTGATAGAGTTTTGTCTAGGGTGCAACGTCAGAAGTTCAGAAGGCGTAATAAGCTGTGTTTTTTTTGTGGAGATGCCTCGCATATTATTTCTGTCTGCCCTAAACGAGAGAAACGTTGTGCACACACGTTTTCTGTGGGTGGTGTTCAACCTAAGTTTCTTCTGGGAATTACTCTGATCTGCTCCCTGTCCACATTTTCCGCCAAGGCTTTTGTGGATTCAGGAGCAGCTCTGAACCTGATGGACTTGGATTTTGCTAAACGTTGTGGATTTCCTATGACACCTCTGCGGACGCCTATCCCTTTGAGGGGTATTGATGCTACTCCTTTGGCGAAGAATAAACCTCAGTTTTGGACCCAGGTGGTAATGCGGGTCGCCCCAGACCATCAAGAAAATTGCAGATTTTTGGTGTTGCATAATTTGCATGATACCATTGTTCTGGGGTTTCCCTGGTTGCAAATCCATAATCCAGTTCTGTATTGGAAATCTTTGTCTGCGGTGAGTTGGGGTTGTCGGTGTGCCCTTAGTGATGCTCCTGTTTTCTCCACCTCTCCCCAGTCGCATGATGTTCCTGACTATTTGGCTGACTTTTATGATGTATTTAGTGAGAATGAGTCTGCGTCTTTGCCTCCTCATAGGAGTTATGACTGTGCAATTGAGCTGAACCCGGGGTGTAAATTCCCCAAGGGAAAGCTTTTCAACTTATCAGTACCCAAACATGATGCTATGCGATCCTATATTAAGAAGTCGTTGGAGAAGGGTCATATTAGACCATCCTCTTCAACCTTAGGTGCTGGGGTTTTTTTCGTGGCTAAAAAGGATGGTTCATTAAGGCCTTGTATTGACTATCGTGCCCTCAACAAAATTACTGTTAAATATCAGTATCCGTTACCCCTGATTTCTGATCTATTCTCCAGAGTTAAAGGTGCTTGCTGGTTTACCAAGCTTGACCTCAGGGGGCGTATAATCTTATTCTCATTAAGCATGGGGATGAATGGAAGACGGCGTTTAATACTCCAGAGGGACATTTTGAGTACCTGGTGATGCCTTTTGGGCTCACTAATGCCCCTTCTGTCTTCCAGTGCTTCATGAACGATATATTCCGAGACTTTGTGGATAAATTTTTGATTATCTATCTGGATGATATTTTGATCTTCTCCAAGAATTGGGACTCTCATATGGAACATGTTCGGACTGTGTTCCGGATTTTGAGGGAGAATTCCCTGTATGTCAAGGGATCGAAATGCCTTTTTGGGGTACAGAGGGTTTCATTTTTGGGATTTATTTTGTCTCCGTCAACTATTGAAATGGACCCGGCCAAGGTACAGGCCATTTATGATTGGGTTCAGCCCACTTCTTTGAAGGCCCTCCAGAAGTTTTTGGGTTTTGCTAATTTTTATCGGAAATTTATAGCTAATTTTTCTGGTATTGCCAAGCCATTGACGGATTTGACTAGGAAGGGTGCTGATGTGCTGAATTGGTCTCCGGAGGCTGTTTCTTCCTTTCAGGAGCTGAAGTGAAGATTCACTTATGCTCCGGTTTTGCGGCAACCTGATGTCTCACTCCCGTTTCAGGTGGAGGTGGACGCTTCTGAGATTGGTGCAGGAGCGGTGTTGTCCCAAAAAGATCCTTGTGACATCTAAAATGAATCCTTGTGCTTTCTTTTCCCAAAAGTTCTCCCCATCCGAACGTAACTATGATGTGGGGAATCGGGAACTGTTGGCCATGAAATGGGCATTTGAGGAGTGGAGACATTGGTTGGAGGGAGCCAAACACCAAGTCGTGGTCCTTACTGACCACAAGAATTTGATTTACCTGGAGTCGGCCAAGCGCTTGAATCCTAGACAGGCTAGGTGGGCCTTGTTTTTCACACGTTTTGATTTTGTGGTCTCTTTTCTTCCGGGCACTAAGAATGTCAAGGCAGACGCCCTCTCTAGGAGTTTCCTTGCTGATTCTCCTGTTGTGACTAAGCCTGCTACCATCTTAGGCGAGGGGGTAGTTCTTTCTGCCATCTCGCCTGATTTGAGACGTGCTCTGGAAGAGTTTCAGGAGGACAAACCTGAGCGTTGTCCCAGTGGAAAGTTGTATGTTCCTGACCAGTGGAGGAAGAGAGTGATGTCTGAAGTTCATTGCTCTGCATTGGCTTTTCATCCAGGTATTTTTGGTACTAGAGATCTGGTGAGTCGGTCTTTTTGGTGGCCCGCCTTGTCTCATGATGTCAGGAATTTTGTGCAGTCCTGTGGGACCTGCTCCCGATCTAAACCTTGTTCTCGCTCTAGTGGCTTGTTGATGCCTTTGCCGGTGCCCAGGAGGCCATGGACCCATATCTCAATGGATTTTATCTCTGATATGCCTGTCTCTCAGAGAATGACTGTTATTTGGGTGATTTGTGATAGATTCTCTAAGATGGTCCATCTTGTACCACTCCCTAAGTTGCCATCTTCCTCTGAGTTGGTGCCCTTGTTTTTGCAACAGGTGGTTCGCTTGCATGGGATTCATGAGAACATTGTATCTGACAGAGGAGTTCAGTTTGTGTCTAGATTTTGGAGGACTTTCTGTTCCAAGCTGGGAATTCAGTTGTCCTTCTCCTCTGCGTTTCACCATCAGACCAATGGGCAGACGGAGAGAACAAACCAGACTTTAGAGTCGTATTTGAGATGTTTTATTTCTGCCGATCAGGATGATTGGGTTTCATTTTTGCCCTTGGCCGAATTTGCTTTAAATAATAGAGCTACTTCTGCCACTTTGATGTCACCTTTTTTTAGTAACTTTGGTTTTCACCCTCGATTTTCTTCAGGGCAGGTGGAGGTGTAGCCTTCTGCCTGCCCAGGTGTTGACACTGTGGTGGAGAGAATGCACCAGATCTGGGACCAAGTAGTGGATAAGTTGTCTCTCTCCCAGGAAAAGGCCCAGCGGTTTTCCAACCGGCGTAGGACCATTGGTCCCCAGTTTAAGGTTGGTGATATGGTTTGGTTATCATCAAAAAATATCACTATGAAGGTGGCTTCTCCTAAGTTTAAGCCTAGATTTATTGGACCTTTCAAGATTTTGGAGATTATTAATCCGGTCTCTTTTCGTTTGGCTCTTCCTGTTACATTTAAAATCCATAATGTGTTTCATAAGTTCTTGTTGAAGAGGTTTTTTGAACCAGTAGTTCCTGGGGTGGCACCTCCGGACCCTGTATTGGTTGAAGGTAACATGGAATATGAGGTAGAGAAGATACTGGATTCCCGTCTGGCTAGACGGAGACTCCAGTATTTGGTTAAGTGGAAGGGTTATGGTCAGGAGGAAAATTCCTCGGTCTCTGCCTCTGATATTCATGCCGAAAGATTGGTGCGTGCCTTTCATCGGGATCGCCCTGGTGGCATGGATGAGGGTTCGGTGACCCCTCCTCAAGGGGGAAGTACTGTTGTGAGTTCATTTTTCCCTTCACCATTGAGGTCTGATGAACTCCCTCCTCTGATGAAGGAAGGTAGTGAGACTGATTACCAAACACCTGGGCAGCTAGATGATAACTGGGTGGCTGGAATTGAGGACTGGATATAAGGCTGCCGACGCCCTTCTTCCTGGCTGGTGATTTTCCTGCTGGATTCTTGGAGACCAGTCTGATTCCTGCGTCTCAAAGCTAAGTTTTTCTGCTCTGCTTTGTACTCTTCAGTTTTGTTTTTGTTTTGCCTTGTTTTTTGGGAGTTCTGCCATCCCCGGCCGGGGATGCCGGACGGACGAATTGAACTAAAACGGAAGATTCTCCGTAGGAAGGATTGGTTTTCCAGAGACACTGTTGGAAAGTGTATCCCTGGGGTCTTGTTCCACACTGACCGCCGTCAGGTGGAGGAAGGATCCAGACTGGTCGCAAAGGGAACGGCCCCTAGCCTAGATCGCATTTTTCAGGGTGTCACTAGCAAGCCGATAGCTTTGGTTACTTTATGGACCATCGCCCCTACCACAGTTAGTCCGACTGGAAAGGCGGCTATAAAGGATCACAGAAATGGTGACCTCATAGGGTATAATACTGCCCCCCTCATAGGGAATAATGCACCCCCTCATAGGGTATAATGCTGCCCCCTCATAGGGTATAATACTGCCCCCTCATAGGGTATAATACTGCCCCCTCATAGGGTATAATACTGCCCCCCTCATAGGGTATAATACTGCCCCCCTCATAGGGAATAATGCTGCCCTCCTCATAAGGTATAATGCTGCCTCCTCATAGGGTATAATACTACCCCCCTCATAGGGAATAATGCTGCCCTCCTCATAGGGTATAATGCTGCCTCCTCATAGGGTATAATACTGCCCCCCTCATAGGGAATAATGCTATATAGATATATAGATATAGAGTTAGATAGATATAGATAGAAAGATAGATGTAGAAATAGATAGATATAGAGATAGATAGTAGATAATGGATAGAAAGTAGATAATGGATAGATATAGATAGAAAGATTTATAGAGATAGATAGAGATAGATAGAGATAGATATAAAGATAGATATAGAAAGAAATATAGATAGATAGATAGATCGATAGGTAGATAGATATAGAGATAGATAGAAAATAGATAATGGATAGATAGATAGATAGATATAGAGATACATAGCTATAGATAGATAGATATATAGATAGAGATAGATAATAGATAGAGATATACAGATATAATAATAATAATAATAATAATAATAATAATAATATAGACATATATAGATAGATATAGAGATAAATATATATAGATAGATGGCTATAAATATAGAGATATATATAGAGATAGAGAGATAATAGATAGAGATAGATAGATAGATATAGAGATAGATATAGAAAGATAGATATAGAGATAGATATAGAGATAATAGCTAGATATAGAGATATGTATAGAGATAGACAGATAGAGTTAGAAAGATAGATAGATATAGAGAGAGATATAGAGATAGATAGAGATAGCTAGATAGATAGATAGATAGATAGATATAGATAATAGAGATAATAGATAGATGTAATAGATAGATATAGAGATAGATATAGAGATAGATGGATAGATCAATAGATAGATAAAGAGAGAGAGATAGAGATAGAGATAGCTAGATAATGAGATATAGAGATAGATATAGAGATATAGTGTTAGATAGAAAGATAGATATAGAGATAGATAGATATAGAGATAGATAGATATGGATATAGAGATAACAGATAGATATAGAGATAGATAGATAGATAGATAGATATAGAGATAATATATAGATAGATAGATATAGAGAGAGATATAGAGATAGATATTGAGAGAAACAGATATAGATATAGAGATAGATAGATATAGAGATAATAGATAGATATAGAGATAGATAGATAGAGATATAAAGATAGATAGAGATATAGAGAGCGGTAGATAGAGAGAGCGGTAGATAGAGAGAGCGGTAGATAGAGAGAGCGGTAGATAGAGAGAGAGATAGATATAGAGAGAGATAGATACAGAGATCGATAGATAGAGAGATAGATATAGATATAGATAATAGATAGAGATAGATAGATAAAGATAGATAATAAATATAGAGATAACAGATAGATATAAAGATAGAGTAAGATAGAAAGATATAGAGATAGGTAGATATAGATAATAGAGATAGCTAGATAAATAGACATAATAGATAGATATAGATATAGATAGATATAGAGATAGATAGAAAGATAGATGTAGAGATAGAAAAATAGAGATAGAGCGATAGATAGAGATAGATATAGATAATAGATAGAGATAAATAGATAGAGAAAGATAGATAGATATAGAGATAGATATAGAGATAGAAAGATAGATAGATATACAGAGAGATAGATATAGAGATAGAGATAGATAGATATAGAGAGAGATATAGAGAGAAATAGATATAGATATAGAGATAATAGATATATATAGAGATAGATATAGATATAGAGAGAGATGGCTACAGAGAAAAGATATAGAGATAAATAGATAGAGAAAGATAGATATATAGATATAGAGATAGAAAGATAGATAGAGCGATAGATAGATATACAGAGAGATAGATATAGAGATAGATAGAGATATATAGATAGATAGCTATAGAGAGAGATATAGAGATAGATATAGAGAGAAATAGCTATAGAGATAGATATATAGATATAGATATAGAGATAGATATAGAGATAGAGCGAGAGATATAGAGATAGATAGATACAGAGAAAAGATATAGAGATAGATAACGGATAGATAAATAGATAGGTATAGAGATAGATAGATATAGATATTAGATAGAGAGATATATATAGATAAAGATAGATAGATATAGATGGTAGCTAGATAGATAATAAATATAGAGATAATAGATATAGAGACAGATAGAGTAAGATAGATATAGAGATAGATAGACATAATAGATAGATATAGAGATATATATAGAAAGATATAGAGATAGATAGATAGATATAGAGATAGATGTAGATATAGAAAGATAGATATAAAGATAGAGCGATAGATAGAGATAGATATAGAAATAGATAGATATAGATAATAGAGATAGATAGAGATGGATAGATATAGATAATAGATAGAGATAGAAAGATAGATAGATATAAGAGAGATAGAGAGAGATATATAGAGATAGATAGATAGATAGATAGAGAGAGATATAAAAAAAAAAAAAAAAAACACACAATACTCACCTCTCCTCCTCGCTCCCACGCTGATCCCGGCTTCAGTGTCAGGAGCTGCCCCCTCTGCCAGACACACAGCGGGTGCGCGATGTAGTGACGTCATCGCGCACTGGCTGTGAGCCAGGAGCAGAGAGGACTGAGGGCGGCGCCGGCCCTGATTTACAGCTGTAGTCTGCAGAGCGGCTTACTGGGCTGGGGGCGGGGCCTCTGGGGGGTGGAGACCTGAAATGATATTCACTGCTTCGCAGTGAATATTCATTTCTCTTTAGCAGCGGGGACAGGGGCTTCTGCCTCCTGACACCCGCTGCTGCTCCGCTGGCAGGGGCCCCCATAGCAGCTGCATGGTGTGCGACACACCACTGGCTGGGGGCCCCTGGAGCAGCGGGGGCCCTAGGCAACTGCTGGCCCTGTATGCCAGCAGGTGCCAGGGCCCACCAGATGCCAGGGCCCACCGGAGAATCCACCGGTTCTCCGGTGGGCCAGTCCGACGCTGTCTGTATCGCGAACAGAACTGTGAGTAAAGTCATAGGAACTGCATTCAACTGACTCCTTGTCTCTTTCCTCTGCTACATCTTCCTCTCTACACTACCTCACCATTTACTAACTCATCTCTACTGCCCTGGGACTACAGCTCTACCTGTGGAGAGCGTTAACATCACTGTTGCCCATAACATCTGTCCCAGAGAAGCAACACTGCAGCGCTGGTCATACTGACCAGAAACCACAAGTGACCTCACAAATCACTTTATCCCCATTCAATTCTACCCCTTTTACATGACTGCCTAAGGCCACGGACCGGGTCACTGCCACTGTGACATTTCCCATTGAAGTTAACGGGCCCGGTGCCGAGTATCCCACGGCCTCTGCGGCGCGTCACATGCACTGCACACTTTTAGGATACTCCCTTACCAGTGGCAAGAGTGGACGGCCATGTCAGCATAAGTATGTAATTTGTATACTTCTGACCACACACTGACTAGACTTGTCCAGCATCGCTCAATTCTTTTTCACTGAGTGAGGCCACACATGTCAGTCAGTATGTTTGCAAATCGCCAGCAGTAGAGAATCCTGACAGGGTGCAGTGCCACTGTGAGAATTCAGAAGTCTTCAGTCACATAGAATGACTGCAGACTCAGCACAAACTTGGACAACCCCTTTGATGCTCCTAACATAAATAAAATAGTGAGAATTAGCCAGTATCACAAATAATATTTACATCCAGGTACCTGATATAGATGAATTTGTCTCTGGAGTCGTTCTCTTTCTTTTCTTCTTCATCTTGTCCAGCTCTTCACTGCAGACTTCCATCTTCTCCAGTCTTCTGCAACACATCCCCAAACGATGCCCTTAAAGATAGAAGTGTCATTATAATGCTCATGAATAAAAATCTGCCTTCCGCTGAGCCCCTAAATAAATAATTGTCCGTCACTATATCCCTTGCACAATATATGACCCTCACACTGTTCATCTTATGGTACATGCCCTCCACACTGCCCCCTCCTTTCCATACTGGGCCCCTCTCTTCACACTGCCCTCTAACACTCTGCCCCCCCCTATGCTGCCCATTCTCTATACTGTGCCCCTTCATTACACTCCTCCTACTTGGTATACTATCTCCTCCTGGCTGTGCCCTTACACTGTTCACCACACTACTCAGTCTCTATTCTGTGCCCACTAACACTTTCTTCCCTCCATACTGTCTGCTCACGTTTCCCCTACCCTCCTCATGTATGCCCTTCCTGCTAATCAAACTGTCCCCTCACATATTTACCACCTCGCTCTCCATATTTACTCCTCACACATCCCCCCCCTACTCCCCATACTGTGTCCGCACACATCCCATCACCCTTGCTCCCCATAGTTCCTCATCAGACATCCCATCACCCTCACTCCCCATACTGTGTCCGCACACATTGTTTCCCCTTGCTACTCATGCTATGTCCACACCCATCTCCACTGACTGACAACTGGTTAAGAGTTAGTGCAGTGGACTCTCAGTGTGGATGCTGGGCAGCTTTAGAACACTATTAACTTGCACACTAACCACATAGCTGCAGGTTAATAGCGTTTTTATTACATGACAGGTTCCTGTAAGGAATTGTGGTTCTGTGCTCCAACCTGGGAATGGATTGGGTCCGGTGCTACGCTACTGTTGCACCGCCATTGTCCTGTTGACACCGAGAGGATACACTGTCAGCCTTCCTCAGTTATCAGGAAGAGGTCTGTTCATGCTGGAGGTGGAGCTACCACGCGATCAGAGAAACTGTCCCAATATTATGGAGCATCGCATTGTTAGAGTAGTAGGATGTGTAGGGATGCAGGACACCACATCTCCCATGGATTTCACTGCCCGGGGAAATGTGTTTCCAGGCAACGCAGGACACTGCTGTGTCTGGTACTAGGTAGTGTGGTGGGATTGTGTCCATTCTCCTGTCCAGGTTAGTAGAGAGTGGTTATCTCGGAGTGATTGGGAGGCATTCAACAACTGATCATGTCCTTCAGCATCAGCCGGGCTATGTAACCCTGCTCCCAGTGCCGGTCTTTGCTGTTTATTGCAGTTCCTGTGTGCTGTGGTGATGAGTGGTGCTAGAAGTATTGGTTGGTCCTCTTTCCAGGGTTTATCTTAGGGTTTTTCTCCTTGCCTCTTTGTGCTACACTCCCTGTGTTTCTCGCAGAGGTGCCTACCTGGTTCTTGACTAGGCACCGGGCTTTACTAAAGTCCCTTTCCCATTTACTGGGAGCTGGGTGAAGAGTATTGAGGCCCTTTAATGCTTGCCTAGCTGGGGCAGCTTGTGCCAAGTGTGTCTGTGACTGCGCCTTTGCTGGTTTGGTTCCAGTTTTTCTGGGTCTCTCTGCATTAGCGCATAGCAGTTTCCTTTAGAAGGATTTTGTCACCAGGTTTGTGCTTCCCAATTTAAGGGCAGCAAATAAAACATATACAGTGGGGCAAAAAAGTATTTAGTCAGTCAGCAATAGTGCAAGTTCCACCACTTCAAAAGATGAGAGGCGTTTGTAATTTACATCATAGGTAGACCTCAACTATGGGAGACAAACTGAGAAAAAAAATCCAGAAAATCACAGTCTGTTTTTTTTTCATTTTATTTGCATATAATGGTGGAAAATAAGTATTTGGTCAGAAACAAGCAATCAAGATTTCTGGCTCTCACAGACCTGTAACTTCTTCTTTAAGAGTCTCCTCTTTCCTCCACTCATTACCTGTAGTAATGGCACCTGTTTAAACTTGTTATCAGTATAAAAAGACACCTGTGCACACCCTCAAACAGTCTGACTCCAAACTCCACTATGGTGAAGACCAAAGAGCTGTCAAAGGACACCAGAAACAAAATTGTAGCCCTGCACCAGGCTGGGAAGACTGAATCTGCAATAGCCAACCAGCTTGGAGTGAAGAAATCAACTGTGGGAGCAATAAGTAGAAAATGGAAGACATACAAGACCACTGATAATCTCCCTCGATCTGGTGCTCCACGCAAAATCCCACCCCGTGGGGTCAGAATGATCACAAGAACGGTGAGCAAAAATCCCAGAACCACGCGGGGGGACCTAGTGAATGAACTGCAGAGAGCTGGGACCAATGTAACAAGGCCTACCATAAGTAACACACTACGCCACCATGGACTCAGATCCTGCAGTGCCAGACGTGTCCCACTGCTTAAGCCTGTACATGTCCGGGCCCGTCTGAAGTTTGCTAGAGAGCATTTGGATGATCCAGAGGAGTTTTGGGAGAATGTCCTATGGTCTGATGAAACCAAACTGGAACTGTTTGGTAGAAACACAACTTGTCGTGTTTGGAGGAAAAAGAATACTGAGTTGCATCCATCAAACACCATACCTACTGTAAAGCATGGTGGTGGAAACATCATGCTTTGGGGCTGTTTCTCTGCAAAGGGGCCAGGACGACTGATCCGGGTACATGAAAGAATGAATGGGGCCATGTATCGTGAGATTTTGAGTGCAAACCTCCTTCCATCAGCAAGGGCATTGAAGATGAAACGTGGCTGGGTCTTTCAACATGACAATGATCCAAAGCACACCGCCAGGGCAACGAAGGAGTGGCTTCGTAAGAAGCATTTCAAGGTCCTGGAGTGGCCTAGCCAGTCTCCAGATCTCAACCCTATAGAAAACCTTTGGAGGGAGTTGAAAGTCCGTGTTGCCAAGCGAAAAGCCAAAAACATCACTGCTCTAGAGGAGATCTGCATGGAGGAATGGGCCAACATACCAACAACAGTGTGTGGCAACCTTGTGAAGACTTACAGAAAACGTTTGACCTCTGTCATTGCCAACAAAGGATATATCACAAAGTATTGAGATGAAATTTTGTTTCTGACCAAATACTTATTTTCCACCATAATATGCAAATAAAATGAAAAAAAAACAATGTGATTTTCTGGATTTTTTTTTCTCAGTTTGTCTCCCATAGTTGAGGTCTACCTATGATGTAAATTACAGACGCCTCTCATCTTTTTAAGTGGTGGAACTTGCACTATTGCTGACTGATTAAATACTTTTTTGCCCCACTGTACCTGCCCTGTGTCACTTCACTGTGCTTCTTGCTGTAGTTTTGATAAAATCACTTTTTATATGCTGTCAATTTACTATTTATTTCAATGATGAGCTGTCTAATGCCACACACCATTGATATACAGTACAGCTTTCCCCCTACAGTGTGCATGGGCAGAAAGATGCCAAGCAACGGTGGGCACAACCAGGACTCATGAATACTGAGGACTACAAAGAAAGTGCTCATCACTGTCAGGACAAGCAGAGTTGCTGCAGATAAAACTGTATAATATCAAAACTAGAGCAAGAAGGACAGTAATGGACACACCTGGAATAACGGTCTCTTCCACTGGTAAATGTACTGATTGGGTTGTCAACAGTAGATAACTTATGGTAGACAGTTGTTCGGTAAGACAATAGTCAAAAACAGGCAGAAATCATGGTGAAAGCTAACAATGACAGAGGTTGTAAGTTTTCTATCCTGCAGAGCTATTTGGTTTTCTATTGGTTATTGAGACATATTTATCCAGTAAATGAAACGGAGAGATTTAGGCTGGCCTCATAGCAGTGATATGTTTTTCACCCCTCTATACACGGATAACAACGTTAAGAATGAGATTTGAACCATTACGTTGTTTTCAGAATTTTAATTTGTGTTTATAAAACATTTATGATTTAGAGAATTGCTGCGTCCTTCAAAAGACAATAAGTCAATGTGTTCCAGACGTGTGACTGAGCTTTATGCAGGTCCCCATCAGACTTCTATATCTTCTTCTAATCACTGGTCCCAGCTGGAGTCTATCATTCCTATCACTGTAATGCTGCTCACACTTAGACCATTCTGCTTTATGCAGCTTCATGCTGGTTCATCTCTACAGAGACTATGTGTCAGTACTACAGAAGAGTCTGTCCTGAAATATATATAAAATAGACATAAAAGTAAAAATATTTAACCCCTTACTGACTGACGTGACTTCAGGCTTTAAAATGTACCCACAATTTCATGTTCCAGCAAATAATGGTTATTACTAACAGAATGAAAGATTATTTAATTTTTCAAAATCTCAGCATGTTCTCAGTGAGTCTTTTTTGGCCACTTTGGGTTATTTTTCTTCTTTAGAGCTGTATTTTTTTCTTTCCTCCACCGGAATACGTTGGCAGCGTCATAGTGAGCTGAAGCTGAGCTCCCCACAACAAGGAGATCACAGGCAGCACAGCACATCACCTAACAGTAACGATTGGAAGGGTGGCAAAGTAAGCATTGCTTGTAAATTTATATTACAATGAAATTCCATTAGTGTATTCCGGTGGAGGAAAGAGGAGGCGGGAGGTGGGGAAAGGCGCAGAGATCCTCACTGTGCAGGCGCCAGATTCCCAGCCCCGCAGTGTGAATACATCATAACACACTGCGGGGCGAGATCTGGGGCCTCCGCTATACTCGGGCACAATGTCCTTACATCACCTGATGTAAGTTCCCGGGCAGCGCGCACGGCACATACCCGAGAACTGATTGCAGAGTGCAGGCGCCGGTGACGTCACAAGAAAGAGAGGAGGCGGCGCCCAGAGGCCAGAGGGGGATGAGTCAGGAGGAGAAAACATACCTCCCTGACACAATAGAGGTATGGCGGGAAATTTATAAAACTCATTATTTCAGCGTTCCTAGGGATAATAAACATAAGAGCCACCTTCACAGAATGCAGCCTTAGTGCTGCTGAAGGTGGCTCTTTTACTTTAATAGGCCCTGGAGGGGGTAACAGGTTCCCTTTTAAGGTACTGTCACACTTAGCGATGTACCAGCGATCCCGACCAGCGATATGACGCGGTCAGGATCGCTGGTACGTCGCTAAGTGGTCGCTAGTGAGCTGCCACACAGGCAGATCTCACTAGCGACATCGCTGGGGACGGGGGTCGCTACTTACCTGTCACACTAGGCGATCCTGCGTCCTCCCGCCCGGCTCCACGCGTCGCTCGTCTTCACAGCAGGAAGCGCCGCAGGAAGCTGACGACGAGAAACAGTCCTGAACGTTCTCGCGCGATCAGCGATAACCAGGGGGGGAGCCGGTCGTAGGTAAGTATCACACACAGAGATATCGCTAGCAATATCGCTATAACGTCACTAGTTATAGCGATATTGCTAGCGATATCTCTTAGTGTGACTGGCCCTTAAAGGACACAACTCAAATGCCTGGCTGTGTTAGTGTATTGATAAGGGCACTGGCAGTTGCAGCTTTGAGTCAGAGAAGATGTATAGCTGGGAAGCAGGGAGAGGGGCAAGGAGCCTGGATAACTGTCACCTAAATCATGGATGATAATGATGATGACTGTGTTTTGGACTAAACCTAGTAGCTAGATCAGCGAGATGAGGAGATGTTATCAGAGGAGTAGGATTGTGGCATCAGCAAAGCAATAAGGAGCAGATAAAAAGTTTGGTCAGAAGATCTTCCAGGAGCAGTTCTGCTTCTTCTATGGTCAGCTTGGGAGTAAGTAATATTGCAACTGCATGTAACGAATGGAAGTGGAGGCAGAGATGGTGAAGTTCACATTCATTTTTATTTTTTAAGTGGAACCTCGGGACCACGGTCTGGGGGGCTCCGAAGGGGGCGTGACTAGTGAGCCCCGGGTACCCTTAGTAAAGCCCCTCAGGCAGGGCCAGAATGGAATGCCCGGAAGACACAGCTGCCACCTCCAGTTAGACCCCGAACACGTGGCAACTGTCCCAGTGGGACCAAAAGGGATAACAAAAGTTACAGCAGAGTCCGTAATGCGCTGGATCCTGGATCTGGTTAGTTGGTAAGGAGTCGGTTCCAGTGACCTTCACACGACTTGGACTCGGATGGCTTAGGCCCAGATGGTTGCTGATATAACGAGGTAACACAGGATACTAATATGCTGTGGAAGCAGAGAGCATTAGACAATGCACAGAGACTGCAGATGCAGCGCAGACAGGTTAGCATGAGAACCGGATGTAGCAATGATAGATACTCGTTGCTGCGGCGCTCTCCCTACGGAGGAGAGGCCAGAAATAGCAGACAGTACGCTGCCATTGGTTGATTGCATTTTTTTAATAATACACGCCGCCCTTTTAAGAAGGCAAGAGAGCGGGCGGGCATGCCCTAATAGTCTTAGCAACAGATCTCCTCACAGGATGCCAGGAGGAGGAGGCAGGAGGAAGGACAGAACGCTGAGCAGCAGCATGAGAGGCTCGAGGTGAGTGTCCAGAACGGAGAGCAGCGGCAGGCCTGGACACAACGCCAGGACAGGGGCCAGGTGTAACAGCGGCAGACCTGGGCGCAGCGCCAGGATGGGGACCGGGTGTAGCACTGCATTTCAGAGAGAAGGTTCAAAAGCACATGAAAACTCTGTTCATGGCGGTGGTAGGGTTAGGAATACCTGCTTCTGGCCACAATCATCCTTCTCCGGTTTCCATTCTGCTTTGCCGGTCTGTCCACGCTGGGGCCAGAGATATGGTGTCATGCCTCATGTGTGGAAGTGGTGAGTGATGTGGGAATGTGGTACTAGCAGGTACGCAGGATGCAGTGACGAGACGCGAGACGGTCTTGTGCTTTTGGTAACAACATTTATAGGTTTATAGGTAACTATCCATAGGGATAGTCTAAGCAACTGAACAAGATAGCAGGAATTGTCCTCTCAGGGACTCAATACAAGCAAACACGGAAATATAAGAACACAGCTACGTCCGGCAAAGCCGGTCACTATAGGGCCGCGGTATGGCCGACTACGGGTCCTTAACTATATAGTGTCACTTAACCGGCTCTACATCCCTCGGCGTCCCGGACGTTGGTTCTTCGGCGTAGCAGCCGCTGGGCCCAGCCGCTGAAGATCTGTCGCGGACTTCGAGCGTTCCGATGCTCCGGTGAGGCAGGGGCATGACAGGCCCCGGAAGAGTCCATGGACAGATGGGCCGCAGTCCCCGGATCGGGGCAAACAGCGGCGATGAGGGGTGGCGGTTGGCAGGCCACCTGCGCAGCCAGCGACTGCAATGGAGGACCCACAGCGAGCACCGGCCCTTGCCACGGACTGGAGCAGGACAGTGGAGGCCGCCGACGGCACTGAACTAGCCGCGGCCACCGGTTGAAGTGGGGTGGCTGCGGGCAGCGGGGGACAGGCCCCAGCCGTGGGCTGACGTGAGGCGGCAACGGCCGCTGGGACCCGCGGGCAGGCCGCAGCCACGGGCAGGAACGAGGCGGCAACGGCCGTGAGTGACCGCGGGCAGGCCGCAGCCGCGGGCTGGAGGGAGGCGGCAGCGGCCACTGGTCGATGCAGGGCAGCAGTTCTCGGACAGTCATCGCGGTGCCGTCCCACTGATGTCCAGGGGGAGTGTCTCTCCTGTCTATGGCCTCCTTCCTGGCTCCGGTGAGTCGCTCTGGCTCTCAGTTGCTCCCACGGTCTCCTGCTCCTTCTGTCCCGTTCTGCTGACTCACTGACTCTCATTCCCCGCCCCTTTTATGCTGGCTCCTCCCCCAGCCCATCTGTCAGTCTTACCAGTCCGTCCCTGATCTCTGTCCCCCGGAAACAGTTTCCCCCCGAACCTAGGTGACGGTCCCCTTGGTTCCGACCCGGATACTCGGCGGGGACCCTCGCTCCCACAGGAACATGGGACGCCTTGCTTTCCACTTTTGATGTGGTCCAGGAGACACAGCGTCCCATGTCTACCAGGCCGTGAACAACAAGACGCTTTGCCTGGTATTAGCGAATGGTGGGAATTATTATTATTATTTATTTATATAGCACCATTGATTCCATGGTGCTGTACATGAGAAGGGGTTACATGCAAATTACAGATATCACTTACAGTAAACAAACTAACAATGACAGACTGATACAGAGTGGAGAGAGGACCCTGCCCTTTCGGGCTTACATGCTACAGGATGGTGGGGAAGGAGACAGTAGGTTGGTGGGTTGCAGCAGTTCCGGTGTTGGTTGAGATGATATCACCGGTAGTGGTGAGAGAGAAGGAGGTAGCGGGGTCATTGCAGGCTGTAGGCTTTCTTCAAGAGGTGGGTTTTCAGGTTCCGTCTGAAGGATCCAAATATGGTTGATAGTCGGACTTGTTGGGGCAAAGAATTCCAGAGAATAGGGGCTATTCGGGAGAAGTCTTGGAGGTGGTTGGGTGAGGAGCGAATAAATGTGGAGGAGAGAAGGAGGTCTTGGGAGGACCGGAGATTACGTGAGGGAAGGTATCGGGAGATTAGTTCAGAGACATATGGGGGAGACAGGTTATAGATGGCCTTGTAGGTCAGAATTAGTAATTTGAACTTGATACGCTGAGGGAATAGGAGCCAGTGAAGAGATTTGCAGAGGGGAGAAGCGGAGGAGTAGCCCGGAGAGAGATGAATTAGTCGGGCGGCAGAGTACGGGAGAATCCTAAGAGTGTGCAGTGCATTCATTGTGAGAATTCAGAAGCCTGCATTGTCAGGATTCAGCTCTACAGCTTCCAGTAGTCATCACATAGACACTTCACTCATATATGCGATTTGCATATTTTTGGTCCTGTGACAACGAGCTTCTTTTCCTGCGTGTCTCAGTTTTTCACTGAACATTGAGAGCATTAGGGAGAGCAGCTCGTCGGTACATGACTGTGTGCAAATCGCATGTGTGCTTGGGGGGGGGGAGGCGCCGAACCGAATTCTTGCCCCAGGTGCCAGAAAGCCAAGATACACCACTGGGAATGCATCACCTGATTGTTATCCTTAGATTTGGGCTAGCTATTTAAGGCCATCTTTTAATCTAGTTCAGTGCTGTTTATATAGTTCCCTTGCGTAGTGGTATGGGGAGTGCTTCCTGTTGCGTTCTGGTTGCTTCTCATTAGTTAATAGTCATTATTGGTTCTTCTATATTAGCTATTGTCCCAGGGTTTCCCTTTTAGTTTTCATTTGGGTTTCATTCTGCTAGCTTTTGAATTACTCTTGCTCCTGGCTCTACATCGCACTCATCATCAGATGCCAGCTATCATGTGAAGCAGTCTGGGAAGGGCTCTGTAAAGCCCCCTCCCCTTCGGGAGTGGGTGAAGAATATTCTGGCCCTCAAGGATTTGACTAGTAGTCATGGCTTGTGCAAAGTGCGTTTGTGACTGCGCTTTTGCTGGTCCATTTGCGTGTCGCTACAAAGTAGTTATTTCTGCACATAACAGGTAGTGAGTCCTACAGTAGTGAGTCCTATATATGGACATCATGGATGTGGGAATTCTCTTGCACAATGCCGGTTGACAATTTTTTTGCAAAGTGCAGGATTTCCAGGAGGAACATAAGCTAAAATAGACTTGAAACTATGATTTTCCATCCGCACATGAAGCTACATCAGCTACTCATTTAGGAAACGCAAGCTGACCTGCAATATGAGCAAAGATCAATCTACCCTTCTGTCCTTTCTCCTCTTGCTCACCTTCCTGGTAGCCATCATCAATCATACTCATCTATTGCTTTCCATCCTCTTCTTCTGTTGCTTTATCAGATAGCCAAATATGTGTCCAGGAAACATGCATCCAGTCATCTGTATTCCTATTATTTTTGTGAATACTAGGAGCTTTTGGGCATTGACTGAGATAAATAACCCCGTGTAGCAATCCAATCCGGCACAGGGCTGTGCACAAAAGACAAACATTTTTGTGATACAAAAAATTCATGAGCTTCCGTGATTACTATCATAATTTTTTTCCTAAAATGTGGATATTTGGTGTCCTAACTGTTGTGAATTCTTCTGCTATGTTCCTGTAAAAGATTAGGCCCTTGCCCAGGAAAGGGAACATAAAATTCATGGTTGGAGAATGTAAACAAAACAAGAATCAAACCATGAGTCTACCTGTCACCCGGATTCTACAACAGAGTGGGATCAGACTGTAGTTAGAACAGCTTCATCATCCTATTGGCAGTTCTGGCTTTCTTTGCTCTGTTTCTGCCAGGGTTAAACTGCTTAGTGGGACTCCTGGAGTACTCTTATTTTTGTCTTATTGTATCAGCTGTTCTGAGTTGGTTACTCCCTGCAGGTTTAAGAACCCTCCTTCTTTGCCAGTGATAGCTTACCACTTTCTCGTTTGGAGATGAAGGAGAGTTCATAGTTAGGGGCAGGCAGTTAGAGTAGTATTCAGGAGATATCTGCATGGATTTGGTTTGTATGTGTTTCTCCTTATCCTCTTTCCATTTGGTTTGTCCAACCCACTCCTCCCTTGATTCCCACTTGGTCATTTTGTAAGTGTATTTGTATGATTGTGGTTTTCCTTTATTCCTGTTTTCCCCTGTGTGGTTTGTTTTATTCCATAAGCTTCTGTCCCATTCCTACCTGGGTGGGTAGGAAAAAGATAGGTGTTCATACCGAAGCATAGCAAGGTATGAGACTCCAGAATCCCCACATCAGGGGTAATCTAGGGATAAGGATAGCCAAGGGTTCCCATAGCTTGAGGAACAGGGTAGGAGCCCATTGTCCCTGCAAATTCTACTATAATATTGTGATACTAGGTTTCCCATAGTTTGGATATCATGATAGACATAGAAATCAACATACAAAGTTGACAGGATGGACACTGACACAAAAATGGATGGTCTTCCTCAAGTCCAGTGCCCTGTGTGCATTTTTATAGAATGCAAAATCAAACCAGGTGGAGTGGACCACAGGCCGAGAAAGGTAAATTCTTAGTAGTCCCCTGAGCAATAAATTTCAGCAGTTCTCCTGGACTTAAATGCAACAATAGAGTTGTCTAGCTGACCACAATTGACGAAAAGGGATAATTGTCAGACTATTTTTTAATTTCAATGCACTGAAAAGTCTGTTAGTGCACTGTGTCATTAAATATCTCTCGGTTACTATTGGGTTACCATCCATTGGTATGGCGCAGTCACTTTGACATTACTTATGCTGTGTTTGTGTTTAAGAGCTTGAAAGGGGTTAGAAACAGTCCTAGGAGACCTTAGTGTTACACTCTTCTTTTCAGGATAATTGGAGGCTTTGCAGTATTGTGCTTCATGGCATTTCTAATTTTTGGGAAAAATGCATCAAAGCTGACAAATTCAAAAGAGTCAATCATTTCTAGTCCGCACCCTTTTCTGACAGACAAGCTGTTGACAGTTAATAAGAAACACTATATTGTAGTGTACCAGCAAAAATGAGCTGCATAATAAAACAGGAATCATAAACTTATTCATAAGATGCCACAAAATAAACACTTTTTTTTCAGGAAAGGGCAATGAACTTTGATGTTCCCTTTGATGTTCCTGGCAGAGTAGGGGCAGTCAGGAATATAACCTCAGCCCAAACTGTAACTTGAAGAGAGTAGATCATGGTATATATGTATTGTAAGGTAGCGCTTGTCATTAAGGTAGGGGATACTCGCTAGTCAGCCGATAAATCGCGTCCGGCACAGGTTTCTCAACATAACTCAGTCCATTCAGTCAATTATGCAGCATAAACCATCAATAGCAACAGAAAGTTCATATTAATACAGCATAACGTCCATGACAGAGCTCCGCTCTGTTAATCCTATGGTCACACAGGCTTTGTTATGTCTGGTACACAAGCTCTCTAGCCTCACAGTTATATTCCCTGTCTGGGTTACCTCATGGCTGCTTCTCAGTGCAGACGTTCATTCCCTCCAGGGAACTATCAGACACACGTCTCCACGTGCACTCAGGAAGACAGACATATCTTCCTCAGTTGGCCTCACGTCAGCCAGACAAGTCCTTCCATATGGACCAACCGGGTCCAAGCATTCACTCATGTGACCTACCCTACCTTACATGGACCGTAGCCACGTCCACCGGATTACATGGCTATGACCTCATCACAGGTCCTTCAACCATTCATATACATACTTTACTATGGGCGTTTTAGACACCCCCCCTAGGTGGGTTTGTAGGTGATTGATCCCACCCATCTCACCAATCACCTGAAGGCTTCTCCCTAACACATTGGAACAAAACATCAGCTCTGCTTATCAGCACATAATCAAGCCATCATCCCAAGGCCACCCACCTTGGGATACATAACGGTCATTTAGGGCCCTGCTCCTGTTACCACTCTGGACATGGCTATCCGCCCGTCCTGGGACACCCACACAGAGCCCCCTAGCGGACACAGTGGTCACTACACCACATACCTCCCCCTCTGTTCAAGCTTGTGGGGTTGAACACACATCACCCCGGGATCTCGAGACCGGGCACCCATGTCACCTTGCCCTACCAGTCTAGAGAACCATCTCCGGCTGTTTTGTCTGTCATACGGCCTCATATCTCCATTAGGCCTCCCCCGCCCCAGCGGTCAGAATATCGTCCTTGGGCTTTGGCCTTCCAGTCCCTGTCTATCTGCGTCATCAGACACTGTTTTGTCTCCATCCTTTCCCTGTCTGTTCCGCTCCCCGACTGGCTCTCCCGGTTGGTGTGGTCACAAGTCTTAGTCAAGCCTACTGTCTGGCCTGAGTCTGACTCATTCGGCGTCTCACAGGAACTACGGTCTCTCAGCCTCGTACTGCCCGTCGGACGGCCACTTGCAGGCTTTTGATGTCCTTGCCTTGCTGTTAATTTTTGGCCACCTGCCATGTAACTTCTTGGAGGGCCCCTTTGGGTCCTTACATCTTGGGTTGAAGGCGGCCGCCACCTGATGTTCCGTACCTCTTTATTTATCTGTAGTCGGTCCAGCCTCAACTGCTCAATCTCTTGCAGGTACACCACTCGATACTCCAAGAGCATCCGAAAGTTTCGCAGGCTTTCCATGGAGCCAACCACCGTGATGGGAATCACGCCCTATTCACCTGATACCTGAACTTCACCATCCGGAGGGATCCTCACCCCTGCCACACCGGAGATATTTACAAGGTCTTGCATTCCTTCCTGAGTCTTCCAATGATTGGGAGAATCAGACCTTTGGGTACAGAAATTATATCTTCCCCCAAGCCCAGACGTTTCTTCGCTTCCCTTGTTATCTCTAGGCGTCGAGCAGCTTTCATATTACTCCGCCTGAACAACTGTTTGGCGTGAAGACATTGCAGATGCATGTTTTTCATCAGGACAGCTACCCGCTTTGCTGTGTCTTCCCTGGCTGATATTATCACCAACTGCCAAGACTCAGATACCCAGTGCACCTTATACGCCTTGACCGCCTCCTTGAAAGCCTCATGCACACCTTCCTCAGCACAGGCTTCTTGCATGTCTTTGGGTACATCAATCACAGACTTGAAGGTCGTGGTCTTGCTTTCTTCCTGGACAGAAGACTCTGGGTTTACCACGGACACTTCCATCACTACCGTTGTCCCGACAAGGTGACTGTCTTTTTCAGCTCCTGGCTCCAAATCTTCATGAGATTTAGCCTCTTCAAGACCCTTTGCCAAAATGGGTACTGGCAGTTCCGTCTTGTTATCACTTGCGCTCGGCCGCTGTAACTCATTGTCCAACCTCTTCTCCCGCAGAAGACCTCTTACAGTTTCTTTGAGCTCCAAGACTTCTTTCTCGAGCTCCTCGACCCTGTGCTCGGCCATTAGTCTCAGGAGGACTCTTTCTCATTTGACATGTTCTTCCAGTGTCTTTTATCAGCTGTATCTCATGATCCTGTTCCCTTTTGGCCATCACGTGTCGCACCACTACTTCTTTAATTATATTTTCAACGGATACCACTGGGTCAGCCCCATCAGTCGAGTGAACCCTCCAGTCTTCGTCTGACCGTGTGTCTGCTCCAGTCGTCTCATCTACCAGCTCAGCATCAGTCATGTCATGAGACGTCAGGTCCGTAAGTTGGGCAGATGCACCCCCTCTTCCGGTCCCTTCTACATCTGACCTGTCCACTTTAGGAGGTGTCACCGTCTCAATATCTGCTCAATGTCCCAACAGTAGAAACCTCTCCATCTTGTGAAGCACTGTCATTCCCTTGTGTCCGAGTTTCAGTCTGCACAGCATTAGACTCAGTCCTAGTGGTTGCTACTGGCAACAACCTGTCACATTCACAACACACTGTACGGTGAACCCCCAAGATAAACTCTATCTGGGTGTCAGCTCCGCTCTTTTGATTTACCACATCAATATCAGTCACACTGTGGTACCCTTCAGGTGATGTTCGGTCATTAAATTGGGCAGACGCATCCCTTCCTCCGGTCACCCCTATGTCTGACCCGTCCATTGTGGGAGGTGTTATTGCCTTAAGGTACGCCACCCCATCAGTAGAGAGGCCTCCATTGTCCTGCTGTAGATAAGTTCCCCCATCCCACAAGTCTGAAAACAGCCTAGAGTCCCGGCCTACTATCACTGGACAGGTTAAGTTTGGGACTACAGCGACATCATAGTTTTTAATGTCCCTGTCTGTCTCGAGTATCACCATGGCTACTACATAGTCCTTAGTGCACCCATGGATGCAGGTGACCGCAATCTTTCTTTCAGACATTATAAATTTCTCTGGCACAGTCCTCACTAGGGTCACCGATCCCCCAGAATCAACCAATCCAAGCACATCCTCCCCATTCATCAGCAGGGCATATCCCCGAAGCTTCTCACTGGGTGGGTAATTCATATAGCAGACTGGACACACATAGCCCACTTGCCTCTGGCAGCAGTCTGTCTGCGCCACTCTTTTAACTTTGGGAAGCTCCGCTCCCTTTTGGGTTACCACTCCATTTTGGGTTACCACCTCCCTCGGGGACTTCACCCTTTTTTGGGTCACCACCACGATTTGGGCCACCGCCCCCTTTTGGGATCTCCCCATGTCCTTTCCACAGGCCTCCTTAGGCAAGAGTTCACACTATACAGTTTGTATACAGTTTGTCTGTTACGATAACACACCAGCTCCTGCTGGCACCAAACACTGACACCTCCAGCTGCCACTCACAAACAGTTGCGGGCATCACCTTCTTTACCCCGCTGAGTTACAGCAAGCCGCTTGTCACCTTCGTAACCTCACCGAGTTACAGCAAGCCGCTTGTCACCTTCGTGACCCCACTGAGCCACTACAAGCTGGTTGGAGAGGGAAAAGAAAAAAAGCACACAACACAAAACACACGTGTCCTGTCTGCGTGCTATTCAGATAGTCTGTCTCCTCCTGAGACTGTCCAACACACAGGGTGCACCGGGTGCTATTCAGGGAGCCAACCCTCCTCCCAGGGTTTCCCAACACACCGGCCTCACCAGGTTTAGGGGCTCAGCGGGTGCTATTCAGGACCTTGCACACTGAACCATCCAGGTACACAGTCTTTCTCACTGACCCCGGTCAGTACAACACAGACTCCTGTCTGTTACCTGTTGGTGACGGCCACACAGGTTCTCGGACACCTCTTCTCCTCAGAGGTATCCCATAAATTTCTTCCACTGACCCTGGTCAGCATATCACACAGTTTTCAAGACCGTCCGTGCTCCTGGCTCAGCCTTGCCAGCACTGCAACATGTGCTTTTGGAACCGTTGCCTGTTGTGAACTCATTTTCTGGTCTTCCTCTGGTTTCTGGCGAGGGAACTGGTTGTGCTGACAGAGGAGTTGTGAGTTCTCTTTCCGGGCTCCCTCTGGTGGTGGCAGGAGGTAATGAAGCTGATCTAATTAACAGACACCTGCCACCTGATAATGAGGATGAGGAGTGGACATCTGGAGTCTCAGACTGGATTTAAGACAGCCGACTCCCTATTCCCATGCTGGTAATTTTTTCCTGCCTCCTGAGGTCTTAGTTTCCAGCTCAGTTCCTGCCCTCGTAAGCTAACTTGTTCTCTGCTTATGTTCACATTTGATTTGATTTGGTCTATTCAGTTTTTTGTGTGGTCAGCCAGCCCCGGCTGGGGCTGTGCTGAATTTCCACTCTTATGTCATTGTATGTGCTAGTTTGCTTTTTGTCCCTTATTAGATTGGCCTCTTTTTGCTCTGTTCTCACAATATGCCAGAGTGCTGATATAGTGGGAGAAGTCTAGTGACTTCAGGGTATTGTTTGCTATCAGAAGTGTTGGACATTTTTGCAGGGTTTTTTGGCCTGATTGCAGACAGTATCTTTCCTTTCCTGTCCTTTCTAGTTAGTGTGGGCCCCATCGTTTGCTCAGCCTATTTTCCTACCTGTGTTTGTGCTTTCATCTTGTCTCACTGTCAGTACTTGTGTGGGGGCTTTCTATTCCTTTGGGGTCTGCTCTAGGGTAGTTTAGATTTCCCCTTTTCTTGCTTTAGGCTTATTTAGCCCTCCGGCTGTGACGAGGCGTCTAGAATCATCGTAGGTATGCTCCACGGCTGCTGTTAGTTGTGTGGTTAGGGTCAGGGGTCTGCAATCCGCGTAGTTACCAACCTCTCTGGTTTTCTGTGACTTAGCTTGGTCTTGTTTTCCTCCTCGGTGACCCATTCATAACAGTTGCCCTTAGCAACCGAATTTTGCAGACCTCGTCCGTTGCCCCTAGCAACAAGGCTACAACAGTGCCCATAGCATTCTCCACCAATTGTAAGTAAGGTAGCACTTGTCACTAAGGTAGGGGATACTCGCTAGGGAGCCAATAAATCTCGTCCGGCACAGGTTTCTCAACATAACTCAGTCCATTCGGTTTATTATGCAGCATAAACCATCAATAGCAACAGAAAGTTCATATTAATACAGCATAATGTCCATGACAGAGCTCCGCTCTGTTAATCCTATGGTCAGACAGGCTTTGTTATGTCTGGTACACAAGCTCTCTAGCCTCACAGTTATATTCCCTGTCTGGGTTACCTCATGGCTGCTTCTCAGTGCAGACGTTCATTCCCTCCAGGGAACTATCAGACACACGTCTCCACATGCACTCAGGAAGACAGACATATCTTCCTCAGTTGGCCTCACGTCAGCCAGACAAGACCTTCCATATGGACCAACCGGGTCCAAGCATTCACTCATGTGACCTACCCTACCTTACATGGACCGTAGCCTTGCCCACCGGATCACATGGCTATGACCTCATCACAGGTCCTTCAACCATTCATACACATACTTTACTATGGGCGTTTTAGACACCCGCCCCTAGGTGGGTTTGTAGGTGATTGATTCCACCCATCTCACCAATCACCTGAAGGCTTCTCCCTAACACATTGGAACAAAACATCAGCTCTGCTGATCAGCACATAATCAAGCCATCATCCCAAGGCCACCCACCTTGGGATACATAACGGTCATTAAGGACCCTGCTCCTGTTACCACTCTGGACATGGCTATCCGCCCGTCCTGGGACACCAACACAGTGCCCCCTAGCGGACACAGTGGTCACTACACCACAGTATGTATATATGCATATGGCAGTCAAATAAGTCCATAGAGGTAAAATTCATAAAACTTTACTGTGACTAAGCAAAACACTCTGACAGTGTATAATTTCTGTATAATTAATTGCGTTCACTCATTTTATACTGTATATTTACACTTGTTGTATTCTGTATGTTAGAATAAAGTACATCAGCACGGGTACTCCAAACTCTTGACATTTGTGGAATATCTTGTTTTACAGATGTTATATAAATGAGTCACCTATCTATATAATAGAACCCCACCTTACGTAGTGAATGTATAGTGGTATTGGAAAGTTTATGAACCCTTCAGAATTTTCCATATTTCTGCATAAATTTGACCTAAAACTATAAGTCCAAACAATAAATAAAAAGTCGAATCAAACAAAGGATTCTTTTGTCTTTATCTTTTATCCCTTTAAATAATAATTTGTTATATTATTAAACATTAAATAAAAAAATATTGTATTTGGTCATTTTTTTATTGAGGAAAATGATCCAACATCAAATGCTGTGAGTGACAAAATATGTGAACCTTTAATTTCAGTATTTGGTGTGACCCCCTTGTTTGGCCATAATTGTATCTAAACATTTCTGGGAATTAGCTCTGCACATGAGCTTAGAGGAATTCCACCTTATTACTCACTTCAAAACAGCTTCAATGCTGCTTTGCTGGTGGGTTTTCTCCCATGAACTATTCGCTTCAGGTTCTTCTACAACATTTCTATAGGACTAATATCAGAACTTTCACTTGGCCATTCCAAAACTTTAACTTTATACTTATTGAATCATCACCCAAATTGATTCATGTTTTTTTATGATTCAACTCAAGTACAGATGTCGTTTTATTTTCCTTTAGAATTTGCTGATAAAAAAAATACTTCATTGTTTCATCAGTGATGGCAAGCTGTCCTTCCCCAGATGCAGGAAAAAGGGCCCAAAGATGATGCTTCCACCACCTGCCATGTTTCAGATAGTTTGTGCTTTTTATGTTGTAATGCGGTGATTTTCTTCCTCCAAAATTAATCCTTTGTTTTCATTTGTTCACAAAACATTGTTCCAATAGCATTCTGGATTGTCTAGGTGATCTTTTACAAACTGCATTGTCTTTCTTCTTGTAATCCTGCAATCCACACCATTGTTGTTTAGTGTCCGGATATTAATGTGAGAGAGACCTTTAGTTGCTTAGAGGTTACCTTGAGTTCATTTGTGACCTTTGAACTATTATATACCTTGCTAAATTTCCTCCATTAGTATGCAATCTTCCTGACTGTGGATTGCTAAAACTCTTTAGCGATAGTTTTGTAACCTTTTATTTTCTGATCAGCAACTCTTTTTCTAAGGACCTCACAAATCACCTATGTTCATGCTTGGATACACTTCCACAAGTGTGTTTTGAAGATCACAATTTGATAAATGACTGTTCTTTAAATAAAGCAAGTCAACAACACACAGCTGATTTTCATCCCATTAATAGAGATTAAAGAACTTGTTTGGAAAATATTCGCCAATCTGAAAGTCTGCACGAACATTACACATTCGGATTCATGTTCGGGATTCCTGAGCATTTTCACCAAATTCGGCCAAAGTTTGTTAAACGATCGAGTTTCAACTAATGCTTTTGTTAGGACTTTGGCTAGGATAGTGGTGCTGTATGATGAGATGATGAGGGGGGATGTGTCAGATGAGGAGAGGGGGTGGGGAGAATTCAGAGGAGCTGCAGACTGTTATTCTCTTTTTTTTTAATTAACTTAATATCAGGAGATTCTGGCAGCCAATCAGGACACAGAAACCATCCACAACATTCAGATACAAGGGCTTCTCTCATTGGCTGCTCAAAGTCACATGTCCCTCTCCATATAAAAAGCAGATGCGTTGTTTTTGTGCCATTTTGTTAGTGTAACAGTGTAGAGAGGCTACTCCTGCTGCTGCTGCAAGTAGTCAGATAGTTAGCTAGGCTGTTTATTGTCAAGTAGTTCAACTAGATAGGATCCTGTGTGAAACTGACCTTCCAGCATCTAAATCGTTTGAGCTAATAGTGTGGGCCAGAGATCAGGCCACATTTTGAAATCTACATTGTTTGTGCTAATAGTGTGGGCCAGACATCAGGCCCCATTTCAGAACCTACATCCTTTCTGCTAATAGTGTGGGCTATACACCAGGCCACATTTTAGAATCTACCATATTTTTCGGACTATAAGAAGCACTTTTTTCCCAAACAATTTGGGGGTAAAACGGGGGTGCGTCTTATAGTCTGAATGTATGGTACTTACACTTAGCGTGGTGGCAGCAGGAGTTGGGCGATTCTTCCTGTGGTCCTGGTCCGACGCTGCAGGGTGATGATTGTGCGGCTGGTACAGCGGTGGTGCCGGTGCTCGGTGGTGCCGGGGGCTCCGGCGAAATTTTCTGAAAGCCCGGAGCCCCGCACTTCTATTGCCTCAATGCTGTGGCCTCCGGGAAAATGACTGCCGGAGGTGACACATGCACAGATTGAGATCTCGGCTCGTCTCCCAGGATCACGGGATGAGATCTTGTTGCCAAGATCTCAATCTGCGCCTGGGGAATCAATCTGGCCTCCGGGAAAAAGGCCGCCGGAGATGGCGCATGTGCAGATTGAGATCTCGGCTCGTTGCCGAGATCTCAATCTGCGCATGCGCTGCCTCCTTCAGCTAATTTTCCCGGAGGCCACAGCATCAAGGCAATAAAAGTGTGGGGGCTACGGGCTTTCAGAAAATGTCACCGGAGCCCCCAACACCACCGAGCACTTCTGCACCATCTTCACCCTGCAGCGTCGGACATCATAAAATGTCACCAGAGCCCCCCACACCATCGAGCACTGCCAAACCAGCTGCATCAGGCTGCATGGGAGTGAGATCACTGCCCTGACGCATCGGACCACCGGAAGAATTGCCCGACTCCTGCTGCCACCAGCGCTGCCGATCCCCTCCGGGTAAGATGAAGTCAGGACCCCCATTTGATGCATTAATTTCTTTCCCCCATTTTCCTTTTGAAAATTTGGGGTGCGTCTTATAATCCGAAAAAATGTGGTATGTCGTTTGTGCTAATAGTGTGGGCCAAAGACCAGGCCACATATCAGAATCTAAATCGTTTGTGCTAATAGTGTGAGCCATACACCAGGCCACATTTCAGAATCTAAATTTTTTCTAATAGTGTGGTCCAGCCAGGTGTCTACATTTCAGAATCTAAATAGTTTGTGCTAATATTGTGGTTCAGCCATGAGTCCACTTTTCAGAATCTAAATCCTTTGTGCCAATTGTGTGGTCCAGCCAGCAGTATACAATTCAACATCAAAATCCTTTGTGCTAATTGTGTGGCCTAGACATCAGTCCACATTTCAGAATCTAAAACTTTGTGCTCATTCTGTGGTCCAGCCATACTATCTCAGCAAATAAATGCAGTTAATTTACTGACAGGTGACTCACAGGTGTGGGCCTAGGGTTGTGAAACAGCTGATTAAAAGTGGGGAAGGGTATATCCAACATGCGTGTGAAAAACTGAGGGCATAGTGGAAGGGGGAATAGGCTTGGGGTAGGTGGTAATGTTATTGAAAGCTCTACTGAACAAACACAGTCTCGTCCAATCCAAAGACAACTGACAACTTCTGTTACTGATCGGTCAATTCGACTCCCTTTCTTTGGCAGCCGCACAGCAGTATGCCTTGTAGATGAGGGCTAGAAAGAGCACGTGCTCCAGTGGTGGCATCCCTGCATCAAGTGGCTTCTCCTTCTCTTCTCCACCGGTATGTGCACACTTTGCGGTTTCTGCTGCGTTTCCGCAGCGTTTTTGGCTCTGCAGAAACGCAGCAGATTTTGCTGCGTTGTACAGTACCTTTATTTCCTATGGAAATAAAAAAAAGCTGTGCACATGCTGCGTTTTTTTCCGCGCGGTTTTGCTGCGGTTTACAATCCGCAGCATGTCAATTGTTTGGTGCAGAAACGCTGCGGTTTTACACCTCATCCATTATGAGGTGTAAAACCGCAAGGCAAAACCGCAGAAAAAACGCAGATAATCCGCAGAAAAACCGCAGCACTTTGTCCTGCGGATTTCCTGTGGTTTTCTCTACAAAATCCGCAGAGACTAAAAACTACGTGGGAACATACCCTCACATCACACACACTACAGTCCTCAGAGGTGGCACCCCAATTACCCTTGATTCCCCCAGTGTCACAACTCTCTAACCGCCCAACTGACCCAGAGTACAAATAGTATATTTGAGCAACATGGATGTATTTGAAAGGGTTTAGATCTGCATTTGTAGCTTAAACATTAATCAATAATAGGTGGATGAGTGAAAGTTGTAGGCAAGGTGCTCTCAGAGCTCTGCAAAACTCAGACAACACACATAAAAGAGTCCCAACTTGGAGTCCAAATATTTCCAAAAATTAGGGGCAGACACCAGGAAAAATGGCATCAATTCACCTACAGTAAAAATGTTATAATGGCACAGCAGCAGTCAGTCATTGGCCATTTATTAGCCAGGATTTGGGCCAGCATAGCTTGGAATATAAGTTAAAATTAAGAGGTGGGTGAGGGACCAGTGTAGGCATGCTGCGCTGGAAGCCCTGATACCTCATGCAACAGCTCAAACTGCTTTTCTGCTCAGCCACACTTATGTGGCACAAATATCAGCTTCGTAGACTACTATTGTTTAAAAAATGTATGGATAGTAATACAGGTAGTTGACTGAAAGTGTAGACCTGCAGGTCTGGGTGCTCTGTTTCTACAGGCAACACACATGAAGGAGACCAAACTTGGAATCCAAATATTTTGAAAAATTAGGGGCAGACACCACTAAGGTGGCATCAATTTCCCCAGAGTAAAAGTAGTATAATGGGGCTCTGACACCCCTTCCACTACATGCAACCCACTAGAAGGAGACACAACTTGGAGTCTCCACATTTCAAAAAATTGTTAGTAGCATCATCAACAGTAGCAATAGCAGGCACAGAACCCACGGCAAAGGTGTCATAGACTGCAATAACGTAAGATCAATGCAGCACACTAAAAATTACACCATCGCCTAGTCTGAGACTGGGGTGCAAAAGTCATTGGAGATCCATGACTTGTTCATCTTGATGAAAGATAGGCAGTTTACACCTTCAGCTGGATGTGCTTATTCGTCAGGACAACACCAGCAGCGCTGCTGGTGCTGCCTTGAGGAAAATCACCCTTAGGCTGTATGCCCACATAAGCGTTTTTTCACGTTTTTTAAGCATTTTTTCCATGCAAAAGCGCTTTAAAAAAGCATACATTAAGCATCCAATTCTTATAATGCATTCTGCAATTTTTGTGCACATGATGCGTTTTTTTCTGCAAAGAAAACACATCGCGGTAAAAAACACAGTATGATCATTCATTTTGCGGTAAAAAACACATTTCCAACTATATTCTATGAGAATGTGGATGCTCCGGAAAAAAACGCATAAACGCGCAAAAAACGTGTTTTTCCTGGAAAGGAGTCCGGTTTTTAGTCAGGAATTTTCTGCATACGTGGGTACATAGCCTTAAGATTGTCTACAAGCGTGTTTCGATACTCCAGCATGCTTGCATCACTGTGACGAACGTCAGCTTACGCTGAGTCGTTTTCCTTTTTTGAGTGGAACCTCTGAGCCGTGGTGCCCACCACCTAGAGCGAGCTGACCTAGTGAGAACCCACCCCCAGTACAGGGAGTGTCAGGGGCAAGACCAAGGGGGTGAGCCACCACGGCAGCTGGACCAGACGGCCGGCTCAGGGAGACACTATTGAGTGTCTGGCAACAGGACGGACAGGATACCAAACACAAAACGAAGTCACAGGGTTTCTTCAGCAAAACGTGGTTTCACACTTTATTCAGGTGCAAGGCATAAACAGGGAATCAGGTGCAGGGCACAAACGGAGAAACACGGCAAGGTGCGTGCAAGGGCACACCAAATGTTCTAGACATAACACGTGCACGAAAAAATACCAGAGGCCAGGGCAGGGTACGTGTTAGGGATCACACCAGAGTTCCTAGAGGGGATGCGTGCTAGGGTACGCCAGAGTCCAAGACAAAGTGCGCGCCGAGAGACACGCCAGAGTCCAAGGCTGGGTGCGTGCAAGGACACGCCAGGATCCAAGACGGGGTGCGATGGCATCGGACTCCTGGCAACGACCGACAGGGTCCAGGCATCAAGCTGCGGACATCAGCTCTGGATATCAGGCCGCAGTCATCTGGTTCCGGACCTCTGGCAGCGGTCGGCAGGTTTCGGGAATCCGGCAGGCAAGCCAGGGTTCAAGGGAAGGTGCGTGCTTGGAGCCACGCCAGGGTTCAAGGCAGGGTGCGTGCTTGGAGACACACCAGGATCAGGTTTACAGGACGGAGGCCTGCGCATGCCGAGGGGCATGCCAGGGACAGGTACAAGGACGGAGGCCTGCGCGTGCAGAGAGGCACGCCAGGGACAGGTACAAGGACGGAGGCCTGCGCGTGCAGAGGGCACGCCAGGGACAGGTACAAGGACGGAGGCCTGCGCGTGCAGAGGGCATGCCAGGGAGAGGCACAAGGACGGTGGCCTGCGCGTGCAGAGGGCACACCAGGGACTGGTACAAGGATGGTGGCCTGCGCGTGCGAGGACACGCCAGGGACAGAGTACGAGAACAGGGTTAGGGCCTGTGCGTGCAAGAGAGCACGACAGGATACAAGGCAAAACCTGCGCGTACTTTTATAGAAGCACGGGGAGGTATGCCAAGGGCAGGCGAGGACCTGCGCGTGCTATAGAGAGCACGCAGAGCACAGTGCAGAAACAGCGTGAAGTGCAAGGAAGCACAGAGAGCATGGCTGGGACTCTGGCTAGCTGATCGGGCTGCGGCACTGACAGACGGGCAAGACTCCAGCGAACCCGACTGAGGCATGGCAGGCGACACAGCTGTCACTGACCGACGAGCACAGCTGAGGCACAAGCAGGCGGGCACGGCTAGGGCGGGCACGGCTGAGGCACAAACAGGAGGCTAGGAAGGCCAGGTGCATGCAAAGGGCACATGAAGCAACAGAGCAAGGCAAGACAAGAAACCAGGCAGAGCATAGGCAGAGTACGGAACCAGGAACGGAAGCATAGGTAGAAACACGGAGTCAGATCAGAGCGAGAACGGAGCTAGCAGCGGAGCGTAGGCCGAAGCCCAGAGCCGGGCCAAGGGAGAGCCTTGGAACTAGCCTAGAAACGTGCAAGAGAGCACAATAGGAAAGAGGAGGAATGGTGCATGTGCCAGAGGGCACTACAGAGCACCATAGGAGAGAGCGAGGCAGAGCAAGCAAAGACTGAGACCATATGGAGGAACAAGGCAGAGCAAGGCAAGGTACGGAACAAGGCATAGCGAAAACAGGCAAGGCAGGGAACATAGAAAGTACTACAAGGCAAAGCAAGGCACGGACAAACATGGCACGAAGGACAAACACTAGACAAGACACGAGAGAAGAGACGGAGTATGAGCATGGAGCATGTGCAGAGACGTACGACAGAACAAAATGCAAGGGCACAGAATAGAGGGAGCGACCCAGCAGACCAAGCAAGGGAAGCAACACAATACTCAGGCCCTGAGCATAGGAAGGGGCGGTCTGATATAGGGCATAGCACCTCCACTTCCGGGTCAGGACCAGGGAAGAACTTCCAGTTCAGTCCTCCAGGATCACAGGGAGCAGTCACATGATCAGGATTCCAGACATGCAGGGATGATTGCAGAACCAGTGCTGAAACCTAGGTAGGTCACATGATCAGAGTTCCAGACATGCAGAGATGAATGCAGAACCAGCCTCTGCTGGAACATAGGAAGGACACATGATCAGGGGTTCTAGACATGACGAAACGATCACAGAAGGCAGAGCAGAAACGCAGGCATCCCGCAGCTCAACAGTCATGAGGTGAGTGTGCACACTGCCTTAGGGAACATGCAGGATAGCAGACATGAGATGCGCGTGCACACCGCTCCAGTGGTCATGAGGCAAAACAGGCATGGCGGACATGGCGAGCATGACAATCACTTTCCAAGGGAAGAAGCAACTAGTAAAATTGAGTCTTGTACCGTGTATCTAACAGAGTGGCAACCCAGTAGTCACACTATTTCTAATCATAACAACTTACAAATTCTGCTACATCTAGATGGCAGGGTGCATTGTTGCATGATGCAACTATACAGCCTGCTATCCAGCAGAGACACTGAGCAACGTGTGCTAGCACTGCTCAGTATCTCACTGTGAACTCCTATGACCTTGGTGATGTCAGTGAGGTGACAGTTCACCATGAGACACTGAGCTGACCAAGCACACACAGCTCAGTGTCTCTGCTGGCTGGTAGGCTGTATATTCGAATTATGCAACAATGCAGCCTGCCATCTAGATGTAGCAGAGCTAGACGTGTTGCGGGATTATCTTCTTGGTGGACAGGTAAGGAATATTGTTTATTATTTTAATTCTGTTAGAGGGGACATTTGCTTCAGTGGACTGGGCAATGACGTGTGTATGGTTTAATTTAGGTTCAAGAAGGGAGTCTGGGTCATTCTTTCAATTACAGGAATTTATTCTGGGTGTGTTTTTACACAATGTCACTATGGGGTTAGTAATGGGGGCTTCTTATAGATGCCTCTCCATTACTTACCTCTGGGCTTGATGTCACCTGACAATACAACCCCCCCAATTATCACCCCACTTGCCACTGCACTAGGGCAAGTGGGAAGAGCGAGGCTAAGTGCCAGAATTGGTGCATCTTATGGATGCCCCTTTTCTGGGGTGGCTGAGAGCTGATGTTTTACGTCTGGGAGTGGGTCAATATCCATGACCCCTTCCTAAGCTATTAATATGAGCGCGCAGCTGTCTTCTTAGCCTTTGCTGGTTAGTAATTATAGAGGACCCTAGGTTATTGGTTTTTGTATACAGCTGTGAGCTGATATTAATAGCCTGGGAAGCTCCATGGGTATTACTCCCTTTCAAGGCTATAAACATCTGCCCCCAGTTGTCAGCTTTCCCTCTGTTGGTTACTAAAATTTTGGGGGACCCCACGCAATTTTTTTCTGAAATTAATTTATGTCAGTCACACCCCACTTTCCCTCACACCTGATTTTCCTTAGCCACACATATATTCAGTACCATTGGTCTGCCCCAGACAAAGTCTGCTCCATCTAGTTCAAATTCCATATTTCAAATTACAGATTTCTAATTACACTACTCTGAATTAGACTAGAATTGGACTGGAATTAGACTGTAAGGTAACGGACTATAACACCACTACAATGCTTCAGCTTCTTGTTACTATCACCCCCCATACTACTCTATTTTTCCCTAAATCCTGTAATCCCCCCACCTAATAAGGAACTAGTCAGTTCCCCCTCCATCCTCCCCAGCCATCTCACCTCCTCAGAACTGATCCTCCACACACAATCCTTTTTCTCCAGACACACACGGCCACATCATGTCCTATCCTGCTCCCACCTTCTAACGCTCTGTCTGCTACTCCTCATTGCTGGCGACATATCCCCAAATAATGGCCTTCCTCAACACATCCCCACACTCATTTCTAACACCCTGCCATGATCCTCTACACGTTTTTGCAACCATGACAACCTCATACCTATTCATTCAGCCCCCACTCCCCCGATCCCCCTACCTGAAGCTCTATGGAACGTACGCTCTGTCTGCAACAAGCTGTCGATTATCCATGACCTCTTTATCACCAACAAACTCTCCTTCCTTGCCATCACTGAATCCTGGCTCACTCCGTCTGACACAGCCTCTCCAGCTGCGCTTTCCTTTGGCGGATTCCATCTCTCTCACACCCCTCTCCCCAGCAACAAACGTGGTGGAGAAGTTGGCTTGCTCCTGTCTGATACCTGCTTCTTTACCCCTATTCCACTCCCACCCTCCGCTACTCTTCCCTCGTTCGAGGTGCACTCTGTCCGCATTTATTCCCCCTCCAACCTCCAACTGGCTGTCATCTACTGCCCCCCAGAACTAGCCATCTCCACCTTTCTCGACCACTTCACCACCTGGCTACTTCATTTCCTCTCTGCTGACATCCCCACCATCATCATGGGCGATTTCAACATCCCCATTAACACTTCCACCACGGCTGGCTCTAAACTTCTATCGCTCACAGCTTTCCTTGGCCTCACTCAATGGTCCTCTGCGGCCACTCACAAAGATGGTCACATGCTGGACCTTATTTTCACCCGTCTCTGTTCCCTCACTAACTCACCCCTCCCCCTGTCTGACCACAACCTACTGACATTCTCTTCCCTCTCCTCTCCCACTGCGCAACCCCACTCCACAATCTCGCTCACCCTTGCAGGAATCTCAAACACTTCAATTTACAATCACTCTCTGAGTCCCTTCTCCCTCTTACAGACATAGATTCCCTTCATGACATAGACGCTGCTGCCACTTTTTATAACACCACAATAACAGCAACACTTGATTCGGCGGCCCCCCTCACGCAGAGCAAAACTCGTACAATCAACAGGCAGCCCTGGCCGACCATCCTGACCAAAGAAGTGAGACGGGTTTCCAGGGCCGCTGAGTGGAGATGGAAGAGAACCCATTCTACCAAGCACCTCAACGCATACAAGCAGTCCCTTGCCAGCTCCAAGTCCATGCTCTCTGCCACAAAACAAACTTACTTCGCATCTCTCATATAGTCCCTGTCTCACAACCCTAAACAGCTCTTCAACACTTTCAATTCTCTACTCCGTCCCACAACACCTTCTCCCTCTCCTCTCATTTCTGCTTTTCTGCATTTCAGCTCTCCACTCTCCTGTCAAGATTACACCTCACCACTTGCACGCTTGACCTGCTCCCGTCCCACCTCATCCCTAACTTTGCCACAGTCTTCATCCCAACTCTAACACACCTCTTCAACCTTTCACTTACAAATGGTGTCTTTCCCTCACCCTTCAAACATGCCTCAATCACACCCATCCTCAAAAAGCCCTCCCTCGACCCATCCTCTGTGCCTAACTATCGCCCAATATCTCTTCTCCCTTACACTTCAAAACTACTGGAGCAGCATGTATATCTTGAAGTGTCCTCCCACCTCTCCTCCTGTTCCCTCTGACCGGCTACAATCTGGCTTCCGACCGTATCACTCAACCGAAACTGCCCTAATTAAAGTCACTAACGACCTACTAACCACCAAGAGCTAGCGACATTACTCTGTCCTCCTTCTCCTGAACCTGTCTTCTGCCTTTGACATCGTGGACCATTCCCTTCTGCTACAGATTCTCTCATCTCTTGGCATCACAGACTTGGCCCTATCCTGGATCTCATCATACCTAACAGACCGAACATTTATTGTCTCCCTCTCACACACCACCTCCTCACCTCGCCCCCTGTCTGTCGGTATTCCTCAAGGCTCAGTCCTAGGACCCCTACTCTTCTCCATCTACACCTTTGGCCTGAGACAGCTCATAGAAACCCTCGGATTGCAGTATCACCTCTACGCCGATGACACGCAGATCTACCTATCTGGACCTGACTTCACCTCCCTACTGACAAAATCCCACAATATCTATCTGCTATCTCAGCCTTCTTTTCTGCCCGCTTTCTCAAACTGAGCATGGACAAAACAGAATTCATCATCTTTCCCCATCTCACTCTACCACTCCACCAGACCTATCCATCAATGTCAATGGCTGCTCGCTTTCCCTAGTACCACACGCTCGGTGCCTTTGGGTGATCCTCGACTCTGCCCTCTCTTTCAAACCACATATCCAAGCCCTTGCCTCCTCCTGCCACGTCAAACTCAAAAAAATTTTGCGGATCCGTGCATTCCTCAACCATGAAACAACAAAAACACTAGTGCACACCCTTATCATCACCCGCCTCGAATACTGCAACCTCCTATTCTCTGGCCTCCCCTCTAGCACTCTGGCATCACTCCAGTCCATCCTACCCTCTCCTGCCCGACTAATCTACCTGTCTCCCCGCTATTCCCCAGCCTCCCCCCTATACCAGGCCCTTCACTGGCTTCCTATTGCCCAGAGGCTCCAGTCCAAAACCCTAACCATGACATACAAAGCCATCCACAACCTGTCTCCTCCATACATCTGTGACATGGTCTCCTGGTACTTACCCGCACGCAACCTTTGATCATCTCAAGATCTCCTTCTCCACTCCCCCCTTATCTCTTCTTCCAACAACTGCATACAAGACTTCTCCCGTGCTTCCCCCATACTCTGGAACTCTCTACCCCAACACATTAGACTCTCACCAACAACAGAAAACTTCAAGAACTTGAAGACCCACCTGTTCCGACAAGCCTACAGCCTGCAATGATCCTCAGTCTACTGAACCACTGCACAACCAGCTCTACCCTCTCCTAGTGTATCCTCACCCATCCCTGTAGACTGTGAGCCCTCGCGGACAGGCTCCTCTCTCCTTCTGTACTTGTGTGTCCCTTGCCTTACACATGTTTATTGTACCTGTCTATATTTCCCCTTTTCACATGTAAAGCTCCATGGAATAAATGGCGCTATGTAAATGTATAATAATAATGTGAAATAATACATGTACAGTAACCTACAGAAGCACTGCTCTAATTATATGTGACTGATATCTTTATATCTACCTAAGCTATGTGTATATATCTATTCAATGCTATTTTTTCTCGCACCCATTGATTTGCATTACTGAGTCTCGTCTAAGATACGAGAACAATCGCAGCATGGTGCAATTCTTTTCTTAGTGTGAATTCAGCTGGAAAAAATTGCAGATGAGTTAGTTGTGACTCATAGCTTAACATTCGTCAGAGTGCAATCCGATTTTTTTATTGCAATGTGCTCGTCCATTTTTCTTGCAGACGAGTATGAACCCTAACAGTATGTTTGGTACCATGAGCCCCCATCGATCGCTGTAATCCATCCTCCATCCGCCTGTGCGGCGACTGTCCTCAACTTATAGATATTATCTCTTCCTTAACTCCTCTTCTTCCTCTGTGACCACCACCTCCTCCGACAAACTATTCAAAGTGTGTTCCAGCATGCAGATGACTGGAATAGTGATGCTGATGATTGCATTGTCAGTGCTAATCATTTTAATAGCCATTTTAAAACTGTGCAGAAGGGAGCAGAGGTCCTCTGTGCCCGCTCCGCAAGCATGATCTGCACCATGTCCGTACTACTTTGGACCAGGTTATGCAAAATAACATACTGCACCAGGTCTTATCACTGGTGCCACAGTCGCTGCAACATGTGGAGAGTGCAACTCCACACTGTCGGCACATCGCATATCAATCGGTTAACCGGTAGCCCAAAAGACCTCACTAGCGATGCAAGACGATGACCCACGGGGTGCAAACGGCGGAAGTGAGCACACAGCGACCATGCTTTCTGCAGCAGCGCATCCACAGTGGCAGAGAAATTGCTGGGCCACCAGGTTAAGGACGTGAGCCATGCAAGACATGTGTATGAGGTTGCCCCGGCATAGTGCCGCCACCACGATGGCATCATTATCACACATGGCCTTCCCTGCGTCCAGGTTCAGTGGAGACAGCCATTGCTCAAACTCGGCCTTGATAGCTGTCCACAACTCTTGAGTTGCGTGACTGAGATCTTCAAGGCATACTAGTTTAAACATTTCCTGATTGCAGTGAGCCCTGGCTGCACAGAACGAGGGGGAGGGATTCTTTCTGCACTGTTGGAAGGTGTGTCTCATTAAGGGAGGGGTTGAGAATGAAGGTGGAGACCCTAGAGAAGGTGGAGGAACAGAATCAGTGCAGGAAGTGTTAGATACAGAGGTTTGTCCAGCAAGCCTTCGGGATTCCTATACTTGGTGTCTAGTGATTTAGGTCACCAACCATATGTGTTCAGTAGTTTCATTCTCCAATCTCTGTTGTCTAGTAGTTTAGTTCTCCATCTTCTGATGTGTAGTGGTTTAGTTCTCCATCCTTTGGTGTCTAGTGGTTTACTTCACCATCTCTTGGTGTGTAGTGGTTTAATTATCCAACCATAGGTGTATAGTAGTTTAGTTCTCCAACCCGTGTTGTCTAGTAGTTAAGTTCTCCATCCTCTGGTGTATACTGACTTAGTTCTCCATCCCCAAGCACCGTGCAGGCCTTGGAGAGTCCAAGACTTGTGGAACAGACCCTTCCCCGCCTTCCCCCACAGCAACCAGAGTCATCCAGTGCCCAGTCACTGAGATGACATGCTTGCTCATCTAGGTGTCAGTGGTGAAATGCACACTGGCAGACATGGATATTTTCAAGGAACGAGCTAAGCTACTCAGCTGTGTACCTCTAGGTTCACACCAAGTGGAATCTACAACCTCATCATCAACCTGTGTTTTCCTATTCCTCGCTCTGAGAGTCACCCTCTTCTTCCTGCTCTGACAGCACAATACAGTCTCCATGCACCTCAGGAATCTGCGTCTCATCAGGATCACCTCCACCCCGGGGGGTTAATGACTGGTGATAAGGGTATGGACTCTGCTAGGACTGTACTTTGTCCTGCCCCAGATGCAACTGAAAAAAATTTTGGGCATCAGTACAGATGCTTTTCTCTATTTTGAGTCTGTGAATCTTTGGAGAAGACCTCTGATGACCATGGAATAGAATGTATGAACAGCTCTGCAGACTCTTCCATCTGTAGTTCCCCACAGTCAGCTGGGCAGTTGGAGAGTTGTGACATGGGGGGAACCAGAGTAATTGGAGTGCCACCTCTGTGGCCTGTACTATGTGTGATGCTGAGGTGGAGGAAGAGGAAAAGCCACTTGATGCAGTGCTTGAAATCCAATGAACCACATGTTGTTTCTGATCCTCATATACAAGGCGAAGATGAGGGCGTCCCGCAAACTCGCTGCTTCGGGGTAACCCTGGACTCTTATCTCTCCTTCAAAACACATATCAATGCCCTTTCCACTACAACCCAAAAATATTTTCCAAATCCGTACGTTCCTTAATCAAAAATCTGCAAAAATTCAAGTCCATGCACTCTTCATTTCCCACCTCGACTACTGCAACCTTCTGCTTTATGGCCTCCCTTATAACAGTCTCGCACCCCTCCAATTGATACTAAACTCTGCTGCCCGACTAATCCATCTATCCCTCTGCTATTCCCTGGCCTCTCTCCATTCTGTCAATCCCTTCATTGGCTCCCCATTACAGAATTTAGTTCAAAACCCTAATCATGGCATACAAAGCCATCCACAACTTGTCTCCTCCATACATCTTTGACCTAGTATCCCGGTACTTACCTGCACGCAACCTACGACCCTCACAAGATCTCCTTCTCCACTCCCCTCTTATCTCCTATCGTTAGATATCTCCTATCGATATCTCCAATCGTTACACCGATGCCTCTACCTTGTGACAGTCATTACACTGGCTACCCATCCACTCCAGAATTCAGTATAAACTTATTACCCTCACCCACAAAGCCCTCCATGGCTCAGCACCACCCTACATCTCCTCCCTTGTTTCAGTATACCACCCTACCCGCGCCCTCCGTTCTGCTGATGACCTGAGGTTAGTATCCTCAATAGTCAGAACCTCCCACTCCCGTCTCCAAGACTTTACACGTGCCGCGCCAATTCTTTGGAATGCACTTCCCAGGTCAATACGATTAGTCCCCAATCCCCACAATTTTAAGCGTGTCCTGAAAACGCATTTATTCAGACTGGCCTATCGCCTCAACACATTAACCTAACCTATCCCTGTGTGGCAGAGCCAAAAGTTTTACCATAACCAGGTTCCCAGCATCATGTTCCCACATGCTTTATGCATCCATTAGCCCTCTGTGTCTGTACTGTTACACACTTAACATTATGGCTGGTCCATACAATCAGGGCAACTGTTACCACCCACCTTTCGTGTCTACCTCTTTCCTCATAGACTGTAAGCTTGCGAGCAGGGCCCTCATTCCTCTTGGTATTTGTTATAATCTACTGTATGTGATTATTGTTATGCTGTAATGTCTATTGTCTGTACAAATCCCCCCTGAAATGTAAAGTGCTGCGGAATATGTCGGCGCTATAAAAATAAAATTTATTATATTATTATATTATTATCTCCTCTTCCTAGAATCAAATTACAAGCATGTAGCACAAAATGGACTCCATTCTGAAGATAAGCACAGATCCCAGAGGATGGTTCTGAATCTATCAGACATGTATAGTATATTCTGTGCATATCCCAAAATTTCTGAGTTGGGAATGTCCATTAATTGTCTGTTTGAAAGGTTCCTTTTAACTGGCATTGATTAGTACTGTCCTACAGAACAGGGATAATGATGTGTGCTACCTAAATGCAGAACTCAATGCATCTATATTAATTCTGCTATTTTTTTTGCTTCATTTCTTATGCCCGTGAGATTCTCATTCACAGTAATTTATGTGGGTACTTACGCACATCAAGTCAACTGTGCACCACTACAAACGATGACACAATTACTCCTGTATGCAAACATTTTAATGAAATATTATGGCAGAAGAAACAAGAGAACGATAAGAAATTTGCACATTTCTCTGCATGAAAAGGATACCAAACCGCCTGTCCTCATTCACAGAACTACAATGTGTATGAAACTTGCTACCATTATCATAGTCTTATGAATGCTGTACTATTTTATTTAATTCTCACCTCATATTTGCAGTTTCATTAAATGTAGTCAATCATCTACTTTAAATGGAGGTATATTACATACAGTTGTGTGAAAAAGTGTTTGCCCCCTTCCTGAATTCCTATTCATTTGCATGTTTGTCACACGTAAATGTTTCAGATAACAAAACAAATTTAAATATTAGACAAAGATAACACAAGTAACACAAAATGCAGTTTTTAAATGAAGGGCTTTATTATTAAGAGAAAAAGAAATCCAAGCCTACAGGGCCCTGTGTGAAAAAGTGATTGCCCCCTAAATCTAATAACTAGTTGAGTGACCTTTAGCAGCAACAACTGCAATCAAGCATTTGCGATATCTGGCAATGAGTATTTTACAACGCTCTGGAGAAATTTTGTCCCACTCATCTTTGCAGTATTGTTCTAATTCAACCATATTGGACGGTTTCTGAGCATGAGCAGATGGCCAGACATTCTCCTTCAGGATTGTTTGCTAGATAACAGAATTCATGGTTTACCACAGCAAGTGTTTCAGGTCCCAAAGCAGCAAAACAGCCCCAGACAATCACACTACCACTACCATAATTTACTGTTGGTATGATGTACCTTTTCTGAAATGCTGTGTTACTTCTACATCAGATGTAATGCAACATACACCTTCCAAAAAGTTCAAATTTTGTCTTGTCAGTCCAGAGTATTCTCCTAAAAGTCATGGGGATCATCAAGATGTTTTCTGGCAAAACTGTGATGAGTCTTCATGTTCTTATTGCACAGCAGTGATTTTCATCTCGGAGCTCTGCCCAGTCTTTTTCTTATGGTGGAGTCATGAACATTGACCTTAACTGAGGCAAGTGAGGTCTACAGTTCTTTGGATGTTGTTGTGGGTGTTTTGTAACCACTTAGATGAATCGTCGCTGTGCTCTTGGGGTAAATTAATTCGGCCGGTCACTCCTGGGAAAGTTCACCACTGTTCCATGTTTTTGCCATTTGTGGATAATGGCTATAACTGTGGTTCAATGGAGTCCCAAAGCTTTAGAAATGTTAAAACTAAAAGAGAAAGAGCGCAATAGGGTCTTACCCAAGTAAAATGGATATAAATCAAGCTATTATACTCACCAATAACAGGAGAGTTTCAGGCACAAAGGAATAGAGGTCAAGCTGCTGCACATCCAAATGGCCACTCAGTGACCATAAATCATCAGATTTACAAAGAAAGAATTTTTGGATTTAAACGTGCGCTGCTAGACAAACGACTCCTTGCAGATTGTATACTTATATACTTTTAATTCCCAACGCGTTTCGAAGTTAACACTTCTTCCTCAGGGGATGATATGTACAGACAGCCAAAGTAGTTCCCGGTTTTATACAGACAAAAAAACAACTACTTTGGCTGTCTGTACATATCATCCCCTGAGGAAGAAGTGTTAACTTTGAAACGCGTTGGGAATTAAAAGTATATAAGTATACAATCTGCAAGGAGTCGTTTGTCTAGCAGCGCACGTTTAAATCCAAAAATACTTTCTTTGTAAAGCTTTAGAAATGGCGTTTTAACCTTTCCCAGATTGACAGATCTCAATTACTTTGTTTCTCATTTGTTCCAGAATTGTTTTGGATGAGGTCTAGCTTTTAAGGATTTTTTGGTCTACTTCACTTTGTCAGGCAGGTCCTACAGTTGTGGCCAAAAGTATTGACACCCCTGCAATTCTATCAGATAATACTCAGTTTCTTCCTGAAAATGATTGCAAACACAAATTCTTTGGTATTATTATCGTCATTTAATTTGTCTTAAATGAAAAAACACAAAAGAGAAGGAAGCAAAAAGCAAAACATTGATCATTTCACACAAAACTCCAAAAATGGGTCAGACAAAAGTATTGGCACCCTCAGCCTAATACTTGGTTGCACAACCTTTAGCCAAAATAACTGTGACCAACCGCTTCCGGTAACCATCAATGAGTTTCTTACAATGCTCTGCTGGAATTTTAGACCATTCTTCTTTGGTAAACTGCTCCAGGTCCCTGATATTTGAAGGGTGCCTTCTCCAAACTGCCATTTTTAGGTCTCTCCACAGGTGTTCTATGGGATTCAGGTCTGGACTCATTGCTGGCCACCTTAGAAGTCTCCAGTGCTTTCTCTCAAACCATTTTCTAGTGCTTTTTGAAGTGTGTTTTGGGTCATTGTCCTGCTGGAAGACCCATGACCTCTGAGGGAGACCCAGCTTTCTCACACTGGGCCCTACATTATGCTGCAAAATTTGTTGATAGTCTTCAGACTACATAATGCCATGCACACAATCAAGCAGTCCAGTGCCAGAAGCAGCAAAGCAACCCCAAAACATCAGGGAACCTCCGCCATGTTTGACTGTAGGGACCGTGTTCTTTTCTTTGAATGCCTCTTTTTTTCTCCTGTAAACTCTATGTTGATGCCTTTGCCCAAAAAGCTCTACTTTTGTCTCATCTGACCAGAGAACATTCTTCCAAAACGTTTTAGGCTTTTTCAGGTAAGTTTTGGCAAACTCCAGCCTGGCTTTTTTATGTCTCCGGGTAAGAAGTGGGGTCTTCCTGGGTCTCCTACCATACAGTCCCTTTTCATTCAGATGCCGACGGATAGTATGGGTTGACACTGTTGTACCCTCGGACTGCAGGGCAGATTGAACTTGTTTGGATGTTAGTCGAGGTTCTTTTCCAACATCCGCACAATCTTGCGTTGAAATCTCTTGTCATTTTTCTTTTCCGTCCACATCTAGGGAGGTTAGCCACAGTGCCATGGGCTTTAAACTTCCTGACGACACTGCGCACGGTAGACACAGGAACATTCAGGTCTTTGGAGATGGACTTGTAGCCTTGAGATTGCTCATGCTTCCTCACAATTTGGTTTCTCAAGTCCTCAGACAGTTCTTTGGTCTTCTTTCTTTTCTCCATGCTCAATGTGGTACACACAAGGACACAGGACTGAGGTTGAGTCAACTTTAATCCATGTCAACTGGCTGCAAGTGTGATTTAGTTATTGCCAACACCTGTTAGGTGTCACAGGTAAGTTACAGGTGCTGTTAATTACACAAATTAGAGAAGCATCAAATGATTTTTCGAACAGTGCCAATACTTTTGTCCACCCTCTTTTTTATGTTTGGTGTGAAATTATATCCAATTTGGATTTAGGACAATTCTTTTTGTGTTTTTTCATTTAAGACAAACTAAATGAAGATAATAATACCAAAGAATTTGTGTTTGCAATCATTTTCAGGAAGAAACTGCGTATTATCTGACAGAATTGCAGGGGTGTCAATACTTTTGGCCACAACTGTATTTAAATGATTTCTTGACTTGTAACCTGTGTGACAGTGATCAGGCATGGGTGTGGCTAGGGAAATTGAACTCAGATTCTCAAAGATGTGATAAACCACAGTTAATTTGTGTTTTAAGTGGAGGAGGTGGGGGCAGTCACTTTTTCACACAAGGCCCTGTAGGTTTGTATTTCTTTTTCCCTTAATAATAAAGACCTTCATTTAAAAACTGTATTTTGTGTTTACTTGTGTTATCTTTGTCTAATATTTACATTTGTTTGGCGATCTGAAACATTTAAGTGTGACAAACATCCAAAATGATAAGAAATCAACTGTACGTCTGTATACCATAAATACAAGCACACACATATACATACACCATACATATATACACATACACACATACATTTGCTGTAATAAAGTACATACACATATCCCTTACATACATACACACATATACCCTACATACTCACACACACATATACCATACAAACACTCACATATTCTGTACACACACATAGACACACATAAATACTGTATGGTGATGAGCGAGCGTGCTTGGATAAGGTGTTATCCGAACATGTTCGTGTGCTAATAGAGTATCTTTGGCGAGCTCTAATACTATGTTCAATTCGTCGTGGCTGAATGTCTCTTGGCTGTTAAACAGCTGCAACATATGCAGGGATTGCCTAACAAACAGGCAATTCCTGCATGTGTTGCGGCTTGTCAAACAGCCACGAGACATGCAGCCAGCTGCACCGACGGTATGTCCGCCCGAATCTAAAGCTCAAATTATATGGAAAAACTTAAGTAGACAGTGTTTTCCGGAAATACATTTTTTACAACAAAATCATAACCTAGTTGTTTGCCAGTTAGATAAAGCTGACTGTATTGTCTTTCTAGATGCGTCCATGTACTTAAAATTAGCTTTATCGATTCTTTACACAAAAATACGTATAAACGGTTACTTTCTGACACTACTATTAAAGACTCTCTTTTCAGTTTGTAAGAGGGTCCAGCAATAAGAGTAGTAAATACTAAAATTATGAGATATTTACAACCAGATCAGCCTACTGTTCCAAGCTTTCATGGATTACTGAAGATGCATAAAAATATTTTTCCTTCTCCTTTACGCCCCTTAATTGAAGGCATAGGATCTCTAATTATGTGTCTAAGGGAAAGGGTAGATGACCATCTTTAACCTCTATACAATCAAAGAATAAAAAATCTACAGCACCTCATAGCAATAAGGGGTCAACTTTACCCACAATAGAGGCGCATGTCAATTCCAGAGAGTCCTTCCCGGAAAATATCCAGACATCCAAAAAAAAGATCATGTAAGATCGAAACGTCACCACAGATGACAGAATAAAGAAACAGAATTTTTCACCAACTTTTGAGGTGCAGTCTTCATTTTTTATTTGGACATCTTTAACCTCTAGTCACTAGGATTCCAGGTTGTATAAGGAATAATAGTTCTAAAAATATTTGATGAATTTACTTGGAATGAGGATTTTTATTTTTTTAGATGCGATGTTAACTATTTGCATTCAAGTATTCCCCATCACTTTGCCCTTGAAGCAGTACAATACCACTTGAATCAATATAGCACTTATATCAAGGAATTTAAGCACCAATCCAGGGTTTTCTTTTCAATGTTTGAGTGGCGCTTTGTTAGGCTCACCTTCTTGTGGCTTCACCTTTTACTGACGTCTCTCTGGTCCCATGGCAAGAAGTCAGAAGTTACGCCACAAGAGCTTAAAACAACTCTATGACAGCCAGAAAGAGGCTCTTAAAGAAATGTATTGAAAAGTGAGCTCCAGTGCGCTCCATGACACACTGGAACTGCCGACAGGTCACTTTTCACCATGGACTGGAAATGGATAAAGGAGGCAGCAGTTGAGTATGAGACAGGAGAATTGTATTTTAAAGCACCACTCCAGTGGTGCAATAGAAAATAAACACTGGAGTGGTGCTATAAATATTTCATTCTCTCTGTATTCTGCTCAGACATGATTTCTTCACATTTGATGGGAAATACTTTTTACAAATAGAAGGTTATAAGGTGCTACAAAGGACTTTAAATTTTCCCCACCTCTTCCAATACTTTTAATGGTTTTGATAAAACAAATCTATTTTTGATTAGATTGTCTGGTACGGCCGCTATGTCGACGATCTTCTTTTTGTCTGCTCTGGCAACATAGCGACTTTTCTCATTTTCTCATATATTTGAAAGCAAATAATTACAATTTTACTTTCTGTTCTCCTAAGTCACAAGTTTCCTTTTTGGATATTTATTGGATATTTATCTTATTGGTGTTCCTGTATCTGTCAAGGTCCATATTTCACATTACAGGAACAGTGTCTCAGGTAAGACCATTTTACAAGCATCCAGTTGTCACTCTCATCATACAGCCAAGGCGATTTCACATGGTGAAATTTTGTGTGCTTGCATATCTGCTCCGATGGCAGCACTTTCCATCGGTAGAGTGCTGTTATCAGTGACAGACTATGGAGCAGGGGTTATAATAAACAAGATGTTAAATCGGCCTTAAATAAAGTTAATGCTCAAACTAGAAATACGACTCTCTAAAGTTATAATAAAAAAACTATCAAATCAATTTATCTTCACTCCACATTGCTTTTAGTACAGCTTTTAGTGCACAATTTAATCAAACTAAGTGCATCATATTGAAATATCTGCCAATACTCATTCAGGATAATATTTAGAAAAAAAAAGTAGTAGATTTTTGATAATTATATTGTCTCCTAGTTGTTTCCTGGAGCAAACAGCTGCTTCCACATGCCTTTCTCAAAAAGGATTTTTTTTTTTTTATTGTGCAGGTAACCGCTGCAATGTTTGTACTTTTGCAGCAAAGAAGAACTGCAAATTTTCATTGCTGCATGGTAAAATAATAATCTTTATAATAATCTTTATTTTTATATAGCGCTAACATATTCCGCAGCGCTTTACAGTTTTTGCACACATTATCATGGTAAAGATCGCTGTACACATGATTTCATTAACTTGGACTCGCACCATGTCATTTACTTTAGTAAATGTTGTGTCTGTCATATGCTGTATATTAGTTCTACCCAAGAAACTCAAGACACACTGCAGAACATCTATCAGTACCAAGAATCATTCCTATTCTGACAAAGTAAAACATTTTGTTAACATACATAATGGTGATACTGCTAATCTGATCTTCTATGGGATTGAAATGGTGAAAAGTCTGAAGAGGAGAGGTATCTGGGAGAGACATCTTACTATGAGAGAAGCTCTATGGATACAGACATTAGACACAAAGCATCTGAATGGAAAAACCTCATCTGACATTAGGAGCAGCACAAAAATGATGTGGCAGGAGTTTCACGGCATGGGTTTCCGTGGCTGTATGTAAGCTGCACATTTCCAAACACAGTGCCAAACATCAAATGGAGTGGTGTAGACCTCACCACCACTGGACTCTGGAGCAGTGGAAATGTATTCTGTAGAGTCACAAATCCCTCCTATCTGACAGTGTGATGGCCGAGTCTGGGTTTGGTGAATACCACGACAATGCTACCTGCCTGACTGCATGCGGCCAACTGTAAGGTTTAATAGAGGGTGGATAATGCTTTAGGGTTGGTTTTCAGGGGTCAGCCTAAGCCCTTCAGTTTCAGTGAAGGGAAATGTTAATGACCCAGTATATCAAAATATGTGGAGGTCTAGTTGGGGCAGAAGTGCACAATAGGCAAATAACCCAAGAGAAATAAGAGAGGATGAGAGAAATGGTGGTGATCACTGGGTGGGGTTGTGTACGGACACAGAGCCTTAGAATCCGTGGCTGCGGCCCTGTGGCTGGAGGAATAATTCTTCCAGACAGCAATTCACTTTAGTAGAGATAACACGGTACTTGAGCTGAGCATGTAGGAATGAAGAATCATCGATGATAAAAAAGAAAGGTTTTTATTACACCAGCACATTTCGGCGCCGGATTGGCACCTTTTTCAAGGTAAAAAAACAAATTGAATGAGGAATAAGCCTTTAGCTTAATTTCTTTCAATCCTTTGAAATCTCTTTAAATTTTAGTTGAATTGGATTTGCAGTTCTTGTCATTAGTGCTACTGTAGGAGAGATTCAGCTCAGTTCACATCACATGTAGAGCCCGTGTGGAATGTATATGTTGGAAAGATCTCCAATGTTATGTGTAGTGTGTCCCATAATAGTGGTAAGCAGTGGAATACAGCAGCCATAGGCTCACATCATAAAAAGTATATTATGTGCCATTCTTTTAGTGACTGCATAGCTTTGTATGGAAAAAGTATAACGTATTACTCTAATCAATAACGTAACAGAAAAAAATGAAACAAATGTATTCTGACCTGACACTGACCATAAGGAGACAGTTTTGGCCTCCATTGGATAAAAGATGGCGTAGAGATGTATGCTTATACATATGCCTATATAGATGTATGCCTATACCAGGAAAGATCTTTGAACAAATTATTAAACAACATGTATGTCAGTACCTGGATAAGAATGAAGTGATTAAACAGAGTCAGCATGGGTTTGTAACTAATAAGTCATGTCAGACTAACTTAATTTCCTTCTATGACGGAATCACTGATTGAGTGGATCAAGGAAATGCTGTAGATATAGTATATCTTGACTTCAGCAAAGCATTTGACAAAGTATCTCATACAATCCTTATTGAAAAAATGACTAAGTATGGAATGGACAAAGCAACTGTTAGGTGGATTCATAACTGGCTTAGTGATCGGACCCAAAGAGTGGTCGTAAATGGTTGCACATCCAGTTGGAAGAATGTCTCAAGTGGGGTACCACAGGGCTCTGTCCTGGGCCCTGTATTGTTCAACATCTTTATCAATGATTTAGATGAAGGAATTGAGGGTAAACTGATTAAATTTGCTGATGACACAAAGCTAGGAGGGATAGCTAATACTAGAGAAGAGAAAGAGAGGATTCAAAAAGATATAAATAAACTGGAGAAGTGGGCAGTAACTAACAGAATGGTTTTTAACAGGGAAAAATGCAAAGTACTACATCTGGGCAATAAAAATGAAAAAAGCATATACAGAATGGGAGGAATAGGGCTAAGCAACAGCACATGTGAAAAAGACTTGGGTATACTAATAGATCACAGACTGAATATGAGTCAACAGTGTGATGCAGCAGCAAAAAAGGCAAATGCAATTCTAGGATGTATTAACAGAAGCATACAGTCTAGATCACGTGAAGTCATTATTTCCCTCTACTCCTCTTTGGTCAGACCTCATCTGGAATATTGTGTCCAGTTTTGGGCACCACATTTTAAAAAAGACATTAACAAACTGGAGCAAGTTCAGAAAAGAGCGACCAGAATGGTGATCGGTCTGCAAACCCTGTCTTATGAGGAAAGGTTGCAGGATTTGGGAATGTTTAGTTTGCAAAAGACTGAGAGGAGACTTAATAGCTGTCTACAAATATCTAAAGGGCTGTCACATTGTAGAAGGATCAACTTTATTCTCATTTGCACAAGGAAAGACTAGAAGCAATGGGATGAAACTGAATGGGAGGAGACACAGATTAGATATTAGAAAAAACTTTTTGACAGTTAGAGTGATCAATGAGTGGATCAAGCTGCCACGAGAAGTGGTGAGTTCTCCTTCAATGGAAGTCTTCAAACAGAGGCTGGACAGACATCTGACTGGGATGATTTACCGAATCCTGCTTTGAGCAGGGGGTTGGACCAGATGGCCCAGGAGGTCCCTTCCAACTCTACGATTCTATTATTCTATGATTATGTAAGGGGGTGAGATATTATGTCCTTCTTGCTTCCCTTCCTCTAACTGCCATTGATTTGTTAATGTTTACATGTTGCTAATATTGATAATGTACACTACCGTTCAAAAGTTTGGGGTCACCGAGACAATTTTGTGTTTTCCACGAAAACTCATACTTTTATTAATCAAATGAGTTGCCAAATGAATTTAAAATCTAGTCCAGACATTGACAAGGTTCGAAAAAAAAGATTTTTATTTGAAATGATTTTCTCCTTCAAACTTTGCTTTCGTCAAATAATGCTCCCTTTGCAGTAATTACAGCATTGCAGACCTTTGGCATTCTAGCAGTTAATTTGCTGAGGTAATCTGAAGAAATTTCACCCCATGCTTCCAGAGGCCCCTCCCACAACTTGGTTTGGCTTGAGGGGGACTTTTTGCGTATCATACGGTCAAGCTGCTCCCACAACAGCTCAATGGGGTTGAGATCTGGTGACTGCGCTGGCCTCTCCATTACAGATAGAATACCAGCTGCCTGCTTCTTCCCTAAATAGTTCTTGCATAATTTGGAGGTTGCTTTGGGTTATTGTCCTGTTGTAGGATGAAATTGGCTCCAATCAAGCACTGTCCACAGGGTATGGCATGGCGTTGCAAAATGGAGTGATAGGCTTCCTTATTCAAAATCCCTTTTACCTTGTACAAATCTCCCACTTTACCAGCACCAAAGCAACCCCAGACCATCACATTACCTCCACCATGCTTGACAGATGGCGTCATTGCACTCTTCCAGCATCTTTTCAGTTGCTCTGCATCTCACAAATGTTCTCCTGTGTGATCCAAACACCTCAAACTTGGATTTGTCTGTTGATAACACTTTTTTCCAATCTTCCTCTGTCCAATGTCTGTGTTCTTTTTCCCATAGTAACCTTTTCCTTTTATTAACCAGTTTCAGATATGGCTTTTTCTTTGCCATTCTGCTCTGAAGGCAAGCATCCCGGAGTCGCCTCTTCACTGTAGACGTTGACACTGGCATTTTGCGTGTACTATTTAATGAAGCTGCCAGTTGAGGACCTGTGAGGCACCAATTTCTCAAACTACAGACTCTAATGTACCTGTCTTGTTGCTCAGTTGTGCAGCGGGGCCTCCCACTTCTCTTTCTACTCTGGTTAGAGCCTGTTTGTGCTCTCCTCTGAAGGGAGTAGTACACACGGTTGTAGGAAATCTTGAGTTTCTTGGCAATTTCTCGCATGGAATAGTCTTCATTTCTAAGAACAAGAATAGACTGTCAAGTTTCACATTAAAGTTCTTTTTTTCTGGCCATTTTGAGAGTTTAATAGAACCAACAAATGTAATGCTCCAGATTCTCAACTAGCTCAAAGAAAGGTCAGGTTTATAGCTTCTCTAATCAGCCAAACTGTTTTCTGCTGTGCTAACATACTTGCACAAGGGTTTTCAAGGGTATTCTAATCATACATTAGCCTTCTTACACAGTTAGCAAACACAAAGTACCATAAGAACACTGGAGTGATGGTTGTTGGAAATGGGCCTATATACACCTATGAAGATATTGCATTACAAACCATACGTTTGCAGCTAGAATAGTCATTTACCAAATTAACAATGTATAGAGCGTATTTCTGAATAATTTAATGTTAGCTTCATTGGAAAAAACTGTGCTTTTCTTTCAAAAATAAGGAAATTTCTAAGTGACCCTAAACTTTTGAACCGTGGTGTATATGTTGAATGCTTGCGGTACTGCTACATATGAAGATGTATTATCGTATTATCGCTCACTTTACTGGTACTGCCACATTTCTATATGTGTTATCATGCTCTTGAGACTGCTTTTCTTAATGTTATACTGTATATATTGTAAAGTAATGTACATTGATATTTATGTACAGATGGGTAAGTCAGTGCATCCTTTTTGGGGGAAACTAGAGGAGGGCACTTTAGTAGATAGTTCTTATACATAGGGTAAGTGTAGTTCTGTTGTGGGCCACTAGATGGGGGCATACTAGTGGGCCTTATAGGTATAGCTGATAGGATGTTTATAGAGGGTTAATTGTAGGAGGGGCTGCCGGGTAGAAAGAGAGAAGTTTTTAGGAAGTTAAGTCAGATGGGGCCAGGGTGCCCTAGTGTCCACATGGGCTATAGGCCCGGACAGCTTGGCAGCCACGCAAGGTTAAAGTGCTGAAGCCCACGTTACCCACAGCCACTGTGTGTCATAGCAGTGGGCCAGAACAGGAAAGGAAAGATGTGAAGATTTATCACCTGGGCAGATGCTTTTAGGGCAGGAGTCGGTTGGACTGAGGAGAAGAAGGAAGTTGGAGCTTCGACGAGATCGGTACAGATGGGCCGGATGCTTTACCAGAGGCAACCAAACCTGGTGACTGATGATTCGGGGTGTGGGGTGAAAGAGGCAGAAGGAACTGTCATCATGGCGAGGTCAGGCCAGGAATGAACTGGCGAGCAGTCTAGGACAGTCCAGTCCAGGCGTGTACTGCACAGAAGCGAAAGCCAGAAAGGGAAAGATGAGGAAACAAGTAAATGTCATGATGTACCAACTGTGGATGTAATGTAATAATCTTTATTTTTTTAATCTATATGAAAAAATAAAGATTAAAAAAATAAAGATTATTAGTTTTCTGTAGGGGAAGGACTTTACATAGATGTTTCAGTAACTTGGTAACAACTACAGTCCTGTCCCTCCCTTACACTTATAGGAAGGTAGATACTCTGGGTGTTTGCACCAACCAAAGGCCTATCTATGGTTGTTCCGTTGGATGGTACAGTAACAGATGTCATGTAGCGCCCCTGAGGGTTTAGTTGCCACAGAGGTACTGCACCTCCTCCTGAGGTGTGGTACCCCACCATACAGGTAAGTTGGAGGCTCCTGACCACACTCCAACACCTGCACCCATCATCACAAAGTAGTGTAGCAAAGTCACATTGCGGCTCCCTGCTTGGAGTGTAGCAGAGCACCTTTGGTGGCTCCCTGCTTGGAACACGAAACGTGCTGGGAGGTGGGTGGAGTTAGAATACATAAAAGAGTGGGAAGGTTTAGGAGTTCAGTTGAGAGTTGAGTTCAGTTCGGAGGAGAGGAGATCCCCGAGAGAGGGATGGAGGAAGGAAGTGCCGCAGCAGATCACAGTGACCTGGGACGGGAAAGGAAAGAAATAGAGACAGACATTGAAGAGAACCCTGATCTTCCATAAGAAGGAGAAGACTAGTACGTAACGTAGGAGTAAAAGGGAACAGAGGACGTGGGTTAGAAGAGAACCCTGCCTAGAAGTTCTAAGCGCAAGGCCGAGGCCGGTCCCTGAGGTTGCATGGATACTAAGGGTCCTACAGCAGACACCGGTGGAATAGTGGGCTGTAAATGCACTACTCCCATCTAAGACTTGAGGGCACAACAGCAATCTTGATAGTGAGCCGGAACTTAGGAGTAAGAAGTCCCCGAAGCAGGCTACAGCTGTCTGCCGTACAAGTATAGTTCTTGGGAACATCTGACAGGAGGAACTCCAGTGTAACTCAGTACTGGGAGTACTTCACTCAAAGGCGCTATAGAGGAGACGTTCAGAAAGGCACATGTTGGCGGAGTGTTGGAAGGGAGCATTCCATCTTGCTTGGAGGTTGACTGAGCCCCTGACCCGGAGGACACAGTACGGAGGCAGGCACCTGTTGGTACTACAGACTGTAAGTAAAGCTTTGGAACTACAAGCCCTTGTGTCCTCCATTTATTCCGGCGCCAACATCCTCAACACTGCTACATTTCTGCACCATCCACGTCTCCCCGCTATCATCCCCTTTACACTGCCCTGGGACTACAGCTCCACCTGTAGGGAGCTTCAACATCTTTGCTGCACCACACCACTAGTCCCAGAGGATCTGCATGCAGCGTCGGCTTAACATCTCAATTGCCAAACACCACAGGTGGCGTCACGAACTATTCATCTAAATCTATTGTATTTCCACCATTCAATCTCCCCTATTAATTGGGCGCCCAGGGCCACGGACCGGGTCACTGCTGCCGTGACACATCCCGCTGATACCCACCCGGTACCGAGTACCCCACAGCCCTGGGAGGGCGACCCAGTCACTCATTTGGAAATGAGAAAGGCTGAATTTATATTTCCTATGCACAGCAGTGTACAATCCCTCTGTAATCGTTCACATTCCAGGCCATTTTTTAATATAGAAATTAATACTGTCTCACCAACCTACGGCACTTTTGAGACATAGACATTTTATTCTGTCTATTATACAACATGACCCACAGACCAGTATACCTTGTGCTACCTCCAGGAGAACATTTCTATTGTCTAGTATGCCAATGTATAATTCTGTTTTTTTTCTACTCTACCAGACATTTTAATATAATATTGACTCAGTTCTCAAATTTATTGCTGCTGAAAGCAGTTTTATTGTAAATGACCATGTGGTAAAATGATATTTGGCTGCAAAACCATCCGGCCATTACCAATCATAAAGCAGAAAGCAGCTTTATGTGCAACTTCATAACAACACACTTACAGGAGTCCTCATCAGATGTACATTTTGGTATTTCACAGAGAGAACACGTACCCAACACAGTCTATAGGGGGCTGTTTATGTCTGGATTTTTTTTCAGACCAAAACCTGATTCATCAAAGCAAAGTGTTTTTGATAGATTTTTGAAGTAAAACACTTAAATAAGTTGCAAAACTTTTGTGCAATTGAAGGTTTTTACCGCAGTCCTAGCCAAATCTGCCAAAGTGGAAGGAACATGGAGGGGAGGGGGTGTGGTGATGCCCACCTCACAAAGTCTTTAAAAGTTACACCACATAAGTTGCTATCTTAGACCAGAAATGTATTCCAGTCCAATTGGGGAAATATTACTGGAAAAGCACAATGAAGCGCTCATCACTGATAAGATGTACCAAATAATTCAATAAGTGGCGTGTGCTTCTTATTGAATTCAGTGCACCTTACTCCTTTACACCCTGATTAAGATGGACGTACGAAGCACTAGTCTTAAAGGGGTGTTCTCAAATAGCTTTAATTAGTTAGACAGCATGTAAATAAGCAACCTTACAATTGACTTGCTTTGTCTATTGGCTGTGATTCTCCTGCAGTGAGAGCTTTTATCTTTTATAGTGTACAGCTCATTTCCATGGAGCCCTGACCTCTGCCCTGTTTTCTCTATGTGTTGATATAGTAAAAATGGAGTAGAGCCCAGAACAAACCACTAATGGCTGAATGTGTTATAGCAGAACTTATGCTGAGCTTCACAGTTTCACTAGGGACACGTTCTCATGTTCAGTATTACGTCAGTAATTGACACCAATATTTGAAAGCCGAAATAAGGAGTTGGTGACAAAAACAGAAGTGGTGACGTGACTGTTATACTTTTCCTCTGATTGTTCCACTCCTGGTTTTGGCTTACTAATACTGATGGAAAATTCTGACCAAATACTGAACATATGAACATGGCTTAGTACTACAGCTCTACTATTCTCCAGAACTGTCACTCAAGGAGGAGAGGCCGTCCTGCCAGAGACCAGGAAGTAAGGAAACTTTCAGGGTATGTGCACACGTATGCAGAAAATTCCTGACTGAAAACCGGACTCCTTCCTCGTGTTTTTTGCACAAAAAACGCGCATTTTTTTATGCGTTTTTCCAGAGCATCCCCAGTCTCAGGCTGCATTCACACATCGCGTTTTTTTCACATTTTCTTGGTTTTTAATGTGCGATTTTGCCGCGAAAATGCAAAAAAACAGCATCCCATGCAATCCTATTGGATTCCGCAATGCTGTGTTAATGCTGCGGATTTTCCAGCGGTGGAATTGCATCACGGAAAAATCCGCAGCATGCTCATTATTTTGCTGAATCGCGGCAATTCCGCCCACATAGGAATGCATTGTTCTACTTTCTTTTCACATGTGGCTGTGCCCACCATGCGAAAAATAAGCAGAACATTTGCGGATGGTACCCACGGTCTGGAGGAGACGAGACTGTCCTCCGGGCTCTGGGTACCATATCCCTGTAAAAAATAGAATTAAAATAAAAAAAATCGGGTTATATTCACCTTCCGATGTCCCGCGCAGCGTCCCCAGGCTTCAGTGAAACACGCAGCAGGTCCCGTTCCCAGTAATGCATTGCGGCAATGACCTTTGCTGACGTCACTGTCTCGCGATACTGTAGCGGTCTTGCGAGACCGCGACATCATCAAAGGTCAGTGCCGCAATGCATCATTGGGAAGGGACCTGCCGGAGCTTCGCGGAGGCATGGGGACGCTGCAAGGGACATTGGAAGGTGAACATAACACAATTTTTTATTTTTTTTAACATTAGATCTTTTTACTACTGATGCTGCATAGGCAGCCTCAATAGTAAAAAGTTGGTCACACTCGTCAAACACTGAGCGAACCAAAGCTCTCTTTCGGGCCCAAAAGATGAATGAGTGGCCAACAATCAATATGATAATAGGACCTATAAAAGAATAAAACAGTTAAACCAACAGAGCAGGACGTATGTACAATTTAGCTCTATTAGAATCCCAACGCACCAGAAGCTGAATTTGCATATCCCCTAAACCTGCTCTAGCTGCCTCAGTGGCAGCCCCATTTCGAAATGAATGTGATGAAAAATTCAAATGCCCTAAGTTCAGACGACCCAGGCATTTTTTAAGTACTGCAGAAAATTGAAAACAAGTAACAGGTTCCCCATTTTGATGAACAAACAAGGGGCCTGCCACGTGCGGCTATATGGAACACCACTGATGAAGATTAGCTACCGGGCACACGGGAGAGCCTGGAATTTCCCGAAGCTTTATACTTACACCATATCCAAGTTGATCCATCTTAGAACGGCGAACCAGCAAAGTCACTGCAGAAGACAAAAATGAGAGATCTTCCGCTTGCAAGCCGGAGGCCCTATTACGACTATAACAGATCAATTCCTCAATATGAAAAGCCCCAAAGAATGCAGTGACAAAACAAAAACGAAACAGACAAACTTCAAATGGGGTAAAACAAACATCCTATAATGAAAACCAAAGCTTAAGCAATAAGTCCAAAGAAATCGGCCGGCGTGCATCCACCATAAAATGCAGCTTTTTCACACTTTTTAGGAACTGCCTAACAGGAAAAAGGCTCATCAATGAAGTTCCTCTGTAAAGCTGAAGAAAAAAGGAAACTCCAACGAGCAGTTTAGACAAACTCGAATGGCGTAAGCCTCGAATGGCGTAAGCCTCGATTGGCTAACATATCACAAAAAGATAGCACACAATTAATTCTATTATTGAGGACATTAAAATCCCTAGAAACACAAAAAGTACACCACTCCTGCCAAGCAGCTGCATAAGCAGCTCAAGTTGAAGGAGCTAACGGATTCCTGACATAACTTAGGGCTAATCTAAAATCAGAGACGACACCTCGGAAGGCACCACCATCCCGTTGCGGTTCACCGTAGGGTAAGCCTCCTGAAAACGATTCCATTGCTGGTGAGAGGAAACCCGCAGGATCAGGGGTGGACCTACTGCCCGTGCAGCCGGTTCATTGCACGGGGGCCCCAGGGGAGAGGGGGCCCCTCCAGCCTCCAGCACCGCATGGCTAATTATGCCATGTGGAGCGAGCGCTGCAGAGCCAGCAAGGAGGAGAGGAGAGCAGCCCCCCTGCAGGAGGCAACGGGAGGGGTCTGACTCCTCCTGAGGCTGCGTGCTAGCGCAGCCCAGTGCAGAGGAGCCAGCCCTGAGGGCTGAGGTGAGAGATCATCAGAGATCAGCCAGCGTCAGTGCCATGGGGCCGAGGAGAGGAGGGAAGACTGTGGTGAGAGTGGACTGAGATAATCAGTGACCAGCCAGCAGCATCAGTGCCATGGGGGAGGATAGGAGGGAAGACAGACTGTCAGACTGTCACTCACACTGCCGGCCCTGACTGTGGCGCCGGCCAGATGGTGGCTGCAGTTCAGTCGCAGGTCAGTGTGACTGAGGGGGGGCTATATACCATGTTGGGCTGTATTATACCATGCTGGGGGGGCTATATACCATGCTGGGCTGTATCATACCATGCTGGGGGGCTATATACCATGCTGGGGGGGCTATATACCATGCTGGGCTGTGTCATACCATGCTGGGGGGGGCTATATACCATGCTGAGCTGTATCATACCATGCTGGGTGGGCTATATACCATGATGGGCTGTATTATACCAATCTGGGGGGCTATATACCATGCTGGGGGGCTATATACCATGCTGGGCTGTATTATACCATGCTGGGGGGGCTATATACCATGCTGGGCTGTATCATACCATGCTGGGCTGTATCATACCATGCAGGGGGGCTATATACCATGCTGGGGGGGATAAACACCATGCTGGGCTGTATTATACCATGCTGGGGGGGCTATATACCATGCTGGGCTGTATACCATGCTGGGCTGTATCATAACATGCTGGGCTGTATCACACCATGCTGGGGGGGCTATATACCATGCTGGGCTGTATCATACCATGCTGGGGGGCTATATACCATGCTGGGCTGTATTATACCATGCTGGGGGGCTATATACCATGCTGGGCTGTATTATACCATGCTGGGGGGGCTATATACCATGCTGGGCTGTATTATACCATGTTGGGGGGGCTATATACCATGCTGGGCTGTATTATACCATGCTGGGAGGGGGTATATACCATGCTGGGCTGTATCATACCATGCTGGGGGGGGCTATATACCATGCTGGGCTGTATTATACTATGCTGGGGGGCTATATACCATGCTGTGCTGTATTATACCATGCTGGGGGCTATATACCATGCTGGGCTGTATTATACCATGCTGAGGGGGGCTAAATACCATGCTGGGTTGTATTATACCATGCTGGGTGTTGCACCCGCCAGCGCTCACCTGGGGTCCTCCTCCTGCTGGCGCTCCCCCTCTCCGCTCTCACACCATCCCCTGCCTGGCTTTGCAGGGGCTCGGCGCGTCGGAGGTCCGCGCATGCGCGCTCGCCCTTCCTCGGCCTCTGTGTATCCTGGGGACACGTGACCCGGTGGCTCCGCCCCATCATGGCGGCGCCCACCGGGTATTTCAGCTGGGCGTAAGGACAGGTAAGACGCCTGTGTGTCTTAGCCCATGGCGCCTGCTATCCTTGCGCAGCGTCACCCTTGGCCATCAGGTCCCCGCGCACCCTCTGTACAGCGCTCTGCTCTCTGCCTTGGTCCCCGTCTGTAGCCTGCTCCCGTGTCTCCCTGTCACTGCCTACCTTCCTCCCTGGTTCCTCTGTTTTCCTCCTCCTGTGTTCCCTGTTCCGGTCCCTCTCCTGTACCTATTGTTGCCTGCCTCCTGTACTTTACGCTCCTTCCCCTATCTCGTTCTTTGTCTCATTCCCTAGGTCCAGTCCCGGTTCCGTCCTGACCCTTCTGGCTTCCACTGCCTGCTTCCTGCTACCTTGGATCTACTCTACCCCTCGTATACCTTCCCACACTCTGATCTGCTCTCCTGTATTTACCCCGGGTCGTCCCTTTGGTTCCGGCTGTCGTGGTTCCATCTCCCTTGGGCCTGCCCCTAACGCTCCCTGTAAAGGGGGTGATCATCACCTGGTCCGCTCGCCCTCGGGGGCTCTGGAGCCACGACCCAGAGGGTCCACTCTCGGGTTTCTACCTAGAACCCTAACAGAACACACAGGCCATGGACCCCGCCGGAGCCGCTGCGGTTCAAAAGGAGCTGCTCTTTTTGCGGGAGAACCAAACCCGTATCATGGATTTCATGAAGTCCATGGATTCCCGTCTCTCTGCGCTCAAGGCCTCCGACCCGGGGAACGCTTCCCAATTGGCTGAACTGCAACAAGAGCTGGCACAGCAGAGAGATTCCCAGGCCGATATTCTTAGTTATATGGCCTCTATAGACGACTGCTTACACTCCCTGCAGGCGGCCGCCGCGTCCCCTGGCTCAGCTTTGGCACCTCACCCACCGCCCCGCCTAGCTAGGGCACCTCGTTACAACGGGGACCCCAAGCTGTGTCGGGGTTTCCTGAACCAGTGCCGTCTCCACTTCGAACTCCTGCCCCAGCAATATCCCACTGAGCGGGCCAAGGTGGCTTTTATTGTCTCCCACCTCGAGGGAGACGCCTTGGCATGGGTTAATCCTCTCTGGGAGCAGGATGACCCTGTGGTCTCCCAGTTAAGTACCTTTTTTGAGACAATTCCTCGAGTATTCGACAAACCGGGCCATCTGGCCTCTACCACGGAATCCTTATTCAACCTCCACCAAGGGTCCCAAACCGTGGGTCAATATGCCATCCGGTTTCGGACCCTATCCTCGGATTTGGGGTGGAACAATGAGGCATTGGTAGGGGCCTTCTGGCGAGGGCTTGCGGGTCGTATTAAGGATGAGTTGGCTGGACGTGATACACCCACCGCCTTAGAGGAACTGATTTCACTGGCCACACGTATTGATCTAAGATTCCAGGAACGTGCTCATGAGAGGAGGCTCCCACATTCTTCCCCAGCCATCCGTGGACCACCCTGCCCTCGGCCCGGGATATCCGCTTCAGCTTCTATGCCTGAACCCATGCAGGTAGACCGGCTTAAACTATCGGGACAACGCCGGGAGGGGAGGCGCACCAATGGTCTCTGTTTCTATTGTGGCAGCGACTCTCATCTGGTCCGTGCCTGCCCGGAACGTCCTGGAAACTCCTCCGCCTAGGTCAGGTAAGAGAGGCCTCCCTAGGTGTATGTGATACCTCTCTACCCCTCACTCTGTCCGTTTTGTTGCACGTTGGTGGTAAACGTTTTTCTTTGGCGGCCTATGTAGATTCCAGCGCAGCAGGAAATTTTATTCGGCTTAAGGAGGTTCTTAAATTCTCGGTTCCGGTTAAGACCTTAGAAACTCCACGGATCTTCACTTCCATGGACGGTAAACCTCTTCAAGAGGCAGTTACCCTGGTCACCCATGAGGTAGAACTCCAGGTAGGGGCCTTGCACAAAGAGAAGATCGCCTTTTATGTCCTAGCGGGCATCTTGCACCCTATTCTTCTTTGTCTTCCCTGGTTACGGGCCCACGAGCCTACCTTATACTGGCATAAGTGCCATATCCTGCGCTGGGGAGAGTCCTGTGGGGCGGGGTGTCTGCTGCCGGTGCGTCCCGTGGGTGGTTCCCGTTCCCTTCCCCTGGTTTCCGGGTTGCCCAGCTCTTTTTCGGACGTCTTTAGCAAGAAGGAGGCCGAGAACCTCCTGCCGCACTGACCCTATGATTGCCCCATCGATCTCGTCCCTGGAGCCATCCGCTCTCGCCGGCAGAGACGCAAGCCATGTCTGAGTACGTTCAGGAGAACTTGGCTAGGGGTCTCATACAGAAGTCTTCCTCTCCTGCGGGCGCAGACTTCTTCTTTGTCAAGAAGAAGGAAGGGTCGCTCCGCCTGTGCATCGACTACAGAGGATTAAACAGCATCACGATAAAGAACAAGTACCCGTTACCCCTCATCCCCGAACTCTTTGATCGCCTTAGAGGAGCCCACATATTTACCAAAGTTGATCTCCGAGGAGCCTATAACTTGGTCCGAATTCGCGCTGGGGATGAGTGGAAGACCGCGTTCAATACTCGTGACGGCCACTACGAGTACCTTGTTATGCCTTTTGGCCTCTGCAATGCACCTGCAGTATTCCAGGAACTCGTCAACGATATTTTTCGAGACCTCCTCTATTCCTGTGTCGTGGTTTATCTTGACGACATCCTTGTCTTCTCCCCGGATCTCCCTACCCATCGGCGGGACGTACGGCAAGTGTTGCTACGTCTTAGGGAGAACCACCTGTTTGCCAAGTTGGAGAAATGCGTCTTCGAGCAACCGTCCCTGCCGTTTCTAGGATACATCATTTCGAGGTCTGGTCTGAAGATGGATCCTGAGAAAGTGTCCGCTGTCCTGAACTGGCCTCGTCCCCTTGGACTCAAAGCCATCCAACGCTTCCTCGGCTTTGCTAATTATTGTAGGCAATTTATTCCTCACTTCTCCATCTTAACCAAGCCTATCTCTGCCCTCGTACGCAAAGGGGCAAAACCCCACCTCTGGCCTCCTGAGGCAGAGGACGCCTTCCAAGCTTTGAAGAAGGAATTCTCTACAGTGCCTGTTCTCCACCGTCCGGATGCCGATAGACCCTTTATTCTTGAGGTCGACGCATCATCTGTTGGAGCTGGAGCAGTTCTCCTGCAAAAAACCTCCACTGGTCGGACTGTCACATGTGGATTTTTCTCTAAAGCCTTTTCCCCGCCCGAGCGCAATTATTCCATTGGGGACAAGGAAATACTTGCGATAAAACTGGCTTTAGAGGAATGGCGTTACCTTCTCGAAGGAGCTGTCCATCCCTTCACCATATTTACCGACCACAAGAATCTGGCCTACGTCCAGTCTGCTCAAAGGCTCAACCCTCGGCAAGCCAGATGGTCCTTATTCTTTGGACGCTTTGATTTCGAGCTCCACTTTCGGCCGGGTAAAAAAAATACCAAAGCAGATGCGCTATCGAGGTCATTCCTCCCTACGGATGAAGAGGAGGGTCCTGCTCACATCATCGATCCAGCGAAAATCGTCACTTTAGCTCCTCTAAGTTTGGTTAATCCACCACCCGGCAAGACCTTGGTATTGGACCATGACAAAGTAAGGATTCTGCGTTGGGGACACTCCTCTAAAGTCGCCGGGCATGCTGGAGCCAAAAGGACTCTGTCCCTCATCTCCCGCCATTATTGGTAGCCATCGCTCAGCCAGGACGTCTTGAAGTTCACCGCTTCGTGTCCCTCCTGCGCCCAAAATAAAGTCCCAAGACAGTTATCCTCTGGTCTCTTACATCCGTTGCCTATACCTTCGGTCCCTTGGAGCCATATCGCCATGGATTTTATCACGGATCTACCTCCATCCTCCGGCTGCACTGTCATTTTGGTGGTGGTGGATCGTTTTTCCAAGATGGCCCATTTTATCCTTCTGCCTGGCCTGCCTTCGGCACCCGAGTTGGCGAAGATCTTCTTGCAACATATTTTCTGACTTCATGGTTTTCCCCAGCACATCGTGTCTGACCGTGGTGTTCAATTCACCTCTCGATTCTGGAGAGCCCTCTGCAGCTCAATGGAGGTAGCCCTGGATTTCTCCTCTGCCTACCACCCAAGTAGAACGAATCAACCAGGTGTTAACCTCTTATCTTCGGCATTTTTCTAATGCACACCAGAGCAACTGGGTCTCGCTGCTTCCTTGGGCTGAATTCGCCCACAACAATCACCCCAACGAATCCTCTTCCAAGTCCCCCTTTTTTGTGGTTTTCGGACAGCACCCGGGCATTCCCCTTCCCGTTTCCCCCCGCCTCGGGCGTGCCGGCGGCAGACTCCTTGTCCTCAGAATTCTCTAAAATTTGGGAGGAGATAAAAGGGGCCCTTGAGAGAGTTAGCGATCGGATGAAGAGGTACGCCGACAAGAAACGCCTTGACGTTCCTCCTTATCAGGCGGGCGATAAGGTCTGGCTATCCTCGCGTTTCGTCCGCTGTTGTGAGTTCATTTTCCCCTTCATTACTGAGGCCCGAGGAACTCCCTCTTCTGGTAAAGAAAGGTAGTGAGCCTGATTATCAGACACCTGAGGCTGATGATGATGACTGGCTGAGTGGAGTTACGGACAGGATATAAGGCTGCTGACGCCCTTCTGCCCTGCGGGTGATTTCTCTGTGGGATCCTTGGAGACCAGTCTGAATTCCTGCTTCTCTAAAGCTAAGTTTGCTGCTCGGCCTTTTGCTTTTGTGCTTTGACTTTGTTTTGCTTTGTTTTTCTGGATTTCTGCCATTCCCTGCTGGGGTGTGCTGAATTCATTTAGCTCTGTCTTCTGAAAATACCTGAGTGCTGATTTAGTTTTTGAAGCCTAGCTGCTTCAGGGCCTTTTTCATATCAGCTTGTTGGCTTATGTCTTTGATAGGGTTTTGGCAGATTGCAGACAGCAGCCTTCCTGTCCTTTCCTATCTAGATAGTTGCGGGCCCCGTCTTTGCTCAGTCTATCTTTCTGTCTGTGCTAGTATTTTCATCTTGCTTCACCGTCATTATATGTTGGGGGCTGCCTATTGCTTTGGGGTCTGCTCTGGGGAAGTTTAGATTTCCCCTTTCTTTCTTTAGGCCTATTTAATTCTCTGGCTGTGATCGAGGGGTCTAGGGCTTCGTAGGAACCCCCCACGGCTACTGCTAGTTGTGTTGATAGGTTCAGGGGTCTGCAATCTGATAGTTGCCAACTTCTCTGGTTTTCTGGACTTAGCTTGTATTTCTGCTTTTGCCTCCTACGGTGACTCATTCATAACAGAATCACCCGTTATACCGCAGATTCTAGGGTACTCAATAGCAGGAAAGAATTGTAAAAAAAAAAAAAAAAATGTGTATATTTTTTCCTCTATATCTCTGAGGCCGTAGGGGGAATTTTTTTTTCTCTCAATGGAGATAAAGCAATTGTCTGATCGTGTGGAGCAGCTCGCTGCGGAAGTGCGGGAAATTTCCGCCTACTCTGCTCATTCACATGCTGCTGAACCAAAGATTCCTACACCTTGAACCAAAGATTCCTACACCTGATGTATTTTTTGGGGATCGGTCTAAATTTTTGAATTTCAAAAATAATTGTAAATTATTTTTTGCCTTTTAGCCTAACTCGTCAGGGAGCTCCGCGCAGCAGGTTAAAATTGTCATCTCTTTGCTGCGTGGCGATCCCCAGGATTGGGCGTTTTCTTTGAAACCAGATGATCCTATTCTGACTAATGTGAACGCATTCTTTCAAGCTTTGGGGTTGTTGTATGATGAACCTAATGCCATTGATCAGGCTGAAAAGACCCTGCTGGCATAGAGCCAGGGTCGTGATTCTGCTGAATTGTACTGTCAAAAATTCCGAAAGTGGGCAGTACTTACTACCTGGAATGATAATGCCTTGGCTGCTCTCTTTCGGAAGGGGTTGTCAGAAGCCGTAAAAGATACTATGGTGGGATTTCCTGTTCCCTCTGGTCTTGACGATTCTATGTCACTAGCCATTCAGGTTGATCGGCGTTTGCGCGAACGCAAAGCTGCACGAAAGGTGTTTCCGCCTGTTGAACAAATGTCTGAACCTATGCAATGTGATAGAGTTTTTTCCAGAGAGCAGCGTCAGGAGTTCAGAAGGCGTAATAAGTTGTGTTTTTTCTGTGGAGATGCCTCGCATATTATTTCTGTCTGTCCTAAACGAGAGAAACGCTTTGCACACACGTTTTCTGTTGGGGGTGTTCAACCTAAGTTTCTCCTGGCTATTACTCTGATCTGCTCCCTGTCCACATTTTCCGCCAAGGCTTTTGTGGATTCGGGAGCAGCCCTAAACCTAATGGACTTGGATTTTGCTAAACGTTGTGGATTTCCGATGACACCTCTGCAGACGCCTATCCCTTTGAGGGGGATTGATGCTACTCCTTTGGCTAAAAATAAACCCCAGTTTTGGACCCAGGTGGTAATGCGGGTCGCCCCAGACCATCAAGAAAATTGCAGATTTTTGGTGTTGCATAATCTGCATGATACTATTGTTCTGGGGTTTCCCTGGTTACAGATTCATAATCCAGTTTTGGATTGGAAATCTGTGTCTGTGGTGAGTTGGGGTTGTCGGTGTGCCTTTAGTGAGGCTCCGGTGTTTTCCACCTCTCCTCAGTCGCATGATGTTCCTGATTATTTGGTGGACTTTTATGATGTATTTAGTGAGAATGAGTCTGCGTCTCTGCCCCCTCATAGGAGTTATGCCTGTGCAATAGAACTGAGCCCGGGGTGTAAATTTCCCAAGGGTCGGCTCTTCAATTTATCTGTACCCGAGCACGAGGCTATGCGATCCTATATTAAGGAGGCGTTGGAGAAGGGTCATATTAGACCATCCTCGTCACCCTTAGGTGCCGGGTTTTTTTTTGTAGCCAAAAAGGATGGATCATTAAGACCTTGTATTGATTATCGTGCCCTCAACAAAATTACTGTTAAATATCAGTATCCGTTACCCCTGATTTCTGATCTATTCTCCAGAGTTAAAGGTGCTTGCTGGTTTACCAAGCTTGACCTCAGGGGGCGTATAATCTTATTCTCATTAAGCATGGGGATGAATGGAAGACGGCGTTTAATACTCCGGAGGGACATTTTGAGTACCTGGTGATGCCTTTTGGGCTCACTAATGCCCCTTCTGTCTTCCAGTGCTTCATGAACGACATTTTCCGAGATTTTGTCGATAAATTTTTGATTATCTATCTGGATGATATTTTAATCTTCTCCAAGGATTGGGATTCTCATGTGGAACATGTTCGGACTGTGTTCCGGATCTTGAGGGAGAATTCCCTGTATGTCAAAGGATCTAAATGCCTTTTTGGAGTACAGAGGATTTCTTTTTTGGGATTTATTTTGTCCCCGTCAACTATTGAAATGGACCCGGCCAAGGTACAGGCCATTCACGATTGGGTTCAGCCCACTTCTTTGAAGGCCCTCCAGAAGTTTTTGGGTTTTGCTAATTTTTATCGGAAATTTATAGCAAAATTTTCCAGTATTGCCAAGCCATTGACTGATTTGACTAAAAAGGGTGCTGATGTGTTAAATTGGTCTCCGGAGGCTGTTTCTTCCTTTCAGGAGCTGAAGCGAAGATTCACCTCCGCCCCGGTTTTGCAGCAACCTGATGTCTCACTTCCATTCCAGGTAGAGGTGGATGCTTCTGAGATTGGTGCAGGAGCTGTTTTGTCCCAAAAGGATCCTGTAACATCTAAAATGAATCCCTGTGCTTTCTTTTCCCGAAAGTTCTCTCCATCTGAACGTAACTATGATGTGGGGAATAGGGAACTGTTGGCCATGAAATGGGCATTTGAGGAGTGGAGACATTGGTTGGAGGGAGCTAAGCATCAAGTCGTGGTCCTCACTGACCACAAGAATTTGATTTACCTAGAGTCGGCTAAGCGCTTGAACCCTAGACAGGCTAGGTGGGCCTTGTTTTTTACACGTTTTGATTTTGTGGTTTCTTTTCTTCCTGGAACAAAGAATGTCAAGGCAGACGCCCCAGGAGCTTCTTTGCTGATTCTCCTGTGGTGACCAAGCCTGCTACCATCTTAGGCGAAGGGGTAGTTCTTTCTGCCATCTCGCCCGATTTGAGACGTGCTCTGGAAGAGTTCCAGGAGGACAAACCTGAGCGTTGTCCCAGTGGAAAGTTGTATGTTCCTGACCAGTGGAAGAAGAGAGTGATGTCTGAAGTTCATTGCTCTGCTTTGGCTGGTCATCCAGGTATTTTTGGTACTAGAGATCTGGTGAGTCGGTTTTTTTGGTGGCCCTCCTTGTCTCGTGATGTCAGGAATTTTGTGCAGTCCTGTGGGACGTGCTCCCGGTCTAAATCGTGTTCTCGCTCTAGTGGGTTGTTGATGCCTTTGCCTGTCCCCAAGAGGCCATGGACCCATATTTCAATGGATTTCATCTCTGATATGCCTGTCTCTCAGAGGATGACTGTTATTTGGGTGATTTGTGATAGGTTCTCTAAGATGGTTCATCTTGTACCACTCCCTAAGTTGCCGTCTTCCTCTGAGTTGGTGCCCCTGTTTTTACAACAGGTGGTTCGTTTGCACGGGATTCCTGAGAACATTGTATCTGACAGAGGAGTCCAGTTTGTGTCTAGATTTTGGAGAACTTTCTGTTCCAGGCTGGGAATTCAGTTGTCCTTCTCTTCTGCTTTTCACCCTCAGACCAATGGGCAGACAGAGAGAACAAACCAGACCTTGGAGTCATATTTGAGATGTTTTATTTCTGCTGATCAGGATGATTGGGTTTCATTTTTGCCCTTGGCCGAATTTGCTTTAAATAATAGAGCTAGTTCTGCCACTTTGATGTCACCTTTTTTTTGTAACTTTGGGTTTCATCCTCGATTTTCTTCAGGGCAGGTGGAGCCCTCTGCCTGCCCAGGTGTTGACACTGTGGTGGAGAGAATGCACCAGATCTGGGACCAAGTGGTGGATAAGTTATCTCTCTCCCAGGAAAAGCCCAGCGGTTTTCCAACCAACATAGGACCATTGGTCCCCAGTTTAAGGTTGGTGATATGGTGTGGTTATCATCAAAAAATATTGCTATGAAGGTGGCTTCTCCTAAGTTTAAGCCTAGATTTATTGGACCTTACAAGATTGTGGAGATTATTAATCCGGTCTCTTTTCGTTTGGCTCTTCCTGTCACATTTAAAATCCATAATGTGTTCCATAAATCTTTGTTGAAGAGGTTTGTTGAACCTGTTGTTCCGGGGGTGGCACCTCCAGACCCTGTATTGGTTGAAGGTAACATGGAATATGAGGTAGAGAAAGTACTGGATTCCCGTCTGGCTAGACGGAGACTCCAGTATTTGGTTAAGTGGAAGGGTTATGGTCAGGAGGATAATTCCTGGGTCTCTGCCTCTGATATTCATGCCAAAAGATTGGTGCGTGCCTTTCATCGGGCTCACCCTGATCGCCCTGGTGGCGTAGTTGAGGGTTCGGTGACCCCTCCTCAAGGGGGAGGTACTGTTGTGAGTTCATTTTCCCCTTCATTACTGAGGCCCGAGGAACTCCCTCTTCTGGTAAAGAAAGGTAGTGAGCCTGATTATCAGACACCTGAGGCTGATGATGATGACTGGCTGAGTGGAGTTACGGACAGGATATAAGGCTGCCGACGCCCTTCTGCCCTGCGGGTGATTTCTCTGTGGGATCCTTGGAGACCAGTCTGAATTCCTGCTCCTCTAAAGCTAAGTTTGCTGCTCGGCCTTTTGCTTTTGTGCTTTGACTTTGTTTTGCTTTGTTTTTCTGGATTTCTGCCATTCCCTGCTGGGGTGTGCTGAATTCATTTAGCTCTGTCTTCTGAAAATACCTGAGTGCTGATTTAGTTTTTGAAGCCTAGCTGCTTCAGGGCCTTTTTCATATCAGCTTGTTGGCTTATGTCTTTGATAGGGTTTTGGCAGATTGCAGACAGCAGCCTTCCTGTCCTTTCCTATCTAGATAGTTGCGGGCCCCGTCTTTGCTCAGTCTAGCTTTCTGTCTGTGTTAGTATTTTCATCTTGCTTCACCATCATTATATGTTGGGGGCTGCCTATTGCTTTGGGGTCTGCTCTGGGGAAGTTTAGATTTCCCCTTTCTTTCTTTAGGCCTATTTAATTCTCCGGCTGTGATCGAGGGGTCTAGGGCTTTGTAGGAACCCCCCACGGCTACTGCTAGTTGTGTTGATAGGTTCAGGGGTCTGCAATCTGATAGTTGCCAACTTCTCTGGTTTTCTGGACTTAGCTTGTATTTCTGCTTTTGCCTCCTACGGTGACTCATTCATAACAGTCCGCCTTAAGATCCCCTCTTATAAATTGGGTCCACGTTATATTGGTCCCTTTGAGATTTTGAGTCGCATCAATGACGTGGCCTATAAACTAAAGCTACCTGCCTCTCTGCGAATTCCCAATACCTTCCACGTCTCGCTCCTAAAACCCACAGTACTTAATCGCTTTCACCCAGCTTCCTCCCGCGCCCCTCAATCTAGCACCGCAGAAGACATCTTTGATGTCAAGGACATCTTGGCAAAGGAGAGCCGTCAGGGGTAGGACCTTTTTTCTTATTGATTGGAAAGGGTTCGGTCCTGAGGAGAGGTCGTGGGAACCCCGAGAAAACATCAATGCCCCTCATATCATGAGAAAATTCTTGTCCCGCCTTAAGAAGGAGGGGAGTAAGAGAGGGGGTACTGTTGCACCCGCCAGCGCTCACCTGGGGTCCTCCTCCTGCCGGCGCTCCCCCTCTCCGCTCTCACACCGTCCCATATGGCTTTGCAGGGGCTCGGCGCGTCGGAGGTCCGCGCATGCGCGCTCGCCCTTCCTCGGCCTCTGGGCATCCTGGGGACATGTGACCCGGTGGCTCCACCCCATCATGGCGGCGCCCACCGGGTATTTCAGCTGGGTGTCGGGACAGGTAAAACGCCTGTGTGTCTTAGCCCATGGCGCCTGCTATTTTTGCGCAGCGTCACCTTTGGCCATCAGGTCCCCGCGCACCCTCTGTACTGCGCTCTGCTCTCTGCCTTGGTCCCCGTCTGTAGCCTGCTCCCGTGTCTCCCTGTCACTGCCTACCTTCCTCCCTGGTTCCTCTGTTTTCCTCCTCCTGTGTTCCCTGTTCCGGTCCCTCTCCTGTACCTATTGTTGCCTGCCTCCTGTACTTTACGCTCCTTCCCCTATCTCGTTCTTTGTCTCATTCCCTAGGTCCAGTCCCGGTTCCGTCCTGACCCTTCTGGCTTCCACTGCCTGCTTCCTGCTACCTTGGATCTACTCTACCCCTCGTATACCTTCCAACACTCTGATCTGCACTCCTGTATTTACCCCGGGTCGTCCCTTTGGTTCCGGCTGTCGTGGTTCCATCTCCCTTGGGCCTGCCCCTAACGCTCCCTGTATAGGGGGTGGTCATCACCTGGTCCGCTCGCCCTCGGGGGCTCTGGAGCCACGACCCAGAGGGTCCACTCTCGGGTTTCTACCTAGAACCCTAACACTGGGCTGTATTATACCATGCTGGGGGGCTATATACCATGCTGGGCTGTATCATACCATGCTGGGGGGGCTATATACCATGCTGGGGGGCTATATACCATGCTGGGCTGTATTATACCATGCTGGGGGGGGCTATATACCATGCTGGGCTGTATTATACCATGCTGGGGGCTATATACCATGCTGGGCTGTATTATACCATGCTGAGGGGGGGCTATATACCATGCTGGGTTGTATTATACCATGCTGGGCTGTATTATACCATGCTGGGGGGCTATATACCATGCTGGGCTGTATCATACCATGCTGGGGGGCTATATACCATGCTGGGGGGCTATATACCATGCTGGGGGGGCTATATACCATGCTGGGCTGTATTATACCATGCTGGGTGGGCTATATACCATGCTGGGCTGTATTATACCATTCTGGGGGGGGCTATATACCATGCTGGGCTGTATTATACCATGGTGGGCTATATACCATGGTGGGCTGTATACCATGGTGGGCTGGGATGTATACCATGTGGTGCTGGGCTATATATATACTATGCGGCTGTTATATACCATGGGGGGTACATTTTACATTATATTCTATAAGGGGAGGCTGTGTTATATAATATGGGGGGCTACATTATATTCTATGGGGAGGTGGGCTGTATTATATTCTATTTGGGGCTACATTATATTCTATAGGGGGCTGTATTATATTTATTATATTCTATGGGGGCTGCATTATACTATGTGAGGAGGGCTACATTGTATTCTATGGAGGGGCTACATTATACTGTTTACGGGGCTGCATTATATCCTATGAGGGGGTTGCCATATATTCTATGGAGGGGCTGCATTATACTGTATGGGGGGACTGCATTATATTCTATGGGGGGGTTACATTATGTTCTATACAGATATTATATCCAGCCCTGCATAGCCTCCATATTAGATAACAACAAATATCAAATAACTTTGTTGCCCTATGAAGGGTTGGGGAGGCCCGAATAATTTCTTGTACAGGGGCCCACTACAGTCTGTGTCCGCCCCTGCGCAGGATTGTCATGCAAATCAGTGGTCAAGCTGATCTCAGCCATGAATTAAGATGTAAACATTTAAGAACAATATGTTGGAGAAGCTTGTTAGCTATATCCAATTTGGACGAAAGTGTTAATGACCATGACCGACCCGGGGAAGAAAAATGCAACAAAACCCGACGATAGGAAAAACAAGAACCCCAAAGCTCCACCCAAATTAGGATTATCAGCAAATCCAAAACCACAGCGTTAGAACTCAAATGTACCGCTACAAAGAAAAGAGGCCACGAGGAAGCACACCATTCGTTCCCATACAGAATCCCAAAACCCCTTGAAGGAAGAACATGCCAAAATTAACCTAAATCTTCCGCTGCTGAAAAAGGGATTGGATACAGCAAATCCCATTAAAATCTTTTAAAAAATCTGACCAACAGGTCAGACTTTAAAGGAACAGTAATCTGAATATGGGATCTAGGAAAAGACGCCCCTTTTGTAGCCTCATACATACGCCGAAGAAAAGGGCGGCCCATAGGCATTATACGAAGAGTGAAATTGAGGCTCCCCAAGATTGGAAATCCCTCAAAGTCGCTTTATCCTTCCCCAGCATAGCAAAAACCAGACCCTTCAGCTTACAAATTTTCTCGTCAGATAAGCTGAATTCCATCTTGGTAGTATCGATGGTAATGCCCAGATACTCAAGGCGGCGACAAGGCCGCACAGTTTTATCGGGAGCTAATGGGACTCCAAATGATTCAAAAGAGAATGGCACTCAGAAGTGCCATCCCTACCAACAAACAAATAGTCATCAAGGTAGTGAAGCACTCTGCCAACAGGGCAAATAGAGCTCACTCTCCATCCCAAAAAGGTCGAAAAAGCCTCGAAATAAAAACAAGATTAAAAAAAGCCCATGGGCAAACATCGATCAAAATAAAAATGCCCATCAAAATAAAAACCGAGAGAATTAAAACCCGAAGGCCATATTGGCAGTAAACGAAGAGCCGACTTAATGTCGGACTTAGCCAGCAAGCAGTTAGCGCCTGAACGTTGTAAAAGCTCTACCGTACAATCAAAGGAGCTATAATGAACCGATGAGGTAGAAGGATCAACCTCATCATTGAGAGAACCCCCTTTCGGAAATGACAAGTGATGAATGATGCGAAATGCACCATGTTCCTTTTTAGGAACAACCCCTAAAGGGGATATCCTAAAATCCGGAAAGGGGGGGCTCAGAAAACGGCCCAGAAATACGGCCAAGCCGCAATTCTTCAGCAATGTGCAACGTTACTGCCGACATATGAGAAAAAAACGATGACAAATTCCTTACTAACGAACAACCGTGGCCCCGAAAACTGGGAACCTTAAAACCAAAACTAACACCTTCAATGAGAAGGAGCGCCGTCTGTCTGTCTGGGAACCTGGCGAGTCACGATAACATTTTTGCCAGATTCACTGGTGTCATACCTTTTAAGAAACTGCTCACATTCCTGGACGGTTAACTGGCCCTGTTGCTGCTGTTTTTTAAAACATTTGAACGCAGAATGATTGCCCCCACTGAAAGAGCAATCATGGCGAAACCTGCAAGAATTCAACCACTTACAGGTAGATTCATTAAACGCAAAACAAACTCCCTTACGAAGAGTCTGTCCAGCAGATGGTTTGGAAGATGGAGTATGCTGGAGTAACATCAGGTTAAGCCATAACCCGACGTCTTTCACACCCCAGTGTAATGAAGGATGAACCGCCAGCTTCTGCCGGAACGATTCATCATATTTCAACCATGCGACATCGCCAAAATTGCGGTACGCCTCCATGATGATATCCAAATGCTGAATCAAACCACTACACAAAGAAGGAGACTGTTCTCCTAAAACCGAGGCGTAGATCACGAACGCCTGTAACCAAGAATGGAAAGACCGATAAGCCTTGTGCTTATCCGAATCTTGCTCAGATTTGTCATCCTTCTTGTCCCCTTTGTCCCTATTAACTGGCAATAGGGAAAAAATATCTATATATTCCCTATTCCAGATTTTCATTCACATGTTAACGCTTCTTTATAAATAGACTCAGACACATTAGACTGAGCAATTGGTAATGAAGGAGAAATCCCTGAGCCAACCCCACCCTGCCTCCCAGGGAACACATTAGCCAAAGCTTGACTAACTAAAGATTGAACTAACTCCAAAGAAAGACCTTGAGTGGCAGAAAAATTAGAAACTGCAGAGTTCTCACCACTAGTCTGAGACAGACGAGGACGGGCACCAGCATGGAGACCGACAGCAGGAGACGCCGACCTCACAGGAGCAACAGCCGGGGCACCAATGTCGTCACGACGATGAGGGAAGTCTTCATCAGAGGAATCAGAGTTTGACATCCAGGCTCTATGAGCGACGTCCATCCTGGAATCCAGCAGAAGTTGGTGTCCAGAGGAGGATCCAGGTAGCTGCAAGTTCATGGGAGAAGAAGCAGAGGCCGAGACAGAAATAGCAGGCCTCTGGGTGGCACAGGCTAAACCATCCAAGCCTGCAGATGGTGCTCCCATAGCAGAAGACAGAGGCCTATGAGTGTCCATAGCAGGAACCGCAGCAGGGAGAGAGACAGCAGGTGAGCTGGACACAACAGTCCCGGGGCCTCTTGGCTGGTCTCGCGAGTTCCGCTGAGACTCCCGTGGAGATGACCGGCGACGTGACGGTAAGACATCACGCTTATGCGGCCGCTTACCCCACGAGGAAGAAGCAGGGGAAGGAGACCTCCGGTGTCTAGAAGGGGGCTGGCGTCTCTTCCCTGGATCTGGGGACGGTGAATAGCATTCCCTGGGAGGCTTCTTCTTGCGCAGACTGCGGCCTGCAGCTTCAGGTAAATCACTGGTTACCGGCGGCTCCGATGCTTGAAAAGGCATAACGGGGGCAGCAGGGCCCTGTGGTAAGGCCAAACAGGTCCGCAGCCAGTCCTCACCCCCGATTGACCGCCTCTGAGGAGAATGTCAGCCACCAGCTGGTCCATTGTTTGATGTTCAGAGCTGATAATGAGCTCTGACAGGAATAGCTGGCTATAAATAGCCCCCACCTTGCCGCCAGAAATTCACCAGCCAATCAAAAAACACACCTGGACTTACACATGTGATTGGCTGGACATAAATCAATTGTTAAACATACCTGACAGAAGTTGGCTAGCAACAACAAAAAACATCCTATGCCTTTCGGCTGTAATAGATTAACCCATTAAAACAATAGGGGCCCGTGTTACCATGCCCTCCCCCGTTAAACACTTAGGGGAGGTTTCATTACACAGATAGTAATGCCTTGTATCAGAGTAAGGTCACTACGGCCTGGCCCAAATGTGTTCTGGGAATCAGAAATTGCAACAATGTGGGCAAATAATCAATTCTCACAGATTTGAATAAGTGTACTGAAGGAGATAGCAGAAGAAATTTTTGAACCCCTCTCCATAATCTTTGAAAATTCTTGGAGAACAGGAGAAGTCCCAGAAGACTGGAGAAGAGCAAATGTTGTTCCTATCTTCAAAAAGGGGAAGAAGGTGGACCCAGGCAACTGTAGGCCGGTGAGTCTGACTTCTATACCAGGAAAGATCTTTGAACAAATTATTAAACATGTATGTCAGTACCTGGATAAGAATGAAGTGATTAAACAGAGTCAGCATGGGTTTGTAACTAATAAGTCATGTCAGACTAACTTAATTTCCTTCTATGACGGAATCACTGATTGGGTGGATCAAGGAAATGCTGTAGATATAGTATATCTTGACTTCAGCAAAGCATTTGACAAAGTATCTCATACAATCCTTTTTGAAAAAATGACTAAGTATGGAATGGACAAGGCAACTGTTAGGTGGATTCATAACTGGCTTAGTGATCGGACCCAAAGAGTGGTCGTAAATGGTTGCACATCCAGTTGGAAGAATGTCTCAAGTGGGGTACCACAGGGCTCTATCCTGTATTGTTCAACATCTTTATCAACGATTTAGATGAAGTAATTGAGGGTAAACTGATTAAATTTGCTGATGACACAAAGCTAGGAGGGATAGCTAATACTAGAGAAGAGAGAGAGAGGATTCAAAAAGATATAAATAAACTGGAGCAGTGGGCAGCAACTAACAGAATGGTTTTTAACAGGGAAAAATGCAAAGTACTACATCAGGGCAATAAAAATGAAAAAAGCATATACAGAATGGGAGGAATAGGGCTAAGCAACAGCACATGTGAAAAAGACTTGGGTATACTAATAGATCACAGACTGAATATGAGTCAACAGTGTGATGCAGCAGCAAAAAAGGCAAATGCAATTCTAGGATGTATTAACAGAAGCATACAGTCTAGATCACGTGAAGTCATTATTTCCCTCTACTCCTCTTTGGTCAGACCTCATCTGGAATATTGTGTCCAGTTTTGGGCACCACATTTTAAAAAAGACATCAACAAACTGGAGCAAGTTCAGAAAAGAGCAACCAGAATGGTGACCGGTCTGCAAACCCTGTCTTATGAGGAAAGGTTGCAGGATTTGGGATTGTTTAGTTTGCAAAAGCGAAGACTGAGAGGAGACTTAATAGCTGTCTACAAATATCTAAAGGGCTGTCACATTGTAGAAGGATCAGCTTTATTCTCATTTGCACAAGGAAAGACTAGAAGCAATGGGATGAAACTGAATGGGAGGAGACACAGATTAGACATTAGAAAAAACTTTTTGACAGTTAGAGTGATCAATGAGTGGAACAAGCTGCCACGAGAAGTGGTGAGTTCTCCTTCAATGGAAGTCTTCAAACAGAGGCTGGACAGACATCTGACTGGGATGATTTAGCGAATCCTGCTTTGAGCAGGGGGTTGGACCAGATGGCCCAGGAGGTCCCTTCAACTCTACGATTCTATGATTCTATGTGTTGTTTTTAAGGGGTTAAATGACTTTGGGCCACTGATCTCACAGCACCATTACACAGATAATGATGCCCCGCATCAAATTCAGATCACTGCAGCCTCGCCCAATTGGGCTGTATACAAATCACATACGGTCATACGGCCGCTGGTCCTGGTGCCGACACTGGAGAATGGTCACAGTGGGATGTGAGGATTCACAAGTCTGCAGTCACATTGTCACATAGAGAGACTGCAGACTTGTCGCTTATGTCCAGACCAGTACAGTGCCGACTGACCTGAGGAGCTTCTGCCAGGTTGCAGTTTGCTTCACTCCTGCATGCTCAGATTGGCTCAGGCACACTGGGTCCTAGTTCCCACCATGCATTTTACTCAGACACTTCCTGGTCCTGCCTCACTGCCTGCAAACTTCATCGGTAAGTGGGGATGGTATTACATTGATTAATAAAAGTTGCCATTTCATGGTCACTGGGGGGGTGAATGTGAGAGGATGGGGGTATTGTGGGGAGGGGGGACAGGGCACTGGGGGGAAATGTGAGATGATAGGGGTATTGTGGGGGCTGAGGTGGGCGATGGGTGACAGGGCATTGGGGGGCTGATTATTATACTGTTGTTATGAGATTATATGCACTCCATCACAAGTACTCCATCAAGGGGACCCGTAGAAGCGCTTATTTGCATGAAACAGCCATTGTCCTAACACAGTATCCACTGAGAACTCTCCTGCCTCTGCAATGTTAAGATGTCTCAATAAAGAATTGAATTTTAAAGAGACGGTGAGTGCCATCTATCTTTTTTCTTATCTATTATCAATACTATCATTAGCCTCCTAAAGGTCCGGGTCTTGCCATTCTATATATAGGGGAACATCATACTGTATGTACAGGAGCTGTGGGCCCATCATACTGTATATAAGGGAGCTGTGGGGGCATTAGACTGTGTAGAGAAGCTGTGGGCCCACTATACTGTGTATAGTGGAGCTGTACATAGGGGGAACTTAGGGGACATTATTATGGTAAATGTTAAGTAGGCACTTAAGCATTATTGTTATACGGGCACTCAGAGTATTGTGACCATCAAAGTTGCACATGGAATATTATTACTTTCTGGGGACAAAATGTGGAGGGCACGAGCACAGGGCAGTAATATTAATTAAGGGGGAATTTTACTATCTAGAGAGCACAAAGATGGCATTATTACTATGTAAGGGGCACAGTGGTGGCATTATTACCATGTAGGGGGCACTGTGGGGGCATTACTATGTGGGGGGGGGTAAGAGGAGCATGGATATTGTACCGCACAGTAGGTGCAGTAATAGGGGCACATACGGCAGCAGCTCAGTGTTGGGGTATCAGCCGGATGAGGAGTTTGCACAGGATGAGGAAAGATGGGGACAGTTCTGTAAATGAGAGAATTCAGATATGTTGTTGTTGTAATCTCTGCAGATGAGTCTTGGCTGGAGAAGTTGTCATGTCGGTCTGGGCCAGATGGAAAAGATGGGAAAAGTGAACAACTCCATAAGAAGGAACGTCATCTGTAAGTCACCATCTATAACTGTGCTGTGATCTCTTATATGGTCTGCAGGACTGGTATCCACCACTCTATGGTCTCCATATAGTAATATCAGTGTTTGTTTTTGCATATAGATTTATTTTCAAACAACACGGTCATCTGCTGATGTTCCCCTATGGTCACAATTTGGGTGCACCACATAGCTGTAGTCAGGATTACCTGGTTAGGGGCCCACTCAGAGTTTTCACCCCCCTCCCCAGGTGAAACCCTAGCTACGCCTCTGGTCCAGGCAATGTAACTTACTCAGCTCAGCACACAGTTGCAATTTGCTGACTTTGATGGCAGCTTTTATGATCAGTCACCACTCCGTCAGCTTTACTAAAAACCTGATTTTGATGTGGAGCTGCCGGTTTTGTGCTGGTGCTGTGAGATCAATGGCCCCAGGTGATTTAACCCTTTAAAACCAGCAGTAACTCATTCAAACCTGTGAAAACTTGCTATTATCCCACTTTGATGCCCAGATCCCGTTTGGGCCGGGCCTGAGCGCCCATAGATAGAGGTGGGCATCACTATCTGTGAGTGAGCTCAGTGGCCCAAAGTCATTTAACCCTTTCAATTACGCCCTTCGTGCCCACCTTGATGCCCATTTTTGTGCCAGTTTTATCATTTTTTGCAGCTGCTTTGAAGTGTGGTTCTCATACAAACAGAAAAAAAATGCAGAATAAGAAACAACGTCAGCACCGTGACGTCATCAGCCGGCAGCTCCCTCCCTCCCCAGGACATCGCTCACAACGCACGCACTAGTGCTCCAGCTCCCGGGTGACGTCAGAGCGCCCCGCCCACTGGTTACCTGCACAACCTTCCTGAATGAGAAAAACAGCTTTCACACCTCTTTACCAATCAGGAACCAAGAAGCATTGGAGGGGCGGGGACTGACTCGGCGACACGCCCCTTTCCTGCCGGCCGTGGCCGCGCTTTGTCTCCTGATGCAGGGATGCCACCAGAACGTGCCGTGTGCGGGCACGCGCGGCCATGGGGGCGTGTCCGAGGCCTCTGCCGCTGGGGTGGGCGGGCTCCAGTGATCGCTGGCCTTGGGCTTGTTATCAGTGGCCGGCGTTGTGCAGGGGAGCGCAGTCAGCATCAGCGCTGGTGACTATGTGACAGCTGGCGGCGCCGTCACCACTGCTGCGGTCTGCACCTCGGGAGCCGCAACATGAGGCTGTGTGTGAACCTGCTGAAGAGCACCATCCCCAATCAGATAGAGTACTACTCCAAGTTCTCCCCCTCCCCGCTCTCCATCAAGCAGTTCCTGGATTTTGGTGAGTAGATGTATGATGTCAGGTGTGATGACGTCATGACGATCACATCCCAAATCCATCAGTGCAGGTAAGGTGGGGTTGCCCCTAGCAACCAGGTGCATATCTCCCATTTCCACCCCATAAGATGCAGTGACTGCTCCTCTAGATGTTGGCAGTGGTGTTATACGCAGGTCCCAGGGTGCTGAGTATTGGGGTCAGGCGTCGCTATGTTACTGTGTGTGGTCCCATCGGTGGTCCGGTCTCATCAGTCTGCCTATTCCTGCACTTGGACAACCCAGCTGACTTTACTTTTATTATTAAAGGGCACCTGTCACCCCCCCAGGCGTTTTTAAGTAAAAGAGCCACCTTGTGCAGCACTAGTGCTGCATTCTGTCAAGGTGGCTCTGTTACTTAGCGTCCCTTCCACCGCAGAAATAATCTTTTTTAAAATTGGTCAGACATACCTGATATTTGACAGGGGGGCAGGTCTTTCCCCCTCTGACCGAGACGCCTCACATCCGTCACTCATGTCTTCTTGCGTTGTTTGCTCCGTCTCTTCATTTTTCTTTTCAAATCCTGGCACCTGCGCTGTAGTACGTATTCTGGGGCATGCGCAGTGACCGCTGCCTGTCCTCTCATGACTTCCTGGCCTTCCTATCGCGCCTGCGTAGACGCACGGCCAGAGATCCCGCCCCGCAGTCGCTTATGAATTATTCACACTGTGGGGCTGGTAATCTTTGGCATGAGAGCCGCAGATAACTACTGCGCATGCCCGAGATTCCCAGCCCCGCAGTGTGAATAAATCATAAGCGACTGCGGGGCGGGATCTCTGGCCGTGCGTCTACGCAGGCGCAATAGGAAGGCCAGGAAGTCATGAGAGGACAGGCAGCGGTCACTGCGCATGCCCCAGAATACAGACTACAGCGCAGGCACCAGGATTTGAAAAGAAAAATGAAGAAGCGGAGCAAGCAACGCAAGAAGACATGAGTGACGGATATGAGGCGTCTCGGTCATAGGGGGAAAGACCTGCCCCCCTGTCAAATATCAGGTATGTCTGACCAATTTTAAAAACGCTTATTTCTGCGTTGGAAGGTACCCTAAATAAAAGAGCCACCTTGACAGAATGCAGCATTAGTGCTGCACAAGGTGGCTCTTTTACTTAAAATCGCCTGGAGGGGGTGACGGGTTCCCTTTAAAGGCAATCTGTCACCCTTTTTTTGGCCTATTAGCTGCCGGCATAGACATCGGGGCTTATTTACAGCATTCTGTAATGCTGTAGATAAGCCTCCGATGTAACCTGAAAGAGAAGAAAAACACGTTATATTATACTCACCGAGGTGGGCGGTCCGGTCCGTTGGGTGTTGCGGTCCGTCGCCTCCCTTCTTCATGCGATGACGCCCTCTTATCCCGTCCTGAAATGGCTCTGGCGCAGGCGCATTGCTCCGCCCTGTTGAGGGCAGAGCAGAATTCTGCAGTGCACAGGCGCCAGACCTCTCTTGACACCTGCGCACTGCAGGACTCTGCCCTCAACAGGGCAGAGCAATGCGCCTGCGCCAGAGCCATTTCAGGACGGGATAAGAGGGCGTCATCGCATGAAGAAGGGAGGCGCCGGACCGGACCGCCCACCTCGGTGAGTATAATATAACGTGTTTCTCTTCTCTTTCGGGTTACATCGGGGTCTTATCTACAGCATTACAGAATGCTGTGAATAAGCCCCCGATGTCTATGCCGGCAGCTAATAGGCCAAAAAAAGGGTGACAGATTCCATTTAAGGTCTAAGATCGGCTAATCAAAAACTGCACAAAGCCCCCCCCCAAAAAAAATAAACACCGTATATATTTTAAGGCCGCGTTCCCACGGAGAATTTGGTTATGTTGCAGATTTTCTGCGTCTATTCTGTAAACTCTGTCGCCTGCGGGGTTGTTAGTGGGTTTTAACTGCATTTTTGACTCAGCAGGTTTTTTTTTTTTTTTTTTTTTTTTGGGGGGGGGGGAGGGGGGATTATTTTAATCAGAATGTCATGTCTTACATAAAGCTTCTGTGTTTTACTTTTTTCCCATATATCATTCAACTGTAAAGCGTATACCGACTGCAAGGGGAATTCTTGTTGCGGATTTCAAACAAGGCGCGGGTCACACAAAAAAAGGCCACGAAATATTGGAACACGCAATTTTATATATTCATTTTTTAACCTTTGAGATGTTCCTGCGGAGGCCGATGTGACAAATCCTGGAATCTCTGCCATCCCTCCGTAAATCCTTCACACTTGACTGAATCCGTGAAAATAATTAACACAAGCTTTCTTATATGCTTCATAACCTAGTAATGAGACCCACTCCAGAGAGTTACATGAAGGGTCATCCATAGGAGTCATGACCTGCCCAGATATGAGGTCTTCATCAGTTATAGAGAGAAAGGTTCCCGATAAGCCTCATCTACACTCTTAGCAATTTAGAGATAGCATGAATAACATTTTGTATGGTGAAAAGCAAGAAATGGGTTAATGGCCCTTAAAATCTTACCTGTAATGCTTGAAGCTTCTCAGCTTGTTTTTTTTCTCCTTTTATACTAATGTAGTTAAAGAAGTTGTCCACTACCCCTCGCTTGGCCCCTCGCCTCCTGTGTTGGCGCCGTTCCCAGTGTGGCGGCACTCCATCTACCGGGGCCACTGTGCTGTTGTTGTGACTCCGTCACCCAATCAGCGCTGGCGTCACTGTCCCCGCCTCCTTTCGAATTGAGCAGGAAGAGGAAGTCCGATATCGGCAGCAGCCCGGATTTCCGCTTCCTGTTCAATCTGTCCGAAGGCAGAAAGCTGCCAATCAATGGTGTGGGCAGGGTTGTACTGCATGGCAGCAGACTTGCTAGCCCTCTAGTGATAATCTCCTTCTGATAAAATGCTACAGTTAGCAGCCCAATAAGTGACACATCACTAGAATTAAGGTCTCTGTCTATACATTACGCTGCTCTAGGAGTAGGTGGAAATAACTTGTTGACAGATTCCATTTAACTATATAAAGAAATAATTGCTCTGTTATTGAAGCATGGTATCCCTGCCACAAGTAGTAACTACCTGTTCATTAGGGTTGCTGAGCTCACAAGACGTAATTCCTCAAATTATCCATCTACAACGTGTTCTGGATCAGCATTTGCTAGCGCATAATGCAGTCACATGACGCTGTAGGGATGTGATGGCTCCACAACAATTGGGCCTTCTCTCATTGCTAGATGAGGAGACTTAATAGTTGTCTACAGATATCTGCAGGGATGTCACAGTGTAGAGGGATCATCATTATTCTCATGTGTGCATAGAAATGCGAGAAGCAATAGAATGAAACTGAAAAGGAGAAGATACAGATTAGATATTAGAAAAAACTTTTTGACAGTGAGGGTGATCAATGAGTGGAATAGGCTGCCATGAGAGGGGGTGAGTTCTCCTTTAATGGAAGTCTTCAAACAGAGGTTGGATAGACATCTGTCTGAGATGGTTTAGTGACTCCTGCATTGAGCAGGGAGTTGGACACGATGACCCTGGAGGTCCCTTCCAACTCTAACATTCTATGATTCTATCAAAGCTTATAGCAGCTAATCTCAGCTTCCATTTTTTAAACAGTTCGGGTAAAATGAAAGCTGTTCTGTGATTGGTTGTAATAAGCAACACAGATAGAAGTTTTTACTATATCTTCACCCCCCACCACCACCACCATTGTGTACACAGTTTGAAAGTCCTACAAAAAGTTCAAACAAAATTAGATCAAAACCACAAAGTCTGTGTAGTGGAGGTGTGTGCCCTCTACGTAGAGTATCTGTGGAGTGGAGGTGTGTGCCCTCTACGTAGAGTATCTGTGGAGTGGAGGTGTGTGCCCTCTACGTAGAGTATCTGTGGAGTGGAGGTGTGTGCCCTCTACGTAGAGTATCTGTGGAGTGGAGGTGTGTGCCCTCTACGTAGAGTATCTGTGGAGTGGAGGTGTGTGCCCTCTACGTAGAGTATCTGTGGAGTGGAGGTGTGTGCCCTCTACGTAGAGTATCTGTGGAGTGGAGGTGTGTGCCCTCTACGTAGAGTATCTGTGGAGTGGAGGTGTGTGCCCTCTACGTAGAGTATCTGTGGAGTGGAGGTGTGTGCCCTCTACGTAGAGTATCTGTGGAGTGGAGGTGTGTGCCCTCTACGTAGAGTATCTGTGGAGTGGAGGTGTGTGCCCTCTACGTAGAGTATCTGTGGAGTGGAGGTGTGTGCCCTCTACGTAGAGTATCTGTGGAGTGGAGGTGTGTGCCCTCTACGTAGAGTATCTGTGGAGTGGAGGTGTGTGCCCTCTACGTAGAGTATCTGTGGAGTGGAGGTGTGTGCCCTCTACGTAGAGTATCTGTGGAGTGGAGGTGTGTGCCCTCTACGTAGAGTATCTGTGGAGTGGAGGTGTGTGCCCTCTACGTAGAGTATCTGTGGAGTGGAGGTGTGTGCCCTCTACGTAGAGTATCTGTGGAGTGGAGGTGTGTGCCCCCTACGTACAGTATCGGTGGAGTGGAGGTGTGTGCCCTCTACGTACAGTATCTGGCGGGCACTGAAATATTCTCCCCTTGTACCGATAGCTGCTAGTGGAGAACTCGGCGTTGCATTGGACATAAGATGTGGCATGTATTCCACGGTATACCTCCAATGCATCTGAGTCCTACTATGGTTCCATACCAGCTGGAGCCATATTAATATCAAGGGCAGGAGGCCTCGCACTTTACTATCGTCATCCAGACAGTGTTGATAAAGTGAGGCTCTGCCGGCAATATCTAGAAAACCATATTTACAAGACCGGCCTCCAAATTTTCTGATATTCACAGCATCTGAAAGCCCGCACTCGGGATCATGCTACCCCAATCACCTCCTGACCATTTGTGAGGCTTCTCTAGTGTTAGGATATCTAATTAGTCTGTTCAGTTGCCTCAGCACCGTAAACTGGGCAGCCAGAAAATGACCTGTCCATAGGAATCACAAAGGAACTAGTCAGTCAGGACTGCATGATCGTCATAGACGTCTTAGACCACCATCTTCTCGCCCTTGGTTACTCCAAGGTCATTGGGTTAGTCACGTCCTCCTGCGATGTTCCTTCCACATTCTGCTTGTGGGACTGATCAGACTCCTTCGATGAAGCTCGTGTTGCCCCAGATGTCGTTACCACACGTTTACTGTGTTCTCAGCACGATGCACATCTTACGAAGTTCAGATTTTATGGAGTATTTTTGACTCCTCAGGATGACTCAGCAAGCGCTCTTCCTCTTTTCTTCACCTTCCAAAGATACAGCATGACTGTACCATCGCTCATAAAATCGTGAGCTAGACAGTATTATAATTTATGAGGCTTTGCTGAAGTAGCAGAATATTTTAGGTCTGAGCAAATTTTAATTTAATCACTCTAGAATTAGAGGAAAAGTTTACTAAGTTTTACCATTTTACACTGCTGTTTTTCGAAGTACTAATAACCTGAACATCTTTATCCACTCAATCCAGCATTATAAGGCTGCCATGGGCTAAAAAAAGGAAAAATAATACAGAAACTCACTATATGACATTATAGAGGCTTTCACAACTAAAGGAGACTGCTTTTGGATGGTAATGGTTACAGCACAGCACAGATATTGAAGTTGACGATGTGAGAGCATGTTCCTTTCTGCTGTATGAAAATGAATCTTCGAAAAAAAAAATAATATTTTTTTAATGTTATTTTACGGAATAAATTTTTTTTTTTTATTTCACCTCTCCGTTGCAGAGATATTAGTAAGCAAAATATTTGGCACCTGATGAGTTAAAAGGATTTTCCGGTGTAAACCATTAAGTCTGCAGTCACTCTGTATGACTGCAGACTTGTGAATCTCCCCCAACGCATGCACTGTGCGCTGCAGGGATTTGCTGGTCTCTGTGTCGGGACCGGAGGGTATGTATGAGTTACGCATATTCTTGTATCAAGTGAGGCTGCATCCCCTAGTCGGCCGTGTCACAACACACTAGATAGGGCGCAGTCTCACTCAATACAAATGTATGGAGAGTGCGCCTACACCAACTGGCCGGGAGTATGCATAACTCATGCTGTACATACCCTTCAGTCTCGACTCTGGCACATAGCGTGTGCGCTGGCTAGATTCATGAGTCTGCAGTCATCCAGAGTGACTGCAAACTTATAGGTTTGGACTAGAAAACCCCTTTAACACGCACTTGGATTTAACATAAGTGATCAGATGGTTTTCACTGGGGATGTGCACTTCTCATTCTATGATGTTGCCCAGTCATAAGTAGGCAGCAAGACACTGGAAAAAGAGCATGTCTTGGAGAAGGCTTCTCGGTGTGTGAGATGGAATCATACAGCTGTGATCTCTTGCATTATTAGAAAGTGGTGGGAGTAGAGCACAGATGACTAAATGTCGTGGTTTACTGAGTTTACAGGATTGGGTAATTCTGGGGTTAATCTGGATGGCCTCACTCTGGGATTCTGGGAGGCTTTATATAGCCTCATTGTGGGGTCATTCCTCGTTGCTTATACTTTGACCCTTGGCCGAGTGTGTGTGACCTTGTTGTGCCTGTGCTTTGTGCCTGTTTTACGTTATGTTTGGTTCTGATCTGGTTCTGTCCCCATTTAAGAGTTCTGTCTGCCCCATCTGTACTGCGCTGCCATCTCTGTGTATGACCCCTTGGCTACGTCCTGACAACCCTCTGTCTGCCCCATTTGTACTGCGCTGCCATCTCTGTGTATGGCCACTTGGCTACGTCCTGACAACCCTCTGTCTGCCCCGTCTGTACTGCGCTGCCATCTCTGTGTATGACCCCTTGGCTACGTCCTGACAACCCTCTGCCTGCCCCTTCTGTACTGCGCCGCTCTACCCGTGTATGACCATCTGCTTTGTCCGACCTGAGCTTGCCCTCCCGAGCCACTGCTGCATATCCCTGGGATAGCTGTATCCACACAGGACTCCGCGGTAACCCCTCCCCCTCCTGTGACGCTCGGTCACATGACCGTAGGCCCTGCTACTAGACGAGACCTCAGCATCCCGGCTCATCGCGGCTCTCAGGGCTCGTCTGCTTGAGCTCCTACGCTGCGCCAGACCTCACGCTCCCTAGCGGTGGGTGAGTTACCCGGTTCAGCTGTGGCAAGTTGCTGGAGCTGACAGGGTTGTGACACTAACACCCTTCAAATAAGGCCCCAGAGTGGGGAGAGGGGAAGCACAGCTAAGTTTAGCTATGTCACACTACAAGCCCTTAAATCAGCCCTCCTTCTTTCAAGCATTGTCCCCTCTATTGTACTTCACCTCCATTAACACTGACTATTGTCTGTTGGTGAGAGTTCAAAGGTGTCACTATCACACTTGGGTAAAAAAAAGAAAAATTGGGAAAACCCTCACTGTGTGGTAAATGTGCAAATAAAGTCCGTGGAGCCTCATTTAAGAGTCTCAAACACGGGACTAGCCAGATCTTCCTCCAGTGAAGGACCAAGCCAAGGAGTGGCTCCTTTCGGAAACCACCATTACCACCATATTAAATGGACCTTTAAGTCAATATCCAGCTCTTTACGCATTTACAGATATGACAAGGGAAATACCAAGGCCAGGTATCCATCCACAGACAGCTGTTTCGGGGTGTTGCCCCTCATCAGTGTGGAGTAGGATTCTGGCTAGGTGGGAACAATGCCTAGTAGACCAACATCACGAAACAATCACTGACCTCAGGGAGACCAGTCAAAGAAACACTGCGGCAGCCGGCAAAAGCGCTCAATCGGTGAAATCCTAGGTGCATTGCTCCCTGGGAAATACGAATATGCAAATAAAGTCCATGGAGCCTCATTTAAGAGTCTCAAACACGGGACACCTAGGATTTCACTGATTGAGCGATTTTGCCGGCTGCCGCAGTGTTTTTTTTGACTAGTCTACCTGAGGTCAGTGATTGTTTCGTGATGTTGGTCTACTAGGCATTGCTCCCACCTAGCCAGAATCCTACTCCACACTGATGAAGGGCAACACCCCTATACAGCTGTCTGTGGATGGATACCTGGCCTTGGTATTTCCCTTGTCATATCTGTAAACTCGTAAAGTGCTGGATATTGACTTAAAGGGCCACTTAATATGGTGGTAATGGTGGTTTCCGAAAGGAGCTACTCCTTGGCTGGGTCCTTCCCTGGAGGAAGATTTGGCTAGTCCCGTGTTGAGACTCTTAAATGAGGCTCCACGGACTTTATTTGCATATTCGTATTTCCCAGGGAACAATGCACCTAGGATTTCACTGATTGAGCGCTTTTGTCGGCTGCCGCAGTGTTTTCTTTGACTGGTCTCCCTGAGGTCAGTGATTGTTTCGTGATGTGTGGTAAATGTAGCATTGCTCCTTGTTAACACAGCCTTTTTTATATTTCTCCGAAGGCTGCATTTGCCAGATATATGCCTTGCCTTATTATGGCTGGTGGGAAAATTGCACGCTGTGTCATCCTGATCTAGGCCGGGGTCACACTTGCGAGTGCAATGCGAGAAACTCGTGCAAGTCTCTCTCCTCAATACCCGGCACTGCCGCTGGCACTCGGGACCGGAGCATGCGGCTGCATGTCTTTCTATGCAGCTGAACGCTCCTGTCCGAACCAACGGCGACAGTGCCAGGTATTGAGGCGAGAGACTAGCATGAGTTTCTCGCATTGCACTCACAAGTGTGACCTCGGCCCTAGAAATAAACGGTACTTTTGAGAATTTCACTCATCTGCATTCCCCATTGTCACTTACATGCTCTTTCCCTTGTCTTCTTTCCTCATAGCTTCCATGTGTCTTTGTAAATATGTAGTCCTGTATATATTCTGTTATTTTTCACTTGTTTTTTTCATGAATATGTATTAAATGCTAATGTATGTTGTGATGTCACATAAGGTCAACCCTTTATATAGTACTTCCGCTGGTATAATGCCACATTCTCTGACTAACGACTTCGGCCAGAAACGCGCCGTAGAATGGGCACGGTTTAATTGTCTGGACAACCCTTTTTTAACCATGTGAAATAAAGCTACTTATTTTTATTCATACGACCTTGTGGATCCTTTTTTTTATTTTTTTTGTTTGTCACACTTGTGTGTTTTGTGTTCACAGCAACTTGTAATAGCTGTACAGAGAGAGCAGAGCAGGCCACTGGTGTGTGAGACATATAATGACAGCCTGCTCATATATGACCTCATCTTAAAGATGCTAGTCACATGGGCTCTACTCCCAGCACTTTCTAATTATGCAGGAGGTTAGACCAGGATATTAGGGCTGTATCATTACATCTCATACACTGGAAAACCTGCTTTAAGATGTTATGGGGGTTTGATCTTCTTCTGCTGTGTATTGTTGCCTGCTTATGATGGTTCAGCATTATACTGGGAGAAGTACATGCCCGCAGCCAAAATAAATTAAAAAAAAGACGTATTACATTGTGTTCATTTCAACATGAAAAAATTAGTAGAAGGTCATCCTTAACCCCTTCACAACCTATGACGCACTTATTAATGATGAGCGAATGTGCTTGGATGTTAGCCGGGTATCTTCGGCGTGCTCGACTAATATGGTCAAGTCCCTGCGGTTGTTGGCCCCTGTCTAACAGCCTCAAAACTTACATCTGCAGGGACTCAAACGTATTATCCGAGCACGCCCAAGATACCAGGATCACATGTTATCTGAGCACATTCGCTGATGACTAATGCCTGTAGATCATGGTCGGCTAGGTGTTCCCGACCTTTCGCATATAACCATGGCGATTGTGCATGGCACAGGACATGTTCCCACACCATTGCGGCTTACATGATAGCCAAGCCCCAGTTGTCACAGCCAGGAGCTTTGCCCGCACCGTCCCTGGCTGTTTAACCCCCTAAATGCATCGATCAATCACAACATTTGAGACGCCAGAAGAGGGAAGGGGCTCCCTCTCCCATCTGTTCGACGTCATCGCGAGGGCCCGATTGTTGTCAAGCTGACTTCTTCAATCGACGATGGCCTGCTTGGACCATGCCAGGGGCATGGTCTTGGAAGCTTCTGAAAGTGCAGCACTGCCTGGTATAATGTACTGTCCAGCTACATATGGGGTATTGTCACATTCAGCAGAAATTGTGTGACAAATTTTGGTGCCATTTTTACACATTTTCCCATGTGAAAATGTAAAATCTGGGGCTTAAACAACATTTTTGTGGTAAAATGTCATTATTTTTCTTCACTGCCCAACGATATAAAATTCTGTGACACACCCGTGGAGTTAATATGATCACTGCAAACATAAAATAATTCATTGAGAGGTCTGTTTGTAAATTGGAGTCACTTATGGGGGGGGTTCTGGCAATTCAGGGGCTCTCACAGTGGGTCATGGCACCCACAAACCATAACAGTAAAATCTGCACAGTAATATGGCGCTCCTTCCCTTCTGAGTGTGCACTGTGCCTGAAAGGTGTTTCCTGATAACATGTAGGGTAAATTAAAAATTTTGTGCTAAAGCAACATTTTAATGGTAAAAATGGAATTATTTTTCGCCGTTCAATGGTATAAAATTCTGTGAGACACTTGTGGTGTCAACATGCTCACTACACCCCTAGATGAATTCATTTAGAAGTGTAGTTTGTAAAATGGGGTCACTTATGTGGGGGTTCCACTATTCTGGCACCTCAGGTGCTCTGCCAATTGGACATGGCAGCCTTAAACCAGTCCAGCAGAATCTGAACTCCAATATGCCACTCCTTCCCTTCTGAGATTTGCACTGTGGCTCAAAAGCAGTTTTTGACCACATATGGGGTATTGGCATACTCGGAAGAAATTACGTAACAAATAGAATGGTCCATTTTCTCCTATACTCACTTTTGAAAATTGAAAACTTGTCAAATCTGATATTGCATCCACAATCTATTTCAGCCAAAATTGTGCTCCAGAATTCAATTGGCGGTTCTTCCATTCCAAGCCCCGCTGTGTGCCCAAGCAATAGTTTTCCATCACATGAAAAATTGCACAACATATTTTTGGGCCATTTTCTCTTGTTACCCTTGTGAAAAGAAAAAATTTGGGACTAGAGCAACCGTTTTACTGGAAAAATGTATTTTCACTTTTACAGCTCAAATTCTAAAATTCTGTGAAGCACTTGTGGGTTCAAGGTGCTCACTCCATTCCTATATAAGTTTTTTGAGGGGTGTACTTTCTAAAATGGGGTCACTTGTGGGGGGTTTCCATTTTTTACGTCAGGGATGGGGAACCTTTTTTCTGCCGAGGGCCATTTGGAATTTTATAATAGCGTTCGGGGGCCACATAAAATTATTAATAATGATGAGCAAGTATACTCGTTGCTCGGGTTTTTCCGAGCATGCTCGGGTATCCTCTGAGTATTTTGGCGTGCTTGGAGTTTTAGTTTCTGTCGACGCATTTGCTTGATTTGCAGCTGCTGGTCAGCCTGAAAACATGTGGGGATTCCTTAACAAGCAGGCATTCCTCACATGTATTCAGGCTGTCCAGCAGCCATAAATCATTCAGCTGAGGTGACGAAAACTAAATCTCTGAGGTCCCCAATAGGCAGGCAAATGTCACTATTAGGCAGCACAGGTCCCCCAATAGGCAGGTAACTGTCCCCAATAGGCAGGTAAATGTCCCCATTAGGCAGCACAGGTTCCCATTAGGCAGCATAGGTCCCCAATAGGCAGACAAATGTCACTATTAGGCAGCACAGGTCCCCATTAGACCGCACAGGTGCCCAATAGGCAGTATAGGTCCCCATTAGGCAGCATAGGTCCTAAATAGGCAGGCATGTCCCCATTAGGCAGCACAGGTCCCCATTAGACAGCACAGGTGCGCAATAGGTAGTATAGGTCCCCAATAGGCAGCACAGGTCCCCAATAGGCAGATAACTGTCCCCAATAGGCAGGAAAATGTCCCCAATAGGCAGGTAAATGTCCCCATAAGGCAGCACAGGTCCCCATTAGGCAGGAAAATGTCCCCAATAGGCAGGTAAATGTCCCCATTAGGCAGCACAGGTCCCCAATAGGCAGGAAACTGTCCCCAATAGGCAGCATAGGTCCCCAATAGGCAGGCAAATGTCCCCATTAAGCAGCATAGGTCCCCAATAGGCAGACAATTGTCACCATTAGGCAGCACAGGTCCCCATTAGACCGCACAGGTGCCCAATAGGCAGTATAGGTCCCAAATAGGCAGTATAGGTCCCCAATAGGCAGGAAAATGTCCACATTAGGCAGCATAGGTCCCCAATAGGCAGGCATGTCACCATTAGGCAGCACAGGTCCCCATTAGACAGCACAGGTGCCCATTAGGCAGTATAGGTCCCCAATAGGCAGCACAGGTCCACAGGTCCCCAATAGGCAGATAACTGTCCCCAATAGGCAGGAAAATGCCCCCATTAGGCAGCACAGGTCCCCATTAGGCAGCACAGGCCCCCAATAGGCAGGTAAATGTCCCCATTAGGCAGCACAGGTCCTCATTAGGCAGGAAAATGTCCCCAATAGGCAGGTAAATGTCCCCATTAGGCAGCACAGGTCCCCAATAGGCAGGAAAATGTCCCCAATAGGCAGCATAGGTCCCCATTAAGCAGCACAGGTCCCCATTAGGCAGCATAGGTCCCCATTAGGCGGCACATGTCCCCAATAGGCAGGCAAATGTCCCCAATAGGCAGGCAAATGTCCCCATTAGGCAGCACATGTCCCCATTAGGCAGCACATGTCCCCATTAGGCAGCACAGGTCCCAAATAGGCAGCACAGGTCCCCATTAGGCAGGCAAATGTCCCCATTAGGCAGGCAAATGTCCCCAATAGGCAGGCAAATGTCCCCATTAGGCAGCACATCTCCCCAATTGGCAGCACAGGTCCCCATTAGGCAGCACATACTGACCTGGTGTTGAACACAGTGACTCCTGGATGGCTCCCAGGCCCCGCACTGCACACACAGCAGCACATGGTCACCACCGCACCGGTGAGCGGGGTGATGAAGAAGGCAGGCCGCAGACCAGTTCCGCGCAGGTCACACTCTGACGCGCGGTTACTCGTCCTCTTCATTAGTATCAGTGCGCGGGGGCCGCTGGGGTCCAGCGGGGTGTGCTCAGTCCCCGTCAGTGCGTGCACGTATCAGTGCGCGGTATCCAGCGGGCGGGGCTAGGAATAGGAAGCAGAGCAAGAGTGCTCCTCTGGCTCCTGCAACAAGATACCCGATTGCGGCTCTGGAGCGGCTGCGGGCCTGATCAAATGATATGGCGGGCCGGATGTTCCCCACCCCTGGTTTAGGCACATCAGGGGTTTTGCACATGTGACTTGGTGTCTGCTATCTATTCCAGTCAAATGGCACTCCTTCCTTTCCGAGTCCTGCTGTGTACCTAAACAGTACTTGGGAGAAATTGCACAGTCCATTTTCTACCATTACTCTTAAGAAAATGCAAAATTTGGAGCTAAAATAATATTTTTATGGGAAAAAGTCAAATTTTCATATTCTCCTTCCACAATACTTTAACCCCTTCACGACCTTGGACGTATCAATATGTCCAGGTCGGTAGGTACTTATAGACCTTGGACACATGGATACATCCTTGCAATTTTTTTTTTCTTTTTATTTATTCCCATCTCACTCTCCCACCCGCGCACAGAAGCTGTACTCACAATATCGCCGCCGAGTGTTCAGCTGATATGACAGCTGACACCTGACACTGCCAGGAGCGGAGAGGGGACCTCCTCTGGTCTTTGATCGGTGCCACTCTTACGTCATTGCAGGGACCCGATCGTTGCCATGGTGACCCGATGTCATCATCACGACATCCTGGTCACCAGAGCTAGCAAGATTGTTACACCATGGTCAATGCATGGTCAAACTTGTCTGACAGTCCAGCACTGACAGTTTATAAAGTATAGCAATGCTTGTGCATTGCTATGCCTTATAAGTGATCAGAGACAAAAATGTAAAAGCCCCTTAGAGGGACTAAGTAAAAAAAAATAATAGAAAGGTAAAAAAAAAAAAAGTATTGTACTCATAAACAAATAATTTTTATGTAAAAAGAAAACAAAAAAAGTACACGATTGGTATGGCTGCGTCCGGAATGACCCGACCTGTAAATCTGTCCCAATAGTTAACCCCCAGTGAACACCATAAAAAAAAAAGAGGCAAAAAAGATGCTTCATCACACCGCCGAACAAAAAGTGGAATAAAACGCAATAAAAAAGATAAATGTGAATAAAAATGGTACAGCTGAAAATGTCATCTTGTCCTGCCAAATACAATACAAGGAATAAAGCTACCTTATCAATTTTACAACACTGAACGGCAGCAAAAAAACTATTCCTGAATTGCTCGTTTTTGTTCCTTCTGCCTCCCAAAAATCATAATAGAAAGCAATAAAAAAAAAAAGTCATGTACCTGAAAATTGGTGGCAATAAATATCTGTTTGTCCAACAGAAAAAGCCCTCACATGACACTGTCGGCCAAAAGCATCACTACACTTGTTTTATAAATTCCCAAAGTGGAAACATTTCACACCTCTTAGTGTCTTTGATGGAGAGGCCAATTGCAGCCTGATGCTATCTATCTATGAGAAAGGTCACAAAAATAGTGTTCAATGAAAATAATGTATTCATTGGTAAATTAACCATGGTCCAGTCACAAACCAAGGATTAGAATATTAACATGAGAGGCTGGTTTGTAAATCCGATCTCCAAGATAGTCTATAAATCAGGCCTGTACACATAGAAGCCTGTTCACAGTGAGGGGAAGCCTAGCTGTTATGCTCTATTCCATACCCCCCCCCCCCTTGGGGACAGAATACCAGAATGCAAACTTCGATATTTCGGTACGTTTTCTCCCTTTTATTTTATCGCTGTTTTTGCATATTTGTATGCCACTTTTGAATTCCATTTTTATATCCATTTTAATGTAAGCACTGTACCTTTTATATTAAAGTTTAAAACTTTAATAAGTCTTAACCTTGTTGCTCTAAAGAATCCATAGCCTTAAAGTGTGTGATCCTGGTGATTGGCAGGCAGTTGTAGTAATATTAACGGAACTCATCGCCCGTGTATGAGCGGGGTGCGTGGTCTGTGTCGGGGTGTGATTTATGCTCCCTCTGCAGCATAGAACAGAGGTTGAACGCTGGGCTGAGTGAGAACAGATAGATTAACCCTTGCAGGCACAACCCCAAGTCACGTGCTGAGAAGCAGGTACGTGACAAATTGGTGGCAGCGGTGGGATATACCAATATATCATCCCTGGTAATTAATGACAGTGAGCTAACAGGAATCCAAAACAACTTTTCAAATCAGGATATTTTTAAGCAAGAGTGCAAAGATGCATGTGACAGATTTGTCTAGAAGGGGCTATTCACTATAGTCCCTTAATAAAGCTAAAGTGAGAATTGGCATCGATCGAAAAATGTTACTGTATAAGGATTCTCAAAGGAATAATCACACAACATGTTTTACATTCTCTACGGAATATAGCCCACAATTCAATAATATTGTCAAAGTTATTAAATATTTACCAATGTTGAATCAGGATTGCAAACTCAAAAAAGTACTTGATAATGGAATACGTTTTGTGGCAAAAGAAGCTCCTACTTTGGGATCGATATTATCACCCAGCTTATTTTGTAGTAATGAGTCTAATTTGCATGCAAAAGGAAAAAAGACTTGGATAAATCTAAAAGGCTTGTTTGGATGAGGCGCGAAGCGCTGCATAGCTTGCCAATATGTATATAAACCTAATAGGATTATATGGTGACTCAAATTTGTCATATATCACATTAATGATTTCATAAATTGTAACGATGCAATACTACTATTGGTGTGCAATTTTTTGTAATGTCACCTATTTTATATGGCTCTTTAAAAGCTATATTTTATTGCTAAGATTAAGTTGGATTTCCTGGATTTCACTGGATTTGACCTGTTTTCCCTTTTGTGGAGGATGTCAACTGTTTAGGCACATCAGGGGCCCTTCAAACACGACATGATATCTGCAGACCATTCCATGAAAGTCTGCATTCCAAACCGTCACTCATTCCTTTCTGAGCCCTGCCATGCCCCCAAACAGTAGTTTTTCCTCTCATTTGGAGTATCTGCGTGCTCGGGAGAAATTGCACAACAAACTGGTGCAATTTCTCCTGTTATCCTTGTGAAAATTGGCTAAAAGAACAAAATGTGTTATTTGTTTTTCATTTTTACAGCTTAACGTTATAAACCTCTGTGAAGCATATGTGGGTTCTAGGTGCTCACCAGACATCTATATACATTCCTTGAGGGTCTAGTTTCCAAATTGGGGTCAATTGTGGGGATTCTACTGTTTAGGCACATCAGGGGCTCTCCAAACGCAACATGGCGTTAGCTAATGATTCAAGCAAATTTTGTGTTCAAAAGTCAAATGGCGCTCATTCTCTTCCGAGCCCTGCCATACGCCCAAACAGTAATTTTCATCCACATATTGGATGTCGGCGTACTGAGGAGCAATTGCACAACAAATTGAACTCTGCATTTTCTCCTGTTACCATCGTGAAAATATAAAAAATTTGATCTACATCCAAATTTATGTGAAAAAGATACCGTATTTTGCGGATTATAAGACGCATTGGATTATAAGACGCACCCCAAATTTTGAGGGGAAAAATAGGAAAAAAAAAACTATTTTTAATAAAATGGTGGTGCCTCTTATAATTCATGCGTCTTATTGCTTACCGGGGTGGTAGCTGTGATGAAACGGGGTACCAGGGTAGCTGCTGGAGGAGGCAAGAGTGGTGAGTTGCTGCAGGTCGCAGGCTGGGATGACGCGATGTTCCAATGTGCAGAACACCGGGAAAATTTTTCATAAATAAGTGTTAATCATAGCAAACTCATTTTACCACTATCATAAAGTCCAACATGTCAAGTAAAAACTTTCTCAGAATCACTGGGATCCGTTGATGCTTTCAAGAGTTATTACCACATTGTCACATAAAGTGACAGTGGTCAGACTCAGATTTAAAAAATTTGGCCTGGTCATGAAGGTCAAAATTAGTTTAGTCACTAAAGGGTTGAATTGTTCCCCATTCTGTAACAAATATGCTTATATATCAGGGGTGTGTGTTATGGAGGCAGGGATAGTGAAGATTTGGATTGATCGAAGCATTCTTTTTTTCATTATTTATCCCCCTAATGGGGGATCTACAGGTCATAACATTAACAGGTACACATCTTCTCCATGCACTGTGGTGGTTTACTCATTATTAGTGATCAATGCCATAGCAATCAAGGTCATTCTTAAGTGTTGTCTTACTTTTTCTTACAGTAAACTGTGTCCTTGATAAATCATGTTTTCCAGTTTTTATGACTTGCATGATCTCTTCAAAGATAATAGCATGGACAGTCTTTTCTTTCTTCGCAGTAGCTTCAATCTTGTTTTGTACAGGAAACCTTCAGCCAGCTTGTTCAGAACAGCTAGTCACTGATTTATGATCAAGGGCGATTGCAAAGTTACTGTTCCGAGCTCGAAACCTTGATGTGAAACTGAAGACAGGCTAATCCAATAAGAAAGGTAGTTGGATTCGTTACTAGTCCTGGTAATCAGCATAGCCGAAACTCCTAGGTGCTTTCTCTTAGTATCTATTTTTTTTCCCATGTCTTTAGCAAGGAAAGGGATTTTTGTGTTTGGTTTCCGCACTACTGAATGAACTGAGACGTACAGTACATTCCGGTAGATGAGTTGAAAAGGTAGTGGTTTTCTCAACACGTTTCGCAGTACAAAATGACTTCTTCCTCAGGATTGACCACATGTACGTGATTTCTCCTACAATTCCTTTGAGTTTTCATGTCTTTAGAAGTTCTTATGTTCTCATAATATAACCAGGCTTTTGTATTGATTCATCTGTTTTCGGATGGTTTGTTCATTGTGCTTTTTCACTTTTTTTCTCCACCGAAATAAGGCTCATGTTCCATCAATTGAGAGTTTGTAACTGGATTCAAAGAAAAATAAGGGCAGACATTGTCACCTTTGTTAAACCAGTAGTATAAATTACCTGCAAAACACAATCATTCTAACTCATTAGTCAGTTTACTTTGATAAATGTGCTAACACTGCACCGTTCCATAGAGAGTAGCTCCTATTATGTGTTTGGTCTGCTTACTGGACAAGAACTAATATGGGCTGAGTGCAAGGACTTGTGTTTGTATAACTTTTTCATTGCTTTTGCTACATTTAGCGAGTAGTTTTCATTTTCTTGTCTCATGTGTAAATGTTTAGTTAGCTACAAGATTAGCTCCTGTGCCATGGTACAACAGCCCAGGGCAACTGAACCTATCCAAGTTTACACTAATTAGTATTTGCTTCTAACAAATCTGAATGATTGTGGTAGACTGCACTAAAAGTGGCCACACACCTCAGAGAAAAGTAGATGGTGATAGAACATGGGGGCACAAGACCCATTAGCTATCCCCAAAAAGAACATCATGGTATATATAAATAAACAACACAAGACACTTCTTAATGGTAAAAACAATGGCCGAGGTGCTTTATTATGAGATTACATAAATAGTAAATGTGTCATGATCCATGCTGGATCATGACAGATAAAATGCACTAGTAACCTTTTTTTTCACTGTTGGTGATAGCGTCTTTTTGGGATTCCAACTACGGTGAAGGGAGCAGCTGGCTGAAGGTTGAAGCCACTGCAGAAACCTGGTGAAGTTTAGCAGCTTGCTTGAAGATTGGAGCCACTGCTGAAACTGGTGTTGAACTCTAGCTGCCCGGTGTCCGCAGCAGAGTGAGATGGTGAAGGTGGCAGCTGGCTCTGAGGGGTCGAGCCACTGCGAAAAGTTAATCTAGTGATGCACTCTGCTGCCTGGTGCTGCAGCTGAGCAAGATAAGTCTTTTTGTGTTTCCCTGTTTGTATTTTTCCCTGGTGTATAATAGTACAGCGGTGGGGCCAGTGCCTACATCACCCAGCTCCCTGGCAAGGGATAGGTGTAGGGTGTGCTAGGGTGACAGGTATCCGGATTGGCGACAGGTGAGGAGCCTGTATAGGGAAAGTTAGGAGTGTGAGGGACACTGACTCAGGGGAGTGCAGGAGGTCTCCACGTCCCCGTTCCCTATCGCAGGGCCCTCCGTTGTAACTGTTTCCCCTTTCCCCGTGTCTTACTGTTTCAGTTACCGGCCTGCGGGTCGCGTCACACAGGACAGTTACACATGCCTTGTCTTGTTGTTTTAGTACCGGCCTGCGGGCTGTGTCACACAGGACGGGTCCACGTGACAAAATGTTAATAAAGTAATAAACCATAAATAAATTAATTTAATAAGAATAAGTTAATATTTTCTTAACTTCAAGCAACAATCGACCCAACCTAAAGGGGCGATTTTACCCAAAGGAGACTTTACTCCAACAAGAACAATCCACCTGATACCATCAGGCGACTATTCTCACTAATATTGCACCTCGACGAATCCATAAAGATCAATGACATCAACAAGGGAGGGAGGGCAAGTGTCAGTTTCTCCACCACTGGAATGAGGCAGCTGACTGAAAAAACTGTTTACCGTATATAGTTCACTTTCCCGCCCTTTTTCAACTGACCAATCTCCCTTGGTCACACAGGCTAGAAGAAACCATTCACAACCATTATCCTTGTTCCTGAAATACATTACTCGGACAAACACAAATATAAAGAAGTTATTAACAGTCCTGAGAATTATAATAACACCATCTTTATGTTAATAATATACTCCAAAAATCCCCTAATTAGATATATACGTTTAACCAAATTTATTACAAGAACAACAAATTAAATGAGGGAAGGAAGGACCTGTGCCCCCATGTCCACCCCCTGCTAGCGCTAATGGGGTTTCCCAATTGTTAAACGAACGATCATTTCGCCAAAGCAGCTATTAACAACTTCATCCATATTGACTGGTACAGTTGCTCATACTGGCCATATATGCTTAAAGTAGCAGGTGATTGGTGTTCCTTGGCTCTTGGACCACTCTTCTGATAATTCTTTTCACTCCTCTGTCTCAAATCTTGTGGGGAGCACCTGGTTGTGGCCGGTTTATGATGAAATTGTTTTTTCCACTTCTAGATTAAGTCCCCAGCAGTGCTCACTGGAGCCCTCAGTAGTTTATACATTTTTCTGCAACCAATGCATCAGTATGTTTTGGAACAAAAAGGTTGTGAAGGTCTTGAGACAGCTCACTGGTTTTACCCATCATGAGATGTTTCTTGTGTGGCACCTTGGAATTGAGACCACTTTTTATAGGCCATTGGTTGACCCAGCTGATATTATTTTTCACTAAGTGGCAGGATTGCTTTCTAGTTACTGATAGATTTCATCTGGTGTCATGACTTTCCGCGGCTTTTTTGCACCTCTAAGGCTAGTTTCACACTAGCGTTACCGGGCGAAGTTCACGGCCGCCGCTAAAGTCCGCCCTGGCCGCGCCCTCTCCGGTCAGCTCCTCCTCTGATTGCATGACACTGCATGCGATCATCGTACCCTATATTTAGCGTTGGGTACGCTGGTCGTGCGCTGGCATGATTTTGCCGGCGCATCCGCCATTTTGGCGCTACGCCGGGCGCACAAAAATGCAACAAGGTGCGTTTGGCGCACGTCGGCGCAGCGCCAAAAGGGCGCAAGCGCCGGCAAAAGCATGCCAGCGTACCCAGCGCTAAATATAGTGTACGCTGATCGCATGCAGCGTCTCATGCGATCAGAGGAGGAGCTGACCGGAGGGGGCACAGCCGGGGGCGGAGCTTAGCGGCGGCCATGCGCTGCGCCCAGTAATGCTAGTGTGAAACTAGCCTTACTTCATGTGTTCAATACTTTTTCCCTGTGTCATTTCTCATTATTACATTTAACTTATTTTATGGACACCTATGGTTTGATTTCTTTGCCTGTGTTGGTTGGACAGGTGGTTGACGACATCTGGTGGGAATTTCATGTGAATGGCACCTTTAGAAATATATTTACTCTTGAAAATTGGTGACATGTTCAATACTTATTTCATCTGCTCTGTATATAAATCAGCCAATATAAGGCCTCTGTCAGACATCAGTTTTTGTTTTGCGTTTTGCACTTTGTACTATACCTGACAGTCTACATTTCACAATAGTAATTAGCTTTTTGTAGAATTGATCATAGCAGATTTAGTAGACTCTCCCACCACTCTTTTATCAGTAGGTCTGAAACCCGCAGTGTACCATAGTTACCAGCGCGCTGGTGCAGGGGGCAGGTAACCAAGGTAAACAGCGGGTTTCTAAGTGCCGCGCGGCGCTTAGAAACCCGCTGTTTGCCTTGGATACGAGCTCCCTGCACCAGTGCGCTGGTATCTAAGGTACACAGCGACGCGCTTGTCGTCGCTGGTGCTGATCGCTGGTGAGATCTGCCTGTTTGGCAGGTCACCAGCGATCATGTAGCGACACACCAGCGATCCTGACAAGTTCATATCGTTGTCGGGATCGCTGGTGAGTCGCTATGTGTGACGGGGCCCTTAAAGATGCACCAGTGATCCCGACAACAATACGACCTTGTCAGGAGCGCTGGGAGCTGCGAGCATGCAGGTTTCTAAGGTACACATCGGGTAACTAAGTGACGCGCGCCGCTTAGTAACCCGATATTTACCTTAGATACCAGCTCCCAGCGCCTGCTTAGAGCGCTGGGAGTCTCGCTAATCGTTGCGCGCTGGCCAGCTGGAGAGCAACGATCAAAAAAATGGCCCAGGACGATCAGCGATACCTGGCGGGGGGCCGGTCGCTGATCCCTGTCACACACAGCGATCTCGCTGGCGAGATCACTGTGGCATCACAAAATCAGCAATCTCACTAGCGAGTGCATGTGCAAGGTCGGACATTACCATGAGAGATGGATTCCCTGTGGTGCCTCTGTGCTGGATGCGCTTCTACAGGAAAACACATTGTTAAATACCGTGTCCAATAAAGCGCCAATGTACAGAGTCTGTCCTCCATTTTCCATCTGTTTCATGCGAATCCCCAAAGACTTTAATTACCACGTCTGATCCGCCAAATGTATGAGAACAGATCAAGCTCTGACTCGCACAGACCGGGAGACACGGACCTGTCTGTAAAATGGATGTGTATGGATCAATGAAAGTCTATGGGACTGTGTGGTGGTCAAGAAAAAAATGCACGTCTGACCGAATCCTACAATCTATGACTTTTCAAATGGTTATCTCCATATAAAATCAGAAGCATATGGAGGTGCATTAATAACTCGGCGGTTGTATGGCGCGCTATTGGGGCCATGTGCTTTTATTGGCACACTATTTCATTTTAGCTTCATTAATCTTTTTGGAATTGGTAAAACAAATGAGATATTTCTGTCTCTGCATCTGTGATGAGAGGTAAAATCGAGAGAATAAACGCTCATATTGCAGAGATGGGGTAATAAAACCTTCTCTAGACATTATTATTTTACAATATTCCTAGGTAAAGCAGATAAACTACATGAAGTACTTAATGTAAGTCAATTGAAATGCATTTGAAAATGTTAGTGTAGTAAATAAGTAATCTCCCCAGGGCGCCATAGAGAATACATGCTTTAATCATAAAATGTATCCATGTATTTATAGATTGGCTGACAATTGACATCCTAGCAGCCTAATTGATTCTTATCTGCAGACCAATTGTGTTCCTGCTCCTGTGCCCGTACAAATTGCTAGTCGCGGCGTGGAGTGAGGTGGCCGGCGCTCATTACTAGTCCAGATAAGCTGACAGCATGAAAAGTGTAGATTGTATACCTCCTGACCTCTGCAGAAGGGCGTCCAACATACTGATCGCTGGGCAGACGTGCGTCGGTGCAAATAAATTACGCTCTCTAACAGAATAGAAATCAGGTAAATGGTCTTTGCTCCTATTGAACATGTGATTGGTTGGGTCAAATATATATTTTTCAGATACTTAAGTGGCCACATAATAAGCTGAAATAATTGTGCTGCTCCGAAAGAACGTTAGAAAAAAAGCAAATCATGGCAGCGGCTATTTATCTGTAAATTAAATCCACCACACAGTGAGTGAAATGGTGCTTTCCTATAATCAACACGTTATCCACCACCCAGAAACAGCTCGATGTATTCTTGTAAATCCCTTTTGTATGGTTGTAATTATAGAGCTTCTTTGAAGAGTTTGGGATTTTTTTTTTAATAATATTTGACTTTTTTTTTTTTATTGTTGCAAGACAGATCTCGGCCTTTGTCACTAAGGGGCTCGGCGGTTATGGGAGTTTTACATTCAAGAGTTAATGGGGCTGATATGTGCAATGCGTTGCTATTGTATATCAGCTAGTGAAGTTGAATATCTTGAATAAAGTATGGTCTTAGGCTACTTTCAGACTTGCGTTATGAGGCGCAGGGCCGCCGCTAAGCTCCGCCTTCGGCCGCGCCTCCTCCGGTCGGCTCCTATGGGCGCATGACGCTGCATGCGACCGGCGTACCCTATATTTAGCATTGGGTACGCTGGCCGTGCGCTGGTTTGCTTTTGCCAATGTGTTGCATTTTTGTGCGCTCGGCGCATGCGCTGGCAAAAGCAGGCCAGCGTCATGCGCCCATAGGAGGAGCTGACCGGAGGAGGCACGGCCAGGGGCGGAGCTTAGCGGCGGCCCTGCGCTGTGCCTCATAACAGAAGTCTGAAAGTAGCCTTATTTAGTAAATCGGTGCAGAGAAGAAAGCCATCCAATTGAACAAAATTTTGTGACACACCTGTGGTGTCAATATGATCACTGCACCCTAAGATGAATTTATTGAGCGGTTTAGTTTGTAAAATGGGGTCACTTATGGGAAATTCTGCTGTTTTTTTTTTTTTCTAATTAAAATTTTTACAGCTCTACGTTATAAGCTTCTGTGAAACACCTGTGGATTCAAGGTGCTCAATGCACATCTAAATAAGTTCCCTAAGGAGTCCAAAATGGTGTCACTTGTCGGGGGCTCTCCAAACGCGATATGGTGTCCGCTAATGATTGCAGCAAATTTAACATTAAAAAAATCAAATTGTGCTCCTTCTCTTCCGATCCTTGACATGTACCAAAACAGTAGTTTTCCCCTACATACAGGTATCTGTGTGCTCAGGAGAAATTGCACAACATATTTTGGGGTCCATTTTTTCTGTTTTGGGTCTAAAGTAAAAATTTTTGTGAAAAATTAAATGTGTTTTTTTCCCACACATGCCTTTAATTACTGTGAAGCACTTGAAGGGTTGATAAACTTCTTGAATGTTGTTTTAAACGTCTTTAGTGGTGCAGTTTTTAGAATGGTGTCACTTTTGTGTATTTTCTGTCAGAGAGACCACTCAAAGTCACTTCCAATGTGATGTGGTCCTTTAAAGAAAAAATGGTTTTGTAAATCTTGTTGGAAAATTGAGAGATCTCAGGTCAACTTTTTAACCCTTTTCCACATTTTTTTTAAATATATTATAGTATTATGACACATATACGTCTGAATTGGTTCACAAAATTTTTTCACTAAGGACTATGATATTTAGGCCGGAGTCACACTGGCGAGGAATACGGGAGAGTGAGAGGCGCAAAAAAGCACGCATTAGACACGGACAAATGATTTTCTATGGGGTCACTCGCACCAGGCGTATATTTCTCCTCAGTATCCTACGCTCCGTGCCACTCGCAGCATGCTGCGATTGTCAGGGTACTACGCCCGTAGTACGCCAATGCAAGTCTATGGGTGCGCAAAAAATACGGATTACACACGGACCACACATGTGACTTGCGAGAAATACGCACCAGGTGTCTTTTAGAAACCCTGTCATAGGGTTCCATTATATGTCCATTTTGCAAGCCTGCGAGAAAATCTCGCCATACAGATTACATACGGATGCTGACATGCGCAAAATACGCGACCACACCTTGATTACGGATGACATACGGAGCACTATTTAGGGGTCTGTCATCCGTATTACGCATGTAAAATACTGACCGTATTTTGCGCAGGTTAGTGTGACTCCAGCCTTAAAGTCACTATAGCACGTTTATTTTCCAGATAATTAGAGATGGGAGAACACCTGGATGTTCTGGTCCTGTGGGTTCGGCCGAACAGTTACAAAAATTTCTGTTTCTGGTACCAGAACAGTACCCGGACCCCATTCACTTGAATAGGGGGCCCAAACATCCAGTGTTTGCTGCGCTGTTATGTGCATGACAGCGCAGCAAACACCGCTTGTGACCAGCGGGGAAATCATCCCCGCCAGTCACAGAGCCGCAGTTCCCACGCTGTCAAAGGACACTGAGAGCGCTCAGCTGTGATCGGAAAAGTTTACCTCCGGTCACTGGTGTCAGCTGATGGGACTACTGATCCCATCATCCAACACCTGCTGCCGCTAATTACAGTAAGAGCAGGAGCGGCGGATGGGAGTATTCATCAGCCACTCCTGCGCTGTAAATAAATAATTTAAAAAAAAAAAAAACGCATGGGTTCCCCTATATTTTTGCTAACCAGCCAGACAAAACTCACAGCTGGGGGCTACAGCCCTCAGCTGTCAGCTTCAGCAAGGCTAGTTATCAAGAATAGAGGGGTCCCCATGCAGTTTTTTTAAATTATTTAAATAAATTTTAAAAAATGGAGGGGGTCCACCCTTTTTTGACAATCAGCCTTGCTAACGCTCACAGCTGGGTGCTGGTATTCTCAGGCTGGTAAGGGGCCATGGATATTGGCCCCCCAACTTAGAAGTAGCAGCCCGCAGGTGTCCAGAAAAGGCACATCTATTAGATGCACCAATTCTGGCGCTTTGCTTGGCTCTTTCCACTTGCCCTGTAGCGGTGGCAAGTGGGGTTCATATTTGTGGGGTTGATGTCACCTTTGTATTGTCAGGTGACATCAAGCCCATAGCTTAGTAATGGAGAGGCATCTAATGTATAAGGCTATGTGCACATGTTGCGGAATTCCCGCGATAACTTCTGCGGGAATTCCGGAATTCCATTCCACGGGAAAATCGCATTTTAAATTCCGGCGATTTTCCCGCGGAAAAACTAGCGATTTGTAAGCGTAATTAGCTTGCAGAATGGTAGCGTTTTCCAAGAGATGTATAGCATCGCTTGGAGAACTGATTGACAGGTGACCATAGTGTTTGACTAGTGTGACCAACTTTTTACTATTGAGGCCGACTATGCAGCATCAGTAGTAAAAAAGATCTAATGTTAAAAATAATAAAAGAAAAAATCGGGTTATATTCACCTTCCGGCGTGCCGCGCAGCCTTCCCGAGCCTCAGCGATGCTCCCGTTCCCAGTAATGCCTTGCGAGACTTTTGATGACGTCGCAGTCTCGCTATACTGTAGCAATCTTGCGAGGAATAGGGACCGCTACAGTATCGTGAGACCGCGACATCATGAAAGGTCTTGCAAGGCATTACTGGGAACGGGAGCATCGCTGAGGTCCGGGAAGGCTGTGCTGGACGCCGGAATGTGAATATAACCCGATTTTTTTTTTTTTTTTTTTTTTTTTTTATACAGGGATATGGTACCCAGAGCCCGGAGGACAGTCTCCTCTTCTCTGGACCGTGGGTACCATCCACAAATGTTCTGCTTACTTTTCACATGGTGGGCATACCCACATGCGGAAAGTAGGCAGAACAATGCATTCCTATGTGGGCGGAATCCCCGCGATTCCGCAAAATTAATGAGTTTGCTGCGTATTTTTCCGCGATGTGATTCCGCCGCGGGAAAATCCGCAGCATTAGCACAGCATTGCGGAATCCCATAGGAATGCATGGGATGCTGTTTTTTTGCATTTTCGCAAAAACGCGCGTTAGAAACCGCCGCGAAAACGCAAAAAAAACGCGATGTGTGAACGCAGCCTAAGGCACCTATCCATTACTAATCCTACATTTGTATGGAAAATAAAGACACAGCCAGAATAAAGTCCTTTATTTGATATAAGACTAAACACAGTTTTCCACTTTTTTTAAATGCCTAATTCCAGCCAAGCCCTCGTTCTCTTGTAATAAAAATAAAAAAAATATATACCATACCTGTCTGTCGTTCTGTCCCACGCCGTAATCCATGTCTGGGGGATAAACAGTTTTCAACCTGGACGGTGCCAGGATGTGTCCGTCCAGGCTGAGAACCACTGGTGACTGAACTGCTGTGAGCGCAGCCTCAGAGATCGGTGGTGACATCATAGAGGTTATGTCCGGTCACTGAGGCTCCATTCCCAGCCGGGCTGAACTGTGGTGATCTCGGTGACATCCCCTCTTGCACCATGAGCGTACTATAGGATTAGTATTGGATAGGTGTCTTATAGATGCCTCTATTACTAAGCAGTGGGCTTGATGTCACCTGACAATACAAAGGTGATCAACCCCACAAATATGAACCTCACTTGCCACCACTACAGGGCAAGTGAGAAGAGTCGGGCAAAGTGCCAGAATTGGCGCATCTAATAGATGTGCCTTTTTTGGGCAGCTGTGGGCTGCTGTTTTTAGGCTGAGGGGCAATATCCATGGCCCCTTACCAGCCTGAGAATAACAGCCCCCAGCTGTGAGCTTTAGGAAGGCTGGTTGTCAAAAATGGGGGGGACCCCACGCCGAATTTTAAAATTATTTATTTAAATAATTTTTTTAAAAAAGCGTGGGGACCCCTCTCTTCTTGATATCTAGCCTTGCTGAAGCTAAGAGCTGAGGGTTGCAGCCCCCAGCTGTGAGTTTTGTCTGGCTGGTTAGCAAAAATACAGGGGAACTCGCGCCGTTTTTTTTTTTTTAAATTATTTATTTACAGTGAATACTCCCATCCGCCACTCCTACTCTCACTGTAATTAGCGGTAGCAGGTGTTGGATGATGGGAGCTGTAGTTCCATCAGCTGACACCAGTGACTGGAGATAAACTTTATACCTCCAATCACAGCTGAGCGCTCACGCTTTTGACAGAGTGGGAACCGCATCTCTTGACCGGCGGGGATGATTTCACCGCCGATCAGAATCGCTGTTTGCCACACTGCCATGCACATGACAGCGTGACAAACACCCGGTGTTCTGGCAGCCGAACCTGAACAGTAACACGGACTTCTTGGTGAAGTCCGTGTTCGGTGTCCGTGCCCGAACAGTAGGTCTTTGGTACAGACACCGAACTTTACTGGCTGTCACTCCACTTTGCAATGCCATGCTCTGTGGACAGCGCTTGATTGGAGCCAATTTCATCCTACAATAGGACAATGACCCAAAGCACACCTCCAAATTATGCAAGAACTATTTAGGGAAGAAGCAGGCAGCTGGTATTCTATCTGTAATGGAGTGGCCAGCGCAGTCACCAGATCTAAACGCTATTGAACTGCTGTGGGAGCAGCTTGACTGTATGGGACGCAAGAAGTGCCCATCAAGCCAAACCAACTTGTGGGAGCGACTTCTGGAAGCATGGGGTGAAATTTCTCCAGATTACCTCAGCAAATTAACTGCTAGAATGCCAAAGGTCTGCAATGCTGTAATTGCTGCAAAGGGAGCATTCTTTGACGAAAGCAAAGTTTGAAGGAAAAAATTATTTCAAATAAAAATCTTTTTTTTGAACCTTGTCAATGTCTGGACTAGATTTTAAATTCATTTGGCAACTCATTTGATTAATAAAAGTATGAGCTTTCATGGAAAACACAAAATTGTTTGGGTGACCCCAAACTTTTGAACGGTTATGTATGTATGTATATATCACCCATTCCCCGGGCGCTCTGCCTTTGCTCTCTCCAATGCACTAGAAAAAGGCGCCATCCCCTGGATGCAGATAGCGGCGGCTGCTGCCGAGGACAAGGTGTGGCCCGTAGGCCACTGTTTTCAGCCCCTCAGCCGGATGTGGCCAGCGGGACGCACTTTGCGCAGGTCTGGTCTAGAGTAATAAGACTACATGCTCAGCTCCTTGTTGTGGTGTGGCTTGCAAAGCTGGTAAGGCTGGCTTAACACATTTAATTTTATTCCCATTTATCCATACACAGACGTGTTTGTCCATCCACATCTTGTTGGCTTTTCTTCTAGCTTCCTAGTTGTGAAACATTCATCCTTTTGGATTTTGTTCTACAACAAGCCGTTGGTGACAGAGAACTGATTGTGGATTAATGATTGGCTGAAGTTCAGATCAGGTCATTTGCGTTGGCAGAGAATTGGGAAGTCTGCATTGCTTCTGGATATTGTTCTGCCCCCAATACAGTAGAGTATCAGACAGCTCGCCAAGCAGATAGTAACTGTCTAAGGAAATCGTGATTGGGAATATACTCACATAATGTAGAATAATACAATGCACACCTTCAGATGTGAAAGTTAATAGAGCTGAAAGAGATGACCCACCTTTGGTGAAGATTTATACCAGGTTGCAAAAATGTTAAAAAGTTTTAGTTTAATTGGCCCTGGACTTTCAAACAACTTGATCTAATTTGCTATACCGGCCGACCCCAGGTTATGAACTAGGTAGGATTGTTTGTAAGCTGAATTTGTGCGTAAGTTGGAACAGATCTGGCAAAAAAAAACAAACCCTAAAACTTAATACTCCTCGGCGTCGCTCATTGCTGACCTCTTCAGGTACCTGCTGTCCAGTCCTCTTCTTTACACCATCGCATTCTGCATCTTCAGCCTCTTCATGCCTTGACTCGGCCAAAAGTCGTTGCCCATTATTGATGTTGTGATGTGGATGGAACGATGGGTAGCAGGTCCTCTTCTTTACGCCATCGCATTCTGCATCTTCAGCCTCTTCATGCCTGGACTCGGCCAGAAGTCTTGGCCCAGTAGTGATGTTGTGATGTTACAACACAGTGTCCTTTGATGCCTGGACATGACCAGAAGTCTTGGCCTATACTGAAAAAGCCAGAAATGTCAAAAGAAGTGGATGGAATGGCTGGTAGCAGGGCGGCTAGAGAAGTGAGCGCTTAGGTGAATTCCAGTAACTAGGAGATGTTTGTGAGTCAGATGATGGTAAGTCTGGGACTGCCTGTATGGTGATAAATGGACAATCTGCTTATAACTTTATTTAAAAAAATATGTTGCCTTTTCCAGGAAAATCAGAATAAAGTGCCAACCAAGGTGTCTCCATGTCTAACTTGCTGTCTATTGCCAGTTGTCAAGTGTAATCCATCTCTAGCAGTAGAGATGCTGTGACATTATGGGAAGTGCGGAGATGGGTCTTTATCTTTCTGCACTTGATCTCCTGTCTGCTGTCACATTGCGTACAGGTACAACAGGGAGATGAGCTTTTAGTTCAGGCAGGTCATTGGACAATGGTGCAAGAGATTTGAGACATTTACCGGACGTATTAGGCTGTAATGGGAAAAAAAACAGTTTTAACTTGTTGTGTGATGGTGAGAGCAGCAAGTCCATGCGTTGTATTCTTGTTTTGGATCCAAATCTCATGTACAATGATTTTTTTTATAATGGGACCAAATTTTATTCTTATAAATGCGCCGTCTGTTGCTGCATAGATGGCCGCCTGTCCCTTCCATTCTGTCTGCCCTACGTATGACCTAAATAGTTGTATATTTAGCCACTATATTCTATTTAAAGCTGGAATTGCCCTTTCTGCTTAAATGACGTCACAATGATCTCTGAGTGATCGTTACTAGGATGTGGATCCCATTATTTCCTGTAGATCAGGAAATCTAGACTCTGGAGAGCAGGCAGCTGATATGTGCTGTGATGGATGCCCTTTAGAGATCCTGCGTAATGTCCCAAGTGTATTTCCAGCAGTCAGCCAAGAAAATTGCGTCTGCAAGCCAACTCCTTAACATCTGAGAGGCTATGAATAGATTAGAGCCTCCGCCGATATGGCAGAAAGTGTTAAATGTCAGAAAGTTTTGTGAGGCCGTAAAGCCGCAAACAGTTAATTCTTCCAGATCTGGTACTTGTGTCTGGCCCAGAATGTAGCTTCTATCTTCACTTACAAGATGGGTTTAGCCCATTTCTATCATGTAACTAATTTTCGCACAATGCAAAAGGTGGTCACTGTATACTGAGAGTTTCTTCTTATGTGCTGATTTGCTTCCATCTGCTTGGTCCAAGTAGCTGAAAAAAGCAAATTCCATGGTATGCCAGAAATGCGCACAAGATGGCAGAAATAGCAGATGGAAGGCATTGTGGGCCCAATGCATTATTTGTAATTTATTGAAGTCCCTTTGCAGCATGTCAGTTTGATCCAGTGTTCGAATCGCACTCAGCCATGCAAGTTATTGAATGTGTGGAAAACATCGAACTCCACTCTGATGAAATCTGAGTGCATTCCGCTTTCCACAGACTTACACTGGAGAAATTAGAGAATTTTTTTTTCTCCATCTTCTCATCCAATAGAATTGGAGCACACTGATCAGAATTGATCAGTGTCATTTGCATAATCGGTATAATTCTCTCGGCTGACAGAATCTGCCCTAGTTACCCTAGTGATGTATAGGTCTGTAGACTCAAAGCAATATACAATTTTTAGTTACCGTATATACTCGTGTATAAGCTGACCCCCCCCTAATTTTGCCACAAAAAACTGGGAAAACTTATTGACTCGCGTATAAGCCTAGGGTGGAAAATGCAGCAGCTACTGGTAAATTTCAAAAATAAAAATAGATACCAATAAAAGTAAAATTATTTGAGACATCTGTAGGTTAAATGTTTTTGAATATCCATATTGAATCAGGAGCCCCATATAATGCTCCATACAGTTCATGATGGGCCCCATAAGATGCTCCATACAAAATACGCTTCATATGCTGCTCCTTAAAAGCTTATGGCCCCATAAAATGCCCCATATGCTGCCCCATATGCTGCTCCATAAAAGGTTATGGCCCCATAAAATGCTCCATAAAGGTTATGGCCCCCATAAGATGCTCCATAGATTATGCCCCCATAAGATGCTCCATAGATTTTGCCCCCATAAGATGCTCCGTAGATTATGCCCCCATATGCTGCTGCTGCAAATAAAAAAATGACATACTCACCTTTCGTCGCTGGGGGACAGGTGCCGGTGTCACCGCTGGCTCAGGACCCCGGCACCTGAGATATTCACTTGTCCTTGTTCCAACGCTGCTCGCCGCTGTCTGCCGGGTCCTCTGTCAGTGACTGTTCAGGCAGAGGGCGCAGCGCGCACTAACCACGTCATCGCGCCCTCTGTTCTGTTGCCTGAACGTCACTGACAGAGGACCCGGCAGACAGCGGCGAGCAGCGTTGGAACGGGGACAGGTGAATACTGCATATACTTACCCCCTCCTGGCGCGGTGTCTGCAGCCCCCCGCTTCTCCCACCGTCTCCCTTCCGTCTCCCCTGCCAGGGGGGGTATATATGATCTGACACCCCCGCTCCCCCTCCCCCGCCAACCCCCTGGCATATATGACTCGCGTATAAGCCGAGAGGGGGACTTTCAGCCCAAAAAATGGGCTGAAAATCTCGGCTTATACGCGAGTATATATGGTATCTCAATTTGCAGGTTTTTTTTTATTTAAATAGGAGAGATAAAAATTTAATTAAAAATTTACATAGCCTTTATGTTTTTGCCTAAGTCATTAAATATTCTTCACATAGATAGCACCTGCATGGGGTCAGCCATGATCCCATGTCCAAGGATCAAGGTGATGAACCCTTTCTATTTGGTTGGACCCCAATAGTTCATGTCTGAGGAGAGAATTAGGGTAAGTGCGCACGTTGCGGATTTTTCCGCTCGGATTTGGCAAAATCCGCAGGTAAATCAGCAGGTCAAAAGACCTGCATTTTATCTGTGGATTAGCCTGCGGTTTGACACCTGTACAGTGGAGCAGGTGTAAAACCGCTGCAGATTCTGCACAAAGAAGTGACATGCTGCGGATTTGAAACCGCAGCAAATACGCGCGGAAAAATCCGCAGCATGCGCACTGCGGTTTTCATTTTCCATAGAAAATAAAGGTACTGTACAACGCAGCAGAAACTGCTGCGGATCCGCAGGGCCAAATCCCCTGCAGATCCGCAGCGTGTGCACATACCCTTATACGCTCGGCTACCTCCTAACCTAATGCACCTGTCGCAATCCTATATTATATATTACATCGTGACATTACAATGTGTTTGTGTGGTAGAAATGAAGACATGGCATTTTTTGTCTTGTGGGGATCGAGTTGCTGAGGGTTGGCAATTCATTTATAAATGGCTCCTGATAAGTGTTCTGCTTCATAAACCTGTTGGACATTACATTGTAGTTCTTTTGAAGGGTAAACATTTGATGAAACCTTTTTTGTAAAAGGTTTGTAGCCTCGATATAAGAATAACCTTTTCCAGAATAGTGAAAAAATGGACCAAAAATAGAAGAGAACTCATTGATTAGAGAGGTTTATAAAATGATTGTAATGGTGCCATTTCAGCAGCCATGTTAATTAAGTGTCCATTGTAGATAGCAATTTTTGTGGGGGTGAAGTAAGGAAAAGTCTGTACTCACAATTCAATGAAATAAAAATTGTAAAAGCTTTTAAGAAATTGCAGGTCATGAAGAACTGTGCTTCCGTTTACTGCTGTAGAACATCTAATATCAGGTGGTATTACCAATATAATGGAAGAGAAGTGGTAGTCCTGGTCCATGTAGGAAGGCGCTAGCGCACTGATCCTAAAGGACTGGTCACTTCAATCTGATGACCCGTAGTTGCGCTCCAGGATACAGCTTGCAATATGATGGGTATGGTGCCAAAAATATATGAAGAGTTCAGTTAGGCCTGAGCATACATGTGTGTTAATGTGTCGGACGGAGCTCCTCTTCAGCCATAACAAAGCTTTCAGCATGATGGCATCCAGCAAATTGATTTTTCTTTACCCTGATATCTGCCTTCAGTAAAAAGTCTGGCTATCCTAATCGGACAGAGACACTGATTCCAGTGGTGTGTCACTTACTGGTCTGCTTGCTGCCATTGGGATAAAATCACTGTTTTATCTGCTGCACAACTATCAGTTCTCTGAATGCTGAGCTTTGTATAGCCCCGCCCCCACCACTGATTGGGCAGAAAGTTGCCAATCAGTGGTAGGGGGCGGGTCTATACAGAACAAATGAATATGTAGGACTATGTGGCAGCAGGTTTACTAGTCCTTTATTGATAAAACAGTGATTTTATAAAAAAAAATAATAATAATAATAATAAACAGCCTAGTAAGTGGCACGCCACTGGAATCAGAGTCTCTGTTTCTTCATTATTCTTCTATAAGATTAAGCGACAAAAACCACCTGATGACTGACTTCCTAATCGTTGCCCGCATCTTAACCCATTTTGAGTGGCCTCAGTGAGGTGGAAAAAAATAAAGATAAAACCCAACTATTGCTATAGAATAAATAACTTATGTTAAAGGCCTCCGTGCTGCAAACAGTGAATGGCTGATCAGGCAAAACCAGTCACCATTATCAATGGGTGTGCGCATCTAGAGATCTCAGCTGATGTTCTGGTCCAAGAACATAAAGACCACTTGATGTTAATTTCACACTCGCACCTGAGGACCAACACAGGCGGCAGTTCTTCAGACTCCAAAAAGCCAGTAGATGGATCACCACACCACTAACTTTTCAGTCTTAAAACAGCAAACAATAAGGAGGTATCCTGCAATGGTGAAGACTAGTGGGCAAAACGTTCCTCTGCAAAAGGGATTTTATTCTACTAAAACAAAAACTGCATATAAAACCAGTCTCCAGATCACCTGCCGGCTCGGAGTTTCACCTCTGCAGCATGTCCCCTATATACACTAAAGGAGGATATGTCTTGGTCTTTTTTGTTTTAAGATGAATAGGGAGGAGTGGTTTGGTGATCCATCTTTTGGCCATGTGGATTTTAAAGAGGTGCTATCATTGCTCATATGCAAGTGTGAAATAACAAGATCAAGTATTCTTAGACCGGAAAATCGGCTAAGCCTCTTTCACACATCAGTTTTTTGCTATCAGTCACAATCTGTCGTTTTGTGGAAAAAAAAAAATGGATCCAGCAAATGATTGTGCTGGATCTGTTTTTTTCTCATAGACTTGTATTAGCGACGGATTGTGACGGTTGGCCACACGTTTCATCCATCGGAAAATCTTTGTCCGTCGGCTGGAGACAACAGACAAAGTAAAAATTTTTGTGTACGTCGAAAAGTCGGACAGCGCCGGATCCAGCGCCGTCCGTCGTTGGCTATAATGAAGGCCTATTGACACAGGATCCGTCGCTGTCCGTCAAAAAACAGAATCCAGCGATGGATTCTGTCTTTTAAAACTGAGCATGCCTGGAATATTTTTTTTTTCCTTTAATTTAACCCCATTTTCCATTCTGGCACAGAAAAAATTCTCTCTCTCTCTCTCGTTCTCTCTCCCTCTCGAATCCTGTATCCTGTTGCTTTAAATTCCTCGACGGATCCATCAAAAAAACGGATCCGGTGCATCAGTTTTTTGCACTCTTCACAGGATCCGTTTTTTTCACACTTTGATCGATTGTGACTGATGGCAAAAAACTGATGTGTGAAAGATGCCTAAGCTCTCTACTTGCGCTCCTGAATAAAAAAAAAGAAATACTCGCCTTTTGGTCTGGCAGCGCTACTATGTACTCCAACATCCGGTGATGGGGGAAAGGTGTGATCACGCAACTGATGCAACCGATGAGTCACTGGTGCAGCCAAAGAGCGACTGCTGATCAGCTTCAGCTATCACATTTTGTCCAGATGGAGGAACTTGTTAATTTTGGTGGGACCAGCTGACCATCCTATGTGTATGGGTCTTTCCACCCCACCCAGACAGATGATTTCAGGGAGGGGAGATAAAGATCAAGCATGTAGAATTTGTTTTGTTTTTGTGTGATCTCTCTCCCAAGTATATTTGTGCATAGGAGGTGGGGAGAGATGGCTGCCAGCCGAACAAGCATTCATTGGACCGCTATCTAATGCTGTATACACACCATTTATTTTGCTGATTGCAGATAATTTACAAAGTTATAAACAATAATATTCTAATAATGAAGAACCATCGTGGAATTATGCGATATAAATAAAACAACCTCAACATAGCCATTTCTTTAATTGCCAAATGATACTTTAATGTTGAAAATTTAGGGCTTTTTTTTTACAATTTCCAAAACATGAATGTGGCGCCCCCAGGAGTATGGCCGCCACAGTGGCTTTGCCTTCCTCCAGGGGAGGGTAATGCCAGGCTTGGAGGCAATGATGGGTCTCTCTCGCAGTCAATCTATGCATACAACACAGTTCCACTCCAGGCCAGCAGGGGGAACTCTGAACCGGAATTAAGGGGAGGAGTGCTCTCTGAGGGCCAAGAGGATGTGGTGGTTAGTCATTTAGTCTGCAGAGGGTGAAGTGTGCAGACGTGTGGAATGAGCGCTGAGATAGAGCTGATAGGAAAAGCTCCTCTCTGGAGAGAGCGCATGAACTGGAGCCTGGTCTCCACGGTTGTACGGATACTAACGGTCCTGCAACAGACACCAGAGGAGTAGGAGGCTGTAAATGCCCTACTCCCATCTAAGACTTGAGGGCACAACAGCAGCTTGGATAGTGAGCCAGGACTTAGGAGAGAGGAGTCCTCGAGAGAGGCTACAGCTGTCTGCCGTGCAAGTGAGGTGCTTGAGAACATCTGACACGATGAACTTCAGTGTAACTCGGTACTGGAGATCCCGCAAACAAGCGCTAGTAAGGAGACTGCACAACCCATCTGCTGAGAGAGAATCCCTGAATTGCTTCCAGGCTAGCCTGCTCCAATACCATCTGTAATCAGGACCCTGGACTGCAGTTACCAAGTAAAGGTACAGAAATTGCACCCTGCTGTGTCTTGTCTGCTTCCTACCTTTCCGGCACCACTACATCCCCGTGCCGACCACATCTACACTGCCCTGGGACTATAGCTTCACCTGTGGGGAGCTTTTACATCTTTGCTGCACCATACCATCAGTCCCAGCAGATCTGCATGCAGCGTCGGCTTAACACCTCCCTTGCCGAGCACCACAGGTGGCGTCACGAACTATTCATCTAACTACATTCCACCATTCACATCTTCCCATTACTTGGGCGCCCAGGGCCAGGGTCCGGATCACCGCTGCTGTGACACATCCCACTGATACCGGCTCGGTACCGAGTACCCCACAGCCCTGGGAGGGTGACCCATGGATACCCATAGCGAACATGAGGAGATACAGATAAACTTACTTAAAGAGGTTGTCCACTACTAGGACAACCTCTTCTTGATCAAAATATTTGGCACCGATAAATACCGTAATAAAGCCTATACTCGCCACCTATGCTGGTGCCATTCCTGTGGTATCGGCACTCACTCTCCCCGGACCTCTCGTGCGGTCTCGGACAAATCGAACATGAAGAGGAAGATTAGACTGCAGCTGATCCTTGGCTTCCTCTTCATGTTCAATTTGTCCGAAGGCGCTGATTGGGTGCTGGTGTCACAACACCCCCGGGGAGAGCGTGTGCTGACACTGTGGGAATGGCGCCGGCAAGAGAAGTGAGTATAGGCTTTGTTATTATATCAGGGCTAAATGGGCAGTATGAGAAGTTGTCCAAGCTGTGGACAACTTCTTTAAATGTTTGTCCTTTTAAAACATATCCATAAGGCAGCAGAACATAGACTTTAGTTGCTCGCAGTGGAAAATATATCACATATTTGAGTGATAGAAAAAAAGAGTAAAACAAAAAATACAAGATCTGACCCTTAGCTTGGCCTCCTGAATGCGTTACATTCTGCACTGAGTATTCTTAGCATGTTGTATAATAAACCTATGATTATTATCAAAAGAAAAGTGGGTTTTGCCAACCTAGAGGAAATCCAGCCAGAAAGACTTGTTGAAGTAAATACTTAGCCTGCGAGATTTCGTTCAATAGCCCACCGTAATGTCAGCTAATTAATCTAATGTTGTAAGCAGTGGGCATTCAATAATGTAAGTGAATGTGGGGGAGTCGGTGTTTATATTCCGGACAGGGCAGCTATTAAAAGAGGCTCATTGTGTAAGAACATTCACATAAGGGAGATAAATTCTGGTTATTTTTGTTAATAACTGAAAATGTTTTTCTTGTTTTTTTTATTTTTTCTTGAAACCATATTTTTTCCCCAAATTATTGTTTTTTCATGATAATTAACGTACAGTAATTTATGTATTTTCACCTTGCTCTTTCTGGAATTTTTAAAAAATCCAATTTCACATTCAAAATGGCAATTTGTAAAGTGTCAGACATTTGTTTCCTCGGAGTGATGGGTTTTAATATCATGGGAATTATTACCTGGTGTTTCTTGTACATGCATTGTATCCAGCTTGGAAATGCTGTGCCTTCTATGGGCTGCATGGCATGGAGTACAAGAAGCTCAGTGGATTGATTGATATATAGGTTTATGGGAAAGGATTCCAGCATAAACTAGGATTTATTTCTCTGAATCTCTGACCTTTACGACCTGACAGAGCTGTATGGCAGCTTGTTTTTTGGGTGCAAGATGACGTTTTCAGCTATCCCTTTTAATTTACATTTTACCTTTTGATCACGTTTTACTCCCCCCCCCCCCCCCCCCCATCCTTTTTTTTTTTCCTTCTTGTGGTGTGATGAAAAAAATGTTCAGTTTGATTTTTCTCTTTATAGGTATATTTTTGAGTAAAATGTAAATAGTTCTTTTAGTCTACAAACTTCTGCAACATGCCTCCGAATTTCCAAGGAATACATTTTTTTGGGTTTTTCTTTTTTGAAATGTAGAAATGGTCAAAATTAAAAAAAAAAAATAAAACAGTGCTTTCAGACCTCAAATTATGTAAAGAAAACAAGTTCATAATCATTTATAAACAACAATACTAAAGTTTTAACGCAGGAAGAGTTCAGATATCAATATTTTGTAGAATAACCTGGATTTTTAAAAACAGGTTTCATGCGTCTTGCCATGCTTTCCATCAGTCATTCACACTGCTTCTGGCGCAAAAATTTAAGCAGTTCTTTGTTTGATGGCTTGTAACTATCCATCATCCTCTTGATTACATTCCAGAGGTTTTCAGGGGGGTTCAGGTCTGGAGAATGGGCTGCCCATGACAGATATCTGATTTTGTGGTCTCTTAATTTTTGTCAGAGTTATAATATATATACGGTATATTCAAATCCTTACTCATTCTGGGCTTAGGTATCCGGAATGACCGGATCCATATATATATATATATATATATAATATATATATTTATCTATCTATATGTAGATAATATATTATATATTTTGTGGATCCGGTCATTCAGGATACCTAAGCCCAGAATGAGTAAGGATTTTAATCAATAGTTCACATGTTATATTCAATCATTCCCCACAATCCTATAAATCATTCCGTTCAGCTTTCCCCGCTCTGTAACTTGCTGCCCGCAGATCACATAGCATGTCCAATGTGATGAGTTCCTTGCTAGAGTATCCCCTCCCCCATTATCATCAGAAACATAATCTAAACGTAACCTAATCTGCATATACCAGGAACACTTACCAAAATGAGTAATGCTCTTGATTACATTACAGGACGCAACAATGCCTGTGAGAAAACGTCGTACCTCTTTTTGCGGAAAGAACTACCAGTTCGGCTTGCAAACACACTTAAGGAAGTTAACTTGCTGCCTGAAAACTTGCTCCAGAGGCCATCGGTGAAATTAGTACGGTCCTGGTAAGTTACCTTTTGAGATTCCTTTGAAATTAATTTGTGATTTCTAGAAGTTCATTGTCAGTGGGGGATCCAACTGCTGGGACAACTGTGGTCAGCAGAGAGATGTCTGGCCCTGTCATTGTAGTAACCAACATTCGTGTGCAGTTCCATCTTGTTCTAGTGAGTTGGGCTGCACCACACACAGGCCACAACTCAGCACACTCATTGATCTCTTCTTAGTAATGTTTTCTTGCGGGCTCATACACCTTAGATAAATTAGTTCTGCCAACAGCATGTAAGCGTCCTATGACTGCTGCCCATGACTCTGGCGTGTTGGATATCAACATGGCCAAGAATCCTGCTGAAGTTTCAATTTGCTCCATATCTGGATTATACATCATATAATAAAAAATCAGAATGAGATGAGTAAACAAATGTAATTATCAAGATATTCAGCATTTTATCTATATTTGGATCTGTAAATATATCCCACAGAAGTGGCGTTTTCCTTTAAATCGTGGTAGCTAGATGTCACCTGATGGTGGTTCCATATAAGATGGCAGTTGGTACACAGGTGGCCGACCTAAGACGAGTACATCAATTTGCATAGCAAAGTTAGATTTGTGAGGTTGAAGAAGCTTGACAGCCGGAGAGTACAGAAAGTTCCCGTAGACTTATTTAATTGCCTAACCTAAGGTGTGGAGTCTACGTATTTCTCTTGTTCTTGACTGCAGGTTGTGGGCTTTACCAGTTGAACACTCAGGGTGCAGCACTCATGATAGTCCTCAATAGATGGACAGGTTCCAAGTGGGAGATGGTTAGGAGACGTGGTTGAAACAAATCTGGATCTGTAACGTTCAGAACATGCGAAGCCGAGGAATTTATTCCTGTACACCACCAGTCAGATCAAAGCAGGGTCAGGGTAAGCTGGTTCAAGCATAGGAAGTAATTAGAAAAAAGCAAGTAATTACTGGAGCATTTCCCTCTTAAGAGTTCCTGTAATCTAACTTAACACATCACTATCTTGATTTGGCGACTGTAGACCGCACGTAGCAGGATGCTGTAGTGTCACATTGGTGACATGATACCACAGCTCTGGGTCAGGATGACAGCCGATGGGTCAGATGGAGCGCCCCTGAAGCTCATGGTGACCTGCAGTGACTGATGGCATCAACTGTGCTCATGTCCGATAGACTATATTCAAACTCCCTTTTAAAATGTATGCTTTTTCATCCAATAGTAATGATATTTTTTTGTTTTAATTAAAATATAGCAAATAACATAATATAGCAGCACAAGAAAAGCCTGCAGATTTCAAGTACAAAGAAAGTACAGTGAAACGATTGTTTGTTTCCCTTTTAGGTATATGCAGAGTTTTCTTGAACTTTTAGAGTATGAGAATAAGAGTCCGGATGACCCTGATGTCCTGTATGAGTAAGTAAATTTGTGCCTCTCTTACAATGAGCACTTGGTGCCATACAGGAAGTCCGTACAATTTCTATTAAAGCACCAGTCCAGCTTTTATGTTTCTTTGCAGCCACTAGTGTAAGTTTCCTGCACCTAGTATTATACTCACAAGCCGCTGTCTTCATCTGTTATTGGCGCCGCTGTGCTAACAGACGGTCTTCTGCAAGTTGAGACCTGCCGGATCGCTCAAGTGTTGGCTGGCAAACCGGAAGTCACAACTCAATGTCAGTCTGAGAGTCAGAACGAGACTCTTATACTTCCATTGAAAGCTTGTGACCGTCAGACGTTGCGGTCACAAGATGGTGATGGGGGACCAGAGTGGTGCTGGGAACAACTGAAGACAGCAGCTGGTGATTACAAGACTACGGTCTTGGAGCTTAAATTTGTAGAACCACTCCAGTGCTGAAATAAGAAATACAAACGCTGGACTGGAGCTTTAACAAAAGCGGACAGCACTACCATTTTTTTGGACCATACGACGCACCCCAAGTTTTCAGAAGGAAAATGGGGAAAAAACTAATGCATCAAATTGGGTTTGTCTTACAGTCCTAAATTCCGATTACCCGGGGGGGGGGGGGGGTTGGGGGAGATCGGCAGCACTGGTAGCAGAAGGACTCGGGCAAATCTTTCCGGTGGTCCAACGCTGCAGGGCGATGATCTTGCTGCCATCCCAGCCTGGTGCGGCAGATTTTGCGGTGCTCGGTGGTGTAGGGGGCTCCGGCAACATTTTCTGATGTCCAACGCTGCAGGGCGATGATGGTCAGAAAATGCTCGGTGGTACCAGGGGCTCTAGCGACATATCCTGAAAGCCCGGAGCCCCCACACTTCTATTGCCTCGATGCTGTGGCCTCTGGAAAAATGGCCGCCGTAGGTGGCGCATGCGCAGATTGAGATCTCTGCAACGATATCTCATCCTGACATCTCAGGAGACAAGATCTTGGAGCCGAGATCTCATTCTGTGCATGCGCCACCTCCGGCGGCCATTTATCCAGAGGCCACAGCATTGAGGCAATAGAAGTGCGGGGCTCCGAGCTTTCAGAAAATGTCGCCGGAGCCCCCGGCACCGCCGCACCATCATCGCCTTGCAGCGTCAGACTAGTACCACCGGAAGAAACGCCCAAATCCTGCTGACACCACGCTAAGTGTAAGTACCATACATTCTGACTAGAAGACGCACCCCCGTTTTCCCCCCAAATATTGGAGGGAAAAAGTGCGTCTTGTAGTCCAAAAAATACGGAAGATATCCTAAGAATTGTCTGGTTTCCTTTTAAAGTGGATCTTTCACCTGATTTCCTAATATAAACTTTATATTCTTAGATCTAGATTAAAAACACACATGTGACATGCACAAATGTGAACAAGTCTGTTGGACAATGTTCACACCACCCTGACTGAAACACAAACAAAGAGCACAGAATGACAAATGTGCAAAAATACCTTGCAGTAAGACATATGACAGTAGTCAGCAAGTGCTGATAAAAGGTAATAACAAATACAGGGTATTTAGTCGATACGTTTTTTTGCAAAAAAAAATGTATGCCAAGCTGCTCCACCTCATCAAGGTAACCCGTATTGAAGCAGTCCCTATCTAATGTATTTAAAACCTGAACATATGAACAGTGTCTAGATGAGCAGGATTAAGACAGGCGCTTTCTAGTATGGGCACGTGGTACAAGACAGCTCCTTATGTGCATGTCACACAAGAGAGGGGTGGGGACTCTCAAATCATGCATAAGCACGAAAAAAACTGGATTAAAAACACACATGTGACATGCACAAATGTAAGCAAGTCTGTTGGACAATGTTCACACCACCCTGACTGAAACACAAACAAAGAGCACAGAATGACAAATGTGCAAAAATACTCCAGTTTTTTTCGTGCTTATGCATGATTTGAGAGACCCCACTCCTGACTACTGTAATATGTCTTACTGCAAGGTATTTTTGCACATTTGTCATTCTGTGCTCTTTGTTTGTGATTCTTAGATCTAGACCTGATGAGGCTCTGGCAAAAAGTTTTGAAACTGACAAAAATTTTGATTTTCAAAAAAATTTGCTGTTTCAATGTTTTTAGATTTTTCCTTCAGGTGTTTCAGATGTTTCTACGGTTGCTGAAGTAAAATTATCAGCATTTCATAAGATGTAAAACTTTTGCAAGTAAATACATCATGTTTATTCAAGATTCATTATTTACTGTGATGTCCCTTATTTTTCAAGACTCCTGCAGTTTTTCCTGGCAGCCGGATGTCAGCTACTGGGCCAAAAGCTGACTGATAGTAACACATTCTTCACCCACTTTGAGGAATGCTAGGTTCTCATTGAAATTGAGATCTGGGAGTTTCCTGTCCTTAGACTAAAAATTTCAATGTTTTGTTCACCGATCCACTTGGTGATAACTTTTGCCTTTTTACCTCCCTCATGCTAGAAAAAGCATTGTTCATCACCAAATTGCTCTTGGATCGTTGGGAGAAGTTGGGAGAGGATGTTTATATCCCATTGTTTATTCATGGTAGTGCTCTTTGTGAACTTCGTGAATGAGCCCCCTCCGCTGGATGAAAAGCAACTCCTCACATGTATGGTCTTGAGATGGTTTGTTGTTGGCACTCGCCTTCTCTTCTCTTCTCTGGACAATCATTCTTGTAGATGTTCCAAATAGTCTGCAGGAAGTTACATCAGAGAAAATAACTCCAGGAAGTACAGGAATTGGACTGCAAAGTTATTTTCTCTCATGTAGAACCTCCAGCCTGTTTGGGATATCTGTAAGAATGTCTATCTGGAGAAGAGAAAGTGAACGCCATTATGGTGTCCTGTGTCATGCCAATAGTACAAGCATCCTTAGACCATGACCATTCATGTGTGGAGTTGCTTTTCATCCAAGGGAGTGGGGTCACTCATAATTTAGCCTAAGAACACTGCCATGAATAACGAGTGTTATCTAAACATCCTCAAAGAGCAACTTCTCCCAATGATCCGTGACCTATTTGGTCATTAACAATGCTTTTTCCAGCATGATGAAGACCATATCAGAAGGCAAAAGTGATAACCAAGTGGATCGGTGAGCAAAATATTGACATTTTGGGTCCACGGCCAGGAAACTCCACAGATCTCAAACCTATTGAGATCCTGTGGTCAATTCTCAAAAAGTGGGAGGACAAACAAAAACCCAGAAATTGTGATAAACTCCAAGCACTTATTAGACAATAATGGGCTGTCGTCAGTCAGCTTTTGGCTCAGAGGCTGATATCCAAATGCCAGGAAGAACTGCAGAAGTCTTTAAAAATAAGGGTCAACGCTGCAAATATCGAGTCTGTGTATAAACTTGATATATTTGTCAGTAAAAGCTTAAAAACTTCTGAAATGCTGATAACTGTACTTCAGGAACCATAAAAAAATCTGCTAAAAGTCGAAAACGCTGAAGCAGCATACTTTGTGAAATCCAAAATTTGTGTCCGGTCTCAAAAGTTTTGGTCATGACTGTGGTATGTAACTACTAGTTAAGGGACTGGACTGTGTGGTCATTAAGACAGGAAGTGATGTCATTTGGTAGCTGCAGACAGGATGACCTCATTTGGAGCAGAAGACCTCTGTTGTTGTTTTTATTTTTATGCTAAAGGAACTATTGGTTCAGGAGGTGAATTTTGGTTCCACTAATAGATCCAGAACATCCGGAATGGGTTTATTGCTGTAGACTCGGGACAAAACAAATTCTAAGTTTCCATAGCTCCTCTGTGGGGAATTTGTACAGGGCAAACATTATGATTTGCAGCTTTCACTTGATTACCTCTAGCCTTCTATGTATAAAGCCTGCTGCTGTGCTACATTGTGTAGGAAAATGCTGCTCTATTAATACAATTAAAGACTTATTTTTTTTCCCTTTCTCCACCTTTTTTAGCTTTTTAAATATCCTCATTCAAGTGAGAAATAGACACAATGATGTGGTCCCCACCATGGCCCAAGGTGTGATTGAATACAAAGAGAAATATGGATTTGACCCTTTTGTCAGCAGTAATATCCAGTATTTCCTGGACAGGTTCTACACAAATAGAATCTCGTTCCGTATGCTCATTAATCAACACAGTAAGTATCTAGTCGAAATCTAAAGCAGCTTGTTGAAAATATAAGTGTGCGCTATTTTGACTGCAAATATTTCCTGAAGGAAATTGTACATGCACAATGGTGGTCATGTTGCAAAAGAAAAAAAGAAGAAGAAAATTACGTTAATTTTATTATGTTTCTAAGCATATTATGTAGACCAAAGTCAGATCTAGCTTAGAGGTTTTCCCACAAGCAAAGTTCATTTTAATCACTAGATCTTGGAATAATAATAATTTCCACCAATTGATGTGTTAATAAGAAATGTTCCTGTGCTGAGATAATCTTATAAATGTGTCCCTGCTGTGTACTGTGTAATGGCTGTGTCTGACCGTACAGGGACATGGTCTGATCATACCACAGCTGCTGGGCAGGGGAGGAAAGAAAAGAGAGGATGTAGACAGGACAGCAGGAGATCATATATGTTTCTGTCTGTGAGGTAAAACATTTCCCTCCTTGTTTAAACCCTTTCTGACATTGGGTGTAATAATACGCTGATGTCGGACTCCCTCCGTTTGATGTGGGGTCCGGCGTTGAGCCCACACCTTTTCTGTGCACATTGTCTGGCACAGTTTCAGTTCTGAAACTTTTATTATTATTCCTAGATCTTTAATTAAAATGTACTTTGTTTATGGGAAAACACCTTTAAAGAATCCCTCCATTATGTATTTTTTTATTCATTAAATGTGTATATAATGTATTGTGAATGTATTAATATACTCGCCTACCACCACTTTCTCCTGCATCCAGTATTGTTCTCCTCTTCTAAGTAATGTCACCACTCTTCGGACTCTCCGGATCACTCTAGGCTCTATGAAAGGCTGTCGTGTCTTGCTCTGAGCCTTGGTCTGACACTCCGTAGACTTGCACAGTAAAAGCCACTTCCAGGTCACAGAGCAGCATGACCCAGACAGTCTGTAGAGTGGTGACGTCACTCAGAAAATGGGAAGAATGGCGCTGGACACCGGAGAGAGTAGCGGTGAGTGAGTATATTCATACACTCACACTGCATTACTTGCACATAGACACATTGAATGAATAAAAAACTTAATGGGAGTGCTTCTTTAAGTGGCTGAATCAAGCTTCGGTTAATAATGGAAATGTGTACTCCGCTCAAAAAAAGGAATCCGAACACAGAAATCACACATCCGATCTTAATGAATGAAAGATTCAGGTTGATAATCTTGCCAAACAAGGATAAAAAAAAAGTTTTAAAGTTGGCTGTGCTGCTGGAAAAAAAGACTCTTGCTGCGGTAATATTTAAAGGTCCTTTATTGTGCCTTACGCGTTTTTGTGCCACACTGGCATCTTTATCATGTGAAGAAATCGACAAGCGACTCGGACAACCACTGATAGCACCTCTGATAGAGAAACTCACCTCCTACATTGGGATTTTACCCTATGTGTGCACTTCTCCCTCTAACTTTTCCTCAATTTGAAAATCTAGACTGATATAAACTCTGTACTTTTGTTGCGAAAAAAAATGACTCTTTAACGGTCATTGCAAACCAAAATCAACCAACTCGGGGCTGGATTCCATATCTCTGAAAATGAAAGTGAAAAATTTAAATCACAGACATAGAATTTTCATGAATTTCATCACGGCAACTCATAATGCGACACCATAGTCCCATAAGCCTTTATGCACTTCTGATAACGTCTGGGCGTACTCCTTATGAGAGCAGATGCTGCACTGATCATGTCTCTGAGGTTCTCAATTGGATTTGGGGATGAAGAACATGAGGACCGCGGTCCAGGATCTGCCTACATACACTGGTCACTTCAGTGTGGGACTTATCTTACACTGGGAGGAACCTAGGGTCCCTTGCATCAGTCTTAGTTCTGACAATGACTCTGAGGATTTCCTCTAACTAACCACAGCCAGTATACGAATCACATTGAAGTTTGTATAACCCTTCAAGGATTGTTCCTCAGTGCATCACTAACATATTGTTCAGGGGCATGCACACTAGTAGCCCACAGGAGGTCATTTTGTAGGGCTATGGTAACAATCCTCCGGTTCCTCTCTTCACAAAAGATCAGATAGGAGTTCCTGCTGCATGGTTAATGCTCTTCTGTGGCCATGTCCCAGTGTCCACGTATAACAGCCCATGTCCTGCTGTCTGCTCCATGTTTTTGATACTGTGCTAGGAGACTCGGGAAACCTTCTTGCAACAGCACATATAGATGTCATCTTGGCGAACCTAGGCTACCTGTGCAACCTGAGTGGGCTGCAGGTTCATATTACTTGTAGGAAAACTGTAGAAGAGTTCGTCTAGATGGATAAAGAGAGAGGGATTATCTGTGGCCACCACTCTTCCATACTTTGTTGTCTTGCTGTTGCCTCTCCCGTGCTCCTGTAGTATATACTTAAATCATTTCTTCATTGAATCCCCCATCCGTAGAGATGAATTCTCTTATCTGTTTGCTTTTAAGCTCTTCTGTTTGGAGGGGACATAAATCCTGCACATCCAAAACATATTGGCAGCATTGATCCCTCCTGCAATGTTCCAGAAGTGGTGAAAGGTATGTTTTCTACAGTTTTTATTCATTCTAGTTGGAAATATTGGTGTAACTCAAAAATATGTATCAAGAGATATTAATCTGAAGGTCATAGTTTATGGTTCTGTATAGTCGACTGAAAACTAATCAAGTAACTTTGCAAATGCATAGCTATTTGTTATGGTGTATTTTCTTTGAGAGCTGCGTTCACACTACTGCTGGTTTCTATTAGAAATAGTTGATAAGCTTGTGAGCTTACACATATGACAGCATAGCTAAGCTCATGGTTTAGAGACCTTTTCATGAATGTATATCCCCAACTTTAACATACAATGAGCAATGGATGCTGGGAGATTTGAGTTTACTTTTAAAGAGTTATCCAGGACTTGCTAACTACCTGCCTGTTCTGCCTGGCGCTGTCTCAGAGCGGTCAATGATGTACTGCAATTCAGCTGCTCCATGTCAGTAGGACAGCTCTTCTTCCAGGCGGCTCTGTCAATGGGGCGTGACTTCTTTTGTCATGCTGATTGACACCCGGCTTTCTGCTGTTAAACAGCAGGTTATAACAGCTGTCAATAAACATGATGTTGGCAATCACCCACAGTCAGCAGAGCGGAAGAGAATGCGCTGCTCTGTTGATGTTACGTCAGCGGGAGCCGTAGGATCTCCGGCAGGAGCTTTGTCCCGACAGACATCAGCAGGGCACAACAGGCGGTAGTTAGCCACTATCTGCCTGATTGCTCTTAGCAAAATAGTAAAAAAATATATATATATATATATATATATAGTCGTGGATATCCCCTTTAAGGATTTATGTTCAATAGAGGCAGATCTGGCAACTGCTCTGGAATTGCTGGAGTGTTTGCTGCATGAGAAATGCAGTATTACATACCATGAATGTAGAATGGCCTACCAAATATTATATTGCATGAACATTCTGCGTATTGAAGCTGCTCTTGTATGTGGTGACCTGATCCATAAATGACAGTCCCAAACTGGGGACTCGCCTCTGATGTCCATGTGCCTTTTAAAGGGGATTTCTCAAGTTTTTAAATGGGTAAACTTGTAAAAACAATCCAACCTTGCTATCTACCTCCTATTAAAAATCTTTTCTGTCTTCAGTAATGGAGGGATTTTTAGCCTCATAGAGTACAGCTTGTTGCCTAGATTACCGGCCACCTCTGTAGTCTGAGCGGCACTCTTAAGCTAGCCGGATTGCTGGATCCTACCAGCCTCAGTCGCTCTGCCGTTGCCCCATGCTGCAGAGGTAAAGTTGCCAGCAACTATGCTACCGGTCTGAACTGTCAATTTTTTGGAGCCTTTCCACCTCTGGCAAAGCAGAAAGTTAGGTACCAGTAGTGGTGTGCTCCGGAAAATATATCAGTAGAAAAACCCTTTAACAGCGCTTATAGAAAGTAGTTGTCTTCATGGGATAAATCCTTGATCATCCGTAGTGATTTGTAGTAGCGGAGTGGGTTACATTTTTTTTTTAACTCTTTACTTGCATTATGACTTTGGTTAAACCTTCTATACATTACTACATGTTCTTCTTGACAGATGCTTATGATACGGCAAAAATGCTGTGTGAGCAATACTACATGGCTGCTCCGGAGCTTAAAATTGAAGAGTTTAATGGTAAAGTATCCGCTATCATATACATATAATAAAGTGATGTGTGACGCCAGCTTTAGTATAGTATCCGATAGTCCAGAAATACGACGCATGAGTAAATGGTGTCCTGCCAGATAACCAGGAGTTTACCTAACAGGCCCTTTATGTCTACGGGGACAACTACACTGGATCTTGATGTAAAAATTGATACATGTGCGTGTCAGCGCTAAAGCTATGTTCACAAAGGTTTTTTTGCCATCTTTGCCTTTGCATTTTTGTTATTTTACTGTCCCAGCAAAGGGAATGAACTTTTTCCAAATCTCATGCACATGTTGCTTTTTTTTTTTTCCTTGCAGATTTGAAACCGTTTCACATCTGCAACATCTCTAATCTTTCAGTGTTTTTTCATTGTGTTTTTTTCAGCTGTTTTCACCCATTTAAGTGAATGACAAAAAAAATGCACAAAAAAGTGGCAAAGATGTGTGTGTTTTTAATGCAAAGTTTTTTCCTGCCACAAGACTCATTTTTGATGCAGAATTGTCTTTGACATGTGCACATACCCTAATACATGTCATGGCCATACCTCCATTTATCAACCATGTGGTGTCGGAGGATTCCCAACTGTCCATTATCTTCAGTGATACAAAGTTTATTTAGAGTATTGTAAAGTGCGGAATATGTTGGTGCTATATAAATAAAATTATTATTATTTATTATTATAATACATACTGAATGTTTATATGTCCAGTGGTTCACAATTTCCAATAATCTGACATTTTGGTAACCCCTAGATAATTCTAGTTTGTAGCTATCTTTTGTATATATTATATTTCACCTACTTCTGTTATATTTATTAGCTTTTTATACATTGTGCTTATTTCTTTGGCAGCTAAAGCTCCCGGTAGACCCCTGCAGGTGGTGTATGTGCCCTCTCACCTGTTTCATATGTTATTTGAATTATTTAAGGTAGGTTCACAACAAGGAGCTTTAAGATTTAGCTTTTTTTTTTGCCAATATTCTGAATAATGTTCAGTGTGTATGTAAATACAGTGCCTTGCGAAAGTATTCCTCGCCCCACTTTTCATTGTTTGACTTTCCACAAAAATTAAAAAAAAACAATAAATTTCTTTGAACTTCACAATTGTGTTCCACTTGTTGTTGATTCTTCACCAAAAATTTACATTTGGTATCTTTATGTTTGAAGCCTGATATGTGGGAAAAGGTTGAAAAGTTCCAGGGGGCCGAATACTTTCACAAGGCACCGTATATGGGTGTGTTATGTATGTATATGTAATATATATACTTATATACCTGACCTATATAAGACGCTGTAGACAGTGGTCGCCGCTCTGCAGGGGTCAGCGTGACCATGTGTTTTATGGTTGGCCCATACCACAGGAGACGTGTGCAGGCCCCTTCAGCTGCTTTCATAGGTGAATATACCCTCATGGCGGAAAGTTCTGCAGCCGTCCCGTTCATTTAAAAGATAAAAGTTGGCTAAATGGAACCAATTTTCAGTTGCAGAAATTTCTGCTGCAAAATCTCCAGGCGTTTTTGATGCGTGTTTTGTTTTCTTTTTTTCCTCCTTCATTTGATTGAGTGACAAATGCTGAAAGAATTGACAGGCCGCAAAAGCTTTGGTTCTCATCCGCAAGATGAAAATAAGTAGCATGTACATGACATTTCAGAAATTTCATTCACTTTGCTGACCCTGTAAATTGCATTTTTTTTTTTTTTTTACATTACATGAAATTTGCATGCCGTGGCTGTTGGAAGAGGGGCACCATTGGCCTCATCTGGCTAGGGCACCAAAATATCTTGTTTTCTTTCCAGTTTTCCCCATTGGGATTCGAATGGCTTTGTATCGAAACTACTATGGCAGTTTTCTGTAGCATGCATCTTTCCTACACAATCCCTTCTTTATATATATAATTTTTGCTATAACTTGCAAATGAAATGATCATTGAACAAGTCTCTGAATGTTCTGCTTGCCAGATGGATGCAGGATTAGTGTTCAAACTCTTAAACCTTCCTTCATCATCATTTCCATCCTTCTTATTCTAAATTATTTGGGTCCCTAGAGGCCCGAGCAGTCGCCCCGTCTTCCTAATGTTCTTCTCTAGACATGATTTCCATGACACAATACACCACAGAACTGGACACCATTAAGTCCTTGTGTTTTGGTCTTATTGTAGCTAGTATCGCGCTGTAGATGTCTGCTATTGGGCTTTACAAAGAATCTTTCCACCTGAAGTTAAAAAGAAATGGAATTGCCTGACAAGTTTTTAACAAATTCACCTGGATTCACACATTGCAGACTTGGTACACTTTTATGCTGCAATTGTGGTAAAACTGAATAATTTCTGCAGCAATTCTTGAAAATCGCAAAAACTGCACTGCGGCAACAGCGTGTGCACATGGCCTAACAAGCAGGAATAATGACCTAAAAATCACTCAAAAGTCCCATTCACACAGCAAACTGTATCAGGACAAATGATCATTAATACCATTTATTTGTTGTTTACAGCGTACCCCATATTTACAGGCAAATGTGCTGCCGACAACAAACTTCTTTTAAGGTCAAATGTCCGTTTTTCACTTACGTGTTCTGTGTATGTCTTTCACAGATAGAACACGTGCACATTCTAATCTATGGGTCTGTTCACAGGTCCGTGGTGGTTTGTGGATCACATGTCCAGGAAAAAAGTCAATTATTTTTGATTGGACTCAGAAATCAAAATTACCCATATAGGTCTATGGGTCCATTGAAATCGCAGACCGCACGCGGATGGCATCAGTGTGCAATCGACATGCTGTCCATGATTGACATTCAACACTGTGCGGCGAATAAGTCTCCTATAGGAGTAACACCGGGTGCAACTGATGCGCTAGAAAGTGTATGTGATCAAGAAAAAAAGAGAAAGATGGCGCAAATTGCAGTGCACACACAGAGAATTTAAATAATGTGGCTTTATTGAAAGACGTGTTAGAGGACAATTACAAGTTAAAAACATTTAAAACATTAGAAAAAGACCTGCAAAAATAGTAAGCAGGCACAAAAAGGAAACAGATCCCATATATAGACAAGTCAAATATTGTGAATAATGCATAAGAACGGACATGGCATTAAAATTAATGCAATCACAGGAAGATCCATACAGAAGTAATCAAGCATTAGGAGATGTAGCATGAAATTTAAAGTAGATGCAAAACTTGGCAATCCTAGATAACAAGAGTATGGATACTGCTGTCAAGAAATTTATAGGGAGGTGTGTGCAGACATTAATGAACTCCATGTACAATACACCCTGTGAGCCATCCAGAAACCATAAATGCAGATAGAAATATTTACCAAATTAGGGTATCCCATGTGCCGGCCAGACCCAACGCGTGTCACTGCTGCATGTGCCTGTTTATTAGTTGCTGCGACTCAAACATATTATTCGAGCACGCCGAAGACACTCTATTAGCAGCATGTGCAGATAACACCTTATCCAAGTATGCTCACTTATCACTAATGACTAACATCGTAATGGGTAGGAAAAGCTTCGTAATCAAATTTTTTTTTTTCATACCTGAAATTGACACACTGATGGTAAAAACTGACACTGGCCAAACATTGATAGAGCGCAGATCCAAAACCCTGATACACTCCTAATGGACGAGATGATGTGATCACCTCATGAAAATGATAATCACTTTCTAGTCTTTGGAATTTCTTGAAATCTATGACAGCACCTGAGAGGAATTCGCTCCGATCACTGGACAGGACGCCGAGCGCACAATTTAAAAAGGCAACTCCCACTTCCTTATTCAACGTGGTTTCCAAGAAATCAAGAAGGAATCAACCCATTTATCATCGTCATTCTTGTTATTTATATATTCATTCAACCCCTTTCTTCATTGTGAAGAGAAGATTGAGAACAACCATAAACCAGAAGGAGGGAATAAATAAGGGTGTTTGTCATGAGTTTCAGGAAAATCAAATTACTGGTAAGTAATTATCATTTTTCCCATCACCCATGACCGCACTTGAGAGACAATGGCATACGAATGCTCTGATAGGGAGGGAGCACCCCTGTAAGATCTTACACCTGAGGAAAGATCTCAAGAATATCCTAGTTCAAGGGATAGTGCTTAAGGAAGATTGAAAGTTTTAAATATCATTCAATCAAGATAATGTCTCTATTGTTTTGGAGCTCTAACAAAAAAGCACCAACAAAAATAAAATAGGAATTCCTTTAATGGGTACAACTTTTTTCCCCAGAAATTGACTAGGGGCAGTTAATTTAATCTAGTATCACTACTCCAGCACTGCAATAAAAAGCAAACGCTGGAGTGGTGCTTTAACCCCTTTACTACCTTTGATGTATATGTACATCAAAGGTCGTGTCCCAGCCATCAAGTGCCTCTAACAGCCACAAGTGGAGCAGTGCTCCACCGGCGGCTGTTAAATAGCTAAATCCCTCTGTCAATAACTGACAGCGGAATTTAACACACACCAGCCGGAAGCACATCACTAATCACGCCAATCGGCACCCTGTCACGTGATCATGGGACACCGATGGGTTGTCATGACAGTCAGGGATCTGCAGTAGACCCCCGTGTCTGTCATTATGATCCTCCTGTGAAAGTTTTCTTTTGGCCGACATTCATAGGAGATCATGATTTCTGCTATTCATAGCTGTGCTGAAGCCCTGCCATGTGTACCTGCTATCGGATGATCGCAGCTTTAAGTCTCCGAAGTAGACTATTAAAGATAGTAAAAAGAAAAGTTTTTAAAAATAAAAAAAATCTCAACCCGTTGAGAATAATAACACCATAAACAGAAACATATCGCTGCGTTCAGAAACGCCTGATCTATCAAAACCTAAAATAAATAAATTAATCCAATCGGTAAATGGCGTAACGAGAAAAAAAATTGAAATAAAATTCCAAAAAAATAAGAGCCTATCAAAACACAGCATCAGCCCCAAATTAGCATCTATAAAAACGTTAGCTCAGGGTGCGAAACATAAGCCATCACATAGCCCCAGATCCTGAAAAATGGAAACAGTACGGCTCGCAGAAAATGGCAACAAAAACAAAAAAATTTTTAGTTTGTTTTTTTTTTTTTTTACAAATTTCCATTTTTTTCACTACCTAAATAAAAAAGAACCTATACATGTTTGATGTCTCCAAACTCGAACAGACCTGGAGAATCACATTACCAGGTCGGTTTTACCATATAATGAACATGGTAAATAAAAAATAAATTTCCGGGTAGTCAAGGAGCTAAGGCTGAATCTGGCATAGATTTGAGTTTGTGGAGTACAGACTTCCCACCTTGCTCCAGATCCATTATGATCTCTTTGCCACATTTTAACCAGCCCCCCATGCTGTTGCATTAAATGTCTCTTGAGTAATCACCCTGTGTACCCCAACAGCTGTCTCTAGAAAATCTGCTTTAGTGGTCGAGCCCAACATTATGCAGCTTTATTCCTGCGCACTTAGGTCACATCCAAGACATTGGCAAGAAAGGTAATAAAAAGTGAAGCCCAAACTTCTGAGAAAACATGGTCATTGGAAAATGTCTGTATGCCAACTTTACATACCGGAATAATCTCGCTTCTCGCATTATGGGTCAGAAAAACACGTTTCCCTTGAATTTTCCACGTAATTCTTCCGGAAACCAAGTAATAATAGTGTCTGTTGGAATCCAGTTAAGGATAAAACGCCTTGCCATAATTATTCCGAATTAGAGGTATCACTCTCCTGATCTTGGCTCTAGTTCAACCTGGTTACAAGAGTAATTTACTGCTATAATAAGGGATAACACGACTTGGGTGGTGCGAAGCAGCAAGCATTTCATTTCATAAGAAAAGATTGGCAGTTTCCACAATGATATATTGTGGTGCCTTGTTCCACGCAGCCCTTGAGCAACAATTTTATTAATAATTGGGCATTTAAATAGCTACTTTATTCCGATGTTAAGCCTATTACCTTGTTATTTTACTTTTTATAATTAGTAATCATAGGAGCAGAAAGTAGTAATTTCGACTCAAAGAAGACTTGAGTTCAGTCGTCAAGAGTTTTAATTATGTTGGTGCCAAAAAAAAGCACATAGCAACAGTACTCCCCTACTGATTCGGGCAGGCAATGCTTCCACGGCCGATACCTACACCATAATCAGTTGGTTGGTTCCTCTCCAAAATTTCATAATAAAACAAGATTATACCTTAGGTCTGTCCTCACTCGATCTGCTAGTGACTTTTCTGTACTTATGTTGTACTGTAATCTCCACAAGTTACTAGTTATTCCTTTCTGCTGATCCCTGACCATTACCTTTAATGCATAATGTAAATCCAAAACTGAAAGCTTGTGGGTCTGATCTCCAAGGCTGCTGGGCATTAGTATTGTTTACGGGGTCACTTTAGGATGGATTGTCTTTGGTTAATAGGAATAATTCATAATGTCCATTTGTATCGGTTGTGGTTGTGCAGAAATTGTCACTTCCAATGGATTCCCCATGTCTGATGATTAGTAATAGTGATGAAACCAAAAAGCCCATCTTAGTAGTAATTTATTTTACAGATATTCCAAATGACCCCACTAAACAGGGATAACATGTCCTGGGCCATCAGCATTTAAAGAGATTATATGATCCGAATTCCCAGTGCATTTCACTCACTTATATAGCACCATTAATCCCACAGTTCTTTACAGACATCATCATCACTGTCCCCATTGGGGCTCAAGTGCTGATCCAGCAGCGAGAAATCAGATTTTGAAGTTGTGGATGGAAGTGTATGGGGTGTTACGATGCACTTACAGCTTCTCACCCTGCAGACGACCGTATAAATCAGACAAGTGCTATCTTTCGTTTTGACAGATGGCACTCGTACCCGTGTTATACGGGGCTGTGCACATGTCTGATTTGCCTCGGAGAGTCAGATGGCAGTGGCCCATATAAGTCTAGATAGATGGAAAAATAATTCAAAATGACATCCAACTGCGGTCGGATTTTCACGGACAGACCTAATCGAGAAGGTGGAGAAACTTGTTTTTTTTTTTTTTCTCTTCACCTTTGATCAGAGTTTGATCAGTGTGGGATCGAATTTTTTCAGAGTCTGATTACTATAATCAGAAAATGGTGGTGTGACCCTCACCTTCTGCTGTATTTCCTATCTAGGAGCACACTCCCCTGGCTGTCTCATACCAGCAGCACTTTGGTGTCAGAGAGGAATAAACTGGCTTATCTGTTATAGGGCTATTCAGTTATTCAGTCATATAATGATTTGACAGGGCCCCTTTTAAATGGCTCTCTTTGACCTGACTAGGTTGTTGTGCTTACTTTGAGATTACTTTGCTTACTTTGAGGTTTACATGTCAGAATCATCAACAAACTGGAGCAAGTTCAGAGAAGAGCAACCAGAATGGTGACTGCTCTGCAAACCCTTTCTTATGAGGAAAGGTTGCAGGATTTGGGAATGTTTAGTTTGCAAGAGAGGAGACTTAATAGCTGTCTACAAATATCTCAAGGGCTGTCACATTGTAGAAGGATCAACTTTATTCTCATTTGCACAAGGAAAGACTAGAAGCAATGGGATGAAACTGAATGGGAGGAGACACAGATTAGACATTAGAAAAAACTTTTTGACAGAGTGATCAATGAGTGGAACAGGCTGCCACGAGAAGTGGTGAGTTCTCCTTCAATGGACAGAGGCTGGACAGACATCTGTCTGAGATGATTTAGTGAATCCTGCTTTGAGCAGGGGGTTGGCCCAGGAGGTCCCTTCCAACTCTACCATTCTATGACTATATAATCCTTTTCTTTTAAAGGATTGAGTCCAGTAAAATGGTCACTCTTACATGTCAGGGTGGGGGGGAATGTTCAACTGGGATTTTACAACAATTAAACGGATTTTCATAGTGAGTACACCCAAATCATCTGGTCTAAAAGGTCTATTTGATAATGCATTGACAAATCTGGTTACTGTATGCATGAAGAGAGGAATCCACTGGCAATATTTCCAAGCAGTAAAAACCATCCAGGTCATCACTCAATTATAGTCCAGAGATGGCAGTATAAGACTCATTTGTGCTTCAAATGTGAGGCTCATTGGCACAGTGGTAACAATGTTTGCGGCACACCTACAGATAAACCCTTGATTGTTATCTCTCTGCCTCAACACAGTGTAGACAGAGAACTGTCATCAGTGGTCCTGGCGGGGTCATACAGAGCTCATCACTGAGACAACTAAAGGAGGTAAAACAGTGATATTTACAAAAATACAACAAGAAGCACAGTAAGTGACACATCACTGGAATTAGGGTCTCTATCCCCATTGTATGCTGCTCTCAGATTGCGAGGCATAGACCTGCATAAACATAAGGTCCAATTATCTAATAAAATCTCATATTGCCAATTATGTTCCCCCAGAATTCAATGAGAGCCACAGTGGAGCAGCATGAAAGCCGTGCAAAGGCCCTGCCACCTGTAAAGACACTGGTCACACTTGGGAAAGAAGATCTATCTATAAAGGTATGTCCATACCATAAGTTGTCCCCCATTCTGGATGTATAAAATGAATATTTTTTAATGGTGGATTGGAAACATAAGATGATAACAAGTTTGTAACTGTTACCATTGTTTATGCGTATTTACAGACATAAAAAGGTAGATGTCAGTAGGATGGTAATAAAAGGATCATGGGAACTCACGTTGGTATCGACCTCTGTTTGGAGACCAGTAAAGCTGGTCATCGATCATTTAACTTCATAGATGCTGTGGTTTTAAGCACATGCTTTCCTCTATCAGCTATTATATGCATGGCCAGCTCCAGGTTTTCATGGGCCCCAGGCAAAACGGTCTTGGTGGGCCCCTTTAACACATACCACGATTCATTATGCACAGATACGTCAGAGAAGTATACAGTGAAAGAAATAACTATTTGATCCCTTGCTGATTTTGTGAGTTTGCCCACTGACAAAGGCATGAGCAGTCTATAATTTTAAGGCTAGGTTAATTTTAACATTGAGAGATAGAATATCAAAAATAAAATCCAGAAAATCACATTATACAAAATATATACATTTATTTGCATTTTACAGTGAGAAACAAGTATTTGATCCCTCTGCAAACAAGACTTAGGCTGTGTACCCACATAAGCGTTTTTTTTCGCTTTTTTTAAGCGTTTTTTCCATGCAAAAACGCTTAAAAACGCATACATTAAGCATCCCATTCTTATAATGCAATCTGCAATTTTTGTGCACATGATGCGTTTTTTTTCTGCATAAAAACGCATCGCGGTAGAAAACTCAGCATGTTCATTAATTTTGCGGTAAAAAGCGCATTTCCAACTATATTCTATGAGACTGGGGATGCTCCGGAAAAAAACGCATAAACGCACAAAAGACGCGCGGAAAAACACGTGTTTTTCCTGGGAAGGAGTCCGGGTTTTAGTCAGGAATTTTCTGTATACGTGGGTACATAGCCTTAATACTTTGTGGCAAAACCCTTGTTGGCAAGCACAGCAGTCAGATTTTTTTTTTTGTAGTTGATGATGAGGTTTGCGCACATGTCAGGAGGAATTTTGGTCCACTCCTCTTTGCAGATTATCTCTAAATCATTAAGATTTTGAGGCTGTCACTTGGCAACTCGGAGCTTCAACTCCCTCCATAAGTTTTCTATGGGATTAAGGTCTGGACACTGGCTAGGCCACTCCATGACCTTAATGTGCTTCTTTTTGAACAACTCCTTTGTTGCCTTTGGCTGTATATTTTGAGTCATTGTCTGGCTGGAAGACCCAGCCACGACCCATTTTTAATGTCCTGGCGGAGGGAAGAAGGTTGTCACTCAGGATTTTATGGTACATGGCTCCATCCATTATCCTATTGCAGCGGTGAAGTAGTCCTGTGCACTTAGCAGGGAAACACACCCAAAACATAATGTTTCAACCCCAATGCTTGACAGTGGGAACGGTGTTCTTTGGGTCATAGGCAGCATTTCTCTTCCTCCAAACACAGCAGGTTGAGTTGATGCCAAAGAGCTCAATTTTTGGAAAACTTCAGATGGGCCTGTACATGTGCCTTCTTGAGCAGGGGGACCTTGTGGTCACTGCTGGATTTTAAACCTTTACGGCGTAATGTGTTACCAATGTTTTTTTTGGTGACTGTGGTCCTAGCTGCCTTGAGATCATTAACAAGTTCCCCCTGTGTAGTTTTACGCTGATCTCTTACCTTCCTCATGATCAAGGATACCCCACGAGGTGAGATTTTGCATGGTGCCCAGATTGATGTCGATTGACAGTAATTTTGTATTTCTTCCATTTTCTTACTATTGCACCAACAGTTGTCTCCTTCTCACCCAGTGTCTTACGTATAGTTTTGTAGCCCATTCCAGCTTTGTGCAGGTCTATGATCTTGTCCCTGACATCCATAGAAAGCTCTTTGGTCTTGCCAATGTTGTAGAGGTTACAGTCTGACTGAGTCTGTGGACAGGAGTCTTTCATAAAGGTGACTATGTAAGACAGCTGTCTTTAATGCAGGTAACGAGTTGATTAGGAGAATCTAACTGGTCTGTAGGAGCCAGAACTCTTAATGGTTGGTAGGGGATCAAATACTTATTTCTCACTGCAAAATGTAAATTTATATAATTTGTATAATGTGGTTTTCTGGATTTTATTTTTGATATTCTATCTCTCAATGTTAAAAATTATCCTACCCTTAAAATTATAGACTGTTCATGTCTTTGTCAGTGGGCAAACTTCAAAATCATCAAGGGATCAAATGTATTTCCTTCACTGTAGGTTTAGTACAATGCCAAAGATTTCACTTATTTCTTACATTACATGAGTGATATCTATTGTAAGTTCTACAATTGCTCAGAAACAGGCGAATCCTTGCAGTGCACAGTGTGTGCCCTGGGGGGAATTCAAAAGACTGCAGTTACACAGAGTAACTGCAGACTTATCGATTTGGGCCGGACAGCATAGTCCTCCATACAGTATTATGAGCACCACATAGTCCTTCATATAGTATTATGGGTGCACCGCATAGTCCTCCTTACCGTATTATAGGCACTTCATAGTCCTCTATACAGTATTATGGGCACCGCATAGTCCTCCATATCATATTATAGGCACTTCATAGTCCTCTATACGGTATTATGGGCACCACATAGTCCTTCATATAGTATTTTGGACACTGCATAGTAATCCATAGATAAAAAATAATCAAATACTCACCTCTCCCTGTTCCCACACTGTTCCAGTCTCTTCGGCGTTTTCTGTTCCTCTACTCTACTCAACACAGAGGGAGCGCTGTAGTGGCGTCATCGTGCCCTCTACGCTGAGACGTCACAAAGCTCAGACATAGAGGGGGAATGATGAGAGAGGGAGCGTTAAAAGTACGATGCTGGGGCGTGGTGGGCCTGGTGTTGGCATCAGGCCATCCCGACTCACGGGCCCCATAGCGTGCACGTGTCAATTTATTATTTATATTGCATAGTTAACAATGAAGTACTGCAAAAAAATTGTGGAATTGCTTGCCAGAAAAAGTCAAAGGGGTTTTACACATTTAAAACCTGTATCTAAACACTTGTATATTTCCAAAACAACGAATAAATATTATTTAGTCTCTGCGGGTTCAACGCTGCCTCTCTGCTGCTTATTTGGTCTTTGTTACTGGCTATAATGGTTACATTATAACTACAGTGGACATCACTCCTGCAGCCAATTACTGAGCTCCTCAGTAGAGGAGGATGATATGAGCTGCTAAGCTCAGTGATTGGCGGCAGTGGTGATGTGTATTGTAGTGGTGACATCACTGCTGCCAGAAATAAACACCGGACCAGTAGTCTATGTAGTATATGTGCATTTAGATATACCGTATATCAAAATGGTGCCACACAAGACTTTTTCCACAAAATAACAAGTCCATACACAATTATATATCAACAGCAAAATAAAAAAGGTTATTGTCCTAGAAATGCAACAGTCTCCTTAAATCAACCTTCAAAATCAAAGTGAAGATGAGTAATTTATTGTAGATTTGGTGCTTGTCAGCTCCTAATTGAGAAATCAAACCCTTTCCCCATCCCTAGATCAGCGACCAAGGTGGAGGAGTGCCACTGAGGAAGATAGATCGCCTATTCAACTACATGTACTCCACAGCACCCAGACCCAGCCTGGAGCCGAGCAGAGCGGTTCCATTGGTAAGCCGGAAACCTCTTGTCTGTCTTATTGTCAACTTTTATAAAACAGAGAAAAGTAAAGGGCAGGGTTGGTATTATGGGCAGAATGAAGCTGATTTTAAGTGCATTTGTTATTAAATGTTTTGCTACGTATCATAACATAATAGAGACTTGGGTCTGTCTCACGAGAGTAAAATCCTATTCTAATTTAACTCCTTAATGACCATTGATACACCTTTTAATGGCGGCAGTTAAGGGTACTTATTCCTCAGCACCCCTTTTTAACGGCTCTGAGAAATAAGGATATAGCTCCCCCCGGCGTCGGCTACCGGTACCTCCGATGTCCCCCGGTCTCTCCGGCTCTGTCCCCTGACCCTCGGCGTCTTCTTCCAGGAAGAAAATGTCGGGGATCTGCCAAGATCTGCCGGCCTGCACTCGGTAACAATAGGAGATTTTTACTATTGTTTCATTTTGATCTCTGTGACAGACCCTATCAGTGATCAAAATAAAAAAAAATAGTAAATCAAACCTCCCTATATCACCCTCTTAGTTAGGTAAAAATAATAAAATAAGAAAAAAAATGTTTTTATTTCCATTTTTCTATTAGGGTTAGGGTTGGAGCTAGGGTTGGGGTTAGGGTTGTGGTGTTGGGGTTAGGGTTGTGGTTAGAGTTGGGATTAGGGTTAGGGTTGTGGTTAGGGCTAAGATTAGGGTTGGGATTATGGTTAGGGGTATGTAGGGGTTAGGGATGTGGTTGGGGTTAGGGGAGTGTTGGGGTTAATTTTGGAGTTTGAATTGGGGGGGTTCCACTATTTAGGTACATCAGGGGGTCTCCAAACACAGCATGGCGTCCACCATTGATTCCAGACAATTTTGCATTCAAAAAGTCAAGTGGTTCTTCCTCCCTACTGAGCTCTGCCATGTGCCCAAACAGTGTCTTTCCCCAAATACAGAGTATTGGCATACTGGGGATAAATTGCCCAACAAATTTTGTGGTCCATTTTCTCCTGTTATTCTTGTGAAAATAAAGTTTGATCCCAAAGTAATTTTTTTGTGAAAAAAATAAAATGTTCATTTTTTCCTTCCACATTGCTTTAGTTCTCGTGAAGCACCTGAAGGGTTAATAAACTTCTTGGATGTGATTTTGCTCACCTTGAGGAGTGCAGTTTTTAGAATGGTGTCATTTTTGGGTATTTTCTGTTATATTGAGCCTCCCAAACTCTCTTCAAATGTGAGATGGTCCCTAAAAAATGGTTTTGGAAATTTTGTTGGAAAAATGAGAAATTGCTGGTCAACTTTTAACCCTTATAACATCCTAACGAAAAAAATATGTTTCCAAAAATGTGCTGAGGTAAAGCTGACGTGGGAAATGTTCTTTATTAGCTATTTTGAGTAACACCACTCTCTGATTTAAGGGTACCAAAATTAAAAGTTTGAAAATTGCAAAATTTTCTAAATTTTTGCCAAATTTCCGTTTTTTTTTCATAAATTCAAGTTATATAGAAGGAATTTTACCACTAACATGAAGTGCAATATGTCACGAAAAAACATTCTCAGAACCAGTGGGATACGTTGAAGTTTTCCAGAGCTATAACCTCATAAAATGACAGTGGTCTGAATTATAAAAATTGGTTTGGTCATTAAGTACCAAACTGTCTCTTTCACTAAGGGGTTAAAGGGAATTCTCCAGAAATGTTTAAACCCTCTCTCCAAGACCATTAATATAATTAATAGAAAACTTTTGATGCATAATAGAGACCTGAAGATTTGATCAGTGGAGATGTCGACTTTCCTTCCCCCTATCTCCACCACCCCCAACTATCCAGGAGTATTTAGACATCAGTTTTTCACATACGAATCCTATCCATTGTTATGACTGATATTGTAGACTATAATAGGTAGGAGTTCTATGGGACTCCATGGATTTTTACTTACTGAGTGGTCTTTGCCAAAACGCAGAGACATGTCTGATTTTGATCTGAATCACTGATCCAACCAAAAGTCTATGGTTGTGGGAAAGAAATCAGATGGTACTCAGATGCCATCTCTGTGTGCTATCAGATCTTCATGTTTGAGAGGAGAAGCTTGAGAAACTTCTCATTTGCAAAACATAAACTGATGAAACTCTGATGGTACAAATTTTGACACATGGATGCTGAAAATTGGTCTATTTTTTGCATAATGGAAAGATCACTGATGTCTGAATGAGCCCAAACTGAAACAAATGAATATTGGTAGAGAAGTTACGAGGCTTCACCGTTACTGAGCTGTCTATAGGCACTCGGCTCATATCCCCTAAATGTCACAAGATGCTCTGGCAATGGTATTACTGGCATCACAGGGGTGGGCATATCATTGGTGTAAACCAGTGCAAGAGGTGGACATATCATTGGTGCAAACGAGTTCCCCGTATAGAGGCTCAAGAGGTAAGGTGCCCATTTTTATCTACAAAGCAGATGGATCTATGCATTATGATGATCTATTGGACTGCAAAGGGCCCATACACTGTTGTAGCACAGGGGTCTCTTCTGTCTGTGTCCGCCAGTGATCCAGTAGGTTGTCACTCCTCTGCCTACAAACAATAAGTAAGTTACAAATCACATACCATAGAAGAAGAGCAGGACAAAAGCACAGCTGTATAACCTCGGGTTAATGAAGCTGCACACACATCAGGGAATACGGGTGCCACTTCCAAGAGAAAATAATTTAAAAAAATCTGTGTATCCATAGAGAAGAGCGTGGATAGGCACAATCCGTCCCGTGCAAAAAAAAATCCTTTATTGTGGCATCCTGTTACCAACAGCAGGCAGATAAAACGATGGAGCAAATACAGACGACTATCGTTTCGCGCTTACATTGCGCTTCAACAGGTCATCATCATGACCTGTTGGTAACATAATGCCACAATAAAGGATTTTTTTTGCACTGGACGGATTGTGCCTATCCACGTTCTTTAAAAGTTACAGTTCATTTCACAAGGGTGTCCAGACAAAACTAGACACTAGACATTATACACTATAATGATGGGGCTAAATACTATTTCTGGTTTCTTCTCTAAATCCCGTCATAAAGATGGTAAAGAAACTAAAGGTGTCCTTATTATCATTTACTTTTAGGCTGGTTTTGGGTATGGATTGCCCATCTCTCGTCTCTATGCTCGTTATTTCCAAGGAGACCTTAAACTCTATTCGATGGAAGGTGTTGGTACAGATGCAGTAATTTACCTTAAGGTATTACTTCCAAAGCTCCAGCCAAGATTTATGGCTTTTATAATCGTATCTTTAATACATTCAATAAAAGGCTTGTCCAGTATATAAAATAACTCGTAAAGGGCACCTGACAACAGATACAGTTGTGTGAAAAACTGTTTTCCCCCCTTCCTGATGTCCTATTCTTTAGTGTGTTTGTCACACTTAAATGCAAAAGAATAGGAAATCCAGAAGGGGGCAAATACTTTTTCACTTAACTGTACATACTGCCTGAACCATTGGCAGCATGTATCACACTGACTGTCTGAATTCAGCCATGTAGGCTTGACTGCAGCCTTTCCCAGAAAAAACATGCTTTCAAAGCCATCGGGGACCGAGCCGTGCAGGTGACTAGTCAGATAGGTGGATCTCCGGAGGCTTCTCCCTGCCCATTGCCAGTGACTACTGTGTGTGTGTGTATAGGAAGAAACCTGTCAGAGATCTATCACTCAAGGGGAGAAGGCTGGGAGAAGTCACTGGGGACCAGAGCACACGGGAGACTAAGGGCCCCGTCACACATAGCGACTCACCAGCGATCCCGACAACAATATGAACTTGTCAGGATCGCTGGTGAGTCACTACATGATCGCTGGTGAGCTGCCAAACAGACAGCTTCACCAGCGATCAGCACCAGCGACGCCGAGTGCACGGCGTCGCTGTGTACTCTAGTTACCAGCGCGCTGATGCAGGGAGCCGGTAACTAAGGTACACGTCGGGTTTCTAAGGGACGTGCGTCACTTAGAAACCCGATGTGTACCTTAGTTACCAGCTCCCTGCATCAGCGCGCTGGTACCTAAGGTACACATCGGATTTCTAAGTGACGCACGTCCCTTAGATACCCGATGTGTACCTTAGTTACCAGCTGATCGCTGGTCTCCCGCCTGTCACACGCAGCGATGCGTGCTGGCCAGCGGGAGACCTGCGATCAAAGAAATGTCCAGGGCTTTCCAAGAGCGATCAGCGATAGCGGCAGGGGGGCCGGTCGCTGATCGCTGTCACACACAGCGATTTCGCTGGTGAGATTGCTGTTTTGTCACAAAACTTGTGACTCAGCAGCGATCTCGCTAGCGAGATCGCTGTGTGTGATGGGGCCCTTAGGCTTTTGCTTTGACACACCAATCACTAAATCATCAATCACCCGCAGCTCCTGATCCAAAGCTCCGTTCCATCTGGTCTCCGCCTACTGGTCCTTCTCAACACTTTGGAAATGGCAGTAAACGCAGCTCATCATATTACTGGCCACAGCTTTGAATTGCCTCAACCAGCGATTGAGCTGGATTTTTTTTTTTTGCCTTCTCTGATGTGCTGAGAAGGAACCAGGCGGACTGAGTAAGTGTTGAAACTTGAGCTGTGGGGGGATTGGTGAGAGTAAGGGTGCTTTCAAATTTCATTCAGTGGCCCCCTGTTGAGGCTTACTTCTGAACCCCCGCAAAACTGGTTTCGGACATATGTGTCTGTGGGGCCATAAACTATAATAGAGCCGGCAGAGTGAACATGTGCATCATTTTCGAGTGTGTTCGCCTACAGGAGGCAGACACTCAGTCATAGTAGACTGCGTGTGACTATCTGCCTCCAGTAAGTGTATACACCTAAAAATTATGGACGGCAGAGCTCACGTTTGCTCTGCTGGCACCTTTATAGTCTATGGCCCCATCGGCGCATATGCTCGAATCCCATTTTGCGGGGTGTTCAAGTGTGAGCCCCGACAGGGCCAATGTGTGGGTGGTGAAATGCAATATGAAAGCACCTGAATACTGTTTTCACTTATTTTTTTCATACTATTCTGAGCCCCTTTAGAAATATTTTATGTTGCTAGGCATGCCTTTTAATAAATGTTGTATTTTTTTTTAAATAATACAATTTTACCTTTTTCTTTTTTTTTTTTTGCGATTAGGCCGTTTCTGGAGAGTCATACGAAAGACTGCCGGTGTTTAACAAGTCAGCATGGCGACACTACAAGAATGCCGCAGAAGCCGATGACTGGAGCAACCCAAGCAGAGAACCGCGAGACGCTTCAAAGTACAAGGCTAATAAATAAGCCGCCCTCAGGATTGGCATGTATTGTGCCCTGGGCAGTGTCTGGGGTTACACAACCACTGTAATGTTAACGGAAATTACTCTTAAAAGAAGGCCCGTTCTCTGCCATTCACATTGTACCTTCTATGACGTGTAACTGAAATGATTGACACTTGGTTGGATTTAACCAGACGTGAGGGTCTGCACTGCTGTTTATGGATCTATGTAGTTAATGCGGTCACTTATGTTAATATTTTAATTTGTTTTTCACAGTTGATTTGTGAAATTAACGTTCTATTTGGTCTTGGTTGTCACCAAGGATTGACGTTGAAATGTGGGAGAATATTTAACGTTTTTGTTCAGCTAATATACCATTGCCTATGCAATAAAAGTTCACCAAGTAGTGCAGGTATCAAAACACAGTAGTGAATATAATAAGAGATATTGCTGTATAGGTGTAAGATATTGGTCATATTTTAGGCTTGTATATAGTAGTTGTTGAGGTATTGGCCTGTACAGAGTGGTCCATTGATCACAGCCTTTAGCATTAGTATAAGGTAGGTATGCCACTTTAGGGGACAGTGCTGCAATATTACTATTTTATATTGCATGTAAAAAAAAAAATAGTACTGTTTCGCAAAATGGCTGTTTTACCCAATGTGAACCTGCGGTAACAAACATTTTTTAAAGAATGACCTTACTATGTAATAAGAGAGATATAATCTTTATTTTGTGGGCTATGTGTATAATTCAGTGCTGATATGAAAATTCTGTAGCGATATGGGGCAATGCATAACGGAGTATTTAACGGGTATTTATTAAATTGTAGCTATATTTGCCTATTAGCTGATTCCTACGGTTAATAACTGCAAACATCTTATTGTGCTCGGTTGGGGGGGAAGGAGTCTGCCAATCAACTCAATGGAAAATCTTCTGTATTTCTTTTATGTTCTAAAATACTTCAGACCAAAGAAAAAAACCGGTATAGACTCAATTGCACAGATTACGTATATTTTCAAGATATCATAATAGTGTAATCATGTCCACAGTCAATTGAAGAGGATGCCTTTTACTGTCCCATTCTTACCTGTACAGCCTTCAGCTTTCACCTCCTCCGGATGTCAGTTACATCCGAGGGGGAGGGGGGAGTGAAGCCAGTGCTGATTGACTGCAGGGATGGCATGACATAACAATGTCACAAGAGCCCTGGGAGAGCTGACTTTGGAGATGAGAAACATTGGTATTGAGAAGGGGTGGTTGTCCGAATAGTGGAGAACCCCTTTAAATTATGCTTCTATATTAACCAGTTTTTCGAACATTTTCTGTTGGCTCTTGTCCACGTCGTTTCCTATATTTAAAAGTAATCCTGAAATCTTGTAGTTTTCCCAATGACCACTAAGTCTTTTAATAGGCTGACACTTCCCAATCTTCAGAGATCATTTCTCAGCAGACATTATGATCACAGTCAGGATGATAATGTCAACACAAGATGCCACGATTCACAATAGGTGATTGTCACCACTTACCTCCCCCTTCCCCCCACAATGACCTCTGCACAGTTGCAGATTAATGTACTTGTGTCTGCTGTAAAGTATATCTCTGAATGCTCTCAGTAGCATCTCAGACAAAATGGTTTATGGAAGCATGTACAGGAAATGGGAAAAAAATATTCAGGAAATAGAACAAATTAGAAAAAAAGGTTTTGTCTTCTGATTTTAATTGTTAAAAAAATTTAGGTGAAACATTTCCATTAAAAGAACATGCCACTAAAATGCAAAATCAAAACCTAGAGTAACGTCTTAGTGATATCTGAGAAATCTAGTGACTATTGGAGTATAGGGCCTGTCACACTAAGCGATATTGCTAGCAATATCGCTATAACGTCACTGGTTTTTGTGACGTTATAGCAATATCGCAATGTCTGATACTTACCTCCGATCGCTCCCCTGCTGGTTATCGCTGATCGCGCGAGAACGTCCTGGGCCGTTTCTCGTCGGCCACTTCCTGCTGGGCTTCCTGCTGTGACAACGAGCGACGCGGGCGGGAGGACGTCAGGATCGCCTCGTCTGACAGGTAAGTAACGACCCCCGACCGCTGCGATGTCGCTGGTGAGATCTGCCTGTGTGGCAGCTCACTAGCGACCACTTAGCAATGTACCAGTGATCCTGACCGGGTCATATCGCTGGTCGGGATCGCTGGTACATCGCTAAGTGTGACAGTACCTTCACCATCATTCGCAGAAAGGTTTTCTCCCGAGTTTCTTGATACAACCAATAAGATTGTCCTGCCTATCTGACATTGTGGTGTGGACATTTGTACTCTATTGGGAACAAGCACCACCAATCACAATAGGTGATGACACTGCCTAAAAAAAACCCCAGTGACCATTGCAAGATTTTTATCTTTAATATAGATTGGGACCCAAAAAAAACTTGTCCAATAATTAACAAAATAAAATGCATTTAAAATTCAATCCTGATTTACACAGTAGGTCATTATCTGATGATGGCTTCCATTTAAGAAGATTGGAGGATAAATAAAATCAACAAAAAGAGCAAGTCAAACCTGTAGTTTTCTTGAGACAAGATGTGCCCAATTATCTAACCTGCATAGGCATGTTTATGGAAACATCACGGGGATTTGCTGTTTGATGCTATATTGTTTTTTTTTGTTTTTTTTAAATGTGCAACAGATTTTTATGGATTTTTTTATGTATTTTTTTAAAGAGGATATCTCCATAGAATCAACCCTCATAAGCCATCTATAGGGACACACGGGTCATAGGAAGGTGAAGAAAATCCCTTGATATCTGATTTTATGTCTTATTTCAGAGAAATTCACATTTTTCTTAATATATAAAATGAGTTGTTAAGATCTCTGGGACAGAAACAGATCAATATGAGAATCTACCTCTAAATAAAATAAATGAAAGGGGAAATTGCCGCCTTTTATGTTGAGTCACACTTTGCTTTCATAATCACACACAGCTTTGCATTGAAATCAAAACGAACACGGTACAGCAGAACTGAACTTAGTCTCATTACTAACACATTTGCAGCTGCAGTTTTTCTCTCTTTAGTGCTGCAGCTTTCATCTCACTGGCAACCAGTGTGGAGAAAAGAGCAGGGCTGACAGCATTGTGAGAAGAGAGCTGCAGTTGCAAATGTGTTTGTAATGAGTCAAAGTTCACTACTGCTGTATTGTGTTAAGGCCCCGTCACACTAAGCGAGATCGCTAGCGAGATCGCTTAAGCGTCACCTATTTTGTGATGCAGCAGCGATATTGCTGGCGATATCGCTATGTGTGATACTTACCTCCGACCAGCTCCCCCGCTGGCTATCGCTGATCGCGTGAGAACATCCTGGGCCGCTTCTCGTCGGCCGCTTCCTGCTAGGCTTCCTGCTGGCGCCGACGAGCGACGCGTGGACGCGGGCGGGAGGACGTCTTCATCGCCGCATCTGACAGGTAAGTAACGACCGCCGACCGATGCTACGTCGCTGGTGAGATCTGCCTGTTTGGCAGCTCACTAGTGACCATTTAGCGATGCACCAGCGATCCTGACCTGGTCGTATCGTGGTCGGGATCGCTGGTGCATTGCTAAATGTGACGGTACCCTTAGCCCTGATCTCACTGCAGAGCTGTGTGTAATGATGAGAGAAATGTCAGTCATTACATGTCTCACACTGGTATTGCCCCTTTTCATTTAAAATAAGCTAAGGATGCAGATTCTTGGGGAGATCCTTATCCGGTCCAGAAATCTTAACACGTCATTTGCATATTTAAAATGCATGGATTTCTCTGGAAATTGGATTAGGATTGCAGATACGCATTAAGGTATTATTTTATCTTTATGACAGCTTAGAAGGGTCGATCCTACTGCCAGATTCCCTTTAAATCTAACATTGGGAGGGACAAAGGAAAAAACATTATCAATAAAATCACCAATAGTCTTGAGACTTTATGGCTATTAGGGATTTCAAAGATGCTTTGAGTACACAGAAATCTACCTATCATATTGATGATTCCTTGGTTAGGTAAATGTACAATTGGTGCGTTACATTCATTATTTTCACATAATAACATAGTGTACAAATATATTCACACATGCAATTTTTGATGTAGTATTTTTAATTTTGCTCCGCTAAATCCAGCTCTGTTATACTTCTCTTTTCACTGTAGTTTCCACTTCTGAAAAAAAATAAAAAAAAACACCAGAAACACCTATTCTGTGTGACCCCTGGCACACTCCTGTCATTGTGTTGTGTAAAGAAAGCATTTTAAGTTTTATTTTTATGTTACATAATTTTTCAATCTGTTTTTGTGCTGCTTTTTGCCTTATATATTCTTTTTTTTCAAGTCATTATTTATGTAAAATAATAAGCATATAAAAACTTGAATTTTTGATTTTCACACACTAGGCCTAATATTAAGGTTAGGCCTGCTCGTACTCCCTTTTCTCTTTAGCAGGACATGGACATTAGCAGCAATAAGCTGAATCAGACCCTATTTGATTAGATACAAGCATTTGCTGTGCATGCTGACATTTGGGCAAAGGTCAGTGTGTAGAGAGGGGGGACATAACCTATTGTGAATAGTGGATCCTGTCATATCTGCTTAGAAGTGTTATCTGTCATTGCAATCCTGCCTGTGATGATAATGAGACTGATGAAAAGATATCTGTACAAGAAAAAAAGTTTATCGCTAGTGTAAAGCATAGTGGCCAGTGTGAAAGTTGCAAAATTTCACTCTTCTAATATTGTAATTATAGAAAACTGAAAACAAGTACATTTAATATAAAAACTTGATTTAAAAAAATGGTTCATTTTCTCATGACTTTGTAGTCTTTATAATGAGTTTTGTTAAAACAAACTCTTCCTGTTCTTGTTCCTTTTGACATTTATGTTATAAATTTTGTATCCGATTTTGTATTGTGGGTCTCCAGCGTTATGTATTATTTATATTGTTGCGTTTTTCAATGAACTGGCTGCTTTTACTCTTCTGGATCATTTGGATTAATTTATGTTTCCCTAATGGATTTGTATATCATGTTTAAAAAAAAAATTGATTCTGGGAGAAATAAACTTATTTTTATTTTATAAAATGTTTTTTATTTCCTTTTTCTACCTTGTCTTTTATTATAATTAATAAAAGGCTTCTGTTACATTCCATTAATCACAGACCAATAAAAAAAGTCAGAAACTGAAGCCGCTGTGCCAGTGTGAACACAACCTGAAACTATTTGCCTTTGAAGATGCTGTAAGATCTTGCCTTACCAACTACTGTCTATGGCCAATCCTTTCAGAGAGTAATATGAGACTTGGCCAAGCTGATATTGAGGGGACGTTTAGGGCAGATAAGCTAGTGATTAGCAAACGTGCTCTAATAAGATGAAATCTGAGCATGCTCGAGTGCTCGAATAATATGTTCAAGTCCCCGCACCTTCATGTCTCACGGCTGTTCGACAGCTTCAACACATGTTGGGATTGCCTAACAAATGGGCAAACCCTGGATGTGTTACGGCTGTCGAACAGCCACGACACGAACATATTATTTGAGCATGCCGAATACACTCGGTTAGCACTCAAGCATACTTGGATAACACCTTATCCAATCATGTTTACACATCACTACAGACTTCATGACAAAAGAGAGGTTTCATTTGCAATATGTAGAGAAGTATTACATGGTAGACGGTATGGGGAAAGACTAAAGGCCCCCATAAAATTAAAAAAAAAAAAAAATTAAAGTGGTTGAATGATTGTATAATGAACTATCATAATGCCAACACAGTCATTAAAGATGGCATTTCATCAGTTTTATTATGTTAAACTGGCCATATCATGGAATGGTGGCTGCAGAGCTGAATATTTTTTATATTTCTTATCGCTTGTTGCAGAGATATTCGCTTGTAAAGTTTAGATTCTAGTTTGCCCTTCAACTGATGGGACGTTAGCACAGATTCTTCTTTTGGGGGCGTGTACTTTTTCCACTGCATGAGATTGACCAATCCTAAGCAGGAGGTGTCATTCAGGTTAAAGAAAATTCCCCCCAGAGAAGGTCAGTACAGGCTCATTATGGAAAGACATGTAATCACACATGCAAGTGAGCTGTGGGGGGCATTGAGAGCACAGCTGTAGGTCATTACATGTCTTTCAATAACTCAGAGCCTGTACTGACCTTCTCTGGGGGGCGCTTTCTTTTTGTCACATCCTGCTTGTGATTCTTAAACCTCATGTAGGGGAAAAAGTGCCCCATAGCAGCGATTTGTCTAACACCCCCTTGGTTGATAGTGAAATCAGGATATAAACAATGGAAATGAGAAATTTAAAAAATAACTTGTATATTTTATTGAGCTCTGCAGCCACTATTCTATGATTTGATGAGTTTAACCTGATAAAATTGGTGGCAGGTCCTCTAAGTGCATATTGCTCTTAGTCGCTCAACCAAATAATAGATGTTCAGTGCCAGCGGGCAACAAACCAACAATCTTTCTGGAAATATTCTTTCACCAAGAGGTTTAACCCCTTCACCCTGAAACCTGTTTAAACATTCCTGACCAGGCCAAATTTTAGAATTCTGACCAGTGTCCTTTTATGAGGTAACAACACTGGAACGCTTCAATGAATCCCACTGATTTTGAAATTGTTTTTTCATATGTTGTACTTTGTTAATGGTAAATTTAGGCCAATATTATTTGTGAAAATATCAGAATTTTGGCTAATGCTTTGAAAATTTCACAATTTTCCAAATAGTAATTTTTTTATACCCTTAAACCAGAGAGTTATATCACACAAAATAGTTAATAAATAACATTTGCCACATGTCTACTTTACATCAGCACCATTTTTTAAACAAATTTTTTTTCGTTAGAAAGTCAGAAGGGTTAAAAGTTGATCAGTGATTTCTCACTTTTCCATTAAAATTTACAAAACCATTTTTTTAGGGACTACATCACGTTTGAAGTGACTTTGAGGGGCCTATGTGACAAAAAAATGCACCCCTCAAAGTGCTCAAAACCACATTCAAGAAGTTTATTAACCCTTTAGGTGCTTCACAGGAAGATAAGCAATGTGAAAGAAAAAAAAAAAAATTTTTTTCCAAAAAAATGTTGCTTTAGCCCCAAATCTTTAATTTTCACACAGATATCCGGAGAAAATAGATTGTACAAATTGTTGTGCAATTTCTCGAGTATGCCGACACCCTGTTTGTGATAGGAGACTGTTTGGACACACAGCAGAGCTCGGAAGAAGTGCCAATTGAATTCTGGAGCACAATTTTAGCTGGAATAAATTGCGGATGCCATGTCACATTTGCAGAGCCCCTGACATGCCAAAACCGCAGAAATCCCCACAAGAGTAATTCATGAATGGGTGTAGTGAGCATTTTTAACCTTCAGGCGATTCAACAGGATTGGGCTGAGTCAATAGAAAATTATTTGTTCCACAAAAAATGTTGCTTTGGCCCCATATTTTCCAATTTCACAAGGGATAATAGAAAATGAAGACAATTTGTCACGCAATTCTTCTGAGTACGCCAATATCTCATGTGGTCGAAAACTACTTTTGAGGCACAGTGCAAAGCTCAGAAGGGAAGGAGCACCATTTGACATTTTGAATGCAAAAATGGCTGTAATTAAGATTGGACGCCATGTCGTGGTTTGAGAGCCTCTGATGTGGAACCCCCTCCACAAGTGATCCCATTTTGGAAAAAAAAGAACCCTCAAGAAATGTATCTAGATGTGTGGTGAGCACCTTTAAACCCCCAGTGCCTGCCTCACAGAAGTTTATAAGGTAGAGCCGTGAAAATAAAATAAACATTTTTTCCCACAAAAATGTTCTTTTAGCCCCAATTTTCTTATTTTCAGAAGGGGAGAACAGGAGAAAATGCATCATACATTTTTTTTGTGCAATTTCTTCTGACTGCACCAACACACCATATGTGGTCAAAAACTACTTTAGAGACATAGTGCAAAGCTCAGAAGGAAAGTAACGCCATATTAGGGTGCAGATTTTGCTGGAAGGTTTGAGGATGCAATGTCACACTGAGTTGCCAGAACAGCAGAAATCCCCCCCATAAGTGACCCCATTTTACCAACTATATTCCTCAATTCATCTAGGGGTGCAGTGATCATATTGACACCACAGGTGTGTCAAAGAATTTTATACTATTGGGTACAAAGAAAGAATTATAAAATTGTTACCACTAAAATGTTTTAGCCCCAAGTTTATAATTTTTATAAGGATTAATAGAAAAAAAATGGACCACACAATTTGTTGTGCAGTTCTTTAACCTGACAAAAAAAAGTAATGCTTTTTTGGAGTGTTATCTAATATATAAAGCTCAAAGTGTGTATGTATGTATGTGGGTGGGTGTGTGTGTGTATGTCCGGGATAGGCATCCGCACCATCGCAGCTACAGCCACAAAATTTGGCACAATCACACCTCTGGACCCCGAGAGCGTCCTAAGCTATGTTGTGAGGCGAAATTTTAACCCCGCGCGTTCCAATTCACCAAACAATTTTGCCCCTGTCTACATAATGGGGAAAAAGTGTGTGCGCGTCAAGCCCCGCCCCTCATTATGATGTCAATGCCCCTATCTACATAATGAGGAAACAGTGTGTGCGTGTCAAGCCCCGCCCCTCATTATGATGTCACAATGGTTGCCATGGCGACGCTGTAAGCATCAAGCCCCGAAGCTCATTATGATGTCATAATGGTTGACTATGAGATGGAGGATGTGTGATGGGTATATGGGCACTGGACTATGGGATGGAGGATATGTATGATGGGTATATGGGCACGGGACTATGGGATGGCGGATATGTATGATGGGTATATGGGCATGGGACTATGGGATGGCGGATATGTATGATGGGTATATGGGTACGGGACTATGGGATGGAGGATGTGTGATGGGTATATGGGCACTGGACTATGGGATGGAGGATATGTATGACGGGTATATGGGCACGGGACTATGGGATGGCGGATATGTATGATGGGTATATGGGCACTCGACTATGGGATGGAGGATATGTATGATGGGTATATGGGCATGGGCCTATGGGATGGAGGATATGTATGATGGGTATATGGGCACTCGACTATGAGATGGCGAATATGTATGATGGGTATATGGGCATGGGACTATGGGATGAAGGATGTGTGATGGGTATATGGGCATGGGACTATGGGATGGAGGATGTGTGATGGGTATATGGGCACTTGACTATGGGATGGAGGATATGTATGATGGGTATATGGGCACGGGCCTATGGGATCGTGGATACGTATGATGGGTATATGGGCACGGGACTATGGGATGGAGGATAATTATAATTTGCTATAACTAACCACAGTTAGTTATTATGCCCGGGCAGCGCCGGGCTCTTCAGCTAGTATTTCATAAAAATATACCCCAGACCACAGAATACTGTATTGGGGAGAAATTTGTAACGGGCGCCCGGGTGTCAGCTGTGGCGAGGGGCTTTAACTCTTCCACACCCGGACGCTCCATCACTACAAAAATAAGGTGTTCGTCTGGTGATGTGTTATGTGCGTGCGGTGATGCACCCACCTGCTGAACAGGGATCTTCTCGGTCTGCAGCACCTCAGATCTTCGTATCAAAAGATTCGTTCCAGATGCCTTTCTTCCTAACCGAAGCACACTTCTCTTCAGACCTTTCCACACTTCTCTCAGAACTGTCTTCACAGACTCACTTCCTGAACTCCACCCATCAACCACCCTATTGGTCCTTTAATTTAACTATTGCTATCTCCTATATATACTCTAGAGTGCCCCCCTAGTGTCCCGAACACTACGACACCCGTATTATCCAAATGGGTAGGCCTAACTATGCGGCTAACTGTCCCTATCTTAGTCCCTTTCACAATACTCATTACATATATAACAGTATGGTACACATACACAACACACACGATGAGGGTGCACGTCACTCCTTTACATGCCTTCCTTCCTAATCATGGTCGTCCCCGCCATGACAGAACCTGCAACTATAAGAATAATTAGACATTTATGGCACAACAATCAAATTGCACGTAGTCTCCTGAAGACTTCGGTGGGTCATCCATGATCCCGGCTCCACTCGGTTGGAGCCCTGAACAAAGAGTTCAAGTTCTTTTCAATCAGGGTCCCGCGGACCCACAATACTTTGCTCCTGCAACAAAACAGCATTCTTTCCTGCAGCCATTCAGACCCTTCCTGCTCCAGGTAGCCGGACACAGGAATGTTCACACGTCAACTTCAGCTTCCATCCTGACCCAGAAGGTCAGCCATGAGTTCACACAGAGTCACGTTTTCGTCCTGATCCATCAAATAAGCGCACAGTTCACACAGACCTGATCCGTTCAGGTCATCTTCACACAGGTCCGGAGGACCGCTTGACAACAATACACATCTTCTTTACCGTTCAGGTCATTACTTCCTTCAGGTCCAGTGGACCACATGATGACAATCTTCACAGTCCTGACCCACTGGGTCAGAGTCTCTCCACTCAGGTCCAGAGGACCACTTTGATGGCAACTTACTCAGTTCCTGACCCTTTGGGTCCTTCAACAATCCAGTGTTTTCCCCCTCCCTTCTGTGAGAGCTCCAAGACTTCATGCAGCCATGATGGATAACCCTATAAGGGTTCTAGTCCCACAATCCAGCAGGGGATGCGCAACGGACGCAACAAAACTTGGAAGGGGGAAAACAAAATTCACATTTTCTCTTCATCCGCAGCTAGTCTGGCTGCCAAATCTTCTGTAACCACGGTCAGTTGACTGCCTTCACATCCGGGCTCCTGCCCTCAGGGACACAGAACAGTCCCACAACTTCAACAGGTGCAACCAGCACAACTTCTCTTTGCAAAAGGAGCAGTTTTTAGTCACTCTCCTTCATCCTCCAAGCGGGTACCGGGGGAGCATTCATCAGCAGCAGCTCCATCCTCCCGGTCCCGAGTATCATCTGCAGGGCTCCGTGCCCATATGCTAGAGGATCTGGCTGATTCCTGCTCCTTTGAGATAGCAGCACTGGTATTCACAAACCTCCTTTATGCTGTAGGCCTCAGGCATAAGGCCTCATGCACCCGGTCCCATTAGAGATAGGCCTTCAGCTCTTCATCTTCATCTGGGGGTAGCAGATCCACAGCCACTGCAAATTACCCCCGGGGCCTTTTTCTTTGAAGACTGACACGCGATCCCCTTCTTGCAGCGGCCGTAGGTAGCGCACTGAGCTGGCGCTGACAAAGCCATTATCAAAGGTCCGCGATTCTCTTATAAAGCCATACCCCGCATTCTGGTTGGTGTGGACGAGGATGCCTTCTGTCCCTTTCCCCACCATGGCTCCACCCGGCTGACACAGCTCTTCATATCTCCCGTTTACGCCGTTTCTTCCCTTCCACCACCTCCGCTATCCAGACCGCCTGACCGGGTGATGGAAAAGGCCCCTCTCCTAGTGACCGTTGCTGTGAGGGGACTGGGGGATCGCGGAGTTGCACATCCGCCGCAGAGTCACAGCACGGGTAAGCGGGTGTCGGGGCTCCGGGGCAGATGGAGAGGAACTGAGGACCGCGGGACTCTCAGACGCATGACCGGGGACGGTGAATGCTGCAGTGCTCACCGCCGCTTCCGGGGACGCCTCCAGTTCCGTGGAAGGCATCGGAGCATCATCCGGATCTTCAAAGGTTAGCTCCCGCAGGGACGAGTCCTCCGATCCCGCTTCTCTTCCCGGCCAGGCACTGCAACACTCTTCTGAGTCAGGCTTCGGCCTCCGGTCGCCATCTTGGTGCTCCCGCTTCTGCTGTTCAGTGCCTGGCAGCCGCCAGAACTGTCCATCAATCTCCATGGGGTAGAAGCCCCAGTCATCCAATCCTCCTATTTCACAGACTCCCAATAGCCATCCGGGGTGAGCCCACTCCTGTTCCTTCCTCCACTTCCATTCGATGCAGCCGATGCCACCGCTGGCCCGAACACAGGAGTGAGACATCTTGTCCGCTGCTGCCTGCTCCTGCAATGATGCCGTACACTCAGCCACGCAGGGTCCTGCTTCCTGGCCCCTCCCGGGCCAGGGTGGAGCTGGCTCCGGCCGCTCCTTCACACCTTCGGTCTCGGCCTCCTCAGGGATCTGCTCCTGGAGGCCCAGCTTTTTTCTGCACTGCGCCCACCACGGGCGGGCTCTGCTCAAGAAGGGAGGGTACCGTGGCATAAGGACTCCTCCTGTCCGGCCGGATTTTCTCTCCAAGTAAGGTTTGTGACGCCCACGATGGGAGGAGCTATCATCAGCCTCCACGCCCTTTTCCATCTTGTTAGTACTCATGGCCGCCATCTTTACTGGACTGGGGTTCCCTTCATTTTCTTTCAGCAAAAGTTCTTCACCCTGCTCGTAGCGCCACTTTGTAACAGGCACCCTGGTGTCAGCTGTGGCGAGGGGCTTTAACTCTTCCACACCCGGACGCTCCGTCACTACAAAAATAGGGTGTTCTCAACATATTCCACAAGAAGGTATATCATGTGGAAAAAAAGTGAAAATAAGAGAAAATACGCCCCTGGAAAAAGCTACATAGCGAAACGGCACTCGTCGGGCGGGGGGAGACTCCTGTGGCATTCCCTCAGCTGTTACCGGTGGGCGCTGCACCGAATCCGGCACATTCTTCTAACTCCGGTATTAACAACCAGTCCCCGGTTTATATCAGGCACTATATTTCTATTATACTCTGTGCAGCTCCCTGGCACACTTTACTCATTAACCCTTTAGCACGCTCAGGACGCTAATAGTCACATGGGCAATGTGCAAAACTGTTTCCTTTGCAGATACTCAGCAGTAAAAAACCATGGCTTTTGTCTACTGAGGCATGTTAAACCCTGCAGTGATTATTTTGCATGTCAATACCTCTTTATATTTACATCTAATTTATATCTACTTTTTCCACAGCCACACGGGCAATGTGCAATATTGCCTTTTTGCAAAACCTAGTAGTAACAAGCAATGCGTTCATTGTCATCTACTATGGTGCACTGACTCTGGCAGGAATTATTATTATTATTTTTGCATGCAAGAACCATTTTTGTATTCATATTTAAATCTACAGGGTTATTATTGTGTGTGTGTAATATTATTTTATTACATCATTGTATACTGTTTTGCCGCAGCCTATCCCCCTTTTTTTGGAGGCCTTTTGCCCTGTCTTTTTAACTTCTTTTAATAATATTTAATAAAGAATTATTTTAAACAATCAATATTTTCTCTTATTTTCCACATGATATACCTTCTTGTGGAATATGTTGAGCTCAGTATTGAAGTGACTTTGCCTTTCTAAAAAAGGACTATGAGATTTAAAAATAGGGTGTTCGTCTGGTGATGTGTTATGTGCGTGCGGTGATGCACCCACCTGCTGCACAGGGATCTTCTCGCTCTGCAGCACCTCAGATCTTCGTATGCACACAAAAAAAATTGCTCAGAGCCCTGGTATTTTTCCAAATAAACTTTACAGGATTCAGGTTTCTTCAGGATAATTACAGTCCAACCATTTTCTTCATACATCAGTATCTCATCTCCTATAATCTCCCTGGTCTGCCCCATCTGCTTCTTCTCCTGAATCCTGGTATCCAAGCCCGAAGCTTCCCGAATCCTCTGACTAGCTATCTCCAAGTGCTCCCCGTTCATATTCCTCATCCTGAGCGAATATCCAGTTGCCGCTTGCAACTATTATATGGACCATAGGTCCCCGAACGCTGCGGGAGGTTACCCGTGACACTATCAAAAGATTCGTTCCAGATGCCTTTCTTTCTTCCTAACCGAAGCACACTTCTCTCCCGACCTTCCCACACTTCTATCAGAACTGTCTTCCCAGACTCACTTCCTGAACTCCACCCATCAACCACCCCATTGGTCCTCTAATTTAACTATTGCTACCTCCTATTTATACTCTAGAGTGCCCCCCTAGTGTCCCAAACACTACGACACTTGTATTATCCAAATGGTTAGGCCTAACTATGCGGCTAACTGTCCCTATCTTAGTCCCTATCACAATAATCATTACATATATAACATAGTATGGTACACATACACAACACACATGGTGAGGGAGCATGTTATCCCTTTACAAAGTCAACCCAGCAAAAAATTTTAACGCTTTTTTCCAGTGATAGTAATGTACCACTGGCCATGGAAAACTGTATGGGTAATTTAACCCAGAGAATGTTTTAAATTCTTTTTTGGAATGATAGATATCACTCCAGACCACAAAATACTATATGGGTGAGAAATTTAACCCAGTAAAATTTTTTACGCCTTTTTGTGTTCACAGAAATATACCCCAGGCCACAGAATATTCTATGGGTGAGTAATTGTATCCAGAGAAAAATGTCAAAACTTTTTTGGAGTGTTATATAACACTAAAATGTACCACAAAGCACGTAATACTCAATGGATCACACAATATATCGTATATACTCGTGTATAAGCTGACCCCCTAATTTTGCCACAAAAAACTGGGAAAACTTATTGACTCGCGTATAAGCCTAGGGTGGAAAATGCAGCAGCTACTGGTAAATGTCAAAAATAAAAATATATACCAATAAAAGTAAAATTAATTGAGACATCAGTAGGTTAAATGTTTTTGAATATCTGTATTGAATCAGGAGCCCCATATAATGCTCCATACAGTTCATGATGTGCCACATAAGATGCTCGATACAAAATACACCCCATATAATGCTGCACAAAGATTAATAATGGCCCCATAAGATGCTCCATTCAAAATATGCCCCATATAATGCTCCAAAAAGTTCATGATGGGCCCCATAAGATCCTCCATACAAAATACACCCCATATAATGCTGCACAAAGGTTAATAATGGCCCCATAAGATGCTCCATAGAATAACATGCCCCATATACTGCTCCATAAAAGGTTATGACCCCATAAAATGCTCCATAAAAGGTTATGACCCCATAAAATGCTCCATAAAGGTTATGGCCCTATAAAATGCTCCATAGAATATGCCCCATATGCTGCCCCATAAGATGCTCCATAGATTATGCCCCCATAAGATGCTCCATAGATTATGCCCCATAAGATGCTCCATAGATTTTGCCCCCATAAGATGCTCCATAGATTTTGCCCCCATAAGATGCTCCATAGTTATGCCCCCCATATGCTGCCGCTGCTGCTGCAAATAAAAATAAATTACATACCTCTCGTCGCTGGGGGACAGATGCTGGTGTCACCGCTGGCTCAGGACCCCGGCACCTGAGATATTCACTTGTCACCGTTCCAATGCTGCTCGCCGCTGTCTGCCGGATCATCTGTCAGTGATGTTCAGGCAGAGGGCGCGGTGTGCACTAACCACGTCATCGTGCCCTCTGCTGCCTGAACGTCACTGACAGAAGACCCGGCAGACAGCGGTGAGCAGCATTGGAATGGGGACAGGTGAATACTGCATATACTTACCCCCTCCTGGCGCGGTGTCTGCAGCCACCCCACTGTCTCCCTTCCTTCCTTCAGAGGTCATGTTGTACCGCTCATTAAAGTCATGAATATGCGCATATTCATGACTTTAATGAGCAGTACCACGTGAAGGAAGGAAGGGAGACTGTGAGAGAAGCAGGGGGCTGCAGAGACGCGCCGGGGGGTAAGCATGATCTGACACACCCACTCCCCCTCCCCCGCCGACCCCCTGGCGTATATGACTCGCGTATAAGCCGAGAGGGGGACTTTAACCCCAAAAAAATGGGCTCAAAATCTCAGCTTATACGCGAGTATATACGGTATTCAATTTCTTCACACACACACACACACACACACACGAACAAAAAAAATAATGCAGCTATGTATTTTGCAAGGGACTGCATAGCCCTAATCACTGTATGCAGACTGCATTCTGCCACTCTCCCTCCCTCCTCTTAGGCTGTGTGCACACGATGCAGATTGGCAGTGGATCCGCAGCGGATTTTACCGCGCAGAAACGTTGTATTTCTGCATTGTGATCTACAGTAGCCTTAAAATCAATGTAAAAAAAAAACGCTGTGCAGACGCTGTGGATTTTTCCGCGTGGTTTTCCCGCGGTACAAAATCCGCAGCATGTTACTTCTTTTGTGCGGTTTTCCATCTCCCCTGTCACCAAATCCGCAGGGGGAAAACCGCGATGGAAAACCGCACAATAACCGCATGAAAACCGCATGAAAAATGGAAGAAATCCACAGGAAAAATGCAGGTCATTTGACCTGCGGATTTCTTCCATTCTGTGTGGAAAAATCCGCAGGGCCAAAAAGTACGTCTGCACTCAGCCTTAACAAGATTTGCACACGTTGCGGATTGGCCTGCGGAATTTTCCGCACAGAATCTGCATCTCTTGGCAGAAAACGCAGGCCAAAATGCTTTCGGATTACTTGCGGATTTGTTGCGGATTATCATGCGTTTTTGATGTGCAGATTTGCCTTACTCAATGTATAGTCAATGGGTGCAGAAACGAAAGAATTGACATGCGGAAAAAAAAACGCTGCGAATCCGCGTGGATATTTCTGCAGCATGTGCACACCAATTCTCAAATTCCCATTGACTATCATTGGTACTGTAATACACTACGGATTTGATGCAATTCCGCGCTTCCAAAAACGCTGCAGAAACGCATCAAAATCCGCAACGTGTGCACCCAGCATAAAGATTACTGTACACCAAGTTGACAATTAGATTTATGTCAGCTGAACCTGAAGATATCGGCTGAGTGTCTGTTATATGTGAGGGCCTCCCGATGCTCCCCCATAGATGATGCTAGGGAAGAGCAGGATCCTGCATGTCCAATATTGAACTGCCAATGATTTTGTTCATATATATGACAAAAGAAACATTGACACTCTGCTGTATGGGTCAATATATGTAATAGGCAGCAGCAGCCTGGCCCCCCCATGTCCCTTGTCCAGCCTGGTCCCCCCCCATGTCCCTCGTCTAGCCTGGTCCCACATGTCCTTTGTCTAGCCTGGCACCCATGTCTGTTTTCCTTGCCCCCATATGTGCATCCTGGCACTGAGATCTCAACTCCTAAGATCTTGGTGCCGAGATCTCCATCTGTGCATGCTCCGCCCACGGCAGCCATTTTCCCGGAGTCCACCGCATAGTAAGCCATGTAAGTGCAGGGGCTCTGGGCTTTCACAAAATGTCGGTAGAGCCCCCACACCACCGAACACCCACAGCGGCGCATATCAGAACACCCCCTCATCCCAGCCTGCGGCCTGCAGTAACGCTCCACTCTTGCCTCTTCCAGCAATAAACCTGGCACACCACTTCACCGCAGCCAAAACCCCCGGTAGCAATAAGACACAAGGATTATAAGAAGCACAACCATTTTATTAATAAAAAGATTTTTTTCCTAATTTTCTCCTCAAAATTTGAGGTGCGTCTTATAATACGGTGCATCTTATAATCTGCAAAATACGGTATGTGATATGGAGAATTGAAAAAACACAATTTAACAAAAAAAAACAAACTTGTTATAAAAACCTGACTCAACAGGTCAATTTGAATTTCAGCAAATACATATTGTTCTTTGTGTAACAAAACATTTTTGTGATGTTGTTCACAATCTTCTTTGCTTGCAGTCATTCAATGAGAGCTTTATTTACTCTCAGGCAAAAAAAATGGGTCCTAGTCAAGTGCAATCACACAGGTGCACAGCTCATTAGTTACAATACGCTTATCAGAGAATCGAGTGAATAGATTTCTATCCACTAGAAGTATAAATAAAGGTTTCTATTTAATGACTGCAAGCACAGTGAGCTAGTTGGAACCACTGCTGTTTAACCGCTTAAATGCTTCATAGGAGATCGTTAATTTCACCATATTCAGCAATACTAAAGCATTTCCGAATACTGTGTAAGCAATCAAACAACTGCAGGTTCCTCTAGAAGGACTAAACAATATGTAAAAAAAAGTTAAAAAAATGTTAGCAAAATAATCAACCTTAAGATTTAAATAACCTCTTTTGCAATTCTGAATGTTAAAAAACAAACAGATTTGGTACTGATGAATACATAAAAGGCGATCTATGAAAATATAACATTATTGAAGTCATATGGTAAATGTGTAGAAGTCGCAGGAACGCGGGATGCAGTAACGGATCGTAGGCAGAGAAAGGGTAAACAGGGGGTTTAATTCTACAACGGATACTCCACGCAGGGAGAAATAGCGAGGAAATTTCCTTAATACGACAACTTGTGGATTTGAACACAGAAACAAAACTGGTAATTAAGTCTACTACCCCTGAATGTATTGTTTTATCAATCTGGCGATAAAAGCAGCAAATCTCTTAGAGGTAAATGGCAGCGTCAATGCTGTGGCGCGGTGGGGTTCTGACATAGTCCTGGAGAAGATGGTGTCCTGGGTCCTGGAAGGCATGGAAGTGGTGAAGACAATGTCTCTGTCCTGTACAGGGGTTTTCTCTATGCGGCGGTTGTATGCGGACTGATCAGGGCAAAGTTCAAAACGAGTGACCCGCCTCTCCGGTTGATATGGGCGCGTTACTACGCCCCATCCACAGACCCTGTGACTAACGGTCAGCGGTTTCGTTACAAGACTCTGACGACAGTCTCTGGCAATGGTACTATGGTGTGATGTCACGGGTGACTGGATACTCCGCCTCCAGCAGGGCGAATTTCTATGACACCTGTGACCCTGGATACACCGCCTCCAGCAGGGCGAATTTAAACAATGAAACGTGCAGCCAGATACACCGCCTCCAGCAGGCGAATTTCAATAGTTACACATGTATCTGGATACACCGCCTCCAGCAGGGCGAATTTACAGAGATAAGGTAAAAACTAGGGAAACCAATACAATGGAGGGCCCTGCAATAGGGAACGGGGACGTGGAGACCTCCTGCACTCCCCTGAGTCAGTGTCCCTACACTCCTGATGATCCCTAGGCAGGTTCCGCACCTGGCGACGTGCAGGATACCTAAAAACCCTAGCTCGCCCTGCACCTATCCCTTTCTAATGAATTGGACGGTGCAGAAACTAATCCCACCACTGCACTAAAACACACATAAGGAAAGTTACAAACAGGGAAAACCACTTAGCTTTGCTCTGTTGTTATTGCTCCCAGCAACAGAGTCCAGCACCTGAGTGCAGCTTTCCTCCTAGAAAAGCTGCTACTTCACCAAAGCTTTGTCAGAGCTGCAAGGAACTCTTCACTGTTGCTCCTTCCACACCAGGACTCTGACTGAGCTGCTAGGAACTCTTCTCTAGCTCCTTCCTCCACCAAGGATGGTTGGAAATGACCAATATCACCAACAGTGAGTGAGACCACCTGACTCTCCTTTATAGGCAAGAGCCAGAGCCATCACACCTGCTAGTGATTCTCGTGTAATAATACTAGCCACCACCAGGGGCAAAACTAACTTTAAGCAAACAGCTTAAAGGAAAAAAAGTTACATGTGCTTTTATCTGTCACAATCCAGCATGGATCGTGACATATAGCCTCTAAGACTTAGGCCTGCTCGCTCAAGATAACCCACGGTGGGAGCGCTGACACTGACCTCCTGCGTACTGCACGTTCCCGCCAAAAATCCCTGGTCTCCGCTATTGGTCGGAGCACTACTCTCTGTGGCTGCTTCAACATCCGGCTCGGCTCTGCTCTGTGTGCATGGCTCCACACGGCTCTGCTCTGTACAGTTCTGCTCTGCACGTCTCTCTCTCTCTGGATTACTGCTGGCCACACTGCTTCACTCAGCACAGCAGTCCCTGCCCCTCTGATCTCCTGCAGACCGGCCAGCCGCAACACCGGTACCCTGTGTTAGCATCTTTGCAACTCTACTTCCTACTAATCTAGCTCATTCTCTATCTGTGGATAAGCTGTGGTAGAGGTGAGGGCTGATTTAGCTATTGAAATTTCTACTAAAACAAAGCAAGAAGTGGGGTGCCAGGACCCAGGCCTAATATCTTGATTTAAGGGAAGCTTTTTTAACCAGATGACTAAACACCGTAAATTTACAGCATTTGGTCCTGAACGTTAACCCTGTGTCACTGTAAATTTAAGGAACAGGAACAAAGCTCCAGCAGGTTTGGTCCCAGCTGTTAGACACAGCAAAGGACAATGAGGAGAAGACAGAAGTAGATGATAACAACTTCTGTCTTCTCTTTTGAATGCTGAATAGTGTTCAGTAAATGCTAAGAATCAAACAGAAACATTAGCACCTGGCCATTACATGATCGCTGGGTCGCTTTTATTCTCTTGTAACAAGTGCTCCGATGGAAGCCCTAGTTATATTGGGAGTAAATGAACAATAAAAAAAAACTATGTTCCCCAGAGATCTTTTATTATGTCTTAGGTGACAAATTAAGTGAAAATACATTTTATTACATACTAATTGAAGAATAAAATAAAAACCTATACATATTAGCAATCTACATGACCATAATAACCTGGAGAACTCATTCAAAAGGTGATTAAGTGTGAAACGTGAATGACAAAAGTATTAACAAAAAAACTAAGCCAAAAATTGCTCTTTTCTTTATTTTCGTATCAAAGAAGAATTGTATATGGTATGCGGTAATTTCTACATATGCCAAAACAGTGCTAAAAAAAATTACAATTTTCCCACATCAAGCAAAGCATCCCACAAACAAAATGAAAAAAAAAGTACTAAAGTGCTCGTTATTCGAACCGAGCAATTCCTAATACTCGCATGCTCGTTTTGAGCAACGAGTATAATAAAGAGTATAAGAGTCAATAGGAAAGCAGACAATACAAAATGTCTGGGGGGCAGTGAAGGTGTTCAAATTGATGGGAAACGAGCTGAATCCAAGGAGAACAGCATGGGGAAGACCCCTGGAAGCATCCCTGACTCCCAGATCACTGCTGAGAACAATGGTGTCACACTTTTATGCATTTTTGGTGCTTTTTCCCTGCATTTTTGATTAATTTGAGTAAAGTCAAGGGTGAAAAAAGCAGGGCACAAACGCACAGAAAATTAACAAGCTGCAGATTATTTTCTGCAACCAATCTGCAAGTCAAAAATACTTTCTCATTCACTTTGTTGGCATCAGATTTTGTGACAAATCCATGCCGAAAAAACAATACAAAAGCGCACCAAATCTGAAACGTGTGCGCACAGTCTAAAATTTGGAACAAGTTTTTTCAGTCTTATATAGCAACGAAATCTAGCCAAGAAAATGTAAAAGTCTATAGATGAGCAATATAATACAGACACATTTTTAAACAAGTTTTTGAGAGTTATATACCAATGAAATGTACTCCAGACAATAGAATAGTCTGTAAGTGAGCAATATAATAGATACATTTTTAACACACTTTTTGAGGCTTATATAGCTTGTGGTGTAGTGACCACTGTGTCCGCTAGGGTGCGCTGTGTGGGTGTCCCAGGAGTGAGGATGAGTGGTAGGATACTGTATGACCGTTATGTATCTCAAGGTGGGTGGCCTTGGGATGGAAGCTTGAACATGTGTGTTGGTCAGCAGAGGTACTGCTGAGCTTCTGTTACACTGTATCAGGGAGAGCATACCAGGTAGCTGGTGAGACGGGCGGAACCAGCTACCTACAAATCCACCCAGGGGTGTGTGTTTAAAAATGCCCATAGTAAATTATATGTGTGTGAATGATTGAAGGACCTGTGATGAGGTCATAGCTATGTGATCCGGTGGGCGTGGCTGCGGACCATATAAGGTGGCCAGGGTAGGTCACATGAGTGAATGCTGGGACCCGGTTGGTCCGTTTGGAAGGCCTCACTGGAAGATGTGCAAGCCTTCCTGAGTGCCTGTATGCATAATGGCTGCAGGTGTTTGAGAGTTCCCAGGGAAGGGAATGGACGTCTGCAGCGTGGTGAAGCAACTATGAGGTAACCCGGACACTGGAGTGTTACTAAGAAACTGTATAGCCTGTTGGCTGAATCAAAGCCTGTGTGACCACAGGGATAACGAAGCAGTACTCTGTCATGGACGCTATGCTGTTTTATATGAACTTTCTGTTGCTGGTCATGGTTTATGATGCCTGAATAAACCGCATGGACAGTTATTGTTTTATGAGAAACCAGTGCCGGACCTGGTTTTCTGCAGCAAAGTGAGTATCCCCTACCTGAATAACAAGCGCTACCTTACAAGCTTTAGAGTGTCAGCCCTTGCTAGGTACTGAATGACACTGTGGCTTTAAGAGACCATGCTCCCCTCTGAGTTGTTTGCACTTGGACTAGCCTTTTCTCCCCTGCCATTTGCTGTGTGTTGGTTTTGGACAAGAAGCAGGAAGTAAAGAGAGCTTCTTTCTGATGGAGTCTGACATGATGGGTTTTTGTGGCAGAGACTTTTAAAAAGTGAACTAACGGCTTCAAGGTAGAAGATAGTGATCGTCAACTGCAGGATTCATCACCATGACCATGTCCAAAGAGGGAAAGAGTCACATTGTGCATCCAGAGCAGTTTTCCAGAAACTCTTGTAACCTGAGAGGAAAATAACTTTGTGGTAGAAGCTATCCCTCCACATTGAAAGAGGGAATGAGACTTGCCTTAATCCAGGAAAGAGAGATCAGTTAACCTGAAGGAAGAGCTCAACTCAAGCAACGCAGCTCAGCTGCATCAGGACCAAATAATAGCTACCAGACTTTTTTGTAAACCTACAGAACTGTGAGTATACACTGATGTTAACTGTGTTAGGGTGTAGTGCAGGCTTCTTTATCTTGGACGCTGTATCAGCGTGACCCGATAATCGAAAGCCAATTAGTGGGTTACAATAGAGTAGTTTGTGAAGCTTATTTATACTGTTTATATTTAACTTTGCATTGTCTTAGCTGGAGCGCAGCTTGTGTGTCAGGCTTCAGCTATCTTTTCCTGTATCTAATATTACTGTTCTCCTTACAATAACTGTTAGCCTTATTGCATATTAAGAAGCACGTTAAGGTCATGGAGTTGCCTAGCTACTTCCTCTACTCATTTTAATATAATTAATTCTAATAAAGTTTTCTATAATTTTAATTTTATACTTTTCCAACATATAATAATAAATGCATATCCTCAGGCTAATTGCAGCAGGATTATAGGCAGATGAGGGCCCTCTAGCAGAGGGGCTGGTATTTTGCTTCCCTATTTAATGGCTATGACGGTGGCCAGGCCAGCAGCCCTGACGAAGAAGGTCTGTGTACCTTCGAAACGCGTTGGCGTTTGGCCCTTCTCAGCCTCCGTCTCACAGCTCTCTACTTTAGGTGACGTCATCCAGACCACGCTCCTCCACACTTCGGCACTGACAGCGGCGTCTTCCGGCCGGCGCACACCGTGTGCACCCAGTCTCTGGTGAGGATAAGGTGGGTTCCATCTAGAGGAGGACGCTCTCTGGTCCCCAGCCTCCCTCTACTAAGTGCACTTAACACCCTTCATGTGCTGGTGTGGTCCTGCGTGAGTATCAGTGAATTACTGAGCTCACCTCCTCCTGCTACAGCGCTCAGGCTCCTTCTGCTGTAGTCATTCCTGTGGATTAACCCATGGGTCAGCAGCCCAGCAGGTTATCCTGCACGACCCTCCATTCCACTTCATTCTCATTTCTCTGCTGGAGCACCAATTCACCCCAAGGTAGGCAGGCATCTTATTATCTATATGCTATACTGTCTACCTTTTCAGCCACTGTTTCTTTGATTGTTTATTGTGACCAGGTATTTCCAGCCCACCCAGCACTAACTTTGTTTTTGTATCTTTTATCACTGCTAGCCATCAGCACAGAGGCTGCTCAAGCACCTGCAGCTTCAGTTTGCACTAGTAGGAGCGCCGATGTATTTCATTTGCTTTTATTCCTTGTATTAACCGTTAGTGGTTCTGTGCTTATACACCCAGGCAGCACCAATGGCCATAAATGCATTGAAACTAGATAGGGAACATCGTTACACATGTATTAAAGAACGGTTTACTCTTAGTAATCTACCCACATGTACTGATGATCAAGAAAGGGAATTATTAAGATCATTGGAGAAACACCTGCTCATTATAATGAGGGACATGTGGGAGTTAGCGTCACTGGAAAAGTATGCACAAGCTAATATTGTCCCCAAGGGGCTAGTACTCTATAAAACCCTAGCAGGTGACCTTGGAGACCCCCATATTCAACATGAATGGGATATCATGTTTTCAAAGTTTTCCCGCAAAACGCTCCAGTTTATAATTTAGAAGCGGGCTGCAAAACTAGAGAGAACTAGTCAGCAGGTTACTAAGCTATTTGAGCAGCTACACCAGTTTAACAATTTGTCAGGCCTTCAAACTCTTTCTGAGAACATATTATTAAGATTAACCCCTTAGCGACAGAGCCAGTTTGCAGTTTAATGACCAGGCCAATTTTTACAATTCTGAAAACTGTCCCTTTATGAGGTTATAACTCTGGAACGCTGTAATGGATCCTGCTGATTCTAAGATTGTTTTTTGTGACATATTGTACTTCATGTTAGTGGTAAAATTTCTTCGATAAGTCTTGTGTTTATTTATGAAAAAAACGGAAATATGGTGAAAATTTTGAAATTTTAAAACTTTAAATTTTTATGCCCTCAAATCAGAGAGATGTGTCACACAAATTTCTTAATAAATAACATTTCCCACATGTCTCCTTTACATTAGCACAATTTTGGAAGCAAAATTTTTTTTTGTTAGGAAGTTATAAGGGTTAAAAGTTGACCAGCGATTTCTCATTTTTTTTAGGGACCACATCATATTTAAAGTCATTTTGAGGGGTGTACATGACAGAAAATACCCAAAAGTGGCACCATTCTAAACACTAGACCCCTCAAGGTGCTCAAAACCACATTCAAGAAGTTTATTAACCCTTTAAGTGCTTCACAGGAACTAAAGCAATGTGGAAGGAAAAAATTAACATTTAACTTTTTTTGCAAAAAATTTACTTCAGAAACAATTTTTTTTATTTTCACAAGTGTTAAAAGAGAAAATCAACCACAAAATTTGTTGTACAATTTCTCCTGAATACACCGATACCCTATATGTGGGGGTAAACCACTTTTTCAGCACACGGCAGAGCTCGCAAGGGATGGAGCGCCGTTTGACTTTTTCAACGCAGAATTGGCTGGAATTGAGATCGGATGCCATGTTGCGTTCGGAGAGCCCTTAATGTGCCTAAACAGTGGAAAACTCCAACAAGTGACCCCATTTTGGAAACTAGACCCATTAAGGAACTTATCTAGATGTGTGGTGAGCACTTTGAACCTTCAAGTGCTTCACAGAAGTTTATTACGTAGAGCCGTGAAAATAAAAAAATCCATTTTTTTCCACAAAAATGATCTTTTCGCCCCCAAATTTTTATTTTTACAAGGGTAACAGGAGAAATCATACCCACACAGTTGTTATGCGATTTGTCCTGAGTACGCCGATACCCCATATGTGGGGGGGAACCACTGTTTGGGCGCATGGGAGAGCTCGGAAGGGAAGGAGTGCCATTTGGAATGCAGACTTTGATGGAATGGTCTGCGGGCATCATGTTGCGCTTGCAGAGCCCCTGATGGGCCTAAACAGTGGAAACCCCCCACAAGTGACCCCATTTTGGAAATTAGACCCCCTAAGGAACTTATCTATATGTGTGGTGAGCACATTGAACCCCTAAGCGCTTCACAAAAGTTTATAAACGCAGAGCCGTGAAAATAAAAAGTCTTTTTTTATTTCCACAAAAGTGATTTTTTAGACCCCAATTTTTAGACCCCCAAAGTTGGCAAATGGTGGAAACCCCTCAATTCTTGCTCCAACCCTAACCCCAACACACCCCTAACCCTAATCCCCGCCCTAACCCTAATCCCAACCCTAACCCTAATCCCAACCCTAATTCCTAATTCTAACCCTAATTCTAGTTCACCCTAACCCTAATTCTAACCCTAGTCGTGACCCGAGTCCTAACCCTAGCCCAACCCTAGCCCTAACCCTAGCCCAACCCTAGCCCTAGCACAACCCTAACCCTAGCCCTAACCCTAGCCCAACCCCAACCCTAACCCTAGCCCAACCCTAACCTTAGCCCAACCCTAACCCTAACCCTACCCCTAACCCTAACCTAACCCTAACCCTAACCCTAGCCCTAACCCTACCCTAACCCTAACCCTAATGGAAAACTGAAAAAAAAAATATTTTCTTCATTTCATTATATTGGGCTATATAAGGGAGTGATAAACGGGGGGGTTATGTACTATTTTTTTTATTTTGATCACTATGATCGTTTATCATAGTGATCAAAATAATGAATGGAATCTGCCAGCCGGAGCCGGCAGATTCCCGGCGGGCGCACTGCGCAAGCGCCCGCCATTTTCAAGATGGCGGCGCCCATCAGAGGATGCCGGCGGGACGTGGGACCACCGGGAGGGGACGGAGGGCCACGGAGAGGTACCGGGGGGGATCGGGGACCCTATTTCTCTCTCCTCTGATGTGCGATCACATCAGAGGAGAGAGAAATTAAATGTAAAATCGCGGCTTTTTTTTTTGCGGTCGCCGTTATAGGGTTAATAACGGCGATCGCAAAAGCGGGGGTCGGTAAAAACCGACCGATTCATGTTCTCTGGGGTCTCGGCTACCCCTGGCAGCCGAGACCCCAGAGAAAATCCGACACTTGGGGGCGCTATTCACTTAAATCACAGCGCCGTGAATTAACGGCGCTGTGGTTTTAGTACCCTTAATTACCGCCGTTAAAAGGCGTATCGGCGGTCGTTAAGGCTGGTTTCACATTTGCGTTTTTTTTCGCGGTAATTTAGCGCTAAATAGCACATGCGTTTTTTTCCCTATACTTTGCATGGGATGCGCTTATGTGCGCATACACATGCGTTTGTACGCGTTTTACCGCGCATGCGTTTTTTTGCGGTATGCGCTCGGGCGCACAAAATGCAACTTGTTGCATTTTTTGTGCGTCCGATTTGCCTCAAAAAAACGCATGCGCGCGCAATGCGTTTTTTTACAGCAAGACACCCATTATAAGTCTATGGTGAGCATATGTGCGCATTGGCATGCTTATGTATGCGTTTTTTTGCACATGCATTTTTTTTTTTACCATTAGTTTAGACAATGGAATTTAGGGGTTTGGGTAAAGTTAGGGTTAGTTAAGGGGGTTTAGGGTTAGGGTTAGGGTTAGGGTCAGGGTTAGGGTTAAGTATGGTTTGGTTAAGGGTTAGGGTCAGGGTCAGGGTCAGGGTTAGGGTTAGGGTCAGGGTTAGGGTCAGGGTTAAGGTTAAGTATGGTTTGGTTAAGGGTTAGGGTCAGGGTTAGGGTTAGGGTTAGGGTCAGGGTTAGGGTCAGGGTTAGGGTTAAGTATGGTTTGGTTAAGGGTTAGGGTCAGGGTCAGGGTTAGGGTTAGGGTTAGGGTCAGGGTTAGGGTCAGGGTTAGGGTTAAGTATGGTTTGGTTAAGGGTTAGGGTCAGGGTTAGGGTTAGGGTCAGGGTTAGGGTCAGGGTTAGGGTTAAGTATGGTTTGGTTAAGGGTTAGGTTCAGGGTTAGGGTCAGGGTTAGGGTTAAGTATGGTTTGGTTAAGGGTTAGGGTTAGGGTCAGGGTTAGGGTTAGGGTCAGGGTTAGGGTTAGGGTTAAGGTTAAGTATGGTTTGGTTAAGGGTTAGGGTCAGGGTTAGGGTTAGGGTCAGGGTTAGGGTTAAGTATGGTTTGGTTAAGGGTTAGGGTTAAGGTTAAGTATGGTTTGGTTAAGGGTTAGGGTCAGGGTTAGGGTTAAGTATGGTTTGGTTAAGGGTTAGGGTTAGGGTTTGGGTCAGGGTTAGGGTTAGGGTTAGGGTCAGGGTTAGGGTTAAGTATGGTTTGGTTAAGGGTTAGGGTTAGGGTCAGGGTTAGGGTTAGGGTCAGGGTTAGGGTTAGTAAAGTCATGGTTTGGGTTAGTGTTAGTGGCCACCTAATGTTGGAAAAAAACGCAAACGCGGTAAAAACGCACTAAAAACGCATACAAACGCTTAAACGCTGCGTTTTTTTCATGCATGCTCATAAAAATGCTTGAAAAAAACGCAGCAGTTGTATGCTTTTGTATGCGTTTTTCAATGCGTTTTTTTGCGGGAAAAACGCGCTGCAAAAAAAAGCAAGTGTGAAACAGGCCTAAGGGGTTAAAAGAAAAGGTGAAAGAAATTTTTAATAAAAAAATGAAGAAATTCGAAAGAGATAATGTACCTAGTGAGTTTTCTGAGAAATCATATTTGGCTCAACTAGACTCACCATCTACTAGTATACAGTATATCAAGGATCTGCTGATCTCTTAGTTCTGGATGAATATAATTCTACCCCAGTACAAAACACTTTGGAACAGTCCTTAACCTTCTCAGTATATGTTAATACTAATTCAACACATTATACGCCTGTCTCTATATACAATAAGGATCCTCAAACAAGGAGACCATATGAGGCCACTCCTAATGAGAACACGGAGGTAACGAATTTATCATTTACATCTAGCTCAAATGGAGGTCCTAATCAAATATTGGAAGTACGGAGTATCCCTATCCCGATCACTAATCGCTTTTCCCAACTCACATTAATGAAGTAAGCGAAACCTCAAAACATAAGGGAAACTCCGGGACCTAGTCAAAGCTTAGGTAACACTAAGCATATAATGCCCAATAAGGCAATCACTGAACAGAGAAGTGGAGTACCAGTAAACAGCTCAGGTCCGTCAATTTTAAAAGCACCACAAACTAGCAATTCTTTTAAAAAAGCAGGCCCTACTAAAAAAAGCCCCCTCCATAAAAATGGTAAAGGCCGTACCCTTCACCCGTAAGTCAACCAGGATTTTTTTCGGGTAAGAAATTTAAGAAATCCAAAAGAGGCAGGAGGGGGAGGCAACTCTCCAAAAAGAAAACAATTATGAAAACATCCTCTACTCAGAGGATCTTCAACTTAAGTTCCTATACCCCCTCCGAGAATGAATTATCACTTCTTCAAAAGGGGTTAAAATTCGCACCAACTGTTACTCCAAAACCATTTAATTTATATATTAGTTTGAAGCAATTTCTACGCAATTTGGCCATCAAAAAATATTTTCTTAAAAAGGGACCAGAAATTATCCATTCCGTAAACCATGATGCCTCCCGGTTTATTCATACAAATTTAGCTAACCCCTCTGCTTTTCACCCTGTTCATGAATACTCCAATGCCTTTCGCAGCTTTGAAACCATGGTCACACGCGACATTAGGAAAATGAAAAAAATCAATTCTAAATATATTCCTCAAAACCTCAATAATGCAGAAAGAAAGCTTTACTTGATCTGCAGGCCAATAATGCCATTGTTATATGTCCCGCCGATAAGGGAGGGAGCATTGTTATTTTAGACCAAACGAGATACCGAGATGAATCTAACCGTCTCCTTGGCGATGAACTTACTTACCGGAAACTAAGGAATGACCCTACGGAACGGTATATTTAGAGTTTAGATATCTTAGCCCTAAGAGGTAAAACCTTAGGAATCTTCACTAAGAAGGAATATCACTTTATCTTTAATAAAACTCCAAGTACGGCAATGTTTTACCATCTCCCCAAAAGCCACAAAAATGACACCTGCCCACCAGGAAGACCCATAATTTCGGGGATTAATTGCCAAACGTCAAATCTATCTCGGTATGTCGAAGTCCACCTTCAAAAGTTCATGTCGATTATTCCGGCTTACCTCAAAGATACCACTCAGGCTCTCCAGGTATTGGAAACAGATCAATGGAGCAGTGACTTTATTTTGGGTACCCTGGACATAAAGTCGCTATGTACTGTACTGTATACTGTAAATCACTCTAGGGGTTGTGAGGCAGTCGAACACTATCTCGATAAATTAAATGTATATACGAAAATCCAATCTCGCTTCATATTAGACAGTATTTTATTCATATTAGAACACAATTATTTTATGTATGAGGGCCAGTTTTACTTTCAAACATAGAGGACAGCTATGGGTACCAGATTCGCACCCAGCTACACGAGCATATACATAGCTAAAAGGGAGGAGTCTCATATTTTTCAATATGCCAATTCTAATCTAGTTTTGTAGTGACGATTTATCGATGATGTTTTGTTTATTTGGAGAGGCCCTCAAAGTGAATTGGACATATTCATCTCCAATCTGAACACCAACGATTTTGGTCTGGAGTTTACAGCAACCACAAGTACCACTACCGTTAATTTTTAGACTTAAATATCTTTATTGAGGGTAATCAATTATACACCAAATGCCATCATAAAGTAGTGGACTCCAATGGCTTTATTAATATTGACAGTTGCCACCTACCCATATGGCTGGAAAATATTTCTAAAGGACAATTTACCCGTGTAAGGCGAAACTGCACTAAGATCCAAGATTGTGAAAACGAGGCAGCATACTTAACAAATCAGTTTATTGAAAAGGGGTATTCTAAACAATTAGTGGACATAGCCAATGAGGAGGTCAAATCCACATGCAGACACACTTTGATAGCTAAAAATCGACCAGCTAGGGATGATACAACGAATGTACCTGAGCAAATTCGCCAGCTACCCATCATTACACATTTTCATCATGGTCACAAAAAATTTATTACAATTATTCAGAAACACTGGTCTACTCTCCGATCAGACAAAATAGTAGGTGAATTTTTACGAAAGTATCCAAAATTTATTTTTAGAAATGTCAAACAATAGGCAATATTGTGGCACCTACAGTACAGTGGGTAACGTTAATATTAGAGCCTTGAAGTCGCAGGCCTCTGGTTTCACACCATGTGGAACCTGCTCTTGTTGCATCCGCACAGAGTTCAAGAAAAAACAACACACATTTTACAATTTTAATGGCTCCCAGGAATTTCGTATCAAGGACTGCATGTCTTGCAACTCTGCAGGTGTGATCTACTTAATCACATGCCCTTGTAACAAGATTTACGTGGGCCGCACAAAACGCAAGCTCACAGATCGGATCAAAGAGCATTTTAATAATATTGAGAAGGGCTTTATCGGACATCCCTTATCTAGGCATTTTAAGGACTATCAGTGAAAGGGGCACTTTTTTGTGGCATTCATAGGGTACAAGAAAACATGAGAGGGGGCGACTATCTTAAACAGATGTCGCGTACCGAATCCAAATGGATTTTTACCCTTGATTGCCTAGCCCCTAAAGGGTTAAACCACGAAATAGAACTTTATGCCTTCTCATGATACTAGGCTATACACTTTGTCTTATTTCAAAATGATCCTTTATGTTTTCCTTTCTATTTTTTCATTTTTATTCTTTAATAGAGTAGTATGGGTGTAATTTTATGATATATTCACTTATTTATATGTGTGCATGTTTTTGTATCATTGTATATATTCATATACTAATTTTAATTATATACCTTATAATATATGGACATGTTTTTAGGGCTACTTCTTCTACTCATTTTAATATAATTAATTCTAATAAAGTTTTCTATAATTTTAATTTTATACTTTTCCAACATATATTTTTGCACCTTAATAAATGCATATCCTCAGGCTAATTGCAGCAGGATTATAGGCAGATGAGGGCACTCTAGCAGAGGGGCTGGTATTTTGCTTCCCTATTTAATGGCTATGACGGTGGCCAGGCCAGCAGCCCTGACGAAGAAGGTCTGTGTACCTTCGAAATGTGTTGGCGTTTGGCCCTTCTCAGCCTCCGTCTCCCAGCTCTCTACTCTAGGTGACGTCATCCAGACCACGCTCCTCCACACTTCGGCACTGACAGCGGCGTCTTCCGGCCGGCACACACCGTGTGCACCCAGTCTCTGGTGAGGATAAGGTGGGTTCCATCTAGAGGACGCTCTCCGGTCTCCCTCTACTCAGTGCACTTAACACCCTTCATGTGCTGGTGTGGTCCTGCGTGAGTATCAGTGAATTACTGAGCTCACCTCCTCCTGCTACAGCGCTCAGGCTCCTCCTGCTGTAGTCATTCTTGTGGATTAACCCATGGGTCAGCAGCACGACCCTCCATTCCACTTCATTCTCATTTCTCTGCTGGAGCACCAATTCACCCCAAGGTAGGCAGGCATCTTATTATCTATATGCTATACTGTCTACCTTTTCAGTCACTGTTTCTTTGATTGTTTATTGTGACCAGGTATTTCCAGCCCACCCAGCAGCACCTTTAGCGCGGTGCCCTCTTTGTTTTTGCATCTTTTATCACTGCTAGCCATCAGCACAGAGGCTGCTCAAGCACCTGCAGCTTCAGTTTGCACTAGTAGGAGCGTATTTCATTTGCTTTTTTTCCGTGCTTTTTAAAAATGTTTTGCCTCAAATAAAGAATTATTTGCGATCCCATGCTGTAACGTCAGTATACTCTTTTGCTTCCTCCCCTGTCCAGGAGATGTGGTATGATCATACCATGTCCCTGTACGGTCAGACACAGCCATTACACAGTACACAGCAGGGACACATTTATAAGATTATCTCCGCACTGGAACAATTTTTTAAACACATCCAATTGTGGAAATTATCACTATTCCAAGGTCTATTGATTAAAATGGACTTTGTTCATGGGACAAGCCCTTTAAGGTCTTCTTATCCATTGTCTTTTTACCCATTTTTGTAGCTTTAGATTACTTGACATTGTTGAGTGCAAAGGTGTTAGAGACGTACGCATAGAATCATAGGTTTAATAAGATATTTATTATTAATATTGTATAGAAAATCATGCACTTTTACAGGTATTAAAATGCTTCAAATCATAAGGGATAAAGCTTTCATTTTCCAAAAATTAGGCACCAAACTCTCAAAACGCTCTCTATTTTCAAAAGAGCATGAATGTAATGACAATGCTGTGCACTTATCTCCTCAGCCAGGAGCTTCTTCGTTCCAGACCTTGTCCTTCATCCTTGCAGATGTATTGAGGTGGCAAACTATGGAATGTAGGAACATACTAAAACTTGAAATCTTCTCTTACTATTCATTGAAGTGAATTTACAAAGGAGGAGGTATCTGTTTTGCAAATTGAATAAATTGTCTTTTGAACTAATTGAGCTGCTATCTGACCAATTCTTTTTACAAAAAATATACTGGTCAATTACTATTAAAATGGTATCAAGTGTTGCCAGGAAGATGGACTAAAAGTATTTGAACATGACTCCTGAATATTAAAGGGAATCTAAGGCATCTTTTATTACTATGGGCATACAGGTAATAGAAATGTTACACTAGTCCTACCCGTATGCCTGTCAGGACTCTGGAGTGTTCATATTTTGTGCTTTATAGCCCTTTTCAAGTTGGTGTCTGCTGCTTCACTCCTGCTTATGTGATCTCGCGTAACAAGAGATCGACTGATAGATTCCGGAAGCCGGCACCCATAATCAAAGCAGGATGCCCAGAGTGGTTATCCACTAAGAATCTAAGACTGAACGTTCCTTCACAGAAACTGGGACAGAAGTTCATCGGTCCTTTCAAGATCAGCAGTATCGCGATTTCTGTTGCCTGCTGTCTAAAGCTGCCAAGGACTATGAAGGTACACCCAGTATTCCATGTCTCTCTACTGAAGCCTGTCTCTCCTAATAGCTTTCAGAGATGCGTTGTACCCCCTCCACAACCCGTACTGGTAGATGGGCAGGAGCAATTCTTGGTGGTTGAAATCACTGATTCCAGGATCGCCAGAAATTGACTTCAGTATCTTAAAAGATGGCAGGGATATCCACTTGAGGAGAACTCTTGGGTACCCGTGGCAGAAGATTACACAGTTCCATCAAAGATACCCTGAGAAATGGGGTCAGGAATTGTCCTGAGGCTGCTGTTAAGGAGGGAGTAATGTCAGGACTCTGGATTCCCTGTTCATCTTTTGTGCTTTATAGCCCTTTTTCAAGATGGTGTCTGCTGCCTCGCTCCTGCTCATGTGATCCGCCTTCCCTGCCTTATAACCCTAGTTTGCCTTCCAGTCCATGCTAGTGTATTCTGCTTGATTCCCTGGCTCTGTGCTGCAAGAGACTGTTCCTGTCCAGAAGATCTGGTTCAGTCCTTCTTGCAAACCTCTCCAGCTCTCAATTTTGCACCTGCAGCAAGCTTTGTGTGTGTTCTCTGCTTCTGCCTCTGTCTGCCCGCTTAGGACACCTAAGCTCGGCCTGCTTCAGCTAGTTTTGTTTGTGTGCAGTGGCAGTATATTTTACTGTACTGGACTTCCTAAGAGGTTCACAGCTCTCTCTGTTTTCGTGACTCTTATGCAGAGACTGCCTGCCCTGCTGTGAACTGTGTCTTATAATCAGCATACTCTAGTGTGTGCCTCTCCCAAGAGACTATACTTGCAGCAGTGCTGCATATGTACTACTTGTATTTCCCTGCTTGCTGTTCGTTCTTGAACTGTTGCTCACTTGCGGCACCTACGTCTATTTGTGTAAGGCTAGTTTCACATTAGTGTTTTTTTGCGCAGCGCATCGGGCGCATAAAAAAACGCAAAGAAAAACGCAAAACAAACGCGCTTTTTTTAACGTCATGCGCACGCTGATGCGTAAAAAAAAACGCAGCGTTGCATGCGTTTTACATGCGTTTTTGCATGCGTTTACGTTTTTTATGCACATGCGTTTTTCGGTGTGACATTTTTTCCATTGTCTAGAGAACATTCTAGACTTGTTTAACTCAAAAACGCATGCGCAAAAAAACCCAACCGTGCGCAAGACCATGCGCACGCATGCGTTCCCATATACTTCAATGTGTTCTTTTTGCGCATTCCGTGCGCAAGCGTGCGCATGCGTTTTTTTGCCGAGAGAGGGCGCACCAAAAAATGCAACATGTTGCGTCTGGCGCGCCTGGTGCGAAAGACAAAAAAACGCATGCACACGAAAACGCAAGTGTGCGCAAGACCATGCGCACGTCATATTAAACATAGGTGCGCAGTGCGAATGCGCACGGGTGCGCACGATGCGTTGCGCACAAAAGCGCTAATGTGAAACCAGCCTAATACAGACTTGTCACCATACTCTTGTTCAGTTGACTCATTTGTCTCAAGCCAAGAGGTTCCTGAGTGTTCTACTATCATTGTTACAATGCCTCATATTAATGGTCTTGTTGTTGAGAAATGTTATATTCTTTCCTTATGTTAATGATTTCTTCCAGACTCCGGGGTGGGCGGTGCCTGGAAGAAATCTCTGCCTCCTGTCTTCATTACAATACGACCCCCCTTCCATGCATGTCAGTTCTGGTCCTGGAATCCTGTGCTCAGCACTCCTCAGAAATACATACCTTATCCTCCCTTCTATGGGCACTGTATTCAGGGATCTTCTGCACCAGCGACTTCCGCTCCAGTCACCTAAGGCGAGCGTGCTGAAAAGGAGCTCTCCTCACTTCCTCCCTGCATAGTCATCACTATGTACACATGGTTTTTAGCGATGACTATGCAGGAAGGAAGTGGGGAGTGCATCTTATAGGCGCACATGCCAGAAGTCACTGGAGCAGAAATCGCCAGCACCTGTACAGAAGATCCCTGAATGCAGTGCCTGGAGCCTGAAAGAATTAATTAATACAGTCATATGTTAAAGTTTGGGCACCTCTATTAATGTTAACCTTTTTTCTTTATAACAATTTTGTTTTTTGCAACAGCTATTTCAGTTTCATATATCTAATAACTGATGGACTCAGTTATATTTCTGGATTCAAATGAGGTTTATTGTACAAACAGAAAATGTGCAATCTGCCTTTAAACAAAATTTGACTGGTGCAAAAGTATGGGCACCCTTATCATTTTCTTGATTTGAACACTCCTAACTACTTTTTACTGACTTCCTGAAGCACTAAATTGGTTTTGTAACCTCATTGAGCTTTGAACTTCATAGCCAGGTGTATCAAATCATGAGAAAAGGTATTTAAGGTGGCCAATTGCAAGTAGTTCTCCTATTTGATTCTCCTATGAAGAGTGGCATCATGGGACCCTCAAAACAACTCTCAAATGATCTGAAAACAAAGATTATTCAACATAGCTTTTCAGGGGAAGGATACAAAAAGTTGTCTCAGAGATTTAACCTGTCAGTTTCCACTGTGAGGAACATAGTAAGGAAATGGAAGAACACAGGTACAGTTCTTGTTATGCCCAGAAGTGGCAGGCCAAGAAAAATATCAGAAAGGCAGAGAAGAAGAATGGTGAGAACAGTCAAGGACAATCCACAGACCACCTCCAAAGACCTGCAGCATCATCTTGCTGCAGATGGTGTCACTGTGCATCGGTCAACAATACAGCGCACTTTGCACAAGGAGAAGCTGTATGGGAGAGTGATGCGAAAGAAGCCATTTCTGCAAGCACGCCACAAACAGAGAAGCCTGAGGTATGCAAAAGCACATTTGGACAAGCCAGTTACATTTTGGAAGAAGGTCCTGTAGGCTGATGAAACAAAGATTGAGTTGTTTGGTCATACAAAAAGGCGTTATGCATGGAGGCTAAAAAACACAGCATTCCAAGAAAGACACTTGCTACCCACAGTAAAATTTGGTGGAGGTTCCATCATGCTTTGGGGCTGTGTGGCCAATGCCGGCACCGGGAATCTTGTTAAAGTTGAGGGTCGCATGGATTCAACTCAGTATCAGCAGATTCTTGACAATAATGTGCAAGAATCAGTGACGAAGTTGAAGTTACGCAGGGGATGGATATTTCAGCAAGACAATGATCCAAAACACCGCTCCAAATCTACTCAGGCATTCATGCAGAGGAACAATTACAATGTTCTGGAATGGCCATCCCAGTCCCCAGACCTGAATATCATTGAACATCTGTGGGATGATTTGAAGCGGGCTGTCCATGCTCGGCGACCATCAAACTTAACTGAACTGGAATTGTTTTGTAAACAGGAATGGTCACAAATACCTTCATCCAGGATCCAGGAATTCATTAATAGCTACAGGAAGCGAAAAGAGGCTGTTATTTTTGCAAAAGGAGGATCTATGAAATATTAATGTCACTTTTATGTTGAGGTGCCCATACTTTTGCACCGGTCAAATTTTGTTTAAATGCAGATTGCACATTTTCTGTTAGTACAATAAACCTCATTTGAATCCAGAAATATAACTGAGTCCATCAGTTATTAGATATATGAAACTGAAATAGCTGTTGCAAAAACCAAAATTGTTATAAAGAAACAAGGTTAACATTAATAGGAGGTGCCCAAACTTTAACATATGACTGTATAAAGACAGAATATAACATTTCTCAACAACAACAATACCGTTACTATGAGGCAGACAGGTAGGACTGGTGTAACATTTCTATTACCTGTATGCCCATAGTAATAGGTCATATACATGCCAGGGATGACAGATTCCCTTTAAGTTCAAGTGTGTTACCCATACCAATTGCAAACAGGTTACTGAATTTAAGCTAACAACTGTGCACCATCTTCATCACAATGCAGGGTAGTTTAGATCACATTGATACTGTCACTGTGAAGTGGTAGTGTCTATATTTAACATCTCAGTCGAAAAGCAGTGGAACACAAAAAATTACAATGCAGGGCCATCAAGTGTTGAAAAACTTGTATCAGCACAAAAAGTATGCTCCTGAATCTTTGTAGTAAAGGATTTCCATGGTCGAGTAGTGGCATACAAGTCTAAGTTGCACAATTCCATTGTTGCTGGAGTGGAATAAAGCTCTGGACATTGGAGTAATGGAAATTTTCTCTGAAGTAATTAATGTTTAACTATTTGCAATTCTAATTTTGGTAAATGCCCCCAAAGTATTGCCCACCAGAACGTATAGAGCTAATCTAATTTGGTGAAAAAAGGCTAATGCTTTGAGGCTGTTTTTTAAGATTTTTACTTATTTTCTAGTGAAAAGTAATATTATTGAAATACAGTAGTATACATTTTAAACCATGGTATGCCTCCAACATTGTAGTAACGTGTTCCACAATGACTGTGCCCTATGCACAAAGCAAAGCTCCTAAAACCATGGTGAGTATGATATGGAAGAACTCGAGTGGTTGCCCAGTTCTCATCTCAACCCCAAAGAACACATTTGGGATGAATTGGTCCACAGATTGAGAGACAGACCCTCATGCCAAACACCATTGTCTAACCTCACAAATGCTTTTTTTCCTGATTAGATATAAATCCACATAGGCACTCTTCAAAATCTTGTTGAAAGCCTTTCCATAAGAGAGTCTGTGGCTGTAACGATAACACAAAATGAGGCCCACTGTACATTAATTCTGCATTTGACTGGGACTCCAACGAGCTGATGCAGATGTGATGGTTAGGCCTGCACACTTTTGGCTGTAAAGCTCAAGCTATATCATCTCACTAAGGCTGGTTTCACATTTGCATTCAGGAGGGCTACTTTCTCCTTTTTTTCCTCCCTGAAGCTTCACCTACTTCTGTATGCGTCCTGCGTTTCCCTGCGTACCTGCCTATAACATTGGGTATGCAGGGACATGCTTTGCTTGCGGATGAGTCCGCATGCGGCGATTTGACGTGAGCGGCGACCGCATGGAAACGCAAAATTTTGCGTTTTCATGCGGTTGCTGCACACGTCAAATCGCCGCATGCGGACACATCTGCATACAACGCATGTCCCTGCATACCCAATGTTAAAGATAGGTATGCAGGGAAGCGCAGGATGCATACAGAAGTAGGCGGAGCGTAGGAGGAGCTTCAGGGAGGAACAACGGAGGAAGTAGGTTGCCATCTGCAGTCCTCCTGAACGCTAGTGTGAACCTAGCCTAACCCAGCTGGGATCCCTTGAACACCCCAAGTCCGTACAATGTAACATGCTGGACTGGACAATTTTGACGATTAGTGTACACTTTGAAGGGAATGATCATATTTAGTTATTAAGTTATACAGCCATATAGTGAAAAATGCCTTATTGGATTATATACAGTACATAATAGTAGTCTATTCAATATGGCTGTTTTATATTGCGTGATTAAACCAGTATGGCATGCTCCTGTTAGATTTAACTTTAAATTAAGGCTAGAAGGGTTTTCCAAGACTTTAACATTAGGGTATGCTCTGGAAAACCACAATAACCACAAAACACTTTATTGAATGTAAAGCATTCCGTCAAGTCAATGGGACTGAAAATTCCCTGAAAACTCCTTATGATATTTACATAAAAAATAGTAAAGAGAAAAATGGGACTGATGTGAGGTTTCTATGGGCAGTGCAACAGATTTCATAAAAAGTGACATGAACTTCTTTACCGTTGGATGCTCTGCATATGTGTAAATACATTATCAAAGCTGTGAACTATAAGAATAGCTAAGATCTCAACAGTAGCAAAAAGTAATGTATTAATGTACAAGTAGCTTTAGATCTTATATTCTCCTGAACATTTGAGGATTACTGAATCGGATTAAAAATACGTTTTTTTGCAAAAATACATTAGATAGGGACTGCTTCGATACGGGTTACCTTGATGCGGTGAAGCAGCTTGGTATACATTTTTTTTGCAAAAAAGTATCGACTAAATACCCTGTATTTGTTATCCAGCACTTGCTGATTACTGTCATATATTATACTGCAGAGTATTTTTGCAAATCTGTTTTCTTGTTGTGTCTCAGTTAGTGGGTGGTGTGAATGTTGTCTTACCGACTTGTTCACACTTGTGCATGTCACATGTGTTTTTAATCCGTTTTTTCCTTGCCTAGCATGGTTTGAGAGACCCCACCCCTCTCTTGTGTGGCATGCACAAAAGAACTGTCTTGCACCACAAGCCCATACTAAGAAGCGCCTGTCCGAATCCTGTTCATTTTAGACACTGTTCAGATGTTCAGGTTTTAAATACATTAGAAAGGGACTGCTTCGATACGGGTTACATTGACGCAGTGAAGCAGCTTGGTATAAATTTTTTTGCAAAAAAAGTATCGACTAAATACCCTGTATTTGTTATCCAGCACTTGCTGATTACTGTCATATATTATACTGCAGAGTATTTTTGCAAATCTGTTTTCTTGTTGTGTGTCATTTTATACCAAGTCTGAGTGTCTGCTGCTTTTTGGCATATACAACGAAAATGATGCATGACAGAGAGCATGTTCACTCTATCAGCACCATTATAGTCTATGGCCCCAGTGGCGAACACGCCCAAAACTCGTTTTGCAGGTGGTTCGTTCGGACATAATCCCCGACAGTCCACAGAGCGTGTAACAAAATGCAATGTGAAAGGACCCTAAGAAAGTCAAAACTTCACTTTCTTAAATATTCAGGTCTCAGATTTATGGATTCATCAAAAACTCTGTAATTGTTCAGTATTATAATAAAAAATACAAATTGCCCAATAATTCTGCACCACGGTGTATACGGAGGCACAATATGGCCCTATAGGCTGCATGGAGCCATAAAACGACCATGTGCATGATATAATCTTGTAGATTTGGATCAGTTTGTGATACAAAGAATAAAGTCAAAAGTGCTTGTATGCTAGCATAGTTGTAATGATGAGGAAAGCCGAGTTTTGACAGGAAATCTGTTAAGAATTCTATGTACATGGTATAGTACAACACCATACAGTGGGGGAAATAAGTATTTGACCCTTTGCTGATTTTGTAAATTTGCTCACTGACAAAGGCATGTAAGTATTTGATCCCCTACAAACCATTAAGTTCTGTCTCCTACAGACTAGCTAGACGCTCCTAATTAACTTGTTACCTGCATTAAAGACAGCTGTCTTACATAGTCACCTTTGTAAAAGATTCCTGTCCACAGACTCAATCAATCAGACTCTAACCTCTACAACATGGGAAAGACCAAAGAACTTTCTAAGGATGTCGGGGACAAGATCATAGACCTGCACAAAGCTGGAATGGGCTACAAAACCATAAGTAAGACGCTGGGTGAGAAGGAGACAACTGTTGGTGCAATAGTAAGACAATGGAAGTAATACAAAATGACTATCAATCAACATCAATCTGGGGCACCATGCAAAATCTCACCTCATGGGGTATCCTTGATCATGTGGAAGATGAGAGATCAGCCTAAAACTACACAGGGGGAACTTGTTAATGATCTCAAGGCAGCTGGGACCACTGTCACCAAGAAAACCATTGTTAACACATTACGCCATAAAGGTCTAAAATCCTGCAGTGCCCGCAAGGTCCCCCTGCTCAAGAAGGCACATGTGCAGGCTCATCTGAAATTTGCCAATGAACACGTGGTAGATTCTGTGAGTGATTGGGAAAAGGTGCTGTGGTCAGATGAGACAAAGAGTGAGCTCTTTGGCGTTAACTCAAGTTGCTGTGTTTGGAGGAAGATAAATGCTGTCTATGGCCCAAAGAACACCTTACCCACTGCTAAGCATGGAGGTGGAAACATTATGATTTCAGGGTGTTTCTCTGCTAAGGGCACAGGACTACGTCACCGCTTCAATGGGAGACTGGATAGAGCCATGTACCGCAAAATTCTGAGTAACAAACTCATTCCCTCCGGCTGGACATTAAAAATGGGTTGTGGCTGGGTCTTCCAGCCAGACAATGACTCAAAATATACAGCCAAAGGAAACAAAGGAGTGGTTCAAAAAGAAGCACATTAAGGTCATGGAGTGGCCTAGCCAGCCTCCAGACCTTAATCCCATAGAAAACTTAGCGAGGAAGTTGAAGCTCTGAGTTGCCAAGCGACAGCCTCAAAATCTTAATGATTTAGAATTCATCTGCAAAGAGGAGTGGACCAAAATTCCTCCTGACATGTGCGCAAACCTCATCAACTACAAAAAACGTCTGACTGCTGTGCTTGCCAACAAGGGTTTTGCCACCAAGTATTAAGTCTTGTTTGCCAGAAGGATCAAATACTTATTTCTCACTGCAAATGGAAATAAAATTGATATAATTTATACCATGTGATTTTCTGGATTTTATTTTTGATATTCTGTCTCTCAATGTTAAAATTAACTCACCCTTAAAATTATAGACTGTTCACGTATTTGTCAGTGGGCAAACTTGCAAAATCAGCAAGGGATCAAATACTTATTTCCCCCACTGTATATCTGCATTAGCAATTACGCAGATGATCCTCCTACCCTAGCGCCAGTGTGTCAAGGGCTTGCATAATTACTGCTAATTAAATTCATAAAATGGACTCCAGTCTATGCACCTTAGGTTTCTGATAGTTAACACAGTGCAACATGCAGAAAATGATCTATTCCTGCTTCATCTTTAAAGTTTTAACACTTGAGTATCAAAAATTAATCAATACTGGTCTATAATCTGTGCATGGTTTGCAGCCATACACAAGGTTCAAGTATACCAGGAACCACTTGCCCGTATTACACTAAATAACTGTTGTAACATTTCACCTTTTCTGTCCTTGTAATTTTTTGGCTGTTTTAATAGGTTTAATATCAAACTGCTTTGGCGTGGTAGATTCTGACTAACTTGGAAAAAACAGCTATTCATTTATGGCGCAATGAATCTTCTATCCAAATTTGTCTACAACTGCCTACATTTTTAACAAGGTGCCCTAGAATATATAATATATTTATATGTGTCCAAAAATGCTGCTCTCAGTTTGAATCCTCAAATTAAACTTTACTTAAGAGAAAATCTGTTTTGGCCCTTGCAAAGTCACCTAAGCAATAAGGAGTGTAGACCCCGTGGTGGAAAAAGAAGCTAAACTGCTTTTATTTTAAAACATGTACTGGTTACTTTTCATCTTCATCTCCTTCACTCATGCTGCTGATAGAGGCAGATGCTGCACCTTTGGGTGATAATGGAGGTGAGGTCTTATTAAGCATCCATGGCAAGGGCGGAGAAGGAGAACGAGATGGAGAACGTTCTCGAGTTGGGCTGCTTGTAGGACTCTGCCTTGGGGATAGTGCTTGAAGCATCCTCCCGCTTCTCTCCTGAAACATCTGCTTCTGGAAGAAAATGAACACTATTAGTACTGTACGACTGTACATTATGTGATTTGTGTAAGTTTTTATATAGAATTTATTCTTATTATATAAACCAAAGATCGAGACCAATAAACTTCCTAGAGTAAAAATAAAGCCCGCAACATTCCAAAGAAATGTTTCTACACTTAAGGTTCTTGATCAACCCCTAAGATGGTAAAACTCACTTTGTATTTTGAGCAGAGTTCAATCCTGGAACTTTGTTTCAGTGTTCTATCAGTAGTCACATTAAAGCAGAAGAATATGGAAATAAACTATTCTTGGCAATGCCCAAATGAAATGGTTTAAAATGAGATATTATCTACTGTAGATAATCTTGTTTTGTTATGAGTTCCCCAATCATTACCTGCCCACAAGGAGCTCATAAGTTGTAACCTACCAGGTTAGCACGTGTTTTATTTCCCTGCAGTGCCTCCACAGGTGCAAAAAAGTATTACATTAATTTTGTTACAATAATAGGCTGGCTATGTAATTTAAAGATGTATTGAGGTCTGATTGGGAAATACCCCCTCTCAGAAACTCAGGATTCCCAAAAGCATATACAAGAATGGATTTTCGAAACCAGACATCGCTAACCCTGTAACGCATGTTCAAGATTGTGTAGGGGATCGCGTATTGAGAGGGCTCAGGGGCAGATGTCCCTCCACATTTGGCTGATGCAGACTATATTACATACCCACCATCTGAGTGTGACGCTAGTCACTTCTAATGTGACACTTTCACTTCTCACGGCCAAGCCGTGAGTCAGAATGGTCAAGGTATTCAAGGTCCGAAGCCAGGAGGGTACATCATAAACAGAAGGAAGAGACAAAAGCGTAGTCAGGTAAAGTTCCGAGGTCAGAGTACCGAGAGGATAACGGATCAGAGCTGAAGGAGTTAAACAGGCGGATAGTCAGAATTAAGTCCAAGGTCAGGCAACAGATTAAGCATACAGAACTCAAGGCACAGGAAACCTAAAGTATAGACAGAGTCCAAGATCTTGTCTCCGTCTTCTCTCCACAACACGAAGACTGGCAACTCTAACCTCGGGTAAATGGACCTGCTCTGGGGAAGTATAACCTGTGTCCTGCTGTTCACCATGTCTCTCACGGATTCTATGGTCCATTCGTATGGCCTGAGTCATGGCCTACATCAGAGAACAAGGGGCATCATGGAGGACCAGAGCATCCTTGAGTGTCTTGGAAAGGCCTCTTGGGAACTGGCACCTGAGAGCAGCATCGCTCCATAGAACTTCGGTGGACCACTGCCGGAACTCAGTACAGTAGTCCTCAGCTGTGCGACTGCCTTATGCCAGGTTCATGATCTTAGCCTCCGCGACCTGGATACTGTCGGGTTCGTCATATATCAAACCTAAACTTTCAAAAAAAAGCATCAACAGAAAACTGTTCTGGGGCTTGTGGGGACAAAGAAAATGTCCAGGTCTGAGGACCCCCTCGCATTGGTGACATGATTATTCCCACCCGCTGGAACTCCTCCTCTGCCGACCAGGGGTGCAGTGTAAAAAATAACTTACAGCTCTCCCTGAATACCCTAAACTGGTCTTTCGCTCCCAAAAAATTATCAGGGAGGGATATCACAGGTTCGGGAGAGACCAACTGTACATCACAGTGTACTGACGTTATAGCCACTGCCGGCAGTGGGGGGCTAAGGGAGGTCTTCATCAAGTTATTTATCTGACCCTACAACTGATATTACAATGATTCCAGACTCTGGCCATCCTTCTCCAGATCCTGAGTCATCTGCAACAAATTTGCCACCTGACCGCAAAGCGTGAGAACAGGACCCATACTGGCAAAAAAGAAAAACGTAGTGGCCAGACGTAAAGTGACTCTAGTCACTTCTAATATGACGCTAGTCACTTCTCATGGCCAAGCTGTGAGTCAGAGTGGTCAAGGAGTCTAAGGTCAGAAGACAGGAGTGTACATCATAAACAGAAGGAAGAGAAAAAAGTGTAGGTAAGGTTCCGAGGTCAGAGTATTGGAGGATAATGGATCAGAGCTGAAGGGGTTAAACAGGCGCATGGTCAGAAAAAAGTCCAAGGTCAGGCAACAGATCAAGCATACAGAACTGAAGGCACAGGAAGGCACAGCAGAAACCTCACAAGATGAATGTATGTCTAGCAGTGTTCTGGGAAACTTAGCTCAGTTAAGAAGCATGGCCATTAAATGGAATAATGAACACATGAGACGGTCGACGCCTCACAGTCTCCGATTTGGATAGTCAAGCTGTCAATCAACACACTGACAGCTCAGCACACCCCTGTACTAGATTGGATGGCCAAGCTGTCAATCAGAGTACTGACAGCTTCAGCACACCCCTATACCAGATTGGACAGCCGAACTGTCAGTAACCGCACCCCAGACACACTGAGGGGTGGAACCGTGACACTGAGGAGCTAAACTACAATCTCTGCTGTTATTTAAACTCTAGTATAGACTGTAGGTGGTGCTAGTAACTGTAGAAAAAAGAGAGGAACACTTGCTGCAAATTAGGAACACACACCACCAATGTGATCAATAAAATATAAATAAATAATTACAATTTGCGCTTAATACTGAACCCCTTTAGCTTGTAGTGAACTAAAAAATACACACAAATGAATTGGATTGCTCCAAGTTAGGTAGTTATTATCTTAAGGTGTAATCTGAGTGGATGTCTGGACTCCAAAGGACCAGTAAATAGCGCTGTATATCTTGAGGTGAAGTCAGATTGAATGATATTTGCCAGATAAACGTGGGTTAATAGCACGGCTATTCAGGAGTGCTGTCCCGGCCGGTGACAGACACTCCACGCTCCCCTCTTCCAGCGGCGCGCCGGCGTGCAGTGTGCACGATGTGAAATGTGGCGTGAGATGAGCCAAAATCTGAGTGGATGTCTGGACTCCAGAGGACCAGTAAATAGCGCTGTATATCTTGAGGTGAAGTCAGATTGAATGATATTTGCCAGATAAACATGGGTTAATAGCACGGCTATTCAGGAGTGCTGTCCCGGCCGGTGACAGACACTCCACGCTCCCCTCTTCCAGCGGCGCGCCGGCGTGCAGTGTGCACGATGTGAACTGTGGCGTGAGATGAGCCAACAGGACCAGTTACGTGATAGATTACAGGGAGCACAGTGGACAAATTCCTCTCCGACTAGTTTTATCCCTGATTAAGGAAACCGTGTTTTTTCCCTAAACTAGTCGGAGAGGAATTTGTCCACTGTACTCCCTGTAATCTATCACGCTCCCACGTGACTGGTGACATCACGAAGGTCCTGTTGGCTCATCTCACGCCACAGCTTCACATCGTGCACACTGCATGCCGGCGCGCCGCTGGAAGAGGGGAGCGTGGAGTGTCTGTCACCGTCCGGGACAGCACTCCTGAAGAGCCGTGGTATTAACCCACGTTTATCTGACAAATATCATTCAATCTGACTTCACATCAAGATATACAGCGCTCTTTACTGGTCCTCTGGAGTCCAGACATCCACTCAGATTATAACTTAAGGTAATAACTACCTAACTTGGAGCAATCCAATTCATTTGTGTGTAATTTTTAGTTCACTACAAGCTAAAAGGGTTCTGTTATGAATGGGTCACCGAAGAGGATAGCAGGCCCAGGCTAAGCCACAGAAAACCAGAGAGGTTGGTATCTAAGCGGATGCAGACCCCTGATCCTGTCCACACAACTAGCAGTAGCCGTGGAGCGTACCTACGATGATCCTAGATGCCTCGGCACAGCCAGAGAGCTAACTAAGCCTAAAGCAAGAAAGGGGAAATCTAAACTGCCCCGGAGCAGACCCCAAAGGAATAGATAGCCCCCAAACATATATTGTCGGTGAGACAAGATGAAAACACAAACGCAGGCAGAAAATAGACTGAGCAATCGATGGGGCCCACACTGACTAGACAGGACAGGAAAGGAAAGACACTGTCTGCAATCACGCAAAAAACCCTGCCAAAAAGTCCAACACGTCTGATGCACAAAACAATGAAGTCGCACAACTTCACCCCCACTAATCAGCACTCTGGTATATTCTGAAAGTAAAGCAAAAAGAGACCAATATAAAAGGGGACAAAACAAACTGGCACATGCAGTAACATATGGGCGGTGATTCAGCACAGCCCAAGCTGGAACTAGCTGACCCGCACAAAGCAGAGATAAACAAGCCAGATCAAATGCAAACAGAATAGCAAATGAACCACTTAGCTGAACATGCAGGGAAAGAGCAGGAGACATCAGACCTCAGGAGGCACAAGAAGAAAATCACCAGCAGGGATACAGCGAGTCAGCTGTCTTAAATCCCAATCAGAAACCCCAAATCTACAATCGTCTTCCTCATTATCAGGTGGCAAGCCTCTGTCAATCAGAACAGCTCCACTACCTCCAGTAACCACCAGAGGGAGCCCAGAAAGAGAACTCTCAATCTGACCAGCTCCACTATCTTCAGAAATCACCAGAGGGAAGCCAGAGAGAGAATTCACAACAGGGTTCATTATTAAGCGCAAATTTTAAATATTTAATTATTTAAACTCTGCTGTCTTTATCTTACACAGTAAAAAAATTAAAAGTTTTTCAAAATTGAAAAAGAAGAATACGTATTAAAATTTAAATCACTTTCCTTTTCCCATGTTAAAAATAAAGATGTAAAAAAATTAAACTATTAGTATCGCTGTGTCAGTATAAGTTCAGTCTATCTAAATGTAAAATGAACTAACCCATATAATACAATCTGTAATGAGATTTAAAAAAATAAAAAGGGCAGAATTGTGTTTTTGTGGACACCATTACTCCCAAAAAACTAATGAAAAAAGATCAAAGTGTCAAAAAACATTGGTACCAAACACAAAAAAACAGGTGTTTGGTATCGCCGTTATCATACTAACCTAGAGAATCATGAGTTAGAGTAATTTTAACAGAGAAAACATGGTGGAAATGCATTTTTGTCACAATTTCTCCGCATTTTTTTTATGTCAAATTGAATAGTGTCTTTCAAAACTGTAACTCATCCCGAAAAAAAGAAAGCTCTCATTACAAGAGTAATGAGTTGCCTCTTGTAAGGTGAAGGGGAAGAAAAAATAAAACCACAAAAGCAAAACATTGGTCAGTCTTTAAGGGGTTAATGGGGTTATTCTGAGGTTTTGGTTATGCTGAAATAGTCTAATTTATTTCATTCCTGTGCATAAAAAAAATATATTTCCTTGTACAGAAACTTAAACCATTAGGACAGCCATTAAAGAAAGCGAACTGCAGACGTACCCAGGCACCATCAGGACCAAACAACTCTAAAAAACTCCCAATAAACTCCCTTGATTTCTCCTCCCACTTCTGTATTAAATCGTGGCTCTTCTCTTCTACCTTGTAGACAAATTCTTTGGATTTTTCTTCCACATTTTTCACCTTTTCTTTCATTTTGTCTACTTGGTTTTGAAATCTGTATTTTTTCTCCTGTTATAAAAACAATTACAGTTCAAATTATTATAGAAATAAAATTATCCAGCATACATAGAGAATGATAATTGGTATACAAAAAGTACAGCTGCCAAATTATTGTAGTTTATTTGCCCGTAGCTGCTATGGGGTTCTTGCTAAAGTTGTCGGAGCCTTGGTATTTTGACCAGGTAGCAGCGAGAATTACCTAAGAGAACGGGAAGCTCTCAGTACTGACATTATTTTAAGCAAAATGTAAGAGAAGGAAGTTTGCTATGTGCAAAGTGCAGGTTAACATCAGAAAGTGATGTCAGTTCGGCCCACTGGGATTTGTTGGCATCTTTACAATGAATCCAACATACAATAAATGGACAAATGTACTGAGGACATCTCTTAATCATTGAATTTACACTTTTCTTTCAGTCACATTTCCACAGGTGTATAACACCAGCCTCAACCATGTATGTAATTATGTTTTTTTTCTAAAGATCTCAGAGGTCAGCTAGTACAGTAACTGAGGGTCACGGATGTAACGAGTCAATTTGTACAAATTCTTCCCTACTAAATACTCCAAAATCAACTGTAAGTGGTATTATTAATAAGTGACAGAACTTACTGCTGAAACGCATAGTGTATAGAAGTCATCAGTAGGGATGAGCGAGTAGTGAAATACTCGGACTCGCTGTATTCGTTACCAGTGGTTCCTAATGCTCAGGTATATGTAACGAGTAGTGAGTACAAGGTAAATCTTTGGGAAATGTGAGTAATGGGCTGTGTGTGTGTGTGCAGGGCTGTGCTGGCCTGTGCCGGGCTCTGCCGGGCCTGTGTGGGGCTGTGCTGGGACTGTGCCGGGCTGTGTGGGGCCTGTGCCGGGCTGTGCGGGGGACTGTGCCGGGCTGTATGGGGACTGTGCGGGAACTGTGCCGGGCTGTGCGGGGACTGTGTGGGCTGTGCCGTATGTTGCGAGGCGAGTAGTGAAATTTACTCGCTAGAATTCGCGTACTGCAAGTAACACATTTCTCACCGAGTACCGAATCCTAACGAGTATACTTGCTCATCCTTAGTCACCAGCTGTCATGTCTCCTGATTTAGGAATCATACAGACAGTATTGTATTATCATTGTGTTGTTGTTATGCTACCTTGCAATAGGCCCCTTTTAGAAATTGCCCTGCCTCCTTCATGTGACTCTGATATAGCTCTGATATCAGTAACCCCTACCTTCTTCCTAATTCACATTTTGTCAGCCATCTTAGAAGCTCATGTGTTTGCATTTCTGGTTCAGAAGAGTCTTTTTTACCTATTTTATTTGTGCATAACTACAAGTATACAACTGGAATGCTATTGCCGGACGTAGTCGTGTTCTACCCCGTTTGTGTTTGCTTGTATAGAGCCCCTGCGAGGGCAACCCTTGTTACCCCTTTTTGTTGGTCAGGCTGTGACTGAGGATAAAACTAAAACAAGTAAGTATACAAGTAAGCATCTCTGCCTGTTTTGTTTTTTCTCAAATATTGGAGGATTCTTTCCTCTTTCTGTGGTTTTCATGTTAGAGTAGGACTGTCAAGTGTAAGGAACTTTGACGTTAGTTTGCCAGCTTACGTATTATGGCCATAATATTAACCAATACCTTACATATATGGATATGTTTTTGTGCACTTTTTATCTTTTCAGGGTGCAGTTGGGCCCAAATGGTTCTGTAAACTGTGGCCTCTGTTCACACGGGAGGCATTATAGTTAGCACTGGGCAGCCCCCCTATATGGTGTTACTAAGAGGCTGTGAACCATATGCTTTGCATTCCCTGTGTGAACACTGCCACATACGGATTATTTTTTTGCACTGGTGTGCCACACGGCCAATCCCTGATTGTAGGCTGGCTGTTTCATTAGGTATTCTTGCACCTGTGCAGTTGCCATTTTACTTGGGTCCGCTGCACCCTGTTAGTGCATTTGTATTGAGGCCTGTTTATACAAATAAGCATCTCTGCCTGTTTTGGTTTTTTCTCAAATATTGGAGGATTCTTTCCTCTTTCTGTGGTTTTCACGTTAGAGTAGGACTGGCAAGTGTAAGGAACTTTGACTGAGGATATTTACCTCTAGGCCTATAAACGTTATTATAAAAAGCATCAAACCGTCTCGCGACTCGTCACTGCATCCTGTGTACCTGCTAGTACCACATTTGGCGTAGTCGGCAGGATGCAGTCTCCGAGCGCGGACAACGAGGGCCCCCGGCCCAGCTTTTCTTTTGGGGGCTATGCTAAGCCATCTACCCAGGTTCTCCGGCAACAATACTATGCTGTGGAACTGGACAGAGCGAATGCGTGGGTTATTTAGGATGCATCCGCTTACCCCTGACCTAGAGGCAGAAGTGGCCCTGATGGCGTTGGACGGGGAAGCCCGGGATACCGTAATGTTGAGGCCCCGGGGGCAGCGAAACACCTTCGTCGGGGTGTTACAGTTCTTTGAAGAGACCTATGGGGAACCGACCGATGTGGGGGAACTGAGAACCCAGATGTTTGGACGCATGCAGAAAGAGGGGGAAACCGTGAACCAGTATATGAATGTTTTGCAGGAACTGTTTTTAGCCATTGAAAGGAAGGATGGAGTCGGCATGGGGACAGTGGACATAACATTACGTGACCTGTTAGTGATCGGGTTACGAGACACCCTGACAAGACAGGCTTTGCGGGAGCGGGTGTGACTGCACCCACATCTGACCTTTTCAGAAATAGGGAAGGAGGCACGGGATCGGGAACAGGAGCAAGAGGTGACGGTCCCCGTGGGGATGGCTCGGAGAGTCGAAGCATCCGTAAGCGCCCTGAGCGAACCCCACTGGGTACAAGAGGTGAAGCAAGAGATACAGAGTATTAAAGGTGAACTGGCCGAAGTCAAGAAAGCGGCCGCAAGGAGTAAGCCGGGGCCGCGTAAAGGAGGCATGAACCATCGCAGCCCTCACCCAAGTCGGTCCCCACGACCATTCGCCTGTTACGATTGTGGAGAATTGGGACACTCCGCCCGAGAGTGCCCACGTTCCAGGGGAAACCCACCCAGCTGGCCAAGAAGAGCAGAGGACCCTGAGCCATGGAGACACCGCCCGGAGCCGGAGCCCATCACACGGGGTGGAGGAAAGCACGAAGACCTGGTCGCGCGGTGCCCAGTTGTATGGGCAGAGATCGAAGGCCGTGCCGTGCGATGCCTGGTAGATACGGGATCGCAAGTAACGACCATGCCAGAGACTTATTTTCGTCAGCATTTTCCCAAAGCAGTGAGACCTCAGTGGGGGACCGTGATAAAGTTGGTAGCCGCCAACCAGATTCCAGTTCTTGTCATCGGAGTAGCCTGGATGCAGATTTCGATAAGCGGCAAATCACTCGGCCGCCGGGGAGTGGTCCTGACCCAGGGAGACACAAACAGCAAACATCCTGTTACTCTGGGTATGAACATACTACGAGAGTTCGGCAACCTCCTCAATGAGCCCACACAAGAGACTCTGAGCCACTGGGGTTCTCGCACGGCCCAAGGGCAGGTCTTCCAGCGGTTGGTGAGGGAGGCGCGAGCGCTCCAGGAGTGCAAGGAGGGTGAGGCGCTAGGCAAGGTCATCGCGCCGGCGGCCCCCCGCTCGTGCTTCCTCCAGGGCAGATGGTGGTAGCCCTGCCAATCCACGCCCCGATGCCACTGGAGGGTGTGGAGGTGCAGGTGGAACCATGTTACTCAGAGCGCCTGCACCCTGGCATACTGGTAGCCCGCTCCCTGGCCACGGTGCAGGTGGGGACCGTCCTGGTGCGTTGTGTCAACCTGGAAGACCAAGATATCGCCCCCTGAAGCCCCGGGCCGAAATGGCCAAACTAGTGGGGCCTTTGGAGGAGATGCTGCCGGACCCCGTGGTCCAGTTGAAGGTGCAGCCCGAAGATCCTTGGGCAGTAACGGTACGAACCCAACAGGCTGCCGTATCCTCGACCCAGGAGAAAGGTCGAGCCATCCTGGAGAGAATGCGGGCCAAACTTTCCGGCTTAGCGCCAGCCCAACTCCTCCAGGTAGAGACACTTCTTGGACAATATTACAGTGTCTTCGCCAGTCATGAGGATGACTTCAGATGTACCACAGCCATCACGCATGGGATCCCCACGGCAGGAGCAGCCCCCATCCGGGAGCGATATCGGCAAATACCACCGCAGCTATACCAGGAAGTGAAAACCCTCTTAGCCCAAATGCTTCGGAAGGGGGTCATACGAGAAAGCCAGAGCCCTTGGGCGGCCCCCATTGTTCTGGTTCGTAAAAAAGATGGCACTCTGCGTTTTTGCGTGGACTAGCGAAATTTGATCGCCTGCACCATCAAGGATTCGTATCCATTGCCCCGCCTAGAAGAATCTCTGTCCGCCTTGGGGAACGCGACGTACTTTTCAACTCTAGATCTGGCCAGTGGGTACTGGAAGGTGCCGATGTCAGAGGACGACAGAGCTAAGACGGCATTTATCCTTCCCATGGGACTGTTCGAGTTTAATTGGATGCCGTTCGGGCTGGCCAATGCCCCAGGAACCTTCCAGCGGTTGATGGAGTGGTGTCTAGGAGGCCTCAACTTTGAAGCCACGTTGATATACCTGGACGATATTATCTTTTCCGCCACGTTCGAGGACCACCTGCGGTGGTTGGGGCAGGTGTTCAGCCTGCTGTAGAAGTACGGGTTAAAGATGAAGCCCCAGAAATGCCACCTGTTCCACACCCAGATTGAATATCTGGGGCATACCGTCTCGGCGGAGGGTGTCAGACCATCCCTGGAAAAGATTGCTGCCATCCAGGGGTGGCCTACCCCCGAGACGGTGAAAGACATGTGGGCATTTCTGGGGTTGGCCAGCTACTGTCGTCGGTTCGTGAAGAATTTTGCACGCCGAGCCCGAGCCCTGCAGGACCTGCTGAAGGGGGCTCCAGCCGGGGCGAATGGACGGAAGATCCAGTGGCAGCAATCGCAAGAGGATGCGTTTCAAGATCTCAAAGCTGCACTCTCGGACGCCCCGGTTTTGGCATATGCAGATTTCTCGCAACCGTTCATCCTGCATACCGACGGGAGCCTCCAGGGACTAGGAGCTGTGTTGTCACAGGTGCAGGACAGCTGGGATAAAGTGATCGCCTATGGTAGCCGGTCGCTGCACGACTCCGAACGCAACCCGGACAATTACAGCTCCTTTAAGCTCGAGCTCCTCGCGGTGGTGTGGGCAAAGATGGAGCGGTTCGCAGAGTACCTGGCGGGCTCCGAAGTCGTGGTGCGGACAGATAACAACCCGTTAGCCCATTTGGAGAATGCCATACTGGGGGCCCTAGAGCAGCGGTGGGTGGCTCGGATGGCCAAGTTCAACTACAAGATCATCTACAAACGGGGAGCTGAAAACGTGCACGCCGATGCACTCTCCAGAATCCGACACACCACCCCAGGGAGGATTTGAGATGACGAATTAGAGGGGGAGGAGACGCTGTTTGCCCTCACCACCGCCACGCTTACAGTCAACGCGCAAGAAGCGCCTCATCTGGAGCTCTCAGGAGGAATACTGGAACAGCCACACAACAAATGGATTCAGCAGCAGCAGGAAGATAGAGAAATTGGACTTGTGCGCCGATGGGTGGCCACAGGCAAGTTGCCCACTGGCTCACAGAGACAGACTTTGACCCAGCATATGTTGCTGATGCTGCGCCAGTGTGAAAAGCTAGTCATCAAAAAGGGCCTTTTATATCGAAAAGCCGTGTCACGAACAACGTCGGCTACAATATGGCAAGTAATCGTGCCCAGAACCCATCTCAGCCAACTGGCTCCGGAGGCCCATGAGAACGGGGCTCACTTTGGTGCTCAAAAGACTTTGCAATGGCTGCAGCAGATGGTGTACCATCCATGCTTGCACGCTGCTGTGGAAGAGGATTGCCGAACCTGCCACTCGTGTGAGCTCGCTAAACCTCCCGCGCAAGGAGCCCCTGTGCAGACAATTGTAACATCAGCTCCCCTGGAGTTCCTCACGGTGGACTATCTGACCATAGGTCCGGCCTATCAGGGGTACGAATATTGTCTCGTTATGGTGGACCATTTCACCAAGTTCGCCGCGGTCACCCCCACCCGAGACCAGACAGCGGAGTCGGCCGCCTATGCGATTTGTAAAATCTTTATCCAAGTGTACGGCTGCCCGCAATGAATACATTCGGACCAAGGAGCGTGCTTCCTAGGAAGAGTCATGGAAGAATAACATCATCTCTACGGTATCGATAAGTCTCGGACTACACCATACCACCCGCAGGGAAACGGAGCCTGTGAACGATTCAATCGGACACTAATCCAAATGCTGCATACCCTGGAGAGCAACTGAAAGGCCCACTGGCCTCAATACGTCCCTGAGCTGGTGTGGGTATATAATAACCGGACGCACCGGGTGACTGGTTACACCCCCTACTCATTGCTTTTTGGACGGGAAGGCAAAGGAATCACGGAATTGGAGTTAAACCCGGAGGAACCTCTACCCTGGACCGGAGTATCCTCCGTGGTCCAAAACCTCCGGCACCGGCTGCAGACCCTCCACCGAATCATCCATACAAAGCTCCAGGATCTAGAACACCCGGGGGGAGCGCTGCCCCCACCAATTGACTTCCAGGCTGGAGATCGGGTACTCGTACTAGATCAACGCCCCAAAACAAGTTAGAACCACGGTGGGAGGAGAACCCGTACCGAGTGTTGCACCGGAAAAGCTCAGACGGGCCTGTGTATGAAATACAATCGGAAAGAGACAGTGTACCTCTCACTCGTACTGTGCACCGAAATATGTTGCGCCCCTGTGCGTCCACTGATCCCATGCGACCCGAGCTGATCACTCAGGTCCCCGACCCCCCGTCAACGGTCTGGAACCTGGATGACGAAGAGGACTTCCCAGCCATATCCGTGGGCCCTCCAAGTAATGACATTGCAGCAGACCCAGTTAGCCTGCCAGAATCGACCAACCCACCACCATCCACCGCCGCAGAAAGCTCCACCCCGGTCGAACCTAGACGCTCCGAGCGGTCAACAGCTGGCAAACTCCCTGAACGTTACGAACAGGACCAGTTCGTATAGCGACAAGAACTGTCGTCTCCAAAGATTAACTCGAGTCTACTAAAGCCCTCGCCCGAGGACTGGTGAGCATACAGAGTGGGGGAGTGTGGGAGAGAGGGTCCCCATCGAGTGTCCGGGTCGGAACCAAGGGGACCGTCACCTGGGTTCCGGGGGAAGCTGTTTCTGGGGGACAGAGTTCAGGGACAGACCGTGGAGACTGACAGGTGGACTGGGGGAGGAGCCAATATAAAAGGGGCGGGGAACGCGAGTCACAGTGAGTCAGCAGAACGAGACAGAAGGAGCAGGAGATTATGGGAGCGACTGAGAGCCAGAGCGACTCACCCGAGCCAGGAAGGAGGCCAGAGACAGGAGAGATACTTCCCCTGGACATCAGTGGGACGGCGCCGAGACGACCGACCGAGAGCCGCTGCCCCGCCACGACCAGCGGCCGCCTTCCTCCTGCCCGCGGCTGCGGCCTGCCCGCGTTCACAAGCGGCCGTTGCCGCCTCGCTCCTGCCCGTGGCTGCGGCCTGCCCGCGGTCACCAGTGGCCGTTGCCACCTCGCTCCTGCCCGCAGCTGCAGCCTGCCCGCGGTCACCAGCGGCCCTTGCCGCCTCGCTCCTGCCCGCAGCTGCGGCCTGCCCGCGGACCCCAGCGGCCGCTGCCACCTCGCTCCAGCCCGTCGGATGCGGCCTGTCTCCCGCCGCCCACAGCCGCTCTGCCCTCACCCGTGGTTGCGGCAAGTCCAGTGCTGTCAGCAGACACCACTGTCCCAGTCCGGTCCGCGGCAGGGGCCGAGCCTCTGCTTGCCGCGAATTCCCCGTTGCAGCTGTTAGCTGCGCAGGTGGCCTGCCCCTCGCCACCCCACATCGCTGCCGCTTGCTCCAGTCTGGGGGCTGCTGCCCGTCCGTCCAAGGACTCCGCCGGGGCTTGTGATGCTCCAGTGTCATCAGAGCGCCAGAGCGCTCGAAGACTGTCAACGCTTCAGCAACTGGGCCCAGCGACTGTTACGCCGAAAGACCACCATCCCAAACGGCGAGGGACGTCTGGACGGCTAAGTTGACTATATAATTAAGGACCCGTAGTCGGCCATACCGCGGCTCTATAGTGACCGGCTATTGCCGGACGTAGTCGTGTTCTACCCCGTTTGTGTTTGCTTGTATAGAGCCCCTGCGAGGGCAACCCTTGTTACCCCTTTTTGTTGGTCAGGCTGTGACTGAGGATAGTTACCTCTAGGCCTATAAACGTTATTATAAAATGCATCAAACGGTCTCGCGACTCGTCACTGCATCCTGCGTACCTGCAAGTACCACATCAGTACAAAACTTGTGAACTGTGAGCTTCATGAAATTACCATAGCAGAATAACTAATTATATATAAGCCTTACATCACAAAGCAAAAGTGCTAGGCATAAGATGGAATGGTGCTAAGTACTCTGCCAATGGACTCTAGAACAGTGGAAATGTGTTCTGTAGAGTGATGGATCACGTTTCTCTATCTAGCTGCCTGACGGATGAGTCTAGGTGGCGAATGCCAGGAGAACATTGTCTACCTTACTGCATTGTGACAACTTTAAATTTTAGTGGAGAAGGTATAATACTATGAGGTCGGGGGTTGGGCTAGGTCACCCAGTTCTAGTGAAGGGAGGTGAGTATACATAGGTTTTTTTTAAATTGGGGTCCAAAATCAATTGTCTAGTAGTAGATAACTCCCTTTAAGGCTAATTAATAATAGTTTCCAAACATATAAATTTTACCCACTGTCAAATGCAGAACATACAAATTCGGCCCTGTATTTCTCATCTGACATATAAATTAAATATATTTCACATTTATTATCAGCGCTCTGTGAAATATTATGGCCACGGTCAGATGATGCTCGGTTATGTGATTAGAAACTGTAACATTACTGTTTTCACAGGGATTTCTTACACTAAAACCTTATTATCAGGTCTAAGAAATGAATCCTGGTATTACACGTGGAATTCATTTATGTTTAAGAGGGGATTAAAGTTCTAATCCCCCTATAATCCATCAAACTGTTGTAATAATTTATGATTTCAAATGAAAATTGAGATTTCTATCCAATGTCGTTTACAACACAGAGCACTTCACATTGTATAGACACAGCAAATGAAATAGGAGAACTGGTTTTAAACACCGTGTTTAACAAAAAGGGAAAAAAACTCACTCACTATGGGAAGCAGCGTTGTCAGCAGTCCTTATACTTACGTTTATGAAACTAACATTTAGCTCTTTTGCAGTGTATCCTCTCTGGAGATTGCGCCTGGCATAAACATCGTAATCACGGACGATTCTAGTGATTATGTCTGACGTTGAGATACCTTCTGTCCTCTGTGTTGGTACAAACATGCCTGTCACAGAGAGGAAAGGTGCGCTGGATGATAGGATCTTATGTGAATGTAGTTAAAACATGATTTTCTATTAATCTAATGGATGTCACACGAATCTCACACAACTTCTATTGTTAATTTTTCAGAACAAATATTGCATTAAATGCTTTATCAAATAAACAAAAGGAGTTAATATGAATTTGGTAACTGCAGAGCTTCACAATATCTTGCAATGGCTGTAAACAAAAGGACTCATCATTTATGTCTTCTTTGCACATAGAGCATTTTTTAAGACGTTTAGATCTTTTCTTTGTATGTCTTGAGAAATACTTGGATTAGTAGCGCAAGATGAGGCATTATCAGAATTTTGTTTCAATGCTGGTTGTCTCGTATCACACAATTCCGTTTATCTTGAGCTGGCCGTGGACAGGAGCTGCTTGAATTTACTTACACTCTGGGATCCCAGGCTTGGCTTATGACTAGCAAGGCAGGCGAGATATTACCTCTGCGCTGTACGCCGCACAGATGACGTCATATCATTCCAGAAAATCAAATGCCACACCGGGGAACCCAGAAGCTCAGGAAATTCACGCAACTCTTGTCCATGGCTAGAGAGCACTGACATGGATCGTGGACCAGGGATGCTCAAAGCGATGGGCTCATCGCTACTGATAAGTATTCCTCCAGACACCGCACCAATCTCATATGCATACAGCCTTGGTTCATAAGAGGTTGCATGTTTTTTTTAAAAAGGAGAAATGAGCAATCCACTGCAGGACATATATGGACCTATCTTCTTCTGAGAAGAAGAGGAGCAGACACGAAAATTCACCATGATCAATCCTTATTTCCTCGACATTATCTGCTGATGTGGAATTATAGTGGGATCGGGGGTTGTGGTCACACCTAGACCCTGGAATCCAGGAGGGCACAAATGGACCCTTTGTCCAATATGAGAAGACCAATATTATTAAAAACCGGTAATAGTTAGATTCCCTGTTGGAGATTTTGCATTGGGGCCCATGCGCTTCAATTCATAACAGTTCTCCTAAACACATAACATAGTCGACTGGTTGCGCGGAAATCAGCGGATTCAGACGCCTTTTCATCAGTGTATGTGGGGGTTTTAAAAGTAACATTTCAGAAACTAAGGTCTCATGGAAATTCCATTGTGAAGATATACTAGACATATCTCATTACACAAACACTTCATGTTACAGTGCATAAAGATCATACAAAGAAGTATCGATTGCCGATGTGACAGCATTATCAATAATATGGGAGGGTAATGCAAAAGTTTCATGTCATGCCTCTGCAGGTTCACCTTGTAAGACGTAGCAAGAACAGATAGTAATACATCACACCAAACTAGAATCAAAATATTTTCATTTTGTAACTTATGTAGACGAAAAATTGTAGAACTTGGAAAATAATTAGTTTTCACAATGCACACTATTGTAGTTCCACAATTAAAAAGATTAATAATGACACATGTGAAAAAGCAGATGGAGCTACTGGGGTTAGCTAAAATTGGTTGCTTAGTAAATGAACGGAGGGCACATTGGAGAAGATTTATCCGAATTGTCTACATTATCACAGAGGTCTTAGTAAACCCCCTTTTTCTCACACGCACACATACACAATGGGGAATTAAATATTTCTGCCCAGATTGCAGAATAACGCACATTACCTGCCTCCTTTATGTGTTTGTAGACATCATCAGAACCTGCTGATGAATATGGAATGTCATCATGAGCCACAAAATCAATCTAGAAGTAAAGAACACAGCATTATTGAACTTTACATTTTTAATCAAGTTATTAGACAAGAAGACAATAAAAACCAGTGATGATTAATCGGAGATCAGGCACATAGTGCTCAATATAATATATGACTCCTGAGATGAAGCTGCTGTAGACCTTCATCAGACTCCTCCATAAACATGAATCAAGCCATAAACTCATCTAGAAAAAATAAAGTTCAGCAAATCAACTTAATCTAACTTTGGTTAGAGGGATGTCTGGAATTGATAAAAGTTTAATGAATCAAGCGACGTTTGATCAAAGATACAGAAACTCTCTACATCTTTATCATATATTCATGGTTTACAGAGATATTTAGAGATCAAGGGAAGATGTGATGCATTTCTTCCTAATTTGTGTCAAATTTAAACTCAAAACCTTATTATGAAGTAGGCTACAGTGTCATTCATGTTCATGGTGCTTTCCATAAGTTTGTTTTATATACTTCAATTACATTATAAGACTGTAGACTGTGAGCCCTCGCGGGCAGGGTCCCCTCTCCTTATGTACTTGTGTGTCCCTTGTCTTACACATGTTTACAGTACCTGTCTATTTCCCTTTTTCACATGTAAAGCGCCATGGAATAAATGGCGCTATATAAATGCATATTAATAATAATAATTATTATTATTATTGGTTATGTAACATAATATAGATGTACTGTACATAAATAGTCACAAGAACAGGAATGGGTTATGCCAAGAGTGTGGAGGGAAATCTTTACTTAAAGCAGCACTCCAGTAGGATTTTTTATTTCAGCGCTGGAGTGGTGCAACTAATCTAAGCTCTATTTGTCTTCTGACCCCTGGGGTCAGCAGCTGCAAAACCAGTGAACACCAAGATAGCCGCTTAGTTAAGCCCCATCCTGACTAGGCCTGGACCTGTGGCACAGTGAGTCTACAAATGCACGTGCGTAAGAGTCTGCTTGGCCCAGCCATGACCGCAACAGAACGCTGTGGCAGCAGACCCGGTTGCTGACACAGATACATAAAAAAGATAGACTGCCAAAATGTGCATAAGCCAAAATCCTTTAGGGAAGGTGTCTTGTTGAGAGATGAGACCAAGATAGGGCTGTTTGGTAAAGTACATAATTCTACTGTTTACCAAAAACGGAATGAGGCCTATAAAGAAAAGAACACAGTACCTACAGTCAAATATGGTGGAGCTTCAAAGATGTTTTGGGGTTGTTTTGCTGCCTCTGGCACTGGATGCCTTTACTGTGTGCAAGGCATCTTGAAATCTGAAAATTACCATCTGAGTTTTGGTAGTAATGTAGTTTTCAGTGTCAGAAATCTGAGTTTACATCCTAGAGTTCCAAGATGAAAAACACTGCTGAGCAATAAGAACATAAATTTTGGTCTCAGTTTTGCAGTGAAACATCTTCATGATTCCTAAGACTTTTGGGAGAAATCTTCATGGACTGGAGATACCAAAGTTGAATTTTTTGGAAGGTGAATGTCTCATTACATCTGGTGTAGAAGTAACACAGCATTTCAGAAAAGGAACATCATACCAACAGTAAAATATGGTGGTGGTAGTGTGATGGTTTGGGGCTGTTTGATGCTTCAAGACCTGGAAGACTTGCTGAATTCATGGAACCATGAATTTTGCTGTTTACCAAAAATACTGAAGGAGAATGTCTGACCATCTGTTCGTGAATTCAAGCTGAAGCGCACTTGGGTTATGCAGCAGGACAGTGATCCAAAACACTAAGTCCACTAAGTCCAGCTCTGAATGGCTTAAGAAAAATTAAATTAAGACTTTGGTGTGGCTAGTCAAAGTCCTGACCTTAATCTGATTGAAATGCTATGGCATGACCTTAAAAAGGTGGTACATGCTCGGAAACCCTCCAATGTGGCTTAATTACAACAATTCTGCAAAGATGAGTGTGCCAAAATTCCTCCAGAGCGTTGTAAAAGATTCATTGCCACTTATCACAAATGCTTTATTGAAGTTGTTGCTGCTAAGGGTGGTCCAACCAGTTATTTGGTTTAGGGGTCAATCACTTTTTCACACAGGGCTCTGTAGGTCTGAATTTCTTTTTCCGTTAATAATAAAGACCTTCATTTTAAAATGGCATTTTGTGTTTACTTGTTTTATCGTTGTCTAATATTTAAAATAGTTTGGTGATCTGAAACATTTAAGTGTGACAAACATGCAAAAGAATAGGAAATCAGGAAGGGGGAAAACACTTTTTCACACAACTGTATATACTTATATGTGTATAATCCACAGAAAAGCTGCGATATTAACTAGGAAACAAATAGATAGAGATAGATAAAGAAATAGACAGACAGACAGACGGACACAAGACATGGAGATTAGCATAGATTCAAATACAGTTCTTATTCCATCATAAAATTTTCTTCTATTAATGGAAACCTAACAGTGCTGTATTATAGCAGTCCTGTCTATGTTTTACACAGAAACAATGGGGCGTACATACCGTACTTTAAAATGCCAGTTGGGGACCTTATGTCTTGGATGCCTAGTCTGAGGCAGGTCCTTTGCAGTTTCTCCTCTCCTCATTGCCCATGACCAACAGATCTGCCCCAATGTAAACACATAGGGAGAAACCTGTCAGTCTGGGGGTGCAGGGTTGGGAGTAGTCGCCAAACTGGCACCGACTAGTCATTTTAGTTGCATAGTTCCTGGCTCATTTTTCAATGTATATTTTAATTTCTGAAATGCTGCAGTGCTTCAGTGTAAAGCTTATACAGCTGCAAAAACAGAGTCAGTGTATGATTCATGCCGAACAGAGTTTTACTGTAATCATTAATAACATTAATAAAGATTTTTGGGTTCATTATTACCTTATGTTTTTCTAAAAATTCTGGAGTGAGCGTCCATGGGGCATCAGTGATCACCTCATCCACATACCTACAATGGCGCAGAGCCTCGTAGCGTTCATTCTCATTCATTACTGTGAAACCTTTGTACTTGTGAGTTAACTCATCACTGCAAACTGACAAACACCATTAGATACCTGTTCCTGCAGTCATTTCTCCTTAGTACGGCAATGAAATACAGACATTATACAATAAAAACACTTTTAATAAGAATTAAGTACTAATACAAATGCTTGGACTGATATAATGAAATGTACACCTTAATACATAATTATTTTTATTATTTGTTTCATAAATGCAAAGTTAAGGGCATGTCACACTAAGAGATATCGCTAGCAATATCGCTATAACTTGTGACGTTATAGCGATATTGCTAGCGATATCTCTGTGTCTGATACTTACCTACGACCGGCTCCCCCGCTGGTTATCGCTGATCGCGCGAGAACGTTCAGAAATGCTATCAATCTGTCAGACCTCCTGTTATGATGAATCTCTGCTCCTCCCTCACTTCCCTTAGTGTAATGATAGCAGGAGTACACATAGCTGCAGTGGAGAGGTGAGAGAGCATCTCTCTTCACACTAGACCTTGGAAATCAAGGTCCCAGAGTTTGGAGCAAGAGTGGAGAGGCCACAATCCAAGCTGCTTGAGGTCTAGTGTGAAGTTTCCACAATCAGTGATGGTTTGGGAATCCATGTCATCTGCTGATATAGGTCCACAGTGTTTTATCAAAACCAAAGTCAGTGCAGCCGTCTACCAGGAAATTTTGGAGCACTTCATGCTGACAAGCTTTTTGGAGATGGACATTTAATTCTCCAGCAGGACCTGACACCTGTCCACACTGCCAAAAGTACCAATACCTGATTTAAAAACAACACTGTCACTGTGCTTGATTGGCCAGCAAACTTATTTGACCTTAACCCCATAGAGAATCTATGGGTTATTGTAAAGAGGAAGATTAGAGACACAAGACCCCACAATGCAGACAAGCTGAAGGCTGCTTTCAAAGTAACCTGGGCTTCCATAACACTTCAGCAGTGCCACAGACTGATAGCTTCCATGCCACGCCGCATTGATGCAGTAATTGATGCCAAAGGAGCCCCGACCAAGTATTTGTGACACTAGTCACAACCTACGGCTAGGCCATGAATAAGTGCAGTCAGATGTTCTGGGGTCAATACCAAAAGATCACGTAGTAAACCAAGGGAAAATACGAAGTCGCAAGTCAGGTCACATGCCAGGGTCAGAATGCCAGAGAAACAGTAGATAAACAAAGGGGCAATATGAAATGGGTAGTTTGAACACGGTCCAAAGGTCAGCAGCAGAATATCAGATGCAAAGGAGCAATGACAAGCGGGTAGTCTGAACACGGTTCAAAGGTCAGCAGCAGAATATCAGATGCAAAGGGACAATGACAAACAGGTAGTCTGAACATGGTCCAAAAGGTCAGCAGCAGAAGAAGATCACAACTTACAGCAGAACTTACAGCACAGGGTACAGGCGAACACACCAGAGACCACCAGGATAGAACAAGCTTTTGACTGGCAATGATCTGGGCCAGACAGCTCACCTAAATAACAGGGCAATTACCAAGAATATGGAGCACCTGTGGAAGTTTCTGCACCTTCCATTCAGATAGGTCAACCAAGCTGTTAATCAAAGCACCGACAGCTCAGCACGCCCCAGCACAGGATAGGATGCCAGAGCTGTCCATCACAGAGTCCCAGACACTCTGAGCAGATGAATAATGAGTATTGAGTATTTACTGAACATACATTTTAGTAGGCCAATATTTCGGATTTTAAAATCATTTTTTCAAGCTGGTGTTATAAAGTATTCTAATTTAATGAGATAATGACTTTTGAGTTTTCACTGGCTGTAAGCCATAATCATCAACATTAACAGAAATAAACACTTGAAATAGATCATTCTGTTTGTAATGATTTTATCTAATATATGAGTTTTACTTTTTGTATTGAAGTACTGAAATAAATTAACTTTTTGATGTTATTCTAATTTAGTGAGATGCACATGTACAGGGGTAAAGTAAGATGTTTAATGTTGTATTTATTATCTATTGCTAAATGGTACTGCTACATGTTTACATGTATTACCACACATACGAAATGGTACTGCTACTCCTTTCTGGGTATTACTATTGTTTTGTCTTGATATTTTAATGTATTGTTGCTTTTATTTGCACATAATTGTGATAATGTTTATGGCATTTCAAGATTTGCCATCTACAGAATAGGGAAAGCGTAGTGCTCCCTTTGGACACTAGAGGGGGCCACTCTAGTATATAGAACTCTTAATAGGATAGGGTTAAGTGTAGGAGTGGCTGCTGGAGATGAGAAGGGAAGTTAGTTCAGACGGGGCTAGGGTGCTAGAAGTGTCATCATGGGCTATAGGCCCAGGACGAATCGACAGCCACGCAACGTTAAGCAGTGACAGTCCAATTTATCCTCGTCCATTGGGCATCAGTTTAGTGGACCAAAGCAGTTGAAGAAGATGTGGCGACTTGTAGCCTGGGCAGACGCTCTTAAGGCAGGAGTCAGATGGAGTGAGGAACAGAAGGATGCTGTAGCTTCGCACGGAGCGGTACTGATGGGCCGGATGCTTTTCCAAAGGCACCCAAACCGGGTGCTGATGTTTTCAAGTCTGGGATGAAACAGGCAGAAGGAATTGTCATCATGGCAAGGTTAGGAGAGGAAGAAGCTGGGAAGCAGTCAAGGACGGTCCGGTCCGGGCATGTGCCATATAGAAGCGTCAGCAAAGTAGGGAGTGCTGAGGAAGCAAGTAAAGATGAATGTGTTATCTACGATGTGCCTACTATGGATATATTGTGTGAAGTTATCAGTAAAGAAACCATTCAAGTTACCATGGACTGTGTCTCAGTTACTGGGAGTCGCCTCAGAGAGGGGCTATCTCCACTTGAGAAGTGCCCAGGGGGACCCAAACCTGGAGACGCAGGTACACCGAACAATGAATTGCAATTTTTTCTGTGAAGGAAGGCCAGGACACTGATACTTTAGTGTCTCTGGCCAAGACTATAGTCGTGGCCAACCCTTACATTTGGTGTAGTCGGCAGGATGCGACTACCTCGCAATGCGAAGAACCTGCGAAGAAAAGAGCTGATGATGATGTGTGTGCGACTGCTGTGCCCCTGGAAAATAACCGGAAAAGGGAGCAAGTGGTCGCTAGATCTGGAGAAGATTTTGTGGATATGTATGAAACACTGGATTTGACTACTGAAGATTCTGTGACAACACCAGACTTGACTACCAAGTTGGACTTGGCTTCTTTGATAAGAAAGTCTGACACCATTACTTTGACCAAGATAGCGGCTGTGGAATTGGCGGGAGATGGTGAAGAAGAAGTAGACAGCAACAAGAACCGCATCCTTCGTGGGCGTTGCAGCCGTCCCCTGGCACCAAAACCTGCCTGTCAGTATGCCCCGGTCCGCCCCTGCTGGGCGCAGATGAAGAAGAGAAGAACCCGCCTCCTTCCACTGACTAACAACAAACGGGTGGAGTGGCCGGAGGCGGTCCCACCTGAAAATGGGTGGGAACTGAAGAAACGAGCCATGTATGGCTGAGTATATCGATACCTGTTGGAGAAGGGGGATGACATGGAGAAGCCGGGACCGGCATGTTGGTGGAGAGCGGAACTTTCCCCAGCGGAGTCCGAGTTTTTCCAGCCACTGGAGCCGTCGTGGAGGGGCCTGGAATCTTCCTTTCAGCAGCCGGAACTAATTTGCCAGGAGTCAAGAAGTAGTGGGTTGAAAGCAGAAAACGCCCCAGGGTGACCCACGCCAGAAGGACAGAGTGGTACGGTGCTGTGCCTCTGGGAGCTGGATTGTTCGGCCGCCAGTGCAGAAGAAAACAGCCGCGGAAACGAGGTGTGCAGGATGCTATACAGGGAGGTGGTGAGCACACCCCGGTTCCAGCTCCGTAGCACTTGGCCAGTCCCTTCCCCATGAAAAGGAAAGTGGTCCACTAGACCTGACGCTCAGTCACCGGGTATGGGGGACCGGAACCGAGGCCGATGCTAGAGTAAGAGTCGACATTCCCTGTTCCATCCAAACGGAAGAAAACCCGCTCTCATTTACATTACAGTTTTGTGCTGCTGCTGCCATGCCAGAATGAACTGTGGATTCTGTGGCTGCAGGGACCTCTTCGGCCCGTACCAGGGCATGGGAACCGACGAAAAAGGAACGGAAAGTACGCTGTTGAAAATTTTTGTCCATTTGGAAAAAATGTGTGTATGTTGCGCATGTTGTGTCATTTATAGAATGCGTCGAAGGACTGTTCTGCATCTTTCAGGGTAGAGGAAAAGCCCAAATGATTTCTCCTCAAAGGATGGGGGAGTTATATGGCCAAAACTGGTCATCAGAACAATTCTTTTGGTTTTTATACATTTATTTGTTTTTGACCTGGAGGACTACGAGCTAGGCATAATATCTGAAGCCCATGGTCTCTTATTGTTTTTGTTGCACCTGTTGCGCCCATTCTGTTGGAAAAGCGGAGACTGTCTTCTCGGCTGGAAACTAACGATAAAAAAAGAAGACAGACTGTACTTCCCTCAAGGAAAGGGGAAGCTTACTCCCAGGACTGCTGTCCCACGCGTAGGACACAAACGTCGGTGCGTAACGGATGTGACTACCTCATATGATCTCCCTGTGCGGAGTATGCATTGTAAATATTAGTTTTGAAAAAGTGTTTGGTCAGGGATGACAAAATTTAAGGAAAGGGGGATTGTAAAGGGGTTAGGTAAGATGTTTATTGTATTTATTATCTATTGCTAAATGGTACTGCTACATGTTTACATGTATTACCACACATATGAAGTGGTACTGCTACTCCTTTCTGGGTATTACCATTGTTTTGTCTTGATGTTTTAATGTATTGTTGCTTTTATTTACACATAGTTGTGATAATGTTTACGGCATTTCAAAGTTTGCCATCTACAGAATAGGGAAAGCATAGTGCTCCCTTTGGACACTAGAGGGGGGCACTCCAGTATATAGAACTCTTAGGTTAGGGTTAAGTGTAGGAGGGGCTGCCGGGAGTTAAGGTTAGATGAGAAGGGAAGTTAGTTCAGATGGAGCCAGGATCCCCAAAGTGTCCTCATGGGCTATAGGCCCAGGACAAATCAGCAGCCACGCAACGTTAAGCAGTGACAGTACAATTTATCCACGTCCATTGGGCATCAGTTTAGTGGACCAAAGCAGTTGAAGAAGATGTGATGACTTGTAGCCTGGGCGGATGCTCTTAGGGCAGGAGTCAGATGGAGTGAGGAACAGAAGGATGCTGTAGCTTCACAAGGAGCAGTACAAACAGGCCGGATGCTTTTCCAGAGGCAACCAAACCAGGTGGCAGATTATTTCAAGTCTGGAGCTAAACAGGCAGAAGGAATTGTCATCAAAGCAAGGTTAGGCCAGGAAGAAGCTGGGAAACAGTCTAGGACGGTCCGGTCCGGCACGAGCAGTATAGAAGCGTCAGCAAAGTAGGGAGAGCTGAGGAAGCAAGTAAAGACGAATGAGTTATCTACGATGTGCCAACTGTGGACATATTGTGTCAAGTTATCAGTAAAGAAACCATTCAAGTTACCATGGACTGTGTCTCAGTTACTGGGAGTCGCTTCGGAGAGAGGCCATCACCGCTTGGGAAGTGCCCAGGGGGACCCAAACCTGGAGACGCAGGTACGCCGAACAATGGATTGCAATTTTCTGTGAGGGGAGGCCGGGACACTGATGCTTTAGTGTCTCTGGCCACGACTATAGTCCTGGCCAACCCTTACACACCTGTACATGAAAATGAAAAGAGCAGCACCATAGAAACACACAGAGCTTACAACTAGCATGTATTACAGGAAATGTCACTCCAACAATAGAACTTTTGATACTTAGATCATGCCAGGGTGTCTATGAAGGAAGGAAGGAAGACAAACAGCAGACTAAAACTTAGTGCAATTTTTTCAACTAAAGGTAACAATAATATATTGAGGAATATTTTTTGTCCAAAGACTTAAAGATAAGTGAATGGACTAAAAACACTAAGGAAAATAAAATCCATTTTAATCTACATTGACTAGCAAGATCTTTTTGCCAATCCTTCATTTACCTCCAACCAGCAGGTAGCTGTTTGGGAACAGGTTCTTTGCTTGCATAAGAGCTCTTGCATGGCCCGAGTGGAAAAGATCAAATATTCCATCTGCATACACTCTGACAGGTCGGTCAACTGGAAAAGACAAAGAAAAGATGTCACCATGTCTCTCAGGATCCATGTGACTTTGTTTTTTACTAACTAACTAACAGAAAGCTCTTCTCTGTCTCATCTTTTCTATTCAAGACAATACAATGGCATTACACAGTCAATTCCTACAAAAGAACCTCTTTTTTTTAGCATTCACAAACATACAATATTTAATTAACACACAAGACAAGTTCACTTGGTTGGAAATTTTTTGGCCACGGCCTTTATTAAAAATTCACATACCAAACTTTAAACTTCTAACCAAATGCAGCTCAGCAAAAGCTCAAGCCCGTTAACCATATCCAAAACCTGACGGTCATTCAGTTTCCTGAACAACTTACCCCAGGCCCATGGCAAAGAAAAATTAAGGGAGGGGCAGCACTTCCTTCTGGCAGTGATGGGGAATGGCAAACCCCTTTCATCACTGCCTCTTCTTATCCCCCCAGCCCTCCTTTATTTACAAATAGACTGCCCTATCAACAGCCATCACTGGGGGAAAAGCTATACTTCACCCAGCGACGAGCCACTAACAGGCTAACCACTTCGACCAATCTCTGATATCAAAAAAATACCGGGAAAGCTTAGAGGGAAAACTTTTCCCGCCAAGCTTAATCCTTTCAGAGTTCCAGCTGAGTTACCTGGAACATATGTAACAAGTAAGAGTAGGATCATTTTGGTAGTAGGTGTATTCTACAAAGTGATTGATCAATTGACAAATCCATACAAATTAACATTGAATGTACAACTATTCATCCCTAGTCAGTATTTAGTAGAAGGGCATTTTGCAGGTATTATGAACTTTGCTTTATACAGATGGGTCTCCGTCGGCTTTATATGAGTGAACACAGTAATTTTTTCCACCTTCTTTGCAAAACTCTTCAAGCTCTGTCAAGCTACAGGGTGACATTAAGAAAACAGATATATTTAACTCTGGTTTCATATTTTATTATAATCCAGTCATAGATTGGGTCTGACTTGATTTTTGTAACTGATTTGGTAGAGCAGGGGCATCAGTTTTACCAGGGACTTGGTATAAGAGGGGACCCAAAAGTCAATCTGCCATATAAGACTAGACAAGTATTATAAACAGCAAATATTAGGTGAGGAGATAGAGGGAGCTGGGGCCTGTTCTAGATTTTAAATTAGACCTAAGAGCATCAATTTATGCCCCTGTGTTTAGGCCATGGTACGTTTGACAAGTCTTTAACCAAGTTGTAGTAAAATGTATGTTTTTATATCATTTCTATTGTCATAAACCTTCTGGAGCACACATTAAAAAGCACATGCAGAGTATCTACCTGCCACTTTGGTTGAGCCCTAGAGGGTCTAGTCTTAAAGGTTGGAAGCTTGTATGCATCACTACTGACATTCCTTAAGACTCATCATAACTGATGTTCAATATCTAGAATTGCTGCAAATTAATTTCCAGTGGCCACATCAGCAATCTGTTGTTGCTGGATGTGAACCCTCACGTAGGAAGAAGCTTGCACTATTGCTGTATAGGTGGTCATGCTTGAGGACAGAATAGTGATTCTGTAATATAATTGACGAAAACCTAAGCACTGATGGAGATAAGCATAGTGAGTCTTTGTCGTAGATAACATTTCAAATTTTATTTAGATCTGGCACCAAGAAACAGATAGAAAATGTCCAACATTTTGACCAACAGGTGGACTTTATCAAGGACATCTGGGTCAAGTATTGCCGAGTATATGTAGGTTACGGTAGGTGAGTAGCCTACTATTAAATATCATCTACGACAAAGACTCGCTATCCTTATCTCCATCAGTGCCAAGGTTTTCGTCAAATAATTGGATGGGAACCCTGAGAACCTTCGTTTACCTGATAGTATCCCTGGCTCTACTATTAAATAGTTTTATATTATGTCCTCACTGTGGTATGACGTACACATGACATCACGCCAGGCCAGCTAATCAAAAGAAAGGTTGCAGATACCGTCAGGTAAGAGACAGTTCTCAGGATTCCCATCCGATGGTCACAGACTACTAACTTGTCCGCAGAACAGGGTTTTGTTTACACCAACTCTAGTTATTATCTTATTGGTGTCACAGTTAGAGAGAGGATTCCCAGTGGAAGAAAACACAAAAAAAACTCTGTAGTGTAAAATAGTAAAATCGTAAACAATGGGATGTACGTATATCTCACACCAACCACTGTGGTTGTGCTACTGCAGATGCTACTCTGAGATAGAGCGTAAACAAGATTGACCACAGTTGCTGCTCCACCAGCATGCTGAAACGGATCAGCTCCCAATGGAAATAATGAGCAGACAGTGTTCAAAAAAAAGGCAGTTTGCGTATGGATGCCGCCAAACAGCGTTTAAATTGAATAAAGAAAAGTTGGTGTTATAGCATAAAAAAAACATGTTTCGGGACCAGACTTGTTCTTTTTTCAGGCAACCTGAAAATAGACACAGGCTGGTTCAGAAACATGTTGGCTTTTTTTTATTCAATAAAACTACCTTTTTCTATAGTGAATAGTGCACACCAAAAAGGCAGAAAGTGAATGGGTGCTGCCATATGCAATAAAACTACCTTTTTCTATCCAATCTTTACTTTGGCAGTGCCCATACATATCCTGCTTTTTTTATGAGCACTATGCACTTTTCAGTTCTCAGTGGAAGAGATTCGTAGAGCATTATTGTGTATGATCAAACCAGGAACTGGTGAATACTGTGATGTTACAGAAGCAGACAAGTGACAAAGGGACATAGAGTTAAAGCAGAACCAGTGAAAGTACAGAATTGATCTCCTGGTCCACTCACAATGTACTAGAGACTAACCACTGGCAGTCGCAGCAATAAGTCACCTGGATCCCTGCTACCTACCCAGATATCAGAGGCCCTACAGAATAAGTGGAAAAGTTGTCAGAGCCACCAGAGACAAGCGACTTTCCAATATTCAGCAGCCACCTGGTGCACCGGTACTCGGACTAAAGTGTAAGACTGCAGAACTGTGTTGTTTCATTTACCAATAAGGACTAATAGGATTTTTGACATTGTGTTAAAATTGTTCCTTGAACTAACTGGAATCAATAGAGATTTTGGTAAACCAAGGCTCCCACTCAAAATGGTGGGTAGTGCTTGCATACCGCCCCTTGACATTGCCATAGTATTATATGTTTTTGGGGGTATGCAGTACTTGCCTCTGACGACATTTCTGGTCTTCAGTACACTTTTTGTTTAGGTGACAATGATCGCGGATTAACATTAAGTGCCACACACATATTCACATTATGGGAAAGTACAGGAGGAAGGTTCTGTCTGTGGTGCAGAAGATGACATAAGAAGTGCTTAATTGACTGGCAATGATTCAATTCAATACCTTCTCCAGGAAATCATCTGCTGTAAAGATGGTTTGTATTTTGTGGCTTCAACACGCTTCCAGAGGCTTACACAACCCACCCATTACCTGGCGCTGTCATAGTCTTGTTACATAATCTCCTGTCACTCAGACAGATAATGCTTCTTGCCATTATTATTAATAAACATTTTCTTGTGGAAGTATGGCGGCAGAGAGGGGATTTGGAGGGGGCACACCCCATTTTCTTTCTATAGCCAGTCTTTGGAATAAAAGATGAACGGATAGTGTATACTGCTTTGATTTGATATAATGCAGTGGTCCATTGAGGTATAATCATTGAAAAGAAAATTGCAGGATCAACTGTGCTGCTGTAAAGAAAAGAAAATTTCATGGCACAATACAATTTGTATTATCACAAGGCTAGGCTATTCTTCTTTTATGTGCCTGTAATTTGTTTGTCACCTAACAAAGAAATTCCTTTCCAAATGAGAACTCTTGTACCATTTAAGCCTTCTATTCTAGGCTCTTCCTGCCATCTGTGTTCTCAGCCTGAACACAACCGTAACGCCTGATTTCTGTGCTTCCAACTAATCTTCTCCAAAGCATTAAAGTATTCCTTCCATCATTCCATCACCATATGGTATACAAGCGATGTAAACCCAGACATATTCAATAGAAAGTAATCTACTCAATCTAAATTACACACACAGCTAATAATATCAGAATATTACTGCACGGGAGAAAACAACAGCCGTGCAATATACCAAATTCTTCATTTTATGTTTTTTCTTCATTTTCTAAAGGCTTGTACTGCACGGCCAAACATGTTATAGTGACTTGATGTTTGATCTCAAGGCCATAGTGGGTCAACTTGCTCAACTGACAGCATGAAGCTTCTTCTACTGCTGGATTCACTGGCCTACTACAGCTGACCGACATCCCATTATAGGAAGAATGAGATAATTAACCAGTCCTATAAAAATAGCGTGAATTTCTGACCAAACCATGATCAAGGTTTGCTATAATTGAAAATTATATCACGTGACTTGAAGGCAATATGGTGCCCTGCAAAAACTGCTAATGTGCACTTTTGTTAGAAATACCCTTATAATAATGGAAGATCCAACAGATCCCTTATTCATTTGTTTTCCACAGTTGATTATTTTACATCATTACTGTAACATCTACATTTTTTATTACAGTATTTGTCATGATAATTTTTTTCCTATAATTGACGTAGGTGGGTGACAGATTGGCTGACAATTTGCCAATAAATTTTGTTCCTGATTAGTGTAGATTAGTTGCTAAAGCTAGAAAAAACCTACATATACTAAGCATACATGAAAAATGGATGACACATGGATGGTAAAAAACAGACACAGAACATAAATGAATGAAAAACTGAAGAACGAATGAAAAATGGTCCATTTCATGGATATCTAACATATCAAGGGGGAGAAACTGGGGAGCAAAAGAGCCAAATAAGGTTTTATCCAATTGTACACGCGAAAAGGATATAAAGTAGAAACCTTGCTAATCTGGTGAGGTTTTGATCACACAACCCTTTTTTGAGCAAATTGAATCAGTTGCTGCAAGTCACAGGTTAAAAACCAGGATGAGATTTCTGCACTGCTGGTGAAGTCCCACAAATGTACCAGGTCACACAGGATGAAGGAATATTCGGTATTTATTATCTACGTGTTTCTAAGTTATCCAACTTCTTACTTGGAATACAACCATAGTAAAAAGATCCACCTACAAACAACCTGTCTTATATGGTCCAATATAAGTCGGGTGGTTTCTCTGTGGATCTTCTTACTGTGGTTGTTTCCTGAGGAACAAGTTGGATAACTTAGAAACGCATATTCCTTCATCCTGTGTGTCCTGGCTCATCCATGGAACTACACTAGCAGTGCAGAAAACCACCTATACATTCCAACGGACATGTGATATGCACTGGTGAAGAAGGCCATAACTGGAATGGAGAGTTTAGATGCCTTCAATTATTGTTCATAAACAGTTAGATGTAATGAATAATTAAAAAAAAATTGGGCCAGTGTGGAAAAAAATGATTTTTGAGTGATCTAATCACTATGTACAAAAGGTGATTACAAAGATTTGCCAAATTATCTATTTATGTGTGTGTCAATGATAAAGGGGGTATACTCTATGTCTATAGGAAACAAGGCTGCAGCAACAACATGGAAGGGGATCTTTACTGTAAGGCTGGGGTCACACATGTGAGAAACTTGGACGAGTCTCGCATCTTAATACCCGGCATTGCCACCGGCACTTGGGAGCGGACCGTGCGGCTCCATGTATTTCTATGCAGCCGCACGCTTTACTCCCGTGTGCCGGCGGCAGTGCCGGGTATTAAGATGCGAGACTCATCTGAGTTTCTCGCATGTGTGATCCCGGCCTAAGAGCAGAAGAAGTTGTAATAGTTGATCCACTTAGTGAGCTTGTTCAGACCGCTAGTGTAGTCTCAGTTAAAATCGGTGGCACCCTAACTAATGTAATACAATAGTGCTGTTCAGATGACAGTTATTTCACATGGAAGATGGAACCAATGTCTATGTGAAGAAAATCGTAGCATGCACTAGTCTCTTCCATTTTTTTATCGGCATGCAAAAAAAAGTTGCTTCTCATATGGATCATCCATATTGCATCTGATTTTTACGGGTACATTGCAATTTCTAACATAGAACGTTGTATTTTATCATGTACATATTAAACTATTGACGTATAAATACAGATGTCACACGTACGAAAAATACAGACACACAATGGCACACGGGTGACAATATGAATCAATGGATGAAAATCGGATGATTTTTCACGTGCTGATCTTAACCCTACCAAAACAATAGCCTAAATGAAGGACGCCGATCCGAAACGCGCATCGGGGAGTGTCCCACACTCACTTGTGGTCCGCCTCAGCTGCCCATCAGGTATTAACCTTTCTATTAAAATATATGTTCTCTGGCCATTTTATGCCTTGCATGGAGTGTTCCATACTCCATGAGATGCACTGCTGACCTGTGGTTATTATTTATATATAATTGTACATCACTTATATGTGGGTCAGGGGGTGTTCTAATGGACAGCTAGCAGCATATTCAGTATTGGACCATAATTTTTATACAATTTTTATATATAATATTGTGCATTTGTTATAACATCTTTATATATGTATATATATATATATATATATTACTGCCATTTCTTTGGTAGCGTTTGGTAAATATAAAAATCTTATTTATTTTTTGTGTGGACACCCTTGTGCATTTGCACCTATTTGCCCATTTTTGCACTAATAAAGGCATTGTATTTTATCTTCCTCCTTCTTGTCCTTATTATTTCACACATTATCTATTGTTTTATTTGATTTTTTATTTATTATTTTTTATTTTTATTATTATTTTACATACATTTTTTCAAAAAAAATTCTTATTTTATCCTTTTTCTACTTTATTTGAATTTTATTATTTTTATTGTCATCACTTTTATTATTTTTACAATTATTTTTATTTATATATTTTTGTTTTTTATTATTTTTTATTTTTTACCTTATATTTTTAATCTTAATCTTGGTGGTACTTTACGAAACTAAAACAATAGCCTGTATGCTTCTCTTGAAAGTTTTATATTACAATTTACTTGTAGCATATTACTGAAAATGGGCTGATACCCCTAAGGAAGTCCATTATACACAGATAGTGACCTGGACAGATTCAACTTAATGACCAGAAAGAAGAAAAAAACAGAGTATTAATAATGATGATCTTGTAATCTGCATTTTAAAGAATTCCGATTTTATACTCCTTTCGACATTTGCACCTCATTGGGTCTAAAATATGAGAAACCACCGAATACCTGTTCTAATAAGAACTTGCTTTAAAAGCATAATGCATTGTAACTCACCCGGTGTTCCTAAATGAGCCTGAGCAATGGTTAATTTCTCATGTGGAGCTTTGCATTGGCAGCTTGTATCAACAGCAAACGGAGCAGGTGTGGCAAGAGTCTGTGGAATAACACAGAAAAGAAGCCATTATTTCTTGAGCTGATTGCTATAAATAAGACAACGACGTCAGTATTCACAGACACGTTTTATACCCTCCGTCTCCTGCTGTGTTTCGTACGATCAGAATATTTTTCTGAAAGTCTCTTAATTACAATAACCTGATTGCATTATTTGTTATGAAAGACATATATATATATTGTTAGATCTAATATTGGAAACTTGGATTTCCTTCTCATTAATGAAGTGGAGAACAAAATCTCTAACACTTACTTCAAAGAGAATCTGTCAGTGGGATCAACCCTCCTAAAGCTGGAGTCACACATAGCAACTTACCAGCGATCCCGACAACGATATCAACGTGTCAGTATCGCTGGTAAGTCGCTATGTGATCGCTGGTGAGCTGTCACACAGACAGCTTCACCAGCGATCAGGACGCCAAGGTGAGAAGCGAGCCCGGGAGCAGCGGACAAGTGTGCCTGCTGTTCCAGTCCTCCACCAGCAGAGGGCGCGCCTGCATCCCCGGCCTCTCCTGGCGGCGTCCTGCTGCCTCCTGGTCCCCAGCGTGCGGCGGCGGCTGGTACACACACCGCGGGCTCCTGGTCCCCAGCGTGAGGCGGCAGCAGCACCTGTAATTCGTTGGTACCTAACGTACACATCAGGTATCCAAGGGACGCGCGTCCCTTGGATACCCGATGTGTACGTTAGTTACCAGCTGATCGCTGGTCTCCCGCCTGTCACATGCAGGGATGCGTGCTGGCCAGCGGGAGATCAGCGACGAAAAAAATGTCCAGAGGTTTCTTGCAGCGATACCGGCAGGGGGGCCGGTCGCTGATCGCTGTCACACACAGCGATCTCGCTGGTGAGATCGCTGTTGTGTCACAAAACTTGTGACTCAGCAGCGATCTCGATAGCGAGATCGCTATGTGTGACGGGGCCCTAAGTCGTGTGTATGGGCAAGCTGGTCATAAAAAGTTGAATAAAATCATACTTTAATATCTGTGATCCACTTACTTATTCCTGAGAATTCCACATATTTTTCTTAATTGCAAATGAGATGTTAAGATATATAGGCAGGACAAAGATCTCTCCAAGAATCTGCCTTCAAAGGTTATTTTAAATGAAAGAGAGCGTTACCAGTAATGTAATGGCAAAAAACAAAATATAAGTATGGGAGCATGACTATAGGTTACCAATGAAGGTATAGTTACTTTACCATACATACTTTAATTTTTGTACATATTTTAATTATTATACAAAGTTATTCTCTCCTTTTAACCATCTCTCCTGGAGACTTTTCTGTTACTCTCTACTGCTTATAACAAAGCTATTCCTACCATCCATCCTGTGAACCTTCAGTGTTTGATTTATGCTTGCTCAGCACGCTATCTCACTGTTCCTTATCAATTTCAACAGGAATTTTCTGTCTATTTCTACATCAACCGTCTCCATTGATCGGTTGTATTATAAACTAGAGAGATATTTTCAAAGGGTATGTCCTATTTTGAGTTCTTACAAACCTCTGAGAGTCTTGATATGCATCCACAAGACCTTGCCAATTTTACCAGGTCTTTTGCCATTGCTGTCTCTATGCTTTGTATAATAATTAAAATATGTTCAAAAATTAAAGTATGTATGGTAAAGTAACTATACCTTCATTGGTAACCTATAGTCATGCTCCCATACTGGTATTTTGCTTTTTGCCATGACATGTTTTCTTTATATATATATATGTAAATATGTAAATATTTTCTGTCTTTTCTGCATGATTTATTGTTTTCTTTCACTTATTTTCAGCGGTATTGTGATCAAGGCCATTAACTGGCCGAAACGCTAATTTTTGCCTGTCAGTTCACCTATCACCTGTAATAAACGATTCACTTGAAGCAAACCTCTTCAACCTCTATGAGTGCAGTGATTATATATTCTACTATTTATGGGACCACTGGCTCCGTTCACTAGCACCATCATATCCACAAGAGTCGAGTGCTAGCCTTCTGCTCTTCTACCAGTAATGTAATGACTGACAGTCTGCTCTCCTAATCTCACTGCAGAGCTGTGTGTGATTGTAACTAACACGGTATAGCAGAGCTGAACTTTGGCTCATTACAAACGTTTCTGTGGCTGCAGCTCTCATAGTGTTGTCAAATCAGCTGTACTGCCCCCTCTCCCACTCTCACTGCCTGTGAAATAGAAGCTGAAGAAGTATCAGGTATAATCACACTCAGCTCTGCAGTGAGATCAGGAGAACAGACTGTCAGTCTTTACAAGTCTCAAACTGGTAACTCCATCTGTCACTTAAAATAAGTCCTGGAAGCAGATTCTCATGCAGATTAGTGTCCCACCCATAGATCTTGACAGCTCATTTATATATTAAAAAAGTGGATTTCTCTAAAATAAAACATCAGATGGCAGATATCAAGGTATAATTTTATTCAGCTTCCTTTGACCATATAAACGGCTTTTCAGGGTTGATCCTACTGACAGATTTCCTTTAATTTAAGCCAATAAAAATGGCGCGTATGAATATTCCTTAATGATCCTCTATGATTTCTTCATTCCATTAGAATGTGTGATACTTTGAGGATAAGGACATATGTAGAGGCCACAGGAAATGTCAGTTTTACTTGCATACATTAACAATTAGGAAACTGTGCAAATTTGCAGTAGAATCTTGGCAGTACTGTGGAGGTAGAAAAACACAACAAAGAAATCATCAGCTCACCAAGTTGAGAAATGCCTAGGATGAGGGCAAGGTGCACGGCTTTTAGGCTGGTTTTTAGGCTGGTTTCCTGAGCAAGTAAACCATGGAAAAAAAATTGGAAAATCCAGCAACCGCAAAGTTCATTAAAACATTATGTTTATTTGTAGATTAACATGAAAAAAAAAAATTAAAAGGACATATTAGCACTAAAATCAATGCATTTCAAGGATTAAAAGCTAGTATAGCTCAAAACGCGTTGATTAAATCAGTCATCAAGAGCAGGGAAAGATATGGGCTCAGTGTGTGAGCCCGCATCAAAGGTAGGGACACTACTTTTGATGTACAAGTACTTCGAAGGTGGTGAAGGGGTTAGAGATCCATCAGAGGACGATAGCCAGAGACCAGACTAGTCCAGCGCCGCCCTTGTTCAGCTTATGCCAGAGTTGCTCTATGTAATTGACAAGTCTCTTGCTGTGGGAGACCTGTTAAACAACTATAGCAAAACTGAAAGAAGCCGGACTAGTCTGGTCTCTGGCTATGGTCCGCGGTTGGATCTTTAAACTATATTTTCTCTGAAACGGAGCAATTCAAAAAGATATGGCAATCGCATAGTCAAGATCTGATACATGCTGCTGGCGTTTTCGGCAGCACAAATCAAAGTTCAGGTTCCTTTTAAGACATATATCCATCTTAATATTCTCACAAGGAGTTGTCTGATTTCACTGTAGACATCTGGTCTTCAGCTTTTGACTTGTGCAGCCAATCACTGGGCGGCTCATCTGTCACAACCAGGGTTGGACTGGCCCACCAGAGAACCGGAGAATCCTCCGGTGAGCCCTGGCTTCTCCTTCAGGAGAGTTCATAGTGCAAACCTTGCAGTTGCTATGGGGCTCTTCAGTGGGGGAGAAGGGTGGGCCCCCAGAATCAAATTCTCTGGTGGGCCCAATTTTCTTCAGTCTGACACTGGTCACAGCGTACTGTGAAGCCAGGCAATCCTTTTAAAAGTCTTCTAGCATTTGTCCTCAGATATTGTTGGCTAGCATGCTGATTTTGATTCAGCTCAGAACACACTTTTGCTACTTAGAAGAATGATTCTATTCCTACATATTATCGTTCTTGGCACTTGATTAGTTTACTGCTGCAAAAAAGTTAAGTGCATAAAAAAAGCATGAGAACAATTAACGTATTTTTTGGATTATAAGACGCACTTTTTTCCCCAAAATTTTCCATTTGCGCATGCGCCACCACGGCAGCCATTTTCCCGGAGTCCACCGCATAGGAAACTATTGAACTGCAGGGGAACTGGCATTTCACAAAATGTCGGCAGACCCCCCGCAGCAGCATCGGACACATGCAGCAGCACCGGACACACGCAGCAGCACCGGACACCTGCAGTACCAGACAACCATAGTGGCGCGCCGCATATCCGCAGCAGCACCCGGACACTGGGAGCATCGGACACCTGCAGCGGCGTGACGAACATCCGAACACCCCCTCATCAGAGCCTGCAGCAAGCAGCAATACTTCACTCTTGCCTCCTCCAGCCGCGACCCTGGGACCCCGCTTCACCACAGCCTCCACCCCTGGTAAGCAATAAGACGCATGGATTATAAGGAGCACCACCATTTCATTAAAAAAAGTTTTTTTCCTATTTTTATCCTCAAAATTTGGAGTGTGTCTTATAATCCAGAGCATCTTATTATTCGAAAAATGCGGTAATCTAAAAGCTCATAGTGCAGATGTATAGTCAACTGAAATGTATGCAAAAACATATAACACTTCTTACACTTTGTAGTGGGAATCATTGGCAAACAAATGCAACTGTATAGCAATTCAGGACATTTCACAAGGTCCTGACAAATGGAATGCCTGAATGTGGGGTGAACAAAGCCAAAATACCCCTTTTTAAAATTCTGAATTGTATTTATTAGTGATCAGCGAATGTGCTCGGATAAGGAGTTTTTCAAGCATGCTCAGGTGCGAACCGAGTGTATTCGGTGTGCTCCAATAATATGTTCGAGTCTCTGTGCCTGCATGTCTCGTGGCTGTTCAACAGCAACAACATATGCAGGGATTGACTAACAAACAGGTAATCCCTGCTGTCGAACAGCCGTGAGACATGCAGCCATGGGGACTTGTACATATTTTTCGACCACGCTCGGATAACACCTTATTCGAGCACGTTCCTCAGTAGTCTCTTAATATATTTTAGTAGCAAACTATGATCAAGGATATGGTCAGATGGCCGTCTATTCTCTGATTTGAGAGAATTGGGCCGATTATGTAAATGACACTGATCAGAGTTTGATCTGAGTGTCAGCATAGGGTTATCTGATTCTCTCAGACAAGGAGAATATGGAGAACAAATTTCTCCATCTTCTAGACTCTGTGAGTCAGTGGAAATCGGCTTGCATTCAGATGTCATCCAAGTGCAGTCCAATGTTTTCCATGCACCCAAAGACTTGAATGATCAAGTCTCGTCCGACTTACAAATCAAGTCAGTGAAAACAATCGTGCATTAGCACTGCCCCATTGAATAACATTGGTTCGAGTGCTGTCAGATATCACTCCTGCTGGTGTTAGCGAACTGTTGAAGAGAAAATATACAAGTTCAGTTCTGAGCAAGTTGCAACCTTAACCATACACCATTGCAGATAATAGTATTAATATTCTTGGATTCCTTTGGGAAAATTTGAAAATTATCTAAATTGAACAGCTTGTTATGTCTTAGACAACAAAATATTGAAGCATCTAGCCAAAATATGGCATCACTTGACATAAAACACAAAAATAAACCCGTGCAGATTGCGGTACTATTGTTGAGAGACCCCTGGAACAAAGAAAGAGAGTTTTCGACCCTTTAAATATCAGTTTTTGTGACATTTTGGGGGGATGCTATGGATGAAAAAGTGTTTTTTTGGTCAAATCAAACATTTTGGTTGTATTTACATGTGCTGAATTTAGGCCGGTAAAAGAGAGTGATCAACAATACTGAAGTCGTTTGACGCTTGTTTCCCGGCCTCTTTACTCTGGCTGAGGAAGAATGATGGGCACTGAACAATCACTAATAGATCAATCTGTCCCCATACAGTATTATATTATTAGGAGCATATCTGCAGTTTTCACCGGGCAAAGTACTGCTGAGAACAATGATTTTGGTTCTGGCATAACCAATCCAAGCACTCGATGATTAGACAGCATTTTTCTCATTTAATATAATGGGCAGCATGGTGGCTCAGTGGTTAGCACTGCAGCACAGGGGTCCTGGGTTCAAATCCCACCAAGTACAAGGTGTTTGTATACTCTCCCCATGTTTGTGTGGGTTTCCTCCTCATTCCAAAGACATACTGATAGGGAATTTAGATTGTGAGCCCCATTGGGGACAGTGATGATAATGTGTGCAAACTGTAAAGCGCTGTTGAATATGTTAGCGCTATATATAAAAATAAAGATTATTATTATAATACATCCAATAGTCCTCCACATAGTATAATGCACCCATACAGTGGCGTAGCTACTGTTTGTGGCGCCCGGGGTGGTCGAAAAATTTGCCGCCCCTTTGGTTGTTGATAATCCGGAAGCATCCGAAGAGCCCACACTACACTCAAAGATCTAATTTTTAGTCTGCTACTAACTCTACTGTTATTATTTCTATCTAGACTTTCATCTTCTTGCAGTTCTCTCTATATATGTATGCATTAGCGTGATGATGCTGGATGAAGACCTAATGGCTTTTTTAATAATAATTTTTAATAATGTGACAGACCTTACATATTGGATTATATAGAGCCCTGTTTTTTATTACATACCGTCCTGTCTTGTTAGCTGTATAATGCAATGATGGCTGATGGAGCATGGGAAAGCTTCCTTTCTAATGGAGGAGCTGATGGACTGGAAGTTTGGTCACCGGCTCCTCGATCAGCAGTCATTTTATATCTAAAAAGAGAGGGGACTATGTAATAAAAGAGGGCGCTGTAAATAACAAAATTAACAAGAATACACTATGTAAGAGACAGCACTGTACATAACAGCAGAGGAAGCTATATAATAAGGGACGGCATCATATATAACTAGAGAGGATGGTACGTAATAAGGGATGGTGTTATACATAATAAAAGAGGAAACTATGTAACTAAGGATGATGTTATACAGAATTAGTGAGTACACTATATACTAAGGGACTGTGTTAGACATAGTGAGTACACTATACACTAAGGGACTGTGTTAGACATAATAAACGATAATGTCTTCCTCCACCTCCCCCTGTTCCTAAGGCCGTTATAAGTCCCCCTTCCTCCCATCCCAATCCCCCACACCCCTCATTGTCCTCCTCCCCTCACATCCCATTATTGTCCTCTCCCCCACCCCATCATTGCCCTCTTCACCACCTCCATCATTTTATTCTCCCCCACCACTTTCTTTACTTTCTCCTCCACCACCCCCATTTATTGCCCTTTCCACCACCACCACTGCATTCTCCCCCACCATCATTTATTTTTCCCCCACCACCCCATCATTGCCCTCCCCATCACCTCCATCATTGCCTTCTCCCCATCACCCCCACCCTTGCCTTCTCCCCATCATTGCCTTCTCCTTCACCCCATCACTGCCTTCTCCCCATCACTCCCATCATTGCCTGCTCCATCACCCCATCACTCCCATCATTGTCTTCTCCATCACCCCATCATTGCCTGCTCCATCATTCCCATCATTGCCTTCTCCTTGACCCCATCATTGTCTTCTCCCCATCACTCCCATCATTGCCTTCTCCATCACCCCATCATTGTCTTCTCCCCATCACTCCCATCATTGCCTTCTCCTTCACCCCATCACTGCCTTCTCCCCATGACTCCCATCATTGCCTGCTCCATCACCCCATCACTCCCATCATTGTCTGCTCCATCACCCCCATCATTGCCTGCTCCATCACTCCATCACTCCCATCATTGCCTTCTCCTTCACCCCATCACTGCCTTCTCCCCATCACTCCCATCATTGCCTGCTCCATCACCCCATCATTGTCTTCTCCCTATCATCCCATCCATGCCTTCTCCATCACCCCATCACTGCCTTCTCCCCATGACTCCCATCATTGCCTGCTCCATCACCCCATCACTCCCATCATTGTCTGCTCCATCACCCCCATCATTGCCTGCTCCATCACTCCATCACTCCCATCATTGCCTTCTCCTTCACCCCATCACTGCCTTCTCCCCATCACTCCCATCATTGCTTGCTCCATCATCCCATCATTGTCTTCTCCCCATCATTGCCTTCTCCATCACCCCATCACTGCCTTCTCCCCATCACTCCCATCATTGCCTGCTCCATCACTCCCATCATTGTCTGCTCTATCATCCCCATCATTGCCTGCTCCATCACTCCATCACTCCCATCATTGCCTTCTCTGCATCACCCCCATCATGGCCTTCTCCCATCACCCCAGGCATTATAGCCTTCTCTCCCCATCATGGTCTTCTCATGTCCCCATCTCCTCCAGGGCCAGGCTAACCTACACACACACACAGATACACACAAAGACATACACACAGACATACACACACATACACACATACATGTACATACACACACAGACATACATACACACAGACACCACCTCTCTCCTCTCACCTGTCCGCAGAATCGCCCGCACTTCCTCGCTCACACAGCAGCGGCCGCTGAATGATGACGTCATTCAGCGGCACTCCTCTGTGTCAAACAGGAAGCGCGGGCGGCGGGCAGGAAGCAGGACGGGTCCTTGCAGCTCCGCTCCTGCTATTCCCGCTTGCAGGCAGCGGAGCTGCTGTGATTGCTCCCTGCCCGCCGCTGCACTGCACTGTGCCTCACTGCCTCTGCGCTTCTCCTACAGGGTGAAATTGCTGCTGCTGCGCCGCCCCCACACATGTGCCGCCTGGGGCGGACCGCCCCTCCCGCCCCCCACACGCTACGCCACTGCACCCATAGTCCTCCAATGTCCTATGAAGAATGGTTAGAAGATTTGGGAATGTTTGCATGCAAAAGAGAAGACTGAGAGGAAATGTAATAGCTGTGTACAAATATCTCAATTGCTGTCACAGTGTAGAGGGATCAGCTTTATTCTGATTTCCACAAGGAAAGACGAAAAGCAATGGGATAAAACTGAATGAGAGGAGACATAGATTAGATATTAGAAAAAAACTTTTTTGACAGTGAGGGTGATCAATGAGTGGAACAGACTGTCATGAAAGGTGGTGAATTCTCCGTCAATGGAAGTCTTCAAACAGAGGCTGGATAGACATCTGTCTGGGTTGATTTAGTGAATCCTGCATTGTATTATATTAAATGTAGGACTATGGGGAAGGCATTATGCTGTATGGAGGACTATGTAGAGGGCATTATACAATCTGGAGAACTATGGGATGCATTTTACTATATTGAGGACTATGGGAAGTGTATTATACTATATAGAGAACTATGGGGAGTATATTATACTATATTGAGGTCTATGGGGAGTGTATTATACTATATGGAGGCCTTACACAACTTTTTATGTTGATTAATTCTGTGTACGAACTCTTAAAAAGGAACTGACACCTGCTCAAAAAATTGATTTAATAATAATAATCTTTATTTTTATATAGCGCATTAATATTCTGCAGCGCTTCACAGTTTGCACACATTATCATCACTGTCCCCGATGGGGCTTACAATCTAAATTTCCTATCAGTATGTTTTGCGAATGTGGGAGGAAACCGGAGTACCCAAAAAAGGAAACCCACGCAAACACAGGGAGAACATACAAACTCCTTGCAGATGTTGTCCTTGGTGGGATTTGAACCCAGGACGCCAGCGCTGCAGTGCTATCCACTGAGCCACCGTGCTGCCCAGGTTTAAATACCTTAAAAAAATCCTTGAACTACCCTGATCCTGATGTTTTTTTCAGTTATGTAGTACATCTCCCCATTGCAGAGATATTCATATTTGTTTCTTCTGGAGCAGAGTATGTGAAATCTCTGCTTTGCAGTCCCACTGGGCATTTCTTCACAGTCTTCACTAGGGGTGTGACTCCTTCTTTCTAGACACCGGAATCACAGCTCGGCAGCATTTGAGACTGATCCACTGTTTGATCAGCTGTGATTAACAACGTCTAGGAAACAGGGGAGAAAGCTCAGGCCTCTAGAGAAGACTGTGAAGAAATGCCCAGCTGGACTGCAAAGCAGAGATCTCACATACTGTTCCAGAAGTAGGATAAAGTTAACTAGCGATTAAAGGCATAATTAATCAGACCTAATAGAGGTCTACTTCTAAAAGGAGCTGCAGGAAACTAGCCTACATATAACTCTATGGTCAGCACGGTGGCTCAGTGATCCCACCAAGGACAATATCTTACAGGAAGTTTGTATGTTCTCCCCGTGTTTGCGTGGGTTTCTTCCGGGTACTCCGGTTTCCTCCCACATTCCAAAGACCTACTGATAGGGAATCTAGACTGTGAGCCCCATCAGGGACAGTACCAGTAATGTCTGTAAAGTGCTGTGGAATTAATGCTATATAAATGAGTAAAATAAATAAATAACAAAATTTTGTTTCTAAATTTCTAGTAATAAGAATTTATGGGGGATATAAGATTTCAAATTTCTAACATACATAACATAAATTTAATTGCCGTGAAATGGTAGTAAAAGAAATTAAATAAAAGAAACATTTTTCTTTATTTTTCAGAATGTTATATTTGAGCGTGTATGTTTTTTTATCTTCTAGTATGGGACATTCACAGGGCATGATCTTTACTAAAGCCAGCCAACTAATAGCTTCCATCAGTTAAATTCTGTTTCACTATCTTTACTACTATTCCACTTCTGACTCAAACAATATAAAGATTTGTTTTATTTCTTTTGATGACCTAAAGAAATTGCTCATGTGTTCTTTACATCATGACTCAGGGCATTTAACTTGGAAGCAGACACACTATAGCTCAATCAGAGGCCATGGTAAAATCGATCACTTGGAAACAGAACTCTGAAAAAAGAAAACCTGAGTAACTGGAGTTCCTGGAACAGGCTCACAGCAGGGAATTATTGTCTCTTGAAGGTCATACTAGCAATCAGGAGGAAAGTAAGAAGAAAAGAAAGAAAACTCACTACAGATATAACTGCTGAGATTTTTCTACATTTAGAATCTTCAGACTTAAACGCCCCTTTAAATGATGAACAGTAGGGGGTGAGAAATGAAGTGTGCCCTATATACCAAAATGATTCTATGCTCTCCACAAAATATTACAAAAACACAATATTTATACTTCGGATACTGTAGTGATATTTTATTTTGTGTACTTATACATCACTATCACTATTTGGTTAATCTAACTTTTGGGGGGTAATAAAAACAAGGATCAATAGTATTTTTTAAGCATATTTATAAATGACTTTGGACATGATTTACTGGGTAATTGTTAAAGAGAATATGTCAGTAGGATCAACCCATCCTAAGCCTATATAAGCAAGTAGGTAATAAAAAGTAGAAAAAAATTAACATATTGATATCTGATATTCAATGTTTTCTTTCCCAGAGAAATCCATGTTTTTCTTAATATGTAAATGAGCTGTTCATGACTATGAGCCGCACAAAGATCTCTCTTAGAATCTGGCTCCAGAGCTTATTCTAAATTAAAGAGGGTGTTTACAGTGTGAGACATGTAAAACAGGAGAGCAGACTGTCAGTCATTGCATGCCTCATACTGGTAATGCCCCTTTCTTATAAAAAAAAACCAAAAAAAAGCTCTGGAGATCTGTGTCCAGCCTATAGATCAATCGCAACCCTTCAGCAATTTTTCTCTGCCGTCCACGTCCAGAGAGATTACCCACAGTACCATGGGTTGTAAACTTCTTGGTTAGGTTGCGCACCATGGACAAAAAAAATCAAGATCTCTGGAGATGTACTTATGACCTTGAGATTGTTGAAATTATTCAACAATTTTGGTTCTCATGTCCTCAAACAGTTTTCTTCTCCTTTTTTGGTACTTGCCACAGGTGAGTTTGAACGAGAATTATATGCTTGAAATAAAGTTGGTTACCCACCATTTTTAGAAATGTGCCGACAATCTGTCTGGCCCATTTTTGGTATTTTGTGTGAAATTATGGCCAATTTGCCTTTTTTTCTCATTTTTTTGTGTTGTTCAAATTCCCACAAAGGAAATAATCATGTGCATAACAAAACATATGTAATTGCATAATTTTCTGGGAGAAATGCCTCCTTTTCTAGAACAGTTTCAAGGGTGCCAACACTTTCGGCCATGACTGTACTTGGAACAGTAAAACAACTTAATTAAGGCTTGATTCACTCCATTTGTGTTTGAAGAATTTCTACTCTGTGGTCTGTGCAATCTTTGTGTAACTCCCTACAGTATTGCCAGATCATTAAAAATTTAAAAATCCAAAGTACCCAGATGTTCTCCTCCACGGGATCTTTTTATCAGTACCCACATGCAAAAGATAAAAGAAAAAAAAGATTTTGCTACTGTGTTAGCCGATAGAAAGAAAATTATCAGTGGGATAAACGAAATAATAATTATGTTGTTATGATACATTTTAATGGCTAACAAAAATAACATAAGTGATGTTATAAAGCAAGCTTTCCATGATACCATAAATATCAAAAGACTGACCGTCACATCCAAATAAAAAACTGGTGTGAACAGGTGCAGGCTGAGTACTCCTCTCAATACATAACAAATAAAGTTGCTCTCTACAGTATAATGCTGTAGCATGTAAACATGAAATTTATGAAATTTGTATTTTATTACTGCTGTAAAAAATGGGAAAAAATAAAGATACTTAGCATATACCATATTTTGCAGACTATAAGGCGCACTGGACCATGAGACGCACCCCAAATTTTGGGGAGGAAAATAGGAAAAAATTGTCAGGAACACCGCACTGTACTTGCTCACTGAGCCAGTGCGCGTGTCCTGATTGTCAGCGCCGGCGTGCAGCCTCCGCTGAGCAGTGACTCACCCGCAATGTAGGGGTACCGGGGTCAGGTACAGCCAGAAAGTACCGATGCACAGGACCTGTGGATGCTGAAGTTTAGGAAGCCAGCATAGGACCTATGGTCATGTGAATGGTCATGTGACTGCAAGGGGGCGGGGCTTAGCGTCCTGCACACAGAGAAGGAAGAGAACTCAGAGTCCAAGCAAAGCAGAGGTTATGCACAGTACAGACCAGCGAGGTACAGGAGAGATAAACAGATGGGAGGTCAGACAAAGCCAAAGGTCATACACAGGATCACAGTACAGTACCAGGGAGGAGACAGAGCGGATAATCAGGGCCAAGCAGAGATCAAAACCAAACAGACATATAAGGTACCAGGCAGAATCCAAAGCGATATCCAGGGAACAGGCCGAGTCATACACAGAGAATCAAGTAACCAGAACACAGCACTAACACACTCAGGGGTCACCACACAATGCCAAGGGCGAAAGTATAACTGTCAGGGATGGGAGCGTCCTGAGGCTATAAGAAGCCTCCCCCAGAACCATGGAGAGGCCACAATCATAGCCCCAGGTGTGCAGGTAAGCCTGCACCGGGATCACAACCTTTAACCCCAGAAATGCCAGTCATCAGCACTGGTTCCAAACATTAACCCCACGTGTGCGAGTCAAACCCGCACTGAGATCATGACAAAAATATGTTTTAAATAAAATGGTGGAGCGTCTTATAGTCCCATTTTATGGTAGCTTAACGAGACATTGGTGGCGGTAGAGCATGGTCACAGGAGGCAGGGTCCCTGCTTCAGGAGGCCAACTGTGGCAGGAGTGTTGAAATGCTGCAGGCCCCCCTGTGAGGATTTAAAATACAGTAATTTGGGGAACTTATGCATGCTCAGCAGCCACGGCAAGGCAACCTTTTTTGCTCAGAACCAATCCTGATGTGATTCCTCTCTTGGGCTGAAGACCTCATTTACATGGGTACGTACGATCCTGCTGTAAGTTAAACTGCCAGAGGCTGATAGATGGAGTGCTCAGTCAGAAAGACTATGTATAAACTAGATGGTGGCCAGATTCTAACGCATCGGGTATTCTAGAATATGTATGCAGTTTATTTTTGAAGATTTAATAATAATGCAATAATGCACCCCCCAATCCTGATATGTATGGTTCTCTCTGTTAGGGACGGCGGAACGCACTAAATATAAATAATAGGAAGTGCGTTCGCCGCCCGGGGTCCACCGTGCAGTAGGTGTAACAATCACTGCTGAGTAATGGCAGACTCGCTATATGGCGGTATACTGCGCTCGTGTTAAATGTCACCCGAGGTGCGCAGAGCGGACTCTGTTAAACTCACAGAGGCGCTTTAGTACAAATAAAGCATAAACGCCGAGCCTGTTAGCCTCACAGGTCTCAGCTGGTGTGCACACGCGGTATATGGTCACAGGACACAGCCCAAGGCAGAGGTCGGTGTCCGTCTTGACCTACCGTGCATGCGGCGTCGCTACCGCGGACGCCAGTAAGTGCTGCTAACTACAGCGCAGCGGTAACTACTGCCGCTGTACGACAGTGCCGTGAGGCATCACACTATCGGACGCTAGTGTAGCGGTGCCGTATGCACTATGGCATATGGCTTGCCACTGACTGGCACTGACTATAACTCTAATTCCCTATCCACATGCATAATATCAGAGGGAAGGGGTTTTATAATGAGTCAGTCACCAGAATCATACATCCATCACCATTCACACATAGCAAGTATAGTCTATACTAGCGCATGGGCGAGCGGCCATTCAGGCCTTTTATAGCCATGCACTTCCGGGACTGTTGTGAGTTCATTTTCCCCTCCGTCACTGAGGCCTGGTGAACTCCCTGTTCTAGTGAAGGAAGGTAGTGAGCCTGATTATCAGGCACCTGGGACTAATGAAGACGATTGGCTGAGTGGAGTCACTGACTGGATTTAAGGCAGCCTACGCCTTTTCGGCCCTGCGGGTGATTTCTCTGTGGACTCTTGGACACCAGTCTGATTCCTGCTCTCCTAAAGCTAAGTTTTCTGTTTTGCCTTTTTGCATTTAAGATTTGTTTTTGTTTTTCTTGCTTTTTAGATTCTGCCACTCCCTGCTGGAGTGTGCAGTGTTCCGTTAGCTCTGTCTTCTGAAATTACCTGAGTGCTGATTTAGTTTTTGAAGCTTAGTTGCTTCAGGGCCATTTTTATATCAGCTTGTTGGCTTTTGTCTCTGATAGGGTTTTGGCAGATTGCAGACAGCAGCCTTCCTATCCGTTCCTATCTAGGTAGTTTTTGGGCCCCGTCTTTGCTCAGCCTGTCTTTCTGTCTGTGTAAGTGTTTTCATCTTGCTTCACCGTCATTATATGTGGGGGGCTGCCTATTGCTTTGGGGTCTGCTCTGGGGCAGTTAGATTTCCCCTTTCCTTCTTTAGGCCTACAGTGGGGAAAAAAAGTATTTAGTCAGTCAGCAATAGTGCAAGTTCCACCACTTAAAAAGATGAGAGGCGTCTGTAATTTACATCATAGGTAGACCTCAACTATGGGAGACAAACTGAGAAAAAAAAATCCAGAAAATCACATTGTCTGGTTTTTTTTCATTTTATTTGCATATTATGGTGGAAAATAAGTATTTGGTCAGAAACAAGCAATCAAGATTTCTGGCTCTCACAGACCTGTAACTTCTTCTTTAAGAGTCTCCTCTTTCCTCCACTCATTACCTGTAGTAATGGCACCTGTTTAAACTTGTTATCAGTATAAAAAGACACCTGTGCACACCCTCAAACAGTCTGACTCCAAACTCCACTATGGTGAAGACCAAAGAGTTGTCAAAGGACACCAGAAACAAAATTGTAGCCCTGCACCAGGCTGGGAAGACTGAATCTGCAATAGCCAACCAGCTTGGAGTGAAGAAATCAACTGTGGGAGCAATAATTAGAAAATGGAAGACATACAAGACCACTGATAATCTCCCTCGATCTGGTGCTCCACGCAAAATCCCACCCCATGGGGTCAGAATGATCACAAGAACGGTGAGCAAAAATCCCAGAACCTAGTGAATGAACTGCAGAGAGCTGGGACCAATGTAACAAGGCCTACCATAAGTAACACACTACGCCACCATGGACTCAGATCCTGCAGTGCCAGACGTGTCCCACTGCTTAAGCCTGTACATGTCCAGGCCCGTCTGAAGTTTGCTAGAGAGCATTTGGATGATCCAGAGGAGTTTTGGGAGAATGTCCTATGGTCTGATGAAACCAAACTGGAACTGTTTGGTAGAAACACAACTTGTCGTGTTTGGAGGAAAAAGAATACTGAGTTGCATCCATCAAACACCATACCTACTGTAAAGCATGGTGGTGGAAACATCATGCTTTGGGGCTGATTCTCTGCAAAGGGGCCAGGACGACTGATCCGGGTACATGAAAGAATGAATGGGGCCATGTATCGTGAGATTTTGAGTGCAAACCTCCTTCCATCAGCAAGGGCATTGAAGATGAAACGTGGCTGGGTCTTTCAACATGACAATGATCCAAAGCACACCACCAGGGCAACGAAGGAGTGGCTTCGTAAGAAGCATTTCAAGGTCCTGGAGTGGCCTAGCCAGTCTCCAGATCTCAACCCTATAGAAAACCTTTGGAGGGAGTTGAAAGTCCGTGTTGCCAAGCGAAAAGCCAAAAACATCACTGCTCTAGAGGAGATCTGCATGGAGGAATGGGCCAACATACCAACAACAGTGTGTGGCAACCTTGTGAAGACTTACAGAAAACGTTTGACCTCTGTCATTGCCAATAAAGGATATATCACAAAGTATTGAGATGAAATTTTGTTTCTGACCAAATACTTATTTTCCACCATAATATGCAAATAAAATGAAAAAAAAACAGACAATGTGATTTTCTGGGTTTTTTTTTCTCAGTTTTTCTCCCATAGTTGAGGTCTACCTATGATGTAAATTACAGACGCCTCTCATCTTTTTAAGTGGTGGAACTTGCACTATTGCTGACTGACTAAATACTTTTTTTCCCCACTGTATGTATCTCTCCGGCTGTGATCGAGGGGTCTAGGTCATCGTAGGAACCCCCCACGGCTACTGCTAGTTGTGTTGATAGGTTCAGGGGTCTGCAATCTGATAGTTGCCAACTTCTCTGGTTTTCTGGACTTAGCTAGCATTTCTGTTTTTGCCTCCTACGGTGACTCAATCATAACACGGGACCTTCCAGACCTCTGAGATGGGCCAATCAGATCAGGACAAGGACCTGAGCACGTGACCCCCGATCTCCACTGGGAGATCGTCTCATGGGCATGCCCAGTAGCACGGCGAGAGGACTTAGCCTCTGGAGTGGTTTCCTGCAAAGCAGGTTGCGCTACCATTGCTGGTCCAGAGGTGGCAGCAACATCCAGACCCAGAGAGCTGGTCTGAGCAGGGCGCCTGGATCACCGAGATTGCTGTGCAGGACCCTGAGTGGTTGGAAAGGAATGGGAGACCGCTGGATGTATGGCTCTGGATTCCCGCTGTGCAGCTGCAGGAATCCGATGCCTAACATTGCCCCCCCCCTCTGAGCCTCGCTACGCTCAAAGGCTACGATCAGGAGCAGCGCGTGGATGTTCCTCACTGGCTCCCAGGTCCGGGCCTCTGGACCATGACCCTTCCAGTCCACCAAATAGAACTTTTTGCCACGCACAATCCTGCGTCCCACAATGGCGTTAACCTCAAACTCGTCCGAAGGCAAGTCTGATGACCCGGCAGATGACTCAGAGAACCGGGCCATGTCAACAGGTTTGAGAAGGGACACATGGAAAACGTCAGAAATGGCTAAATGTGGAGGAAGAGCCAGGTGGTAGACAACCGAGCTGATTCGCTTGAGAACCTTAAAAGGTCCGATGTATCGCGACGTGAACTTGGTGGACTTGGCCCGCAGCATGAGCCACACCAAGTCGCCGAGGGAAAAGGTTGGAGCAGGTCGCCGATGTGTGACGGTGGATGCCCTCATTCTTTCTTTAGAGGCACGAATAGCATCCTGAGTGCGATCCCAAATGTCGCGAGCCTCCACTGCCCAGTCTGCCACCCTGGAGTCAGCGGAGGACACTGGCATCAGGACAGGGACACGCGGATGTTGGCCGTAGCTGAGGAGGCACAAAGGTCTTGCCCGGGAAACCGGGCTCCCTCCAGGAGATGTCTCCACTCGGAAAAGGCCAACTTCATTGGTAGCAGCTCCCTGTCCCCGATGCAGTAATTCTTCTCCACCGGTGAGAAGGTCTTAGAGAAGAAGAAGCAGGGATGCTTCCGACCTTGAGCATCCTTCTGGAAAAGGACTGCTCCTGCACCGACGGAAGAGGCATCTACCTCCAGGATAAACGGTTTATCCACATCGGGACGGTGTAAGATGGGAGCGCCAGCAAAATGGGATTTTAGAGACGAGAAGTCATTGGAGACCTGTTCAGACCAAGCGTTAGGATTAGCTCCTTTTTTTGTGAGAGCAACCAAAGGAGCTACCAGTGTGGAGAAGTGAGGTATGAACTGGCGGTAATAGTTGACGAACCCCAGGAAGCGCTGCACCGCTTTGAGTGAGTGTGGTTCCTGCCAGTCCATTACCTCTTGCAGTTTGGCCGGATCCATAGCGAACCCTTGGGCCGAGATGATGTAGCCCAGGAACGGCAAGGACTCCTGCTCAAACTGGCACTTCTCCAGCTTGGTGAAAAGAGAGTTCGCCCGCAGACAGTCGAAGATCCTGCAGACGTCTCTCCGGTAGGAGGTCAAATCTGGCGAGAAGATGAGGATGTCATCCAGATAGACCACCACCGAGGTGGAGAGCATATCGCGGAAGACGTCGTTGACGAAATCCTGGAAGACAGCAGGCGCATTACAAAGGCCGAAGGGCATGACCAGATATTCGTAGTGGCCATCCCAGGTATTAAAGGCTGTCTTACACTCATTTCCTTCACGAATGCAGATCAGGTTGTATGCCCCCCGTAGATCTAATTTCGTAAAGATCCGGACCCCTCGCAACCTGTCAAATAGCTCAGAGATCAACTGGTGAGGGTATTTGTTTTTAACTGTTATGGCGTTGAGACCTCTGTAGTCAATGCAGGGCCGTAACTCTCCGCTCTTCTTCTGCACGAAGAAGAACCCTGCACCAGCCGGCGACACCGACTTTCTGATAAAACCTCTAGCCAGGTTCTCCCAGATATATTGAGACATAGCCTCTGTCTCAGGGAGTGACAGCGGATACACACAGCCTCTAGGAGGTTCCGTGCCTGGCAGAAGATCTATCGGGCAATCGTAAGGACGGTGCGGCGGGAGCGTCTCCGCAGATTTTTTAGAGAAGACGTCCGCGTACTGGTGGTAAGGTTTAGGAAGCGCAGAGAGATCCGCGGGCACTTCAGTGGAAGCTACCTGAACACTGCCCCTCAGACACCTTCCCTCACAGTCCTTGCTCCAACCCAATATATTCCCCGAAGCCCAATCAATATGAGGAGAGTGACAACGGAGCCAGGGAACTCCGAGAAGCACCTGGTCGATGCCATCTGGCAAAATGAACAAGGACAGAATCTCACGATGAGAGGGTGAGATTGAGAGCCCGAGTGGGGCCGTCTGGTGGGTCATCTGAGAAGGTAGAGGTGCACCATTAACCACCCTGATGGTCAGAGGTTGGGGCAGTAACACCAGTGGAATAGCGTGTTTCTGGGTGAAGGTCGAGGACATAAAGTTCCCCTCAGCCCCGGAATCCACGGTAACCTCTACCTCCCAGGTGGAGGCCCCGCTATCTAATGTCCCTCGGAATACCGGTTTGGGAGAAAAGAGTTTCATATTTGCCTGACCACCACCTGCGACCACTGGACGTGATCGTTTTTCTGACCGCAGAGGACACATGCTAGCCCAGTGACCAAACTGCCGGCACTGGTAACAATGTGCGGAGCTTCGCACCGAACGTGGCTTGGGGCCGGCGCGAGACACCTCCATAGGTTCTGAGGGTGTAAGCTCCTGAGCGGGAGATCTTAGCAGCTCGGTGAAGGTGGGAGCCAAGTTAACCCTTCGTCTGGATTGCGCACGTTTCAGCCCGCGCTCTGTAAATTGGAGATCAATGCGGGTGGAGATGGCAATCACTTCCTCCAGACTTGTGGGGACCTCTCTGGTTGCTAGAGCATCTTTGACATGCTCTGCTAGCCCTCTCCAAACACAGGGATGAGTGCTTTATCGGGCCACTCTAGTTCGGAAGCCAATGTCCGGAATCGGACGGCATAATGGCTGACCGAGAGAGACCCCTGTGTTAGGGCCAATAATTGGAGAGAGGTGTCGTGCGTGATCTGTGGTCCCAAAAATACATGCTTCAGAGCTGCGAGAAACTGAGCAGCCCCCTGAACCACGGGATCATCACGCTCCCACCTTAGCCTGCTCTGTAGGGAACCGTGCAGCCAGTAACTCAAGCTGGATAGAGCACTGACTCACGAATCCCCTACAGGTGGCGCTGTCACCCAAAAACTTGTCAGGGAGCGGGAGGCAAGATATTGTCGGCATAGGCGTGAGTGTGGGCACACGTGAGACAGCCTCTGCGACTGCCTGAGCAGCGGCTACCGTAGCATTCGCAGCTGAGGTGGAGCTCTCGATAGCCGCCAACCTGCTCTCCAGCTGCCGAATGTACCGCTGCAGCTGCTGCAGGTCCGCCATTACTAGCCAGACCTTGGCGCTAGTATAATGTTATGGATGGCGGAAGGCACTAAATAAATAGGAAGTGCGTTCGCCGCCCGGGGTCCACCGTGCAGTAGGTGTAACAACCGCTGCTGAGTAATGGCAGACTCGCTATATGGCGGTATACTGCGCTCGGGTTAAACGTCACCCGAGGTGCGCAGAGCGGACTCTGTTAAATTCACGGAGGCGCTTTAGTACAAATAAAGCATAAACGCCGAGCCTGTTAGCTTCACAGGTCTCAGCTGGCGTGCACACACGGTATATGGTCACAGGACACGGCCCAAGGCAGAGATCGGTGTCCGTCTTGACCTACCGTGCATGCGGCGTCACTACCGCGGACGCCATTAAGTGCTGCTAACTGCAGCACGGCGGTAACTACTGCCGCTGTACGACAGTGCCGTGAGGCATCACACTATCGGACACTAGTGTAGCGGTGCCGTATGCACTATGGCATATGGCTTGCCACTGACTGGCGCTGACTATAACTCTAATTCCCTATTCACATGTGTAATATCAGAGGGAAGGGGTTTCATAATGAGTCAGTCACCAGAATCATACATCCGTCACCATTCACACATAGCAAGTATAGTCTATACTTGCGCATGGGCGAGCGGCCATTCGGGCCTTTTATAGCCATGTGCTTCTGGGACCTTCCAGACCTCTGAGATGGGCCAATCAGATCAGGACAAGGACCTGAGCACGTGACCCCCGATCTCCACTGGGAGATCGTCTCGTGGGCATGCCCAGTAGCGCGGCGAGAGGACTTAGCCTCTGGAGTGGTTTCCTGCAAAGCAGGTTGCGCTACCATTGCTGGTCCAGAGGTAGCAGCAATATCCAGACCCAGAGAGCTGGTCTGAGCAGGGCGCCTGGATCACTGAGATTGCTGTGCAGGACCCTGAGTGTTCAGAAAGGAATGGAATACCGCTGGATGTATGGCTCTGGATTCCTGCTGTGCAGCTGCAGGAATCCGACGCCTAACACTCTCACCCCCAATCCTGATATGTATGGCTCTCTCACCCCCAATCCTGATATATATGGTTCTCTCACCCCCAATCCTGATATGCATGCTACCCCTCAACCCCCTATCCTGGTATGCATGGTCCCCTGACCCCCCAATCCAGGAATGCATGGTCCTCTCACCCCCCAATCCTGGTATGCATGATCCTCTCACCCCTCTTTCCTGGTATGCATGGTCCTCTTACCCCCCTTTTGGGGTATGCATAGTCCCCTCACCCCCCAATCCTGGTATGTATGGTCCCCTCACCCCCCTTTCCTGGTATGCATGGTCCCCTCACCCCCCAATCCTGGTATGCATGGTCCCCTCACCCCCCCTTTCCTGGTATGCATGGTCCCCTCACCCCCCCTTTCCTGGTATGCATGGTCCCCTCACCCCCCTTTCCTGGTATGCATGGTTCCCTCACCCCCAATCCTGGTATGCATGGTCCCCTCACACCCCTTTCCGTGTAGCCGCGACCAATCAGCGTCGCGGCCCTCTAGCATGTAAAAAAAATAATATTAAAAAATAAAAAAAGTTATTCTCACCTTCCGACTCCTGTCTTCTTTCCACGTGCCCGGCCTCGCGTTCCCAGTAATGATTTGCGGCTTAGACCGCTGATGACGTCGGTCTTCTTTCTTGCTCTCGTGAGAGTGACGTCGGTCTTCTTTCTCGCTCTCGCGAGAGTGACGTCATCAGCGGTCTAAGCCGCAAAGCATTACTGGGAACGCGAGGCTGGGCGCGTGGAAAGAAGACAGGAGGCCGTCGGAAGGTGAGAATAACCTTTTTTTTATTTTAATTCTCTTTTTTACAGATTAAGGCCTGCGCCCGATTGAGCGCTGCGCCCGACTGCGCCTGCCGCTGATTGGTCGCGGCCACCAATCAGTGGCAGGCGCAGCTTACCGTTACAAACACCTGCGCCTGTCGCTGGTTGGTTGCGGCCTGGCGGAGGCCTGGCGGCCGCGACCAATTAGCGGCACACGATTTCGGTTACAGACAGACATGATAAGGCATTTATATATATAGATATCAAAAGAGTGACCGTCACTTCCAAACGGAAAACTGGTGAGAATAGCCATCCAGAACAGTAATGCAATTCAAATTTCATATATTTTATGTTTACATGCTATAGCACTACAGAAAGCAACTTTATTTGTTAGTGATGTATGGAGAGAGCTACCTTGCACCTGTACACACCAGTTTTCTGTTTGGAAGTGACTATCAATCTTTTAATATTTATACATAGGCTCTTTAAGTTATACCCAAGCACTTCAGCCATCAGCCCGTGGTGGTTTTAATTATAGCAGGATCTTACCTTCCCATACAAACATAGGCTTTATCCCAGGAGAGGAATCACATTACGATAGGTTCCCAGCAAAAAAATCTTATAGCCATGGCTGCTGGGCATGCATGAATTGGCCAAATCATGTGCTAAGTATCTTAACTTTTTCCTATTTTCTAGAGCAATAATGCAATTCAAATGTCATATATTTCATGTTTACATGCTATGACACTATGGATGAAAAGACCTAAGTAGTCTGGAAAGCTTGCATTGTAACATCACTTATTTCAATTTTGTTAGCAATAAAAATGTATCATAACTATGAGATTATTATTTTCTGTATCCCAATGAGAACAATCAAAGATAAACACATAGGACCTTTTTTCAAGATAAGGTGCATCTCTTATTATTTATTCTTATTTGGCTTGAAAAAGGTCCGTTGTGGTCAAAACATTGCATGTATCGTTTATCTTTTGCATGCGGTAATCAATAACACTGGTTAACAAAAAAAATCATCAGCAAAGGTAATATGTCTATTTCATAGAGTTTGATGTGCTGATTCCAAAAATATGCTTAGTTTTGCTCTGTCACATAAAGTTTCTGGATAGAAGTATTTTAGTTATTACGTTATTTCTGCATTTTCTATGTATGTGGTTTTTCCTATGTTATTCCCATTTCTTTGCTTGTGAATTTTCTTACAGGGACAACATCAGTAAAGATTTTAGTGAGTCTTATAGGAAGGAGTATTGACAGTGCAGCCAACCAATGACTGCTTCTCAGAAAGTCACATGGGGAGGAGCTATCTGTTATGAGGCGGTAAGATTTGAGTCAGTCAGAAAAGGATGGTGATGGCAGAAAGGACTGGTATGTGAGACTCTGACAGGAGATAGGCCTTTACAGGAATCTGAGCCCTGCCACAGGGAGATAGAAGGGAAGGCAGCAGATAGCCGCAATTGTGAGAGGATTTTCACTGCCTTTCTGGAAGGGCAAGTCTCCTCAGAAGGAAGAAAACAGCTCAGTCACTGAGGTGTAACTGAGTGAGGGTCTTCACAGAGAGAGAGAACCTGAAAGCAGCCAAAATCACACTGAAAAACTGCCTGTCTGCAAATGCTCATCTGTAAGGAATAGGCTGATCTGTTTACCTCACAATCTATAATAATAAATGCCCTAAGCAGCTTCCGGTTGTAACAACTTCTGTCCAGTTGTAACCAGTGACGTCACTGCACACCTCTTTCCATGTTAACCCTCAACACACCACTCCTCCTCAACACACACACTCCTCTCACCTTTCACCATCTCCACTCACTCTTTCACTCCACATACGACCCTTTCTCTCACTCCGTCTCTCATACTCACGCCGTCATCGCCGCTGATCCACGATCATCTTCTTCCGACGGCACCATCCTGGATCCAGACGTCCTCCACGCCGGCGACATGTTCTTGCTGCGACGCCATTTTGGATCGGCGAAATCCCGCGATAGTCAAGATGGCGTCGCCGCAAGAACATGTCGCCAGCATGGAGGACAGCGGGATCCAAAATGGCATCGGCGAAATCTCGCGAGATTTCCCCGACGCCATTTTGGATCCCGACGGCATCCACGCCGGCGACATGTTCCTGCGGCGACGCTATTTTGGATCGGCGAAATCCCGCGATACTCAAGATGGCGTCGCCGCAAGAACATGTCGCCGGCGAGGACGACGTCGGGATCCAAAATGGCGTCGGCGAAAACTCGCAAGATTTTTTTTTTCACGATACTCAAGATGGCGTCGCCGCAAGAACATGTCGCCGGCGTGGACAACGTCTGGATCCAGGATGGTGCCGGCGGAAGAAGATGTCGGGGATCGTGGAGCAGCGGCGATGACGGAGTGAGTATGAGAGACGGAGTGAGAGAAGGGGTCGTATGTGGAGAGAAAGAGTGAGTGGAGATGGTGAAAGGTGAGAGGAGTGTGTGTGTTGAGGGTTAACATGGCAAGAGGTGTGATGCTATCGCATCCTCCCGATGCGATAGCATCGGGCCATAATCTAGTTGTATATAGTTATCTACCAGATTACCTCCAGTAAAATCAGTTCTAAATACAAGCTGCCTCTGTCATCTCTGGGGAAATACGTACATATAGTAAGTCGGCTCATCGCAATTTTTCTTTACTTTGTCACCACCATTGAACTGAACTCTACTGCTTGATCTGATATTAAAGGAGAAAAATGCCCTGTCAGTGTATCAATCATCCAAACAGATTCTGCTATGGGAGTGGTTCTTTTACACCAATAGGCCTAGTACGTTCAATCACTCATAATATTAAAAAGATGTTCCAGATGTACTTTAAGGCTGTGTGCCCACGTAGCGATTTTTAAGCGTTTTTGCTGCGATTTTCGGCACGAAAACGCTGCGAAAACGTTTAAACATCGTGTACAGAACGCCCCCCATGCATTCCTATGGCATTCTGCACATGCTGTGCTAATGCTGCGCTTTTTTCCGCGGCGGAATCGCATCGCGGAAAAAATCGCAGCATGCTCATTCTTTTGTGCGGAATTGCAAAGAATTGCCACGATTCCGCACCCATAGGAATGCATGAGAATCGCTTACTTCCCGCATGTGGCTATGCCCACCATGCGGGAAGTTAAGCGTCTCATGTGCGGTTGGTACCCACGGTGTGGAGGAGAGGAGACTGTCCTCCAGGCCCTAGGTACCATACCCCTGTAAAAAAAAAGAATAAAAAATCGGGGTATATTTACCTTCCGGTGTCCCGCGCTGCATTCCCGGCCTAAGCGTTCCCAGTAATGCCTTGCGACAAGGCCCTGTAATTACGTAGTCTCGTGTGACTCTATCGGTCTTGCGAGATCGCTATAGCAACGCGAGACTACGTCATCACAGGTCTCGCAAGGCATTACTGGGAACACTGTGGCCCGGGAATGCAGCGCGGGACGCCGGAAGGTAAATATACACCGATTTTTTTATTTTTTTTTAGCATTTTAACATCCTATCTTTTACTATTGATGCCGCATAGGCAGCCTCAATAGTAAAAAGCTGCTCACACTTGTCAAACACTATGTTTGACGAGTGTGACCAACCTGTCAATCACTTTCCAAGCGATGCTTCAAATCGCTTGGAAAGTGCTTGAATATCGCACGCGAAAATCACGGCAAAATCGCGATCATAATCGCGGTAAAATCGCGGTGAAATCGCGTGGAAAAAAACGCGCGATTTCTGGGAAGGAGTCCGGTTTTTAGTGAGCGTTTTAAAACGCTACGTGGGCACATAGCCTAAGTGTCCACTTGGTGATCAAGACAAAAGCTGGGCTCATCATGTCATATGTTCAAGTAGTTCAAATGGTCTTCGTGACTGGTTGAATATGAGGAAAGTGGCTATGCCATTTGCTGTTCCCATGATTTGGAGAGAACCCAAAAATCATAGTGATAACTGTTACTTTTGTTTTGTCATACTGAAGAACTTTTCTACAAAGAACAAACATAAGATTAATTACCCTGAACTTGAAACTGTGATTAGGCCAGATGCACATGACGGTACCTTGCCAGTTCCTGTACGACCATTGACTCATAATTTCTTTGTGTTCAAGGACTGCCCCTTCCTACAGCTCCAGGGAACAGCAATGGGGGCATCTTGTGCGCCCTCATGTACTAATCTTTTCTTGGGGCTGTGGGAGAGGGATACGGTCCTTGACACAACAGGTCACAGCTCCGTCATCTCGTGATCACGCTATATCAACGACATACTCTTCATCTGGCAGGGCTCCACATCACAACTTGCCGCTTTCTTCAGCCACCTCAACAATCAATTAAATATCAAGATGACTTGGAAATATGGTCATACATCAATTGAGTTTTTGGATCTCCAAATTTCAAAATCTATTGATGGTTCCATTAGCACTGATATCTTTCATAAGGCCACAGCTACAAGTGCACTTTTACACTTTACTTCTTCATATTCAAGTTAAAAAGCTCAATACCAGTAAAGCAATTTTTGCGAGCGCGCCACATTTGATCAGACTATTTTACGTTCCACAAACAAGATAGGGACCTATTTCATTGCTTAAAAAATTGAGGCTATCTGAATAGGGAGATGAGCAGAGGGTACTCTCGAGTGATTAATTCTGATAGGTCTATCCTGCTAACTAAACCATACAAAAATAGAAATAGAAGTTTAGAGACAACAACTAGATTCATCACCAGGTTTAGCTCTAATTGGGCCGCAATTAATAATATCTTCAGGAAACAATGGCCCGTTCTGTTGATGGATAAAGACCTTCAACATCAATTGACACCTTATCCCTCTATCACTTGGCGCAAATCTAGCACTTTGGGTGATATACTCTTTAGCAGCCATTATGTCCCTCCTAAAATCAATCCCTTTTCAACCAACAGTCAAGGCCCCCCACGGAGTTGCTTTCCATGTGGTAATTACTCAGCCTGTCATTACATCTCGAGGACAAAGATGCGTGACGATTCGCTAAAGGGCCCACATTCCTTCATATAAATATTCCTGGCCTTATTAACTTGACCATGCCTCCTAATGAAGCCGCGGGCAGTGAAACGCTTGTCGAGGCTCCAGCGTGTCTCACTCTTATCCTCACACGTGTGTCACAGTCCAATTCTTGGATCTGTGTCAGATTCTGGATTCCCTCATTTAAACCTTTTTGTTTTCCTTTCAGGCCTTTGGGGACTTAATATGGGATTTTTGCCCCCGGTGGCCACAGGTGTTATTACATGTCTGTTGTTTTCCCTGCTGATGTGACCACTCCTCCATTGCTTTATAAGGTCACCTGGTCTATCAGCTGGGGTTGGTTATAGCAGGTCCTTTGTGGATTCGAACCACAATGAAGTTAGCAGCTGGCTCTGAGGTGTTTAGCCACTGCTGAAAGCTGATCTGGTGCTGAACTCTGCTGCCCGGTGTTTGCAGCAGAGAAAGATGGTAAAGGTAGCAGCTGGCTCTTAGGTGTCAAGCCACTGCTGAAGATGGTGAAGATAGCAGCTGGCTCTGAGGTATCGAGCCAGTTCTTATCAGCTGGTGTTAGTGTATATTTCCATATTTATCCCTTGTGGACATTTAGGGTATATGCACACGTTCCATTGCGGATTTTTCCGCTCGGATTCTGCAGAATCCGCAGGTAAAATGACCTGCGCTTTACCTGCGGATTAACTGCAGATTTTCTGCGGATTTTGTGCGATTTCGCCTGTGTTTTTACACCTGTGGATTTCTAGAATGGAATAGATGTAAAAACGCTGTGGAATCCGCACAAAGAATTGACATGCTGCGGAAAATAAACCGCTGCGTTTCTGGGCAGAATTTTCCGCAGCCTGTGCACAGCGGTTTTTGTTTTACATAGGTTAAAATGGTACTGTACACTGCATGAGATTCTGCTGCGGATCCGCAGGGCCAAATCCGACGAATCCGCAACGTGTGCACAAATCCTTATCCTTTTTTTGTTTACCTAGCCCTGTGAAGGTGCCTGTAGTGCTCTTCGATGCATCAATATTTCTATCCATACATTTGTCTAGCATCAGTCATTTTAGCTGCTTTTTTTTCCTACCTTGCCTTATTACCTGTTTTTTTGTCTTTTTTGCTATGGATGTGCAATAAAAATTATATTCTAATAAATCCCCTTATTTAATCGGATCTCAGGTTAAATATTTTCACACTTATGTATAAACATATTAGATCTTTCAGGTGTGTCCCAGAAAACTAGGATGTATTAACAGAAGCATACAGTCTAGATCACGTGAAGTCATTATTGTTGCCTGTGTCCAGTTTTGTTCACCTCATTTTAAAAAACACATCAACAAACTGGAGCAAGTTCAGAAAAGAGCGACCAGAATGTTGACCGGTCTGCAAACCCTGTCTTATGAGGAAAGGTTACAGGATTTGGGAATGTTTAGTTTGCAAAAGAGAAGACTGAGAAGAGACTTAATAGCTGTCTACAAATATCTAAAGGGCTGTCACATTGTAGAAGGATCAACTTTATTCTCATTTGCACAAGGAAAGACTAGAAGCAATGGGAAGAAACTGAATGGGAGGAGACACAGATTAGATATTAGAAAAAACTTTTTGACAGTTAGAGTGATCAATGAGTGGAACAAGCTGCCACGAGAGGTGGTGAGTTCTCCTTCAATAGAAGTCTTCAAACAGAGGCTGGACAGACATCTGTCTGGGATGATTTAGCAAATCCTGCTTTTGAGCAGGGTGTCGGACCAGATGGCCCAGGAGGTCCCTTCCAACTCTACGATTCTATGATTCTATGAAAACTGTAGATCTGTATTTTTTCGGTGTTGCCTGTACCACCGTTGTCTGGGTTGTATGAAAATGAAGTAGAATATGAAGACTATGGAGCTGAAGCTACTGGTGAAGCCATGGAGACCTCAAGTCAAGATGAGTATCTACCGGTGCAGCCGAACAGCCAGAACACTTTACTCAACATGAATTAAATGATCTCATCAGAGACCTTTCATTGTCAAAAGATAACGCTGAACTTCTTAAATCTAGGTTGAAACAGAAGAATTTTCTTCATGATGATGTCAAAGTGTATTATTACCAAAACAGAAGTAACACTTTAACACAATTTTTCACAGTTGATGGACCAATGGTGTACTGCAACAATGTGAATGGCCTCTTTGAAGAAGTGAATCAAGAGTATTTTGTTGTAGATTGGCGATTGTTTATTGACTCCTTCCAGAGAAGCTTGAAAGCAGTGTTGCTTTACAATGGAAATATGAAACCATCAATCCCTATTGCTCACTCATGTCATCAAAAGGAAAGTTATGAAAATCTGTCAGTTGTTTTGGATGCTATACAATATAAGCATCATCAATGGAATATCTGTGGAGATTTGAAAGTGATTGGTCTGCTAATGGGAATGCAAAGAGGTTTCACAAAATATTGCTGCTTTTTGTGTTTATGGGACAGTAGAAATACAGTAGAGAATTATATTTGTCGTGATTGGGGACAGAGAAACATCTATGCTCCAGGTAGAGATAATGTTCAGCATAATCATTTAGTTGCTCCAACAAAAATCTTTCTTTCTCCAGTACATATAAAGTTGAGATTGATTAAAAACTTTGGGAAAGCCATGGCAAAGACAAATTCACAAGGGTTCCAGTACATTTCACAGAAATTCTCCAGCATTTCACCAGCAAAACTGAAGGATGGGGTGTTTGTTGGTCCTCAGATCAGAGAGCTTATGAGAGATGATGAGTTTGAAGGAACTCTAAATGATAAGGAATTGAGATCTTGGAAAAGCTTCAAGTGGATCTGTGAAAACTTCTTAGGAAAAAAAATCTCCAGAATATGTTGAAGGTGTTGAGGAACTGCTAAATGCATTCCAGTGTCTTGGATGTCGCATGTCTCTGAAAATGTGCTTTCTTTATTCACATTTACATTTCTTCCCTCAAAATCTTGGGGATGTAAGCGATGAACAAGGCGAGTGGTTTCACCAGGACATTACAGTAATGGAATACCGCTACCAGGGGTTTTGGTATGACTCAATAATGGCAGATTACTGTTGGATGTTTTATAGGGACAACCCTGAAAAATCGAATCAACAACAGTCTAATGTCAAGCACTTTTCATGTCTGCTCATATTTTGGTTCTATTTTGCATGTGAAATTATTTTGGTTCAATAAAAACTGTTTTGTAAGGTGAAACATTTTTTTCTGATATGTAGATTGCTGTTTTCTTATTGTCACCAGTATATTTCCTTTACCTTATAATGATGCTGCTCCATGGAAACTATACTTACTACAGAAAAACTATATACATTTTTGAAATCAGGACAAAAAGATGATTCGGAAAAGTACAAAGTGACCTGTGATGATTACAAAAAAATATTTTTTTGCAGACCTGTGTAATGAGATCCCTTGGAGGACAATGTCTGGTGCCTTAGATTTTTGAATTTTTAATCACCCCATATTTGTAGTACGCATCAATATATGAGTTTTGGATGTTTGGTCCATATTTTTTTTTTTCAGTTATAGCATCTTGCATACTGTCTCCTCTCTTTATTATTTTACTTAGTATCATAGTATCAACATACCTTCCATTTGGTCAAGGTGTTTTTAGTTTAGCAGGAGCCTGCAAGAGGAGTACCACCTAATTTGCTCTCAGCTTTCTGAGCCCATGTGGAAGGTGTATTTCAACTTATTTCAAGGGACTCTGTCAACACAGAATGACTGTTTAAAACAAGTACAATCACTCAATACATCATGGTATGACCAAACATTTAGGTTCGCCTCACCTTCATGCTTATTTTCCCCTCTATCTCCCCGCCTTCCCTCTTCTTAGATTGACAGCTCTTGCTTTACAGAGCCAGTGAAGGGCAGAGATAAATGGAAACCAAGCATCCAAGCATGTGGGAAGGCATAATTACATGTATTGCCCTGCGATGATGCACTGAGCGACAGTGGTTGGTTTTATCAGTTTCTCTGTGCTGAATCCTTTTTACTTGGTGTTTGTGCAATGTGGTGGCCATTGTTGCTGTGGTGCTGTGCCTGTAGGGTGGTGTGAAAAATAGCCATGGGGGATTTGCCTCCCAGCATCTGTACTGTGGAGTATCTGGAGTAGTTCCCCAGCTGTTGAAGTAACACTTTGGTGCTAACACATCAGGGTTGATCCTCTCATTGTGCCACAACTGTAAGGTTAGGGACCCACTAGGAGTTTTGCCATGATGTGGCAGTGGGCTTTATATAGTCTGATCAAAATGTTTACTAAGAACTTCCTGTTTAGTTTTGTAAATGTTTGCTTAGGCCTGTTTCACACTTCAGTTTTTTCTGTCAGTCTAAATCCGCCAAAATAGCGGAAACGGATCCGCAGGCGGACTGACAGAAACGGGGGACAGCGGATCGGCAGATGTACGGATCCGCCGATGGTAAAAATTTAAAGGAACCGCGGCTGGAAAAAGGAAAAGGAAAAAAAATACCGGCGGATGTAGCGGTATCTGGAAGAGAGCGGGCATCTGCGGTGCGATCACACATCCCACGCGAAGTGAGACCATGAGGGAGGAGATCACGCGATGAGAGAGATGAGGCTGGAGATCGCGCGATGAGGCTGGAGATCGCGCGATGAGGCTGGAGATCGTGCGATGAGGCTGGAGATCGCGCAATGAGGCTGGAGATCGCGCCAGGAATGGAGGAAGTGGCGGGTAAGGAGAGAGAGAGAGAATTTTCTTCCAGCAGCCAGAGAAGATTCAGGGTTAAAAAGGGAAAATGCGGATCCGTGAAGCAAAAAAACGTTACAGGCTCCGTTCGGTGATCTCGGCGGACGCCAAAATTCTCGCTGATCCGCACAAACACGGACGCAACGGACGATCATCAGTCAAAATCCGCCCACAATGAAAGTCAATGGGGAAAAAAACGGATCTGCAAAGAGAAATGGAGGATTCGTTTTTTTTTTGCAAAACGGCGGATTTTGACTGATGGTGACAAACGGAAGTGTGAAACAGGCCTTAGCTGCAATAGATCAATGTATGAGTTTTGAAAGAGCAGTCCATGTCTTTTTTCTACAGTTTTGCATCTTCATTTATGATAGTCTATACAATGCTTCCATATTCCATGTGTCTGTAAACTCCCTGTAAGATGATGTGCTTGGAGCAGAAAAACATTAATTAAAGCTTGATTCACCCAATATTTGCTGTACGCATAAAAGCACCTTGGCATTTATTTAGCTGAGCTACATTGTATACCAGTAAAACTATGTACAGTGGGGAAAAAAAGTATTTAGTCAGTCAGCAATAGTGCAAGTTCCACCACTTAAAAAGATGAGAGGCATCTGTAATTTGCATCATAGGTAGACCTCAACTATGGGAGACAAACTGAGAAAAAAAAATCCAGAAAATCACATTGTCTGTTTTTTTTTTCATTTTATTTGCATATTATGGTGGAAAATAAGTATTTGGTCAGAAACAAGCAATCAAGATTTCTGGCTCTCACAGACCTGTAACTTCTTCTTTAAGAGTCTCCTCTTTCCTCCACTCATTACCTGTAGTAATGGCACCTGTTTAAACTTGTTATCAGTATAAAAAGACACCTGTGCACACCCTCAAACAGTCTGACTCCAAACTCCACTATGGTGAAGACCAAAGAGCTGTCAAAGGACACCAGAAACAAAATTGTAGCCCTGCACCAGGCTGGGAAGACTGAATCTGCAATAGCCAACCAGCTTGGAGTGAAGAAATCAACTGTGGGAGCAATAATTAGAAAATGGAAGACATACAAGACCACTGATAATCTCCCTCGATCTGGTGCTCCACGCAAAATCCCACCCCGTGGGGTCAGAATGATCACAAGAACGGTGAGCAAAAATCCCAGAACCACGCGGGGGGACCTAGTGAATGAACTGCAGAGAGCTGGGACCAATGTAACAAGGCCTACCATAAGTAACACACTACGCCACCATGGACTCAGATCCTGCAGTGCCAGACGTGTCCCACTGCTTAAGCCTGTACATGTCCGGGCCCGTCTGAAGTTTGCTAGAGAGCATTTGGATGATCCAGAGGAGTTTTGGGAGAATGTCCTATGGTCTGATGAAACCAAACTGGAACTGTTTGGTAGAAACACAACTTGTCGTGTTTGGAGGAAAAAGAATACTGAGTTGCATCCATCAAACACCATAACTACTGTAAAGCATGGTGGTGGAAACATCATGCTTTGGGGCTGTTTCTCTGCAAAGGGGCCAGGACGACTGATCCGGGTACATGAAAGAATGAATGGGGCCATGTATCGTGAGATTTTGAGTGCAAACGTCCTTCCATCAGCAAGGGCATTGAAGATGAAACGTGGCTGGGTCTTTCAACATGACAATGATCCAAAGCACACCGCCAGGGCAACGAAGGAGTGGCTTCGTAAGAAGCATTTCAAGGTCCTGGAGTGGCCTAGCCAGTCTCCAGATCTCAACCCTATAGAAAACCTTTGGAGGGAGTTGAAAGTCCGTGTTGCCAAGCGAAAAGCCAAAAACATCACTGCTCTAGAGGAGATCTGCATGGAGGAATGGGCCAACATACCAACAACAGTGTGTGGCAACCTTGTGAAGACTTACAGAAAACGTTTGACCTCTGTCATTGCCAACAAAGGATATATCACAAAGTATTGAGATGAAATTTTGTTTCTGACCAAATACTTATTTTCCACCATAATATGCAAATAAAATGAAAAAAAAAACAGACAATGTGATTTTCTGGATTTTTTTTTCTCAGTTTGTCTCCCATAGTTGAGGTCTACCTATGATGTAAATTACAGACGCCTCTCATCTTTTTAAGTGGTGGAACTTGCACTATTGCTGACTGACTAAATACTTTTTTTCCCCACTGTATATTGAAATGCTTGTGCTTGGACTTTTCAAAACAACTGCATAAATAATGCATATAACACAGTATACAGTGAAGAGGGTGACCTCCATTTATTTGTAGCCTATGTACTGCCTGTTCCTTTTAGAATTGATTTGCTGAGGAACTCCACAGATGTTAAAGGAATTTTCCTGTCTAGAATAAAAAGTCTGCAGTCACTCTGTGTGACAGCAGACTTGTGAATCTTTTCAGGACGGCACGCATTCTGTGCTGCAAGGATACACAGTTGTCTGCGCTGGGAACAGAAATCAAGTATGCGATATGCATGCTCCTGGTCAGAACCTGTCTAGTGGACGTGGCCTTGCTCAATACACTTACTGTTAGGAACGGCGGAACGCACTAAATAAAATTAATAATAAAGTGCGTTCGCCGCTCTGGGTCCACCGTGCAGTAGGTGATATAACCACTGCTAAGTGGTGGCAGGAGCAATATGGCGGAAATGCACACAGGGTTAAACTTCACCCAGGTGCGCAGAGCAATCTCAGTTAACTCACAGAGATGCCAAAAAGTACAAACACAAATGACTGAGCCTGTTGTAGTCACAGTACTCAGTAAAAAACGCACACACGGTATCAGGTCACAGGAGTAGCCCAAGACGGCGGCACTACGTTCGTCTAGACCTACCGTGTGCGCGGCGCTGCAACTGCAAACGCAAAGGAGGCTGCTACTGCAGCGCGGCGTGGACACTGCCGCTAAACGACAAAGGCAAGGCGCAAGCGCAATGTCGGACGCTAGCGGCTGTGGATGTTGCAGCAGAGGAGCTCTGGCGCTGATTCTAACTCAGTCCCTATCCACATGTGTAATATCAGAGGGAAGGGGTTTCAAATGAGTCAGTCACCAGAATCATGCATCCGTCCTCATACACACAGCAGCAAGTAAGTCTATACTAGCGCATGGCGGAACAGCCATGCACGCCTTTTATAGCAGCCGGGACCTTCTGCACGCTTCCAGATCTCTGAGATGGACCAATGAGAACTGGAGCGGGACCTGAGCACATGACTCCCGATCTCCAATGGGAGATCGTCCCATGAGCATGCCCAGTAAGAGGACAGAAGGACAGCCTCAGGAGAGATTTGCAAGGCAATCTCCTCTGCAATCTCCTCTGCAGTGGATAAATAGGAGGAGAGTGCAGAATGTGAGGATCTGGATCCCTGCTGAGTAAACGCAGAAATCTGACTCCTAAAACTTACATACTGTAACTGATTGAAGGATTGAGAGACTTATGGGTGACAACTGCAAGGTAGGTAAGGAGTTCTGTTCAGACCCAGGAAGCTAGATGGGGACAGAAAGTGAAATACTGTGACTGCTGTATATCACAAAGGAAACACTGTGACTGCTGTATATCACATAGAATACACTGCAACTGCAGTATACATCACATACTATACACTGACACTGATGGCAATTAAATAGGATACACTGAGACTGCTACATAAATAGATAGAATACATAGATTTGTGAGGAAATCTGTCAGCTACATACTGTAGGGACAGCCATAGTTAAAGTTCTGGAGAAGCCCATAGTGGGAATGGAAAGTCTCAGTAAAAGGAAACTGCTTCCTGATAGATGGCCAGATGGGGAAGTACAGTGACCAAGATCAAGTTCAAGTTGCAATAGGCCAGCATCTATCTTTCTGGGCAGTGGGAGTCCTTACTGGGATTCATTGTCGACATTCCTGCAGAAACCAAAGCTCAAAGGTCAATAAAGGTACTACGAAGAGTACCTTGGCAGTGGATTATTCAGGATTTTCTCCAAGCGCGTGACAACAGAGCTTCTTTATTCAGGAACAAACAGGAACAATATATGATATACTTAATAGATCAGGAATAAATCATTTGTGTATCTCTATCTGTGCAGCATCTTCAGCAGGCTGCTTTTCTCATACACAGACACAGGAAAAGCAGGAAATACAGTCACATGCTCTCCCTGTGTGAGCCTCTGGGAGTTTTTTTTGTTCTAACTTTATGAACATCATACAAATCTACCCACTAAACACTCATAGACAGGAATGGAGTTGTTGCGCTAATCATATTTCAACACTTATCCTCTGGCATACAGGGGACGATGGATGCGGAAATGCATAAAGTTCCGCAGTGCACTTGGGATCCGTTACCTTCCGTTTATGTGCCATTACTACAGGTAATGAGTGGAGGACAGATGAGCCTCTTAAAGAAGAAGTTACAGGTCTGTGAGAGCCAGAAATCTTGCATGTCTTTAGGTGACCAAATACTTATTTTCCACCATAATTTGCAAAATAAATCTTGCCAAATCAGATAAGGTCATTTTCTGGATTTGTTTTCTCATGTTGACTCTCATAGTTGTGGTCTTCCAATGATGTCAATTACAGACCTCTCTCATCTTTTTAAGTGGGAGAACTTGCACAATTGGTGGCTGACTAAATACTTTTTTCCCCACTGTACATGACAATATTCTGCTTGCCCCAGAAGCAGCTGATTAACATTGGCATTGCAAGCTGCAATTTAATCTATGAAATATTAATATCCCATGATAGAATTGTAAAGCTTCGTTAAGCTGTGTATTTAACTTTAGTTTCATGCATGTGAATCTGTGAATGATTTTTTTTTAAAGTAGATGTTTTATTTTTTAATTTCCTGTGGATGGCCATATTGGAGGCACACAAATCCTTTCTGCATTCTTTGTGTAGACAGTGCAGCAGTGTGTGTGCTTTATGGTACTCTAGGAAGGCCAGGATGGTGAGGGTTAAATCCTCAAACTGCATGTCTTGATTAGGAGTGCACCTGCAGTGTTTTGGTAAAAGCCTGTGTTGCTGGCTGTGGAGTCTGTCAGTCTGCTGTATGTAGCAGTGGCTAGTGTGTAAGCTCATGAGTGACCAGCTAAGATGTGAGCTGTATCTGAGAGATAACTGAGGGTCTCTCTCTGCATAGAGTGACTGGGGAGCCAGATGAAAAGCTGAGCAGTCTTGGGTCCTAAAGAGAAAAGGACAATTTAATGGTGGACAGTCTACCAGAGATTGGGAGCTGGGAAGACCTTATACTCACCCATATATTGGATGCATACCTGCAGGAGTATTGGATGCACACCTGCTGGAGTATTGAATGTGTATCTGCTGGAGTATTGGATGCACACCTGCTGGAGTACTGACCTGCAGCATGACCTGTACAATCTTGCTATGTTTAACTTTGTGCAGGAGCATGGCTGTTTTGTGTTATAGTCCCTGCTGGTGTAGTGCCCCTGCGGTTCAGTCACCACAGAGGTATTCCACCTCACCTAGAGGTGTGGTACCCCGCTCTCAGGTAAGGAGGGGTCAATACCCAGGATTCTAACACTTGCATCCAACATTAGATCTCTCAGTTGACAGGGAGAGCTGTGTAGAGGGTGTGGGTGGAGAAAGTAGAGAAGGAGGAGGAGTCAGAGTGTACTATGCAGTGGTCTGAGAGACCGTCACCAGGCAGTCAGTCTACGATGGGCTGAAGCTGAGAGCAGCTGGTACCCAGACTACAGAAAGTAAAGTGAAGAAGGAAGAGAAGGAAAGGCTCCAGTAGTGGAAAGGAAGAAGAGGTCGTAGGGGAACAGATAGTGAGTGATCCATCCATGGGGCCCGCATCCACCGGCATGGTCGGTGGAGGGACCATGTCGCAGTTAGGGGACCGGCCCCAAAACTAGTGGAGAAACTAAGGACTCAGCTAGGAAACCGGAGGTGGTAGGCATTGCAAGTGCTACAGCTACAGCCATACATATTCGCCGAAAAGCCAGGGGCCTGACCAACGTCGCCCGACAAGATCTGAGTCTGCTGAATTGGGACACTGTGTGTGAAGACGCAGGGCAGGAGAGGTGGTAGCCAGCATAGTAAGATGGCCAGGAAAGGAACATTTGAAGGGAATCCTGGTGAGGTGATTACCAAATTACTTGGGAGCTGACTGGACCACAAACCTGGATGACACAGCACCCAGGCTGGGGACTGTAACAATAGAACTGTGAGTAAAAGTGTGAAGACTGCACTCTGCTGTGTTCTCAGTTTATTTGCTGCGTCATCTGCCCTGCACTACAACACTATCAACATCGTTTACACCATAATTGCCCTGGGGAATAGCTCTACCTGTGTAGAGCTGAACCAACTCTGCTGCATCACCATCTGCCCCAGTGGACTGAAGATGCAATGTCGGCTAACATCTTAATTGCAGAATATCACAGGTGGCGTCACGAAAAATCCTTTATAAACTTTATTCCCTTATCATCATCATCATTTTCATTTGACGCCCAGGGCTACGGACTGGGTCACTGCTGCCGTGACACATCCCCTTATGAACTGAGTATCCCCATGGCCCTGGCAGGCGCTCAACTGGGTTTATGGAGCTAACAAACCTTGCCTTGTTGAACTCAAAACATTGCCTGTGTGACTGCTCCCTAATGCCTACCTCAAGCTCTACCTGAGCGAAACCCTACATTACCTATAGTTAATGGGAGTCAATAGTCATTGAAATGTCAATTATTAAATCACGGAGTGTCAAAGTGTCATTACCTGTTTGTATAATTGCATAAAATTGTCGGCTTGCCTTTTGTAGGCTTCTAGCAGTTCAAGCTCCATTCAGACGTCCAAGTTTCTATTACAATTTTCTCATAATTATTATTATGATTGCATGTACAGTTAGGTCCATATATATTTGGACAGAGACAACATTTTTCTAATTTTGGTTCTAGACATTACCCCAATGAATTTTCAACAAAACAATTCAGATGCAGTTGAAGTTCAGACTTTCAACTTTCATTTGAGGGTATCCACACTAAAACTGGATGAAGGGTTTAGGAGTTTCAGCTCCTTAACATGTGCCACCCTGTTTTTAAAGGGACCAAAAGTAATTGGACAGATTAAATAATTGTAAATAAAATGTTCATTTCTAGTACTTGGTTGAAAGCCCTTTGTTGGCAATGACTGCCTGAAGTCTTGAACTCATGGACATCACCAGACTCTGTGTTTCCTCCTTTTTGATGCTCTGCCAGGCCTTCACTGTGGTGGTTTTCAGTTGCTGTTTGTTTGTGGGCCTTTCTGTCGGAAGTTTAGCCTTTAACAAGTGAAATGCATGCTCAATTGGGTTGAGATCAGGTGACTGACTTGGCCATTCAAAAATATTCCACTTCTTTGCTTTAATAAACTCCTGGGTTGCTTTGGCTTTATGTTTTGGGTCATTGTCCATCTGTAGTATGAAACAACGACCAATCAGTTTGGCTGCATTTGGCTGGATCTGAGCCCACAGTATGGCTCTGAATACCTCAGAATTCATTTGGCTGCTTCTGTCCTGTGTCACATCATCAATAAACACTAGTGACCCAGTGCCACTGGCAGCCATGCATGCCCAAGCCATCACACTGCCTCCGCCGTGTTTTACAGATGATGTGGTATGCTTTGGATCATGAGCTGTACCACGCCTTTGCCATAATTTTCTCTTTCCATCTTTCTGGTAGAGGTTCATCTTGGTTTCATCTGTCCAAAGGTTGTTCTTCCAGAACTGTGCTGGCTTTTTTAGATGTTTTTTTAGCAAAGTCCAGTCTAGCCTTTTTATTCTTGATGCTTATGAGTGGCTGGCACTGTGCCAGTGAACCCTCTATATTTACTTTCATGCAGTCTTCTCTTTATGGTAGATTTGGATATTGATACGCCTACCTCCTGGAGAGTGTTGTTCACTTGGTTGGCTGTTATTATTATTATTATTATTATTTATTTATAAAGCACCATTGGATCAATGGTGCTGTACATGAGATGAGAAGGGGTTACATACAGATTGCAGATATCACTTACAGTAAGCAAACTAACAATCACAGACTGATATAGAGGGAAGAGAGGACCCTGCCCTTTCGGGCTTACATGCTACAGGATGGTGGGGAAGGAGACAGTAGGTTGGGGGGTTGCAGCAGCTCCAGTGATGGTGAGGCAGTGGCTCCAGTAGTGGTGAGGAGGCAGCGGGGATCATTGCAGGCTGTAGGCTTTCCTGAAGAGATGGGCTTTCAGGTTCCGTCTGAAGGATCCGAGTGTGGTTGATAGCCGGACGTGTTGGGGCAGGGAATTCCATAGGATGGGGGTTATTCGGGAGAAGTCTTGGAGGCGGTTGGGTGAGGAGCGAATAAGTGTGGAGGAGAGAAGGAGGTCTTGGGAGGACTGGAGATTACGTGAGGGAAGGTATCGGGAGATTAGTTCAGAGATGTATAGAGGAGACAGATTGTAGATGGCCTTGTAGGTCAGTATTAGTAATTTGAATTGGATACGCTGAGGGAATGGGAGCCAGTGAAGAGATTTGCAGAGAGGAGAAGCAGAGGAGTAGCTGTTGTGAAGGGGTTGAAGGGGTTGTTGTGAAGAGGTTTCTCTTCACCATGGAGACTATTCTGCGATCATCCACCACTGTTGTCTTCCGTGGGCGCTCAGGTCTTTTTGCATTGATGAGTTCACCAGTGCTTTCATTCTTTCTCAGGATGTACCAAACTGTAGATTTTGCCACTCCTAATGTTGTAGCAATTTCTCGGATGGGTTTTTTCTGTTTCTGCAGCTTAAGGATGGCTTGTTTCACCTGCATGGAGAGCTCCTTTGACCGCATGTTTCCTTCACAGCAAAACCTTCCAAATGCAAGCACCACACCTCAAATCAACTTCAGGCAATTTATCTGCTTAATTGAGAATGACATAACAAAGGGGTTGCCCACACCTGTTCATGAAATAGCCTTGGAATCAACTTTTGGTCCCTTTAAAAACAGGGTGGCACATGTTAAGGAGCTGTAACTCCTAAACCCTTCATCCAGTTTTAGTGTGGATACCCTCAAATGAAAGCTGAAAGTCTGAACTTCAACTGCATCTGAATTGTTTTGTTTAAAATTCATTGTGGTAATGTCTAGAACCAAAACTAGAAAAATGTTGTCTCTGTCCAAATATATATGGACCTAACTGTATATCCAAGAATGATACCGCGCTTGAGGACAGGTGCATGTGGACACCATATACATACAAATAGAGTAAATGGTGGAATACACAACTACAATCCCAGCTGGAACAGCCAATATGGACTGCAGCAATAAAACTCAGACAATCTATCATGAACTACCTGGATAATAAAGTTACCACATAGCCTTTCAGAAATTTGACACCTAAACTGCACCCAGATATTGCAATATACACATGATTATTATTATTATCCACTGTTTGGGTAAAACCATGCCCAGATGTCAACATCAAATGCTAACAATGCGGAACTTCATAATGAAACTTCAAACCATGCATATGAGATTCATCACCAATAGCTGATGGCTATATATCCCAGGTACAACCAGAGCCAGTGTGAATCCCAAGGGAAAGCACAAACAACACGTGTGGCCGCTATCTCACCTGTTGGTGCAAGATGTAGGGCGGCATGCAGATTAATATTTTGAATTGGAAATTATAAGATTTACTTAGACGTAAAATGTAAATACCGACAAATAGAAATATTTGACCAAGGCATCCACAATAATCAAAAAAAAATCACATAATAATCCACCTTATAAAATCTTAGTATTTATTAGATATGACTTAAAAGGGGCCACACAAAAATGGACTGAAATAGACCAACATAGATTCTTTTTTATTGAGTCCTGATGGTGTCACAAGGCCCCCCCCCACACACTATTTTGCTGACCTTCTGATCCACCATCATAAGGAACTTATTACATGTTTGTGCCTATGATACTTTGATAGTTATACTTATCCGGGTCTTTTTTCCTTATTATTATGTGGTTGGACCATTACTAAGTGGTCACTTTTAATGCATATCCCTTAGTACATATCTAAATAACACTATAATTTTATGAGATGGAATTTTTTTTTTTTTTTTACATGTAACAAGTATCTTTTGGTGCAAAATGCACATCAGATTTTCCACTGCGTATTCGATTGCCGAAAATCCACTGCATTTAACAGTCCCAACAAACTACAGGAGATTAAAAGAAATCTCATGCAAATGCTGCAAAATATGTCCTCAGCCTAAACTGACAGGAACTGTGGCGGGACTGAGACTCTCAGCATGTAAATTTCTTCTGCGGATATCGATGTGAGCTTCATCCATTACCAAGCAAAGAGTTCAATATATGGCTTCTCCAATCCTTTTCTGTTTTCTCACAATCATATTCACAGTGGTATATACAGTACTTCTGCAGGTATCACTGCGGGGCCTTCACTGCTAGAGGTATGTAGCAAATACGTTGCATGGGAACGTACGTTGCATTTTATATCCTGTCATAAACCACCACAAATCCTGATCCATATATAATGAAAATCATTAAGGTTAAATCACAAATGTCACATTTGTTGCAGAAATTTCTGTGCCCAAAAAATTTTATACATGTGATTGGGATTTCCTTGTGAGAAGCAGACGGATTTCTGCAAGCCTCATTCATGTAATAGTTACAATAATGTATTCTATCATTTCTAAACGCTGTTTCTCGGTGATATCTTTGTATCCCCGTTCATACTGCACCCACACACACAAATGATACACCATTTGAAAGGTAAACTTGCCCCCTTCATCAAGAAAATAGCCAAACAAACCATACAACCGCGATTTGATCACAAAATACAGTTTAAACATTAATTTTCAGAAATCTGCAGTAAGGAAAAATGACCCGCAGGTGGCACCACAGCACCCCAAAGCAGACTACCAACACATTTGTAAACATGCACTGCTTTTTCGCTGATTATTTCACCCCACAAACACACGATACACCATTTGACAGGAAAACTCGCTCCCTACGGCATCTTCAGCAAGAAAACAGCCAAACAAACCACACATTCACGATTTTATCACTAAAAACAGTTTAAACATTCATTTTCATAAACCTGCAGAAAGACACAATGACCTGCAGGTGGCACCTCAACCATAAAACATTTTTTGGCCTCTAATTATCAAAACAATTTATTATATTACCAGTCTACATATATAAATACCTGTCTGTGTTCATCAGCTCATGAAGTACATTTACATTTGACCAGCTTGCTTTTTCTGAAATTGCCTGCGCCCCAGATGACCAATGTGCGAAAATTTTGCACCGGCCAAGCTACTTTCTTCTAAGCATCTACAATTTGCAGGTATTCCCTACTTCTATTCACATCTAGAAATGTATTAATACAATATCCAGATAATAATATTTGTGAATAGAAATTTTTGCTGTTATAAATGTAGCAGAATTAGTCATTTCTGTAACTCCGTGGTGGACTGAGATATCTTAGGCTTGGTGTCCGCACTGTTACGTTCCGGTAACTAGAGAATATAGAGTAACTAGAATAATACAAGTCTTTTACATTACACACAATAAGCCACAATATAAGATGGAAGCAACAAATAAAACCATCCAGGACATCCAGTCTGGATTGTACTCTTCAGAGGTCTGTTATCTAGAGTCTTTACTGGAACGCATGATGTTGTAGCCACAATTGTTTTATTACATAATGACTGTATTCCTCTTGAATAGACCGCACACCGTGTCTTTATCTCCAAGCAAGGTCAAGTTGCGCTATGTATCATGTAGTCCACTTCCAGTTCATGCTGGGATAAAGGAGAAGGTTGGAAACTTAAACTAATAATAAGTATGGTTTTGGGGCCTGCAGCTGGTAATCAGTCTGTAGGCAGGCGGAGGACGCGCCCTGGGGGATTATTGAAAGAAAATAGCCCTGGGTTCCACCATTTGTTTTCAAACAGAGCAAATTGTCGCAGCCTTATTTTCGACCATTTTACTATTCTAACAGAAGATTTATCTGTGGAGCTAAGTATAAATAATTTGCCAACTGTCCACCCAGTAACATTTCCTAGGTGGGACGGCATGCCTAGGAGACATCCTTGCTGATGGCCCCATCTCTTACAGCAGATGACCCATTTATAAGTATAAGCTTTATAATGTTCCATTTATATCAATAAGGAAAAACATTTACATTAATCGAACACATAGAGGAATGCTTAAAATGGACATAATTAAACATACACAAACTAGTAAGGCCTCATTCAGACATCTAGAATTTTTCTCATACCGCCGTTCGTCAGTTGTTTTTATCTGGCCCTCATCAGTATTTGGTTAGTGCATCAGATTTTTGCATCTCTGTTTCAAAAGTGATTCTCATGTATGTAAAAAATTAATACATTAAAAATCATCTCTAAACCTTTGCAATGTTCATAACGGACAGCTATCTTTACTGTCATTACTGCCATTCATTACTGATGCTATCTTTGTACTGTCCATAATTTTCATGGACCCATAGACTTGTTTGTGTAATTTTGATCTAGGTCTCAGATCAAAAACAGAAACATCTCTGTGATTTATTTGCAGACTGCTTGATCAGCAAAACATTCACAGACATGTGAGCAGCCCCGTAGACTATGAATCAGTCTGAGCTCTATCATTGAAAAACATAGCTAGAACATGTACTCTAGTCATGGATGTCTGAATGAGATCTTAGTTTGAAAATTATCAAAACAGAATTAAATGAAGAATTAGTCATGATAAGGCTAGGGTCACACAAGAGCATTTTCTCTTATCCGAGACAATTGGGGCGATTATGGTAATCACACGCTGATCAGAGTTTTATCAGAGTCTAAGCATAGATGAAGAAAAAATAGAATAAATAATTCTCCATCTTCTCCATTCTGTCAGTGCGCAGAAATCGAACTGCACTCAGATGTCACCCTAGTACAGCACCATGTTTTCCACTAACTCATTACTTTGTGTGGCTGAGTGTTAGGCCGGGATGACACTTCCGATTTAAACAGCCGAGTCTCGCATGGTAATACACGGTGCTACCGCCGGAACTCTGGAGCGGGGCGTGCAGCTCCATGTATTGCTATGCGGCCGCACGCCCCGCTCCTGAGTCCCGGCGGCAGCGCCGTGTATTACCATGCGAGACTCGGCCGTTTAAATCGCAAGTGTGATCCAGGCCTTATTTGAATATCGGAACCAAGTCGGGCATGCTGCGATTTTTATTCCTCGGAATCACTCGGTCCGAGTAAAAAATCGGACACGTGCACGGCCCTATAGAATAACATTAGTTCAAGTGTGATCTGTTTTATCAGTTCGCACTCGGACTGAAAATACAGTCATGTGAACAACCCCTAAATCACAGGAGCCAGAGAGCTATTACATTTAACATTTTGCTCCTGAAGTCTAAGGACTGTTCACTTCTGTATTAGATCCTTGTTCCGACAAGTGCTCCTGTGTTCTCTATTAGAAAACTGACAAGTCGGCTGGCGGCTTATTTATGGAAGAACGGAAGAACAAAGCGATCGGCAGTCCAAAATCTGACAGCTCTCCCGATCATTAGTTGGGTGACTCACCCATACACGTTAAACCGTCTTGCAGACCTGTCAATATCAGCAGGTTCAGCTGACCTTAGTCTAATGTGTATGGGGCTCTTAAGAAAAGGTTGCATTTTTAGAGCATATGACATACGGCCTATACTGACTTGACAAAAACTTTAGGATTTGCCACACAGGACTGATCAACTGCAGACATTCTGCAGAGGAAATGCTTCAATAAAATCCACAGTGGGGAAAACTACAGATTTTGTTGTAAAAATTCTGCAGATTTGGTTACAAAGGGAAATCTGTAGAATCCTGCATTGAAAATCTGTAGTATAAACTTACATACTGGGGTGCAGTTTTCGCTGCAGACGCCAGACACAACTTTATTAACAAAAAAAACTTTTGGTGAGTCTTTGCTTAAAGGGAACCTGTCAGCAGGATAGTGGTGAGTAACCTACAGACAGTGTCAGGTCGGCGCCGTTATACTGATTAGGCCAGATGCACACATTGAGTATTTGGTGAGTTTTTTACCCCAGTATTTGTTAGCCAAAACCAGGAGTGGGTGAAAAATGCAGAAGTGCTGCAAATGTTTCTATGCTTTTCCTCTGTCCGTTCCTCTCCTGGTTTTGGCATACAAACACTGGGGTGAAAAACACACCAAATACTCAGTGTGTGCACATGGCCTTACACTGATACCTGGTGATGAAATCGGTCTTGTGGTCATTGTTTAATCTTTATTTTCAGGTTTGAGTTAATGATATGCTCGTGCTTCGGGGAGCCCTGTGTGGGAGTCTTCATGTGGTCCCTTAGTTTTATAAAGTCTTCCTTTTTGTGGGCTGATCCATAATTTTTTTATTGATACCTTTTTGGGATGCATATAACATTTTGATACATTTTTATTGAATTTTTTTAAGGAATCGCAGCTACAGAAAAAAGGCAATTCCGGCATTTCTAATTTTTTGGGGAATTCAATTTATGGTATAAATATTTTTAGATTTTGATGTTTTATGGACTCGACAATACCAAATATGTTTGTGGTTTTGTTTTTTATTTTTTTTAGGAGGATGGGTGATTTAAAGTTTTATATATATATATATATATATATATATATATATATATGTATATATTTAAATATTTACTTTTCTATTGAGTTTTACTGCATTTTTAAATAAATAGGTTGAGTCACTGGATGGATTTGTGGGAATGCAGAAATATAACCTCTTCCTGACCTTGGACGTAACCAGTATGTCATGGAAGCGAATGACTTCCCGACCTTGGACGTACTGCATACATCCTGGCGATTTTGCATGCATAGGAGCTGTGCATGCGATCGCTGGCAAGTGTTTAGCTAATATCATAGCTGACACCCAGCTGTCACTGCAAGACAGTTTAATTCCCTAAATGCTGGAATTGCATCATCCCAAAAATCACTAAATAATGAAAAAAATAAAATATTGTATTTTTATGTAAAAAAAAAAAATAAACAAGAGAAAAGTACACGTTTGGTATCACCACGTCCACAACGACCCGCCCCATAAAGTGATCACACTAGTTAACCCTTTCAGTAAACAACGTAAAAAAAAAGGGGGGGATAAAAACTATGCTTTTTCATCATCCCGCCGAACAAAAAGTGGAATAAAATACGATCAAAAAGACAAATGTAAATAAAATTGGTATGGTATAGCTGAAAACATCATCAAAAATCAAGCCGCAATACAGCTCAATCAGCAGAAAAATAAAAAAAGCTATAAGTATCAGAACACAGCTATGCAAAAATAACTATTTTTTCTATTTAAAACAGATTTTATTGTGTGTAAGCGCCAAACATAAAAAAAAAATATAAATGTGGTATTGCTGTAATCGTACTGGCCCGAAGAATTAAACTGCCTTATCAATTTTACCACATTCCAAATGGCATTAAAATAAAAATTCCCGAATTGCTGTGTTTTGTTCATTCTGCCTCCAAAAAGTTTGAATAGAAAGTGATAAAAAAACATTATGTGCCCAAAAATGGAACTAATAAAAACGTTAACTCGTTTCACAAAAGACAAGACCTCACATGACTGTGTCGGCCGAAATATGGAAAAATTAGAGCTCTCAAAATATGGCACTGCAAAAACTTGTAAGCATTTTTTAGTGTGTGACAGGAGCCAAACAGAAAAAAACTGTATAAATCTGGTAAAGCTGTAATTGCACTCACCTGAAGAATAAAGTTTTCTAATCACTTATGCCGCATGAGGAACAGCATAAAAAATTAATAAAACCTATTCTTGACCTGCTGTTGATTTTATCATTTTGTCTCCCAAAGATCTCAGTAATGCTCGGCTCAAATTAATACTCCGCTCCAGGGTTTCTGTGTACATCTCTGAAATACGTGATTCAGAAGGAACCCCAGAGGAAAATTCCATATAATAAGGAAGATGGAGACAAATACAGTCTGGCCTATGATCCGGAGATATCCGTCTTTTTAGGCCGGGGTCACACTAAGCGACGCAAAATACGGTCAGTATTTTACATGCGTAATACGGATGAATGGCCCCTAAACAGTGCTCCATATGTCATCCGTAATCAAGGTGTGGTCGCGTATTTTGCGCATGTCTGCATCCGTATGTAATCCGTATGGCATCCGTATGGTGAGATTTTCTCGCAGGCTTGCAAAATGGACATATAATGGAGCCCTATGACAGGGTTTCTAACAGAAACCAAAGAATAGATATAGACAAATAGAATGCATATATATATATATGTATTCTATGTGTCTATATCTATTCTTTCGTTTCTTTATTAAACCTGCCAGGATGACTTTACTGTATAGCGCACTGAATTGTCGGCTTTGCAAAAGACACCGGGTGCGTATTTCTCGCAGGTCACACGCGTGGTCCGTGTGTAATCCGTATTTTTTGCGCACCCATAGACTTGCATTGGCGTACTACGGCCGTAGTACGCTGACAATCGCAGCATGCTGCGATTGGCACGGAGCGTAGGATACGGATGAGAAATATACGCCTGGTGCGAGTGACCCCATAGAGAATCATTGGTCCGTGTGTAATGCGTGCTTTTAGCGCCTCTCACTCTCCCGTATTCCTCGCCAGTGTGACTCCGGCCTCAGGCACGCATAAAAGCGCTTTGCCACAGTTTTCTGCACTTCTGAATATAATCATAGAATCATAGAATCATAGAATCATAGAATCGTAGAGTTGGAAGGGACCTCCTGGGCCATCTGGTCCAACCCCCTGCTCAAAGCAGGATTCGCTAAATCATCCCAGTCAGATGTCTGTCCAGCCTCTGTTTGAAGACTTCCATTGAAGGAGAACTCACCACTTCTCGTGGCAGCCTGTTCCACTCATTGATCACTCTAACTGTCAAAAAGTTTTTTCTAATATCTAATCTGTGTCTCCTCCCATTCAGTTTCATCCCATTGCTTCTAGTCTTTCCTTGTGCAAATGAGAATAAAGTTGATCCTTCTACAATGTGACAGCCCTTTAGATATTTGTAGACAGCTATTAAGTCTCCTCTCAGTCTTCTCTTTTGCAAACTAAACATTCCCAAATCCTGCAACCTTTCCTCATAAGACAGGGTTTGCAGACCGGTCACCATTCTGGTCGCTCTTTTCTGAACTTGCTCCAGTTTGTTGATGTCTTTTTTAAAATGTGGTGCCCAAAACTGGACACAATATTCCAGATGAGGTCTGACCAAAGAGGAGTAGAGGGAAATAATGACTTCACGTGATCTAGACTGTATGCTTCTGTTAATACATCCTAGAATTGCATTTGCCTTTTTTGCTGCTGCATCACACTGTTGACTCATATTCAGTCTGTGATCTATTAGTATACCCAAGTCTTTTTCACATGTGCTGTCACTTAGCCCTATTCCTCCCATTCTATATATGCTTTTTCCATTTTTATTGCCCAGATGTAGTACTTTGCATTTCTCCCTGTTAAAAACCATTCTGTTAGTTGCTGCCCACTTCTCCAGTTTATTTAAATCTTTTTGAATCCTCTCTCTCTCTTCTCTAGTATTAGCTATCCCTCCTAGCTTTGTGTCATCAGCAAATTTAATCAGTTTACCCTCAATTCCTTCATCTAAATCGTTGATAAAGATGTTGAACAATACAGGGCCCAGGACAGAGCCCTGTGGTACCCCACTTGAGACATTCTTCCAACTGGATGTGCAGCCATTTACGACCACTCTTTGGGTCCGATCACTAAGCCAGTTATGAATCCACCTAACAGTTGCCTTGTCCATTCCATACTTAATCATTTTTTCAATAAGGATTGTATGAGAGACTTTGTCAAATGCTTTGCTGAAGTCAAGATATACTATATCTACAGCATTTCCTTGATCCACCCAATCAGTGATACCGTCATAGAAGGAAATTAAGTTAGTCTGACATGACTTATTAGTTACAAACCCATGCTGACTCTGTTTAATCACTTCATTCTTATCCAGGTATTGACATACATGTTGTTTAATAATTTGTTCAAAGATCTTTCCTGGTATAGAAGTCAGACTCACCGGCCTATAGTTGCCTGGGTCCACCTTCTTCCCCTTTTTGAAGATAGGAACAACATTTGCTCTTCTCCAGTCTTCTGGCACTTCTCCTGTTCTCCAAGAATTTTCAAAGATTATAGAGAGGGGTTCAAAAATTTCTTCTGCTATCTCCGTCAGTACTCTGGGGTGTAATTCATCTGGACCTGGAGACTTGAATTCATTTAGGCTAGCTAAGTGTTTCCTCACTATCTTTCTGTTTATAGATATCCTGGATTCTTCTATTCCCTTAATAGGACAGTGAAGAACAGTTGATGTTACATTTCGTTTCTGAGAGAAAACAGATGCAAAATAGGAATTTAAAAGTTCAGCCTTCTCAACATCCTGTCTTACCATTTCATCATTTTCATCCTGTAAAAATCCTATAGCATCTTTGACTTTTCTTTTACTTTTGACATATCCCCAAAATCCTTTATTATTGCTTTTGACATCTCTTGCAAGCCTCAATTCATTTTCAGCTTTAGATAATCTGATTTGTGCCCTGCAGGTTCTGCAGACAGCATTATATTCTTCTTTAGATATGCCTCCCTCTTTCCATTTTATAAACATTTTTTTCTTCCTTTTTAGCATGTGCTTAAGTTCTGTGTTCATCCATCCTGGTTTCCTTAACTGCTTCCTATTCTTCCCTCTTTTCGGAATTGTTAACAACTGTGCTTTGAGAATTTCATTTTTCAAGATTTCCCATCCTTCCTGGACATTTTTGTCTTTAAGGATATCCAGCCATTGGATCCCTCCAATTCTCTTTCTGAATCCCTTAAAATCTGCCTTTCTGAAATCTAACCTTGACGTCTGAGTCTTCACAGGTCTTCCGCCTCTAGTTATCCAAAATTCTAAAATAGCATGGTCGCTACCTCCTAGGGTCCCATCCACTTTTACCTCCTCAACCATTTCCTCCCTGTTCATAAGGATTAGATCCAAGGTAGCAGTTCCCCTTGTTTTCTCCCTTACCTTTTGGAAGATAAAGTTGTCAGCAAGAGAGGATAAGAATTTCCTTGACCTGTTAGTTTTGCCTGAGAGAGATTCCCAACAAATGTCTGGATAGTTGAAATCTCCCATGACAACTATGTCATATTTTTTGGAGAACTTGGCCATTTGATGCATAAAGAGTTCATCCATAGCTTCAGCTTGCACAGGCGGCCTGTAGTAAATGCCTACAATGGTGTCCTTTCCATTGTTCTGTCCTTGTATTCTTACCCAAACAGTTTCCACAGAACTCCCAGTCTCTGAAGCTTCAATCTCTGTGCAGATATACGCGTTTCTAACATACAATGCGACTCCCCCTCCTCGTTTATCAAGTCTGTTTCTTGCAAATAAGTTGTATCCTTCTAGTCTTGTATTCCAATCATGTGTATTGTCCCACCAAGTTTCAGTGATTCCAATGACATCATATTTCTTTTCCTGTGTTAGTAGTTCCAATTCTCCTTGTTTGTTGCCCATGCTTTGTGCATTAGTATAGAAACATTTTAGTTTGTGATTGGTTTCTCTTTCTCCAATATTTTTATTAATTAGATTCTTTCGTCTTTGTTCTTCCTTTCCACTTCTAATAGCAGAGTTCTCAATAGCATTTGTCAGGTGTATGGCTTTTTCTGGTCTTTTGCTTCCCTTCCCATGTTGTTCTAGTTTAAAGCTCTCCTTACAAGTGTAGCAAGGCGACTTCCAAATACATGCTTACCAGTCTTCGTAAGGTGCACCCCATCTCTAGCAAGTAGTCCATCGTATAAGTAGTTCACTCCGTGATCCAGAAATCCAAATCGTTGCTGACGGCACCATCGACGTAGCCAGTTGTTCACCTGCAGAATCTTATTCCACCTCCTTATTCCATGGCCATCCACTGGGAGGATGGAAGAGAAGACCACCTGCGCTCCCAGTTCTTTCACTTTCTTGCCTAAGTCTTCAAAGTCTCTGCAGATGGTTTCCAGGTCGTTTCTTGCAGTGTCATTTGTCCCCACATGTAGTAGCAGGAATGGGTAGTCATCTGTAGGTCTGAAGAGTCCTGATATCCTGTCAGACACATCTTTAATTTTTGCACCTGGAAGACAACACATTTCTCTTGAAGTTATATCCGGTCTGCAGATAGCGGCCTCAGTTCCTCTCAACAGGGAATCCCCCATGACCACCACTCTCCGTTTCTTCTTCACAACATTTTTCTTTCTCCATCCAGGAGGACTCTGAAGGCGTACAAGGTTGCTGCTTGTTGGCAAAGTCTTATCCTGATGTATTTCTTCATTGTTTTCCTGCGTGAGAGCCTGGTACTGGTTTCTGAGCAGTATGGGTGCTGACTGCCTCCTGATCCTCCTGCTTCTCTGGGTCACATGTCTCCATTCCTCTGTTTCTTCAGGTGCACTTCGAATTTCTTCTCTTTCTGTAACATGAAGAGATAATTCTGCTCTGTCCAAGAACTCTTCACCTTCCTTAATGATCTTCAACGTAGCTAACCTCTCTTCGAGATTTTGCAACTTTTCCTCCAACAGGGACACAAGCTTGCATTTGTGGCATGTGAAGTTTGGCTTTTCCACTGGTAAGTCTGTGAACATACCAGACTATTATAAGGATAATGCTGTGCTGAACAGAGGCCAGATGGAGTCCAGAGTTTCTCTGCTGCCTCATTATAGTGAATGGATCCCTCGGGGGTTTAACCTGAATCACGTCACTGTGAGATTTAGATGGAAACCCCAAAGTGCTCAGCATAAAGCGCAGGATAAATGTGATCCAAAATATTATGTCCAATGCTCACAACAAAAACTTCAAATCAATCCACAAAAAAAGCAAATTTCCACTCAGGTCTGTCATCTGTTAACAGAAATATAGGGAGCTTCAACTTTACTGGTAGTACAAAGGCTCTGGAAAAGCTAAATGGCTCCTCATCCCCCAACAAAAATCCATCAAATTCTGGGTGCCTAAATCCAAATGCTCCCCTTCCTTCTGAGCCTCAGTGTGCCTAAACCACAATTAGGCCTCATACTCACTGGCGATAAAATCGGACGATTGCAATCCGATTTTAAATCGGATTGCACTCTGACCAATGTTATTGAATGGGTGAAATCTCACTTGCGATTTTTTTCTCATCCAAAATCGGTCTGAGAAAAAAATCGCAGCATGCTGCGATTTGCAGCGATTTTCTCCAATACAATCAATGGGTGCGATTAAAAAAAGGACCAAAAACGGACCATCCGTTTTCCATCCGTTTTAAACGGATACATTACCATTCTGTGGTATAGAACACTGTAAATGGTCCTGTAAATGACTGTAGAAAAAGAGTTGGTTGTAAAAAAAACGGATTGCAAACGGATGTAAAACGGAAGGAAAACAGATCGAAAACGGATGGAAAGATTAAAAATCGCATAGAAATCGCATGACACTCGCATAACACTCCACCCTTTTTTACAGTCCAAAAATCGGACCTTTTTTTAATCGCCAGTGGGTATGAGGCCTTAGAGTCCACGTTTGGCATTTCTATAGTGATGAGAGCCCTTCTATTTTACTGGTGCATGTCTCTAGAAGCACAAGCTGGGCACTACAATGTACTGGGCACTATAACGTACTGGGCACTACAATGGCAGTTTGCAATTTTCACTCAGCAATACCCACTGCTGCTTGTTTCTGGAAAACACCCATGAAATCAAAATCATTACTACTAGGGATGGGCAGACCTATGGATGTCCTGTCCTTTATAAAAAAAGTTTGGTTTAACTTGATCCCGAACTCCATTCAAGTGAATTGGGGACCCAAACATCTGGAGAGAGAATTCATCAGCCAGTGCTTGTGCATAGTAAGAAATACTTCAGTGAGATGCAGTATATAATTAGTGCAGTGCATATGTAGCTTACTGTACATGTATTTAGCTAATAAACAAAGAAATAATGGAAAAAATGGAGTGGGGTCCTCATTATTTTTAATACCCAGCTTGAGGGAAAGCAAACAACTAAGGGCTGTTATTATTATCCTGGGAAGGGGCCAATATCAATGAAGCTTCCCAGGCTATTAATTTTAGCTTACAGCTGTCTGAGTAGCCTTTACTGGCAATTAAAAAGGGGGGGGGGAGGCCCCAAAAAATGACATGGGGTTACCACTATTTTTAATAACCCGCAAAGACTAAGCAGATAGCTGTGGACTGAAATGAATAGGCTGGGAAGGAGTCATGTATTTTGTCTCACTCCCAGACTAAGAACACCAGCCCTCAGCTGCCCCAGAAATGGTGCATCCATTATATGCCTCAATTCTGGCACTTAGGCTGGGGTCACACTAGCGATTAAAACGGTCGAATGCAATGCGATAAAAAATCGCATTGCATTCAAACCCATGTTATTCTATGGGGCAGCTCACATCATGCGATTTTTTTATCACATCCGATCCTCGGACCGAGACAATCGCAGCATGCTGCGATTGTCACCGATTTTCGGATCGGATTCCCCAATGCAAGTCTATGGATGCATTAAAAAAACGCATGGAAAACGCACCAAACGTGTGACTTGCGATTAAATCGCACAACTTCTCCAGGTCTACAGGATAGGGCATCAGGCATTGGCATTGGATGTCAATTTGATGCTTAGATGCGATTAAAATTGGTTCCTTGCTGGAAAATGGGATGACAGACGGATATCTGGCCAAGAATTCTTTGTGCGATTTCGTACCGATAAAATGGGACCGATTTTTTAATGGTTGTGTGTGACTCCAGCCTTAGCCTTAGCTCGTCTTGCTTTCCTTGGTGAGATGAAAAGCAAGGTAAAAAGGTTTTGGGGTTGATATCATCTGTGTAATGTCTGCTGACATCAAGCCCAGGGGTTAGTAATGGAGAGACGTCAATAAGACACTCCCAGTACTAACCCCATAGTCAAAAGTATTAAACACACACACAAAGAAAAGTCCTTTAGTCATATATAACACTCCCCATAACCTCTTTTACCCATTTACTAATTTAAAAAAATAAAATAATCCAAAGAGATCTGCTATATGGGGATGCAGTGCTGAGGAGTGACATCAGTAATGTGACCGCTAAGTACGGCAGCCGTTACACAATGACAGTAACCAGCTGCTGCAACACGTGGTGACGTCAGTAAGTTAACGAAGTTCAACGGCTGTGAACTGCGATAAACTTAATGACATCACCACTCGTCACAGCAGCTGGTTTCACACGCTATTGTCATTGTGTTTTGGCAGCCATACCGATGCTGAGAGGATCACAGCACAGTTGCAGAGGGGACGTAAAAAGTAATTTCTCCATCTCCTCTATTTGTGTTAATCGCGCTGCACTCGGATGACATCCGAGTGCAGTCCGATGTTTCACACGCACCTATAGACATGTATGAGTGAGTGCAATCCAATTCTCGAGCGCAAATGCAACTTCCTGCGATTGTCTGCTCATGAGAAAATAATTGCAGCTCTGAGCTGCCCCATAGAATTACACGAGTGCTTTGCGATAATTTATCGCATAGTAATCGGCCATGTTGCAGCATGTGTGATTGCAGCCTCAGACTCCATGTATAATTTGAAACTTGCCCCTACTTGCCGTTAGTTGGTTCACTGATATTTTACCCTACTTTCCAGACTAATAAAGAGGACGTGTTACCCACTAATGGATCAGATTTATATTGCACTTGGGAGCGGTAACTCAACTCCACATGTGCCAGTTATTATCCTTCCATGCTAAATATTGGAACATTAATAAAAAAAATAATGGATTTTTCACATATTTGGCTACATTGGAATTTTTCATTGCCTGTTGTAAAAAGCTGCTGGATGATGTGATACCAATTATCGGGATGCCCATTCTATCTATAGTTGAATTCCATGACAACACATGCTTTCATAGAATACTTATAGCAACCCACATTGCATCTTTACATCACGGTCCAAGGGAACACTTACTGCTGCAATAACAATCTTATGTGGCCTATACTGAAGACGAATTTCAAGCACTTGGCAGTTTTACAAATTTTGCAGAAGAGCAATATTTTGAAGGTTTTTTTTAGTGTTTTCATGAATAAAAAGAAAGAGCCACGGATTGCACACACGGACAGCACACGGGCAGCATCCGTGTGCGGTACGTGTTTACATGGACCCATTGACTTGTATGGGTCCGTGTGATCCGTGCTGTTTGCACAAAAACGGACATGTCAGCGTGTTTTGCACACGGACACACGGTCCGTGAAAACAAGCTGATATCTGCATAGACACATTCATTCGAATGTGTCTACGTGTGTCAGTGTCTCCGGTACGTGAGAAAACTGTCACTACACGTACCGGAGACACTGACGTGTGAAACTGCCCGAAGGGTGTGTGCACAGGCTGCGGATTCTGCTGCGGATCCGCAGTGGTTTTTGGTCCTGATCCGCAGCAGTTTCTGCTGCGGTGTATAGTAGCATTATAACCTATGGAAAACGAAAACCGCAGTGCAGACGGTGCGGATTTTTCTGCGCGGTTTTGCTGCGGTTCTCAATTCGCAGAGAAATGACATGACAATTCTTTCTGCGGATTCTGCTGCAGTTTGCCATCTGCTCCATTGTAGAGATAATAAACCGCAGGGCAAAACCGCAGATAAACCGCAGATCTTCTGACCTGCGGATTTTACTAAATCCGCGCGGACAAATCCGCAGAGCATTCCGCAGCGTGTGCACACACCCTAAAAGCTTCTTTTTTGTCTAGTGGTATTTATTGCCATTTTTTGTGCTTAATTATTCAAAATAGCGCACGTGGTTCATGAATTTTGCATAAGGTCAATGCTGGTCTTTATTGTGATCCTTAACTTTTTGTTAAAAAATTGCACATGAGTACATTTGAGAAAAATATTGTGACTTTTTCAAAAAATCTCAAACGATGAATCAGGCAAAAACATCTATAAATCATAAACTCCTCCCACAATGGTAAACTAAAAAAAACAAATAAAACAACAGACGAACACATTAAACAAACATAACGCCTTAAGGACCAGGGGTATTTCCAATTTTGCTCTTCTGTTTTTCGCTCCCCTTCTTCCCAGAGCCATAATAATCTTTATATAGTGCTAACACATTCCGCAGCGCTTTACAGCATAGAAACTCCTTGCAGATGTTGTCTTTGGTGGGATTCAAACCCAGGACTCCAGTGCTGCAAGGCTATCCACTGAGCCACCGTACTGCCCATAGCCATAACTTTGTTGTTTTTTTCTGTCAATATGGCCGTGTGAGGGCTTGTTTTTTGCAGGATAAGTTGTATTTTTGAACAACACTATTGATTTTACTAAATTGTGTACTGGAAAATGGGAAAAAAATTTCAAAGTGAGGTGAAAGTGCAAACAAAGTGCAATTCCACAATTTCTTTTGCCATGTTCACTAAATGCTAAAATTGGCTTTCCATTATGATTCTACAGGTCATAATGAGTTTTTAGATACCTAACATGTCTAGGTTCTTTTTTATTTATTTTATTATTTATTATATTTAAGTGGTGACAAAAAAATCCAAAGTTTGTAAAAAAAAAAAAAAGTTGCCATTTTCCAAAACTGTTAGCATCTCCATTTTTTTGTGATCTTAGGCTGGATGGCGCTCATAGCGGGTTGTCATGCCAACCCATTGGCGACCCACGGTCATGTGAGACGGGCGCTGATGGGCGGGATTAGTGACGCACTTCCAGATCTCTGTCAGAGATTGACAGCGGCATTTAACATGTTAACAACCCAGGGTGGATCACGATTCCACACGCAGCTGCTAGGGGCACATGACAGGTGATCAGATCAGCTGTCATGTTCTGGAAAAGGTGCGGGCTCATTGCCGGAGCCTGCACCAAAGAGGGTGAGACATCCAATGTCAGATATATCCGTCATTGGATGTTAAAGGGTTAAAAAAAACTGTCAGCAGGATTTAGCACTATAAAGTGAAGGTATAGCCATAATGGCGCTGTTATGCTGATTAGGCCGGGGTCACACTTGCAAGAAACTCGCATGACTATCGCGTCTCAACGCATGACTATCGCGTCTCAATACCTGGCACTGTCACCGGCAGTCGGGACGGAGTGTGCGGCTGCATGTATTTCTATGCAGCTGAGCGCTCTGGTCAGAGTGCTCGCGGCAGTGCCAGGTATTGAGACGCAAGACTCGTGCGAGTTTCTCGCAAGTGTGACCCCATCCTTAAATTGATATCTGCAGTGAAGGAATTTGATCACTGGTTGTTTAATTAGCCTCCAAAGTTTTATTCTAATGACTTCTTCTGTGCATCGGGATGGGTGTCGGATCTTTTCTACTCTCTTTTTTTTTCTACTTTTCTTTTTCTACTGTGATTCTTTTACAGCTCACTGATTATTTAGTGACCTGCCTCCCTTTTAAAATTATGTGCCGCCACCATAATATGAGTGTGCTTGTGCAATGTGATTCTATGGACGGTCTTCAATAAAATGGCGCCAGTAGCGGCACATGCGCAGATCGAGATCTAGGCCATATGGCGTCTTCATAAAGCATAAATCTCGATCTGGTGCCAGCATAACAGCACCATTATGGCCATGACTTTAATCTATACAGTAGTGCTAAATCCTGATGACAGGTTCTTTTTAAAAACAAAGTGCAAATGGAAACAGAAATAAGGTGCCAAGAAAAAAAGGTGCAAAATACAAAGAGCCCAATTCATTATTGCATTTGCTCCAGTCTTATTGTCTAGTTTTTGGTGCTTTCGCCTGTTTTTTTTTATTTGCGCCATATTCATCTTTTCACTTGAACTCTTTTCTTATATTTATTCATCTGCTTCCAAATATGTTTGCCTTATTTATTAGAGACAAAAAAATACACAAAATTTGTTGAAAGTGTACTTTAATCCCCCGTCCCCCGGAATGATTTTACGTATACCAGAAAATTTTTTCTCAATGCATCATTTTGTAAAATGTGCTAAATGGTTGCAAAACAAAAGCTTAAAAGACAAGAATAAAGACCATTTTTTTTAATTTGTGCAAAATTCATGAACTATGAACGCCATTGGAAAATTATGTTGCAAAAACAAAACCACGGTAGTGAATACCACAAGACAGAAAAAGAAAGGTGGCTTAATAACAAAACCACTGCAAACGTTCAACTGGGGACGAAAAAGTCGACCAAAAAAAAAACAAACGAGTGCAATAATGAATTGGGCCCAAAGTCTTAAAAATCTCTGACCCATGATCACTACTTTATCTAACAACTCCCCCTTTCTAAGAGTCTCCCAGAAGATTTACATACAAATTTGGGCTGAGAATAGCGGCCTGCTCGTATAAGAAGCTTTACTTTTATAAGCTCGATACTTTGTATAGGATTTATGGCCCTTTTATGCTCTTCTATCCACTGTTCAGGGCTGAAGCGTTAGCATTGAGGAGTAATGAGCGTGCCGGCCTGGGAAGATGAGGCAGGAAGAGAAGACTCCCGTCTCAGCACCACACAGAAATGTTGCTTTGTAATGCAACTTCCTATACTGCAGATGCTGCCCGAGACGCACACGATGGATTAGTCTGCGGCCAAGTTGTTTACATCACCTTCTGCTCCTAAATCCTATTATTTTCCAGACATCCCATATGTCGAGCAGCATATTACTCACCGAGCGAGGATGGGGACAAGTGTGCTCCAATTCTTCCATGGTTTCTAGGGGAAGCTCACCACAAAGGGATTTTGGGATACCTGTTTCTGACTCAGCATCAAGGCTGAGAACTGGCATGGCCAGAAGATGCTTTCCGCAGCTCCCTCCACAATGAGCAACTTCTCTGGGGGATTCAGTGTAGTGTAGTGGATATTTTTCCGAGCTTTCTTGCCTTATTCCCGGGAGGAAGAGAAGACTGTTGTTTAATTCTTCTTAGTAGAGGCGGTGATGCACAGGCCCTGGGCTTATCACTATAACAACCAGGCAGGAGGAAAGCACCGGCACACAATGCACTGGCCTCATTTGCATCTTGCTTTTTGGTTGGATCGTGTCATCCCAGTACAGTTTGAAATGAATCCTTATTCCTTATGCATCCCGAGAAAGCGGCGAAGACAGGGAGATCGCGCGTGTTAGGGTCTGACCGCAGGCATCCCCCCAAATGTCATATATTAGTAATAAGCAGCACAATGACAGAAATTCTAAATCAAGCCGCCTTCATACATTGCAGTTTTTCATGTTTTCTTTAACCTGAAAAGTTGGATTATACCATTTCTTTTCTAATTAAAGTTTGATCATTTCAAAATACAGAGAAAAAAAAATCTATTTTCAAATGCTCATAGTTCTTTTTTTTTTTTTTTTACCCTCCTCCAGCAGCTTCCATTACATCCCTATTCATGTAAATGAGAATGGAGAAAAAAAGAACAGAAGGGCCACATCTTAATTTATTGATTATTGCATAATTTCATTGCTCGTTCTTGCTTCTTTTTCTGTCTATAGCCTGACGCAAATAGAATTAGCTAATTAATCACAGTATTTATTCTTGAAATACAATTTAACTATTCATTTACTGGTGGGAGAGACATTGAAAACCATTTATTTTCTTGCTAAGAATAAAAAAAAAAAAATATATATATATATATATATATACACACACAATCACCAACCTTGCATCACCAATAAGGAAAAGTCATAAAATTATGGAAATTACAGGATAGATTGACATGTTAATATGATATGCAACTGATGAAAAAATAGAATTAGCATTTTCAGAACATTTTAGGGCAGTTTCACATGTCAGTATCTCCGGTACGTGTAGTGACAGTTTTCTCACGTACCGGAGACACTGACAAACGTAGACACATTCGAATGAATGTGTCTATGCAGATGTCAGCGTGTTTTCATGTTTTCACGGACCGTGTGTCCGTGTGCAAAACACGCTGACATGTCCGTTTTTGTGCAACAGCATGGATCACACGGACCCATACAAGTCAATGGGTCCATGTAAACACGTACCGCACACGAATGCTGTCCGTGTGCTGTCTGTGTGCGTTTTTAAAAGTCAAAGGGATAACATTGAAAATAATTTTTCAAAAACACGGACACAGACACACGGAGAGCATACGGACAGCACACGGATGGTACACACGGACATACGGATAGCACAAGGATGTCACACGGATGGCATACGTATGCACACGGACACACGGGCACGGATAGCTCCGTTACCGGTTTTTCCGGTACCAGAATTATCTGGACGTGTGAAACTGCCCTTAATCTGCAGTGGGTACGGAAAGCATTCAAACCCCTTTACATTTTTCACTCTTTGTTTCATTGCAGCCATTTGGTAAATTCAAAAAAGTTCTTATTTTCTCATTAATGTACACTCTGTACCCCACCTTGACTGAAAAAAAACAGAAATGTAGAAATTTTTGCAAATTTATTAAAAAATAAAAACTGAAATATCACATGCTCATAAGTATTTAGACCATTTGCTCAGACACTCATTTTTAAGTCACATGCTGTCCATTTCATTGTGATCCTCCTTGACATTTTTCTACTCCTTCATTGGAGTCCAGCTGTGTTTAATTAAACTGATAGCACTTGATTTGTAAAGGCACACACCTGTCTAAATAAGACACAGCTCACAGTGCATGTCAGACCAAATGAGAATCATGGGGTCAAAGGAACTGGCCAAGGAGCTCAGAGACAGAATTGTGGCAAGACACACATCTGGCCAAAGTTACAAAAGAATTTCTGCAGTACTCAAGGTTCCTAAGAGCACAGTTTCCTCCATAATCCTTAAATGGAAGAAGTTTAGGACCACCTGAAGTCTTCCTAGACTTGGCCGTCCAGCCAAACTGAGCAATCTCTCCTTCAGACTGTCTTGTCTGCACCTGCGGTTCTTGTCATCTTCTCTTCCTGCCTGCATCTGTTGGCCATTCTTCCAGGCCATCCCAGCTACCCGTTCCTAGGGGTCAGCTGCCATCTACCCAAGGTCAGTCCTGGAATAGCACCTGGATCACCTCCCTTTGTCTCTCCACAGACTTCGGTGTCATTAGCTGCTGCATGTCCATGGTCGGTTTGGGTGAGGCTCCTAGTCATGGCCCTCCAGGTCTTCCTTGGGCTTTGGCACAGTGGTTGCACCACCCAGCCCATTACAGTTTGCACAGGCCATGTAATCCGCTGCTCCCAGGCATCTTCCCTCTCGGATCTATACCAGGAGGTCTCCCGCCAGAAGGATCAGCAGAACAAGATTCTATCCTACCTACGGTCTGTGAATACCAGTCTTTATACACTGGCAGTACTGGCCGCTTCCACATCCTCTCATGCGGCAGTTACCACCACGGTGACCCAACAGGCAGCAAGCTATGCACCAGGTTCCGGACCTCATCTGTCAGCTCCTCCAGTCTTCAGCAGGGATCCCACCATGTGTCGGGGGTTCACTAATCAGTGCACGCTGCACTTCGAACTCTTGGCTCATCAGTTCAACTTGGACCGAGCCAAAGTGGCCTTCATCATGTCACATCTATCTGGTGAGGCCCTAGTACCAACAGTTCTTCTTGGAGGCCTTCCGTAAGGTCTTCGACGAGCCCGGTCACGTTTCTTCTGCAGCCTCTTCTCTGCACTGGTTACACCAAGGTTAGTGTCAAACCTACAGTCCTTCTTGGAGGCCTTCCGTAAGGTCTTCGACGAGCCCGGGCGCGTTTCTTCTGCAGCCTCTTCTCTGATCTGGTTGCGCCAAGGTAGCCTCTCCGTGGGCCAGTATGCGGTCCAATTCTGTACCTTGTCTTCTAAACTTGCTTGGAACAATGAGGTTCTGGTGGCAACCTTCTCAGAAGGTCTCTCCGGGTGAGTCAAGGACGAACTGGTAGGCTGGGAGATACCCACCTCTCTAGATGAATTGACAATAGGTTCCAGGAACCGACCAAATAGGTGAACCGCGAGAGAAGATAGTTACACCTGACTCCCACCTATTAACAACTGGTCATTAAGCAAGCTTCTGCTGTGACTTCTTCGCCTGAACCTATGCAGATTGACCAGGTGAAGCTATCCAAGAGTCGCCAATAGGTTCATAGGGTCAAAAAGACATGCTTCTAATGATGCAGTGCCGAACACCTTATTCATTGTATCTGCCTCCTGCAGCAATGGGTCTTTTGTTGAATTGGCCCACCTGGACTCCGGCTCCCAGGGTAACTTTGTTCAACAGGCTGTGGTAGAGCGGTACAAGATTCCTGTCCTATGTCTTCCGGATCCATTGGTGATTTCTTCAGTGGATGGAAAGCGTCTTCCCGAGACCATCCAGTTCATCATGGAGCACATGGAGCTTCAGGTGGGGATGCTGCATTCGGAGAAGATTTCGCTTCATGTGCAGCCTGGTCTCTATTATCCTCTGCTTCTAGGTCTCCGGTGGCTGCAAAAACACAAACCTGTTCCTTACTGGAGGTCTGGAGAAGTAATCCGTTGGGACTCAGGATGTCACAAAATGTGCCTTGCTCCTAAATGCCCTGTCCGGTCTACTACTTCTCCTACTTCTCCTGCTAATTTGTCTGGCCTGCCCGTGGCATACAGGATGTATGCGGACGTCTTCAACAAGAAGGAGGCTGAGACCTTGCCACCAAATACGCCGTATGACTGCCCGATTGACCTCCTGCCTGGCACCTCACCTCCACGAGGCCAAATCTTCACCCTGTCCCAGGCCAAGACTCGCACTGTGCCTGAGTATCTAGAAGAGAAACTCACTAGGTGATTTATCCAGAAATCTTCATCTCCAGCCAGAACTGGGTTTTTCTTTGTGAAGATGAAGGACGGCTCTCTGCGACCCTGCATTGACTACAGAGACCTTAATCAAATCACAGTAAAACATAAGTACCCACTAAACCTGATCTCCGAGCTGTTTGATCGCCTGAAGGGTTCTGGAGTTTTGACGAAGCTTGACCTACGAGGGGCATACAACCTGGTTTGAATTCACCAGGGAGACGAGTGGAAGACGGCTTTCAACACCAGCGATGGCCATTACGAGTATCTCATTATGCCGTTTCGACTCTGTAATGCCCCAGCTGTCTTCCAAGTACTGGTGAACAACATCTTCCGTGACCTGCTCTATACGTGTGTGGTAGTATACTTGGATGACATCTTGGTATTTTCTCCTGATCTGACAACACACAGGAGGGACGTTTGCCAGGTTCTACTAAGGTTAAGAACTAACCATCTCTATGCCAAATATGAAAAGTGTGTCATCAAACAGTCCTCCCTTCCGTTCCTGGGGTACATCGTTTCTGAGACCGGTCTGAAGATGGATCCCGAAAAAGTATCCACTGTCAGGAAGTGGCCCCATCCAAACGGTTTTAAGGCTATCCAGTAGTTTCTCGGATTTACAAATTGTTATCGCCAATTCACTTTGCATTTTTCTTCCCGGACTGCTACTATTTCTGCCCTAACCTGCAAAGAAGCCAATCCTAGGGAATGGACTCTTGAAGCAGCAGACGCCTTTGTATCCCTCAAGCAGGCATTCTCCTCGGCTCCGGTGATGGATCGTCAAACCAAAACAAGCAGTTCTTCCTTTAGGTGGATGCATCTTCCATAGAGGTCGGAGCCGTCCTCACTCAGAAGTCTTCATCTGGTCGAATGGTGTCCTGCTTTTTTTTTCTCTAAACTCTTCTCGGAGGCTCTGGAGGAGTGGCGGTACTTGATGGAAGGAGCGTTACATCCTGTGGTAATTTACACTGACCACAAGAATCTGGCTTATCTGCAGTCTGCTCAGTGGCTTAACCCCCATCCAGCCAGGTGGTCTTTGTTCTTTGCTTGCTTTAACTTCACACTCCACTCCGTCCGGCTGAAAAAAACGTTAAGGCGGACGCGCTTAAACATATCATTGAGCCCCCCAAAATAATCACAGTCGCTCCACTAGACTTATTTTGTCTACCCTCTGGTAAGACTTACATGGCTGATCCTGACAGTGGGTTCTTCTCTGGGGACATTCTTCTAAAGTGGCAGGCCATGCTGGACAGACGAACACTACTATCCTTATTTCTCGACACTATTGGTGGCCAACTCTGCACAAAGATGTTGCAAATTTCGTCTCTGCTTGTCCTTCGTGTTCCCAAAATAAGACTCCCATACAGCTTTCAACCAGTCGGTTGCTTCCCTTGCCTGAGCCGTCTGCTCCCTGGCAGCATATCTCCATGGATTTCATCACGGATCTGCCAGTGTCAGTTGGATGTACCGTCATCTGGGTGGTGGTGGATCGTTTTTCCAAGATGGGTCAATTCATCCCGCTATCCGGTCTTCCATCTGTGCCAGCATTGGCAAAAGAATTCATTCTTCAAATTTTTCGTCTCCATTGTCTACCGCTTCACATCGTCTCCAATAGAGGTGTCCAGTTTACCTCTCTTTTCTGGAGGGCCACCTGTAAGCTACTGGGTGTTACTTTGGATTTCTCATCTTCTTACCATCCTCAGTCCAATTGCCAAGTGGAACAAGTCAATCAGATCCTGACTAATTTTCTCTGACATTTTGTCAATGCTCATCACACTTACTGGACTGAGCTCCTACCTTGGGCTGAATTCTATTACAATAAATGCGTGAGCGAGTCTTCAGCCAAATCTCTGTTTTTTGTGATCTACGGTCAACACCCCAAGGTGCCATTCCATGTGGCTGTCACCTCCTATATTCCTGCTGCCGATTCCCTCGTCAGGAACTTTTCTGAGATCTGGGAAGACACCAAAGCATCTTTGGTAACATCCTCCAAATGGATGTAAAGACACATGGATAAGAGACGTATGGATTCACCTCTGTTTCATCTTGGAGATAATGTCTGGCTATCATCTAACTATATCCGTCTCAAGATACCATCCTATAAATTGGGTCCTCGCTTCATTGGTCCCTTCAAGGTGTTGAAATGGATTAATCCAGTAGCCTACAAACTCAAACTCCCTGCCTCCTTGCGATCCCCAATTCCTTCCATGTGTCTCTTCTCAAACCTGTTGTCCTCAGTTCTTTTTTCAAGGTTCCTGGTGCCACTCTGATTCTTTTCAGCACTGAGGATGTTTTTGAGGTAAAGAACATTTTGGCCACCAAGTATCAGGATCCTGTCAGTGCCGGCAGACTGCCGCAGCTGAACAGGGTAACTCACCCAGACTACGGGAGGACCCGGGGTCCAATACTGCAGGGAAAGTTCAGACAACAAGACCTGTGACACTGAAAGCAGTTTAGCAGTACAAGGACCTACGATCATGTGAGCACAGGGGGCGTGGCTTAGCGTCCTGCTGCAGGATAGGGTTCTATTACAGGAATCCTGGAGCAAAGGCTATGGAAACTCAGGTCAGACAAGCGGGGGTCATACACAGGGAGGATGGCGCGGTACCAGAGGGACAAGCAGAGAATAGTCAAAACATAAGCAATGAATCATACACAGAGATAGCAACGCAGTACAAGGGAGGCAGTCAGAGAGTAGTCAGGTCCAAGGCAAAAGAGTCATACACAGGAATAGCAGAGCAGTACAAAAGGAACAGGCAGAACTCGTAACAGGGACAGAACCAGATCAAAACCAAGCAAGCACAAAGTATCAGTCACAAAGCACACCAGGGTCATACACTCGGACAAGGGTCTGAATATAAGCGACAAGGAGTGAGCCCACAATGAGGCTATAAAAAGCCTCCCAGAATCTCAGAGTGAGGCTGTCCAGATTAACCTCTGAACTACCTGATCACACAAATTCAGCAGATCATGACACCAAGAAGGTAAGAGGAAAGACGTTCTTTCTTGTGAATTGGAAGAGGGTTTGGCCTGAGGAGAGGTCCTGGGAGCCCAGGGAGAACATCCATGCCCCTCTCCTCCCGGAGAAATTTCTGACAGGCTGGATAAAGAGGGGGCGGAAGTATCCAATGCCTTTGGCTGTGAAACAATCCAATATTTTCAGGCTTCCACATCTGATCTTGACATTTCCTTCCATTTCTCAATCCATTAGCTTTTTTTCCCATTGTGTCTTCTAAACCCATTTGCACCCATCAGAGCCTAGTCTATTGAATTTTGTCTCATCACTCCTGATCACCCATTTCCAATCTTCCACTGTCCACTTTTCATACTTTCTTGAAAAGTCAATCAGATGCTTCTTATGATGATATTGAAGAGATTTCTTCACCTTTTTTGGGCCACCATTCCAGAATTGTGTAACGTGTGTGCACAGTGCTTGTATGGACTGGTATTACGAAGCATATAAGCCACCTCCACTGCAATGTTTGTTGTGCCAGAATTGATAGACCTTGTGACGAAACAACTTTTTGATTTAGATATTTTGCCTGGATGTCCACTTCTTGACTTTAAGGCTGAGTTCACACGTGGCGTTTTTTTCGCGTTTCCGCAGCGGTTTTAACCGCGCGATTTTGCCGCGAAAACGCGAAAAATAAGCATCCCATGCATTCCTATGGGATTCCGCAATGCTGTGCTAATGCTGCGGTTTTTACCGCGGCGGAATCGCTTCGCGGTAAAAAACGCAGCATGCTCATTAATTTGCGGAATCGCGGCGATCCCGCACCCATAGGAATGCATTGTTCCGCTTACTTCCCGCATGTGGCTGTGCACACCATGCGGAAAGTAAGCAGAACATTTGCGGATGGTACCCACGGTCCGGAGGAGAGGAGACTGTCCTCCGGGCTTTGGGTACCATATCCCTGTAAAAAATAGAATTTAAAAATAAAAAATATTGTTATTCTCACCCTCCGACGTCCCGCGCAGTCTTCCCGCTTCTCTTCACGCTCTCGTTCCCAGTAGTCCTTTGCGAAAATGCCCGCGATGGCGTCCGTTCTCGCGGGATCACGAAGTCTCGCGGTCATTCACGCAACGTCATCGCGAATTACCGCGAGACATCGCGATCCCGCGAGAACGGACGTCATCGCGGGCATTTTCGCAAAGGATTACTGGGAACGGATGTGCGGGACGTCGGAGGGTAAGAATAACACCATTTTTTATTTTTTTTTACATTCTATCTTTTACTACTGATGCTGCATAGGCGGCCTCAGTAGTAAAAAGTTGGTCACACTCGTCAAACACTATGTTTGACGAGTGTGACCAACCTGTCAATCAGTTCTCCAAGCGATGCTACAGATCACTTGGAAAACGCTAGCAATTCTGCAAGCTAATTACGCTTGCAAAATGCTAGTTTTTCCGCGGGAAAATTGCGGGAATTTAAAATGCGATTTTCCCGCGGACTGGAATTCCGGAATTCTCGCGGTAATTTCCGCGAGAGTTCCGGTACGTGTGAACTTAGCCTAAGAAGATTGAATGGACTTAATTTCGTATTCTTCCAACTGTCATGGTACTCAACTGATGCAATGTGCCAATTTTCTTGGCCAAGAGACCGCTGTTGTTGAGCTGGATAATGCTGTTTCTCTTTTGTTGGGAAATCTTCATCATATACACCTCCTTGGACCAGGCTCCCTAAAAGATCATTGAGAAACCAGAGAGAATGCCGGAAAAACAAATTCTACAAAGGTACAGGAAAGCGTGCAGGGTGACACAAGAACCCAGGATGAGAAAGTAAAACAAGTTCACAAAAGATAGAAAGGGATTGATAAGGAGAATCAAAAAACAATCTGAATAAGTGAAACCTCCCAGACCCTAAAACATGGAGAAGAAGAGAAAGGTGCCAGGGAGGAAAACTCAGATTTGCAGCAGTAAAAACAACTGGGACTTACCGTACAAGGTAAACCGATAGCTGAAGAGCTGGAACTCCAAACACTAATCTATATGGAAGTTTAGCCAGCAAGTGAAGTAAGTGAAAGGTGAAAATGTAAAGCCCATCACAAAATGTGATAGGACAGTTTTCCAAAATGGAAAATGAAAAACACCTGGAGAGAAGCCAGCCAAGAAAGGTAAAACAAGACCAGTATATGGACAGAGAAAAAAAGTAGAGCAGCAGAGCGGTGTCACTATTCCCCGCAGAGACCAGTGACCATCACCTGCAGGGGAGGTGCTAGTCTTCCTGCACACAAGGTGTAGCGGCACTGCTCTGATGCCAGCTTATTACTATTCAGCTAAGCAGACAGCAGACTGGACAAAACGCTCATTGCACAGGGCACTGGTTAACACACTGTACAAAGGAGGAGAACCTCGCGTATAGCGCATGGACAGCACAGCCACGGACACGAGCATCACTGATGATGCTTCATTTCAGGGAGGGGGCAGGGGCTGTGACAATGATTGTAGCCTCTGTACCGTGATGTGGCTGCATTTCAAGGAGGGGCAAAGGCTATGATGATGACCCCAGCTTCTGCCCACTGTTTTGATGACGCTTTGTTTGAGTATCCCAGCATAAAAATTATGGGCCTAAATAGATAGGGAAAAATGATTTGCATTCGGACCACCCCTTTAACTCTTCTTCTGAGTATGCAGGACCATAAAAATGGACCTGTGTGCCCATAAAGAGCAGTGATTTCATTTTTGAAAATACAAATGTTACTGACATTTTCCACAAAGCTACAGTGGGTATGGAAAGTATTCAGACCCCTTCAAATTTTTCACTCTTTGTTTCATTGCAGCCATTTGGTAAATTCATTTTTTTTCTCATTAATGTACACTCTGCACCTTATCTTGACTGAAAAAAACAAATGTAGAAATGCTAAAATAACAAAAGAGTGGCTTTAGAACAACTCTGCGAACATTCTTGACTGGCACAGCCAGAGCCCTGACCTAAACCCAATTAAGCATTTCTGGAGAGACATCCACCAAACAACCTGATGGAAATGGAGAGGATCTGCAAGAAAGAATGGCAGAGGATCCCTAAATCCAGGTGTGAAAAACTTATTGCATCATTCCCAAGAAGACTCATGGCTGTACTAGCTCAAAAGGGTGATTCTACTCAATACTGAGCAAAGGGTCTGAATATTTATGACCATGTGATATTTCAGTTTTTATTTTTTAAAAATGTGAAAAATTTCTACATTTCTGTTATTTTTCAGTCAAGATGAGGTGCAGATTTTACATTAATTAGAAAAAAATGAACTTTTTTGAATTTACCAAATGGCTGCAATGAAACAAAGAGTGAAAAATGTAAAGGGGTCTGAATACTTTCCGCACCCACTGTATATATTAATCTGTTCAGCTCATCCTCCTCTATAACATGCTGCTGGTCAATTTCACAGCATTTCCAAGCTGCCCTTGAATCTTCAGCTTCAATATGAAGCGCTGACCTTTGCCCCGTCTTTGCCACCACTGTGCTGCAGTACAGGTGGCTTTATCAAGCCGCTAAACTTCGGGACAGAAAGCTGATTAGCTCTACTTTGCTTCTGCATTTCCGGCATACTCATGTTCAATTGTATTTGCATTTTACAGATAAAAATTAATCCAGGAGTCAGGGCACCAAATCGGCATCCTGCGTTCATTGGTTTACCAAATGGAATGTCATTTTAACAACTGGTTCAAGGGTTCCAGTGAGCACGGGCAGAATATCATCCCTGGGTATAAAATGACAACTCTTTCTATGCAACGTGCGCTACACAAAATGAAAGAGAAACTTTGATAATATATTTTAATCATCTGTTAAAATCCTTGATGAGTCATTAATACCAGCTGATAAAGTAATACAAAGCTGCACAAATACAAACCCCAAGAATAGAAGGTATGTGTAACACAAGTAATTATATAGCAGATGTTAAAGTAATAGCAACCTTAAGAATGCCGATAAGAACAATGAGATGATCAACATTGAAAAGATAGTGTTAAAAGCCCTTCTTTATACAGCATAATGTTCCCACTAGAACACTTAAATACTTGATTACTGTGGTTGAGATGGACAGAAGTCAGCCCTTGTGCAACAACAATATGTTGGTCCCTTGCTGTTGAAAAGTTAATTTATCATTAGAAGGCAATTGTCATACTGTGATTTTAGATCATTTCATATCTTGTGGATCGTTATTTAATTGTAATTATAAGCACAGGGAACATTTGACAGTAGACAGTTTAAGGAATTTTTAATTAAAGTGGTATCAGACCCTTGCAGTTGCATAAATGGTATGTCAGCCATAAGAACTACATAAGTGGATCAATTATGCAAGAATGCTCACTACAGAAACAGATCAGTAAAGTAAATTGAATTATATACACTAACGAGCAAAAGCGTAACAATGTTTTGAACTTTTGACTTCCAGCCTCCATATCTCACCATGCACTACTGCTTCGAATGTGACAATCATCTTGGATATCTCATACATAAATTTGACTTGCAACTATTTAGCATATGGTTAGTTATGCAGATTCTTGTCATATCACTGCATTGTTACTGTTTTGCTCCTGGTGGTGGGAAAATCTTTTTCTTCCTGTATACTACAAATTACAACCTGTTCTCACCATTCCCTAATAGCTCAGTGTTATTAGGTTGATTCCCAAGTGAAAGGTCATTGGTTTGAATCAAGGCAAAGACATGAAGAAGATTTCCCAAGTAAAGAGAAACAGCATAATCCAGCTCATTGACAGCGGTCTGTCAGACAAGAAAATTGGCACATTGCATCATGTGAGTGCAACAACAAACAGTTGGAAAAATATGAAATCAAGTCCATCCATCCATTCAGAAGCCCAAGAGGTGGACGTCCAGGCAAAATTTCGGAGTCAACTAGTCGGCTCATCATGAGGTCTATCAGTTCTAGCGCGACAAACACGGCAGTGGAGGTGGCTCGTATGATTTGTAATAGTGAGGACACACACGTCCATGCAAGTGTAAAGGAGAGAGGTTCGTTGGATGCAATGGAGAGCCGGAGGCAAAAAAGGGGTTAACAGGATTTACTGAACAGGCAATTGAACAAGGAATACTCCACGCAGGGAGGCAAGACTAATAACAGCAATGACGAGAATTGCACCCAAACACAATGCACAAGAGAAAGATATACAAAAACAAGGTAACTTATCGCTTGCAGTTCTTGCAAGGGAAAGGCCGGAAAATCTCCAGACAGCGTCGCCAATCGTGGACAAAGTCTCTGGCTCTATTACGGAGGAACGAGAAGCACTGCTGCTTCACCACTCCGCTCTTTCAGGGTCTGTTTGGTCCTGGCGTCCCGCAGGCCAGTCACCAACAAGTCACGCAACACAACATCTGTCAGCCCTATCCCCATCCCATCTTTTCTGACAATGGCGGTGTGTAATTCTTGTAGGGCATTCATATATTGTGTAACCGTCTCCCCCTCTCTTTGCATACGGCTAAACAGGCGAGTCCTAAGTTCTTCTATGTCAGTGGGGTCCCCATGGGTCGCCTCAAGGACTTGGAGCACTTTTGCAAATGTATCACGGTCTCGGGGGGTACGCAGCATCACAGAGTCTCGAGCATGCCCATCCAAAGCCATAATGGCCACCTTGGCCTCGAGTGCAGAGGTCATAGGGTGCATTCCCATCATACCCTCAAAAGTTCCGTCCAACTCTACAAACTAGTATTAGACCCTGTAATTTTTGGCAAGTTACTCAGCATGGCCCCCAGAGAAATACTGGTTCTGGGCCCAGCTGCCTGTTCTGCCACCTCCGTGCTATCAAACTGCATCCTGCCGACTATGCCAAAATGTAAAGGAGAGAGGTTCATTGGATGAAATGGAGAGCTGGAGGCAGAGAAGGGGTTAACAGGATTTACTGAACAGGCAACCGAACAAGGAATATTCCACTCAAGGAGGCAAGACTACTAACAGCAACAACGGGAATTGCACCCAAACACAATGCACAAGAAAAAGATATACAAAAACAAGGTAACTTATCGCTTGCAGTTCTTGCAGGGGAAGGGCTGGAAAATCTCAAGACGGCATCACAAAGTCTCTGGCTCTGTTATGGAGGAATGAGAAGCACTGTTTTCTGACGGTGCTGATGTATCCGGTTTGGTTTGGCTTGGGTGCACTGGAACGTGGGAACAGTCCATTGTGTAGATTCCTCAGGAATGGTGCCGGGCAAGAACCGTGGTAACGCTCACAGACGGTGGCAGTGGGCGGTTTTCTGGAGTAGTCTCTAGGAACGGAGCAGGTCAGTTTTTCTGTAACTGCAGACAGGACAGAGCTGCTCAAAAGAACAGGATCAGACAATAACTCAGTAGTGTCAAAGTCAATCTGAGAGTCATTATGCTGAGGGATGAATGGCATGGAGTTGTCAGCGAGAGCAGCAGAGAGGGAGTCAACCTTCTCCTGTTGCTTTCCCGCCAAGTCTGACCCGTTCCCACACTCAGTCCTCCTTATATTCCCTGCGCCCCCTGCTGCCCAGCGTGAAGGTCCTTCTCTCCCAGAAGAAACCTCCCCTGGCAACAGTGGTGACAGTCCCGATAGTTCAGGCCATAAACGGCACCGGAAACCACTGACTCTGTCTCAGCTCATCTTCTTACACCAGCGCCATGTGACGCAGTTTACACAAGTCTGGAATGGTGATCCGAAAAAAGGTGAGCGCCTCAACTTCAATATCATAACAAGCATTGGCTCGATTTTGCAAAAAATGCAAAAAGTGAACAGTAGAAGATTGGAAATGAGTGATTTGGAGCAAGGATACAAAAGTTAATAGACTAGTCTCTGATGGGTGCAAGTTTGTCTGGATAAAACAAGGGAATAAAGGGGCTAATGGATAGAGAAATTGAAGGAACTGTCAAGTTTAGTGGAGAAAGCCTGATGATATAGGGTTGTTTACTTATGAAGATCTAGAGTTGTGGGTGTTAGTAATCACCTAGGCAGGTTAACGATGCTACAAGTTTTATTTGTATCCATACAAGCATTTCAGTAAGTCCAGGTAGATGACACCAATGTAATGCCCCCGGTCCACGGGATCAGCAACAAGTCAGTAAAAATAGTCCATGGGATCATTCCTAGGGGAATATAGATCTCACGATCGAAGCCCGAGAAAACTTAGTTCCAAGTTCGATAGTCCATTCATGGGTTCCAGGAGCGGCCTTAACTCTGTTCCTTTCACTTCAGATCCCCAGACACAACTGCACTCCCCCATCAAGTCTCTCAACTCTACTCCCAACCCCCTAACCAATGTACATTGAATTCACAGCCAGTGAAGTCTCCGGCCAGTCTGGAGTGGTGTGAACCCAAGTGCCCCCCTGCCGAGATAAAGAAAGGCACATATTCCCCCACTATCCTTCTTCTGACGACAATTACCAGAGTTCGTGGCTTCCTCAGTCTGTCTCAATAGTCCATCGGCATTGCTGTGGTCTCTCCCACACTGGCGGGAGGTTATTTGGCATGTCAAGGTCTTCTGATGCAGCGGGAATGAGTCCTTGGCTTCGAGTTGCGAACTGGTCCAGTGGCACACCAACACTGCTCCTAAGTTGTTGCCCAGCAACACATCCACAGGTAGGTGTCGCACTACCCCCACATCCACCATTCCCTTGCTGTGTCTCCAGTCTAAATGTAGTCGGGCTGTCCGAATGTTCAGAGATTCTCCTCCAGCTACGTGGACTCGAATGTGCCCGGCATTCCCTGGTGAAGTGTCCCCTGCATCCGCAGTTATGGCAGCTTAATCCACCTCGCCCTGATGTGGGCCGTACTTGGGGTTTTGGGGGACCTCCCCCTCTTTTCTCGCCCCCAACATTCCAGCCCCATTGCAGTACACTGTTCACAGGTTGGAAATGCGGATGACGTGGACCTGAATGGGCCCGGCATTCCCTGGCGAAGTGTCCCATGCGTCCACAGCTATGGCAGCTTAATCCCCCTCGCCCTGATGCTGGCCATACTTGGGGTTTTTGGAGACCTCTCCCTCTTTGTAGAGTACGAAATCCTCGCAGTTCCTCCTCTCGCTGGACCATGGGTCTCGCTGGCCTCTCGGGAAGCCCCTGTTCCTGACTTGCTGGAGCTGTTCTCCCACACCGCCCTGGACGATTGGCAGACCAATCATCAGCCAATCTTACAGCCTCCTCCAGACTCCGTGGTTTTCTATCCGCCACCCATTCCTTTATGTCACGTGGGAGCTTGGACATAAATTGCTCCCGCATGAATATATCCAAGACATGTTCAGCTTCCCGAGCTCCCAGTCCTTCGAACCACCGAGCACATGCTGTATGTAATGTGTTGGCATACTCCCGGTGCGTATGTGCATTGAGCTTTTCAGTCTCCCGAAACTTCCTCCGGTAGGTTTCAGGTGTGACGGCATACCTCTCTAGTAATGCGCTGCGAATGGTAGTGTAACACCTCTGATCCCCAGAAGACAAGTTATTAAAAGCTTCTCTGGCTTTCCAGGTCAGGCCAGCACTCAAAAATCTCGGCCAGTCCTCAATGGACACCTCATGAAGCAGGCAGAGGTTCTCAAATAATCAAAGATGGTCATCAATACCCGTGGTGTCTTCATTAAACTGTGGTATGTCCCGGAAACTCAAAGATGCGGGTCCCTCTCTCCCGTTATCCACTGTCATCTGCGCAGAGGGTGGTGGGGTTACGGCTACACGGACACCCAGATATTTGCTTATCACAGCCGCCCGTTCTCTTTCTGTGGCCCGCTCTCCTAGCGCAGCCAGCACCCGCCCCAACTTGGTCAATCGATCCTCTGCCATCGGAATGATTGCCCGCGGCTGTTGTCCGTCCACTGGGCTGTCCTCTTCTACATCTGGACTGATCTCCTCCTGTGGGTGTTCTCGATCCCACTCGTCCAAGCGTTGTATTAGGGCCATCCGGTTGTCCGCCATCGACCACTCCAGCTCTCTCCCAGAGCACAGGGCTCTCAGCTGCTCCTACTTGAGTCTCTTGTAGATGGAGTCTGCCATCTCTTCTGCCAAGTCACCATCAGTAACTTTCTCTGTTGCGCTGTTCAGAGATAGGTGATCCCACTGCTGCCACCACTTGTGAAGATCTAGAGTTGTGGGTGTTAGTAATCACCTAGGCAGGTTAACGATGCAACAAGTTTTATTTGTATCCATACAAGCATTTCAGTAAGTCCAGGTAGATGACCCCAATGTAATGCCCCCAGTCCACGGGATCAGCAACAAGTCAGTAAAAATAGTCCATGGGATAATTCCTAGGGGAATATAGATCTCACAACCGAAGCCCGAGAAAACTTAGTTCCAAGTTCGATAGTCCATTCATGGGTTCCAGGAGCGGCCTTAACTCTGCTCCTTTCGCTTCAGATCCCCAGACACAACTGCACTCCCCCATCAAGTCTCTCAACTCTACTCCCAACCCCCTAACCAATGTACATTGAATTCACAGCCAGTGAAGTCTCCGGCCAGTCTGGAGTGGTGTGAACCCAAGTGGCCCCCCTGCCGAGAGAAAGAAAGGCACATATTCCCCCACCAGATAAGGTCATTGCATGTAAATACAACATAAATTGAGGTAACTAGTCATCTGTGCTGGGAAAGTATTTCAGTTCCTCACAAGCACCTCAACTTCAATATCATAACAAGCATTGGCTCGATTTTGCAAAAAATGCAAAAAGTGAACAGTAGAAGATTGGAAACGAGTGATTTGGAACAAGGATACAAAAGTTAATAGACTAGTCTCTGATGGGTGCAAGTTTGTCTGGATAAAACAAGGGAAAAAAGGGGCTAATGGATAGAGAAATTGAAGGAACTGTCAAGTTTAGTGGAGAAAGCCTGATCATATAGGGTTGTTTCACAGCCAAAGGAGTTGGATATTTGACCAGAATTGATACATCGCTAAGTGGTCGCTAGTGAGCTGCCACACAAGCAGATCTCACCAGCGACATCGCTGGTGACGGGGGTCGCTACTTACCTGTCACACTAGGCGATCCTGCGTCCTCCCGCCCAGCTCCACGCTCGTCGCTCGTCTCTCCACAGGAAGCGCCGCAGGAAGCTGAAGACGAGAAACAGTCCTGGACGTTCTCGCGCGATCAGCGATAACCAGTGTGGGAGCGGGTTGTAGGTAAGTATCAGACATAGCGATGTCGCTAGCAATATCGCTATAACGTCACAAGTTATAGCGATATTGCTAGCGATATCGCTTAGTGTGACCGTACCTTTAGATGTTTAGCATCGGCGTGTTCCTTGCATCATTTGTTTAATCAGTTCTTATTGTTGTAGTCTACACTCCTCTTCATCTCCTGGATGATTTAATAATGACGCAGTTGTAGGAGGAAAAGTCCCCACTGTGTAACTGGGCCGGAACCAAGGGGACTGTCACCAAGGTTCCTAGGGTGACTTTTTCCGGGGGGACATAATTGGAGGACGGACCAGAGACAGTTCTAGAAGGAGTGGGGGCAGAGCAGGTATAAAAGGAGCTGAGAACGCCAGCAGAGGGCACTCGACAGCACGGGAGAGAAGGAGCAGGGAGCCTAGGTGGCACCAGAGAGCCAAAGCCAAAAGGAGTGAGCGACGACCAGAGGGACTGAGGAGAGACTCACCACGGACAAGGAGGAAACAGCCCCGAGCAGCTCAGCAGCGAGGCACCGATCAAACGACCGCGCTCCCATCACTCCAGCCCGCGGTTGCGGCCTGCCCGCCGCCTCCAGTGGCCGCCACTGCCCGACTCCAGCCGCGGCTGCAGCCTGTCCGCTGCCACCCGTGGCCGCCGCTACCTGACTACAGCATGCGGCTGCGGCCTGTCCGCTGCAGCCCGTGGCCGCCACTGCTCGACTCCAGTCCATGGTTGCGGCCTGTTTGCCCCTTCCCGCGACTGCCACTGCCCGACTCCAGCCCGTGGTTGCGGCCTGCCTGCCACCTCCCATGGCTGCCACTGCTCGACTCCAGCCTGCGGTTGATGCCTGCCGCCTCCACTGTTCGACTCCAGCCCGTGGTTGCGGTCTGTCTGCCGTCTCCTGTGACTGCTACTGCTCGACTCCAGCCCGCGGTTGCTGCCTGCCTGCCGCCTCCTGTGACCACCACTGCTCGACACCAGTCTGGGGCTGCGGCCCGCCCGCTGCCACCCACGGCCGCCGCTGTCCAGCCCCAGCCTGCGGCTGCGGCCTACACGCCTCGGGCCCCAGCTGTCCCCATTCCGCAACGCAGAGGAACTCTTCAGGGGCCTGTTGTGCCCACACTCCGCCTGGGTGTAAGAAAGTCAGAAGCCTGCGCCTAATCCTCGTCGGCTGGGCCCAGCGGCTGACACACCGAAGAAACACTGACCACCACTCTGCTGGACGTCAGAGGAGGATAAGTGACACATTGTAGTTAATCAAACATAGTTTCTGGACCCGTAGTCGGCCATACCGTGGCCTCTTAGTTACCGGTTCCGACCGGGTAGTTATTATCATATCACCTGTGTATTATTGTTCTGATCCCTGTGAGGATAACTGTTGTTAGCATGTTGGTTACTCGAGATAGCCCCTATAGATACATATATATACTGTGTATATATATATATATATATATATATATATAGGTTTGTTCTAAGCTCACTCCAGCTCCCGTCTCGTCACTGCATCCCATGTGCCTGCGATTACTCCATTGGTAATAGCGAGTTTTTGGCAATTAAGCTGGCGTTTGAGGAATGGCAATATTGGTTGGAGGGGGCAGTTCATCCTATTACTGTAATCACGGACCACAAAGACCTGCCATATCTTCCATCTGCTAAATGTCTCAACCCTAGACAAGCTAGGTGGTCCCTGTTCTTTACTAGATTCAATTTTGTTGTCACTTTCTGTACAGGAGTTAAAAAAAAACAACAAGTGGATGCTTTGTTTCAGAACCTCCCTGGTGGTAGTGACCATGAGGACCCTGCCCCAATTTTGCAGAAGGGGGTAGTCATTTTGGCCTTGTACCTTAACCTGGAAGGAGATGTGTTGGAGACTCAGGGGTACGCTCCTGCCTACTGCCCTTCGGGGAGGTTATTTGCACCATCTGATTTGCGCCATAAAGTTATTAGGGAACATCATAACTCGGTGCTTGCTGGTCATCCAGGGGGTAAGGCAACAGCGGACCTCCTTTCTTGTCGTTTTTGGTGGCCGGGGTAGCATCGGGATGTGGTTGAACAGGTGTCTGCTTGCAGTGTTTGCACGCGTTCTAAAGTATTGCATACCCATCCGTCGGGTCCTCTTCTTCCACTACCCATTCCTAGTAGACCATGGACACACCTGTCCATGGATTTTATTACTGACCTACCTGTATCAGCAGGCAAGATGGTGTTTCTGGTGGTTATAGATAGCTTCAGTAAAATGGTGCATTTCATCACATTACCGGCACTTCCGGATGCCAAGACTTTTTCTCAAGTTTTTATTAATGAGATTGTGAGGCTTCACAGGGTCCCCTCCGATGTGGTGTCAGATTGGGGGACCCAATATGTTTCTAAGTTCTGGAAAGCTTTCTGTACTCAACTGTGTGTGCAGCTGTCCTTTTCCTATGCTTTCCATCTTCAGTCAAATGGACAGACCGAGTGCATTAATCAGAATTTAGAGACTTAGCTCAGGTGTTTTGTCTCCGAAAACCAGGAGGATTGGGCACCTTATTTACCGTTGGCTGACCGATAAAAAAGAAAAAAAATAGATTGGCACTAAGAAACAGTCAACTTACTGGTGGAGTGGGTGGACTCTGAGTCAGCGACACTTTACAGGGTGGAAGCATGGTAGTGAAGGTGCTTGCTTGACTAAGCACACATGAGGCAATTCAAACAATAAGAAAAAAAAAGCAGCACACTCCGTTTACCGTATCAAAAAACCTAAGTCCTTTATTTTAGAAAAGTATACATGGACAAGGTTTATGAGGGCAGGACAAGTGCAGGTATGCAGACAAGAGACAGGACTATGGCCGTTTCGCCTTTAACACGCTTCCACGGGTCCGTTGTCTGAGTTTGCTCTTAATAATCATCGCCAAGAATCTACCGGCAGGTCACAGTTCTTTGGTGCATACGGTTTCTATATACAGTATGGTACTTGTAAATGCATATAAACACATGACCTTTACACAGAGAAAGCCAAAAACAATAAACAAATATCCTAAAATAAAAAAGTAAAAAATAAATTGCAAAAATTGCATGAAGGTAGTAATAATAATAAGTTTATTTAGTAAACATAATTTTGATCAAAAGAATGTACAAGCCATCCTGCCACGTCAAGGCAACCCTTGTGGGACAGTCCTAACTCTTGTATTTAAAACCTTTCCACTTGTCAAGTGACTTAAATGTGAACAAGGACTGAGGGGCTGAACCACCAGTAAAGCATAGGCTAGACAGGATGGATTTTCCAACTCAGAAACAGGGCGGTCACACCCTTATTTGCACAGAATGCACATTGAACTAATGAGAAACTAGGTCTGAGCTGAAAAAGTAAATTAATGTGTATGCAAAATGTAAATGCATATAAACACAGGCTTATGTAGTTCTCCGGCTGTGACGAGGGGTCTAGGGCACCGTAGGAATCCCCCACGGCTACTGTTAGTTGTGGTGTATAGGATCAGGGGTCTGCAATCCAATAGCTACCAACCTCTCCGGTTTTCTGGACTTAGCTTGTATTTTTGTTTTCTCCTCCTCCGGTGACTCATTCATAACAGAATCACCAGCCATACCGCAGATTCTAGGGTGCTCAATAGCAGGAGAGAATCGTAAAAAAAAAAAAAAAGTGTCAGAATTTTTTTTTTTTGTGTATATTTTTTCCTCTATTTCTCTGAGGCCATAGGGGGAATTTTTTCTCAATGGAGATTAAGCAATTGTCTGATCGTGTGGAGCAGCTTATTGCTGAAGTGCAGGGAATTTCTGCCTATCTTGCTCATTCACATGCTGCTGAACCAAAGATCCCTACTCCTGATGTGTTTTTTGGGGATCAGTCTAAATTTCTGAATTTTAAGAATAATTGTAAATTATTTTTTGCCTTGAAGCCTAACTCATCGGGGAGCTCCGTGCAGCAGGTTAAAATTGTCATCTCTTTGCTGCGTGGCGATCCCCAGGATTGGGCGTTTTCTTTGAAACCTGATGATCCTATTCTGACTGATGTGAATGCATTTTTTCAGGCCTTAGGGTTGTTGTATGATGAACCTAATGCTATTGATCAGGCTGAAAAGGCCCTGTTGGCATTGAGCCAGGGTCAGGATTCTGCAGAGTTGTACTGTCAAAAATTCCAAAAGTGGGCGGTCCTTACTACCTGGAATGATGGTGCCTTGGCAGCTCTCTTATGGAAGGTTTTGTCAGAAACCGTAAAAGAAACAATGGTGGGATTTCCTGTTCCCTCTGGTCTTGACGATTCTATGTCATTAGCCAATCAGGTTGATCGGCGTTTGCGTGAACGCAAAACTGCACGAGAGGTGTTGCCACCTGTTGAACAAATGTCTGAACCTATGCAATGTGATAGAGTTTTGTCTAGTGTGCAACGTCAGGAGTTCAGAAGGCGTAATAAGCTGTGTTTTTTCTGTGGAGATGCCTCTCACATTATTTCTGTCTGCCCTAAATGAGAGAAACGTTTTGCACACACATTTGCTGTGGGTGGTGTTCAACCTAAGTTTCTTCTGGCAATTACTCTGATCTGCTCCCTGTCCACATTTTCCGCTAAGGCTTTTGTGGATTCGGGAGCAGCTCTGAACCTGATGGACTTGGGTTTTGCTAAACATTGTGGGTTTCCTATGACACCTCTACGGACGCCTATCCCTTTGAGGGGTATTTATGCTACTCCTTTGGTGAAGAATAAACCTCAGTTTTGGACCCAGGTGGTAATGCGGGTCACCCCAGACCATCAAGAAAATTGCAGATTTTTGGTGTTGCATATTTGATTGATACCATCGTTCTGGGATTTCCCTGGTTGCAAATCCATAATCCAGTTTTGGATTGGAAATCTGTGTCTGTGGTGAGTTGGGGTTGTCGGTGTGCCCTTAGTGACGCTCCTATTTTCTCCACCTCTCCCCAGTCGCATGATGTTCCTGACTATTTGGCTGATTTTTATGATGTATTTAGTGAGAATGAGTCTGCGTCTTTGCCTCCTCATAGGAGTTATGACTGTGCAATTGAGCTGAGCCCTGGGTGTAAATTTCCCAAGGGTCGACTTTTCAATTTATCTGTACCCGAGCACGAGGCTATGCGATCCTATATTAAGGAGTCGTTGGAGAAGGGTCATATTAGACCATCCTCTTCACCCTTAGGTGCTGGGTTTTTTTTTGTGGCCAAGAAAGATGGTTCATTAAGGCCTTGTATTGACTATCGTTCCCTCAATAAAATTACTGTTAAATATCAGTATCCGTTACCCCTGATTTCTGATCTATTCTCCAGAGTTAAAGGTGCTTGCTGGTTTACCAAGCTTGACCTCAGGGGGGCGTATAATCTTATTCGCATTAAGCAGGGGGATGAATGGAAGATGGCGTTTAATACTCCGGAGGGACATTTTGAGTACCTGGTGATTCCTTTTGGGCTCACTAATGCCCCTTCTGTCTTCCAGTGCTTCATGAATGATATTTTCCGAGACTTTGTGGATAAATTTTTGATCATCTATCTGGATGATATTTTGATCTTTTCCAAGGATTGGGACTCTCATGTGGAACATGTTCGGACTGTGTTCCGGATTTTGAGGGAGAATTCCCTGTATGTCAAGGGATCGAAATGCCTTTTTGGTGTACAGGGGATTTCATTTTTGGGATTTATTTTGTCTCCGTCAACTATTGAAATGGACCCGGCCAAGGTACAGGCCATTTATGATTGGGTTCAGCCCACTTCTTTGAAGGCCTTCCAGAAGTTTTTGGGTTTTGCTAATTTTTATCGTAAATTTATAGCTAATTTTTCTGGTATTGCCAAACCATTGACTGATTTGACTAAGAAGGGGGCTGATGTGCTGAATTGGTCTCCGGACTCCGGAGACTGTTTCTTCTTTTCAGGAGCTGAAGCGAAGGTTCACTTCTGCTCCGGTTTTGCGGTCACACCCTTATTTGCACAGAATGCACATTGAACTAAATGAGAAACTAGGTCTGAGCTGAAAAAGTAAATTAATGTGTATGCAAAATGTAAATGCATATAAACAAAGGCTTATGTAGTTCTCCGGCTGTGATGAGGGGTCTAGGGCACCGTAGGAACCCCCCACGGCTACTGTTAGTGGTGGTGTATAGGATCAGGGGTCTGCAATCCGATAGCTACCAACCTCTCCGGTTTTCTGGACTTAGCTTGTATTTTTGTTTTCTCCTCCTCCGGTGACTCATTCATTACAATATACCATCAGTCACACAGACGCTCACAGGCTCAGTATGGATTAGACAAGAATATAAAAAGTAGAAAAAGTGTACAGTATCATCAGATAGCAGGTATATATAGTATAGTTTAAACATTCTAAATCTCCGTAGATATTTCAGGAGGCAGACACAGACACTCTCTGGCTCAGTATGGATTACAACACAATATAAAAAGCCGTAAAACGGTAATGGATCTAAAGAGTACAGCTGTACACAGTTAAGGGGTCATTGTTGTCAATCTCAGTATTTATTTCCACAGTCAGAAAATAACTTTCACTTGGTCAGTTTGGATTAGACCAGAATATAAAAAGCAGTAAATGGGTAATGTATCACAAGCGTAGAGCTATATACACTAGTGTTGGGGTAATTTTTAAATCTACATATAAATTGCAGTAGTAACCCACAGACTCTCAGACGCTCAGGATGGATCACACCACAATATAACAAGAAGATACACAAGAAATAATCACACATGTGGGACAATGTGGGACATCCTGGCGAAAGGGTACAGTATCACCAGATACCAGGTATATATAGCATAGTTTAAACATTAAAAATGTACGCCTATATATTCAGGAGTAGTGTTGAGCCACCCCGCTAGTGTTCCAGTTCGTTTTGGTTCGATGTTTGTCGAACGTTCGACGAACAACGTCGAACACCATTGAAAACAATGACAGGCAAACACAAACACATACAAACACATAGAAAACAATTACAAAACACCTTAAAAGGTGTCCCAAAGCAGACAAAATGCTCAGAATACAAAAATAACATATGGAAAACGGCAACTACATATAGAAAAGAGGTGGAGGAGTAAAAGGAGGAGGAGGAGACACAGAGGCATGTCATTCCCTTATGAAGTCAAGAAAGGCTGGAATAAAAATGTAAAATACCAAAAAACAGTAAAATTCTGAAATCGAAGACGGTCATATACCGTCGGACTTCCCACCATAAATTAGGCCAACTGCTGATCGGGCGGCGTTATTCCCACGAACCTCCGAACAGCGTCCATGAAGGCAAAGTGTTTGGTTTCCGGGTGAAGTATGGTTGCAAAGCTGAATCTTAAAGGAATGTCCAGAAGGGCACCACCAGGAGTGGAGCCTGCGGCTTAATTGGACTCCACCCGGGAAACCTCCACCATGCCAGCTACAGAAAAGATTGACAGATTGCAAGCTTTGTTGATTCTGTGGGTGGTGGTGAATGTCCATTTTTAGTTGTGCTAGAGATTTGTCAGCTTAATTCCGTTAACGAACGAGACTCCGGCATGCCCCCGAGGTACGCGTCAAGCTTGCTAAAGGGACACGCGAGGCTCTGGCACGCGAGATCGATCAATAACAGGTCTGTCATGCCCTTACATGTCCGGGGCTGCATGCGCACTACACTGAAAGGTCCAGCGTGTGTCGCTTACAGGTGCAGATAACCCGCTGAACCTCGTCAGTGATGGGGATCTGGGATTACAATTCTTCCCCACGAACGAGGATTTCCCAGTAAGTGCAGGTCAACCGGAATTCCAGAATTAGGCCTAACCGGCATTCCAGAAAAAATGAAAAAATTAAGTGTCCAAACCACAGGTGCTGTAGCTTGCTTAACAGCTGGGCTCCTATGCTGAGTAGCACGCAGTTCTTACATAAACAGGCGGCATAGCTTGGTTCACTGGTGGGCTCCTCTGCTGAGTAGCAGACAGTGCTACAAGGACCAAAAGGATTTTCTGGACAAGATGCGGTAAAAAATAATTAGAAACACACACGGTGTGGCTTCTTGACAGGTGTACCACACCGCTTGCTACCACACACCGCTACTATGCCATGAAACAGTCTATTAACATTGAAAACCATTATTGATGTGAAAATGAAGTCACGCTTTTGGTGAACGAACCGTTCTCGAACGGAACCTCGAACAGCCGAATTTTAAGCAAAGTGTTGGAGTTCGACGAACGGCTCGAACACCGCCCAAAACAGCTGGAATTTTAACTTGGCGAACAGGTCGACTCGAACACCGCTCATCTCTAATCAGGAGGCAGACTCAAACCTTCTCAGGCCCAGTATGGATTCAACAAGATTGTAGAAAGTTGAGAAAGGGTACAGTATCACTGGATAACAGGTATATATAGCATAGTTTAAACATTAAAAATCTGCGTGTATATTTCCGGAGTCCGACAAAGACACTCACAGCCTCAGTATGGATTAGACAAGAATCTAAAAAGTAGAAAAAAGGTAATGTATTCGAAGCGTACACCAGTTTACACTGTTGGGGTATTTTTCAATCTTCATATATTTTTCAGTCTCAGTAAGACAGTAAGGACTCTCCGCAAGAGGAAACGAGATGGATCCAAGTACAGACGGAAAGTCGAGTGATTGCAGAAATTTTGGAATTACTAATCACGGTAAAAACTCCCGGTAGAATTCTCAGAGGCGATGCTGACCCTCAATTACTTTGTCTGTGGAGACAGCAAAACCAGTTCTTGTGAAGAAAGGTTTGCTGTATCGCAATACCGTGGAACCCATCACCGTTACTCCATCAAATTGTTATCACAGGGACAGATGTAGACATTATCCTCACTGCCTATCATGTTCTGTCAGGTAACTTTGGAGTGCAAAAGACACAAGCCACAGGCCGTAGGCGATTCTATTGGATTGGCATGAGAGAACACATTTAAAAATGTGGGCAGGAATGTCACACGTCTGTGAGTCGGAAAACCGTGAAAGCTGATGGTAAACCACCACTGCATCTCATTGTGAGTCGATGTCCATAACAAATGTAAGCCATTGATCATCTGAAGATAGAGCCCAGCAGGACAGGGCATAGCTACGTCTTAACCATCATCTATCATTTCACCAAATTTGTATTGGCAGTCCCAGTGAAGTGTTTAACAGGCCAGACTACACAGTGGTGGAGCAGGGAGAGGTAAGTATTGCAAGTGCTGGTGCCCTGAGCAAGCAGGGGGGGCCCACTCGTGGGTGACGGTACTGGCACAGGGCCCCTCATAGTACGCCAGTGTGTCTGACAGCGGGTGTGCACCCCCACCGTCAGAGACACTTGATTCTACTATGAGGGACCTTGTGCCAGTGCCGTTGCCAAAGAGTGTGCCCACCCACCTGTCCAGGGCAACGGCACTCACACGGGTGCGTGCGCCAGGTGGTGACCCTGGCCCTGTGGGGGGAGGCATCCCAGTTAGGGAGGTGGAAAAATTGGCATATGTTGATGTTGGACATTCAGCAGCTGCAAATGGAGTAATTGGAGAAGTCCACGGAAGGGGAGGACAAAAGCAAGCCATTTTTCTGGCAATCTACGTGCCAGCAGGGGAGGGTGGGACAAAATCCTTTGAAACCCATGCATGGTTCATTTTAATGAAGGTTAGATCATCAACATTTTGGGTCGACAGACGGGTCCTTTTTTCTGTCAGGATTGATCCAGCAGCACTGAAGACTCGTTCAGATAACACACTAGCAGCAGGGCAAGCGAGCTCCTGTAAGGCATATTGTGCCAATTCAGGCCAGTTGTCAAGTTTACTGGCCCAATAGTCAAAGGGGAATGAACGGTGAGGGAGAACATCGATATGGGACGAAAAGTAGTTTGTTACCATAGTTGACAACTGCTGTCTCCTGTCACTTTCGATCGATGCAGTATTACCAGTCGTGTGAGCGGTACTTGAAAAATCAGTCCACAACATGGGCATGAAACCCCTGTGTCCAATACCACTTCGGCTGTGTTCACCACGAACACCTCTTCCATGTTGCCACCTACGGCTCGTTGGAAAAACATCACTGCCGCTGTGTGCTGGGAATGCCTCAAACAAATGGTTTACCAGAGTTGCTTGTTTGTTAGCCAATATTAGCTCTAGGTTCTCCTGTGGCATGATGTTTTGGAATTTGCCTTTATAGCGTGGATCCAGGATGCTGGCCAACCAGTAGTCATCATTGTTCATCATTTTGGCAATGCGGGGGTCCCTTTTTAGGATCTGCAAGGCATAATCAGACATGTGGGCCAATGTTCCAGGTGTCAATGATGCACTGCGAGTGCTGGGTGGAGGAGCACTTTCTGGCAAATCCACATCCCTCCAGTCACGCACAAACCCTGTACCTGACCTTGCCATGCCAACATTTTTTCTTGTCCCCTGAGAAGCATCCTCCTCCCCAAAATAATCATCCCCATCCTCCTCCTCCTCCTCTTCCTCTTCTTCCTCCACCTCGTCCACGAGACTTCCCTGAGCAGACAATGGCTGACTGTCATCAAGGCTTCCCTCCTCCTCTTCCTCCTCGGCTGCAGATGCCAGCTCCTTAATGTGCGTCAAAGTTTGCATTAGCAGACGCATAAGTCGGATGCTCATGCTTATGATGGCGTCGTCTGCGCTTACCAGTCGTGTGCATTCCTCAAAACACTGAAGGACTTTTCAGAGGTCTTTCAGCTTCGACCACTGCACACCAGACAACCCCATGTCTGCCTGCAAACTGCCTGCCCGTGTATCCTCCCACAAATGAAATACAGCCTGCCTCTGTTCGCACAGCCTCTGAACCATGAGCAGGGTGGAGTTTCACCTTGTTGCAATGTCGATAATTAGGCAGTGCTTGGGAAGGTGGAGCAATTGCTGCGACCGGCGGATGTAAGAGCACAGTCTTCGTACCTTATGGAGCAGGGGTGATAACTCAGGATAATTATTGAGGAAGCACTGCACCACCAGGTTCAAGGTGTGAACCAGGCAAGGTATGTGTCTGAGTTTTGAAAGGGCTATGGCTGCCACAAAATTCCGGCCGTTATCACTAACTACCTTGCCTGCCTCACGCTGTAGACTGCCCAGCCATGACTCAGTTTGTCGCTGCAAGTAGTCAGGCAGTACCTCCGTGGTGTCATCTTCAACACAGCCTGCTGACGCTTACCACTAGCTGTTCGATAGTGGGGTACCTCGTGTGCAACACTGGTAGCTGTGAATGGAGTGCTCGTGCGACTGCACTCTGTGGACGAGCTTTCGCTTCTGGAGGAGGAGGAGGAGGAGGGTCGAACGCCTACAACTGTTTCTTATACCGTGGGCTAGGCAGCACTGTCCCACCAACGCTGTCCCCTGTGGACCCTGCATCCACCACATTAACCCAGTGCGCAGTGATGGACATGTAACGGCCCTGGCCATGCCTACTGGACCATGCATCTGTTGTGAGGTGCACCTTTCCACTCACTGATTGCTTGAGTGAATGGACAATGCGGTCTTTCACATGCACGTGGAGGGCTGGGATGGCTTTTCGCGAAAAGAAGTGCCGACTGGGTAGGTCATAGCGTGGTACTGCGTAGGTCATGAGCTCGTGGAAAGCTTTGCTTTCAACCAACTGGTAGGGCATCATCTCTAACGAGATTAGTTTGGCAATGTGGGCGTTCAAAGCCAGTGTACGCGAATGAGAGGATGAGTACTTTCTTGTCCTACTCAGAGTCTCTGGTAGGGTGAGCTGGACTTGAGAGCTGCATATGGTGGAACTAGCGGTGGACATGGCGGACTGGGAGAGGGTTGGTGATGGTGTTGGTGGTGTTGCTGATGGCCTAGATTCAGTCTTTTGTAGCAATTACATTGTGATTCCATGACTGCTTTGCCCTTGCGACGACACCTCGACATTTGCTGCTGGTGGTGTGCTAACCGGTGGGCTTACAGTGGGGGAAGCGATGTAGCGTTGCTGACTACCTTCATTCGGAGCAGGTGCACATGTGGTACGTGAGGTTTGCTAGTCCGTCCACGCTTGCAAGTGCATGGTGGTTAAATGTCTAAGCATGCAACTGGTATTCAAATTTCTCAGATTTTTCCCTCGGCTAAAGGTCTTTGCGCACTTCTTACAGATAACTTTGCCTGATCATTAGGATTTTGTTCAAAAAAGTGCCACACTGCACTCTTCCTACTATGGAAGACAATTTGAGACCTTGCACGCTGTGCTAATTTGACCATCTGGCCAAGCTGTCCTGCAACTCTTTTGTTTTTGTAACACGTTTTTGGGCTGCTACGGTCATGCCAGATAACAGCTGTTGCGATGTCGTTGCCTGCTGCGGATCCTCCTCTTCTGAGCTATTGGCAGCGGCACCCCCTTCCTCCAATGGATGCCAATCTGGGTCAACAACTGGGTCATCCATCACCTCCTCTTCAATTTCATGTGCACCTTCTTCTGTCTCACCGTGTAAGGTGGTATAGTATGCAGGAAGGGGCACCTGAGTTTCATCAGGGTCTGATTCTGCCTCAGTACACTGAGAGGACAATGTAGTGCTCTGAGTGAATGTACCAGCAGAAAAATCTAGCAGTGGCTGTGCATCAGTGCACTCCATGTCAGATTCATCTTGGACTCGGGAATTCACAATTTGACTTGATAACCCAGGCATGGTATGCGAAAAGAGCTCCATGGAGTAATTGGTAGTTTGGCCTGCCACATCCTTCACTTTTGGTAGGGGTGAAGGACACAAGGAAAGGTGTTGTTCCTGACCAGAAGCCTCCAATGATGACTCAGTGATTTTATTTTTTGAAACTTCAGAAGAGGAGGCGAGAGAGCTGGAGGCTGTGTCAGCAATGTAAACCAAAACTTGTTACTGAAGCTCTGGCTTTAAAAGTGGTTTACCTACTCCCAGAAAAGAGAGCCTTCGAGGCCTTGTGGAGCCAGACGATGACGCAGGCTCAACACCTCCTGCCTTAGGTGCTATTGTGCTTTTGCCACTAACAACAGGTGCAACACCACCACCACCATCGGGACCAGCTGGCAACTCCCGCCCACTTCCATGGCGTATTCCACCACACTTGCTCATTTTTGTGAAAATGTACCCAAAATACCACCAGCTATATGGTACTGTAAAACAAGGTAGAAGGTGTATCTACTATTGGTGAGATTTTGAATCTCACTATAGATTTGAGGACGCAGAACTATTGTCTTAGGCCCAGTAGAGATTACACCTCAATGTAACAGGCTGAAATTGGATGGTGTATGACAAGGTGTAGGGTGTCTATAGGATTGGTGAGAATTTGAATCTCACTATAGATTTGAGGACGTTGAACTATTGTCTCAGGCCCAGTAGAGATTACACCTCAATGTAACAGGCTGAAATTGGATGGTGAATGACAAGGTGGGGGGTGTCTATAGGATTGGTGAGATTTTGAATCTCACTATAGATTTGAGAACGCACAACTATTGTCTCAGACCCAACAGAGATTACACCTCAATGTAACAGGCTGAAATTGGATGGTGTATGACAAGGTGTAGGGTGTCTATAGGATTGGTGAGAATTTTAATCTCACTATAGATTTGAGGACGCAGAACTATTGTCTCAGGCCCAGCAGAGATTATACCTCAATGTAACAGGCTGAAATTGGATGGTGTATGACAAGGTGGAGGGTGTCTACAGGATTGGTGAGAATTTGAATCTCACTATAGATTTGAGGATCCTGAACTATTGTCTCAGGCCCAGCAGAGATTACACCTCATTGTAACAGGCTGAAATTGGATGGTGTATGACAAGGTGTAGGGTGTCTATAGGATTGGTGAGAATTTGAATCTCACTATAGATTTGAGGATGCTGAACTATTGTCTCAGGCCCAGTAGAGATTACACCTCAATGTAACAGGCTGAAATTGGATGGTGTATGACAAGGTGGAGGGTGTCTATAGGATTGGTGAGATTTTGAATCTCACTATAGATTTGAGGACGCTGAACTATTGTCTCAGGCCCAGTAGAGATTACATCTCAATGTAACAGGCTGAAATTGGATGGTGAATGAGAAAGTGGAGGGTGTCTATAGGATTGGTGAGATTTTGAATCTCACTATAGATTTGAGGACGCTGAACTATTGTCTCAGACCCAGTAGAGATTACACCTCAATGTAACAGGCTGAAATTGGATGGTGTATGACAAGGTGGAGGATGTCTATAGGATTGGTGAGAATTTGGATCTCACTAGAGATTATAGGACGCTGACAATGATGTTCTCAGTCCAAGTATGGACGCAGGCAGCCTAATAAGCAGGACTGCTGCACACACAAAAGGGTGGAAAAATGAACGCTTGGTAACTGTGCAGAAAAGAGGAAGAAAAGTATTTTTGCTTTTAAAAAAGCAGTTTGCACAGCATTGTGCAAACAGCAATGCAGCTATCAGGGAGCCTTATAAGGCAGCCTAATAACCAACAGTGCTGATGCACAAAAATATAGCCTCCCCTGTCACTGCACACAAAGTGTTGTGTTGTAAGTGGAAATCGCTAACAGCAGAAGCAGTTTTTTGGTTCTTCTTCCCTGCCTAACGCACTCCCTACAGAATCAGCAGCAGCAGCAGCTCTCCCTATGCTAAGATCGGCATAAGTAAGATGGCGGTCGGCGTTCACGCCCTTTTATAGCCCCTGTGACGCCACACAAAGCCAGCCAATCACTTGCATGCCCTTCTCAAAGATGGTGGTGACCGATGCCTACGTCATCGCGCTGCCCACAGTGTGCGTCCTCCATCATTGGCCGAAAAAGGGCGCTGGAAGCATCTTTTGAAACGCGACTTTGGCGCTCTGGTCGCCGACCTGGTGGCCGACCTTACGCTATGGTCGGGTTTGGTTTTATGAAACCCGACTTTTGAATATGACTGACCCGTTTCGCTCAACTCTATCCACTGCTACCGGCTCCCTTTGCAATTTCTGACCCAAACAGGTTAGCACACAAAGTTATTTATTTATTGGACCATGATTAAGACAATCCGTCGAAACAAGTAGGTCTGTGACCTCTTTTTTGTACTTTCTAATAGTCTACTGGTGTTTAAATGGAGATTTTTATAAGGCTTAATTAAAAGTTAAGTTTTAAAAATATTTACAAGTTTCCTCGCTGAATTCCCCTTTCCTTTTTAAAGTTATTCAGTTTGAAAAAAAACAAAGTGTTTTTTTTTTATTTTGGACTGTCAGCAATGTAACCTTAGCCAATCCAATGATATATTTATTATCCCAGTTACAGTATTTATCAGGATAACAATCTTTAAGCCATGATACTTATATTCTTGATGTGAATAGAAAATTTAATAAGCATTGCAATAAATGGCAAAGCACAAAGCACATGGAAATTAGTGGCACTTTTGTTGTATCTATGGTAAAGGTACACCAAAAAGGAAGGTAGTGTGTTATTTATGTCTGTGACCATGTAAAGAACATTTGCTATTTAAGTGACATTGAAAGGGCAAATATAATTCATAAGTGGAACAAATGTATATTCAACATGCCTACAATATATGAATAAGAAATTTACAGTAGTTTTTTTCTGATTTTTAATTTTTGTTATTTTTCCTGACAACATTTTTTTGCATATGACTATTTAAAATTAGAAATATATTTACTAATAGTAAAAATAAAAAAATCTCTTTTGCTGTCACTAGGACAATGTGCTTCTAGTATATAAAATATGAATTTTATACCATACCACTAATTTATAGCACACAGCAAATAATTAACACCATGAAAAACTTTTAGATTGCATAAAAACGTCATTCAGCTGTGTTGTGCAATGTGCCCTCTAGTGTAATATTAGAGGAACTGCAGCTATTCAGTTATTTCTTTTAGTGTATAGAGTAAGATGAAATTTGTCTAAAATTGATTTATTAAAGATTATCGAGATTGGAGTACAAGTGGAAAGGTTAAATAGTACAGATTGTACATACATTACATCATTCATATATACATCAGAAAAATGTACAGTAATAGTTATTTATTTAGTAAATGATGAAGTCATGTTGAAGCATTCTTTAATACATTAGAAATGATTAAAGCTAAGAAATGTGCAGTGAATGTTTGCATACAAGAAGTAGATACTTGTGAGGCTCCACTAAAGTCTCAATGGAAAATTTTGAAAGTGGGTAAAGCCTGTTGTGCAAAGGATCTACCAAATGTTGAGGCTTCTCTTAAGGCCTCGTCACACACAGCGATCTCACTAGCAGGATCGCTGATTTTGTGACGCAGCAGCCATCTCTCCAGCGAGATCGCTGTGTGTGACATGGATCAGCGACGGGCCCCCCTGCCGGGTATCGCTGATCACGCTCCATCGTCCTGAGTCATTTTTTCATCGCTGGTCTCCCGCTGGCCAGCACGCATCACTGCGTGTGGCAGCGAGAGACCAGCGATCAGCGACGCTGGACGCTGGTTTCTAATGTAAACATCGGGTATCCAGGACCCACGGCTCTTGGATACCCGCTGTTTACCTTGGAGACCGGCGTACACATTGGTTTCCAAGGTAAACAGCGGGTATCCAGGAGCCGCGCGGCTATTAGATACCCAATGTTTACCTTGGAAACCAGCGTGTACGCCGGTCTCCAAGGTAGACAGCGGGTATCCAAGAGCCGCGGCGCCTGGATACCCGATGTTTACATTGGAAACCAGCTTGCTCGCTGGTGCTGATCGCTGGAGGGGCTGTCTATGTGACAGCTCACCAGCGATCAGCCCAACGATGTCCCAGCGATGCCATCGCTGGTGGGATCGCTGGGACATCGTTATGTGTAACGGGGCCTTTAGAAAAGGAATGCACAACAGTCATAGATTGTGTTATGGATTAGGTAAGTAATAATCTGATTTATTACTGGACACCTTGCATCTCCTCTGTCAGTTAATAATTAAATTAGCAAGGACTGAGCCAGTCTATATGGAGACCAAATGGTCTCTGTCTGATTCCTCGCTAGCAGAGAGGTGCCAATATATGCAGGGAAGAAATTGCCCTTTTTGGTAGACTTGATGTCTCCAGTCCATACTAGGAACATCACATGGCACAATAAAAATGTTTCCATGCAATATAAATTATATTTGCTGTCAACACAATCTATGGATACATCTGTGATCACGGGAACAGTTTTGTTGGTTCAAGCAATAGGATTTTAGGGAAAATCACAGAAATGTCATCTCAACACAAATTATGGATATACCAGTCATGTTTGGTTTGTTCAGGGTGATATAAGTATGCTTAGAAATACTGTGTTCATATTATTGCACTAGGTGGTTTCGGTTTGAAAATATGACTTAAATATGAATTTCGGCCTTCCACCACTTTTCCTTGTACACAATTTGCCATCCTTCATGCTAAAAAACGAGCTTGGATTGAACCTACAAAAAATCATACACTGATCTAATGCCACTAGGCAAAAATAAATATTATATATATCAAATGTCCAATTATGGTATGATAATCACCTCCAAACAATAATTAACCATATCCCATCTATAATATAACGCTGGGAGCCTCACTCTGTCTGAAGCCTTTATAGACTGCGCAAGTGCAGCGCGCCTGTGCAGTTTGGCTCCAGACAGAATGAGGCATCCAGCGTTACAGGTAACGGGTATGGCGCTGTAGATGGCGGTACACGTAGACAGTCCATACCGCAATCTCTGGAGCCATACTTACATACTTACCTCACCGGGAGGAGCATTGCTGCAGAGCTTCTCATATTCTGGAGACCAGGGCAGAAGTGCGCTTGAGAATCGCGCATGCGCATAGTGCTATCCGGTGCCATTATACTGAAGACACATTTGCAGTATGTCTTCAGCAATATGGTGCAGGACAGCGCGGTATGGACATGTGCGTACTCCAGCGCTACACTCCTCCCCCGGCCTCCTACAGAATGAGACAGCGCTGGAGCACAGGAACAAAAGGTAAGTATAAATGTTTTTTTTGTATGTGTGCAGTTTAATAGGGGTGAGGGGGACCATGTATACCAGGATAGGGGGGTGAGAGGTAGCATGCATACCAGGAAAGGGGGGTGAGGGGACCATGCATTCCAGGATTGGGTGGTGAGAGGACCATGCATACCAGGAAAGGGGGGTGAGAGGACCATGCATACCAGGAAAGGGGGGTGAGGGGGACCATGTATACCAGGATTGGGGGGTGAGGGGACCATGCATACCAGGAAAGGGGAATGAGACAACCATACATACTAGGATTGGGGGGTGAGGGGGACCATGCATACCAGGATAGGGGGGGTGAGGGGGACCATGCATACCAGGATAGGGGGATGAGAGGACCATGCATACCAGGAAAGGGGGTGAGGGGACCATGCATACCAGAATAAGGGGGTTCGGGGACCATGCATACCAGGATGGGGGGTTCGGGGACCATGCATACCAGGATGGGGGGTGAGGGGACCATGTATACCAGGATAGGGGGGTGAGGGGACCATGTATACCAGGAAAAGGGGGTGAGAGGACCATGCATACCAGGAAAGGGGTGTGAGAGGACCATACATACCAGGATTGCGGGGTGAGGAGGACCATGCATACCAGGATAGAGGGGTGAAAGGACCATGCATACCAGGAAAGGGGGGCGAGAGGACCATACATACCAGGATTGGGGGGTGAGGAGGACCATGCATACCAGGATAGGGGAGTGAGAGGACCATGCATACCAGGAAAGGGGGGTGAGAGGACCATGCATACCAGGATAGGGGGGTTCGGGGACCATGCATACCAGGATTGGGGGGTGAGGGGACCATGCATACCAGGAAAGGGGAGTGAGAGGACCATACATGCTAGGATTGGGGGGTGAGGGGGACCATGCATACCAGGATAGGGGGGTGAGAGGACCATGCATACCAGCAAAGGGGGGTGAGAGGGCCATGCATTCCAGAATAGGGGGGTTCGGGGACCATGCATACCAGGATAGGTGGGTGAGGGGACCATGTATACCACGAAAAGGGGGTGAGAGGACCATGCATACCAGGAAAGGGGGGTGAGAGGACCATACATACCAGGATTGGGGGGTGAGGAGGACCATGCATACCAGGATAGGGGGTGAAAGGACCATGCATACCAGGAAAGGGGGGTGAGAGGACCATACATACCAGGATTGGGTGTGAGGAGGACCATGCATACCAGGATAGGGGAGTGAGAGGACAGTGCATACCAGGAAAGGGGGGTGAGAGGACCATGCATACCAGGATAAGGGGGTTCGGGGACCATGCATACCAGGATAGAGGGGTGGGAGGACCATGTATACCAGGATTGAGGGGTGAGAGGACCATGCATACCTGGATTGGGGGTGAGGGGGACCATGCATTCCAGGATTGGGGGGTGAGGGCACCATGCATGCCAGGAAAGTGGTGGTGAGAGGACCATGCATACCAGGATAGGGGGGTGAGGGGACCATGCATACCTGGATGGGGGGTGAGGGGACCATGTATACCAGGATAGGGGGGGTGAGATGACCATGCATGCATACCAGGATAGGGGGGTGAGAGGACCATGCATACCAGGATAGGGGGGTGAGAGGATCATGCATACCAGGATAGGGCGGTGAGGGGACCAAGCATACCAGGATTGGGGTGGTGAGAGGATCATGCATACCATGATTAGAGGGTGAGGGGGCCATGCATTCCAGATTGGGAGATGAGGGGTACCATGCATACCAGGATTGGGGATGAGGGGTACCATGTATACCAGGATTGGGGATGAGGGGACCATACATACCAGGATTGGGGGGTGAGGGGGTACCATACATCCTACGACAGGGATAAGGGGGGGACCATGCATACCAGTATTGGGGAGTGAGAGGACCATGCATGCCAGGATTGGGGGCTGAGGGGACCATGCATACCAGGATTGGGGGGTGAGGGGACCATGCATTCCAGGATTGGGGGGTGAGGGGACCATGCATACTAGGATTGGGGGGTGAGGGGACCATGCATACCGTGATAGGGATAAGGGGGTACCATGCATACCAGGATTGGGGGGTGAGGGAACCTTGAATACCAGGATATGGATGAGGGAGTACCATGCATACCAGGATTGTGGGGTGAGTGGACCATACATAACAGCATAGGGATGAGGGGGTACCATGCATTCCAGGATAGCGATGAGGGGGTACCATGCATACCAGGATTGGGGGGTGAGGGGACCATATATACCAGGATGAGGAATGGGGTGCCATGCATACCAGGATTGGGGGGGGTGAGGGGACCATACATACCGGAATAGGGATGAGAGGGCCATGCATAGCAGGATAGGGATGAGGAGAACCATACATACCAGGATAGGGATGAAGGCTACCATACATACCAGGATAGGAGGGGGGCAGCACATACCAGGATGGGAGACCATATACCAATAAAAATGCTCACCACCCGGGCGTAGAACGGGTTCATACTGTATAATAAACCGCTTATTAGACAGTATCCACATTATATAAAGTGCATAGTGCTACTAATCTGTAAACCCTTATCACAAGCGGAAGTCTCGTAATGATCCTAATATAGTGCAGGAGGACTAATAAGATTTATAAGGTGCATATGTGCCTTGTAATGATCAGCTGCCCAAAAATAAAAAAAAACAAACATGTTACTTACATAAACATATGTCAGGACATATGTTTATGTAAGTAACATGTAACATGTAAGTAACATGTAGCACCCCTCAGCTACCCCGACAGTGCCATTTCGCCTGATTGGCTTCCTCAATAGGGGGCACGTATGCCTATGCCTCTTTTTCCTTGTTATATGTACATGAGATATGGTTAATTATAAAAATAAATATTACTAAGTTTTTTAGTTTACCATTCTGATCAGACTCTATGAGGCCCACTGAAACGTCATAGTGAACCTCTCAGTGAGTCCTAGCTTTTATTGCCTTAAAGTGGCGGCAGAGTACGTAAACCACCGCAGCAGCGACGATGCACCTTCATGTCGTTCCAGTTTTAAAATATGACAAAAATATTAATTTCATTCTTCCCCCATTTTTCCTTGTACACATTTAGTCATCCTCCTCTCACATGACCAGACAAATGGGTGAGGGGCAGCATGGTGGTTCAGTGGCTCATCTAACAGCACTGGGATCCTGGGTCAAATCTCACCAAGGTCAATATCTGCAAGGCATTGGTAAGTTCTCCCCATGTTTGTGGAAGTTTCTTCTGGGTAATCCAAGTTCCACCCAGACTCCAAAGACATACTGATAGGGAATTTAGATTGTGAGTCCCATTTGGGAGAGTGATGATGATGTCTGTAAAGCTTGGTGTAACTATTGGTGCTATATAAGCAAGTAAAACAAATAAATAATAAATTGTGATGTGGATGGGTCCCCTTTAAACTCTCTCATCAAGAGAAATTCATTGTCAGACCCAGAAGAAACTAGTATCGAACATCTGAATAGGTTTCCTCAGCAAACGCCTCCTAAAGAAGTTGCCATGAAACATGCGTTGGGGTTGGGGCGGCAGGGGTCAACCTCACTGACTTACTTGTAAGTGTTATTCATTTAACCTTTAGTGCGCGTTTGACTAATTCTAGGAGTAGCTTACCTGTCATCACTATAGAAGCACACTCTGCATAGCAATCCAGTATTGTGTTATATATTGTACTTGTACTTTCATCCCTGCAGCACTGCTAGACAGCCTCTGCTGGCATGCAATTTTTGTTCACATCATGTTTAAAGGTTTAACCCCTTTACCCCCAGGGGTTGGTTTGCACATTAATGACCAGGCCAATTTTTACAATTCTTACCACTGTCCCTTTATGAGGTAATAACTCTGTAATGCTTCAACAGATCTTGGCGATTCTGAGTTTGTTTTTTCATGACATATTGTACGTCACGTTAGTGGTAAAATTTAATTGACATAACTTGCGTTTATTTGTGTAAAAAACGGAAATTTGGCAAAAAGTTGGAAAATTTCGCAATTTTCAAGTTTTTAATTTTTAAGCCCTTAAAAGAGAGAAATATGTCACACAAAATAGTTAATAAATAACATTTCCCACATGTCTACTTTCCTTTTGTTAGGAAGTTATAAGGGTTAAAAGTTGACCAGCGGTAACAGGAGAAAGTGGACCCCAAAAGTTGTTGTGCAACTTGTCCTGAGTATGCTGATATCCTATATGTGGGGGTAAAACACTGATTGGCGCACAGCAGAGCTTGGAAGGGAAGGAGCGTTTGACTTATCAATGCAAAATTGGCTGGAATTGAGATCAGATGCCATGTCGCATTTGGAGAGCCCCTGATGTGCCTAAACAGTGGAAACCCCCCATTTCTAACTCTAACCCTAACCCCAACATACCCTTAACCCTAATCCCAACCATAACCATAACCCTAACACACCCCTAACCCTAATCTCAACCCTAACCCTAATCCTAACCCTAACTTTAGCCCCAACCCTAACTTTAGCCACAACCCTAACTGTTATGAATGGGTCACCGAGGAGAAAAAAGCAAAACAAGCTAAGCCACAGAAAACCAGAGTGGTTCGTAACTATGCAAATTGCAGATCACTGATCTTACCACACAACTAGCAGTAGCCGTGGAGCGTGCCTACAATGAACCAAGACGCCTCGTCACGGCCAGAGGACTACATAAGCCTAAAGCAAGAAAAGGGAAAACTAACTGCTCCAGAGCAGACCCCAAAGGAATAGATAGCCCCCACACATGTACTGACGGTGCAATAAGATGAAGGCACAAACACAGGCAGGAAAATAGGCTGAGCAAGTGATGGGGCCCAAACTAACTAGAAAGGAAAGGAAAGGGAAGACACTATTTGCAACCTGCAAAAAACCCTACAAAAATAATGTCCAACACTTCTGATAGCAAAATTAACCCTGAAGTCACTAGACTTCTCCCACTATATCAGCACTCTGAAATATTCTGAGACAGAGCAAAAAGAGACCGAACTAGTAAGGGACAAAAAGCCAATTGGCAAAATACTGATAAATAAGAGTGGAAATTCAGCTCAGCCCCGAGCCGGGGCTGGCAGACCACACAAAAAACTGAATAGACCAGCAAAATCAAGTGTGAACATTAGCAGAAAAACTTAGCTTTAGATGACTGGAACAGAGCTGAAAACCAAGAGCTGACAAGCCAGAAGGAATCACCAGCAACTGAATAGGGCGTCGGCTGTCTTAAATCCAATCTGAGAATCCTGAGATCCAATCGTCATCCTCATTCTCAGGTGGCAGATCTCCAACGATCAAACCAGCCGCACAACCTCCCATCACCACCAGAAGGATTCCAGAAGAGGAACTCACAACTGGTGAACCAGAGAATGAACTCACAACAGTACCCCCCTTGAGGAGGGGTCACCGAACCCTCTTCCACGCCACCAGGCCGATCAGGATGGGCCCGGTGAAAAGCACGAACCAATCTATTGGCATGAATATCGGAGGCAGAGACCCAAGAATTATCCTTCTGACCATAACCCTTCCATTTGACCAAATACTGGAGTCTCCGTCTAACCAAACGAGAATCCAATATTTTCTCTGCCTCATATTCCACATTGCCTTCGACCAACACAGGGTTAGGAGGTGCTGCCATAGGAACCACTGGCTCAACAAACCTCTTCAACAGAGATTTGTGAAATACGTTATGGATCTTGAACGTAACTGGAAGAGACAATCGAAACGAAACAGGATTAAGAATTTCCAAAATCTTATAAGGACCAATAAATCTTGGCTTAAATTTATGAGCTGCAACCTTCATAGGAATATTCTTAGACGACAACCAAACCATATCACCCACTTTAAACCGGAGACCAATGGTCCTATACCGGTTGGAAAATCGCTGGGCCTTTTCCTGAGAGAATGACAACTTATCCACCACTTGGTCCCATATCTGCTGCTTTCTCTTAACCACAGTGTCCACACCTGGGCAGGACGAAGATTCCACTTGCCCTGAAGAGAATCGAGGATGAAATCCAAAATTACAGAAAAAGGGTGACATCAAAGTGGCAGAACTAGCTCTATTGTTCAGTGCGAATTCGGCCAAGGGCAAAAATGAGACCCAATCATCCTGATCAGCAGAAAATCTATCACAAATCACCCAGATAACAGTCATTCTCTGAGAGACTGGAAGATCAGAAATAAAATCCATTGAGATATGGGTCCATGGCCTCTTGGACAGCGGCAAGGGCATCAGCAACCCACTAGAACGAGAACAGGGTTTAGACCGAGAACAAGTCCCACAGGACTGTACAAAATTCCTGACGTCACGAGATAAGGCAGGTCACCAAAAGGACCGACTCACCAAATCTCTAGTACCAAAAATACCTGGATGACCAGCCAATGCGGAGCAATGAATTTCAGACATCACTCTCTTTCTCCACTGGTCAGGAACATACAATTTTCCCATAGGGCAACGCTCAGGTTTATCCTCCTGAAATTCCTCCAGGGCGCGTCTCAAATCAGGTGAAATGGCAGAAAGAACTACCCCCTCACCTAGGTTGGAAGTAGGCTCGGTCACACTAAGAGAATCGGCAAAGAAACTCCTAGAAAGGTAGTCTGCCTTAACATTCTTAGTGCCCGGAATAAAAGAGACCACAAAATTAAAACACGTGAAAAACAAGGCCCATCTAGCCTGTCTAGGATTCAAGCATTTGGCCGACTCCAGATAAATCAAATTCTTGTGATCGGTGAGGACCACAACTTGATGTCTAGCTCCCTCCAACCAATGTCTCCACTCCTCAAATGCCCACTTCATGGCCAACAATTCCCGATTCCCCACGTCATAGTTGCGTTCAGATGGGGAGAGCTTTCGAGAAAAGAAGGCACAGGGATTGATCTTAGAAGTCACAGGGTCTTTTTGGGACAAAACAGCTCCTGCACTAATGTCAGAAGCATCTACCTCCACCTGAAATGGAAGTGAGACATCAGGTTGCCGTAAAACTGGAGCTGAAGTAAATCTCTGCTTAAGCTCCTGAAATGCTGAGATAGCCTCAGGAGACCAATTCAGCACATCAGCGCCCTTCTTGGTCAGATCAGTCAGTGGTTTGACAATACCAGAAAAATTACCTATAAATTTACGATAGAAATTAGCAAAACCCAAAAACTTCTGGGGGCCTTCAAAGAAGTAGGATGAACCCAATCATAAATGGCCTGTACCTTGGCTGGGTCCATTTCAATAGTCGATGGAGATAAGATAAATCCCAAAAATGAAATCCTCTATACACCAAAGTGGCATTTCGATCCCTTAACAAACAGGGAATTCTCTCTCAAAATCCGGAACACAGCCCGAACGTGTTCCACATGAGAATCCCAATCACTAGAAAAGATCAAAATATCATCCAGATAGATGATCAAAAACTTATCCACAAAGTCACGAAAAATATCATTCATAATGGACTGGAAGACAGAAGGGGCATTAGTGAGCCCAAAAGGCATCACCAGGTACTCAAAATGTCCCTCCGGAGTATTAAACGCCGTCTTCCATTCATCCCTGTGCTTGATGCGCATAAGATTATACGCCCCCCTGAGGTCAAGCTTAGTAAACCAGCAGGCACTCTTAACTCTGGAGAATAAATCAGACATCAGAGGTAACGGGTACTGATATTTAACCGTCATCTTGTTAAGGGAACGATAATCAATACACGGTCTAAATGAACCATCTTTCTTGGCCACAAAAAAACCAGCACCAAAAGGTGACGAGGATGGTCTAATATGACCCTTCTCCAATGACTCCTTAATATAGGATCGCATAGCATCATGGTCGGGTACTAATAAGTTGAAAAGCCGACCCTTGGGAAATTTACACCCAGGCATCAACTCAATTGCACAGTCATAACTCCTATGAGGAGGCAAAGACGCAGACTTGCTCTCACTAAATACATCAGAAAAATCGGCTAGATAATCAGAAATATCATGAGACTGAGGAGAGGTGGAGAAAAAAGGAGCGTCCCTAAGAACACACTGACAACCCAAACTCACAACAGACCCAGATTTCCAATCCAAAACTGGATTATGAGTTTGCAACCAAGGAAAACCCAGAACAATAGTATCATGCAAATTATGCAGCACCAAAAATGTACAATTTTCTTGGTGGTCTGGGGCAACCCGCATCATCACCTGGGTCCAAAACTGAGGTTTATTCTCCGCCAAAGGAGTAGCATCAACACCCCTCAAAGGAATAGGCGTCCGCAGAGGCGTCATGGAAAAACCACAACGTTTAGCAAAGTCCAAATCCATCAGATTCAACGCTGCTCCTGAATCCACAAAACCCTTCATGGAAAATGTGGATAAGGAGCAGATCAGTGTAATTGCCAAAAGAAACTTAGGTTGTATACTGCCGACAGCAAATGTGTGTGCAAAACGTTTCTCTCGTTTTGGGCAGACAGAAATAATATGAGAGGCGTCTCCACAGAAAAAACACAGCTTATTACGCCTTCTAAACTCCTGACGTTGCGCCCTAGACAAAACTCTATCACATTGCATAGGTTCAGACATTTGTCCTAAAGGTGGCAACTCCTCTCGTGTAGTTTTGCGTTCACGTAAATGCCGATCAATTTGAATGGCTAATGACATAGAATCGTCAAGACCAGAGGGAACAGGAAATCCCACCATAGTATCTTTTACGGTTTCTGACAAACCCTTCTGAAAGAGCTGCCAAGGCACCATCATTCCAGGTAGTAAGGACCGCCCACTTTTGGAATTTTTGACAGTATAACTCTGCAAAATCCTGATCCTGGTTCAATGCCAATAGGGCTTTCTCAGCTTGATCAATAGCATTAGGTTCACCATACAACAACCCCCAAGGCTTGAAAAAATGCATCCACATTAGTCAGAATAGGATCTTCAGGTGTCAAAGAAAACGCCCAATCCTGGGGATCGCCGCGCAGCAAAGAGATGACTATTTTAACCTGCTGTTCAGAGCTCCCCGTTGAATTAGGCTTGAAGGCATGAAATAATTTACAATTATTCTTAAAATTCAAAGATTTAGACCAATCCCCAAAAAACACATCAGGAGTAGGGATCCTTGGTTCAGCAGCATGTGAATGAGCAAGATAGGCAGAAATTCCCCACACTTCAGCAGTTAGCTGCTCCACACGATCAGACAATTGCTTAATCTCCATTTTAAAAAAAATTCTCCTACGGCCCCAGAGAAAAAGAGGAAAAAATATACATATATAAAAAAAAAAATTCTGACACTTTTTTTTTTTTTTACAATTCTTTCCTGCTTTTGAGTACCCTAGAATCTGCGGTATGGCTTGTGATTCTGTTATGAATGGGTCACCGAGGAGAAAAAAGCAAAACAAGCTAAGCCACAGAAAACCAGAGTGGTTGGTAACTATGCAGATTGCAGATCCCTGATCTTACCACACAACTAGCAGTAGCCGTGGAGCGTGCCTACGATGAACCTAGATGCCTCGTCACGGCCGGAGGACTACATAAGCCTAAAACAAGAAAAGGGAAAACTAACTGCCCCAGAGCAGACCCCAAAGGAATAGATAGCCCCCACACATGTATTGACGGTGAAACAAGATGAAGGCACAAACACTGGCAGGAAAATAGGCTGAGCAAATGATGGGGCCCAAACTAACTAGACAGGAAAGGAAAGGGAAGACACTATCTGCAAAAAACCTTACAAAAATAATGTCCAACACTTCTGATAGCAAAATTAACCCTGAAGTCACTAGACTTCCCCCACTATATCAGCACTCTGAAATATTCTGAGACAGAGCAAAAAGAGACCGAACTAGTAAGGGACAAAAAGCCAATTGGCAAAATACTGATAAATAAGAGTGGAAATTCAGCTCAGCCCCCTGCCGGGGCTGGCAGACCACACAAAAAACTGAATAAACCAACAAAATCAAGTGTGAACATTAGCAGAAAAACTTAGCTTTAGATGACTGGAACAGAGCTGAAAACCAAGAGCTGACAAGCCAGAAGGAATCACCAGCAACTGAATAGGGCGTTGGCTGTCTTAAATCCAATCTGAGAATCCTGATATCCAATCGTCATCCTCATTCTTAGGTGGCAGATCTCCACCGATCAAACCAGCCGCACAACCTCCCGTCACCACCAGAGGGATTCCAGAAGGGGAACTCACAACTGGTGAACCAGAGAATGAACTCACAACACCTAACCCTATCTTTAGCCCTAATCCTAACCCTAACTTTAGCCCCAACTCCAACCCTAACCCTAATGAGAAAATGGAAATAAATACATTTTTTTAATTTGATTATTTTTCCCTAACTAAGGGGTCAGTAAATGGGGATTTGAATTACTATTTAAAGCAGGTTTTTGTAGCGGGTTTTTATGTTTGGCAGCTGTCACACACTAAAAGACACTTTATATTGCAAAAAATAGTTTTTGCATCACTACATTTTGAGAGCTATAATTTTTCCATATTTTGACCCACAGAGTCATGTGAGGTCTTTTTTTTGCGGGACGATTTGCCATTTTTATTGGTATCATTTTTGAGCAAATTACATTTTTTTATCACTTTTTATTCCGATTTTTGGGAGGCAGGATGAGCAAAAACCAGCAATTCATGAATTTTTTTTGGGAGGCCTTTATACCGTTCTGCGTGTGGTAAAATTGATAAAGCAGTTTTATTCTTCAGGTTAGTATGATTACAGCAATACCTCGTTTATATCTTTTTATGTTTTGGAGCTTTTTTACAATAAAAACTATTTTATATAAAAAATAATTATTTTTTGCATCGCTTTAGTCTGAGAGCTATAACTTTTTTATTTTTTCGGTGATAGAGCTACATGGCAGCTTGTTTTTTGCGGGACAAGATGACGTTTTCAGCGGTATCACGTTTATTTATATCCGTCTTTTTGATCGCGTGTTATTCCACTTTTTGTTCGGTGGTATGATGATAAAGCAATGTTTTTTTTCCTTTTTTGTTTTTAATGGTGTTCACTAAAGAGGTTAACTAGTGGGACAGTTTTATAGGTCGGATCGTTACGGACACGGCGATGCTAAATATGTATACTTTTATTGTTTAGATTTTTTTTATTTAAATATTTATTTATTGCTGGGATAAATATTGATTTTTTTTACTATTATTTTTCATTATTTTTTTAAGTATTTTTACAATTATTTAAAAAAATTTTTTTATTTAATTCTTACTTTTACACCTTGTCCCACTATGGGACACTCATTTTGTGCAGCCTGATTGCTTCTATAGCATGCAGAGCTACATGCTATAGAAGCTGTCAGCGCTGCAGCTTCTGTGCACTGACCTGTGAGACTTCCTGACATGCACTGTGCCTGACAGGAAGGCTCTCAGGCCTGGAGGCCCGGATGTTGTCATGACGACTCCAGGTCTTCATGGCAGCGATCGGGACCCCGCGTCATGCCACGGGGTCTCCGATCCAAAGACAGAGGGGTTGTCACAGCTGACAGCCCCTCTGCCTGCTCCCGCAACAGTGCGATCATGTTTGATCGCAGTGTGCTGGAGGTTAAAGTGCCGGCACACTGTGATAATCAGCTGACACCCTGCCACGATCAGCCACGCTACCCCCGTGAGCGTGGCTGATCGAGTATGACATACTATCCTGTCCATGGGCATTAAGGCCCAGGGCACATGGATGGGATAGTACATCATATGTCAGAAAGGGGTTAATTAATTGGAATAAAGATGTTATTTATGGCTAATGTACTCCTTGTTTTTTTACCCTTTCTCTTTTGGTCCAATATTAATTTGAGTTTGCCAGATTCTAATTTCCATTATTGATGTGTGTTTAGTGTTCAAACCACGGGTAGCATGAATCAGAGCCTGACTGCAAAACTTCACTCCAGGTAATTCACAGGTCTCTCCCTATGTACAAACATGGGAGAAATCTGCCAATCAACTATAAATGTGAGAGGTGAAGCCGGTTGGAGGCAGCGGTGGAATATCCATGATTCTGCCTATGGTCCTCGAGCTGATCTTTATACTATGATATGATTTCTCTTAAAGAGCGGACTGTCTTAGAGAAAAACATACCAGGCTGCAACCGCATGAACTGACAGGTTCCCTGATCTAAACACTGAAGAGGCTGAAGTGCTCCCAAAAAGGCCACGGCAAATCATATAGGTGGTCAGTGGGCAGGAGCAGAGACAGAATGAAGATGCCCCTATGCAAAAGCAATATATGGGCTCCTTGCAGTTCAATAGCTCACCATAATGCACAATTCCACCTGCTTCATGAGGCCTCCTTACCTCTTACGCCGCCAAGCAACTGCACAGGTTGCACCAACGGTATGTCTGCCCGTGCATTTGGGGTCCTGACAGTCGGTGCACGACTGATTTAAGATTGATAATCTATTCTAAGGAGTCAGTAGCCGAGCAGAGTTGGTGAGAAGAACTATCTCTAGTTCTTTCACTGAGGAATCGATATTATAAAAGTCAGAGTCGTCTGTGTAAATTTTGCATGGAGCGTATCCTATAAATGTGAACATTCGGTTTCTGCATAATAGTTTCCATGAACTTCTATCCGCAGATTGAAAAAGCACTCAAAGCTTTATTCTCCATATCTGCAGCAAAGATTACCCATAACAGTGACCTATTGCTAGCTGTTATATAGGCTACAAATAGCTCAGTATTACAGGTTATCTTTTGTTGTAGAAATGATGGGATAGCATAAACTATTTACTTAATGGCTGGCCCATGGTGGCTATTCTTTTTCATATTGATGCACTTTTTAAACATATAAAAACCTTTATACTGCACAGAACCAGACATTAATGTTCAGGGAATCTAAGGGTAAATGTTGTGAAGAGATCTGTCATGACAATAGACCATTTTAAGTAACAGCCTCTATAAGATGCAAACATCTTAACACCATGTAAAATCCATGCAATGTTTCAGAACTTGTCATAGAGGATGGGCACACAGCTTCACTTGACCTGAAGGGAGAGCTGGTCAGTACTAAACTTCCACAAAGGAGAACTTCTTGCATGCAGATTTATAAAGCTTCCAATGAGTTATATAATTTTAGCATGCAGCTAAAATTATATACAGTGGAGAAAAAAAGTATTTAGTCAGCCACCAATTGTGCAACTTTTCCAACTTGAAAAGATGGGACAGACCTGTAATTGACATCATAGGTAGGGATGAGCGAGTATACTTGTTAGGATTCGGTACTCGGCGAGTAATGAGGTACTCGCCGGTACTCAAATCCTAGCGAGTAAATTTCACTACTCGCCTCGCAATATTCGGATCTCCCGCCAGCATGTGTTAGCCAATCACAGTAAAGCTGCCACCTTCTTTGTTGTGGCATTACTTTGATTGGCTGGCCGCGCAGCATCACTGTATCGCTGGAGCCCCTGGAGAGCGGTCGCATCAGCTGATGCGGCTGCTCTCCACGGGAGATCGACGTGGGACCCTCATTATTATTGGGATTATGACAGAAAGGTGAGTATAAGTTGCTTTATTATTTTAATTTTTTTACAGGTGATCAATGGCTTCGGAGAGTTAGGTGTGTGCAGTGAGTATGTACTCTATGTTATGTGTTTTGTGTATGTACTGTATGTTATATGTTGTATGTTCTGTATGTCTTTTTTTTGTTTACATTCACCACATTAGCCGGAAGATGGGAATACTACTTTCCCATCATCCGCTAATGCTGTCACTGTAGCGGGCATAGCCGGATGGGACAAGTAGTCCCATCGGACAATGCCCCCACAGCCACTGCACAGAGCCACATAGTCTCTGCCAACACACATTCTCTGCCCATTACTCGCATTTCCCAGAGATTTACATTGGACTCGCTACTCATTACGAGTACCCGAGTATTAGGAGCTACTCGTAACGAGTACAGCAAGTCCGAGTATTTCACTACTCGCTCATCCCTAATCATAGGTACACCACAGCTGAGAGTCAAAATGAGAAAACAAATTCAGAAAATCACCTTGTCTGATTTGGCAAGATTTATTTTGGAAATTATGGTGGAAAATAAGTATTTGGTCATTATCAAAAGTTCATCTCAATATTTTGTTATATATCCTTTGTTGGCAATGACAGAGGTCAAATGTTTTCTGTAAGTCTTCACAAGGTTGGCACACACTGTTGGTTGTATGTTGGCCCATTCCTCCATGCAGATTTCCACTAGAGCAGTGATGTTTTGGGCCTGTCATAGGGCAACAAGGACTTTCAAATCCCTCCAAAGGTTTTCTGTGGGGTTGAGATCTGGAGACTGACTAGGCCACTCCAGGACCTTCATATGCTTCTTACAAAGCCACTCTTTTGTTGCCCTGGCGGTGTGCTTGGGATTAGAGTTGAGCGAAACAGGTCGGTCAGATTCAAAATTCGCCGACTTTCGCCAAAGTCGGGTTTCATGAAACGAAACCCGACCACAGTGTGAAGTTGGCCATGCGGTCGGTGACCCAAGCGTCAAAGACGGGTTTCGCCGAATGATTGCACGTGACATTTTTCAGCCAATGAGAGAAGCAGAGCGGGAGCGGAGCTGGAGTGGGAGAGAGAGAGAGGGAGAGAGAGAGGGAGAGGGAGAAGATAGAGAGAGATTTTGCCGTCTTTGGGGTTAAAATTCATGCCAGGTGTGTTTACAGTCCTCCACTCACTGCCGACTTTTCTCCCCATTGACTTGCATTGGGTTTCGTGTTTCACGACTTTTCCCGACTTTTCCCTATAGTCGGCCGATTTCGTTTGACTCGACTTTTGAGAAAGTCGGGTTTCATGAAACCTGACTCGGTCCTAAAAAAGGCAAAGTCGCTCATCTCTACTTGGGATCATTATCATGCTGAAAGACCCATCCACATTTCATCTTCAATGCCCTTGCTGATGGAAGGAGGTTTGCACTCAAAATCTCACGATACATGGCCCCATTCATTCTTTCATGTACACAGATCAGTTGTCCTGGTTCCTTTGCATAGAATCAGCCCCAAAGCATGATGTTGCCACCCCCATGCTTCACAGTAGGTATGGTGTTCTCTGCATGCAACTCAGCATTCTGTCTCCTCCAAACACGACGAGTTCTGTTTCTACCAAACAGTTCTACTTTGGTTTCATCAGACCACATGACATTCTCCCAATACTATTCTGGATAATCCAAATGCTCTCTAGCAAACTTCAGACAGACCCAGACATGTACTGGCTTAAGCAGGGGGACACGTCTGGCACTGCAGGATCTGAGTCCCTGGCGACATAGTGGGTTACTGATGGTAGGCTTTGTTACGGTGGTCCCAGCTCTATGCAGGTCATTCACTAGGTCCCCTGTGTGGCTCTAGGATTTTTACTCACTGTTCTTGTGATCATTTTGACCCCATGGGGTGAGATCTTGTGTGGAGTCCTAGACCGAGGGAGATTATCAGTTGTCTTGTATGTCTTCCATTTTCTTATTATTACTCCCACAGTTGATTTCATCACACCAAGCTGCTTGTCTATTGCAGATTCAGTCTTCCCAGCCTGGTGCAGGGCTACAATTTTGTTTCTGGTGTCCTTCGACAGCTCTTTGGTCTTCACCATAGTGGAGTTTGGAGTGTGACTGTTTGAGGTTGTGGACAGGTGTCTTTAATACTGATAACAAGTTCACACAGGTGCCATTAATGAGTGGAGGACAGAGGAGCCTCTTAAAGAAGAAGCTACAGGTCTGTGAGAGCCAGAAATCTTGCATGATTTTAGGTGACCAAATACTTATTTTTCAGCATAATTTGCAAAATAAATCTTGCTAAATCAGACAAGGTGATTTTCTGGATTTGTTTTCTCATTTTGACTCTCATAGTTGTGGTCTACCTATGATGCCAACTGCAGGCCACTTTCATATTTTTAAGTGGGAGAACTTGCACAATTGGTGGCTGACTAAATACTTTTTTCCATACTGTAATATTATCAATTCTTGTCTATGTTAATTCCTATCAATATTTATTTTTCCAAAAGAAGAAAAACAATTCTTAAAACTAGTACCATGCAAACCAGCATTTACTTATTGAATAATACCAAAGCTCTTGAGTAAGCCTTGTATATACCTGGTTTAGCTGATGCTATTTATGTGCCTTGGCCATCTTGAGTCTGTTTTCCTTTCTGAGATCTTTCCCTGCAGCCTTTTCTTATTTCAGTTCTGGATCTTCAGAGGCAAAGGGAATGGAGCCTCATCACTGTGTACTGGTCTGCTCATAGGTGTATAAAAGTGTTCATAGGGCTTCAGCCAACAGCTGCCTCTCCTGACTCCCCACATGCACAAGAACATGCAGCTCAGTCAATGGGGTTAAGAAGCAAAATGATACTTAAGTGTATACGTGCACGCTGAGTATTTGCATGCAGAAATTTCTGCATCTCTTGACAGCAAAAATGCATTTTGATGCATTTCCTGGTGCATTTTTGCCGTGGTTTTGTAGGCATTTTTGTAAAGAAATGAATGTGTTCTTTTATTTAAATAAAGATATTTAAAAAAGTTTTGTGATGTAATTTCTTGGTTCAACACCTTCTGTTTCATTCTGATGCAGTGGCATCAGGGCAATGTGATTATGGCTTGGTGTCAGCAGCTGTCATTAATACCAAGCCCTAGGTTTAGTAATGAAGAGATGTCAGACAGATACCTTTATTACTAAGCCAGTAAGTAAATAGCTTATAGGGTTCTCCTATAAAATCCAAAAAGTAAAGGCTAGGCAGACAGCAGCAGGCTGATATTAATAGCCTGGGAAGGAGCTAAGGATATTGGTACTTAGCCTCACTCTTCCCACTTGCCGTGTAGTGGTGACAAGTGGGGTAATGGTTGGGGGAGTTGATGTCACTTTGTATTGTCAAGTGACATCAAGCCCATAGGTTAGTAATAGTGTAGTGTCTATAAGACGCCCCCATTGCTAACCCCATAGGGATATTATAAAAAAGACACAACCAGAATAAAATCCTTTATTTGAAATAATGGCACATACTCCTTTTTTTAATCTAAATTAAACCATACGCACAATGCCTAATCCACTGAATCCAAAGTCTCCCGTAACAGAATTAAGAAAATAAACAGCAATATTCCTCACCTGTCCGCTGAGAAGATAATAATCCATAATGTCCCATGATGATCATGATGACTTTGAGAGCAGTCACATCAGTGACTGCTCTCAAGGACAGCAGGCTACACACTGACACAGGAGGACCACAGCGTTATTTGCCAGCTGCAGCGCAGATTTTCCTAAAATAATTTGCAGACTCCATGTGCAGAGCCCCAAAGTGCTAGAATAGCAAAATACTCACCCTGAAGTGACCCCATTTTGAACATTATACCCCTTTGAGAATTTATCTTCAGGTTTACGGATGTTTTGACTCCATGGGTGTTTTCCAGAAAAAAGCAGCAGTGGGTATTGCTCAATGAAAATTGGAAATCTGTCTAGTACGATGTGCCCAGCTCATTCATCTGGAGACATACACCCGTAAATTAACCCTCATCGCTCAGAAATGCCAAACATGTGGACATTATATGTGGTTTAGGTACACTGCGTGGCTCAGAAGGGAGGGGGGCATTTGGATTTAGGATTGCAGAATTCACTGGATTTCTTTTGGGGGAGCCATAGCTTTTTTCAGAGCCTTTGTACTACAAAGAAAGTGGAAGCCGCTATATTTCTGTTAACAGATGACAGGCCTGAGTTGGAAGTTTGGGATCACATTTATCTATAACTCTACAGTGGGCACTTACTGTTAGGGACGGCGGAGCGCACTAAATATTAAATAATAGAAAGTGCGTTCGCTGCCCGGGGTCCACCGTGCAGTAGGTGTTAAAACCGCTGCTAGACAATGGCAGACGCGCTATATTGCGGTATAATGCACACGGGTACAACGTCACCCGATGTGTGCGCAGAGCGGACTCTGTTAACTCACAGAGGCGCTGTAACATAAACACCGAGCCTGTTAGACTCACAGAACTCAGCGAAATTACATGCACGGTATCAGGTCACAGGACAGGGTCCAAGACAGAGGACGGTGTCATCTAGACCTACCGTGCGTGCGGCGTCGCCACTGCGGACGCCGGTAAGTGCTGCTGATTGCAGCACGGCGGCAGACACAGCCGCTATGCGATAGTGCCATGAGAGACGTGACACCACCGGACGCTAGTGTAGAGGTGCGGTGTGCACAGTGGCCTAAGGTTTGCCACTGACTGGCGCTGACTCTTTCTATGGTTCCCTATCCACATGCGTAATATCAGAGGGAGGGGAATCTTAATAAGTCAGTCACCAGAATCATACATCCATCACCATTCACACATCTAGCAAGAAGAGTCTATACTAGCGCATGGTCGAGCGGCCATGTGGGCCTTTTATAGCCGTGCGCTGCCGGGACCTTCCAGATCTCTGAGATGGACCAATCAGATCAGGAGAAGGACCTGAGCATGTGACTTCCGATCCCCAATGGGAGATCATCTCATGAGCATGCCCAGTAGCGGGACGAAAGGACTTAGCCTCTGGAGTGGATTGCTGTAGGACAGCCTGTGCTGCTATTGCTGACCCCGAGGTGGCAGCAACAACCAGTCCTACGGAGCTAATCTGAGCAGAGCTTGCTGTGACACTGGGATTGGCACCCTTTACATTAAGTTGGCATGGAATCACATTTTGACTCACGTGTGGTAAATCACAAATGAGAATCACCTGTGATTACTAGTCAGTGCCCACGTGAGATGAATTAGCCAATGAATGATGACTTCAGTGCTTTAAAATGCCATACCTTAGGCCATGATCCTTTGTCATGAGGATGAAGATAAAGGAGCTGTCTGAGGATATCAGAACTGCTATTATTAGCAAACACAAGACTTCGAAAGGTTATAAGGCCATCTCCAAAGACCTAGGTATGCCAGTTTCAACAGTGCGCAATGTTTTTAATAAGTTTGCCAACCATGGTACCATCAACAACCTCCCTGGAGGTGGGTAATGAGGAAAATTGACAAGAGATGTCTTCGAAGGTTGGTGTGAATGGTGGAAAAACACCACGTCTAACATCCAAAGACCTGGAACGGTCTGGGGTCATGGTTTCCACAAGTACCATATGCTGCATACTAAACCAAGCAGATCTTTATGGGCGAAGGCAAAGGAAGAAACCATTGCTGAAGAAAAGACATAGAAAGGAACTATTCATCTTTGCCAAAGAGTACCTTGACAAACCACAATCCTTCTGGGAAAATGTTCTTTGGACAGATGAAACAAAAATAGAACTTTTTGGCAATGCAAAGTGATACATATTGCGCAATGAAGCTTATAAGGAAAAGAACACCCTACCAACAGTTAAGCATGGTGGAGGATCCATAATGCTGTGGGGTTGCTTTGCTGCGTCTGATACTGGAGGCCTTGATCATATCACAGGAATCATGAAATCAGAATTATCAAGATATTTTAGAGCGAAATGTCTTACCCAGTGTAAGAAAACTTGGTTCAAGTCAAAGATCATTGGTCTTCCAGCAAGATAATGACCCAAAGAATACATCCAAAAGTAGATAGGAATGGTTGAAAAATAAAAAAAAATGGATTGTTTTAAAATAGCCAGCAATGAATTCTGACCTCAATCCCATTGAAAATCTTTGGCTTGAGCTGAAATCTGCCATTAGGAAATAGAACCGTGCAAACATTTAAGAACTTGGATAAACCTAATAGGAAGAGTGAGAGAAAATATGAGCTGAGAAGTGCAAGAACCTGATAGATGGTCACAAGAAACGTTTGGAGGCTGTCATCAATTTAAAGGGTGTGTAACCAAGTTTAATTAGGAGTGCCTTTACAGCTGCACATGCTGTTTATTCTGTTTCTCCTTTGAAATTGCAACATGTAAGTTGAAAAACAATGTTTTCTTGCTGCATTACTTTGGACCACACATTAAAAAATCCTGAGGATATAACTTTGGTACATTTACGTTTATTTCTGAAGATAATGTGGTCTATAAAAAAATGAAAGGGTGCGAATAATGGTGAGCAGGACTGTATAGGAAAAAAACATAATCGCACTCACCAGTACTCTAAAATCCAATGTCTTTATTCAGGAAAACAAGTTTAAAACTGGATGTAGAGAGGGAAGGAGCAGATATTTTTCCAGGACCAATAAAGGCGTAGGAAATTGCGAAACGATCGTCGTTCCGTATATGTGCTCCTTCCCTCTCTACAGACAGTTTTAAACATGTTTCTCTGAATTAAGGCATTGGATCTTAAAGGACCAGTGAGTGCTACTACTTTTTCATATATACAATATAGAAATCAAGCAACACCAAAACTAAAACAGATAACTGATCAACCAACAATTTTTGGGATACATTGGAAAACCACAGTTAATTATAAGTATAAATAAATATTTATTATTATTATTATTATTATTATTATTTATTTATAAAGCACCATTGGTTCCATGGTGCTGTGCATGAGAAGGGGTTACATACAAATTACAGATATCACTTACAGTAAACAAACTAACAATCACAGACTGATATAGAGAGGAGAGCAGACCCTGCCCGTTCGGGCTTACATTCTACAGAATGGTGAGGAAGGAGACAGTATGTTGGGGGGTTGCAGCAGCTCCAGTGATGGTGAGGCGGTAGCTCCAGTAGTGGTGAGGAGGCATCATTGCAGGCTGTAAGCTTTCCTGAAGAGATGGGTTTTCAGGTTCCTTCTGAAGGATCCGAGTGTGGTTGATAGTTGGACGGGTTTGGGCAAAGAATTCCAGAGGATGGGGGATATTCGGGAGAAGTTTTGGAGGCAGTTGGGTGAGGAGAGAATAAGTGTCGAGGAGATAAGGAGGTCTTGGGAGGACCGGAGATTACGTGAGGGAAGATATCGGGAGATTAGTTCTGAGATATATGGAGGAGACAAGTTATAGATGGCCTTGTAGGTCCGTATTAGTAATTTGTATTGCATGCGCTGAGGGAGTGGGTGCCAGTGAAGAGATTTGCAGAGGGGAGAAGCAGAGGAGTAGCGAGGAGAGAGATGGATTAGTCGGGTGGCAGAGTTAAGGATGGACTGGAGGTGCGAGGGTGTTAGCAGGGAGGCCACAGAAAAAGATGTTGCTGTAGTCGAGGTGGGAGATGATGAGGGCATGCACAAGCATTTTAGTAGATTGAGGGTTGAGGAAGGGACAGATTCTGGAAATATTTTTGAGCTGGAGGCGACAGGAGGTGGAGGGAGCTTGGATGTGCGGTTTGAAGGACAGGGCAGAGTCAAGGGTTACTCTGAGGCAGCGGACCTCTGGTACGGGGGAAAGCGTGATGTCGTCAATTGTTATAGATAGGTCAGGTAAGGAAGATCTGTGAGATGGGGGAAAGATGATCAGTTCAGATTTGACCACATTGAGTTTGAGGAAGGAAGAGGAGAAGAAGGAGGATATGGCTGATAGACACTCCGGGATTCTGGAGAGCAGAGAGGTGACGTCTGGGCCAGAGAGATAGATCTGAGTATCATCGGCATAAAGGTGGTACTGGAATCCATGGGACTTTATGAGTTGCCCCAGGCCAAGTGTATAGATTGAGAAGAGTAGGGGTGCTAGAACAGAGCCTTGGTGGACTCCAACAGAGAAAGGGTGGGATGAGGAGGTAGTGTGGGAGTGGGAGAGGCTGAATGTGCGTTTGGAAAGGTATGAGGAGATCCAAGATAGGGTGAGGTCTTTGTTTCCAAAGGAGGAGAGGATCTGTAGTAGGAGGCAGTGGTAAACTGTGTCAAAAGCAGAGAACAGGTCTAGAAGGAGTAGTATAGAGTATTGTCCGTTATCTTTGACTGTAAGTAGGTCGTTGGTAATTTTGGTCAGGGCTGTCTCAGTGGAATGATGGGGACGGAAACCAGATTGTAAATTGTCAAAGAGCAAGTTTGATGAGAGGTGGGAGGAAAGTTCAGCGTGGACTTGCTGTTCCACGAGTTTGGAAGCGAATGGGAGCAGTGATATTGGGCCATAGCTGGACATGGCCGTTGGGGCGAGGTGGCATGTTTGAAAGCAGAAGGGAAGGTACCAGAAGTTAGTGATAGGTTGAAGAGGTGAGATAGGGATGGGATAAGAGTGGTGATGTTGAGGAGGAGGAGGAGGTGGAATGGGAAGGGGTCGAGTGCACAAGTGGTGAGGTATTAATATCATTAGATACTGATATGAAGACATTAACGACACTTACTGTGACTTGTAAATTGCTAATAATGATAATCACTCTCCCCAAAGCTTCATAAAACAATCCACTAATTTTTTACACTGGAAAAAAGTGCCTTATTTTTATGGACTGGGTAGAAATTTACAGTCAGTTGGCAATCCTGACCCATTACCAAAAAAGATAATAAATTAAGGCCTTATGCTAAAACCACAAATTAACTCAGATCACAGATCAGGCAACAAAATAAATAAAAATGTCACATTGCATAAAAAAAAAAAAAGGCTGTGAAAGTTTAAGGCTACTTATAGCGGTATCGCCGGTATGTAAAGAAATTCGACAAGTCAAACAATTGCAAATGCAACAATATTTCAAGAGTGAAAATTGTGCCATTATCAATAAATATGGGCCATTGTTTCACATTCATTTAATTCAGCCTATATCATGTCATTAAATTGGTTGTCTGGTGCCACTCATTTCCACACCAGTGCTTATGACATTTACATATCTGCCGGCAAGCATACCCAAATGGCAGCTAATATACAAGTCTTTTTTGTTAAGACACCTATTGATGCAGTAGTGAGCAGCGATTGATAACTCCTTTAATATTTATTCATATTAACATAACTATGTTTGATATTAATATTTGTATTGGTTAACATTTTATATGGAGCCCTTTTAGCACCTATCTGCACATATGAAATAATATTTACAGTGGGGCAAAAAAGTATTTAGTCAGTCAGCAACAGTGCAAGTTCCACCACTTAAAAAGATGAGAGGCGTCTGTAATTTACATCATAGGTAGACCTCAACTATGGGAGACAAACTGAGAAAAAAAAATCCAGAAAATCACATTGTCTGTTTTTTTTTCATTTTATTTGCATATTATGGTGGAAAATAAGTATTTGGTCAGAAAAAAAATTTCATCTCAATACTTTGTGATATATCCTTTGTTGGCAATGACAGAGGTCAAACGTTTTCTGTAAGTCTTCACAAGGTTGCCACACACTGTTGTTGGTATGTTGGCCCATTCCTCCATGCAGATCTCCTCTAGAGCAGTGATGTTTTTGGCTTTTCGCTTGGCAACACGGACTTTCAACTCCCTCCAAAGGTTTTCTATAGGGTTGAGATCTGGAGACTGGCTAGGCCACTCCAGGACCTTGAAATGCTTCTTACAAAGCCACTCCTTCGTTGCCCTGGCGGTGTGCTTTGGATCATTGTCATGTTGAAAGACCCAGCCACGTTTCATCTTCAATGCCCTTGCTGATGGAAGGAGGTTTGCACTCAAAATCTCACGATACATGGCCCCATTCATTCTTTCATGTACCCGGATCAGTCGTCCTGGCCCCTTTGCAGAGAAACAGCCCCAAAGCATGATGTTTCCACCACCATGCTTTACAGTAGGTATGGTGTTTGATGGATGCAACTCAGTATTCTTTTTCCTCCAAACACGACAAGTTGTGTTTCTACCAAACAGTTCCAGTTTGGTTTCATCAGACCATAGGACATTCTCCCAAAACTCCTCTGGATCATCCAAATGCTCTCTAGCAAACTTCAGACGGGCCCGGACATGTACAGGCTTAAGCAGTGGGACACGTCTGGCACTGCAGGATCTGAGTCCATGGTGGCGTAGTGTGTTACTTATGGTAGGCCTTGTTACATTGGTCCCAGCTCTCTGCAGTTCATTCACTAGGTCCCCCCGCGTGGTTCTGGGATTTTTGCTCACCGTTCTTGTGATCATTCTGACCCCACGGGGTGGGATTTTGCGTGGAGCACCAGATCGAGGGAGATTATCAGTGGTCTTGTATGTCTTCCATTTTCTAATTATTGCTCCCACAGTTGATTTCTTCACTCCAAGCTGGTTGGCTATTGCAGATTCAGTCTTCCCAGCCTGGTGCAGGGCTACAATTTTGTTTCTGGTGTCCTTTGACAGCCCTTTGGTCTTCACCATAGTGGAGTTTGGAGTCAGACTGTTTGAGGGTGTGCACAGGTGTCTTTTTATACTGATAACAAGTTTAAACAGGTGCCATTACTACAGGTAATGAGTGGAGGAAAGAAGAGACTCTTAAAGAAGAAGTTACAGGTCTGTGAGAGCCAGAAATCTTGATTGCTTGTTTCTGACCAAATACTTATTTTCCAACATAATATGCAAATAAAATGAAAAAAAAAAACAGACAATGTGATTTTCTGGATTTTTTTTTCTCAGTTTGTCTCCCATAGTTGAGGTCTACCTATGATGTAAATTACAGACGCCTCTCATCTTTTTAAGTGGTGGAACTTGCACTATTGCTGACTGACTAAATACTTTTTTGCCCCACTGTATATTGTCTACAAGCTTTGGATTATTACTGTATTTTGGGGATTTCATTGTTAGCTTTTATATGCTTCCAATCTGTTTACTGTTCCAATTTATTAGCTTTCTACGTGAGGGCTTCTCAAACTTATTCTACTGGATTTTCCCAGACAGACCAGGTTGATGCCTTTGCTTCACATTTTGAGGTCAAAGTCCATGTCAAAATGAAAAATATCTCTCAATTAACATTTTATTTGTCTTCAGAACTTGGTATAACATACAAAATGAGTCAATTTTGTAGCTAAAAAAGACTGCTGCATCGATATAATGGATGGCACAATTTATAATTATTTTAATTAATGTAACAGCCTTCGGCTCGGCAACTTGATGGATTGAACGCTTTGTAGGAAGAATGATCTTTTACAAACCTAAATAGGTCCACCAGGGTTTTCCATGCCATTGTCATAGTATCAAGCCATCGGGTTGCTGGTCTTCATCGACGCCTTGTTCCTTCTATTCTTCCAACCATGAAGTCCTTCTCCGCTGATTGCTCTCTTTGTATGATGTGTCCAAAGTAGGCAAGTTGTAGCTTGATGATCCTTGCTTCGAGTGACATGTCTGGCTTGATTTGTTCCAAAATTAATTTGTTTGTTCTTCTTGCCATCCATGGTATTGATAACATCCTTCTCCAGCACCACTTTTTGAAGGCGTTGATTCGTCTTCTATCTTGTTTCTTTATCGCCCAGGTATTGCATCCATATGTCACTACAGAAAAGATGAAACTAGGTACGAGCTGTGTCTTCATCGTGTTATGCCCCCGGGCTCCACTTACCCTGTTGCGCTCCTGCTCCCCGGCGCGTCCCCGCGCCCGGGCTCTGGCTCCCCCGGTGTCAGGTGCCTGCGCACTGCCTCCCTTCTGGTGCGCAGTCCCCTGGGTAGTATGATGCGCTGGCCCCGCCTCCAACATGGCGGCGCCCAGCGCTACTTATGGCCGGTGTCTGGACAGGTAAGATGCCTGTTCTTCTAATGTGGTGATGCTGTCTCATTGTAGCACTCTCCGTGTTCCAGGCCCCTTCTACCCTGCCTCTGTTTGCGCAGTGTTCCTGGCCCTTAGCACCCCTATTCTTGCCTCTGCCTTTGCTTTGTGTTGCATCTTCAGCTCTCTCTTCCTGTGCCACAGCCTGCGCTGCCTCCGTCAGTTTCCCCTCTGCTCTTCCGCTATACAGTGCCCTCTGTTGCTCCCTACTCCTTCCCTGTCCTGCTTCTTCCATCCTCCCACTTTGTGTTTATCCATGCTTCTTCTTTTTACAGCCTCCAGGCATTGCCACCCGCTGCGCTCTGGTCCTGCGCTCTGCCTGATCTCCACGGTCTCTGTGCTCCTCTGTGCTCACTGTACGGATACGCCTGTGTCTCCACTCCTGTCTAGCCCCAGTCGTCCCTTTGGTTCCGGCTGTCGCGGTTCCATCCCCTGGGGGTCTGCCCCTAACACTCCCTGTATAGGGGGTGGTCCTCACCTGGGCGCTCGCCCTCGGGGGCTCTGGAGCCGTGACCCAGAGGGTCCACTTCCGGGTTGCCTCTACGTGCCTTCCCGCTACAGCAACCGTAACACATCGCCAGTGAAATGTTCCTCGATTTAAGGAATATAATCACTTCTTTGAAAATTGTTGTCTCAGCCATGCCTCGCCAACAACTAAGGGGCACTTAACTGGTGAAGCACTGATTTACACTTTTTATATTTCCAAAATTCTCGCATCCAATGCCAACCGTCCTAGGTAGTATAAGCATACTGGAATCACAAGCACTACTGCTTAGATGTGCTAGTGTGTGTTGCCCTAGCATGGTTGCAATGTGGCTTTATTCCAAGTATATATGTAAAAACTCAGGAGGGCACTACTGAATAAGATATGCGGATCAACCAGCAGTCAGTATAAACACAAACTGAGAAAATGGAGAAAAAGCTACTGACCAAAATGCAGGGATCACTGCAAAATTACAAATTTTATTGGTAACAAAAAGACAACATCCATGTAAAAACATTTCCTCTGGTGTGCATGTGCATTCAGGCCTCCATTGCAGCTAATTAGGTACGTGGCTGCAGCTGCCGCACATATGTACTGATTGTTTAGCATATTTAAATAAGTGTAACAGACTGACTCTCTAGCCCCTGATGAAGCCACCTTTTGGTGTGCGACACGCGTAGGGCACTCCACAAGCTCCCCCTTGTAAGTGGCATTATATAGGGACTATGCAGGCAGGATTTAATCTTGGTCATTTTAGCCTCTTGGCTACACCATGATTGCTATACTTTTCATCTATGCTTAGTACCCTATGGTGTTTATTTTCATGGCTCAGTTGCTTACATTTGTTATCACTTGCATTCAGTATTGTACTATAGTCTATTTGGATGGATTATTCAATGGATCATTATGTTTAGTATTACATCTCTGAACATTTCTTCATTGCAGGTATGCTATTGTATGTGATATATTCTAGAGCCTTTTTTTATATATGTCCATTTACTGGAGGGAGCTCTTTGGGCTTTATTATAAGCCTTTGTGATAGTTTCATGTCATTGTATGACTTTTTAAATGTTTTTACATGGATGTTGTCTTTTTGTTACCAATAAAATTTGTAATTTTGCAGTGATCCCTGCATTTTGGTCAGTAGCTTTTTCTCCATTTTCTCAATGTGGCTTTATTCACCACAGGTGATACAGCTTGATCAATGGTAACATATTAAAAATGGTAACGTATACCGTAACATCTTAAGTAAACAGAGAAAAAAATACAGTTGGAGATATTATTTTATAATAAGGTAATCAAGTCAATTTTTTATTAGGATGAAAAATGTAAGGTGACATGTTCTCCTTGTGTAATTCTCTAATATGTTCTGAAAAATATGTCCAATCAAAAGCTTAACTTTGTGACAAAAGCAAACTACTCATTGTAGTACTGAGGCACAGTTACGGCAAAGTAAATTACTTTGAATATTAAGAAGAACAAAACTGTACTCTTATTTTACATGGTACGCTAATAAGACACAATATAACATGTAGTTGTAGCTGGATTTTACTTTTAAATTAATCATAATTGCTTGAATAAGAAATACAATTGTTTCGCCGGATGTCAGAGCCTTTGGTCCAATTTTAGTACCATACTACAGGCTATTCGGGAGAAATAGATTTAATAAAAATATGATATTCCAAAACTTGATTTTATAGCATTAGAATGACTATTATGTCAGCTCCGGGCAGACCTGACCAAACTATGATTTAATGGATGTTGTCTTTTTGTTACCAATAAAATTTGTAATTTTGCAGTGATCCCTGCATTTTGGTCAGTAGCTTTTTCTCCATTTTCTCAGTTTGTGTTTATACTGACTGCTGGTTGATCCGCATATCTTATTCAGTAGTGCCCTCCTGAGTTTTTACATATATACTTGGTTTTGTTGGTGGTTTTTTGCCACTATTCTTTTTCAGGAGTGTTGGCACACGTCTATTATATTTAGGTCATATTATGGACCTGGCAGCGAGAGAGGCCGCCTGGAGTAGTCAGGCACAGGGGATTTTTGAGGACCTTACAGTGGCTCAGTCTGCTTCAGTTGGTGTTGGTTCACACACAGACTTTGATAGTATTTCTAGAGAACTTATTAATCTACATAAAATTCTTACCAAAACATGGTGGAACATTAAAAGTCTTGAGGAGTATAAACGTTTTGGTCTTATCCCGAGGGGACTCAGGGTTCAGATTTTCCCGGCCTGGGAAGTAGACTGCTCCTTCCAAAAGACTTGGGAGGATGGTCTTTTTAAGTGTTCAACCATAATTATGAATCTTCTGATTGAGCATGATCGTACTTTGTTAGTGGAAACTAAGGATAAAATCAAAACTTGTGAAACTAAATTACATACGTTTGATACTAAAACCTTGGTTGAACCCTTTTTAAGTCGCCTCAAAAATACCATTGATCACTATGAAAAGGACATTATTGGGGGCAAAAAGCGTAAGTTCAAACGCGATCAGATAGACTTTAAAAATGGAAAAGCATACAGATGGGTGCATAGGGGCAATAAAAGACGTCTTGTATCAGATATGAATACGAACAAAGATAACCTGTCAGCCAATGAATCGCAATCCAGCGATTTTTTATCGTCAGATCAAAGCGACCCAGAAGGCGCGGCAGGAGGGGTAGACGTGGTACAAGAGCCCCTAAGGAGAGCCAGGAGGTTTCGTCAGTGGTCCCCCAGACAACGGAGGAACACGAGACAGAACCGCAGATATTGATTTACCCTACTGATTCTCAATTTGGTTCGTTGGACTGCTCCCGGAATGAAGGGGGTAAGCTTTCCATTATCAATCTGTCCACTTATGAATTATCGCCTACTGAAGTGTCTATTTTGCAGCGTGGCTTATCGTTTTGTCCTACAAATACTCTTGACAAATTCATTTTTGTTAAAGATCTTTATTTATTTTGCAGACAATTAACGTTTAAACTTATGTATCATCAACCTTCCATTGTCGATACTATGCCTATTGAGGACAGACAAATATTTAGAGACCTTCTCTCACTCCTGGAGGAGAATGCGAACCCCTCCACGAGAACACATTTTACTGGACGTTTACCTTCTCAAGCAACTCCTAAGTTTTCCTTATTTCCGGTGGTCCAAATCTTCTTTGATGCGGTATGTAGAGATTTACAGACCCTAGATAGCAAACCCAGTGCTTTTAGTAATGTAACAAACTCTGAAAGGATTGCCATTAAGGCACTTGGTAGGAATAAGGAGCTAGTGATCAGAGAGGCTGATAAAGGAGGTAATATTGTGATTTGGCCAGTTGATCTATATGTCAAAGAAGCTAAAAGACAGCTCAGCAATTCCTCCTTTTATCAGGTACTTCCATCTGATCCCACTGCAATATTCAACTCCAAATTAGACCATCTTTTGAATTTGGCACATACCCATCATGTCCTAAACAAGAAAGAAAAAGAGTTTTTGACCTCCCACCATCCCAGAATTCCCACTTTCTACATGCTACCCAAAGTGCACAAGTCCATTGTGGACCCACCGGGTCATCCAATCGTGTCGGGTATTGGTGGTATTTTTGAAAAGCCTTGTGTTTATGTTGATTTCTTTCTTCAGCCTTTGGTCTCCATCTTGCATTCTTATGTCAAGGATACCTCACATTTATTGGTTTTGTTAAAAGATTTGATCATTCCCCCCTGACACTTTTTTAGTTACCCTGGATGTTGAATCCTTGTACACCAATATCCGACACGATTTGGGGATTCAAGCGGTTGCTTTTTTTCTGGAGCAACACTCCACGGGTGATCGACATCATGATTCCTTTATAGTGGATTTATTGCACTTCATTTTGGATAAAAACTATTTTGTGTTTGATCGGGTATTTTATAGACAGGTGTCTGGGACTGCGATGGGTGCACGTTGTGCACCCTCGTATGCAAATTTAATTTTGGGGTGGTGGGAGTTGACTCGAGTATATGTGTCACCTGAATTTAAAGATCATGTGTTTAGATGGTGGCACTATATTGATGATGTCCTGTTGCTATGGACGGGACCTTTGGATAAGTGTAAGGAATTTGTAGATGGCCTTAATGACAATACTTTAAACATACATCTTACGGCTAATTTTGCAGGTTTGGCGACAGAATTTTTGGATTTAAATTTGGTTATTGAGGGATCGTCTATCACAACTACTTTATATCGGAAGCCGACCTCTACTAACAGTATTTTACACTATACGAGTTTCCATCCAGAACATCTGAGAAACGGAATTCCGAAAGGACAATTCTTCAGATTAAAAAGAAATTGTTCAAAACAGCAAGATTTTTTGCTACAAGTCAAGGATCTGACAAGACGCTTTCAAAACAGGGGATACCCACGTAAGGTAATATCTCGTGCCTTCCAGTCAGCCAGAGATAGGGATCGTGTAGACCTACTTGGTCCTCGACTTCCTAAAGTTAACAAAACCCTGGGTCTGATAACCACTTACAATAATCAGTGGCGTGACTTACGGGGCATTTTGACAAAATACTGGGGTATGCTGGCCAATGAGCCTAAACTTGCACCCCATTTAGCGCCATATCCCACTCTTATTGCTAGAAAGGCCCAATCTCTTAAAGATTCTTTGTGCCACAGCCATTTTAAGCGACCTGTATGCAATCTTAACAGGGGTGTACGTGTGCTTGGAACCTTTGCTTGCGGCCATTGCAACATCTGTCATCTAACTGCAGGCAGTGAAGGGGTTAATATCCCTACTCTAAACTTTCCTGTAGTTTCTAAGGCATTCTTTAATTGTAGGTCCAGGAATCTTGTGTATGCTCTTATCTGCCAATGTCCAAAAATCTATGTAGGACAAACTACACAGGATTTACGGAAGAGGATCCAACAGCACCTTTCGAATATTAATACTGCAAGAGCAGATCGTGAAAAAGGTAAACCCCTCACTTCAGTAGCCATGCATTTTTTGTGCGAACACAATGGCCGCTGTACTGGCATTAGGGTTTTGGGTCTTGAGGCAGTACAGACTAATATAAGAGGGGGGAACGTTTCATTGGAATTACTGAGGCATGAATCTAGGTGGATTTATGATCTTCGGAGTCGATCCCCTTTGGGATTAAATGAGGAGCTTTTATTCACTGGCTATTATAAACAAATCTGACCGATTGGATAATCAAGTTCTTCTTCCCTTCCTTTTCCATTCGTAGGTTGATCGACTCATATCTTTTTGAACATAGTAGCTTGGATCTCCATTTTTTGGCAGCTTCTCAAGGTCTGACTTGTCCACTATGGGAGTCTACTTCTCTAGCAACTTTTGGAATAGTCTATTCTTGGATCGCCCACCTTGGATTTCATCCTTCACTCTATCCCTTGCTGGACTCAAATAATAAAACAGTACCCTGGAAGATATTCGGACCTTAACATGGACTTAGATTTGATTTTTTTGTTCCAATTTCTGGATTTGCTTTATGTTCTATCCATGTTGTATGTCTATAATGGTTACTTTTTTGAAGTCCAGTGGACCCTGAGGTGGAGCTTGTGGAGTTTTAATTAATTTTCTCTGATCCATCTTTCTAATACATTAAAATACTTAGTTATAGTGCATACTTAATTAGGGGTGATGCTTGTGGAGCGTTATCTTCCTTCGCTTGGTTTATTTACCAATCGGGGAAGAAATTTCGTTAGTATAACCACTAATATAAAGCTGCAATCTACTTTTCTTTTTTTTTTTTTTTTTTTGGTACATTACATGTTCCTGCTGCGTCTTCAATACCAAATTCAACCAATTCTGGCATCAGTATTCCACTGTGTTCAGTGGGCGCGTTTGCATAGTGTGATTGCGTGTCTGCGGGCTGATATCACTTTTCATTTTATATCTCTATTTCGCTATGAGCCATGCGTGCTTGCATCTATATAGTATCTATTGATATGGTACACAGTTTTGTATCAGTTGCGCTCATTTTGTATGTTTTATAATATCTACTTGTTGAGATTGTGATAATCAGTGCCGCGGAGCTTACATATGGGGATTTATTATATCATATGTCTCCCTTTGATGCCCTCTATTTATTTATAGGTATGCCTGCACACATGCTAAATGACAGTTTATATAGTAGGTTGGTTTTTTTTTTTTTCTCAGCGCCTATGTGTCATTTATTACTGAGACCGCGCTTGCGCATTTGGTATTTACTGTGTTACACAACTTTTTTGGCCTAACCCGGAAATCAGTATACACTATCTGATTAGTTTTTGTTTTTTTTTCTGCACAGGCTTGATCTTTCTGGCCTGCTTCAATCAGTGGATTTAAAATGGTATATTGTTTGTTCTCTTTGTGTTTGCAACACTAAATTTGACCTAATTCCGTTACCAGTATTATACTGTGTTTAGTTGGTGCGTTTAGCATAGTGCGATCTGACATTGCATTTAGCCATATACTTTGTAAGGGCTGCGTGTCCGCGGGCTGGGAGCACTGTATATCTTTACTTGGTTATGGGTGCATAGTCTGTATTAGTTGCACTCATTTTTACACTTTGTGAAATTTCCATTTGTTGAGACTGTGATGATCAGTGCCACGGCGCCTACATATGGGGATTTATTATAGCATATGTTTCCCTTTGATGTACTTTACTCAGTTATATGTTTAGGTATGCCCGCTTATATGCTAAATGACATGGCACACAGTGGAATCGCGCTTATTTTATCTTGCGCCTACCGCACTTGCGCATTTGGCATTCATTATGTCACACAACCTTTTTGTATTCCGTTACTTTGCTTGCATTGGTGCAGTGGGCGGTGTGACGTTCACACTGCTCTAAACCTATATTATGTGATGAGTCATTCCTGTCTGCACCTGCAGTGTGTAGTGTTTCGTCACACTGCTCCAAACCCGGAAATAACCTGTGAGTCATGGACTATTCTCTTTCCTCTGGTGTGCATGTGCATTCAGGCCTCCATTGCAGCTAATTAGGTACGTGGCTGCAGCTGCCGCACATATGTACTGATTGTTTAGCATATTTAAATAAGTGTAACAGACTGACTCTCTAGCCCCTGATGAAGCCACCTTTTGGTGTGCGACACGCGTAGGGCACTCCACAAGCTCCCCCTTGTAAGTGGCATTATATAGGGACTATGCAGGCAGGATTTAATCTTGGTCATTTTAGCCTCTTGGCTACACCATGATTGCTATACTTTTCATCTATGCTTAGTACCCTATGGTGTTTATTTTCATGGCTCAGTTGCTTACATTTGTTATCACTTGCATTCAGTATTGTACTATAGTCTATTTGGATGGATTATTCAATGGATCATTATGTTTAGTATTACATCTCTGAACATTTCTTCATTGCAGGTATGCTATTGTATGTGATATATTCTAGAGCCTTTTTTTATATATGTCCATTTACTGGAGGGAGCTCTTTGGGCTTTATTATAAGCCTTTGTGATAGTTTCATGTCATTGTATGACTTTTTAAATGTTTTTACATGGATGTTGTCTTTTTGTTACCAATAAAATTTGTAATTTTGCAGTGATCCCTGCATTTTGGTCAGTAGCTTTTTCTCCATTTTCTCAATGTGGCTTTATTCACCACAGGTGATACAGCTTGATCAATGGTAACATATTAAAAATGGTAACGTATACCGTAACATCTTAAGTAAACAGAGAAAAAAATACAGTTGGAGATATTATTTTATAATAAGGTAATCAAGTCAATTTTTTATTAGGATGAAAAATGTAAGGTGACATGTTCTCCTTGTGTAATTCTCTAATATGTTCTGAAAAATATGTCCAATCAAAAGCTTAACTTTGTGACAAAAGCAAACTACTCATTGTAGTACTGAGGCACAGTTACGGCAAAGTAAATTACTTTGAATATTAAGAAGAACAAAACTGTACTCTTATTTTACATGGTACGCTAATAAGACACAATATAACATGTAGTTGTAGCTGGATTTGACTTTTAAATTAATCATAATTGCTTGAATAAGAAATACAATTGTTTCGCCGGATGTCAGAGCCTTTGGTCCAATTTTAGTACCATACTACAGGCTATTCGGGAGAAATAGATTTAATAAAAATATGATATTCCAAAACATGATTTTATAGCATTAGAATGACTATTATGTCAGCTCCGGGCAGACCTGACCAAACTATGATTTAATAGATGTAAAGGATGGGGAACTTAAGAATTGTCTCACACTGGGCAGCTTCCTACGGTGAATGCATTAGTGCTCTGCATTACCTAGCCATGTCGTATCAGCAAAGAAACACTTGGTGAAATTTTCTTATTTGTGCTGTAAATTTTCTGATTATAATTCTAGCACTCAAGAACATTTTTGGAAACCCTCTTTAGCCAATAATGTGATTATAATGACATATTTGCTGTGTGACCAAGCCTTATTCATAAATGAGCCGCAGTTTTGAACCAGTAAGCCTATTAGTAAACCAATGAATGATCATCCTATACAATATTCTATAGCATCTTTTCTTCTTTTTTTTCTTTACTGTTGCAATGCAATTTTACATCCGCATATTGCCACGATTGGTGCTACTGGGCAAATTAGACTCGAGATCAAAGCGAGCTGACCTTTCTGTAATTGGCTGAGTGGCTAACACCCAATCCATCACTGTTTATTTCAATTCTAAGGGGTTTCTTTTATACAGTTGCCCATGCAGACAGTTAACCCATCATTTTAGAAGACAATTTGGACAATTGTGGCTTCGGAATAAGAGCTGTATAGAAAAAGAAAACTCAAAGACTTGCCACTGAAAAGAACTCAAACCAGCAACTAATGGCGCATTACAGTAACCTCGTCCTGGATATGCTGTACCGTTATCAGGAAAACTGCACGCAGGCTAGTTAGAAAGTAAATAAGCCATTCAAAAGCATAGAAGATAGAGCTGAAAATACTTAGTTGATTTGCTGATTCCAAATTGCTTCCCAATAGCGCTTAATGGTGATCTCCCACTGTGCTCAAATCATTCAGAACCTCTTTCAACTGAGAAAACCTTTGTTAATGTTAGAGTGTGGGGAAGAATACAGCACCATTCTATGTGTGACCTGAATATGTGGAGTCTACAGCTTTGTATGGTCAAAAGGAGTAAGCATCTTATTAGTTAAAAGCATTCTAAAGAAAGATAAAGGAGACATAGTTGGATTGAGGATGAGTCAAAATATTTCTAGTTGTTGCCATTTACAATACTTTTCCAAGTTGCTGCTTCTTCATCCACCGGTTCACTCATTCCTTAGTCTCTAAAATATTTCTATTTATTTGCTAGAGTGACCACTGTACTTATAGACCTTAACGCTTTCTCTAGGATCCATACTGTGGAGGTTTGATGCTTTCCATTACAAAAGTTTTGGCGCTAAATGCATTTTTTTATTAAAAAAATGAATTTCAGAGCACAATTAGATTTTATTAACTGCTTCTCTTTGATCGGTTGGCAACAACTACAATTACATAGTGTCAATAGGAAAGGAAATGTTGCGAGTGGATCTTCTTTGTGCATAGCGCTACAGAATATGTTGCCACCATAAATAGTAAATATAGAAATAAATGGAATAAGACTATAAGACTATGCCAAAGCTTATCAAGATGCTACAATAAGTGGCCAATATATATGTATATAAATATAGTTATTTAGGGGTAGTTTTTGGCTTTGGAATATATCCATGAACATGGTAAAACAGCTTAGAGTATTCTTATGCAACGATGATTATGGCAAAATGGATGATTCATAATTATAACGTTTGAAAAATGAAATAAAGTACAAATAACAAACCTCTGACATGTAATTGTCAAGATATTTATCACTTTGATTATATCTTTATAAACCTATGACTATTCTTAGATACTCGAGAGCACTTCTGTTTCTTATGCAGAATTTGCTATTATTTCCGATTTGTATGAAAATGCTTTCTGTACATATGAAACAGATCAGCATCACACATCTCACTTACACTTAAGACTGCAATACCATATAGCTTTTTAATAAATATTTTTTTTTGCCCTTTATTCTGATTGTAGCACCTGCTGGAAAAAAAAAATACCAGTGATATAAAAATTATATACATTCCATACTATAAAGTGCATTACTGACATGAATCATTTTGCGCATTTTATATAGATCTATCCAGAAATGATCTTTAAGGGAGCGTTGAATTACAGCAGCCCTTCTCTTGTTATTCATAATAACTGACCTTATATTTGTGTAGGAAATGACTGAGAGCAATGTGTAAAATGCTCAATAGCCCAAGTCGACTATTATGTTTCCTTAATTAGATTCAGTGGAAAGAAAATAGTCATTTGACCATTCCTGACAGAATGGCTTTCATAAAGATTTCATAAATCTTTCCATTTTATTCATCATTAGCAATGGTCATTATTTTCAACCCGTTCTTAATATTTTAATGTGGATTTAACAAAAACTATATGTATATGCTGTGCTACCATGTGGCGCTGCAATTCTAATTTAGCAATCATTTTTATTGTACTCATTATTACATTCTCAGTGACCATTGTGAACATGTCATATTTATATTGTAAAGAGGTCTCTGTGTGCACATAGTGAAAAGAAAGTAGAAAAATAATAATTATTATTATTACTCATTAGGAAAAAGAAAATTGTACCTAACATTGAAATTGTAAGAACTTCTAGGAAGAACAAATGACTTTAAATCTTTTTGAAAAAAAAAAATCATTTTTTGGAGTGGGCATATGTGGCACAGCAAAACGATCATTACTAGTGATGAGCGATTATACTCTTACCCACTACGGGTGGTCTCTGAGTATTTTGGCGTGCTCGGAGATCTAGTTTCTGTCACCGTAGCTGCATGATTTGTGGCTGCTGGACAGGCTGAATACATGTGCGGAATGCCTGTTTGTTAGGGAATCCCCTTATGTATTCAGGCTGTCTAGCAGCCGCAAATCATGCAGCTACGGTGACAGAAACTAAATCTCTGGGCACGCCAAAATACTCGGAGATCACCCGAGCTTGCTTGGGGAAACCGGAGTAACGAGTATACTTGCTCAACACTCTTATGAGAGACACGAAACAGGTATGATATCATCAGAGGGTATTGGGTTCTGTATACTGATACCTTCAAGCGATGATTGCTGAGTTTTCATGTTTGGGGATGCTTGGGCAGAGGACATATTTTTAGGCAAAAGACATATTTTTTGGGCAAGTGAAACATATTTTTAGGCAAATGACATATTTTTGGACAAATGATATATTTTTGGGCAAGTGACATATTTTTGGGCAAATAACATATTTTTGGTTTTACAAAAAATAGGTGTAACACACCAGTACAAAAAAATAAAAAAGAAACACGACTTAGTCTGTGATGACTTTCAAGATGACTATATCAGTACAACAAAAAGAGATCATGTCCTATGCACGACTAACAGACAAAGCAGGAAATAGAGTAAACATTATATTATATTATCTAATTGTCATCACAATATCGTGTATCAGTGATTGTTTACTCTAGAAAAAAATGTTGTAGGGAACATAAATTAAAAACGAGGAAAAAGGAGCAAATAAGAGATAGGAGTAACTAAGAAAATGAATATGGTGTATGAACTCAACTAGGTCCATACCACAGCAAAGCTTTCAAGTTGACAGTATATACATAAAATTTACCAATATGCAATAATGAACACATGAAAACCCTCAACAAAAAAACAATGCATAAAATGGCTCCAAAAATTTTAAAACATTCAGGATGGATCTATGTTAGACAACGAGGACAAATAATTATTTTTTTCATCACTGGTTTCCAACAGCTAATTTGATTTTTCATTTTTTAAAATAGCTAAACATGATCTTGTTTTTGCGGGATGGGATGAGTTATGCATTTTATTTTCAATTTCTAGTGGTGGATGAATAATAACAAAAAAAAAACACTTTTTTAGGAGGGAGTTCATTGTTACTGCATTCATCCTGCAATATAAGTTACTCTGCAGGTCATTATGATTAAGAAGGATACTAAACTTATACAGTTTTGTTTTGCTACTTTTGCACAATAAACACTTAAATCATTTGTTTTTGTGTCACTGTATTCTAAAATCTGTTGACAGCAGTATTATAGTTGTTTTCATTGGTACCATTTTGCGGTTCATATAACTTATTGATAATGTTTTATTTATTTCTTCAAAGACAGCACGAACAAGAAAACAAGAAAAAAAAACAATTCTGGCAGAGTATCTTGTTCCAACATGTACTGTTTTGGCAATGAATAAACGATAACGTTAATTTCATTTTTACTACTAGGCCATAACATATGACAATCAGAACTCTCTATAATTGTCCCAGTTTAGATATGAACTGCAGTTGATATGACATATTTATCCATCATGGAGAACTAAGCAACCTCGCTTATGATGGGTAGAGATGAGCGAATTTGTTTGGATTTGGTTCCAAACACGATCAGATTCGAATATTGTTTTTGTAATATTCATCAAACACAGCCGAACTTCATTAGAGTCAAAGGGAGTAGAAAATACTGAATATGTTCTGATCCGAACATAAGGCATGCATTCGGCCTGAATAGTGTTTGAATATGGCCCGAATATGTCAAAATCAGATTCGGGGACAAAATCTGAACAAATTCGCTCATCTCTAATGATGGGTATATGCCATGGAGATTTATGGGGATAACATTTTTACAAAAATACGACATCAGTTTTTAGGTTGGTCGACACATAGCTATAAGTTGTTGCTTTTGAGAGATTATTTTAGATGCAAAAGGTAGAATTTGCAATTTGTGCCTAATTCAAATCTTATCCTTCCATGATGCCTTGTGTAAGAAAATCACTAACTATATTGTCTATTGATGCAGCATTTTGAGACATTTTTTCTGTTATGCTTGAGCAGTTTAATTATTACAAACTGGATAACCATGTATTTCCACATAGCACTTGTGATAAAGTAGTTTAGTAGAAAATTATACTAGTTAATTAAAAGGTAACATAACTGAAAAGTGCAAACCCATTGTCTACATCAATTGCTTTACATGTTTAATTAAAAAAAAATACTGTATTAAACAGTTAGCATATAGATGAGAATATGGAAATGAATAACTTGGATCTATAATGTTTAATCTATGCAGTAAAATAACAGGAAAAATTAAACCTAATGTGAGAAAAAAAATCAACGTGAACACTATAAGGAGCCCCCCTCCCTGCGCGATGCTTCCCTATGCCCCTGGAAGGCTGCGATCATGTTTGATCGCAGTGTGCTGGGGGTTAAAGTGCCAGGAGCGGTCAGTAACCGCTCCTGGCACATAGGACACTACAAACTCATCCTACAAAATTCACCAAAATGGGCATGAAAACCATAACTGCAAAAAAAAGACAAAGTTCCAGTAGACTGATTAACCTGACTGTTAAAGGGGAACTCAGCAAGAGGCAAAAATTAGGACCAGTCCTCTAGCTGAGCCGCAACGAAACACCTTGAAATTTGTTCCAACAATTCAGTTGGCCTTTCTGTTTGACCGATGGTCTCAGGGTGGTAGGCAGAAAAAAAGTGACAACTCAAACCCCAATTTCCTACAAAATGCGCTACAGAATTTGAAGACTAATTGAATCCCTCTATCAGATATAATGTTCAGAGGGATTCCACACAGTCTCACCACATGATTGATAAACAACCTGGAAAGTGTTTCAGCATTCGGTAAAAACTTATAATGGTAGAAGTTGACTGATTCAGTAAACAGACTCATTTTGTTCTGTTATATAGGTATATAACGGAACAAAATGAGTCTGTTTACTGAATCAGTCAACTTCTACCATAATAAGTTTTTCCACCAAACACATGCAAATCCATGAACAAATAAGTCCACAGTCTTTCTGGAACTGGCAATAGAGCCAATTCTCTGGCTGGCCAATTATGACAAATTTTCTGTTGTAATTAGCGAATCATAGAAAATGTTTTATTTTGTGGGTAAAAGGGTTAACATTAAAGATATATCTTTCCTTCCATACTGCTACCGTGATACTCGCTAATGAAGGGGAACATTTTCCCCCCATACTGACACCTTGTCTTTGCATAAAAAATTGACCATCAAAGGAAAAATAATTGTGAGTGAGTAAATCGAAACTGCATCCAAAATAAGAAATTGAATCTCCTCTTTATATGGACTATATTTATCCAAAAAATAAGACAGACTGGATAGAATGGTATGACGTGGGATGGAGGAGCAGAGGCCCACCACATCGCATGATACCCAGGAAAACTGTGAAGACCATCGAAAACCATCCAACGCTGAGATGATCATTTTGGTATCTCTATTACAGTATATCCTGGGAGGTTGAACACCAATGGTTGCAAATAGTGATTAACCAATTCCCCTAGATTTTCAGTAAGTGAACCTATGTCAGAAATGATAGCCCTAAAAGGAGGGGGAAAAATATTTTTGTGAATTTTGGGAAGTGCGTGGTAAATAGGAGTCACTGGGTGTTTGATGTAAATATAATTTTTTTTTGTGAAATTGCACCTGCTACAAACCCATCATTCAATAATTTACCAAGTTTATCATGGAATTCAACTGTTGGCTCATGGAGAATTTGAGTATAAGTAACAGAATCATTAAGAATACAAAGATTTTCTAAATGATAAAGTCCTGCATTTAAGATGAACACCCCTCCACCCTTATCAGTCTTGTCTCACTGGAATATCATTGTTAATGCATAAATCCTTCATAGCTTGTCTTTCTTCTGCAGTCAGATTATCATACGTATTAATAGAATTTTTGTCTAATTCCACCAAATCCCTTTCTATCAGGTCCTGAAAAGTGTCTAAGACCGAAGGTCTTGATTGTACAGGGTAAAAAGCAGGTTAGACATATTAAAGTTATCATTCATCGTACAGTCTTTCACCAAAGAATGTATCTGGAGGTCCCTGAGGTTAGTATAATCCAAGAGTTCCTGAAAAGAAAAATTTCCATGTGAAAAAACATCCTGTGTGAAATTGTCCAAATGTTCAAAACAGGTACGGACTGGGCTGAAATTCAGCCCTGGCATTTGAAGTCACAAAGGCCCATGCTGTTCTCATCCACAAGCACCAGATGGGGATATATTACTAATATTACCCTGGATGAAGGAGAGCAAGATTTACTACAAGACCAGTATTTTTAATGATACCCGTGGCCTGCTGGGATAAATGACAGAGTCAGAGAATTTGTTACTCCATCACAACTCTTAACAGTATGGGAGTTGTGAGAACACCGATTCAGTTAACAACGTAGCAGACAAGGCAGCCCATGACCAGACAGGCCCTTCTGGCATTTGCCAGAATTACCAGATGGCCAGTCCGGCCCTGGTTCAAAACACTGCACAGACAGGCAGGTTGATCATCAAAATGGCATTTCAATGTCAAATTCCTAACAAATCTGTTAACATCCAAATGAGTTCTAAAAATATAAAGTTTCTTAAGACAAAAACCCTGTCCTTTTCCCAATAAAGTCACTTGCGCATCAGATATAATATAGCTTGAAAGATTCCAAACAGGGCATTTTAGGGTCACAAGGCTGAACCCAATTATGACATGCACCTTCCCAGATCCATCCATCTTGAATCCTTCAGTCGATACAATGAACCATAGGACCAATATTTCTATCATAGAAAAAGTAAATTTCTTAAATTTAGCAAACAAAGAATTGATTCTAAGATTTTGTAAAAAAGAGAATTAGACGAATTTCAATCTATTCCGGCTTCATGGATAGCCAGAATCAGTATTTTTAAAATGATGGTGCTCCCTAAGATTTTATATTATTTTAGGTGTATTCCAGTCAGAGTTCCTATTAGACTTCTCTCATCTCTTTAAAAAATGGCTAATAATTTTATTTGGGCTCAGAAAAGACCGAGGGTGGCCAGAAAGTTGATGTATTACTCATATCATGCAGGAGGAATGGGAGTCCCTAACTTGCTTGCATAGGGACTTCCATAGGGCGGCAGTCCTTGTTGGGGCAAGAGACTGGTGGTTAAAGTATAATGCTCATAACTAGCTAGAGATTGAAGCATTTTATGCTTGTAGGGGCTCAACCCTTCTTACACTAGAAAGTGAGACGATTAAGAACTTTTTTTAACCCCACCCATTCCGACGATGGCGGTTACTATAGACTATTGGGGACAAATAGCCTCAAAGTTTTTAAAAATCCCCCTCAACGATGTGTCTTTGAAAGCTCTTGATCAGCATTTCCCTTGCATTGGTCTGCATAATTGAATCAATGCAGGGGTTGAAACTCTTCAGAACTTGATGGATGGTGCTCTAAACCTCCTCCCCACACATCACCAGAGTTGTCATTTTTTAAGACTCCCTTGGACCACAGGGCTAATGGGTATATTCTAAGACTGGAGTCAGGATCTAGGGGAATTTCCATCCTATATAGTGCATTGAAAACACCAGCTGTTGGTACTAAATTACAGTATATGATTCTGTAGGAGGGGGAGCTAGGCATGTCCCTTGACCCGGAGACATGGAGGGAGGGTTTAAGAGAAGAGCAAAGAGTATCATCTTGCCTAAATCTCCTGAAACAGTTAAAAAAGTGCACTAAAGCTACTTTCGCATTTGCGTTTTTTGCGCTGCATTTTGTGCGCACACAAACGCATAAAAAAAGCATACAAACGCATACAAATGCTGCGTTTTATTGCAGCATTTTCGTGCGCATGAAGCAAAAAAACGCAGTGTTTGTATGTGTTTGCATGCGTTTTCAATGCATTTGCGTTTTTTTGCACATTGTTTGTCTTCACCAAAAAAAAAACTAGATAACAATCTTGCAACACACACCACCAATGGGACATCAGTGGCCGTGTGGTATGGTAATATATAGACCCTGTCTACAGCCGTATTCTTCACATTTGCTTGATTTTTCTCGTGTCAACATGGATCTGCGCTGGAAGAGTTTTCACTTCAACTTGGATTTGGACATTGCAATGGCTAGGGCATATGCAGTTGCTTGCCATGAACAAAGGAAGAGAGAGAGACAGCGAAGACAGCAGCGGCGGTGTTTGTGGATACATCCAATTGTTGAACTCCGGGAGAGCCGTGGGGCGTACCACACCCTCTACAGCGAGCTACAGGCAAACCCGGATAAATTTACAGATTATATCTGGATGTCCCAAGAAAGCTTCAGGGATTTGCTTGCTCGTGTCCAAGAATCCATCCGGAGACAGGACACACAGCTCCGTCGAGCGATTCCTCCTGAGGAACGGCTCCTGGTGACATTACTGTACGTAATATTTAAGAACCAAGGGGTGGTGTCTGCTTTTTTTTTTTGTGACATGTACTATTCAAAACCTGGCCTAATTATTTTTCGTGAATGTACTAATTTTTTATTTTACTATTTTAAAAAACCATATACAGAAATATTAATTTTACTTCTTTCTCTGTTTCGCAGATTCCTGGCGACTGGAGAGACCCTATCTTCACTACACTTCCAGTACCGTATTGGAATCTCCACCTTGTCTGGAATTGTTGCAGACACCTGCCGGGCTCTCTGGAATGTTCTTTGTCCAGAATTTATGCCCCTGCTCACCGCTGAAAAGTGGATGGAAATTGCTGACAAATTCTGGACAGTCTGCAATTTCCCCAACTGTTTGGGAGCTGTTGATGGTAAACACATACGGATCATCAAACCCAAAAGGACTGGATCGGAGTACTATAATTACAAAAAGTACTTTTCAACAGTACTCATGGCCATTGTGGATGCCGGATGTATGTTTGTAGCAGTGGATATTGGTGCATTTGGCCGTGGTAATGACTCCCAGGCTTATAAAAACTCAGACATGGGCCGGAGGTTGTATGGCAACCAATTTAATTTCCCTATGCCACGGCCTCTTCCCCACACCGAAGCTCCGCCACTGCCCTTTGTAATGGTTGGGGATGAGGCTTTTCAAATGTGCGCAAACCTACTGAAACCCTACTCCAGCCGTTACTTGGACCACACCAAAAAAACTTTAATTACAGACTGACCAGGGCCAGAAGAACTGTAGAGTGTGCCTTTGGGATTCTTGTCTCCAGATGGCGAATTCTCGGCACAGCCATTAATCTTAAACTTGAAACAGTGGATGAGGTGCTGTAGGCGTGTGTGGTTCTTCATAATTTTGTGATGGCTAAAGAGCACCTGACCTTTGAACTCGATGATGCTGCTTCTAACCCATTGCCTGAATTCACTCAGCACCCTCTCAGGTCACCTGTTGAAGTTGGCCAAATGAGGGACCAATTTGCAGCCTACTTTATCTCTGATGTAGGACAGGTGCACTGGCAAGATGAAATGGTGTAAAAATGTTTTCGTGTGTGTATGTTAATAAAAAACCTGTTTTGAGACCTGTACCGAGTGCACTATGTCTTTTTACACTCCAATAAAATAAAACAACTTCCCATGTATACCTGTGAATTCATGATGTTCTCACACCTGGGTAGGTAAATACACATACGAGTTAAACTGCAGCATCGCTATTCTGCGTGAAATATATTGGTACGTAAGCGACGCTGCAGGTTAAACATCATATGTGTATTCACCTGCACATGATTGATAAATAGTTATGATACTAGGCCTGGGTACTGGCCATAGGGCTGGGTATTGGCAATATGACATGTATTTTACCCATCAGTTGATTCAACACACACTTAGAACGAGTATGTTGTTAATTACAAGATATATCTATAATCCCCCTGGCCTAGTATCACAATAAGTGAAATGAGGATGGTAAAAACAGCCCATCCTCAAAACACTTTTTATGACACCTTGCAAAGTTTAAGGCGCATTGTGTGTACGGCGCAGTGTGTGTAGGTGGCCCAAAAAATATTAATCAAACTTTGCTATGTTAAACCAAAAATTTAAATTTATTTTTAACCAAACAAATTATAAAAAACTTTATTTTTTTCTGCGTTTGGTGGCAGATGGTTGCAAGTTGGGGGTGTGCAGTGAAGATGAACAGCTTATAGTGGATGAAAGTGTTCTAGGGGAAGGGGCAACAAAAGTTGTGGGGGAAGGGAGGCCAGTGATGGGAATGGAGCTAGACACACTTGGAGGAGAGAACAGAGGTTCAGCGACAGTGGTCCTAACTGTTTTTGTCTCCTTAAACTGGCCTGCCTAGACCTCCTTGGACACAATGCCCGCCTTGATTGTTGGCCCCGCCTGGAACTTGGGGCAAATAAGGAATGTGAGCCCCCCGTCTGCTGCTGTGGCTGCTGCTGTGCCTGCTGCTGCTGTGCCTGCTGCTGCTGTGCCTGCTGCTGTTGCTGTGGCTGCTGCTGCTGTGGCTGCTGCTGATGCTCTGTGGTGGCGGTGGCAGTGCTCGTCCTTGCAGGAGGACTGGTGGCGGCAGTGATGGTCCAGGTTTGCGGAGTGGTGGTGGCAGGGCTAGTACATGTTATAGTGTTGGCAGCAGGGCTTTTCCACGTTTGAGGAGTGGTCACGGTGGCTGTGCTCGAAGCATGCATGGGGGTGGTGGTGGTGCTCCAGACAGGAGCAGCGCTTGCCATGGTGGTGTCGGTTAAGTGACCAGCAGCACTCAGACTTGTGGTGGTGTAATGGTGGGCGTCCTGGCTTTGAATAGAGGTGTCCATGCAGTGGTTTGCAGCACAAGTCAGTAGTGAGGTGAAGCAAGTCAATGGTGGCACAGTTGGAAATGACACCACTGACTGCTGCCCGTACCAATTCTGCTGCATAGCCTGCAAGAAAGCATTGTTGCAGGCCTGCAGCACACTCAGCTGTTGCTCAGGACTAAGGTGTTCCGCCATGCCCTTTTCAATTTTAATAAAAAAATGGTGTGCTGGTCTGTTGAGGTCGGCCTCCAGACGGTCAAGGCACTGTTCAACAGAGTGGAAGTGGTGTTCCATGTGGTTAAAACCACGTTCCATGAGTGAAAAACTGCTTTTCACTCTGTCTGACAGCAACTTGAGGCTGGCATTAAAGGCCTCGCTCAAGTGCCTAAACTCGGGCAAGACATTCCTGTCCAAGGCCCTCTGCCGCTGGCGGGTAGTGCCCGCATAACCAGTGGCAGAGACCTGGGACAGGGAAACACCTGATTGACCAGCTTCCTGGTCAGCAGCTGTCCATGTTGCAGGTGTGCAAGGAGCTTCCTGGCTGTCGGATTGCTGAGACGGGTCCGAGGTCATCCGATGAAGGACCGCTCCAGGGCCAGGTTGCAGGGTGCTGCTCCAGGTGCTGTGGAAGAAAGGAAAAATATTACTATCATGCATTTACAGGAAGCATCAGCTGTGGAATAGAAAAACACAGATTAATAAAAATAAAAACCAAAAAATTATGGCAAGGGCTGGTCTCAGGAACTGCAAAGCTTGATAGTACTGGTATTTTGCTCTAGTGCTTGCCGCTGAACCACTGCGAACCTGCCCCTCAGCACGAACATCAGCGTTGAAGCGGTCCTTGATCGAGCGCTAACGTGTTCGGACTTTTTTCACTGTTGGAAAAACAAACAAACAACATTTAACAATTGTGTATGATGCACGATATATGCTATCATTAAACCCAACAGTGCCATCACGAACAAGAGTCAATGCGGTACAATACAGCAATACAATACCCAAAGCAGTCACTGTTGAGGCAGATGACACTGTTGGGTTTCCTGCTAGAATATATCTAGCAGGAAACCCAACAGTGCCATCACGAACAAGAGTCAATGCGGCACATTACAGCAATACAATACCCAAAGCAGTCACTGTTGAGCCAGATGACACTGTTGGGTTTCCTGCTAGAATATATTTAGCAGGAAACCCAACAGTGCCATCACGAACAAGAGTCAATGCAGCACAATACAGCAATACAATACCCAAAGCAGTCACTGTTGAGCCAGATGACACTGTTGGGTTTCCTGCTAGAATATATCTAGCAGGAAACCCAACAGTGCCATCACAAACAAGAGTCAATGCAGCACAATAAAGCAATACAATACCCAAAGCAGTCACTGTTGAGGCAGATGACACTGTTGGGTTTCCTGCTAGAATATATCTAGCAGAAAACCCAACAGTGCCATCACGAACAAGAGTCAATGCGGCACAATACAGCAATACAATACCCAAAGCAGTCACTGTTGAGCCAGATGACACTGTTGGGTTTCCTGCTAGATATCTAGCAGGAAACCCAACAGTGCCATCACGAACAAGAGTCAATGCGGCACAATACAGCAATGCAATACCCAAAGCAGTCACTGTTGAGCCAGATGACACTGTTGGGTTTCCTGCTAGAATATATTTAGCAGGAAACCCAACAGTGCCATCACGAACAAGAGTCAATGCAGCACAATACAGCAATACAATACCCAAAGCAGTCACTGTTGAGCCAGATGACACTGTTGGGTGTCCTACTAGAATATATCTAGCAGGAAACCCATCAGTGCCATCGCGAACAAGAGACAATGCGGTACAATACAGCAATACAATACCCAAAGCAGTCACTGTTGAGCCAGATGACACTGTTGGGTTTCCTGCTAGAATATATCTAGCAGGAAACCCAACAGTGACATCACGAACAAGAGTCAATGCAGCACAATACAGCAATACAATACCCAAAGCAGTCACTGTTGAGCCAGATGACACTGTTGGGTTTCCTGCTAAAATATATTTAGCAGGAAATCCAACAGTGCCATCACGAACAAGAGTCAATGCAGCACAATACAGCAATACAATACCCAAAGCAGTCACTGTTGAGCCAGATAACACTGTTGGGTTTCCTGCTAGAATATATCTAGCAGGAAACCCAACAGTGCCATCACAAACAAGAGTCAATGCAGCACAATAAAGCAATACAATACCCAAAGCAGTCACTGTTGAGGCAGATGACACTGTTGGGTTTCCTGCTAGAATATATCTAGCAGAAAACCCAACAGTGCCATCACGAACAAGAGTCAATGCGGCACAATACAGCAATACAATACCCAAAGCAGTCACTGTTGAGCCAGATGACACTGTTGGGTTTCCTGCTAGATATCTAGCAGGAAACCCAACAGTGCCATCACGAACAAGAGTCAATGCGGCACAATACAGCAATGCAATACCCAAAGCAGTCACTGTTGAGCCAGATGACACTGTTGGGTTTCCTGCTAGAATATATTTAGCAGGAAACCCAACAGTGCCATCACGAACAAGAGTCAATGCAGCACAATACAGCAATACAATACCCAAAGCAGTCACTGTTGAGCCAGATTACACTGTTGGGTGTCCTACTAGAATATATCTAGCAGGAAACCCATCAGTGCCATCGCGAACAAGAGACAATGCGGTACAATACAGCAATACAATACCCAAAGCAGTCACTGTTGAGCCAGATGACACTGTTGGGTTTCCTGCTAGAATATATCTAGCAGAAAACCCAACAGTGCCATCACGAACAAGAGTCAATGCAGCACAATACAGCAATACAATACCCAAAGCAGTCACTGTTGAGCCAGATGACACTGTTGGGTTTCCTGCTAGATATCTAGCAGGAAACCCAACAGTGCCATCACGAACAAGAGTCAATGCGGCACAATACAGCAATGCAATACCCAAAGCAGTCACTGTTGAGCCAGATGACACTGTTGGGTTTCCTGCTAGAATATATTTAGCAGGAAACCCAACAGTGCCATCACGAACAAGAGTCAATGCAGCACAATACAGCAATACAATACCCAAAGCAGTCACTGTTGAGCCAGATGACACTGTTGGGTGTCCTACTAGAATATATCTAGCAGGAAACCCATCAGTGCCATCGCGAACAAGAGACAATGCGGTACAATACAGCAATACAATACCCAAAGCAGTCACTGTTGAGCCAGATGACACTGTTGGGTTTCCTGCTAGAATATATCTAGCAGAAAACCCAACAGTGCCATCACGAACAAGAGTCAATGCGGCACAATACAGCAATACAATACCCAAAGCAGTCACTGTTGAGCCAGATGACACTGTTGGGTTTCCTGCTAGAATATATTTAGCAGGAAACCCAACAGTGCCATCATGAACAAGAGTCAATGCGGTACAATACAGCAATACAATACCCAAAGCAGTCACTGTTGAGCCAGATGACACTGTTGGGTTTCCTACTAGAATATATCTAGCAGGAAACCCATCAGTGCCATCGCGAACAAGAGTCAATGCGGTACAATACAGCAATACAATACCCAAAGTAGTCACTGTTGAGCCAGATGACCCTGTTGGGTTTCCTGCTAGAATATATCTAGCAGGAAACACAACAGTGCCATCAAGGACAATAGTCACTGCGGCATAACAGAGCAGGGAAATACTTACTTAACGCCTTTTTGAAGGTGGCAGGGGCGCTGTCCCAGCCATCCATCAATGCTGCGGCCACCTCATTCCATAGCCGCCAGGTAACCACATTGTCCTTGTACAGCTGGTCACGGCTGTCCCACAACGGGGCACGCTCCTGGACCAGGCGGATAAGGTGCTCATTATCCACATAGACGTCTTCATCCCGTTGTGGAACCTAGAGAAAAAACATTCATTAGAATATTTGAATTTTGTGTGAATAAAAAGTTAAAAAAAGATCCAGAAAAGAGGAAAGATAGAAGATAAAAAATAAAGGACATTACAAATCATTTGATACTTACATTCCGTATCACCACCGGTACTTGGCTTGGCTGCTCATGCTGTTCGCCCTCACTAGTCGTGTCCGCTGAAGATGACGATGTCTGAAAAAAAAAATGTTAGATATTTTGAGAAGCAGCAGATATACTTACCAAATGCACGAAAATAATCACCTCACGGTTTGCTTGCGCCAGTTCCTGCCGAGATGGTGAATATTCAGATTCCGAAGACATACTACATGAAAAAATAATACAAAGCATTAGTGCATATACAATTTAAAAGGACAGGCATACATTAGATGTAATAATACTCACATTCTTGCCGATGAAGCTGAAATTGAAAATTGGTGTCTTCTTTTGCAGTCTGTCTGCTCTCCAGGTTGTCTCTATAGTTGTGGTACAGTTCTGGCAGACACCTACTTTTATATAGACATGATTTTTTTGGAGGGGGGTGGGTTTTATCATGTGTCTAGATAATCTTGACCTAAAAAACGCATGCGCAAAAAAACGCATACGTGCGCATGCCAATGCGCACGTATGCGCACCCATAGACTCTAATGTTAATTTTTTGCGCAAAACGTGTGCATACGTGCACATGCATTTTTTTAAAGTGGTTGGGAGGACCAAAAAATGCAACATGTAGCGTCTGGAAATTATGGACGCACACTGGAAAAAAACGCAGCGGACGAAAAACGCATACAAACGCATACCAATGCGCACCCATGTTAAATATAGGAAAAAAACGTATGCGCATGTATGCGCAAAAACGCAGCGCAAAAAAACGCAAGTGTGAAACCAGCCTTAAGGTGGTACCAATGTCCAACGCAAGTAGCTCATTTTGGTCCTAAACAATCTCAGGTGTGTTGGAGAGGTTGTTGGCAAAAGGGGACACTGGGTTATATGTAGTGGTCATGTCCAGTTATAGCTCAATTTTGAGTAGATATTGGTGATCTAATACAAGAGGTCCTTGAGGTACAGTTGGTTTTGGAGTCCAATATAGGAGTCTTACATATTGGCATAGATAAAGTTCTGCAGGCGCTTAGAGGTTCTTTTTCGCATATTTTGATTGCAGCCAGGATAGCTCTGGCGGCTAGGTGGAGGGGGACAAGTTTGCCATCCATAAAAGAGGTGATTGAGAAAGTTAATATACATTGCCAACATGAATTAGCATTGGCTCATTCCATCTCAGCCAAAAAGAGAATTCAGGATATATGGGATACATGGCTGGATAGCCAGAGATCAGCCCCTTTCCACTGAAGATGTAAAACCTTATTTTGCCCTATGAAACTTACATTATTGGGATTATGTCATCATGCTTTAACCAGGGAGTTCCCGTGATGTCACTGTGGGATGGTGAAGAAGTAATGTTTTAATGAGTATACGTAGAATGTGTACAGGTACCTATTGTATTTTGTTATTGTATGTGTTTATGGGTTTTGTTTGACCCGTTGTGTGTTCAAAAATGTTCTGAAAATTTAATAAAAAATTATTGATTAAAAAAAAACGACTGGCCCAAGAAATAAATGAATATAGAGTTTTCAAGGTTTTATGGACTGATAAGAAGAGAATGAATCTTGATGGACCATATCGACTCAAAGGCCTGCAAGGTGGAGCAAGGGTACTGCTATGAGCTGGTATTATCAGAGAAGAGCCAGATGGAACTTTTTGGGCTGAAGTTGGACTGACAATCAACTCCCAAATCTACTGCCACTATTTAGAAGACAAATTCTTCAAGCAGTGGTAGAAGAAATATTTTTTTCCAAGATTATTATTCAGGACAATGCGACATCGCATCGTATCGCATCAACATACACCACTGTTTGGCTAGCCAGTAAAGGCCAGAAAAATGAAAGTATGATCGCACAGCCCCCTTCCTCACCTGACATAAACCCTATTGAGAACTTGTGAGTCTTTCTTAAATGGGAGATTTACATTGCAGGAAAACAGTACCCCTCTCTGGGAGACTGTAGTTTGTGCTGCCCAAAAAGTAGATCGTCAACAGATTAAGAAACTGACAGATTAAAATGATGGAAGGCTAAAGACTGTTATTTCAAAGAAGTGTGGCTTTATTTGTCACTGATATTTTTTTGAAATGTTAGAAAAAAAATCTACATTTTGAATTGTTTGGATATAATTCTTACTTTAGCAGGTGGAAATAAACAATTCAGATGGGAAAATTTACATTTTTCATTTAGCTGCATAATAATACTGCAGACTAATTTTTGCTCAATAATTTTGCATTTATAGAAATACAAAACCTCACTTTTACTTTCTTAAATATTCAGGATTTTTAACCCTTTAGATTGATTGACAGCTCTGTAGTTGTTCAATAATAAAATTAATCACCAAAACTACAAATTGCCTAATAATTGTGCAGACCAATCAGATTCCAGTTCCAATGTTTCATAGCCTCTTTATAAGGCCGGGGTCATACTTGCGAGAAATTCGCAGGAGTCTCGCATCTCAATACATGGCACTGCCGCCGGCACTCGGACCGGAGTGCATGTTTTTCTATGCAGCTGAGCGCTCCGGTCCCGAGTGCCGGCGGCAGTAACGGGAATTGAGATGCGAGACTCATGCGAGTTTCTCGCAAGTGTGACCCCGGCCTAGATGAAAAGCACTGACTTGATTGTTTGTTCTAGTCACTTGTTCCATATTGATTTGCACTATTTCTAATAATTCTTCTCATTGCAAGAATAGCTTTATAAATGCTTGTATTGTTTATGAAACGCCTTTTACAAATCAAGCCACATCTAGAACATTCCTAGACAATATCTCAGCTGCATGCCATTTGTAAGGATCGCTTCACATTTCTAACAAAGTACCGTAACTCTTTTTTTTCCACTTGTTTAGAAGAACGTCTTAGTGCTTTGTAATCCGTGTTTTATACTTGCCTGCTATTGTTAAGCTATAACTGACCTACTTACTGTACAGAACTAGACCCATAAAAAGTGAGCATTGATTTGGACACCTTTCTGATGTACAATAACATTTTGTCTGTGAGAAATGAAACACGTCATGATATTTATCATTACCATAGCGGGATGATATCTAAACAGTGTGAGCACACACACTGAGTATTTAAAGGTGTATTCCCATGCAATAAGGTGATCTGATCACATATCGCTAGGATCATCTTTGTGCACCATGCCCAATTAGACCTAGCAAGTCCCAGACCTTCCATGCCTCAGTGGCAATCTGCTAAAGCATCAAGTTATGGCTGTTCAAATGGAAAAATTATCCGTTTATCTTATTCTATGAATCCAGTAATTCTCTCTCTCTCTCTCCATCCAAAACGCACTACATTCTGCATCGAATCCGCTGGCCAAATTCTAGAAATCCGCAGGAAAAACTGGATGCGTTTTAACCTGTGGTTTCTGCCAACACACGCGGAAAATAATCCGCAACGTGTGGACACACCCTAATAAAGCTGGGTTTGTCAGGAGGCACCTTAATGTAGCAAAGTCCAGTGATACAGCATAGCTGGAATCTGTCCACCAAGAGCATTGTCCACCATGCAGCAACTTTTACACAAATATAGGAAGACTTGAGAGCAAGTGTATCAATGACAACCCTTTAACACAACAAGGGGAAAAAATGTGCAAAAGATCCTGGTGTTCACAGCTATACAGTTATACGTTAATCCTGCTTTTCTTGTAGCGGTGTTCATTCAGTAGCAGCAAATAGGAATTAATTTTCAATTTATTCCGTAAGCCTGACTTAAGAACACTTGCTAAAAAACAAACAGAATAGTACCAAGCTTCAAGCAAATAGGAATCTCACATCAATATAATCACAAACATTTTTGAAAACGTGGACATCATATAAAAGTAGAATCTCACATCGAAGCATGCTGAATACCTTCATACATCTACTCTCCTCCCTCATCTCTGTCCATCACCCTACCCGTGCTTTATAATCTGCAACTGACAAAAAACTAACATACTCCATAGTCTGAACCTCGTATCTCCATCTTCAAGGCTTCTCTCATGCTGCACTAGTCTTCTGGATTGCACTACCCCAAGCGATCCGACTAACACCTAGCCCCCACATTTTTAGAAGTGCTTTAAAACACATCTCTTTAGACAGGCCTCACCTCTCTTCACTAATCTAATTCTTCCTTGTTTGATCTTTTTAAATTTTCCTCAGAATCTGGTGCCTCCTACTCATATGTCTCCACATCTTTCATTCACCCAATAGTATTTAATAACTGTACTTACACAGGTACTGGCTGATGACCGGATCATGCAGCTTATTTGAAATACCCTATTTAATATAAAGTAGGCTCAACCATACATGGCAAGCACTTTATACCTATTGTGTCCTCCTTATTTCCTTATAGATTGTAAGTTTGTGAGCAGGACTCTCACTCCTCTGTAATTGTTGACCTGTGTGTTACTTTGTAATGTCTTTATTGTCTGTGCATGTTCCCGAACAATTGTAAAGTCCAGTGGAATTTGTTGGTGCTACAGAAATATTTATTATAACTCCAGTTCTAGCTGCAATAAATTAGGTCACAACCCTCAAATGCAACAATCTTAAAACTTCAAGCACTATTCAGATAGTTTTTAGTCATAAATGGGGTCCCTCATTCACATTTGTAGGAATGAAAGGAATCTGAATAGTGATCATTGGTTTGTTGGTTGTGGCCTAATTTCTGGCACCTTTCTCTTTACTGTATAGGATATGCTCAGTCTTCTGAGTAATAGTTTTTTATCATCTATAATAATAAATGCCCTAAGCAACTTCCGGTTGTAACAACTTCCGTCCAGTTGTAACCGGTGACGTCACCGCACACCTCTTTCCATGTTAACCCTCAACACACACACTCCACTCACCTTTCACCATCTCCACTCACGTCCACTCACTCTTTCACTCCACATACGACCCTTTCTCTCACTCCGTCTCTCATACTCACGCCGTCATCGCCGCTGATCCACGATCCCCGACATCTTCTTCCGCCGGCGCCATCCTGGATCCAGACGTCCTCCACGCCGGCGACATGTTCTTGCGGCGACGCCATTTTGGATCGGCGAAATCCCACTATAGTCAAGATGGTGTCGCCGCAAGAACATGTCGCTGGCGAGGACGACGTCGGGATCCAAAATGGCGTCGGCGAAAACTCGCGAGATTTCGCCGACGCCATTTTGGATCCCGACGTCGTCCACGCCGGCGACATGTTCTTCCGGCGACGCCATCTTGACTATCACGGGATTTCACAATACTCAAGATGGCGTCGCCGCAAGAACATGTCGCCGGCGTGGACAACGTCTGGATCCAGGATGGCGCCGGCGGAAGAAGATGTCGGGGATCGTGGAGCAGCGGCGATGACGGCGTGAGTATGAGAGACGGAGTGAGAGAAGGGGTCGTATGTGGAGTGAAAGAGTGAGTGGAGATGGTGAAAGGTGAGAGGAGTGTGTGTTGAGGAGTGTGTGTGCTGAGGGTTAACATGGCAAGAGGTGTGATGCTATCGCATCCTCCCAATGCGATAGCATCGGGCCATAATCTAGTGTTATAAGAACCAGTGGAAATATTTGACAGTTATAAAAGTAAAGTACTCTATATGGGCTATTCTAAATTTCCACAAACTACTCTTTAATTTTGTGTGTTTATTGTTAGTTAATGTTGGTATTTAAATTATGGTAAGTGTGAGGTAGTGCTGTCATCTAGTAGGGGATCACTCGCTTGGCAGCGAACAAAACACATCCGGCACCAGGTTTTCCATAAAAACATAGCAGTCCATGCGGTTTATTCACCCTCATAAACCACAGCAGCAATGTACAACAGCTTCATATCACAAGCATAGCGTCCATTAAACAGGCTATTCAGCCCCAGTGTTATCTCACCCGTCAGGGTTCCTTATGCGGCTTATCAGGACGTTTTATGTTAGTTCCCTCCAGGGAGCTCTCAGGCACGCATCGCCCTTGCACACGCCCAGCTGCTCCACAGGCTGTTAGTGAGGAGATCCTTCTCCTCACGGGACCTTCCAAACTGGACCAACCTGGTCCCAGCATTCACCCCCTTGTGACCTATCCTGGCTACGTTATATGGTCCGTAGCCACGCCCACTGGGTCACATGGCTATGACCTCATCACAGGTCCTTCACCTACTCACATAGCTTTTTACTATAGGTGTTATCAGACACACCCCTGGGTGGGTTTGTGGGCAGCTAGAACCCGCCCATCTCTCCAGCTGCCTGAAGGCTTCTCCCTAACACATAGGCACGAAAGATCAGCTCTGCTGATCAGCACATAACCAAGCCTTCATCTCAAAGCCACCCACTTTGAGACACACCACGGCCACTCCGTATTCTGCCACTCATCCTCTCTCTTAGGACATCCACACAGCACCCCCTAGTGGACACAGTGGCCATTACACCACATAAGTAGAATGCTGGTCATGCTCCAGAGCCAGAGGAGTAGGTGAAATACTGGGATAGGCTTGATGATTATCGTGCTACAACGTGGTTTTTACATCCTGTATGGGCTTTTACTACTTTTACTTGATGAACATTGTTTCAGCCAAAGTCTGTGAGTATCTTGAATCAAGTAGTAGTAGAGCCCAGCAACATAGCAACATATCAGTGCTGGAAATGTCAGGAATCACTCTAGTGACAATGCAGCAGAGCTGGTTATGCCAGGATGCACACACATGACAATGGCAGCATTGCCGGGTTTGTCAAGAATCACTTTGATGCAACAGAACCCATTGGATAATGTCCAAAGTAGTGGTGAGAATGCCAACTACCTGAAAACTCAAGTGGCAATCCACTATCCTGTCTGGACCATAGGGACTGTGGTTATAACCACAGAGATGAGTGCCAGATAGAAATGGCAAACTGATATTGCGAAGAGGGGAGAGCTGACGTCAAGTAGAGGTAGCGCCTATCCCTACACCTACTCATGCTAAAAAGGAAACATTGTAGCCAAATAAAAGAGTATTTTGAATGATAACGTGACAGAATAGATGGAGTGCACATAGGTACTAAGTTCAAGACAAATCATCAACTAATAGCTATGAACACAGAGGCATGAAAAAGTTTGGACACCCCTGGTCAAAATTACTGTTATTGTGAATCATAGAATCGTAGAGTTGGAAGGGACCTCCTGGGCCATCTGGCCCAACCCCTTGCTCAAAGCAGGATTCACTAAATCATCCCAGACAGATATCTGTCCAGCCTCTGAAGACTTCTATTGAAGGAGAACTCACCACCTCTCTTGGCAGCTTGTTCCACTCATTGGTCACTCTGTCAAAAAGTTTTTTCTAATATCTAATCTGTGTCTCCTCCCATTCAGTTACATCCCATTGCTTCTAGTATTTCCTTGTGCAAATGAGAATAAAGATGATCCTTCTGCAATGTGACAGCCCTTGAGATATTTGTAGACAGTTATTAAGTCTCCTCTCAGTCTTCTCTTTTGCAGGCTAAACATTCCCAAATCCTGCAACCTTTCCTCATAAGAAACGGTTTGTAGACCGGTCACCATTCTGGTCGCTCTTTTCTGAACTTGCTCCAGTTTGTTGATGTCTTTTTTAAAATGTGGCGCCCAAAACTGGACACAGTATTCCAGATAAGGTCTGAACAAAGAGTAGTAGAGGGCAATAATGACTGTGATCTAGTGATCTAGTGATCTGTATGCTTCTGTTAATACATCCTAGAATTGCATTTGCCTTTTTTGCTGCTGCATCACACTGTTGACTCATATTCAGTCTGTGATCTATTAGTATACCCAAGTCTTTTTCACATGTGCTGTTGCTTAGCCCTATTCCTCCCATTCTGTATATGCTTTTTTCATTTTTATTGCCCAGATGTAGTACTTTGCATTTTTCCCTGTTAAAAACCATTCTGTTAGTTGCTGCCCACTGCTCCAGTTTATTTATATCTTTTTGAATCTTCTCTCTCTTCTCTAGTATTAGCAATCCCTCCTAGCTTTGTGTCATCGGCAAATTTAATCAGTTTACCCTCAATTCCTTCATCTAAATCATTGATAAAGATGTTGAACAATACAGGGCCCAGGACAGAGCCCTGTAGTACCCCACTTGAGACATTCTTCCAACTGGATGTGCAGCCATTTACGACCACTCTTTGGGTCCGATCACTAAGCCAGTTATGAATCCACCTAACAGTTGCCTTGTCCATTCCATACTTTGTCATTTTTTCAATAAGGATTGTGTGAGATACTTTGTCAAATGCTTTGCTGAAGTCAAGATATACTATATGTTAGGAACGGCGGAACGCACTAAAATAAAAAACTAATAAAGTGCGTTCGCCGCTCGGGGTCCACCGTGCAGTAGGTGATATAAACGCTGCTAAGTGGTGGCAGAAGCAATATGGCGGTATTCTGCACAGGGTTAACCGTCACCCAAGTGCACAGAGCAATCTCTGTTAAATCACAGAGATGCCTATGAACATAAACAAAAGAGCTGAGCCTGTTAAGGTCACAAGTACTCAGAGTAGTTACACACACGGTATAAGGTCACAGGAATAGCCAAAGATGGCGGTACTAAGTCCTTCTAGACCTACCGTGTGTGTAGCGTCGCAACCGCGAACGCTTAAGTGGGCTGCTACAGCAGCGCGGCGTAGGACACTGCCGCTAAACGACAATGCTAGATGCAAGCGCAATATCGGACGCTAGTAGCTGTGGACAATGAAGCAGAGGCGCGCTGGCACTGGTACTGAACTCAATCCCTCACACAAGCATAATATCAAAGGGTAGGGGTTTCAAATGAGTCATTCACAAGAATCATGCATTCATCGTCATTCACACAGCAGCAAGTATGGTCTATACTAGCGCATGGCGGAACAGCCATGCGCGCCTTTCATAGCAGCTGGGACCTTCCGCACGCCTCCAGATCTCTGAGATGGACAAATGAGATTTGGAGCAGGACCTAAGCACATGACTCCCGATCTCCAATGGGAGATCGTCCCATGAGCATGCTCAGTAAGAGGAGAGAAGGACTTAGCCTCAGGAGAGATTTGCTGCAAGGCAATCTCCTCTGCAATCTCTTCTGCAGTGGATAAAGAGCAGGAGACTGCAAAATGTGAGGGTCTGGATTCCTGCATAGCGACCGCAGAAACCTGACTCCTAACACTATATCTACAGCATTTCCATGATCCACCCAATCAGTGATTCTGTCATAGAAGGAAATTAAGTTAGTCTGACACAACTTATTAGTTACAAACCCATGCTGACTCTGTTTAATCACTTCATTCTTATCCAGGTACTGACATACATGTTTTTAATAATTTGCTCAAAGATCTTTCCTGGTATAGAAGTCAGACTCACCGGCCTATAGTTGCCTGGGTCCACCTTCTTCCCCTTTTTGAAGATAGGAACAACATTTGCTCTTCTCCAGTCTTCTGGGACTTCTCCAGTTCTCCATGAATTTTCAAAGATTATGGAGAGCGGTTCAAAAATTTCTTCTGCTATCTCCTTCAATACTCTGGGGTGTAATTCATCTGAACCTGAATTCATTTAGGTTAGCTGAGTGTTTCCTCACTATATTTCTGTTTATAGTTATCCTGGATTCTTCTATTCCCTTAATAGGACAGTAAAGAATAGTTGATGTTACATTTCCTTTCTCAGAGAAAACAGATGCAAAATAGGAATTTAAAAGTTCGGCCTTCTCAACATCCTGTCTTACCATTTCATCATTTCCATCCTGTAAAAATCCTATAGCATCTTTGACTTTTCTTTTACTTTTGACATTTCCCCAAAATCCTTTATTATTGCTTTTTACATCTCTTGCAAGCCTCAATTCATTGTCAGCTTTAGATAATCTGATTCGTGCCCTGCAGGTTCTGCAGACAGCATTATATTCTTCTTTAGATATGCCTCCCTCTTTCCATTTTATAAACATTTCTTTCTTCCGCTTAAGTTCTGTGTTGATCCATCCTGGTTTCCTTAAATGCTTCCTATTCTTTCCTCTTTTCGGAATTGTTAACAATTGTGCTTTGAGGATTTAATTTTTCAAGATTTCCCATCCTTCCTGGACATTTTTGTCCTTAAGGATATCCAGCCATTGGATCCCTCCAATTCTCTTTCTGAATCCCTTAAAATCTGCCTGTCTGAAATCTAACCTTGGCGTCTGAGTCTTCACAGGTCTTCCTCCTCTAGTTATCCAAAATTCTAAAATAGCATGGTCGCTACCTCTTAGGGTCCCAGACACCATTTCCTCCCTGTTTATAAGGATTAGATCCAAGGTAGCAGTTCCCCTTGTTTTCTCCCCTACCTTTTGGAAGATAAAGTTGTCGGCAAGAGAGGATAAGAATTTCCTTGACCTGTTAGTTTTGCCTGAGAGAGATTCCCAACAAATGTCTGGATAGTTGAAATCTCCCACGACAACTATGTCATATGTTTTGGAGAACTCGGCCATTTGATGCATAAAGAGTTCATCCATATCGTCAACTTGCACAGGCGGCCTGTAGTAAATGCCTACAATGGTGTCCTTTCCATTGTTCTGTCCTTGTATTCTTACCCAAACAGTTTCCACAGAACTCCCAGTCTCTGAAGCTTCAATCTCTGTGCAGATATACGTGTTTCTAACATACAATGCGACACCTCCTCCTCGTTTATCAAGTCTGTTTCTTGCAAATAAGTTGTATCCTTCTAGCCTTGTATTCCAATCATGTGTATTGTCCCACCAAGTTTCAGTGATTCCAATGACATCATATTTCTTTTCCTGCCTTAGTAGTTCCAATTCTCCTTGTTTGTTGCTCATGCTTTGTGCATTAGTATAGAAACATTTTAGTTTGTGATTGGTTTCTCTTTCTCCAGTATTTTTATTATTTAGATTATTTTGTCTTTGTTCTTCCTTTCCACTTCTAATAGCAGAGTTCTCAATAGCATTTGTCAGGTGTATGGCGTTTTCTGGCCTTTTGCTTCCCTTCCCGCATTGTTCTAGTTTAAAGCTCTCATATAAGTGTAGCAAGGTGACTTCCAAACACATGTTTTCCAGTCTTCGCAAGGTGCACCCCATCTCTAGCAAGTAGTCCATCGTATAGGTAATTCACTCCGTGATCCAGAAATCCATATCCTTGCTGACGGCACCATCGACGTAGCCAGTTGTTCACCTGCAGAATCTTGTTCCTTGTTCCATGGCCATCCACTGGGAGAATCATAGAATCATAGATTGAAGAGAAGACCACCTGCGCTCCCAGTTCTTTCACTTTCTTACCTAAGTTTTCAAAATCACTGCAGATGGTTTCCAGGTCGTTTCTTGCTGTGTCATTTGTCCCCACATGTATTAGCAGAAATGGGTAGTCATCTGTAGGTCTGAAGAGTCCTGATATCCTGTCAGACACATCTTTAATTTTTGCACCTGGAATACAGCATATTTCTCTTGACGTTATATCCGGTCTGCAGATAGCGGCCTCTGTTCCTCTCAACAGGGAATCCCCATGACCACTACTCTCCGCTTCTTCTTCACAACATTTTTCTTTCTCCTTCCAGGATGACTCTGAGAGCGTACAAGGTGAACAGTTAAACAAGATGAAGATGAAATGATCTCTACATGGTCTAAAGTTAAAGATGACACATTTCCTTTGTATTTTAGGCAAAATAATTATATATATATTTTCCTTTTTTCATATTTTGCATTTTAAAAATTACAAAAAGGAGAATGGGCCAATGCAAGAGTTTGGGCACTGTCATGATCCATGCTGGATCAGGACTGATAAAAAGCACAGGTAACCTTTTTTTTTCTTAAGCTGTGCTTAAGTTTGGTTTTTACCCCCGGTGGCCATTAGGATTATTGTACTGTGGTGTTGTTTGTTCTAAAGTTTGCCCCCGGTGGTGGTGAGCGTCATTGCACTCTGGTTTCTTTAGTTTAGTGCACATGATTATAATGCAGGTGTGATTACTAGCTCTGCTATAAAAGAGTCACAGGTGTTGCAATCAGCGTTGGTGATAGTGTTCATTTCAACCATCCTTGGTGGAGGAAGGAGCTGGAGAGCGTTCCTTGCAGCACTGTCTTAGCCCTGGTGTGGAAGGAGTCATAGGGGATTTCCTTGTAGCTCTGACAGAGCTTGCTGGCAGCGATTCAAGAGAAGAGCTGCATTCTGGTGGTGGACTCTGTTGCCAGGAGCAAGTGCAACAGAGTAAAGCTAAGTGGTGTTTCCTTGTTTGTGTTTTTCCTTAGTGTGTATTAGTACAGTGGTGGGGCCAGTGCCTGCGCCACCCAGCTCCCTAGCAAGGGATAGGTGTAGGGAGTGCTAGGGTGACAGGTTCCTGATCGGCACCCAGTGCGGAACCGGCATAGGGAACGTTAGGAGCGTTAGGGACACTGACTCAGGGGAGTGAAAGAGGTCTCCATGTCCCCTCTCCCTATTGCAGGGCCCACCATTGTAACTGTTTCCCCTTTCCCCGTGTCTTGTTGTTTTAGTTACCGGCCTGCGGGCCGTGTCACACAGGACAGTATCACGTGCTGCGTCTTGTTGTTTTAGTTACCGGCCTGCGGGTCGCATCACACAGGACGGGTCATCGTGACATTATCACCAACCAATAACTTTTTTTTCTGCTGAGCCCTGGACCCAGTTCAGACCTTTTCCCAAATGCTGCAGACCCTTACTGATGAGATTAGGGGGCTGTGCGGTGAGCTGGTGTAGCAACTGCAGCAGTTGGTGGGCTTTGGGGGCTTGGTTCAGAGACAGGCTCAGTCAGAACCCAAGATATCCATCCCTGACAGATTTTCTGGAGGGAGAGATCAATTCTTGGTGTTTCAACAAGCCTGTAAATTGTATTTCAGGCTGCGCCCTCGTTCATCAGGGAGTGAAGAGCAACGGGTGGGAGTCATTATGTCCCTTCTTAAAGGGGATCCCCAATCCTGGGCTTTCTCCCTACCGGATGATTCTCCATCATTAGAGTCCATGGACGAGTTTTTTGCGGCTTTTAGCGCTTGTGTATGGGCATCCTGATGGCGTCGCCCTGGCGGAATCTCGAATCCGTAGGTGTAAACAGGGAGCCCGGGTTGTTGAGGAGTACTGCTCAGAGTTTAGGAGATGGGCCACTATCACTCATTGGAATGACCCTGCACTTAGGAGTCAATTTGTACAGGGTTTGTCTCCAAAGTTGCAGGATACTCTGGAGGCCGCCATGTCCCTTGCCATCCAGGTGGATAGACGCCTTAGGGAAAGACATATACAAAAAGTGACCCCTGATGTTCTCGCTAGGGAGGAGGACCCACCAGTGCGGACGGAGGAACCCAGACAGCCCGGTGTTGTTGATACAAAAAAGGGGGTGTCTGCGGCTCGTCGTGGTGGGGGGTATGCTTTTCCTGTGGAAAACCTGGCCATTTTATGAGAGTCTGCCCAGTTCATGCCAAGTCTCCAGATGAACCTATGCAAGTAGGAGGAGCTAGTTTGTTTTCGGAGCTGCCTATGGTTCGGGGAGTGGTGTCGGCATGTTTGTACTGTGGGCAGACTGATCATGTCCTGAAGGCTTGCCCATTGTGCGCCAAATTATCTGTGCCATCTGAGAAGCCCCATTCCCCTGGTCGTTTGGAGGGAGGTGACCAGGGAGTATACATTTCCTCCATTTGGCCCTCTCAAAGTACCATGTCAGCAGAGGTCTTGGCTGGCGGGGTACCGGAGGTGATACCGGTGCTTGTGGACAGCGGAGCAGGAGTCAGCCTGGTGGACGCTCGCTTTGTCCAGACTAATGCTCTGAGGTGTAGGACGCTAGCTCAGCCTATAAGTGTCCAGGCCATAAACTCTGTTCCACTGAGCCAGGGGAGCTTGACCAAGGTCGTAGAGAATATCCATCTGCGTATAGGACATCATGAGGAGTCCTTGTCGTGCTACGTCTTGGAGGGAATGCCAGTACCTATCGTTTTAGGCCTCCCTTTGCTGAAAAGACACAACCTGGTAATAGATTGGCGGTGAGGGAAGTGGTCAGCTGGGGGCACTCATGTGAGGGCTGCTGCCTAGGAACTACTGTCTCTGCCGTCTCTCTTCAACGGACACCTTCCTCTCTGGTGAGAGCAGCAGATGTGCTGCAGGAGAGTAGGGGCAAGTCTCAACCCTCGCCATTGGCCAACCCTGGGAGGCGCAGACCTCGTGGTGGAAGGGGTTTGGGGGTGGTATACCCCTTGGTGAAGTGTGGGGGTGTGAGTGTGGTGACACAGGGGGACGCCTCTGTTGTCAATCCCAGAAATAGTTCTCCAAATGGTGACAAACGAACGAGTGGCAATAAACGTTCAGGTCCGGACCTGTGTGTGAACGAGCGTGTATGGGTGGCCACCAAAAAACATCCAGTGGAAGTGTGTTGTGGAGTGTTACCAGCTCATACCAAACATACACATACACAACCCGTTCCCCAGGTCAGTGCTTCGGAGATGTGTGTTGCCTCCAGAACATACGTTGCCAATACCACCAACCTACTGTCTCCTTCCCCACCATCCTGTAGCATGTAAGCCCGAAAGGGCAGGGTCCTCTCTCCCCTCTGTATCAGTCTGTCATTGTTAGTTTGTTTACTGTAAGTGATATCTGTAATTTGTATGTAACCCCTTCTCATGTACAGCACCATGGAATCAATGGTCCTATATAAATAAATAATAATAATAATAATAATAATAATACCAGCGGGCTCGTTTCTCATCAACCTGATGTGCAGGTAGTTGCTGGGGTGAAATCTGGGTCTGGGCGTCCCCGCTGTAGGTGGTTCCCTGGTGGAGAGCGGTCTTGAGGGTCCAGAGGCCCCTCATTAAGGGGAGGGTACTGTCATGATCCATGCTGGATCAGGACTGATAAAATGCACAGGTAAACTTTTTTTTTCTTAAGCTGTGCTTAAGTTTGGTTTTTGCCCCCCGGTGGCCATTAGGATTATTGCACTGTGGTGTCGTTTGTTCTAAAGTTGGCCCCCGGTGGTGGTGAGCGTCATTGCACTCTGGTTTCTTTAGTTAAGTACACATGATTATAATGCAGGTGTGATTGCTGACTCTGCTATAAAAGAGTCACAGGTGTTGCAATCAGCGTTGGTGATAGTGTTCATTTCAACCATCCTTGGTGGAGGAAGGAGCTGGAGAGCGTTCCTTGCAGCACTGTCTTAGCCCTGGTGTGGAAGGAGTCATAGGGGATTTCCTTGTAGCTCTGACAGAGCTTGCTGGCAGCGTTTCAGGAGGAGAGCTGCATTCTGGTGGTGGACTCTGTTGCCAGGAGCAAGTGCAACAGAGTAAAGCTAAGTGGTGTTTCCTTGTTTGTGTTTTTCCTTAGTGTGTATTAGTACAGTGGTGGGGCCAGTGCCTGCGCCACCCAGCTCCCTAGCAAGGGATAGGTGTAGGGTGTGCTAGGGTGACAGGTTCCTGATCGGAGCCCGGTGCGGAACCGGCATAGGGAACGTTAGGAGCGTTAGGGACACTGACTCAGGGGAGTGAAGGAGGTCTCCATGTCCCCTCTCCCTATCGCAGGGCCCACCGTTGTAACTGTTTCCCCTTTCCCCGTGTCTTGTTGTTTTAGTTACCGGCCTGCGGGCCGTGTCACACAGGACAGTATCACGTGCTGCGTCTTGTTGTTTTAGTTACCGGCCTGCGGGTCGCATCACACAGGACGGGTCATCGTGACATTATCACCAACCAATAACTTTTTTTTCTGCTGAGCCCTGGACCCAGTTCAGACCTTTTCCCAAATGCTGCAGACCCTTACTGATGAGATTAGGGGGCTGTGCGGTGAGCTGGTGTAGCAACTGCAGCAGTTGGTGGGCTTTGGGGGCTTGGTTCAGAGACAGGCTCAGCCAGAACCCAAGATATCCATCCCTGACAGATTTTCTGGAGGGAGAGATCAATTCTTGGTGTTTCAACAAGCCTGTAAATTGTATTTCAGGCTGCGCCCTCGTTCATCAGGGAGTGAAGAGCAACGGGTGGGAGTCACTATGTCCCTTCTTAAAGGGGATCCCCAATCCTGGGCTTTCTCCCTACCGGACGATTCTTCATCATTAGAGTCCATGGACGAGTTTTTTGCGGCTTTTAGCGCTTGTGTATGGGCATCCTGATGGCGTCGCCCTGGCAGAATCTCGAATCCGTAGGTGTAAACAGAGAGCCCGGGTTGTTGAGGAGTACTGCTCAGAGTTTAGGAGATGGGCCACTATCACTCATTGGAATGACCCTGCACTTAGGAGTCAATTTGTACAGGGTTTGTCTCCAAAGTTGCAGGATACTCTGGTGCAGTACGCCGCCCCCAGGTCGCTGGAGGCCGCCATGTCCCTTGCCATCCAGGTGGATAGACGCCTTAGGGAAAGACATATACAAAAAGTGCCCCCTGATGTTCTCGCTAGGGAGGAGGACCCACCAGTGCGGACGGAGGAACCCAGACAGCCCGGTGTTGTTGATACAAAAAAGGGGGTGTCTGCGGCTCGTCGTGGTGGGGGGGTATGCTTTTCCTGTGGAAAACCTGGCCATTTTATGAGAGTCTGCCCAGTTCATGCCAAGTCTCCAGATGAACCTATGCAAGTAGGAGGAGCTAGTTTGTTTTCGGAGCTGCCTATGGTTCGGGGAGTGGTGTCGGCATGTTTGTACTGTGGGCAGACTGATCATGTCCTGAAGGCTTGCCCATTGTGCGCCAAATTATCTGTGCCATCTGAGAAGCCCCATTCCCCTGGTCGTTTGGAGGGAGGTGACCAGGGAGTATACATTTCCTCCATTTGGCCCTCTCAAAGTACCATGTCAGCAGAGGTCTTGGCTGGCGGGGTACCGGAGGTGATACCGGTGCTTGTGGACAGCGGAGCAGGAGTCAGCCTGGTGGACGCTCGCTTTGTCCAGACTCATGCTCTGAGGTGTAGGACGCTAGTTCAGCCTATAAGCGTCCAGGCCATAAACTCTGTTCCACTGAGCCAGGGGAGCCTGACCAAGGTCGTAGAGAATATCCATCTGCGTATAGGACATCATGAGGAGTCCTTGTCGTGCTACGTCTTGGAGGGAATGCCAGTACCTATCGTTTTAGGCCTCCCTTTGCTGAAAAGACACAACCTGGTAATAGATTGGCGGTGAGGGAAGTGGTCAGCTGGGGGCACTCATGTGAGGGCTGCTGCCTAGGAACTACTGTCTCTACCGTCTCTCTTCAACGGACACCTTCCTCTCTGGTGAGAGCAGCAGATGTGCTGCAGGAGAGTAGGGGCAAGTCTCAACCCTCGCCATTGGCCAACCCTGGGAGGCGCAGACCTCGTGGTGGAAGGGGTTTGGGGGTGGTATACCCCTTGGTGAAGTGTGGGGGTGTGAGTGTGGTGACACAGGGGGACGCCTCTGTTGTCAATCCCAGAAATAGTTCTCCAAATGGTGACAAACGAACGAGTGGCAATAAACGTTCAGCTCCGGACCTGTGTGTGAACGAGCGTGTATGGGTGGCCACCAAAAAACATCCAGTGGAAGTGTGTTGTGGAGTGTTACCAGCTCATACCAAACATACACATACACAACCCGTTCCCCAGGTCAGTGCTTCGGAGATGTGTGTTGCCTCCAGAACATACGTTGCCAATACCACCAACCTACTGTCTCCTTCCCCACCATCCTGTAGCATGTAAGCCCGAAAGGGCAGGGTCCTCTCTCCCCTCTGTATCAGTCTGTCATTGTTAGTTTGTTTACTGTAAGTGATATCTGTAATTTGTATGTAACCCCTTCTCATGTACAGCACCATGGAATCAATGGTGCTATATAAATAAATGATAATAATAATAATAATAATAATAATAATAATACCAGCGGGCTCGTTTCTCATCAACCTGATGTGCAGGTAGTTGCTGGGGTGAAATCTGGGTCTGGGCGTCCCCGCTGTAGGTGGTTCCCTGGTGGGGAGCGGTCTTGAGGGTCCTGCGGCCCCTCATTAAGGGGAGGGTACTGTCATGATCCATGCTGGATCAGGACTGATAAAATGCACAGGTAAACTTTTTTTTTCTTAAGCTGTGCTTAAGTTTGGTTTTTGCCCCCCGGTGGCCATTAGGATTATTGCACTGTGGTGTCGTTTGTTCTAAAGTTGGCCCCCAGTGGTGGTGAGCGTCATTGCACTCTGGTTTCTTTAGTTAAGTACACATGATTATAATGCAGGTGTGATTGCTGACTCTGCTATAAAAGAGTCACAGGTGTTGCAATCAGCGTTGGTGATAGTGTTCATTTCAACCATCCTTGGTGGAGGAAGGAGCTGGAGAGCGTTCCTTGCAGCACTGTCTTAGCCCTGGTGTGGAAGGAGTCATAGGGGATTTCCTTGTAGCTCTGACAGAGCTTGCTGGCAGCGATTCAGGAGGAGAGCTGCATTCTGGTGGTGGACTCTGTTGCCAGGAGCAAGTGCAACAGAGTAAAGCTAAGTGGTGTTTCCTTGTTTGTGTTTTTCCTTAGTGTGTATTAGTACAGTGGTGGGGCCAGTGCCTGCGCCACCCAGCTCCCTAGCAAGGGATAGGTGTAGGGTGTGCTAGGGTGACAGGTTCCTGATCGGAGCCCGGTGCGGAACCGGCATAGGGAACGTTAGGAGCGTTAGGGACACTGACTCAGGGGAGTGAAGGAGGTCTCCACGTCCCCTCTCCCTATCACAGGGCCCACCGTTGTAACTGTTTCCCCTTTCCCCGTGTCTTGTTGTTTTAGTTACCGGCCTGTGGGCCGTGTCACACAGGACAGTATCACGTGCCGCGTCTTGTTGTTTTAGTTACCGGCCTGCGGGTCGCGTCACACAGGACGGGTCATCGTGACAGGCACTCTGCATGGCAAGTACCTAGTAGCACCCCATTTTGAAAGTATCACAGCTTGTAAATGCTTTTTGTAGTCAGACAAACATTTCTTGTTTGAGGGATTTTCATCCATTCTTCCTTGGAAAAGTCTTCCTGTTCTTGCAGATTCCTGGGTCATCTTGGATGCACTGCTCTTTTGAGGTCTGGCCACAGATTTTCAATAATGTTCAGATCAGGGAACTGTGAGGGTCATTATGAAACCTTAGCTTGTGACTTTGGAGGTGGTCTATTGTGGATTTTGACGTGTGTTTAGGATGATTATCCATTTGTAGAAGCCATCTGCTTTTCAACTTCAGCTTTTTTACAGATGATGCTATGTTTGCATCAAGAATTTTTTGAAATTTCATTGAATTAATTTCTCTACCAGTGAAATGTTGACTGTTCCATTGGCTGCAACACAACCCAAAGCATGATTGATCCAACCCCATGCTTTATGGTTGGTGAGATTTTCTTTTCCTGAAATTCTGCTCCCTTTTTTCTCCACATATACCTTTCATCATGTCACGCCGGCGCCGCCTGTCAGGTCGGTACCAGCGCCGCCTGTCAGGTCAGGGCTGGCGTCACCTGTCTCGCCGGGTTCCGCTCTGCCTGCTCCTGCTCCCTGGGTCTCCCCCTGACTCCCCGCTCACCACTCCAGCCGGCGCGCGGCACCCCCAGTCTCCTGTCCTGCAGCTCTGCATAAGGCTTCCTCCTCCTCCTCTGCTCCTGTCCCGGGCATGCGCCTTAGGCCACGGGCGCGCTGTCTTCTCCTCTCTTAACCCCTTCTGCACCTTCCCTGTGGAGCGGTTACTGTTATGATGAGTCACCGAAGGAGGAAAAAACAAAATACCAGCTAAGTCCAGAAAAACCAGAGAGGTTGGCAGCTATCGGATTGCAGACCCCTGAACCTATCCACAACAACTAGCAGTAGCCGTGGGGGGTTCCTACGGTGCCCTAGACCCCTCGATCACAGCCGGAGAACTATATAGCCTAAAGACAGAAAGGGGAAAAACTAAACTGCCCCAGAGCAGACCCCAAAGCAATAGGCAGCCCCCAACATATAATGACGGTGAAGCAAGATGAAAACACTAACACAGATAGAAAGATAGGTTGAGCAAAAGATGGGGCCCAAGCTAACTACATAAAACAGGATAGGAAAGCTGCTGTCTGCCATCCGCAAAAACCCTATCAAAATGAGCCAACCGACTGATAGGAAAAACAGGCCCTGAAGTCGCTAGGCTTCAAAAGACTATATCAGCACTCAGGTATATTCTGAAGACAGAGCAAAATATCAACAGATCAGAGACAAAAATGGAATTCAGCTCACCCCCGGCCGGGGATGGCAGAACTCCCAAAAAACAAGGCAAAACAAAAACAAAACTGAAGAGTACAAAGCAGAGCAGAAAAACTTAGCTTTGAGATGCAGGAATCAGACTGGTCTCCAAGAATCCAGCAGGAAAATCACCAGCCAGGAAGAAGGGCGTCGGCAGCCTTATATCCAGTCCTCAATTCCAGCCACCCAGTCATCATCTAGCTGCCCAGGTGTTTGGTAATCAGTCTCACTACCTTCCTTCACTAGAGGAGGGAGTTCATCAGACCTCAATGGTGAAGGGAAAAATGAACTCACAACAGTACCTCCCCCTTGAGGAGGGGTCACCGAACCCTCATCCATGCCATCAGGGCGATCCGGGTGACCCCGATGAAAGGCACGCACCAATCTTTCGGCATGAATATCAGAGGCAGAGACCCAGGAATTATCCTCCTGACCATAACCCTTCCACTTAACCAAATACTGGAGTCTCCGTATAGCCAGACGGGAATCCAGTATCTTCTCTACCTCATATTCCATGTTACCTTCAACCAATATAGGGTCAGAAGGTGCCACCACAGGAACTACTGGTTCAACAAACCTCTTCAACAAGGACTTATGAAACACATTATGAATTTTAAATGTGACAGGAAGAGCCAACCGAAAAGAGACCGGATTAATAATCTCCAAAATCTTGTAAGGTCCAATAAATCTAGGCTTAAACTTAGTAGAAGCCACCTTCATAGCGATATTTTTTGATGACAACCAAACCATATCACCCACTTTAAACTGGGGACCAACGGTCCTACGTCGGTTGGAAAACCGCTGGGCCTTTTCCTGGGAGAGAGACAACTTATCCACTACTTGGTCCCAGGTCTGGTGCATTCTCTCCACCACAGTGTCAACACCTGGGCAGGCAGAAGGCTCCACCTGCCCTGAAGAAAATAGAGGGTGAAAACCAAAGTTACAAAAAAAGGTGACATCAAAGTGGCAGAACTAGCAATTTAAAGCAAATTCGGCCAAGGGCAAAAATGAAACCCAATCATCCTGATCGGCAGAAATAAAACATCTCAAATACGACTCCAAAGTCTGGTTTGTTCTCTCCGTCTGCCCATTGGTCTGAGGGTGAAACGCAGAGGAGAAGGACAACCTAATTCCCAGCTTGGAACAGAAAGTCCTCCAAAATCTAGACACAAACTGAACTCCTCTGTCAGATACAATGTTCTCAGGAATCCCGTGCAAGCGAACCACCTGTTGCAAAAACAAGGGCACCAACTCAGAGGAAGATGGCAACTTAGGGAGTGGTACAAGATGGACCATCTTAGAGAATCTATCACAAATCACCCAAATAACAGTCATTCTCTGAGAGACAGGCATATCAGAGATAAAATCCATTGAAATATGGGTCCATGGCCTCCTGGGCACTGGCAAAGGCATCAACAAGCCACTAGAGCGAGAACAAGGTTTAGACCGGGAGCAAGTCCCACAGGACTGCACAAAATTCCTGACATCACGACACAAGGCGGGCCACCAAAGAGATCGACTCACCAGATCTCTAGTACCAAAAATACCTGGATGACCAGCCAATGCAGAGCAATGAACTTCAGACATCACTCTCTTCCTCCACTGGTCAGGAACATACAACTTTCCACTGGGACAACGCTCAGGTTTGTCCTCCTGAAACTCTTCCAGAGCACGTCTCAAATCGGGCGAGATGGCAGAAAGAACTACCCCCTCGCCTAAGATGGTAGCAGGCTTAGTCACAACAGGAGAATCAGCAAGGAAACTCCTAGAGAGGGCGTCTGCCTTGACATTCTTAGTGCCCGGAAGAAAAGAGACCACAAAATCAAAACGTGTGAAAAACAAGGCCCACCTAGCCTGTCTAGGATTCAAGCGCTTGGCCGACTCCAGGTAAATCAAATTCTTGTGGTCAGTAAGGACCACGACTTGGTGTTTGGCTCCCTCCAACCAATGTCTCCACTCCTCAAATGCCCATTTCATGGCCGACAGTTCCCGATTCCCCACATCATAGTTACGTTCGGATGGGGAGAACTTTCGGGAAAAGAAAGCACAAGGATTCATTTTAGATGTCACAGGATCTTTTTGGGACAACACCGCTCCTGCACCAATCTCAGAAGCGTCCACCTCCACCTGAAACGGGAGTGAGACATCAGGTTGCCGCAAAACCGGAGCAGAAGTGAATCTTCGCTTCGGCTCCTGAAAGGAAGAAACAGCCTCCGGAGACAAATTCAGCACATCAGCACCCTTCCTAGTCAAATCCGTCAATGGCTTGGCAATACCAGAAAAATTAGCTATAAATTTCCGATAAAAATTAGCAAAACCCAAAAACTTCTGGAGGGCCTTCAAAGAAGTGGGCTGAACCCAATCATAAATGGCCTGTACCTTGGCCGGGTCCATTTCAATAGTTGACGGAGACAAAATAAATCCCAAAAATGAAATCCTCTGTACCCCAAAAAGGCATTTCGATCCCTTGACATACAGGGAATTCTCCCTCAAAATCCGGAACACAGTCCGAACATGTTCCACATGAGAGTCCCAATCCTTGGAAAAGATCAAAATATCATCCAGATAGATAATCAAAAATTTATCCACAAAGTCTCGGAATATATCGTTCATGAAGCACTGGAAGACAGAAGGGGCATTAGTGAGCCCAAAAGGCATCACCAGGTACTCAAAATGTCCCTCCGGAGTATTAAACGCCGTCTTCCATTCATCCCCATGCTTAATGCGAATAAGATTATACTCCCCCCTGAGGTCAAGCTTGGTAAACCAGCAAGCACCTTTAACTCTGGAGAATAGATCAGAAATCAGGGGTAACGGATACTGATATTTAGCAGTAATTTTGTTGAGGGCACGATAGTCAATACAAGGCCTTAATGAACCATCCTTTTTAGCCACGAAAAAAAAACAGCACCTAAGGGTGAAGAGGATGGTCTAATATGACCCTTCTCCAATGCCTCCTTAATATAGGATCGCATAGCCTCGTGCTCGGGTACAGATAAATTGAAAAGCCGACCCTTGGGGATTTTACACCCCGGGTTCAGCTCAATAGCACAGTCATAACTCCTATGAGGAGGCAAAGACGCAGACTCATTCTCACTAAATACATCATAAAAGTCAGCCAAATAGTCAGGAACATCATGTGACTGGGGAGAGGTGGAGAAAACAGGAGCATCACTAAGGGCACACCGACAACCCCAACTCACCACAGACAAAGATTTCCAATCCAGAACTGGATTATGGATTTGCAACCAGGGAAACCCCAGAACATTGGTATCATGCAAATTATGCAACACCAAAAATCTGCAATTTTCTTGATGGTCTGGGGCGACCCGCATTACCACCTGGGTCCAAAACTGAGGTTTATTCTTCGCCAAAGGAGTAGCATCAATACCCCTCAAAGGGATAGGCGTCCGCAGAGGTGTCATAGGAAATCCACAACGTTTAGCAAAATCCAAGTCCATCAGGTTCAGAGCTGCTCCTGAATCCACAAAAGCCTTGGCGGAAAATGTGGACAGGGAGCAGATCAGAGTAATTGCCAGAAGAAACTTAGGTTGAACACCACCCACAGAAAACGTGTGTGCACAACGTTTCTCTCGTTTAGGGCAGACAGAAATAATATGTGAGGCATCTCCACAAAAAAAACACAGCTTATTACGCCTTCTGAACTCCTGGAGTTGCGCCCTAGACAAAACTCTATCACATTGCATAGGTTCAGACATTTGTTCAACAGGTGGTAACATCTCTCGTGTAGTTTTGCGTTCACGTAAACGCCGATCCACCTGAATGGCTAATGACATAGAATCGTCAAGACCAGAGGGAACAGGAAATCCCACCATAGTATCTTTTACAGTTTCTGACAAACCATTCCGAAAGAGGGCTGCCAAGGCACCATCATTCCAGGTAGTAAGGACCGCCCACTTTCGGAATTTTTGACAGTACAACTCTGCTGAATCCCGACCCTGGCTTAATGCCAACAGGGTCTTTTCAGCCTGGTCAATAGCATTAGGTTCATCATACAACCCCAAGGCTTGAAAAAATGCGTTCACATTATTCAGAATAGGATCATCAGGTTTCAAAGAAAACGCCCAATCCTGGGGATCGCCGCACAACAAAGAGATGACAATTTTAACCTGCTGCGCGGAGTTCCCCGACGAGTTAGGCTTCAAGGCAAAAAATAATTTACAATTATTCTTGAAATTCAAGAATTTAGACCGATCCCCCAAAAATACATCAGGAGAAGGAATCTTTGGTTCAGCAGCATGTGAATGAGCAAGATAGGCGGAAATTCCCCGCACTTCAGCAGTGAGCTGCTCCACACGATCAGACAATTGCTTCATCTCCATTGAGAGAAAAATTCCCCCTACGGCCTCAGAGATATAGAGGAAAAAATATGCACACAAAAAAAAAAGAATTCTGACACTTTTTTTTTTTTTTTTTTACAATTCTCTCCTGCTATTGAGTACCCTAGGATCTGCGGTATGGCTGGTGATTCTGTTATGATGAGTCACCGAAGGAGGAAAAAACAAAATACCAGCTAAGTCCAGAAAAACCAGAGAGGTTGGCAGCTATCGGATTGCAGACCCCTGAACCTCTCCACAACAACTAGCAGTAGCCGTGGGGGGTTCCTACGGTGCCCTAGACCCCTCGATCACAGCTGGAGAACTATATAGCCTAAAGACAGAAAGGGGAAAAACTAAACTGCCCCAGAGCAGACCCCAAAGCAATAGGCAGCCCCCAACATATAATGACGGTGAAGCAAGATGAAAACACTAACACAGATAGAAAGATAGGTTGAGCAAATGATGGGGCCCAAGCTAACTACATAGGACAGGATAGGAAAGCTGCTGTCTGCCATCCGCAAAAACCCTATCAAAATGAGCCAACCGACTGATAGGAAAAACAGGCCCTGAAGTCGCTAGGCTTCAAAAGACTATATCAGCACTCAGGTATATTCTGAAGACAGAGCAAAATATCAACAGATCAGAGACAAAAATGGAATTCAGCTCACCCCCGGCCGGGGATGGCAGAACTCCCAGAAAACAAGGCAAAACAAAAACAAAACTGAAGAGTACAAAGCAGAGCAGAAAAACTTAGCTTTGAGATGCAGGAATCAGACTGGTCTCCAAGAATCCAGCAGGAAAATCGCCAGCCAGGAAGAAGGGCGTCGGCAGCCTTATATCCAGTCCTCAATTCCAGCCACCCAGTCATCATCTAGCTGCCCAGGTGTTTGGTAATCAGTCTCACTACCTTCCTTCACTAGAGGAGGGAGTTCATCAGACCTCAATGGTGAAGGGAAAAATGAACTCACAACAGGTTACCAATCAAGCTCCAGCACAGGGTATATCAGGCGGCTCCTCCCTCATGGAGGCGCCTGATTATCGTGTGCCTTCCGTACGGTACTCTGGCCCTGTCTGGTCACTCCTGTCTCCAGTCGCTCCTGACTCTGGTCACTCCTGACTCCAGTCACTCCTGACTCCAGTCACTCCTGACTCCTGTCGCTCCTGACTCCGGTCACTCCTGACTCCGGTCACTCCTGACTCCAGTCACTCCTGACTCCGGTTGCTCCTGACTCCTGTCGCTCCTGACTCCTGTCGCTCCTGACTTCGGTCACTCCTGACTCCGGGCACTGCTCCTGACCCTCTGCCTTGTTTGTCTTATCCGCACCTGAGCCGCCCCTCTTGGAATCATCTGTCATGGTATTCGACTCCTTCGGGCCTGCTCCTAACGGTCCCTGTATAGGGGTCAGCACCACCTGGCCAGCTCGCCCCAGGGATCCCGGTACCGTGACCTAGAGGGTCCTCTCTTGCTATTCCTTACACATCATTGTGGCCAAAGAGTTCTATTTTAACCTCATCGATCCACAGGACTTGTTTCCAAAATGCAATAGATTTGTTTAGATGTTCTTTTGCATACTTCTGACGCTGAATTTTATAGCGAGGCTGTAAGAGAGGTTTTCTACTGATGACTCTTCTATGAAGGTTATATTTGTGCAGGTGTCTCTAAACAGTAGAACAATATACCACAACTCCAGAGTCTGCTAAATCTTTCTGAAGGACTTTTGCAGTCAAGTGGGGGTTCTGATTTGCCTCTGTAGCAATCCTACGACCAGCTGTCACTTCAATTTTTCTTGGTATTCCAGACATTATCTTTACCTCCACTGTTCCTGTTACCTGCCATTTCTTAATTAAATTTCGAAGTGAGGAAAGGGCAACTTGAAAAAAGCTTTTAGCTGCTTGTTTTGGCACAAGGTTAGAGGAGGCTAGGTTTTTACAAAGCTGGGAAATTTGCATCACCTGGCCGTTCCAAATGATGATAGTGAACAAGCTATAACCTAACAGGCTAATTAAGGTCTGAAGCCTTGGTCAAAGTTTTCTGAGCACACAAATTGTCAAGGGTGCCCAAACTTTTGCATCGGCTCCATTTTCCATCTTGTAATTTTTAAAATGTAAAAGATGAATATATACAGTATATATATATACACTCACTGGCCACTTTATTAGGTACACCTGTCCAACTGTGTGTTAAGACTTAATTTCTAATCAGCCAATCACATGGCGGCAACTCAGTGCATTTAGGCATGTAGACATGGTCAAGACAATCTCCTGCAGTTCAAACCGAGCATCAGTATGGGGAAGAAAGGTGATTTGAGTGCCTTTGAACGTGGCATGATTGTTGGTGCCAGAAGGGCTGGTCTGAGAATTTCAGAAACTGCTGATCTACTGGGATTTTCACGCACAACCATCTCTAGGGTTTACAGAGAATGGTCCGAAAAAGAAAAAAAATCCAGTGAGCGGCAGTTCTGTGGCCGGAAATGCCATGTTGATGCCAGAGGTCAGAGGAGAATGGGCAGACTGGTTCGAGCTGATAGAAAGGCAACAGTGACTCAAATTGCCACCCGTTACAACCAAGGTAGGCAGAAGAGCATCTCTGAACGCACAGTGCGTCGAACTTTGAGGCAGATGGGCTACAGCAGCAGAAGACCACACTGGGTACCACTCCTCTCAGCTAAGAACAGGAAACTGAGGCTACAATTTGCACAAGCTCATCGAAATTGGACAGTAGAAGATTGGAAAAACGTTGCCTGGTCTGATGAGTCTCGATTTCTGCTGCGACATTCGGATGGTAGGGTCAGAATTTGGCGTAAACAACATGAAAGCATGGATCCATCCTGCCTTGTATCAACGGTTCAGGCTGGTGGTGGTGGTGTCATGGTGTGGGGAATTTTTTCTGGGCACTCTTTGGGCCCCTTGGTACCAATTGAGCATCGTTGCAACGCCACAGCCTACCTGAGTATTGTTGCTGACCATGTCCATCCCTTTATGACCACAATGTACCCAACATCTGATGGCTACTTTCAGCAGGATAATGCGCCATGTCATAAAGCTCAAATCATCTCAGATTGGTTTCTTGAACATGACAATGAGTTTACTGTACTCAAATGGCCTCCTCAGTCACCAGATCTCAATCCAATAGAGCATCTTTGGGATGTGGTGGAACGGGAGATTCGCATCAGGGATGTGCAGCCGACAAATCTGCGCCAACTGTGTGATGCCATCATGTCAATATGGTCCAAAATCTCTGAGGAATGCTTCCAGCACCTTGTTGAATCTCTGCCACGAAGAATTGAGGCAGTTCTGAAGGCAAAAGGGGGTCCAACCCCTTACTAGCATGGTGTACCTAATAAAGTGGCCAGTGAGTGTATATATATATATATATATATATATACACAGTATATACACATTAAGTGAAATGTGTCTTGTCATCTTTAACTTTTGACCTTTTAGAGATCGTTTAATCTTCAACTTGCTTAACTGTCCATAATAACAGTAATTTTGACCAGGGTTGCCCAACCTTTTAGATGTCTCTGTAAGAGGAGGATCTTAAAAGGTCTATGGAAAGTGACGGTTCAGAATAAGCTGTTATAGATGTGCCCATGAGGAATAACACAATGTCTGAGCATTATATGACTTGTATCCTGGATTTTTCTTTTTTTTTTTAAACTCACTTTTTTGAACTCTCAGCTTTATTATGGATTAATAGTGTACATTCTTGTAAAGTCTGTATTCAAAATAAAACTATAAAACATAAATAACATCTATGCAATTACAAAATCAGTATTGTAATATCTATATATCCCCAGCTAGGGACTCAACTTCTCTCCAGAATCAGGAATCACAACTTTGGAAACATATCAACTCAGATCACTCTACCAAGGTAGGGCAGTTGGGAACTGAGTGTGCACATCATCCCTCCCACACTTTAGTGAATTTTTGAGGACTTCCTCTATTTTTGCATATCAAACTTTCATAGGGATCATATTAATTAAATTCTTCCATTGAAAAAGGAAGGAGTTTTATCCCTCATCCTCCTGTGGGCTATCGCCTTCCTGGCCAGGAAGAGAGTTTCCTGTAGAAAGATACAATTATGATGGGTCCATAAGGACTCTTCTAAGATGTCCAATAGACAGATCTTTGGAGTGTGTGGGATGTCTTCCCAAGATGTCTTCCAGTAATTTTAACATCTCTTCCCAGAACAAAGAGATGTGAGAGCATTTGTGGCGCCCCTGAGGCTCAGTCGCCACAGAGGTACTGCACCTTCATCCAGGTAAGGTGGGAACTCCTGACCACGCTCCAACACTCGCACCCCACACAACAGGGTAGTTCTTCAAAGCCACATTGCGGCTCCTTGCCTAGAGTGTAGCAGAGTACCTTTGGTGGCTAACCGGCTTGGAACACGAAACGTGCTGGGAGGTGGGTAGAGTTGAGAATACATAAAAGAGTGGGAAGGTTTAGGATTTAGGTCAGTCAGTCAGTCGGTGAGTCTGAGGGAGGAAGTCACTCAGAGAGGAGTGAGGAAAGGAGATCCCTGAGAGAGGGATGTAGGAAGGAGTGCTGCAGCAGGCCTGAGTGACCCGGGTCTGCTGGCACGGGAAAGGAAAGAAGGAGAAAGACATTGAACTGAAGCCTGAGCTTCCATAGGAAAGAAAGACAAGTACGGAACGTAGGAGAATAAGAGAACACAGAGGACGTGGGTTAGAGGAAGAACCCTGCCTAGAAGTTCTAAGCGCAAGGCCGGGGCCCAGTCCCCGAGGTTGTATGGACACTAATAGTTCTGCAGCAGACACCGGTGGAGTAGTGGGCTGTAAATGCACTACTCCCATCTAAGACTTGGGTGCACAACAGCAACACGGATAGAGAGCCGGGACTCAGGAGTAAGGAGTCCCCGAAGCAGGCTACAGCTGTCTGCCGTACAAGTAGAGTTCTTGGGAACATCTGTTAGGAGGAATTCCAGTGTAACTCAGTACTAGGAGATCTTCACACTAAAAGGCGCTATAAGAGGAGACGTTCAGAAAGGCACATGTTGGCGGAGCGTTGGAAGGGAGGATTCCATCTTGCCTGGAGGTGGGCTGAGTCCCTGACCCGGAGGACATGGCACGGAGGCCGGCACCTGTGTATACTTCAGACTGTGAGTAAAGCTTTGGAACTACAAGCCCTGGTGTCCTCCATTGATTCTTGCGCCAACACACTCAGCACCGCCACATCTGGGTACCAGCTTCTTCACCGCCTGTGCCTCTCCTCTTCCCCTACATCCACACTGCCCTGGGGCTATAGCTCCACCTGTGGGGAGCTTCACCATCTTGGCTGCAACCCATCACCAGCCCCAGAGGATCTGCAAGCAGCGTCGGCCTAACATCTCACTTGCCGAACACCACAGGTGGTGTCACGAACTATTCCACCATTCACAATTTCCCCATTACTTGGGCGCCCAGGGCCACGATCCGGGTCACTGCTGCTGTGACACATCCCACTGATACCGGCCCAGCACCGAGTACCCCATAGCCCTGGGAGGGCGACCCACATTCCCATGCCATATGCCAAAAGTCTACTCCAGACATTACTTACCGAAGACGGCTGGAGTGGCAGTGCCTACCCATTTTCTGAAGCATTTTAGGGGATAAATAAGATTGGTGGATGTGGTATGGGAGAGAGATGAATTAGTCGGGCAGCAGAGTTAAGGATGGACTGGAGAGGTGAGAGGGTGTTAGCAGGGAGGTCACAGAAAAGGATGTTGCAGTAGTCGGGAGGGAGATGATGAGGGCATGCACAAGAATTTTTGAGAGTTGAGGAAAGGACAGATTCTGGAAATATTTTTGACCTGGAGGCGGCAGGAGGTGGAAAGAGCTTGGATGTGCGATTTGAAGGACAGGGCAGAGTCAATGGTTACTCCGAGGCAGCAGACTTCCAGGCCGGGGGAAAGAATGATGTCATTAATTGTGATAGATAGATCAGATAAGGAAGATCTGTGAGATGGAGGAGGAAAGATGATGAGTTCAGATTTGTCCACATTAAGTTTGAGGAAGCGAGAGGAGAAGAAGGAGGATATGGCTGATAGACACTCTGGGATTCTGGACAGCAGAGCGGTCTGGGCCAGAGACGTAGATCTGAGTGTCATCAGCATAAATGTGGTACTGGAATCCATGGGACTTTATGAGTTGCCCCAGGTCAAGTATATAGATTGAGAAGTGTAGGGGCCCTAGAACAGAGCCTTGGGGGACTCCAACAGAGAGAGGGTGGGATGGGGATGTAGCATGGGAGTGGGAGACGCTGAATGTGCGGTTGTAAAGGTATGAGGTGATCCAGGATATGGTGAGGTCTTTGATGCCAAAAGTGGAGAGGATCTGTAATAGGAGGCAGTGTTTAACTGTGTCGAAAGCAGAGGACAGGTCTAGAAGGAGTAGTATAGAGTATTGTCCGTTATTTTTGACTGTAAGTAGGTTGTTAGTAATTTTGGTCAGGGCAGTCTCAGTGGAATAATGGTGCGGAAACCAGATTGTAGATTGTCAAAGAGCAAGATAGATGAGGGGTGGGAGGAAAGTTCAGTGTGTACGTGCTGCTCCAGGATTTTGGAAGCGAATGAGAGCAGCAATATTGGGCGATAGCTTGACATAGCGGTTGGGTCGAGAGTTGGCTTTTTAGGGATAGGCATGATTGTGGCATGTTTGAAAGTAGAAGGGAAGGAACCAGAAGATAGTGATAGGTTTAAGAGGTGAGTTATGGATGGGATAAGAGTGGTGGTGAGGTTGGGGAGGAGGTGGGATGGGATGGGGTCAAGTGCACAGGTGGTGAGGTGTGATTTGGAGAGGAGACAATTTAGCTCCCCTTCAGTGATGTTGAGGAGGGAGGTTATGGGGTTTGGGCATTGGTCTGGTATACAAAGGGGTTGTGCTGGTTGAACAATAAAGACTTGCCTTGTTTGGTTGATCTTATTTTTAAAGTGTGGGGCAAAGTCCTCAGCAGAGATGAAGGTTGTTGGAGGGGGCAGTGGTGGGCGGAGGAGGGAGTTAAAAATTTTTAATTACTGTTTGGGTTTGTAGGATAGGGAAGATATGAGGGTTATGAAGTAAGCCTGTTTAACAGAGGTGAGGGCAGATTTGATAGAGAGTGTTGCCTGTTTGAATGCAATGAAATAATCTTGCAAATATGTTTTCTTCCAAAGTAGCTCTGAAACCCTGGACACTTGCCAAAGCTTTTTAGTGATGTTATTGTGCCAAGGTTGTCTATTGATACTTCGCACTCTGCCATGAATGAGAGGGGCAACCGTGTCAATAGCTGATGCGAGAGGTGCATTGTAGAAAGCAGTGGCACTGTCTGTGTCGTGGAGAGAGGATATGGATGCCAGTGGTAGAATAGAGTCAGAAAGCGTGTGGATGTCTAGGTGTGCGAGGTTTCTGCGGGGGTGCGCATCTTGCTGGACATGGGTGACAGGTGAGGACGACAGGGATGAGAAAGTGAGTAGATAGTGGTTGGATAGTGAGAGAGGTTAGGTGGTGAAGTTAGATAGAGAGCAGAGATGGGTGAATGTATGTCTGTCTGTGTGGGTGGCTGAGGAGGACCACTGAGCAAGTCCAAAGGATGAAGTAAGGGACAGGAGTTAGGAGGCCGTTGACTGAAGGGTATCAGTAGGGATGTTGAAGTCACCCATGATGATAGTGGGGATGTCAGTGGAAAGAAAGTGAAGGAGCCAGGTAGAGAATTGGTCAATAAAGGCAGTGGCCGGGCCCGGAGCTCGGTATATGATGGCCACTTGGAGGTTGGAGGGAGAGTAGATACGGACAGCGTGGACTTCAAAAGAGGGGAGGATAAGGGAGGGTAGAGGTGGGATTGGGTTAATGGTGCAGTTAGAAGAAAGGAGAAGACCCACTCCTCCACTGTGTCTGTTGCCAGGGTAAGGAGTGTGGGTGAAGTGGAGGCCACCGAAACCCAGCGCAGCAGGGGAGGAGGTGTCAGAGGATATCAGCTATGTTTCTGTGAGGCCCAGGAAGGCAAGATTGTGAGAGAAAGAGGTCATGAATCACATGAAGCTTATTGCAGATGGAGCGGGCATACCAGGGTGCTCCAGAGAGAGGGAGCAGGGGGGTGGGCATCAAGGGCAGGGGTTTTATGTTGGAGAGATTGCAGTAGTTCATATTAGACAGAGAGCGGTAGGAGGGGGAATTAATGGGAAGTATTAGCAGTGGGGGTCCAGGATTGGGAGATACGTCGCCAGCAGTGAGGAGAAGCAGAGAGAGGGAGAGCAGGTGGGAGAAAGAGAGTGACCGGCTTGTTCTATGTTTTGTTAGGACAGATCTCAGGTTGAGGAGCAGGTCAGCAGAGGAGGACAGGTGGGGAGGTTAGAGGGAAGGGGAGATGATTATTTGGTTAGAGGGTGCTGGGATTTGGGGATAGCAAAGGAGAGTGAGGATTAGTGGAGCAAACACTGTAAGGGCATATGTAAACATGGTGAGGGAGTAAGATGGATACCCCTTTGGGAATTCATCTACAGATGTAGTATTGATTTTGACTCAATGGGTGCTTTCCAGAAACAAGCAGCAGTGGATGTTGCTGCGTGAAAATTGCAAACTGCCGTTGTAGTGATCACTACATTATAGTGACCAGTACACTGTGCACAGCTCATGCTTCTGAAGAAACGCACCCGTAAATTAGGTGATTAGGCTGGCTCATATTGCTCCTACTACAGATCCTCTCCTCCTTCGGCATCAAAGGCCTTGCCTTATCCTGGATCTCCTCATACCTTTCCAACCGCACATTCAGCGTCTCCCACTCCCACACCACCTCCTCATCCCACCCTCTCTCTGTTGGAGTCCCCCAAGGCCCTGTTTTAGGACCCTTACTCTTCTCAATCTATACACTTGGTCTGGGGCAACTCATAAAGTCCCATGGATTCCACTACCACCTTTATGATGATGACACTCAGATCTACCTCTCTGGCCCAGACGTCACCTCTCTGCTGTCCAGAATCCCAGAGTGTCTATCAGCCATATCCTCCTTCTCCTCTCGCATCCTCAAACTCAATGTAGACAAATTTGAACTCATCATCTTTCCGCCATCTCACAGATCTTCTTTACCCGACCTAGCTATAACAATTAATGACATCACACTTTCCCCAGTACCAGAAGTCCGCTGCCTCGGAGTAACCTTTGACTCTGCCCTGTCCTTCAAACCGCACATCCAAGGTCTTTCAACCTCCTGTCGCCTCCAGCTCAAAAATATTTCCAGAATCCGTCTTTTCCTCAACCCTCAATCTACTAAAATGCTTGTGCATGCCCTCATCATCTCCCGCCTCGACTACTGCAAAATCCTTTTCTGTGGTCTCCCTAACACCCTCGCACCTCTCCAGTCCATCCTTAACTCTGCCGCCCGACTAATTCATCTCTCTCCTCGCTACTCCTCCGCTTCTCCCCTCTGCAAATCTCTTCACTGGCTCCCATTCCCTCAGCGTATCCAGTTCAAATGACTAATTCTGACCTACAAGGCCATCTATAACCTGTCTCCCCCATATGTCTCTGAACTAATCTCCCGATACCTTCCCTCACGTAATCTCCGGTCCTCCCAAGACCTCCTTCTCACCTCCACACTTATTCGCTCCTCATCCAACCGCCTCCAAGACTTCTCCCGAATAGCCCCTATTCTCTGGAATTCTTTGCCCCAACAAGTCTGACTATCAACCACATTTGGATCCTTCAGATGGAACCTGAAAACCCACCTCTTCAAGAAAGCCTGCAGCCTGCAATGACCCCGCTACCTCCTTCTCTCTCACCACTACCGGTGATATCACCTCAACCAACACCGGAACTGCTGCAACCCACCAACCTACTGCCTCCTTCCCCACCATCCTGTAGCATGTAAGCCCGAAAGGGCAGGGTCCTCGCTCCACTCTGTATCAGTCTGTCATTGTTAGTTTACTGTAAGTGATATCTGTAATTTGTATGTAACCCCTTCTCATGTACAGCACCATGGAATCAATGGTGCTATATAAATAAATAATAATAATAATAATTGCTACAGAAATGCCAAACATGTGGACGCCAAATGTGGTTTAGGCACACTGTGGGTCTCAGAATGTGAGAGAGACATTTGGATTTGGGAACACAGAATTTGCTGCATTTCTTTTGGGGGGGACAGGAGCCATTTCACTTTTCCAGATTCCTTGTGCTGACCTGAGTGGAGACTTTTTTTGTGGATTGAGTTCAAGCTTTTATTGGGAACATTTTACATATTGTTTGTGTCATGATCCAGACTGGGTTTTGAGTCCTGCCTTTCCATGTTCCCGGTCTGGTCATTTCAGGGGTTAACTTTTCTCAGCCTCTGTCTGGTTTCAGGTTTGCTATTTAGCTCTGCTGTATCCTGCAGGCGGTATCAGTTATAGTTCTGCCTTCGGCGTGTGTATCTGACTCTGGTATATCCTGATTTGTCCTGCTGTGATCCCTCACTTGCCCAGTGTCTGTTTATTCCCTCTGTCTGTCCTTACTCAGTGTTTCCCTGTAAGTTTGTTAACTCCCTGGTTTTGACTTGACTTACATTCAGACCTGCTTCTGTCTTTTGTCTTATCTGCTTCCGACCGTTGCTGATCCCCTGGCTTGTTTCTGACCACATGTACTGTTGTGACCTCTGGTACTTCTGCTCCCGTTTCCTGTTTCTGACTCGGATCGTCTGACCACTCTTTGGTCACCTGGTGGCGCTTGTGCTGCTGCTCAGTGTTGCTACGCTGTGTGTGCAACCTCTCTTCCTTCACCAGCACCCCCTGGTGGAGGTTGCGCTATACTGCACTGCAATAGCATGACAGTATGGGATCACATTTATCCTGTGTTCTACACTGAGCACTTACTTTGGGTTTTCCATCTAAATTTCTGAATGACGTGATTCAGATGAAACCCCCGAAGAATCAATTCACTATTATGAGGAAGCAGATGTACCTCTGTTCAGCAGAGTCTTTATTTTTCAGAAGTGCACAAAACTGTGGCGGGGACCGTGCTTTTATGCAAACTTACAAAGACGGACACCTCTGGATCATAGTCCAGTTGACATCCAGAGTCTCCATCTGCCTCATTAATCTTCCACAGGGAGTTCCATCTGAATCGCGTATTTCAGAGATTTACACGGAAACCTTGGTGTAAGCACTCAGCGCAGCTCGCAGGATAAATGTGTGCTGTGCCTTACTGTGATCTTTGGGAGGCAAAATGAACGAATGAACAGATCAACGGCATGAGGATAATTGTTTTTATTTTCTTTTTAAGCCGTTCCTCGTGTGGTATAAGTGATTAGATGACTTTATTCTTTGGATTGGTGAGTCTGTACTGCATATGTCGGGTCTCTCCCTTTGATGTGGGCTCCAGCGGTGAGCCCACGTCTTTCCCAACACATCAGCTGATTTGAACAGCTGACATGTGCCCCTAACAGCCGCGGGTGGAATCGCAATCCACCAGCAGCTGTTAACCTCTTAAATGCCGCTGCCAATCTCTGATAGCGGCATTTAATGTGATCGCACCGGGATTGCGTCACTAATCCTGCCCATCGGCGCCCGTCACATGACAACGGGTCACCGATGGGTTGGCATGCTATGGTCGGTGCTCATAGCAAGTGAGCATTTCTGCTACACACAGTTGATCTGATCATCGCCTGTGTGTGGCAGAGGCGATCGGCTTATCGCAGCTTCTAATCTCCCATGGAGACAATTGAAGCAAGTGAAAAGTAAAAAAAAAAGTTTTTAAAAGGTTAAAAAAATAAAAGTTCAAATCACTGCCCTTTCGCCCCATTCAAAATAAAACAATAAAAAAAATTATAAAATACACATTTGGTATCGCCGAGTTCAGAATCTCCCGATCTATTGAGATATAAAAATAATTAATGTGATCTGTAAACATTGTAGCAAAAAAAAAGTAAAAATGTCAGAATTACGTTTTTTTGGTCGCCGCAACACTCCATTAAAATGCAATAATGAGTGATTAAAAGATCGTATCCACACCAAAATGGCATCTATAAAAAGTCAACTCAGCACTCACAAAATAAGCCCTAACCAAACCCGAGATCACAAAAAGTGGAGGCACTACGGGTCTCGGAAAATCACGCTTTTTTTTTTTTTTTTAACAAACTTTGGATTTTTTTCACCACTTAAATAAAAAAGAACCTACACGTTTGGTGTCTATGAACTCGTAATGACATGGAGAATCATAATGGCGGGTCAGTTTTAGCATTTGGTGAAGAAAGAAAATATATCCAAAAACCAGTTGTGGAATTGCACTTTGTTTTGCAATTTCACCACACTTGGAATTTTTTTTCCCCATTTTCCAGTACACTATATGGTTAAACCCATGGCGTCGTTCAAAAGTACAACTCGTCCCCCCAAAAAATAAGCCCTCACATACTATATTGAGAGAAAAATAAAAAGTTATGGCTCTGGGAAGAAGGAGAGCGAAAAACAGAAACGCAAAAAAGAAAAAGGGAGGCGGTGTGAAGGGGTTAAGGATTTGCTCACAAGACAAATGGGCGAACTGCTTACACATACATAACATAGGTCAGGATGGCTTATCTCGGTACCATGTGCATTTAGTTCTGCCAACTCCATAGAGATGAATGTGAAAAACATGGCGTTTATCTGCCGTGTGTGACTGTCCCTACAGACCCGGCCATAGCACTGAGCCCAGAAAGACTGCACAACACTGCAGGCTCATCTCTCCCAGCCTAATAACCGCGCATGCGCGATACAGAGAACAGCTCCCCGAGAACGAGCCCCTCTGCTGCGGGAACGAGCGCGCAGGAAGGGAGCTGTGTAGAACAGTGCTGCTCTCTGATTGGTCCGCAAGTGTTCCTGCGCCCTACGGATTGGTTGTCCATGTCGCGCCAGTTCGATTGCAGAGTTCTGTGTCCTGTCCGGGTTTTGGCGCCAGGATATTATCTCCGTCATTAGCGCAGTACAGGAAGCATGGCCCCGGTGTCCAGAGGAGACGGCCAGCAGCACGGTAACGGGGAGGAGGCGGGGACGTAGCACGGCTGTACCCTCAGGACGGCCATTCAGCGGAGACTAGTGTGTGCCAGTCCTGTGCAATGACGCTGCAGCACTACTAGTCCCAGCATGTCTTATAGTGATAACTTCGTGTCTGAGTGCATTACAATAAATGGCACTGTTCAGTGTGTGGTGTGGGCCCATACCCGGCATGTTAAGGTAGTGTCTGTCAGGAGACTCCTCAACTGGTGGACATGAAGGGTTCTCACTACTCAGACCCTTCTGAATCCCTGTGTCCCCCAGTGAGTAATAACACTTAGGTCGGGTGCCCGTGATCCGGAGCTAGCAGCGGATTGGACACGGCGTATGTCCTCTGCATCCAAAGTGCTGCCGTCTATTGAACGCAGGTGAATTCGCATGTGATCTCTGAACCGTGCGGCTTCATCGCATCCAATACATTCTATTGATGTGATTTCTCTTGTGGAGACCAGCGTCTCTGCACGAGGAGTTGACATGCCGCGTTCTTGAAAGACGTGCTGCGTGCCAGTGGCCGCGGGTGAGCCGCAGGCTTCTGTAGACGCAAAGTGGGCATGGGACTTCTATAAATGCCATCCATTATGCTGTAATATCTCAATGCTGCGGGTTGGATACTGCATTAATATGCAGCGTCAAACTCGCAGCAGTTCCTGATCATGGGCACATACCCTTATGCTCTACTCCAGTTGCGGATCTCTGACCTTTCCCGGCGCCTGCACACTGCAGTACTTTACTCTGGCCTCAACAGGGCAGAGAAAGTACGCCTGCTCAGGAGCTGCGGCAGAAGTAAGAAGGGGGACGCCATCGCATGAAGATGGGAGGACCTGGACCGGACTGCGACACCCACCTCCCCCCGGTGAGTATAATCTAACTTATTTTTCTTATCTTTCAGGTTACACCGGGGGTTTATCGACAGCATTACAGAATGCTGTCGATAAGCCCCTGATGGCGGTGGCCGCAGCTCATAGAGCGAAAATGGGGTGACAGATCCCCTTTAAGGACATAATTGACGTCCAGAGCACGTGAATGCTACGGCTGCTCCTTCTGGATGTCTTGATTTGTCTGGAAGAGAGTGAAACCAGTGCTGATTGGCCGCTGAGATTATGTGATGTAACAATATCACCCAAGTCCCGGGAGAGCCAGTGTCAACACCGCTGGAACAGCGCTGCAACTGGAGTGGAGTATAGTGTTATTTCATGGGGGGGAAAATAACGATGCAGAAGGGTTTGTCTGAGTAGTGGACAACCAATAGCCAATTAATCGGCATGTCACAGTTACCTGACAGGGAGAAGGGCAGCCTGGTGGTTCATCAGTCCTGTTCTCAGGGACTGTTGCGGTTGTGCTTCCACTACAGGGTATTTGTGCTTAATTAGAGTTCGATGGGACCTTGGCCCCCACCTAGATTTTGGTCAGTTGTATGGTTTGTAATGTGTTATCCGAGCATGCTCGATTGTTATCAGAGTTTCTTGTGCGTGCTTGGATAATATGTTTGAGTCCCTGCGGTTGCATGTTAGGCAGCCTCAAAACATGCGTCCTCAGGGACTCGAACATATTATCCGAGCACACCCAAGATACTTAGATAACACTTTATCCGAGCACATTCGCTCTTCACTAGTCTGTTAATGTTGGCCGCCATTCTTGGCCCCTTCCTGGCAGGGCTGTGGAGTCGGTAAGCCAAACCTGCGACTCGACTCCTCAGTTTCCCTTCCACCGACTCCATGACTCCGACTCCAACATATATTGTTTTTAAGTGAAAAATTTATTGTAGTACAATGTGAACATCAGACATTTAATCATTTTTATGATACAATAATCAAGACATTTAGATAGAACATAATATATATTTATTGGAATACAACTTTAGAACACAAAAAACTGTAATAAATTGTAAATATGTAATACACTATGTAATATCGAATATATATATATATATATATAACTATGTAAGTGGCAAAAAAACGTTTTCAACAAAAACATACTAAATAACATTTGTGCAGTCTATGAATTTGTTCTAAGAAATAGAATTGCCTCATCAGATCCTCCTTCATAGATGATCTCAAATCTGACCTAATAATTTTAAGGCCAGAGAACAACCTCTCTACACTAACTTGGGTTGGAGGCAAAGCCGTAACCACATGGGCAACATCTCTAACAATTTCCAAGTATAAGGGAATTGCCTCATGCACAGTCAGTTTTTTTCATGAACAGTTGAATTTTTCTTTGATAGCAAGTGAAACATTTTGCTGAAATATGGTCAATCTGCTTGCTTTAGGAGACAGAGTGAAATCTTTTTCCTTGCAGCAACGCTTTACCTGCTCCATGTCATCCAAATACTTGTCAAAGTCAAACTCCTCATCTGATGAGGATGAAGATATGGCAGCAGTAGCACTGTCAGGACCCAAGTCCTCTTGCGCCTGGCAGTCCTCCTGTAGGCCACTCATCCTAGCTGCTACCTCAGTCAGAGCTTCTTTTCCTTTAGTAAGCTGTTGATCATCAAGCAATATACGATGACTTGGGTCCACATAAACAGCTGCCAGAAAATTTTTATTTTCCAATAGCTGTGTCTCTCCGTTTCATTGAAGCAGAAATGCCATCTGCGATTAAATCTCCTCTTTGGGACAGGCAAAATAGCAAGTTCTTCCACTCCCTTATGAAAATGCCAGGAGTTAAATCCTCAGCTTGTAATTTTTTAGTCACGGTAAATAGGTGATTAAGCAATTCCTTCAATTCAGTCACCTGTGTCCATTGATCTTCATTTAGGGTTACCTGAGGGTTAGCCATATCTTTAAGAAACGGTTTTAGCCAGGATCAAAACTAGGGGGGGGCAGAACCTCATACTGTTCCGCAGAATCTCATACTGCACACCTCAGCTACTGCACACCCCTACACTTGAAAATAAAGCCTGCACCTTAAGATGTGGTGAATGCAGTCTATTTATTCCAACTATCAATTGATGTTGATGTGTTACTGAAGATGAGCAATGCCTGTCCTGGGTGTCCTTTTGGGCAGCTATGAGGTGTACCTGACTGGTGCTAAAAAAAAAGGAGTGTTAGTCTGTGTGCTACCCGGCTTTCATTCTTTTTGGTACAGATAAGATACGGATAAATGGATAGAGCAGATTTCTAATCTGCTTTTGCTATTGAAAACATTATCTATGAGCTCAAAAACCTTTCAGGTGATGCGGTTTTTTAAAAAGCTGATCTGCTTTTGCAGCTGAAAAACGTATCCTCAAAAAATGCAGCAAAAACGCTGTGTGTGAATGTAGCCTTAGATCAGGAATAGAACAGCCATTTATAGGACATTTCATAACTTTCCCAAATTCCTATGAAAAAATATTCAGCACATTCTGCATTGAACTACTGTACCCAATTTATTATATATTTTCAGAGTCGGACCGTTTTATTCCGACTCTGACTCCGACTCCACCAAAATGAGCTCCGACTCCATGACTCCGACTCCACAGCCCTGCTTCCTGGTATAGTGTTCCCCATTCTGGGCCCCTTCGAGTAAAATTGTCTTTTAGAATCATAGAATCGTAGAGTTGGAAGGGACCTCCTGGGCCATCTGGTCCAACCCCCTGCTCAAAGCAGGATTCGCTAAATCATCCCAGTCAGATGTCTGTCCAGCCTCTGTTTTGTTCTGTTACTTTTTACTTGTTCTGTTACTTTTTGTTCTGTTACTTTTCTCTAACACATTTTAAAAAACAAAACATGATTCTTCTTACCTTTCCCCAGTCCCACGATGCACAGCCTCCTCTTCTATAGCCAGCACAGCAGCTGGCGCATGATGTCACTGCCATTCGCCACCCATGATTGGCACGCTGATGTCAGCAGCCAGTGGCGTGTATTGTGGTGCAGGGAGCCGGAGGGTCTCTCCGCCACAATAGATTTCAGCTGAATGTGTGTCATGGAGTCATCCAACTGAAATAGGCACTGGCGTTGGCAGGCTCTCCCACCCAAGGGGATTTTGATATTAGCTCAAAGGACTTTTACAAATACCTCTAGTTACCTTGTATGTTTAATGTTGATTTCATGAATATTGGCATGAAAGTATATGAACTAAATACTGTTAGACAGTTAAAATTACAACTGGAGTAATACTGCTATTGTGTAGGTCCTTGTTAACGTAAATGTTAAATATCCAGTATATGGTAAGGAGAGATGGGAAGCTGAGATTGGGCCAATAGAAGGACAAAGGATAGAGAGATTGGAAAGGATTCCCCAGTTATCTCTTTGTAAAGCGCATAGACTCTCCCAGCTCTACCTGATACATTGTGTATAGAACACCTGTGTTTTTATTTAAAGGGAACCTGTCATCAGGAATAACGCTGTTAACCTGCAGATATGGGGATAATCTGCAGGGTAACAGCATTTTGATACTGTCCAGCGCCTCCACATAGCCAAATGCATCAGGGAGAAAATGATCTTTATTCGCACCAGCATTCAGTCAAAGGAGCGACGCCGTTTCTGTCACCGCTCTGAGATCACGCTTGCGGCCCTGACTGACAGCTGAGCCCCAATGCAGAGCCATTGTCAGGGTTGGGGGCACAGTTAGGGTGGCCGCTCTGTATACTCAGAGCGGTGACCGAAACAGCGCCGCCATTATGACTAAATACCGAATGCTGGTAGGGAGAATAAAGATCACTTTCTCCCTGCTGCATTTGGCTATGTTCAGGTGCCGGACAGCATCATAACGCTGTTAATCTGCAAGTTATCCCCATATCTGCAGATTAACAGTGTTAGTCCTGGTGACAGGTTCCGTTTAAGATCGGAGCTAGAGCGGTCGCATGCTGCCCTAGATGTGGTTCTGATGCTGCATCGATACGTCAGATGTGAGCGTGCCCTAAACTGGAGAAATATTAGAAGAAAGTAATAGGGTTGATTAGACAAGTCTTAGGGTATGTTCCCACGTAGTTTTTAGTCTCTGCGGATTTTGTAGAGAAAACCTCAGGAAATCCGCAGGACAAAGTGCTGCGGTTTTTCTGCGGTTTTTCTGCGGTTTTGCCCTGCGGTTTTACACCTCATAATGGATGAGGTGTAAAACCGCAGTGTTTCTGCACCAAACAATTGACATGCTGCGGATTGTAAACCGCGCGGAAAAAAACGCAGCATGTGCACAGCTTTTTTTTATTTCCATAGGAAATAAAGGTACTGTACAACACAGCAAAATCTGCAGCGTTTCTGCAGAGCCGGAAACGCAGCAGAAACCGCAAAGTGTGCACATACCCTTAAGGTAGTTTTGGAAACAACCCCTCTAGTCTGTGTACTGGGATATGTGGAAGACATTCAGGTAAAGTAGCTTTAGCATGTATGCTGTACTTAAAGGGAATCTATCACCCCTTTTTTCGACTGAGCTGCCAGGACCGACATCAGGGGCTTATCTATAGCATTCTGTAATGCTGTAGATAAGCCCCCGATTTAATCTGAAAGATAAGAAAAATGAGTTAGATTATACTCCTCCAGGGGGGAGGTCCTGGTCCGGTTTTGGTCCGATCTGTGTCACGGTCCAGTCTGGTGCCTCCCTTCTTCTAACGGTGACATCCTCTTCTTTGGTGCCTGTCGTGGCTCCTGCGCAGGCTCACTGCTCTGCCCTGTTGAGGGCGGAGCAGAATACTGCAGTGAGCAGGCGCCGGACCTCTCCTGAAGCCTGCGCACTGCAGTTCGCCTGTGCAGGAGCCACGACAGGCAGCAAAGAAGAGGACGGTATTGTATGAAGACGGGAGGCGCCGGACCGCGACACCCATCGGACCGGACCACGGGTGAGTATACTCTAACTTGTTTTTCTTATCTTTCAGGTTACATCGGGGGCTTATCTAAAGCATTATAGAATGCTGTCGATAAGCCCCTGAAGTCTGTGCCGGCAGCTCATAGTGGAAAAAAAAGGGTGACAGATTCCCTTTAATGAGAAAGCTTAATAGCACAGCATTGGTTGGATACTAAGAGCCCAACAAAAAATGAATACATTAATGCAATAAACGAATATATTCAGCTCACCTTTTGTTTGTTTGTTTTGTTTTAATGTTTTATTTATTGAAATCTGCAAGTTACATCCGAAAGAAAGCAATCAACAAAGTAGCTTACAAAATTATTATATACGGTAACCTACAAATTCCACTTTTCGGGAGTTAAACAGATGGTTTGAAATATCAATTCATGGCAAAAACTATTGATATATAGAGGTTTAAGGACAACAACAGCCTTAAAGGAACTTCCAGTAGCAAGATTATCTGGGTTCAAATCTGGGTTCTTCCCATCCACACGCCCCTGCTACATCACATATGCCATGATTTCAAACAAAGATGAAGAAGAACAAAAAAGAAGAAAAGAAAAAAAAAAACAGTATAGGGAGTAAAGGGACAGGAGGTCAAGTAATGAAAGGGAGAAGTTGGGAGATAGGGGTGGAATATAGGGGAAGTAAGGGGAGGGGGGGGGGAGAGGGGAACACTAGGCAACAAGGGTTTCGTCCACTCTGATAAAGCCGAGCAAGGAGGCCACTATAGCCTTATCAACTTCTACTAATGGATCTGAATCGGGTCCATGGGTGCCATACTCTTTCAAAAGCTGAAAGTGAGCCATTCACCAAGGCAGCCAGTTTGGCTACTTGATATAGCATATCTACCTTCTCTTGCAATTGGGATATAGATGGAGTGGTAGTTGTCTTCCAGTTCATAGGTATCAAAAGTTTCGCTGCTGAAAGAATGTGTTGAGTCAACAGAGCAGTATTCTTATGTCCAGTCGAGCTCACCTTTTTTACTTGTCACGTTGGAGGCAGTTCTTTGATGAAGGTGCTAGGAAATGTCACAAGCTCACATAAATGCAAAGATACAAATATTCCAGCACATCTTCTCACTTAAAAATAGAATCTTTATTGAGAAATCTTCATTAAAAATCCAAAAGCAGGATACAGGTTAAAAAACCATGGTAAAGACAGGCATCTACGCGTTTGAGCTCAACAGAGTCTTACTCATAAGTATGGATTTGCAGCATTTTATTTTCTGCAGCATGTCAATTCTTTGTGTGGATCTGCAGCGTTTCTGCACCCATTGTCTTGCATTGAGTCGGGCACTTCGGCAGCAGAACCACAGGTCTAAAAAAGATCTGCGGTTTTGCTGCGGATGAAATGCTACAGATTGGGAGGAGGGAAGTGTGTGGGCAGAGTGACTGTGTGCGTGTATGATGTGTGGGCGGTGACTGTGCGTGTATGGTGTGTGCAGGTTATGTGTGTGTGTGGGGGGGGTCTGCCGGGGCTGTGCGGGGGTCTGCCGGGTCTGCGTGTGTATGCAGGTATCGTCTGATGGGACTACAAGTCCCATTTGGCTCTGTCTGGTACAGTGACAGTGTTGAGAGTTCATTTTTCCCTTCACCGTTGAGGTCTGATGAACTCCCTCCTCTGGTGAAGGAAGGTAGTGAGGCTGATTACCAAACACCTGGGCAGCTAGATGATGACTGGGTGGCTGGAATTGAGGACTGGATATAAGGCAGCCGATGCCCTTCTGCCCTGCTGGTGATCCTGCTGGATTCTTGGAGACCAGTCTGATTCCTGCGTCTCAAAGCTAAGTTTTTCAGCTCTGCTTTGTACACTTCAGTTTTGTTTTTGTTTTGCCTTGTTTTTTGGGAGTTCTGCCATCCCCGGCCGGGGGTGAGCTGTTTTCCATTTTTGTCTCTCATCTGTTGATCTTTTGCTCTGTCTTCAGAATATACCTGAGTGCTGATTTAGTCTTTTGAAGCCTAGCGACTTCAGGGCCTGTTTTTCCTATCAGTCGGTTGGCACATTTTGGATAGGATTTTTGCGGATGGCAGACAGCAGCTTTCCTATCCTGTCCTATTTTAGTTAGCTTGGGCCCCATCATTTGCTCAACCTATCTTTCTATCTGTGTTAGTGTTTTCATCTTGCTTCACCGTCATTATATGTTGGGGGCTGCCTATTGCTTTGGGGTCTGCTCTGGGGCAGTTTAGTTTTTCCCATTTCTGTCTTTAGGCTATGTAGTTCTCCGGCTGTGATCGAGGGGTCTAGGGCACCGTAGGAACCCCCCACGGCTACTGCTAGTTGTTGTGGATAGGTTCAGGGGTCTGCAATCCGATAGCTGCCAACCTCTCTGGTTTTTCTGGAGTTAGCTAGTATTTTGTTTTTTCCTCCTTCGGTGACTCATCATAACAGACAGTGAGTGACACATTAGCCAATGATGGGACAGCAGTAGTCCCATCATCCGGCTAATGTGTTGAATTTAAAAAAAAACAAAACACGTATATAGTTAATACTCCCCATTGACACCTAATCCCCGAAGCCCTCGCTCACCTGAGAAAAAATTAAAATACTAAACCAACAATATACTCCCTGGGTCCGACGTAATCCAATTAATAACGATTTTCCCACGAAGAGATCCCGTGGAGAGCTGTCACATCAGCTGATGCGACCGCTCTCCAGGGGCTCCGATGATACAGTGACGGAGTTAATTCTCCGCATTGTATCACTAAGCCACCGACAGGTCACCTGAGTTCACCTGTCACTTTGCGGCACTACAGCGTGAGAATTTTCTCACGCTGTAGTGTCGTAAAGCGAGAGGCTTATCTCCAATGACACACTGCTGGAGGGTTATCTCTGGTTAGTGCCTTATCGGAGGCCTATAGAGTGGTCACATATGCTGATGTGACAGCTCTATAGGGGAGATCGTCGTGGGACAATCATTATTACAGAGGGACCACGTCGGACAGGGAGTATACTGTTGATTTGTTTTTTTAATTATTTTGCAGGTGATCGATGGCTTCAAATGGATTTAGGCGTGTAATAAAAATGATGAAAAACTGTTTTATTTCATTAAAATACTTTATTATGTGTGTGTTTTTCTTAACCCTTTCTTACTATAAGATTAATAATGGATAGGCGTCTTATTGACGCCTCTCTATTATTAACCGTGCTTAATGTCATCTTACAATAGCAAGGTGACATTAGCCCCTTATTACCCCATATGCCACCACTACACGGCAGTGGGAACAGAGAGGCTAAGTGCCAGAATTGTCACATCGTACAGTTGCGCCATTTCTGGGGCGGCTGCGGGCTGGTATTTGTAGCCGGGGGGGGGGGGGGGGGGGGCGGGGGCAAAATACATGGCCCCTTGCTAGGCTATGAATATCAGCCCGCAGCTGTCTTCGTAGCATTTCTGGCTGTAAAATATAGGTGGACCCCACATCATTTTTTTCTTCCGTTTTTTTTTTTTTTTTTTCAAACTTAAACATTGTTCATTGATAAACATCGGCCTTGCTATTATTTATATCTATCTACAGTTGTGGCCAAAAGTATTGACACCCCTGCAGTTTTGTCAGATAATACTCAGTTTCTTCCTGAAAATGATTGCAAACACAAATTCTTTGGTATTATTATCTTCATTTACTTTGTCTTAAATGAAAAAAACACGAAAAGAATTGTCCTAAAGCCAAATTGGATATAATTCCACACCAAACATAAAAAAGAGGGTGGTCAAAAGTATTGGCACTGTTCAAAAAATCATGTGATGCTTCTCTAATTTGTGTAATTAACAGCACCTGTAACTTACCTGTGGCACCTAACAGGTGTTGGCAATAACTAAATCACACTTGCAGCCAGTTGACATGGATTAAAGTTGACTCAACCTCTGTCCTGTGTCCTTGTGTGTACCACATTGAGCATGGAGAAAAGACCAAAGAACTGTCTGAGGACTTGAGAAACCAGATTGTGAGGAAGCATGAGCAATCTCAAGGCTACAAGTCCATTTCCAAAGACCTGAATGTTCCTGTGTCTACCTTGCGCAGTGTCATCAAGAAGTTTAAAGCTCATGGCACTGTGGCTAACCTCCCTAGATGTGGATGGAAAAGAAAAATTGACAAGAGATTTCAACGCAAGATTGTGCGGAAGTTGGATAAAGAACCTCGACTAACATCCAAACAAGTTCAAGCTGCCCTGCAGTCCGAGGGTACAACAGTGTCAACCCTTACTATCCGTCGGCGTCTGAATGAAAAGGGACTGTATGGTAGGAGACCCAGGAAGACCCCACTTCTTACCCCGAGACATAAAAAAAGCCAGGCTGGAGTTTGCCAAAATTTGAGAAAGCAAAAAGCAAAAAACACAAATGTCCTGAACTAAAAAGTAAAAAATATACTGCAAATAATGCATAAAGGTAGTAATAATAATAAGGGTATTTAGTAAACATAATTTTGATCAAAATAATGTGCAAGCCATCCCGCCACGTCACGGCAACCCTTGTGGGACAGTCCCTACTCTAGTATTTAAAACCTTTTCACTTGCCAAGTGACGTGAATGTGAATAAGGATCGAGCGGCTGAACCACTAGTAACAGCTTAGGCCAGACTGGATGGCTTTCCCAGCTCAGAAAAAGGGCGGTCACACCCATATATGCAATAAATGCACAATGAAATGAATAAAAAACAAATCTGAACTGAGAAAGTAAGTTAATGTGTATGCACAATGTAAGTGCATATTAACACATGACCATTAACCAGAGAAAACAAAAAGCAAAAAACACAAATGTCCTGAACTAAAAAGTAAAAAATATACTGCAAATAATGCATAAAGGTAGTAATAATAATAATAATAATAATAATAATGGTATTTAGTAAACATAATTTTGATCAAAATAATGTGCAAGCCATCCCGCCACGTCACGGCAACCCTTGTGGGACAGTCCCTACTCTAGTATTTAAAACCTTTTCACTTGCCAAGTGACGTGAATGTGAATAAGGATCGAGCAGCTGAACCACTAGTAACAGCTTAGGCCAGACTGGATGGCTTTCCCAGCTCAGAAAAAGGGCGGTCACACCAAAACTTACCTGAAAAAGCCTAAAACGTTTTGGAAGAATGTTCTCTGGTCAGATGAGACAAAGGTAGAGCTTTTTGGGCAAAGGCATCAACATAGAGTTTACAGGAGAAAAAAAAGAGGCATTCAAAGAAAAAAAACACGGTCCCTACAGTTAAACATGGTGGAGGTTCCCTGATGGTTTGGGGTTGCTTTGCTGCCTCTGGCACTGGACTGCTTGACCGTGTGCATGGCTTATGAAGTCTGAAGACTACCAACAAATGTTGCAGCATAATGTAGGGCCCAGTGTGAGAAAGCTGGGTCTCCCTCAGAGGTCATGGGTCTTCCAGCAGGACAATGACCCAAAACACACTTCAAAAAGCACTAGAAAATGGTTTGAGAGAAAGCACTGGAGACTTCTAAGGTGGCCAGCAATGAGTCCTGACCTGAATCCCATAGAACACCTGTGGAGAGATCTAAAAATGGCAGTTTGGAGAAGGCACCCTTCAAATATCAGGGACCTGGAGCAGTTTGCCAAAGAAGAATGGTCTAAAATTCCAGCAGAGCATTGTGAGAAACTCATTGATGGTTACCGGAAGCGGTTGGTCGCAGTTATTTTGGCTAAAGGTTGTGCAACCAAGTATTAGGCTGGGGGTGCCAATACTTTTGTCTGGCCCATTTTTGGAGTTTTGTGTGAAATGAGCAATGTTTTGCTTTTTGCTTAGTTCTCTTTTGTGTTTTTTCATTTAAGACAAATTAAATGAAGATAATACCAAAGAATTTGTGTTTGCAATCATTTTCAGGAAGAAACTGAGTATTATCCGACAAAATTGCAGGGGTGTCAATACTTTTGGCCACAACTGTATCTATCTATCAAAAGATAGATATATCTATGGATAGATGTATCCATATCCTGAATTTACAGACTCATAAGGCTGTAACTTAGATTTGGGAGGCACGTGGTCGGTCCTGGCATTGCAATCTGTATACAGACCATGAGCCCAGCTTAAGGCTACGTGCATACGTTGAGTAAATGGATGAAGACATTTCTGCATCCATTTCCAGGAAAAACGCAGCTCATTGCACTTTATGATGGTAATATATACTTTGTCATATAATTTGTCCTTATGCATTCTAAAATGTGTCAAAAAGTGGTGCAGAGATCTGCATAATTTTTAGATAATAGAAAGCACCATCTAGTGAAATGTTTCTCGCTGATTACTAGAGTGACTGTGTGTATGCCTCCTGTATGACGGCACTGACGATCTCCAAGTAACTGTTCTGACTTCAGGCTGTGCCAGTGTTGGGTCTGTGCCTGTTGTAACTATATAACTATATTTCTTATCATTTTATTGTCAAGATATGGCGGACTCTGGCAGTTTTGCAGCATCCCGTTCTCGTCGAGAAAAGACTGAAAAAAAGGGCCGTAAGGAAGCCTTAGAAAAGCTGAGAAAAGCAAAATGTGGTGAAAAAGTGAAATATGAGGTAAGCTAGTGTGATTGTAGACTATTTCTGACTTAATTTTGCTGGTGTCAGAGTTGTCCTTGATGACGAGGCAGCAGAAGCAAACCATGGATTTCTGATTGTATAAGCCAGACCTAGACTATTGAAACCTATTAGAATAAACCAGGAACATTTAGAAATGCTTGAAGCTGTTCCATAGAAAAATCAGAAAGTACGAATATGTCTGGCTGGTTTCAGAGATGGCATCAATGTTTTTTGTTAAGGCTCCTGTACACAACGCAGTCCGCCAAGCCAAATTCACCTGTGAGAGGGGAGTATGTTGTGTGCGAATGGCCAGCTATTTTACCTGTTAGCAAACAGACATTTCGGAGTTCGGAAAAGACAATGGCAGCTTGAGACAAAGAAGCCTCAGTAATTGGTCTTTTTAAAAGTATCTAGTCAGGTTCAAAGGCCTGCACAATTTTTTTTTTTTTTTTTTTTTTTATGAAAAACATTTTATGCCACATCCTCTAAGGGCTCTGACATGCCTTGATGTGTGCAGAAATCTTTGCTGAAACCTTAGGCTACTTTCACACATCAGGTTATCGGCGTCAGGCGCGATCCGGCGTAATGCCGGATCCGGCAAATGTTTTGTAAAACCTGATGTGCCGGATCCGGTTTTCTGCCGGATCCGTCTTGTTCTTGACAGACAAAACCGGATCCGTCTCATCCGGTTCATCCGTTTTTCTATCCGTTTTTCGACGGATTACGCCGGATCCGGTTTTTAAAATTGACCCTCAAGGCAGAGTACACTGGCAGGATGACAGAGTGTGAAAGATTTGTGCCCTAACCAAACTTGTGTACTTTCTGGACCAACAGTATATACCTTTGCCAACCAAGGTTGGCTATCTTGTCATGGTCTACTATTTCTAGCTTTAGGCCACAGGTGTGTACCTGGTTGTGTTTTATGCAAAGTATTTCACCTTTTAACAAAAGTTGTGTACATTGTTAGGAAATCACCAACAATAAACACAACTTTTTAGGTGAAATACTTTGCTTCAAACACAACCAGGAACACAACTGTGGCAAAAAGCTAAAATTTACCCACAGTTATATACCTGGTTTTGAATACCTTTTTACCTTTGAAATACCCTGTATTTAACCTTTTTTTTAAACATAGTTCGCCGCAGAAAGAAAAGACAGACAACCATTGTGAAACGATAATTTAACTTTTATTTAAAATTTTTTTTTTTTTGTAAAATGTTTTTAAAGTGCAAAAAACTAATTTAATAAAGGTTTTAAACCCAATGGGCATTTTTATTAAAAAAAAAAAAAATTACAAATCTGTGTAGTGTGGGGTGGAAATACTGCTGGAGGGGCTGCGGGACACTTCGACACTGGGTGTGTGGAGAGAGGACTGGGATCGTGGTGGGGAAGGAACAGTTAGAGGTGAAGGTGTGGAAAAAGCTACAGAATGGGTGGACATGTTGGAGGCAGAAGAGGTGGTGGGCGGTGGAGTGGAGGGTTGGGCAGGGACTGTAGGAGCAGATGATGATGGAAAGTTGTATGGGGAAGGAGTTTGGTACGGGGAAGGAGTTTGGTACAGGGCAGGTTGCTGGAAGTGGGGAGGTTGCTGGTACTGGTGAGGTTGCTGGTATGTAATAGGAGGGGGAGGATGGAAAGTGGCTGGAGGGGGTGCAGATGTAATAGGAGGGGGAGGATGGAAAGTGGCTGGAGGGGGTGCAGATGTAATAGGAGGGGGAGGATGGAAAGTGGCTGGAGGGGGTGCAGGTGGAGGAACTACAGTGGTGGGAGGTGGAGGTTGGGAGGTAACCTGCTGTAGAGCACCGTGGCACGAATGCATTACATGCATCTGCTGGGTAGGAGATAGTGTTGCCATGCGCTCCACAACAGACCTGAAAAAGGTGTGGTTTGGCGAAGATCTTGCTTCTGAATGCATGGTTTGCAGAAGTGTCTTCACCTCCAGAATGCTGGAGTTGATCTGCTGAAAGCCTGCGGAGATTTGCTCTGACAAGACTTTTAGACAGTTCTGGAAAGATGCATTCAGATGCAAGAACTCTTGCGCATAACTCTTTTCCTGACCCCTCTGCCGCTGCCGCCCAGTACCCGCAGGTGTACTAGAGGTGGCAGGGGCAGAAGGGTGGGGTAAAGGGAAAGCGATCTCCTCACCAGCAGCTTCATGTAATGTAGGCGGCCACGATGCTCCTGTGCTGGTGGATGGGACAGATGGGTCGAATGTGTGGGAAGGCTGGGAAGGTGCAGATGTACCGGGGCGGTCGAAGTGTCCCTCGGTGCCGGTCTCCTCAGGGATCGCCTCAGAAGGGTCCAATCGTGCAGGCTCCCGAGTGCTGCTCACCGTGCTGTGGAATAAAGAGAAAAAAAAACAATTAAAATACTGACATGGTATGGCCCTGGCTGAAAAAAAAAAGTTACATCTAACATTTTTTTTCACATGTGGTGTGTAATATTTACCTTCTGGTGAGCATTGTTTCCCGGAGGAACGACAGGGCTTGTGCGTACTTGTACTTGCTCCTGCGTCCTCCAGATCCACTCGGGGCCCGCATTTCTTTATTGAACTCCTTCTTGAAACGATCCCTCACAGACCGCCACCGATTCACAATTCTGTTCCCTGAAACGAGAAAGGAGTGGTTAGTATACAACATCAGTGTTTCACAAACTCCAGTCCTCATGGTCCCCAGGGGTCATGTTTTCAGGATTTCCATAGTAAATAGAAATCCTGAACACATGATCCGTGGGGACCACGAGGACTGGAGTTCGGGAAACACTGGTTTACATCAAGCAACCGGTACTGTATATACTTACGCTCTTTAATCTGGGCCCGAACATCGAGGTCCTCCCAGCGGCCCACAAGGAGCGAACAGATTTCCTCCCAGAGTCGTCGGGTAACGATCAGGTCAGCGTGGCGGCGGTCAGCCATATTCCAGAGCGGCTCCCTTTCTCTGACGAGATCGATGAGGCGGTCCACATCAATCCCTCCATCCTCACCGTCAGAGTCGGGAGCACGCTGTGAAGGCTGTTAAAGAAAAAGACAAAAATAACATTAGCCTCCACAAAAGAAATGAAATAAAAAGTGCAAAAAAAACAAAGCAAAAATATTTATACTTACACGCTGGTGACCGCCGCGTTGCTGTCGCCGACGACCCTGGGAGGCACTGCGAGGACCTCTTGGCCGAGCACCAGATTGGGAAGACTAGAGAAAAAAACAAAAAATGTTATGTCTTTGGATGTAGGCATTTGTTTGCTGTGTGTGGTCTGCAGAACATTGTTTTCTATGTGTTGTGTGTAGTGTGATGTTGTGTTTCTGCGTTTGATGCAAAAAACTTACCAATTGTGAGCCCACTCCAGGTGTCTGTCCACACCCCTTCCTTCTTCTTCTGGGAGCTCCTCTTCATCTTGTGATTCCTGTTTTGAAATAAAAGGCAATGAATAGACATATATTACAGAGATGATGGATTTTGGAAATAAAAACTTACCGTCAAACGCTGACGATGCGAGGGAGGGATCCCAGAAGAAGATGTGCTGTCCTGTTGATGGCCAGACTCCATGGCTGTGGGTATTGCTGCTGCTGTTGCTGCTGCCAGTGATGCCATTTCTGCTGCTGCTGCTGCTGCTGCATCTCTTTGGCGGCTGTTGAATAAAGAGAAACAAAGGGCCAATGAATATCTTGATATTCCATGGCCCTAGTTTGGAGGAATGGGGGATTTGATAATTACCGTCTCTCATCTGCTGCTGGACTCCCCTCCTCAGCATGTTCCATTTGCTGCTCCATTTGTGGTGGTGCTGATGGTGCTGCTGCTGCAGATGTCTGCTGCCTTCTCCTGCTCCTGGTTCTTGGCTTGGGTGGCATGTTGGGTGTGGCTGAGGGTCCCATTGTCTTGCTTTTATATATCTCCTGTGGGCAGAGCTACTGAGCATGCTCAGACCAAAAAACCGGATCCGGCCGCCGGATCCGGCTTTTGCCGGATCCGGCGCATTGCGGCGCTCATAGGCTTTCATTGTGTGAAAAAGCCGGACGCGCCGGATCCGGCGTGTCCGGCTTTTTTGCCGGAGACAAAAAACGTTAGGCTACTTTCACACATCAGTTTTTTGCCGTCAGGCAGGATCCGGCTATTTTTAGAAAAAACGGATCTGGCATAAATTTTGGAGAACTGTAGAAACGGATCCGTTTTTTTGCTGGATCCGTCTAGCAGGTTATATCTGTTTCCTGGGGGCTGGCCAATTGGATCTGAGCATGCGCAGACTTAAAAAAACGGATCCGGTGGCTGGATCCGTCTTTTTCTGGATCCGGTGCATTCCGGCGCCCATAGACTTTCATTGTAGCAAAAAGCTGGAAGCGCCGGATCCGGCGCTTCCGGCTTTTTCGCCGGAGACAAAAAAACGTTACAGTAGCCGTTTTTTCCAGACGCCGGAATGAGACAAGTAGCCGGATCCGGCAAAAAACGGATGAAACGCAATGCCATCCGGCGCTAATGCAAGTCAATGGGGAAAAACTGGATCCGGCATTGCATTTTGCCGGATCCGGTTTTACAAAAAAAAGCCGGATCGCGCCTGACGGCAAAAAACTGATGTGTGAAAGAGGCCTTACAGTAGCCGTTTTTTCCAGACGCCGGATCGCGACACATTGCCGGATCCGGCGAAAACCGGATGAAACGCATGGCCATCCGGCGCGATCCGGCGCAAATGCAAGTCAATTGGGGGGAAACCGGATCCGGCATTGCATTTTGCCGGATCCGGTTTCTGTCAAAAGTGCCGGATCGCGCCTGACGGCGAAAACCTGATGTGTGAAAGAGGCCTTAGCTGTGCAAGGGTTTATGCTGAATTAGATCATATGGCAACATACTTTTGTGATAATATAGCAGCAGAAGAGGGAATTTTTTGACAGTTCTGTCTATTTGGCACTTTAAGAGGCTTTTTAATTGGTATAATTGTGCTAATTAGTATAACTTGGCTCTGCTATCATACTGGAATTGTTATGTAGTTAGGCCTGTCAGATTACAGAATTGTATGGCAAAGAACATGGTGCTAGATGAATGTACCGCTTTGATCTCACCATGTATATGACACTGTATAAGATCTACTAAGGTTTCTGTCATCTTCTTTCAATGTTGTTTTTTTTTTTTTTTTTTTTTTTTTTATTTTTTATAAATGAGAAGTTTTTAGTTTAAAACAATCCAAATCAGCACTGCAGTTAGTACGTCAGAGGTGAGATAGTAAGCCGAATAGTAATCACCAAAACAACTAGCTCAATAAAGCTGTGAAGTCTTGAGTGGTTTAGTTCTTGTTTATGCACTATTACAACAAAAGCTCAGGTGACATATTTCCATAAATTATTGCATACAGCCAGTGTTGTGTGTCCAGGTGACCTATATTTGGTGAAAATAATAGTTTGCGCCCATTCTTCACCTAATGAATGTGATTTATGGATGAAATTTCCTCCTAGTTTAGATGTTGTTGTGATTTTCCAGGAGCATGTCATTACTATCTTTGTTCTTATCAAATTTTTTTCACATCAACATTCTAAATTGTGGAGAAATACTCTAAGCCAATACATATTTGGACTTGCTTGTAAGATTTGTCTGACCAGGCCATTTTCCCCAGTTCCTGACCAAGCACGTTTGGGTTTTATTACACTTCCGCTTTTAACGGCTCTAAAACATGTTCTCATTTGGATTTTCAAATAATGTTTCCCTATTATAATTATTATTTTATTTTTTTAATTTTTTTCACGATACATGGGGTTTAATTTCAAGATGTCTTGTATTTTTTGTTGATATCTGGTGAAAATGTAAAGAAAAATTAATTTTTCTGTTACTACCACAAAGGAAAAAAAAGAACATTTCAAATTGTGTACTCTTAGGCTGAGTTCACACGTGGCGTTTTTTTCGCGTTTCCGCGGCGGTTTTAATCGCGCGATTTTGCCGCGAAAACGCGAAAAATAAGCATCCCATGCATTCCTATGGGATTCCGCAATGCTGTGCTAATGCTGCGGTTTTTACCGCGGCGGAATCGCTTCGCGGTAAAAACCGCAGCATGCTCATTAATTTGCGGAATCGCGGTGATCCCGCACCCATAGGAATGCACTGTTCCGCTTACTTCCCGCATGTGGCTGTGCACACCATGCGGAAAGTAAGCAGAACATTTGCGGATGGTACCCACGGTCCGGAGGAGAGGAGACTGTCCACCGGGCTTTGGGTACCATATCCCTGTAAAAAATAGAATTAAAAATAAAAAATATTGTTATTCTCACCCTCCGACGTCCCGCGCAGCATTCCTGCTTCTCTTCACGCTCCGGTCCCAGTAAGCCTTTGAGAAAATGCCCGCGATGGCGTCCGATCTCGCGGGATCGCGAAGTCTCGCGGTCATTCGCGCGACGTCATCGCGAATGACCGCGAGACGTCGCGATCCCGCGAGAACTGACGTCATCGCGGGCATTTTCGCAAAGGATTACTGGGAACGGATGCGCGGGACGTCGGAGGGTGAGAATAACAGTATTTTTTATTTTTTTTTACATTCTATCTTTTACTACTGATGCCGCATAGGTGGCCTCAGTAGTAAAACGTTGGTCACACTTGTCAAACACTGTTTGACGAGTGTGCCCAACCTGTCAATCAGTTCTCCCAGCGATGCTTCAGATCGCTTGGAGAACGCTAGCATTTTGCAAGCTAATTACGCTTGCAAAATGCTAGTTTTTCCTCGGGAAAATCGCGGGAATTTAAAATGCGATTTTCCCGCGGACTGGAATTCCGGAATTCTCGTGGTAATTTCCGCGAGAGTTCCGGTACGTGTGCACTTAGCCTTATGTTGAAATTACTTTTGTAAATTGGACATTTTTTTTTCCTATGGATGTTGGGCAAAAAACAACAATTTGGATTGGATTTGTCATATATTTATTTTACACAGTGTGCCTCAAAATCTCTTAAAAGACATGGGGGCATGGGGGGAAGGGCATTGGAAGGTATTAAAAGCATTTTTTATATTGTTGATTTCCCCTGTAACTGGGACTGCTATTAGCCCCAGTTACAGGGGAAGTTCAGCCTCCTGATTGCATAGTAGAGTTGACTGGCTCTCTTAGAAAACATCAGCTCTTGCTCCTTCCTTTCACCTAGCAGTCACATAATCACTGTGTTTAGAGGAAGAAACAATGTCTGTGCTTCCTAATCTGTATATAATGCTTGGTCAGCTTTGTGTACACTGATCAGGAAGGAAATAAATCATGGCTGCCTTCTCTTTGAGGAGTTTGGCTGTGTCTAATAGCCAGCTTTCTACCCCCACATGTGCATGAACTCCTGCAACATGTTTACAGGATATAGTGTGGACCACCCAAATGTTATTAGCAGGGCTGTAGAGTTGGTAAGTCAAACTTCAGAATAAGCTACGGTATTTCTCTGATTCCGACTCCCGACGCTGACTCACTCATACATGCTGCATTATTGAGCATGTACATAAAGTGCAGCACAGATTCAGCTAAACTAAAAGCCGAGATCCTTAGATCAGGGATAGAACAGACATTTATAGGACATTTCAGAACTTTCACAAATCATTAAGAAAAAATACAGGAAAGATATATATCTTTGTACCGTGTTAGCCAGTAGAATATTTAGAATTGAGAGTCCTCAGTGGTTGATACCTTTTAATGGCTAACTGAAAAGATGGTAACACATTGCAAGCTTTCGAGACTACTCAGGTCCTCTTCATCAGGCATTGACTAATACAACATCTGAAGAATCACATATTTATACACAAAACAGCACAGAAATAATGGCAATAGATGTGATGTGAAGCAGAATTGTCATTATGGGAGAGGGAGAAGCATAAATATTGGAACAGTTCATATATAATGACCACGGACAAGATAAAGATCCCCAACTCACATCAGGACTACAAGATCCCAGGTACTTTCAGCTGCATCACATCTAATGTGGTGTACTTAATTATTTGTACTAAATGTCCAACTGGGGGTCTGTATGTGGGGGAGACAGAGCAAAAACTGAGAACAAGGATGAATTCTCATCGTCACACAATAAGGCTAGTTTCACATTAGCGTTTTTTTGCGCAGCGCATCGTGCGCATAAAAAACGCAAAGAAAAACGCAAAACAAATGTGCGTTTTTTTTCTTCATGCGCACGCTGATGCGTCAAAATAACGCAGTGTTACTTGCGTTTTACATGCGTTTTTGCATGCGGTTGCGTTTTTTATGCGCATGCGTTTTTAGGTGTGACATTTCACAATAGCAAAATCTTTGACCACCAATGGGTCACCAGTGGGCGTGTTTCATTGGAATGTTTTATAGACCCTGTACTGCTGAATTCATCAGATTTTGCTGCTGTTTCCGGTGTCAAGATGGACTTGCGTCTGGATAATTTCCGCTTCAAGCTGGATCTTGACATTGCGCTGTCTCAGGCGTATGTCTTTTGTTGCCAGCAAGAAAGGGAGAGGGAGAGACAGCAGAGACGGCAGCGGCGTAGGTTTTGGAGGCATCCAATCATCGAACTCCGGCCAAGCCGTGGAGCATATCACACGCTGTACAGCGAGCTACAGGAAAACCCGGAGAAATTTGCTGACTATACACGGATGTCCCAGGAAAGCTTCCTTGACTTGCTGGGTATGGTTGAAGGAAACATCCGGAGAAGGGACACTCAGCTCCGGCGTGCCATTCCTCCCGAAGAAAGGCTCCTTGTCACCTTACGGTATGTATGTTGTTATGTTTGCATAATTTTTTTGGCTTTTTATTTTTTTTTTTTTTTTGGTCCAAAAAATTAGGTTTTTTTTGGCTATTGATTTTTAACATTATTTTTGTGAAATTGCTTTTTTGCATAATGGTTTTTCTTCTGGCATGTACTAATCCCAAGCCTTTATAAAATGTTTTTTTGCTATGTTGTATTAAAAAAACATGCAAAATAGTTAGGCCATGTACTTTTTTATTTTCAGTGTTTTTAGTAATACCCAAGACAGAAATATAATTATTTTTTCTTTTTATGTTTGGCAGGTTCCTGGCAACTGGAGAGAGTCTTTCATCCCTGCATTTCCAGTACCGGCTGGGAATCTCAACTTTATCTGGGATTGTTGCCGACACCTGCAGGGCTCTGTGGGATGTTCTGTGTCCGGAGTTTCTGCCATTGCCCACTGCCGAAAAGTGGCTTCAAATATCGGAGAAATTCTGGGCAGTCTGCAATTTCCCGAACTGCCTAGGAGCGGTGGACGGGAAGCACATCCGCATCACAAAACCCGCAAGAAGTGGCTCCGAGTACTACAACTACAAGAAGTACTTTTCCACAGTCCTAATGGCCATTGCGGATGCAGACTGCCGGTTTGTGGCGGTGGACATAGGGGCATTCGGACGGGGCAACGATTCACAGACTTTTAAGAACTCTGATATGGGCTGGAGGTTGTACGGCAACCATTTCAATTTTCCACTGGCACGGCCTCTTCCCCAAACCCAAACTCCACCACTGCCATTTGTAGTGGTTGGGGATGAGGCATTTCAGATGTGCCCAAACCTGCTGAAGCCGTACTCCAGCCGTGACTTGGACCACCGCAAGAAAATTTTCAACTACAGGCTTACGAGGGCTCGCAGGACTGTAGAGTGCGCCTTTGGCATTCTAGTGTCCAGATGGCGAATTCTCAGCACCGCCATCAATCTCAAAATGGAAACAGTTGATGAGGTCGTGAAGGCATGCGTGGTTCTCCACAATTTTGTTATGGCAAAGGAGCGGCCGAACTTTGACATGGATGAGCCTGCTGCCAACCCTTTGCCAGATTTTACTCAGCACCCTCTTCGGTCCTCAGTCGAAGTTGCCCAAATGAGGGACCAATTTGCGGACTACTTTTTATCCGATGTTGGTCGTGTAGCATGGCAGGATCAAATGGTTTAATAGTTTTGTTGTTTGTTAAAAATAAAATACATGGTTTTTAATACCTGTACCCAGTGTACTGTGTCTTAATAAACTCCACTACTCATCTGCCCAGGTTAAATTGAAGAAAGGGAAACCACCATAAAAAAAAAAAAAAAAATATATATATATATATATATATATATATATATATATATATATATATATATATATATATATATATATATTTTTTTTTTTTTTGGTGGTTTCCCTTTCTTTACTTTCTACCGGATGGTCAGCCATCCAACTCTGAAAGGGATACTATATTTCATTTTTGTTTTATATATATATATATATATATATATATATATATATATATATATATATATATATATATATATATATATATATATATATAAAAAAAAAAAAAAAATATAGTATCCCTTTCAGAGTTGGATGGCTGACCATCCGGTATAAAGTAAAGAAAAACAATCCATAGTGTAGGGCGCAGTGTGTGCAGGCGGCGAAAGACACAATAACCAAACATTATTTTGAAAAAAAAATATAACATTTATTTAAATTATTTTTTAGTTGCTGGAAACTGGGGGGTGTGGAGGGATGAGGAACGGCTTTGGGTGGAGTAAGGGGTTCTAGGGGAAGGAGGAACCAAAGAAGTGGGGGAAGGGAGCTGAGGCAAGGAAAGTTGTGAAGTGGGAGGTGAGGGAGGAGGGAGGGTAAGAGTCCTCCTCTTTGTTTTTTTAGGACGGTGGCCCGTCGTCTTCCTGCTGTCCTCGCTTGAGCCTGAGGACTGGCTAGACCCCGGGGACCGCCTTGAGCCTCTGGACCGCCTTGAGCCTCTGGACTGCCTTGAGCCTCTGGAACGCCTGGAGGCTGGGGACTGGCTGGAGCTGGGGGACCGCCTGGCACTTGTTGACCGCCTGCCAGGATCTTGTTCCAGCTGTGGCATGCTGGAGGTGGTGGATGTCCTGGCAGGGGCCGTAAATATTGAATGCGGGTCCCCCAGCTGATGCTGCTCCGAGGTGGTGGTGGTGGTGGTGGCGGTCCATGCAGGCGTGGTGGCTGTGGCGGTCCATACCGGGGTGGTCCTCCCGCTGGTGGTGGTGGTTGCGGCGCTCAAGGCAGGGGTGGTGACGACGGGCCATCCAGTGGTGGTGGCGGCAGCAGTGGTGGGCCAGGCAGGAGCAGCGCTTGGCATGGTGTTGGCGGGTAAGTGTCCAGCTGCACTCGGACTTGGGGCGGTATATTGGTGTCCGGCGAGGCTTGGAAGTGTGGTGGCTGTGCAGTGATATGCAGCAGAAGTAGGTAATGCTGTAAAACGAGTCAGTGGTGGCACCGGTGGAAATGCCACCACTGACTGCTGCATAATCCTACTCTGCTGCATAGCCTGCATAAAAGCATTGTTGCAGGCCTGCATGACAGTCAACTGGAGGTCAGGGGTAAGGTGTTCCGCCGTGTCCCGAGCTATTTGGGTATAAAAATGATGCGCTGGTCTGGCGAGGTCGACTTCCAGGCGCTCAAGGCGACCCTCGATAGACTTGTAGCGTTGGTCCAAAAGGAGGAAACCACTCTCAAGTCTATCGGAGAGTGCCTTGAGGCTACTCTGAAAGACCGAGCTCAATTCAACGAACTCGGGCATGAGAAGCCTGTCCAAGGTCCTCTGCCGCTGCTGGCGGGAAGTGCCCGCAAAACCAGTGGCAGAGACCTGGGACGGGAACACCTGAGCGACCAGCTTCCTGGTCTCCAGATGACTGTGGTGCAGACCTGCAAGGTGCTTCCTCGCTGATGGATGGCTGGGAGGGGTCCGGGGCAGCTTGATGAAGGACCGCTTCGGGACCAGGTTGCAGGGTGCTGCTCCAGGTGCTGTGAAAAGAAAAGAAAGAAATTACTACCATAAATTAACAATCGCCAACTCCTGTGGAATAGAAAAGCACAGAATAAAACACAATACAACTAGAAAATACTTACGTTCGGGAGGCAAGGACCGGTCTTAAAAATGCCAAGGCACGATGGTATCGGTACTTCGTGCCGGTCCTTGCCGCAGCACCACTGCGAACCTTATTCTCCTGACGGATATCCCTGTTGAAGCGGTCCTTCATCGAGCGCCAACGGGTTCTGACTTTGTTCACTGTGATGGAAAAAAAAAAAAAAAGAAAAAAAGTAAGACTATGCACTGGAGGCTGTGATCATCCAACTGTGTGTGATGATAGAAACTCCATGGAGTTAATAGCATCACACACAGTTGGGTGATCCCGGCCAAGATCACTGCTGCATCACACTGCATTTAAATACTTACGAAAATCCTTGCGGACCCGGGGAGAGGCGTTGTCCCAGCCATCCATCAGCGATGCGGCCACCTCGTTCCAGAGCCGCCGGATCACCACGTTGTCCGAGTGCAGTTGGTGACGGGTGTCCCACAACGGGACTCGCTCCTGGACTAGACGGATGAGCTCGTCGTTGTCCAGGGCGAGGTCCTCCTCCCGCTGTGGAGCCTAGAAAAGAAAGACAAACATTAATCTTTGAAAGATTTAAAAAAAAAAAAATATCGATAACTAGCTGAAGAGCCCGGCGCTGCCCGGGCATAGTAACTAACTGTGGTTAGTTATATAAATTTAAAATTATCCTCCATCCCATAGTCCCGTGCCCATATTCCATCATACATATCCTCCATCCCATAGTCCTGTGCCCATATACCCATCATACATATTCGCCATCTCATATGCCTGTGCCCATATACACATGATACATGTTCGCCATCCCATAGTCCCGTGCCCATATACCATCATACATATCCTCCATCCCATGCCCATATACCCATCATATATATCCTCCATCCCATAGTCCCGTGCCCATATTCCATCATACATATCCTCCATCCCATAGTCCTGTGCCCATATACCCATCATACATATTCGCCATCTCATATGCCTGTGCCCATATACACATGATACATGTTCGCCATCCCATAGTCCCGTGCCCATATACCATCATACATATCCTCTATCCCGTGCCCATATACCCATCATATATATCCTCCATCCCATAGTCCCGTGCCCATATACCCAAACAAACAAACATACACACACACACACACACGCACAAACACACACACTTTGAGCCCTAGATATTGATAAACAATCCATGAAAAAATTATTTGTTTTAAATGGAAAAAAAACAACAAACATCGAAAAAAACAACCATGAAAATTTAAAAAAAAAAAACTAAAAAATACCAAAAAAAAAACAAAAAAAAAAACAGTCCATCTGTACTTACATCACGTCTACCCGCCCGCACTTGGCCTTGCTGCTCCTGCCGTTCCTCCGGTGGTGGTGGCGTGATGGAGGATGAGCTCTGAAAATTAAACCAAAAAAATTAATCACATGTGTTTATTTTTTCAAATCCATACGGAAGCATAGTACTCACTTCTTCTGCCTCTTGCCCTGTCCCGGGGACATATTCTTCACCAGATGAAGACATGCTGCAATAAAAAAAAAAAAAGAGACATAAGTACATAGAAATGTATTGAAATTTCAGCCAGACATTAGGTTTTTCATACTTACATTGGTGCAGCTTGTGCTGTGTGTCCACTAGTGAGCAATCCTTAAAGTATTGTGGAATCCCAGTGCCCACACCATTTTATCACCTTGGTTCAATTTTTTTTTTTTACTGTCTAGACCAAATTTCAGTCATGTTTATGTAAAAAACGCATGCGCATAAAAACGCAAGACCATGCGCAAGTATTGCGCTCCCATAGGCTCCAATGTGGTGTTTTTGCGCATTCCGTGCGCATTCCGTGCGCATGCGTTGTTTTAACGAGACAGGGCGGAACCAAAAATGCAACATGTTGCGTCTGACGCGCCTGGCGCAAAAGACAAAAAAACGCATGCGCACGAAAGCGCAAATATGCGCAAGACCATGCGCACATCATGTAAAATATAGGTGCGCAGTGCGCATGCGCACTGGTGCGCCCGATGCGCTGCGCACAAAAGCGCTAATGTGAAACCAGCCTAAGAGAAAAAAGAATGGATCTACCTGTGGCAAAACATTTTTGTATCCCTGGACATAGCAAGATGGACATTAAATTACTTTTATTAAAAGGTAACTTCAAGTCTGAGAGACAGAAGAGTTTCTGAATACAAATTTATGAAAACTTTTGCCACTCTCATTGCAGGAGTGAATGTGTCTCATGGATTTATGTCTTTTTACATCAATTAAGGAATTTGCTCTTCAGGCCTTCTGGGGTCATTACACAACACAGAACTAGACCACAAACAGAGGGCAATAAAACCTTCACACTGCTGATCTATGAACTGTTCCAGTATTTATGTTTATCCCTCTCCCTTAATGACAACTCTGCTTCACATCACTTGTTTTATCTATTGCGTTATTTCTGTGCTGTTTTGTGTATAAATATGTGATTCTTCAGATGTTGTATTAGTCAATGCCTGATGAAGAGACCTTAGTAGTCTCAAAATCTTGCAACTTGTTACCATCTTTTCAGTTATCCATTAAAATGTAGCAACCACTGAGGACTCTCAATTCTTAATATTCTAAGAAAAAATATTCATCACGAACTACGTTGAACTACTGTACCCAATTTATTTATTTTAGGAGTCGGTCCATTTTATACAGACTCCCGACTCAACAGCCCTTGCTATTAGTATATGGGCAGTCCAGAAGTAGTTAAGGTTTATGTCAGATTAATATAAAATTGACTTCCAAAACAGTATTTTTGGGAGGGAGATTTGTTATTTTGATCACTAAAATATCGCTACATGTTGCACAATTCTTGTCATGAAATGGGACCGAACACCGAACTCGACCTGGAAACTCTTGATTCTTATGTAAATGGAGTCTGAAGCACATAGTTATGATTTTCTTGGGGTACATGGTCACCATTTACTTTTTTTTTTACTGTGAGGTGGAAGACATGTCAAGTATATATGAAGAGGTGGACGAGGAGTCTTATTCAAAGATAGTCCGCGAACGTCAAGATGATGACTGGATAGTGGATGATGGTAAGCCGGCTTTGCTTAAAATTTGCTATTGTTCTGCATGTCTGCTAGTTTGGTATAGTACTGATTGAGAAGGTTACTTTTTGATTGTAGCTTAATGCTCATCCAGCTTGGCCAGATTGCAGATTAATTTCCACAGTTATACCCTAAGTATTCAAATTTACTTGCAGATCTCTCAATACCATTAGTGAAATTCATAGCAAGACCATGGGATGCAAATTGGAAAAGTCTTATATACATTATTGAGATTGCAACTCTGTTTAAAAATTATTTTTTATTTCAGTGCTGGAGTGTTGCATCTAATTGAAGGGCCCTTATCCTAGTCTTATAATTACCTGCCGCCGACTTCACCTTCTATGGCCGCTGTCTCGGTTGATCTCCAGCAGTTTGTGACCTGCCGGCTGCTCCAGTGTTTGCTGGGCGACCCAGAGGTCACTTTTCAGTGCCAGTCCGAGAGCCTCCTTCTGGCTTCCATAGATTTGAACTGAGAGATTGTGACGTTACTTCTGACTTCTGGTCACGCAGAAGTTGGGTCACAAGATCATTCTGAAAAATGGATGAAGATGGTGACAGGTAACTATAGGGCTAGGGTCAGGGACTTTACATTAGAAGCACCACTCCAGCACTGAAACACGCTCCACTCTCCCCCACCTGATAGAGTGGTACTTTAATTAGTAGTTACACAAAGCCTCTGTGTTACCAGAACTTCCCATCATCACACTACCTTTGTATGTCCTAAAGAAACATGCGTCGCTTAGTGTATGAAAAAGCGTGTGTGGCTCCTCTGCGGAATTGCGCTGCTCTCTGCAATCCATAAAATTGGTTACATTGATATTTGCGGAGGTGCGGGTGTCAGGGAAGTTGTTTCATGAACAGTGAGACCTGCCGGACTATGGTCGTTTCATGCCTTGTTGGCGCTTCTACGGCCGTAGTTCGGCAGGTCTCACTGTTCATGAAACAACTTCCCTGACACCTGCACCTCCGCAAATATCAATGTAAACAATTTTATGCATTAAAACCACATCTTGAAAGAAGGATTGGGTGAGTGCTGCTTTTCTTGTTACTTCTTCTGATATAATAGATGTTACTTATACATGCACCGCCCAGAAGAGATCTGACGAGGCTATTTCTGAGGATTTGGGTTAAAATAACACATACAAAAAAGTGACTTGGTGCCTGGAATAACCCTTCTTTTTTTAAATTAGTTATTCTTTATGTTGTTTATACTCTGGTTTACAGATGGGGCAGGTTATGTGGAAGATGGAAGAGAAATTTTTGATGATGACCTGGATGAAGATGCTCATCTTGACAAAGGTAGATGATGGGTTTTATATACATTTAATCCTTTTGCGTGACCATTGTCTTCTAACCCTTAGAGTCCACAACATCATTTCTGGAATTTCTTTACTTATGTAATAATGTGAAGAGACAAATAAATATAAAATTTTCGTGTCCCAACTCATCATAACAATTCTTCTTCTAATATTTTTTCATTATCCGCACTCTCCTTTATGAGTGCATCTTGGTGTGGGTCAAGTAATCCTTTGTTGAAATGCAGGCTTGTTACGTCTGGTCTACTCCTCATGTGGGCACAGGAACCAGACAAAATGAGAAAAGCTTGTCACTCTGCTCCCTCACAGATCTGCCATTGCTTTTGGAGTGCAGGTGCCGGACCCTTCAATTGACAAGCGTTGCGATGTGCTTGTCATTAGAAATCACAGTGCGACACTTGCCTTTTGAATAGTCCAGGACCAGTGCTCCAAAGCATCAGCATGGTCAAAAGACAAATTTCGCTGACCCTGCTATTGTGCAGGTCCAGACAGTAAAAATAAGTAAACTAAAAGTGGCTACTTCTCATTAAGGCTACGTTCACATTAGGGTTCGGGGGCTATGCGGAGGGCTGCGTACTTCCTCCGTTAAGCCCCGCCTACTTCCACATATGTCTGCATGTGTCCTGCGTACCTATCTTTAACATTGAGTACGCAGGAGATGCGGATACTGTATATGCGGATGTGTCGTTTTGACGTGCCCGCCGACCGCACGGGAACACAACAAGTTGCGTTTTGTGCGGACATCGGGTGCGTCAAAATGACACATCACATGTCCTGCGTACCCAATGTTAAAGATAGGTACACAGGACGCATGCGGAAGTAGGTGGGGCTTAACGGAGGAAGTACGCAGCCCTTAGCAGAGCCCCCGAACGCTAATGTGAACCTGGCCTAACACAGCGCACATTTAAATGTGGGACAACCCTTGTAACCCAGTCTTACACAAAGTGGTGTGAAATTCTTCACAACTTTACTTTTTTATATAGGAAAAGAATGGAGCAGCGGTTGGGCATCCGACTTGCCGCTACATTTTACAACTGGGAAAAAAGTTTTCTATTCTGCCAATTGGTCAGATCCCCACCGATCAACGAGTTATCACCTATCCTTTGGACAGGTGATGACTCGTTTCCCCAGACAACCCCTTTAATGTGTTGGCGTACAGAACAGCTGCAATCTTGGCGTGAGGGACTGTTAGGCAGGCAGTCAATAGCATTGTGTTAAGTATTACAGCTTGTCGATGCATATGTTGTGTAGTTATAATCTTCCATGATGGTGATGCAGATAATAGTTGCTATATGTCCCATGTTAAACAGTTAATACTCCCGACCCCCCCCCCCCCCCCAAATCCCTGCTCATTCTACTGACAGGTGCCATGTAATTGGTTTGCCCTTATATAATATTATAATATTTCTCCATCGCTTCATTGGGGGACACAGGAACCATGGGTGTATGCTGCTCACACTATGCACATAAAAAAAAAAGTTAGCTCCTCCTCCGCAGTATACACCCCACCGGCTGGCGTTCAATTACTCAGTTTAGCTTAGTGTCAGTAGGAGGTGGACACAGGTCTTTCATTAGACCCTTTTCTACCTCAGTGTGCGTCGTTCCCTTTCAGGTTTTCCGGAGAGATACAGAGTAAATAGTCACTGCTGTACTCCCACAAAGAGACCTGAGTACAGCGTGTACTGCCACCCCGTATCCTCATACGTCTACATGGCAGGATCAAGAGCCTAACACGGATGCGTGTCCAGGCGACCCTGTCTGATCTTAGCCCCGTCTCCTTCCCACTCACTCACCAGAGCCTGTCGGTCAAGGGAGACACGGACGTCCGAGAGGAGATCTATTCATATGGACGTCTGGATTCTTCCTGGATAGAGGTACCCCATTGCTTCCTCAGGTACCCCTTTAGGACACGACTACGGAGGGTAAGTATTTCCCTCCCCGACTCCTCTAACTGGGCCCTTAGTAGTTCCCGCTTGGCGGTGGAGTTGCCCCTGCAGGCTCCAAAGGAGCGCAGGAAACAGGCATAGGGGCTTCTGTGCGGCGCCTACTCTTTCGGAGTCGGGCTGGGGCTTACCGCCGCGGTTTTGCGTCACCTGTCAGGCCTCCGCACCGACCCGCTCTCCTCCGGCGGCCGCCGGCTCTAATCCAGGCCCCGGCTTCTATTCAGGCCTTGCCCTGATGCGCGGCCACGCCCCTTCGGGCTGGCTTTTTCCCGCCCTTCCTGCGCCGCCCACAGCTCCATTCAGGGACGGGAGCCGGCGCATGGTCCCGCCCACTCCTAATCCTCCTATAGCTCTTTGGCACCGCCATCTTGGTACCCCTGGAAGGGTGGTTCGCTCTGCCCACCTCTTCCCAGACCCACAGTGAGCTAATGACTGCCCAAGGAGGGAGCGTTTTTCCTCAGGCTGCCGCCACTTTACCTCAGCCTGTGAGCCGGTCGCTGTTTTGCCCTGCCTGCAGGACTCGCAGACCCAAGCAAGCTGCGTAGCCCCATAGCTGGAAGTCGCTTCAGGACACCGGTTCCGTGAGTAGCTCTGCTCTGCAGACTGACACCCTCCTCGGCTCTGTGTCCCCTAACCGTCTGGCACTGTTAGTGGTTAGCTCACCATGTCTAATTCTAAACCTTTGCTCTCGCCCTCCTGCCACCTCCTCTTTCTCTGCGGTGGTTAGTCACTTTGCTTGTTCTTCTTGTAATCGCAAATTTCCATGAGGTCAGTCCTCTCCACTCTGTCAGGCCTGCAGCAACCCCATTGAACCCACCGCCCAGGAGCCCCCTGTTGTCCCAAGTGAGAGTGAGGCAACTATCCCTGGGTGGGCTTCATCTGTCACAATCTGTGGCGGACCTCACCAGGGTGTCTCAGTCCCTGGTGTCGGTACTCGATAAGTTGCCCCTGCAGGCTCCCGCAGGACCCAGCAGGTCACAAGAAGCTCCGTCTTAGCCTGCCAATAATAGCCGCAAAAGATCCCATAGTCCGATCCTGCGGCCCTCTTCCCGATCATCCTCTCCTGAGCCAGGCGAGGCTTTTTCGGATGCGTCCTCTGAGGATTCTTTGGAGCTGGACTCAGGCCAAATCAACCAGACTTTCAATATCAAGGATTCGTTCGCGGAACCCGCAGATCAGGGGGTTTCGTTCAGACTGTCTAAACCTCCTTCCAAGGTTTTCGCTCCTCATTCAGAATTCCAGAAACTCCTGACCAGGGAAAGAGAAAATCCAACCAGGAACTTTCAAAGAGGAAAACACCTTGGCGTGTTATATCCTTTCTCTCCGGACCTCACCGCAGACTGGTCAATTTCTCCTTCCGTGGATCTGCCGGTTTCCAGGCTATCTCACAACACGGTCCTTCCAATTTCTGGGGGAGCATCCTTGTGAGATCCTAATGACAGAATCATAGAATCCCTTTTGAAATCGGCTTTTGAAGCGGCGGCAGCTGCTCTAAGCCCCTCTTTTGCTTCTACTTGGGTTTCAAAGGCCATTGCCAAATGGGCTAAGGATCTCCGTCAGGGCATACTGGCCGGAGCTCAGCCAGAGCAGCTGGCGGATCTCGCCGACCAGATTTCTCACACAGGCGAATATTTAGTCTCTGCCTCCCTAGATGCCGCGTCTTGCGCAGCCCAGGCATCTAGCAACGTGGTGGCAATTCGACGCACGGTTTGGCTCAAGGCATGTCAGGCGGACTTGTCATCCAAAAAGTCCCTCACTAGCCTACCTTTTCAGGGATCGCGTCTCTTCGGCGACTGGCTGGATCAGATTATTAAGGACGCCACTGGGGGCACAAGCTCCCTTCTTCCCCAGTCCAAACCTCGTCGGCCTCCTCCGAAGCGTCAGTTTAGGGATTTCCGGCCTTTTCGTCGCTTCACAACATCAGACGCGCCTTCCCTACAGCAGAGACAACAAGCACGCCAAGATAGGAAAAGTTTCCTTTAGGCCCACTCCTTCCTGGCGCTCCCATTCCTCTCAAGGTAGATCCACCAGGTCCAGACCTGGAAGATTGTTCTCTGCATGACTATCATCAGAATCCCAGCGCAGCCCTCAGGCTAGGTGGCCGCTTGCCTTTAAGGATGTTTGGCTCACCTCGGTGGAAGGCGACTGGGTCATGGAAGTTGTATCCTCTGGATACAAGATAGAATTTGTTTCGCGTCCGCGGGATCGTTTCTTCGAATCCCGTCCCCCGAAGGACCCCGCCTTGGTTTCAGGTTTCTTCACAGCCATCACCTCTCTCTTCAGTTTGGGGGTGATTGTTCCCTTACCAGAAGGAGAACGCTTCACAGGTTTTTACTCCAACCTGTTTGTAGTGCCGAAAAAAGGCGGTACGGTTCGGCCCATTCTGGATCTAAAATTACTGAACAAAAGGGTCCGTCTGCGACATTTCAGGATGGAGTCCCTTCGTTCAGTAATTGCTTCCATGGAGGCACAGGAATTTCTGTGCTCCATAGACATTCAGGACGCCTATCTACATGTCCCCATCTTCCCGGGACATCAGAGAGTCCTGCGCTTCACGATTTCAGCAGGAGCATTTCCAGTTTGTCGCCCTACCTTTCAGTCTCGCCACCGCTCCCAGGGTTTTTACAAAAATTATGGCAGCTTTGATGGCCATCTTGAGGATCTGGGGGCTCATACTCTTTCCGTACCTCAACGACATTCTCATCAAAGCTCCATCCTTACCCCAGACTCAAGAAAGCCTGAACATCGTTCGCGACACCCTTTCTCGATTCGGGTGGATCATCAACAGGAAAAAGTCCTGTCTGGTCCCAACCCAACGCCTTGTGTTCCTAGGCTTACTTTTCGACACCCGTCAGGCAAGAATCTTCCAAGGAGAAGAGTAACTCTTCGGTAGGAGATTCGCTTGCTTCAGGGCCCGCAGCTCATTTCTCTCCGATCAGCTATGAGGGTTCTAGGGAGAATTGTGGCAACGTCGGAAGCAATTCCCTTCACCCAATTTCATTCAAGACCGCTTCAGCAGGCCATTCTGTCGCAGTGGAACAGATCTGTCTCCTCCCTGGATCGCCCAATTCGACTCTCCTTTCAGGTCAAGCTGTCCCTCAACTGGTGGCTAACATCTCCTCTCATGTCCCAGGGCCGGTCCTTCCTTCCGGTACATTGGCAAGTGGTGACGACGGACGCCAGCCTTCTCGGCTGGGGCGCTGTGTTTCGCCATCTGACCATCCATTGTCGTTGGTCGACGCAGGAGGCCGCTCTCCTGATCAACGTCCTAGAGATACGGGCAATTTTTCTGTCCCTGCTTCATTGGGACAAACTGCTCAAGGGTCTGCCAGTTCGTATTCAAACGGACAATGCCACAGCGGTGGCATACGTCAACCACCAGGGAGGGACTCGGAGTCCCTTGGCGTTGGCCGAGGTGTCCAAAATCTTTCACTGGGCAGAGAGGTCAGTTCCAGCAATATCCGTGGTACATATTCCCGGTGTGGAAAACGGGGCCGCCGACTTTCTCAGTCGCGAGGGTCTCGCAGCAGGGGAATGGTCTGTGCATCAGGAAGTCTTCCATCAGATTTGTCTTCGATGGGGGACCCCGGACGTGGACCTTATGGCATCCCGTCTGAACAGGAAGGTTACACGGTTCGTGTCCAGGGCCTGCGATCCCTTCGTGGTGGGCGCCAATGCTCTCACCATTCCTTGGTCACAGTTCGCGCTTCCCTATCTGTTCCCTCCTCTTCCTCCTCTCCCCAAACTTGAAGATGATCAAGGCAGAAGGGGTGGCAGTCATCCTAATCGCGCCCGATTGGCCTAGAATGTCTTGGTTCGCGGACATCGTCAACCTTCTCGCGGACGCTCCCTGGAGGCTTCCAGACAGACCAGAACTGCTGTCTCAGGGGTCCGATTTGCCACCCCAATTCTCAGTCGCTCAATTTGACGGCGTGGCCGTTGAGACCTCAGTTCTGAAGGGGTCAGACTTTTCAGATCGGGTTATTCACACCATGATCCGGGCTAGGAAGCCATCGTCTTCCAGGATATACAATCGCACATGGAAGGCCTATTTCGGTTGGTGTGAGTCCAGTTAGGTTCCGCCTATGTCCTTTTCGCTTCTTTCGGTTCTGGCATTTTTCCATGCGGGTCTGGACGCTGGTCTTGCCCTTAGCCCTCTAAAGGGTCAAGTTTCGGCACTTTCCATTTTTTTTCCAGAAGATGTTGTCCTCTCGCTCGCAGGTCAGAACTTTTCTGCAGGGGGCAGCTCATGCAAAACTGCCGTATCGAGCTCCCGTGGACCCCTGGGATCTCAATCTTGTCCTAGAGGCCCTACAAAGTCCCCCCTTTGAGCCTCTCAGGGAAGTCTATCCTTTCTTTCCTGGAAAGTGGCCTTTCTCGTGGCGATTACTTCCATCCGGCACGTCTCGGAATTGGCGGCCCTTTCTTGTTGATCCTCTTTCTTGGTAATTCACCAGGATAAGGTGGTACTGCGGCCTCCGCCTTCCTTCCTACCTAAGGTGGTTTCTACTTAACACCTGAATGAAGACATCGTTCTACCTTCATTTTGTCCGGCTCCAATTCATCCCCGGGAACGCTCTTGAACAAGTTCGACCTGGTCAGGGCGACGAAGGTCTGTTAGGCTAGAACGGATGCGTTCCAGAAGACGGTCTCCCTTTTCATCATCCCAGATGGTGCACGAAAGGGCTTGCCGGCCTCCAAGGCAACTATTGCTCGCTTGATTAAATCGGCAATCTTGGAGGCTTACCGGGTCAAGAAAAGAGTGCCCCCTCCTGGGGTTAAGGCTCACTCCACCCGGGCAGTGGGTGCTTCCTGGGCGGTGCACCACAGGGCTTCCGCGCTGCAGCTTTGTAAGGCTGCAACCTGGTCTTCGGTCCACACATTTGCAAAGTTTTACAGGGTCCACACCTACGCTTCGGCAGACGCCAGCCTAGGAAGAAGGATCTTGCAGGCAGCGGTGGTGAGTCCGCTGGCCTGATGGAAGTTTGCTTTTCCCTCCCTAGGGACTGCTTTGGGACGTCCCATGGTTCCTGTGTCCCCCAATGAAGCGATGGAGAAAACAGGGTTTTGGTTGCTTACCGTAAAATCTGTTTCTCGGAGCCTTCATTGGGGGACACAGCACCCTCCTATGTTCACAACTTCTGTTTTCTGTACTATAGTTACAGTTGAGTTGTCCGTTTGTTCTCTATTCTATTGCTTCTCCTACTGCTTTCTCACTAACTGAGTAATTGAACGCCAGACGGTGGGGTGTATACTGCGGAGGAGGAGCTAACTTTTTTTATGTGCATAGTGTCAGCCTTCTAGTTGCAGCAGCATACACCCATGGTTCCTGTGTCCCCCTTTGAAGGCTCCGAGAATCATATTTTACGGTAAGCAACCAAAATCCTGTTTTCCTTATCTTTCGACTTTGTGATATAATGAATTTAATTACAATTTTTTGCAGGGAGAAAAGGCAAGGGTGGCATAAAAGACAAACCTAATGTGAAGAAGTCGTCTGTATCCAAACCAAGCGATATCAAATCAATGTTTATGGCTAGTGCTGGGAAAAAAACTACAGATGTAAGTTATTTCGTTATATATATTTTTTATGTCAAGTGGGTTAGTTGACAAGGGTACAACACCAATGTCTGATTGGACTAAAGCTTCTTAGTAGCCAGGTCACGTGGGGTAAATTAAGGAAATAGCTGTTTTCTGTAGCTAATTATTATTTGTGTACATTCACTTTTCATATCACTGATGGTCAGTCCTACATTGGGCTGAATGTGTCATTTTGATAAAATCGATACCAAAAATAATTCGGCTCACCCTTGGTGGAAACTTCCTGTTAGTTTCAGTATGAAGAAGAATAGGATCATGTCTCTGTGAGACGTCGGGTTAAACTCGCAAGAAGGAAGTAATCCAGCTTCAATCCATAAAATCCAGGGTCTTTATTTGAGAATTAAAAAACATATAAGGCATCACTGCAATACACGAAGGCATAGTGGTGTGTGGGGGTGAAAACCCGATGCGTTCTGAACTCTAGCTGCGTTCTTCGACCCGGTCTGATGACTCGGTTTCGGCCTCTAACAATCGTAAGAACGCAGTTAGCACTCGACTCATCTGGTTTCCATCCCCTCATGCTCCTTATCCCCCAACCTACACCTATGTCTAGGTGTATTACAGAAATGCCTTATATATTTTTTAATTATCAAATAATGACTTTGAAATTTATGGATTGAAGCTGGATCTCTTCCTTCTTGCAACTCAATTAAAACCCTGTTTTCTCTGCTAGAAATCTAGCAGTGCTCTAAATGCTGAGCTCTATAACCCCACCCCTGATTGGCAACTTTCTGTGTACACTGTTCATTGAAAGCTTTCTGCCTATCGGTGGGACAGGGTTATACAAAGCTCATGATTGTGTTTAACCAGCAGGTTTACTAGTCCACCAGTGTTAATTTCCTGCTGATAAAATACTGATATCAAAATTACTAAGCGGCCCAGTAAGTGACAGAGAACTGTAATCAGACCCTCTGCCCCTACATTATGCTGCTTTCAGATTAAGTGGCAAACAGCTGGTGATGGATTCCTTTTAAGACTGCCCAATATGTATAAGGGTCCCATTACACTAAACGACGCACCAGCGATCCCGACAACGATACGACCTGGTCAGGATCGCTGGTGCGTCGCTACATGATCGCTGGTGAGCTCTCATACAGGCAGACTCACCAGCGATCAGGACCAGCGAGGATGCTGGTATCCAAGGTAAATAGCGGGTAACTAAGCGCGCGCGTGGCTTAGTTACCCGCTGTGTACCCTGGATACCAGCGTGCTTGCGCTGGGAGCTGGTATCCAGGGTAAACAGCGGGTAACTAAGCGTGCGCGGCGCTTAGTTACCCGCTATTTACCTTGGATACCAGCTCCCAGCGTCTGCTTACAGCGCTGGGAGCTCGCTGATCGTTGGTCGCGATGCGTGCTGGCCAGCGGGAGACCAACGATCAAAAAATGGCCCAGAACATTCCTGCACGATCAGCGATACCCGGCGGGGGGGCAGTCGTTGATGCGTGCCACACACAGCGAGATCGCTAATGCGTCACAAAATCGGTGACGCATCAGCGATCTCGCTTAATGTGAAGTACACCTAATGTCTTGCATCCCCTCCGAACAGTGAAGAGTTGTCCACACACAGATGTTGAGGCTCCATTATAGCCCATTTTGAGATAGGGGAATGGCTTAGTGTGCTCCTCGTTTTCCTTTTGGATAATAACGGAGGTTTGTTTTTTCATGTATATCAACATCTGTCCTTCTAATTGGAAAGGAAAAGAAAAGCTAGTCTTCATAGAATTAGTGTCCAAGCCCTAATAAAAATACCGTCAGTGTCTTAATATGTCGCTTTATTTGGCTGTAATCCTCCATCACTCAAATATGCTGAAAAGGTGCTTGGTGCATCCATGTCATGGCCAAGTGTATCTGCACCTTCCTACTTTCCACACGCACTGCTTCTCTACAATATATCTTGTTCTGTCGCTCTGCTGTACACCGTTCTGTCCTAGGTACACGCACTTCTCTGCTGTACGCCCCGCTATCCTGTGTACATGCAATGTATTTCTGCTGTACGCACCTTTTCCTGAGTACATGCAATGTATTTCTGCTGTATGCCCAGCTGTCCTGGGTACATGCAATGTATTTCTGCTGTATGCCCCGCTGTCCTGGGTACATGCAGTGTATTTCTGCTGTAGGCCCCGCTGTCCTGGCTACATTCAATGTATTTCTGCTGTATGCCCCGCTGTCCTGGGTACATGCAATGTATTTCTGCTGTAGGCCCCGCTGTCCTGGCTACATTCAATGTATTTCTGCTGTACGCCCTGCTGTCCTGGGTACACGCACTTCTCTGCTGTACGCCCTGCTGTCCTAGGGACACGCACTTCTCTGCTGTACGCCCCGCTATCCTGTGTACATGCAATGTATTTCTGCTGTACGCACCCTGTCCTGAGTACATGCAATGTATTTCTGCTGTATGCCCATCTGTCCTGGGTACATGCAATGTATTTCTGCTGTATGCCCCGCTGTCCTGGGTACATGCAGTGTATTTCTGCTGTAGGCCCCGCTGTCCTGGCTACATTCAATGTATTTCTGCTGTATGCCCCGCTGTCCTGGGTACATGCAATGTATTTCTGCTGTATGCCCCGCTGTCCTGGGTACATGCAATGTATTTCTGCTGTAGGCCCTGTTGTCCTGGCTACATTCAATGTATTTCTGCTGTACACCCTGCTGTCCTGGGTACATGCACTTCTCTGCTGTACGCCCCGCTGTCCTGGGTACATGCACTTCTCTGCTGTACACCCCGCTGTCCTGGGTACATGCACTTCTCTGCTGTAAGCCCCGCTGTCCTGGGTACATGCACTTCTCTGCTGTAAGCCCCGCTGTCCTAGGTACATGCAGAGTATTACTGCTGTACGCCCCGCTGTCCTGGGTGCAAACAATGTATTTCTGCTGTACGCCCCGCTGTCCTGGCTACATATATTCCTTTGTGTCATACAATGTCAGTGCTAGGTTGGGGCACTGAGGGAATCGTTTAGCCACTTGCATACATGTTGCTAGTATGGTGTAAAAGGTGAAAATGCCTTAACCCGTAGCCATATAAATATTGTTATACAGATGAGGGTAATATTAGCAATGTGTATATTTTTTTCATTGTAGCAGAAAGCTGTGGATTTGTCAAAAGATGATCTATTGGGTGATTTACTTCAAGACCTGAAATCTCAGGTATGATTTTTAAATGGTTTTTATGACTTTGATTCTACATTCATCTAAGTGACTTGGGAGTCACGGTAACCCAAGATTTTACTTCTTAACGTTATACAATTTCATTGAAAGTTTTTTCCAAGGTCACTTTGTCCTTGTAATTATACAGTAAATGACCAGTAAATGACAAGACTTCATCTAGAATAGTGACTTTTTTTTTTTCCTTTCTACCTAGCCAACACAAATGACTCCACCACCGGTAATAACACTAAAGAAGAAGAGACCTGCAGGGGCACCACTTAACCCTTTCTCAGTGCCTGTTACATCTTCACCTTCCAGGGTAACCATCCAAAAACACGCACCCCAACAAAAAGCTTGTTTGCTTTTAATACTTCTTGAAAAAGTTTTGTTTATTTTTTTTAAATATATTCTTAGGCTTCTCCAGCTAATCGCAGAAAACCCCCTCCAGTACCCAAGCAGGAATATGACTCAGCTCCTCTTAAAGAGGCTAAGTCAACCTCGCCTAAAAAAGCAAAGTTAAAGCAAGACAGCAGTATCGCGGATGTGGCAAACAATAGAAGTGTGGTCAAGTTAGAAGAGACTGCAGAAGGTATTGCAAAGCTAAATTAACAAAAACGTATACTAAGTAGGTATAGTGATAAGGTAGAATAAAGTGTTTTGACCTATTCTTAGCTGTCACAGGGTCAAAACTAGCCATTCTTATCTCTTACCTTATTCCCGCTACTACCTTGAGTTTTCAGAATTTGTTTGGATTTTTTTTTGTCTGCCTAACCACTACAGAGATATAGACCTTGTTGTTTAGTGCTAATTCTTGTGTTTTTTGCCCAAGAGGGCCACAAGATAGTAATGCAGAGCAGGATAAAGATACACCAAGCACTCTTGGTAGAAACAGTCAGGTATGACCACATTTCTGTATCTCTTGGCAGGAAAAACGCAACGTAAAATAGGTGCATTTGGATGCGTTTTTTATGTGTGGTTTTGGTTCAGGTTTTTCCTCACTTATTAGTGTGGATGAAATCTGCTGCAAAAATGGTGAAAGAATTGACATGCTACAGATTTAAATCTTCTGCAAGTCAAAATCTCTATAAAACGAAAACTTTGGAAAAATCTAGAACGTTGGACTTCAGGATTCTCATTTACTTTACTGGCATCAGGAAGCCCTTCAGGTTTTGTGACAAATCTGCTCAGAAAAAGTCACGACAAATGACAGCAAAGTAAATAAGTTTCCTGAAGCTTTGTGGAGTCTCATTTGCGCGCACACTGCTTATTTTTGACTTGCACCCAGACAGAGCCAAATTTGACCTTAAAGGGAACGTGCCATCCAAAAAATTTTTTTTTCAGCAATTAAAAAAATGTAAAGAATTAATGTTTACATTTTCTTAAAAAATATTATCATTTGTTCTTAATTTTGTAAAATTTGAAAAATAGTTTTAAAAAGTTTGGCAATTCCACTTGTTAACACTAGGGGGAGCAGCTACTGAAATTTGGCACAAAAACCTAGTGTACAACTAGCTCACATTACTGCCCTGAAGTAGTTATGGGCGGAATCTGCTGACATGGGTGTGGTGTCACTCCTCTCCTCCCCTTCTGGGTGTTTGCTAACGGAAAAGAGAGGATGACATTTAAGAACACAGTGAGCAGCCATTTTGATGGGACCTCCAAAGTTACTGACTGTCTTTGTATGCAAAGTCTGGATCAGAACAGGTCATCAATCAGCAGAAATGTTTCCTGGATTTCTGTGGAACAGACAAGAAGACGGTCCATCTATGTGTATAAAACACAGCGCTCTATGTACAATCCCTGGCACCGAACAGGGTGCGCCCCATAGACCAGCACACTGCTCTCCTGAAATACTCTGTGCTGCTGTCACCCTGCTCCTTCCACCATATATCAGGCCCCTGTTGCCTCGCTATCACACAGAAGAGGATTAGATACAGGGCTCAGCAGTCAGTATCACACAGGATAGGATTAGATGTCCAGCAGATGGCCAAGTGTTTTGAAAGAGCAGGGAGCAGCTCCTCCTATGTTTTGCAAGAGCAGAAGCTGCAGCTGGTCGGGTGTTTTGGAAAGAGCAGCTCGGTCTCCAGGAGCTCGTCCTGTATCCTCTTCTACAGCTGGTATGTGCAGAGTGAACATCCAAGCCCTGTTATGCTGGAACAGTACAGCATCCAGGGCTTGCAATAGAGTGTAAATGGAGCTAAAAGGAAAGCACTGGGCTCTAATAAAATGGCGCCTGGCCACACCTACAGCTGTGAATTGAGCTGCCCAAAGAGGCGTGCCCAGTTCACAGCTGATGCTGCTGCAATGCTACAGATAGGGGTCGGGAGCCGACTCTTGTCTCTTATGCCCAGGGACTGCTGTAAATGAGCAAGGAAAGTGTCGTTCAGCAGCCAGAAAGGTAAGATGGCAGCCCCCAGTGGCTGCATTAATACAGCCAAAAAAAAAAAAAAAAAAACATACACACCACTGAGTCACGCTTAGGGGTCAATATTTTTTTATACTATTTTCTTTTTTACATTAAATTATGAAAAAACACGGCACCTTCCCTTTAATGACCAGGCCAAATTTTACAATTCTGACCTCTGTCACTTTATGTAGTAATAACTCTGGAACACTTCAATGGATCCCACTGATTCTGAGATTGTTTTTTCGTGACATATTGTACTTCATGATAGTGGTAAAATTTCTTCAATATGTTTATTTATGAAAAAAACGGAAATTTGGAAAAAATTTACAAAATGTTGCCGTTTTCCATCTTTTAATTTTTGGGCTCTTAAATCAGTTAGGTCACAGAAAATAGTTCATAAATAACATTTCCCACATGTCTTCTTTACATCATCACAATATTGGAAACATAATTTTTTTTGTTAGGAATTGAAAACGGTTAAAAGTTGACTAGCAATTCCTCATTTTTCCAACAAAATATACAAAACAATTTTCTTTAGGGACCACATCACATTTGTAGTGACTTTGAGGGGTCTATATGACAGAAAATACTCAAAAGTGACATCATTCTGAAAACTGCACCCCTGAAGGTGCTCAAAACCACATCAAAAGAAGTTTATTAACTCTTCAGGTGCTTAACGAGAACTGAAGCAATGTGGAAGGAAAAAATGAGCATTTAATTAATTTTTTTCACAAAAAAAATGTACTTTAGACACAAACTTTATTTTCACAAGGGTAAGAAGAGAAAATGGACCACAATTTCTCCTGAATATGCCTATACCCCATATGTTGGGGAAATCCACAGTTTGGGCGCATCGCAGGGCTCAAAAGGGAAGGAGCACCGTTTGAATTTTTGAACGCAAAACTGGCTGCAATCAAGAGCAGACGCTCTCCTTGTCGCATTTGGAGAGCCCCTGATGTGCCTAAACAGTGGAAACTCCCCACAAGTGACCCCACTTTGGAAACCACACCCCTCAAGGATTTTATCCAGAGGTATAGTGAGCATTTTGAGCACACAGGTATGACATAGAATTTGATAACATTAGGTTGTTATATTGAATACGTTGTCATTGTTTAGCGCAAGTTATTGCTAATCCAGCTTGCATCGGGGTGCTTGGGTATGCACCAAATATTGCGGGTGCTCAAGTGACATGCTCACTCGAGCATGTCACTTGAGCACCCGTGATATTTGGTGCATACCCAAGCACCCCAATGCAAGCTGGATTAGCAATAACTTGAGTCCCTGCCCCACATGTTTCATGATTCTACATGCATACCCAAGTAGCGAGCACTTGTGCTCTACACTAGCCATCGAATCGTTATCGGTTTTTTTTTTTTTTTTTTTTTTTTTACTTTTGAAAACCCCCCCCCCCATTCTAGCTCTAACACAATTCTTAACCACAAGCATTTTTTCCCAGGAAGATGAGGGGGCCTCGGAGGACCACATTTCTTTCTTCTCTGATGTGTTAGAAGATATCAGAGGAGAGATAAATGTAATTTTAAATCACTTTTTTTGATCGTCGCTCTTCGGTGAATAACGGTGATCATGTGACAGGGGACTGTAAAAACCGGCCTTGATGATGTCTTCCAGGGTCTCTGCTACCCCAACTAGTTGATACCCCGGAGATTTTCTGACGCCGGGGGTGTGTGTGTGTGCTAAACTCTTATTTCTCAGCGCAGTTAAAAGGCGGAGTTAAATCTATCATGTCAATTCTTTCAGTGTTTTTGCTGCAAATTTCACCCATACTAATGAGTGAAGAAAAATCAGCCCATAAACACGTAAAAAGGCGCGTCAAAAACTTGCGTATTTTTCGCTGCGTTTTTCCTGCCAAGAAATACAGAAATTTCTGCACCAAATACTTAATGTTTGCACATACCCTAAATGACAAAGGACATATCTCTGTAATCATATGGCGGATGTAAAAAAACGAAACTAACAAAAAAAAAAAAAGTGGAATACGTAAAAGCGTCAGGAATAAATCAAGATAAAAAACTAGCCAATTTTGACCAGTTCCCCTTAAAAGGAACTTGTCAGCAGGATTGTACTCAGTATCCTAGAGACAGTGTCAGATTGGCAACGTTATACTGATTAAAATGATGCCTTGGTTGATGAAATCTGTCTTGTGGTTGTTGTTTAATCTTTATTTTCAGTTTTCAATTAATGAAATTCTCGTGCTCCGGGGCGGCCTATGGTGGGGTCTTTATGTGGTGCTCTGCTTAGCAATTCATACTGATGGCATCTGACTGGTCACTGATCCCTCACTGACCTGCCCCCTATTTTACATACTGAATTATATATATATATTGGGGAAAAAGAAAAATCACAATCGGCAGGCGCCTGTGCTGCTGCATGATCGCATGTATAATATGCAATTGTTTTATTTGCTGATATAAACAGATTCAGAAAAAAAAAAAATGTCTCAAAATTGCGCCAGCACAGTAGCATCTATCATCGCTGTCAGAATTATGAAATTTGGCCTGGTCATGAAGGTGGAAACAGGCTTGGAGGGTGAAGGGGTTAAATGGCAGTTATGGGAGCCTTCAGCAGGCCACTATGAAAACCCATCTGCTTCGTGCGATAGCGTGCAATGCTGTCAGGTTTGGACTATTCTAAGAGCTATTCCCTGCATGCATACCAATGGAGAATATTGAACACGCTGTAAATTGAGTTCAGTGTCAAATGAAAGCTACTGATGCCCAAAAGCTAGCTCAAAGTCTAAAACGTGATCTAACCATAAGTCTGCTAATGGCAACTAAAACAACAACAACGCATTCACCTTGTTATTTCAGAAGATCATGAAGTGATAGTTGAGTTTGATGATGGAGATTTTGATGAACCCATGGAAGAGGATAATTCCGAGAGAAAACTTGACATAAGCACTGCTGTTACGATCAAAGCAGACATTAAAAAGGAGGTGAAAGAAGAAATGGATGAAAAACCTCATATGTAAGTCAGACGACGCGCTCTGGAATGTTCTCACAATTATATACCATATTATTTGGATTATAAGACGCATCTAGGTTTTAGAGGAGGAAATTAGAGAAAAAAATTGAAGCAAAAATATGTGGTCAGTTCTGTACTTGATATCCCCTATCCTGGAATAAATGGTCCCCTCATGCCCATCCTGATACACATGGCCCCCTCATTCCTACCCTGGTATGCATGCCCCCTTCATCCCTATCCTGGTATGCATGCCCCCTTCATCCCTATCCTGGTATGCATGCCCCCTCATCCCTTTCCTGGTGAGCATGGCTCCTTCATCCTTATCCTGGTAGGAATGGTCCCCCTTATCCTAGTAGGAATAATCGCCCTCATCCCCATCATAGTATGTATGGCCCCATCCCAATCCTGGTATGCAGGGCCCCCATCTCGTCCTAGTATGCTTGGCCCCCATCTCGCCCTAGTATGCATAGTCCCCATCTCATCCTGGTATGATTGGCCCCCATCCTTATAATTGGCCCCCACCCCCATTCTGGTATGCATGGCCCCATCAAAAAATATGAAAAAAAGCAAAAAAAATTACACTTACCTTTCCGGCGCTCCCTTGCAGCATCTTGTTCTGATGCCAGCAGCTGCTTTCTGCTTGTAAGCGGCGCATGGCAGAACACATCTGCCGGAATACTCACTGCTCTGCAAGCAGGGACTGTGCGCGCAGAGAGCAGTGAGTATTCATTGCTCTTCAGTAGCACGCACAGTGTCAGCTGGAGCCTTCCTGCAGCTGCAGGCGGTCATGTGTGCTGCTAGTTAAGAGAAATGAATATTCACCTCTCTGGGCGTGGAGGGAGGTGAATATTCATTTCTATTAAGTAGCAGCATACCTGACAGCCGGCAGTAGCAGGAAGCTGGTGGCTGACACAGTGTGCGCTACTGAAGAGCAATGAATACTCACTGCTCTTTGCGCGCACAGTCCCGGCGTGCAGAGTACTGAGTATTCCGGCAGCTGTCCTTCGGCTTGCAAGCAGCGCATGACATCCCTGCCATGCGCTGCTTACAAGCATAAAGTAGCTGCTGGCAACGAAGCAGGACTCTGGGGGGGAGCCGGAAAGGTAAGTGTAATGGTTTGGTTTTTTCATGTTTTCTGATAGGGCCATGGATACCAGGATGGGGGTGGGGGCCAATCATAAGGATGGGGCCATGTATACCAGGACCAGGGTTGGGGGCCAATCATACAAAGACGCCATTAAAGAGAAATGAATATTCGTTCCCCTCCACGCCCATGTGTGTGGAATGCAGTGAATATTATTTCTCTTTAGCAGTGGGAACAGGAGTTAGCCGCAGCCACCGGCTCCAGCCTCCTGTGACCCTCTGCACTGCCGATGCCGCTCCCCCACCTCCCCACCACAGCCAGAGCCGATACATCCGGACTACAAGACATACCCTCTATTTTCCTCCACATTTTTGGAGGAAAAAAAGTGCGTCTTATAGTCCGAAAAATACGATCATGCAAATATAGGATTCACAATGTTATGCACAAGCTGGAGCCCTTGTACATGTTTGTAATAACTTCGTAATCTACATATAGAGATCTCTGTGGATCCTTTGAAGGCAGCATATTAGGTTTACTAGTCCTCTAGTGATTTTATTAAACTAAGCCTTAGCGCCCAGTAAGTGACACATCACTGGAACCATAGTTAGGTGGCAACAGCCCGGTGAGTTTCTTTAACTGCAAAAAAAAAAAAGTATGCTGCTAACAGGACAAGTGTATGACTAGAATGTGGATAAATGGATCTTTTCACCCTTCTTCCCCAGTGCTTCTGATTTTTATAGAGAATCGTGCTGGGATCAAGCACCGGATGAAACTCAATCTGTTGCCAATGAAGTTCAAGTGGATTCCAGTCTGCTTCCTTTAGTAACTGGAGAAGATGGTGATCCGGTGTTCAGGTTTTATTGGCTGGATGCTTATGAGGACCAATACAATCAGCCAGGTGAGGCTGAATTTTCTTGCGTTATGTGCCTCTAATATTATCACCTTGTGTGGGACCGTCTTTTAACTTTAGCTTCAAGTGTTTGATTGTTTTCCACTTGTCATTTATGATAAAATAGACAACTGGCTTCACCCTAGACTTCTTAGTTTTTACAATTCTAAAGTAATATTCTGAAAAATAATATCCCAAACAAAACAAGTGGTGTGAGACCACCACAACCAAGGCTTTAAAAAATGCTCTGTGTGAGCATCAACTTCGCCTGCCATGTGGGTCTGATTAAAAACCACCTCTTTCACCATGGAAATGGAGTGCTGTATGTGTGTGTGTGTGTGTGTAATAAATATATATATATATATATATATATATATATATATATATATATATATATATATATATTAGTAGTCACACTGAACAGATCTGTACAACTTATTTCACAGAAGAAATTCACAATGGGACTAACAAAAAAAAAAAAAAAAAAAAAAAAATATATATACTAGTTAGTCACATTGTGAATTTCTTCTGTGAAATAAGTTGTACAGATCTGTTCAGTGTGACTACTTATTCTTTATAGATGGGAGGGGAGTTGTGCTGCTGCTTGTCTGATTTGTTGTCTCTGTGGTTGTATGTGCACCATGGAATGAATGTATTGCTGTTTTTTCATGTCTTGTTTTCTGAATTATATATTTTTTTTAGTTTAGCAAGTGAGTTTTCTTTTCCCCATAGGTGTTGTGTACTTGTTTGGAAAAGTTTGGATAGAGTCTGCAGAAACATTTGTCAGTTGCTGTGTAAGCGTAAAAAACATTGAGCGCACTGTGTATCTTCTGCCACGTGAAACAGTAAGTATTTTTTTGTGTTGAGTATTTTTAAAGATTAATGCCATGAAACACAGTCCACACTGTAAGCACATACTCTTGCATCTACAAGGTTCAACGTGTCCTGTGCTTATTCCACTGTACGGCCTCCATTCATGTAGTAATAATAAAAATCTTTATTTTTATATACCGCTAACATATTCCGCAGCACTTAACAGTTTTGCACACATTATTATCACTGTCCCCGATTGGGCTCACAATCTAAATTCCCTATCGGTATGTTTTTTGGAGTGTGGGAGGAAACCGGAGTACCCAGAAGAAACCCACGCAAACAAGGGGAGAAGATACAAACTCCTTTCAGATGTTTTCTTTGGTGGGATTCGAACCCAGGACTCCAGCGCTGCTAGGCTGCAGTGCTATCCACTGGGCCACCGTGCTGCCCAACCACGTTTGCATGAATCATAACTGGAAATGGCAACAAAATGTTCAAAACCTCTCAATTTATTCAGTAATGACTGAGTGCCATTTACAGAGATACACGAATCTACACAGCTTGACTGGTATCATTGAGGGTATTAATGATTGTCTTAGGAATGTTCTGCCATGCTAAATGCACTTCAGCCTGCAAATCGTAAAGATCTGCTGCTGGAAGATTTCTTTACAATTGCTGACCAATGACATCCATGGGAGACATGTCCGAATAAGCTGCAACCCACAGTAGCATTTGTAGGCTACACAGGCTCCTCACAGTAGCACCAGCAATATGCGTTCTCGCGTTGTGGCTTTGAAAATTGGATCCTGGGACACGTTGGAGAAATGGCCATTCCATTGGTTTCACTCCTAAGTCAGTGGTAATACCGAGCTTTTAGTGTATCTGGAATGAAGACCAGAAGGGTTCGGCTACCAAACATTATCCGCCATCATCATAATCCTAGGAGTATTGCTGATGTGATGAACCGTGGTGGAGGACTAATATGGCGCTGCCCACATGGTCTCCAGATCAATATACAGCGATTGTTAATCTCAAGACCAAATTGGAACTCTTTGTTGAATAGATGTAGATATTGCCCAGAAATAGTTCTTACTTTTGACCCATTGTGCTATATATTTGAAGGAAGCTAATATAAAAAGACTTGCTAGTTTATATTGAAAGGTAGTAAAGGTTTTTCAGCATTTCTGTTAGTGGTCCAAAGGCTGGAGAATGAATCTGCTGACCACTCGTATTTTGTTGTTTCCTAGAAAACTACGGTTTCACATGACCAAATATATCAGTATTTACATCCTGCAAGGCCTGAATATGTGTGTGGATAAGATGCGTCTGTGTACTGAGGGAGTTTTATTATGCCACGTGTTTTTTGTTGTGTTTCTGCACCTTACAAAGATCACAGGATGTCTTGTCTCCAGTGGTTGGCAGTGTTTTAACACTTAATTTAGTCCAGTAATTTCACATTGATTTATGTACCAAAAATGCTGTAGGCAACGTTTGGTCATTATGGTTGTGATTCTTCATTGTCTTGACTCCATTTTTCTGGTGTAAAATTTGGTTTAACCCCTTTACCCCCAAGGGTGGATTGCACGTTCATGACCGGGCCAATTTTTACAATTCTGACCACTGTCCCTTTATGAGGTCATAACTATGGAACGTTTCCATGGATCCTAGTGATTCTGACATTGTTTTCTCGTGACATATTGTACTTCATGTTGTTGGTAAAATTTCATTGATATAACTTGAATTTACTTGTGAAAAAAACGGAAATTTGGCAGAAAATTTCGCAATTTTCCAAATTTGAATTTTTATGCCCTTAAATCACAGAGATATGGCACACAAAAAACTTAACATTTCCCACATGTTTACTTTACATCAGCACAATTTGGGAACCAAATTTTTTTTTTTGTTAGGAAGTTAAAAGTTAACCTGCGATTTCTCATTTTTACAACACCATCTTATTTTTAGGGACCACATCACATTTGAAGTCACTTTGAGGGGTCTATATGATAGAAAATACCCAAACGTGACACCATTCTAAAAACTGCACCCCTCAAGGTACTCAAAACCACATTCAAGAAGTTTATTAACTCTTCAGGTGCTTCACAGGAATTTTTTAAATGTTTAAAAATAAATAAACATTTAACTTAACATTAACTTTTAACTTAACATTCAACTTTTTTTCACAAAAAAATTACATCAGGTCCAATTTTTTTTATTTTACCAAGGGTAGCAGGAGAAATTGGACCTGCAAAAGTTATTGTGCAATTTGTCCTGAGTACGCTGATACCTGATTTGTGGGGGGGAACCACTTTTTCGGCGCATGGCAGAGCTCAGAAGAGAAGGAGCACCGTTTAACATTTTCACTGCAAAATTGGCTGGAATTCAGATCGAACGCCATGTCACGTTTGGAGAGCCCCTGATGTGCCTAAACAGTGGAAACCCCCCACAAGTGACCCCATTTTGGAACCTAGACCCCCCAAGGAACTTATCTAGATATGTGGTGAGAACTTTGAACCCACAAGGGCTTCATAGAAGTTTATAACGTACAGACGTACAATAAAAAAATCATATTTTTTCCACAAAAATGTTCTTTTCACCCCCAATTTTTATTTTCCCAAGGGTAACAGGACCCCAAAAGTTATTGTGCAATTTGTCCTGAGTACGCTGATACCCCATATGTGGGGGTACACGACTATTTGTGTGCATGGCAGAGCTCAGAAGGGGAGCAGCGCCATTTGACTTTTTTGGCTGGAATTGAGATCGGATGCCATGTCGCGTTTGGAAAGCCCCTGATGTGCCTAAACAGTGGAAACCCTCCACAAATGACACCATTTTGGAAACTAGGCCCCCCCAAGAAACTTATCTAGATGTGTGGTGAGAACTTTGAACCCCCAAGTGCTTCACAGAAGTTTATAACGTAGAGCCAGAAAAATAAAAAACATTTTTTTTCCACAAAAATATTTTTGCCCCCAATTTTATATTTTGCCAAGGTAACAGGAGAAATTGGACCCCAAAAGTTGTTGTGCAATTTGGCCTGAGTAGGCTGATACCCCATATGTGGAGGGTAAACCACTGTTTAGGCGCATGGCAGAGCTTGGAAGGGAAGGAGCACAGTTTGACTTTTTCAACGCAGAATTGGAATTGAGATCAGATGCCATGTCGCGTTTGGAGATCACCTGATGTGCCTAAACAGTGGAAACCCCCTAATTCTAACTCCAACCCTAACCCCAACACACCCCTAACCCTAATTTCAGCCCTAACCCTAGCCCTAATGGGGGAAAATGGAAATAAATACATTTTTTTTTTTTTTAAATTTTATTATTTTTCCCTAACTAAGGGGGTGATAACGGGGAGTTTGATTTACTATTTATAGCAGGTTTTTATGTTTGGCAGCTGTCGCACGCTGAAAGATGCTTTTTATTGTAAAAAGTTTTTGCATCACCACATTTTGAGAGCTATAATTTTTTCATATTTTGACCCACCGAGTCATGTGAGGTCTTATTTTTTGCGGAACGAGTTGACGTTTTTATTGGTACCATTTTCAGGGCACGTGACATTTTTAGACCGCTTTTTAGTCCGACTTTTGGGACACAGAATGAAGAAAAACCAGCATTTCATGAATTTCTTTTGGGGGGTGCGTTTACACTGTTCTGCGTGTGGTAAAATTAATAAAGCGGTTTTATTCTTCGGGTCGGTACGATTACAGCGATATCTCATTTATGTCGCTTTTTAATGTTTCGTCGCTTTTATGCAATGAAAACCATTTTATATAAAAAATTATTTTTGCATCGCTTTATTCTGCAAGCTATAACTTTTTTTTTTTTTTTTTCGCTGATAACGCTTTGTGGTGGCTCATTTTTTGCGTGACAAGATGACATTTTCAGCGGTACCATGGTTACTTATATCCGTCTTTTTGATCGCGTGTTGCACTTTGTTCGGCGGTATGATAATAAAGCATTGTTTTTTGCTTTTTTTTAAATTTTTTAAGGGATTCACTAAAGGGATTAACTAGTGGGACAGTTTTATAGGGCGGGTCAATACGGACGCGGCGATACTAAATATGTGTACTTTCATTGTTTTTTTTTTTTTTTTTTTATTTCCAAAAAATGAATTTATTAGGGAAAATTTTTTTTTTTTTTTTTTTTTTTTAAATTTTTAGCGAATATTTTTTTTTTTTCTTCAAATAAATAATTTTTACGTGTTTTTTTTTTTTTCACTTTATTTTATTGTCCCGGGGGGGGGAACATCACTGTCATGTGTCAGATCGCTGATCTGACAGTTTGGACAGCACTCTGTCAGATCAGCGATCTGACAGGCGCTGCTGCAGGCTTCCTCGTGCCTGCTCTCTGCAGGCACTAGGTAAGCCGCCTCTCTGCAGGCTCCCGAGGGCCCCCGCAGCCATCTTTGATCCAGGGGCCTGCAGGTAAGGAGGCCCCCAGAGCAGCGCAGCACATCGCGCTGCGCTGGGGTCTCAGGGAAGCACGGAGGGAGCCCCCTTCATGCCGATGCTTCCCTAATCCCCCGGTACACTGCGATCATGCTTGATCGCAGTGTGCCAGGGGTTAACGTGTCGGGGGGCGGTCTGTGATCGCCCCTGACACATAGTGCCTGGTGTCAGCTGTTATAATCAGCGCCGCTGATCGCTGAGACTTACTATCCTGTCCCCGGTCATAGGTGCCCGGGTACCATGGACAGGATAGTACGTCTCGTGTCAGAAAGGGGTTAATGGTGAACTGTATGTAAATGTAATGTGCAAATTTAAGTTAAAATTTTACTTGTTGCTTTTTTTTCTTTTAAGTTATCAAAATGCGTTGACCAGTTTTAAAGAATTTAGTAACAAAAAAACAAACAAACCTGCAACGAATACCACAGGAGAAAATAAAATTGACTTAAAAATGCGCATAAATGATCAGGGTATTTGTATCTGAATAAAATTGATATCTTCATATTGAGGTTACCATTTTTGCAAAAGAGACCATTTGAAGTGCAGCCATATTGTTCCTTTTTTAAATTTGCGTCTCTGAACCAGGGCTATGGAGTCGGAGTCGTGGAGTCGGTATAAAATGGTCCGACTCCTAAAATTTATAATAAATTGGGTACAGTAGTTCAATGCAGAATGTGCTGAATATTTTTTCATAGGAATTTGGGAAAGTTATGAAATGTCCTATAAATGGCTGTTATATTCCTGATCTAAGGCTACATTCACACACAGCGTTTTTGCTGTGTTTTTTGAGGATACGTTTTTCAGCTGCAAAAGCCGATCAGCTTTTTAAAAAACTGCATCACCTGAAAGATTTTTGAGCTCATAGCTAATATTTTCTATAGCAAAAGCAGATTAGAAATCTGCTCTATCTATCCATTTATCCATATCTGTCTATCCATATTGTATCTGTACCAAAAAGAATGAAAACCGGGTAGTACACAGACTAACACTCTTTTTTTTTTTTTTTTTTTTTTTTAGCACCAGTCAGGTACACCTCATAGCTGCCCAAAAGGACGCCCAGGACAGGCTTTGCTCGTCTTCAGTAACACATCAACATCAATTGATAGTTGGTATAAATAGACTGCATTCATCACCACCAGGGTGGATTTGATTTAAATATTTAAATCTAACTGATTTAAATCACGATTTAAATCACTAGTCAGTAAGGCTTGATTTAAATCAGTGATTTAAATCAAAGTTTCTACCTAAACTAGTTCTTGCTACTAGAGTTGAGCGACTTTTGGTTTTTTATGGTCGAGTTTCGTTTCGTGAAACCCGACTTTTCCAAAAGTCGGGTCGAGCAAGATCGGCCGATTATAGGGAAAAGTCGAAACACGAAACCCAATGTAAGTCAATGGGGAATAAAAGTCGGCAGTGAGAGGAGGACAGGAAACACACCTACAGTGCTCATTTGAATGCCAAAAGCATCAATTCTTCTTACTTAAGCTGGTCAACCTTAATTAACTTCATAATACAAGTTACGCACTGAAAAATGGGGGTTATTTGGCTAAAGTTGTGGGGGGGTAGGGCTGGCTCCAGGTTTTCATGTGCCCTGGGTGAAAGAGCGCCCCTTTAACACATACCACAACTCATCATGCTCCGATACGGCAGAGAAATAGCGGTATAGTACAATGAAAAATACTTCACTTTTTACATCTCATGACGAGGCCCATCTATTTCTCCATACAGAATCATTGGTCCCATATAATGTTTGAAACAGTATATGATGAGCTCCACATAATGCTACAGTATATGTTGGTCCCCATGGATGAAGCTCCACTGTCTTATGGGCCCAAATAATGCTCCAAACATAATGGGCCCCATTTCTAATGCTCTAGTGTATAATGGGCCCTGTAAATGCTGCTCCAGTGTCTGATGTCCACCTTTGGAATGTTCCAGTGTATGGTGGGCCCCATCTATCATTCTCCAGTGTATAGTGCTCCCCAATAATTGCTGTCCCAACATTGAAAACAATGAAATAAGTCTCCTCGCTAGGGAATCCCTGTACTAGTCTGGACTCCTCGTCGTCCCCATCTTCCATCTCACTGCACAGTATTTTCAACCTTGCTGTGCTGTGATCCTGAGCAAGCAGGGGGGGCCCACTCGTTGGAGACGGCACTGGCACAGGGCCCCTGATAGTACGGTGGTGTGTCTGATGGCGGGTGGGCCGAACCTGCACTTTCATCTGCAGCTTCCTCTTTGTCACCGTGTAAGATGGAACTGTATATGGGAAGGGTAACCTGAGTTTCATCAGGGTCAGTTTCAGGCCGGGTAGCGTGCGAGGGGAATGTAGTGGTCTGGGTCAATGTTCCAGCAGAATTATCGAGCAGTGGCTGGGCATCAGTGCACTTGTGTCGCCCCCAGGAGTACGGTCGCCACAGTGGCATTATCTTCCTTTCTAGGGAGTGTGATGTCATGCTTGGGAGCAACGAAGGATCTCTCTAGCAGGTTAACTGATTGGGCGGCGTTATTCCCACGAGTCATGACCCTCCAAACAGAGTTCATGATAGCAAAGTGTTTGTTTTACGTGGGCAGTATGGTTGCAAAGCTGAACCTTAAAGGAATGTCCAGAAGGGCACTACCAGGAGTGGAGCCTACGGCGTAATTTGACTCAACACGGGCAACCTCAACCATGCCAGCTACAGAACAGATGCACACATTGCAAGCTTAATTCCGTTAACGAACGAGACTCCGTCATGCCCCGCGGTCCGAGTCTGGCTTACTAGAGAGACACGTGAGGCTCTGGCACATGAGATTGGCCAATAACTGGTGTGTCATGCCCTTACATGTCTGTGGCTGCATGTGCGCTACACTGAAAAGGCCAGCGTTTGTCGCTTACAGGTGCAGATAACCCGCTGAACAACGTTAGTGATGGGGATCACTGATTACAATTATTACTCGCGAACGATGATTTCCCAGTAAGTGCAGGTCAACCGCACTTCCGGAATTAGGCCTAACCGTCATTCCTGAAAAAAATGAAAAACTTATGTGTGCAAACCACAGGTGCTGTAGCTTGCTTAACAGCTCGCCAGCCGTTCTCACGCCCAGTATGGGTTACACGTGATTGCACAAAGGTGAGAAAGGGTACCGTATCCCCGGATAACATGTATGGATAGCGTACACATTCAAAAGATATGTCTATACATCAGGAGGCAGGCTCAGACGGTGTTAGGCCCAGTATGGCTTGCACGTGATTGCACAAAGGTGAGAAAGGGTACCGTATCCCCGGATAACATGTATGGATAGCGTACACATTCAAAAGATATGTTTATACATCAGGAGGCAGGCTCAGACGGTGTAAGGCCCAGTATGGCTTGCAAGTGATTGCACAAAGGTGAGAAAGGGTACCGTATCCCCGGATAACATGTATGGATAGCGTACACATTCAAAAGATATGTCTATACATCAGGAGGCAGGCTCAGACGGTGTAAGGCCCAGTATGGCTTGCAAGTGATTGCACAAAGGTGAGAAAGGGTACCGTATCCCCGGATAACATGTATGGATAGCGTACACATTCAAAAGATATGTCTATACATCAGGAGGCAGGCTCAGACGGTGTCAGGCACAGTATGGCTTGCAAGTGATTGCACAAAGGTGAGAAAGGGTACCGTATCCCCGGATAACATGTATGGATAGCGTACACATTCAAAAAATATGTCTATACATCAGGAGGCAGGCTCAGACGGTGTTAGGCCCAGTATGGCTTGCAAGTGATTGCACAAAGGTGAGAAAGGGTACCGTATCCCCGGATAACATGTATGGATAGCGTACACATTCAAAAGATATGTCTATACATCAGGAGGCAGGCTCAGACGGTGTCAGGCACAGTATGGATTTGACGGCCCAGACTACACAGCGGAGGAGCAGGGAGAGGTAAAGATTGCAAATGCTGGGGCCCTGCCCAAGCAAGGGGGGCCCACTCGTGGGCGTCGGTACTGGCACTGGGCCCCTCATAGTACCACCACCGTCAGAGACACTTGATTGCACTATGAGGGACCCTGTGCCAGTGCCCGCGCCCAAGAGTCGGCCTACCCACCTGTCCAGGGCAACGGCACTCGCACGGTGTCGTGCGCTAGGTGGTGACCCCGGCCATGGGGGGGGGGGAGGCAGCACAGTTAGGGAGTTTTAGAAAGTGGCATATGTTGATGTTGGACATTCAGCTGATGCAAAAGGCGAAATAGGTCAAGTCCCAGGAAGAGGTGGACCAAAGCAAGCCATTTTTCTGTCACCCTATGTGTCATCAGGGGAAGGTGGGACAAAATCCTTGGAAACCCATGCATGGTTCATTCTAATGAAGGTTAGATCATCCACATTTTGGGTTGACAGACGGGTCCTTTTTTCTGTCAGGATTGATCCAGCTGCACTGAAGACTCTTTCCGATAGCACACTTGCAGCTGGGCAAGCGAGCTCCTGTAAGGCATATTGTGCCAATTCAGGCCAGGTGTCCAGTTTAGCAGCCCAATAGTCAAAGGGGAATGACCTGTGTGGGAGAACATCGATATGGGAGGAAAAGTAGTTTGTAACCATAGTTGACAACTGCTGTCTCCTGTCACTTTCCATCGATGCTGTATTACCAGTTGTGTGAGCGGTACTTGAAAAATCAGTCCACAACATTGTCATGAAACCCCTGTCTCCAACGCCACTTCTGCTGTGTGCACCATGAACACCTCTGCCAAGCTGCCCCCGGCCCTTACGGCTCGTGTGAGAACCATCACCGCTGCTGTGTGCTGGGAATGCCTCAAGCAACCGATTTACCAGAGTTGCTTGTTTATTAGCCAATATTAGGTCAATTAGGTCTGTGGCATGATGTTTTGTAATTTGCCTTTATAGCGTGGATCCAGGATGCTGGCCAACCAGTAGTCGTCATCGTTCATCATTTTGGCAATGCGGGGGTCCCTTTTTAGGATCCGCAAGGCATAATCTGACGTGGGCCCATGTTCCCGGTGTCAATGATGCACTGTGAGTGCTGGTTGGAGGAGCACTTTCTGGCAAATCCACATCCCTCCAGTCACGCACAAACCCTGTACCAGACCTTGCCACGCCAACATTTTCACTTGCCCCACGAGATGCATCCTCCTCCCCTAAGTAATCATCCCCATCATCATCCTCCTCCTCCTCTTCTTCCTCCATCTCGTCCAGGAGAGGTCCCTGAGCAGACAATGGCTGAATGTCATCAAGGATTCCCTCCACCTCTTCCTCCTCGTCAACATTGGCTGCAGACGCCTGCTCCTTAAGGTGCGTCAAAGTTTGCATGAGCAGACGCATAAGTGGGATGCTCATGCTTAGGATGGCGTCGTCTGCGCTTACCAGCCGTGTGCATTCCTCAAAACACTGAAGGACTTTACAGAGGTCTTTCAGCTTCGACCACTGCACACCTGTCAACTCCATGTCTGCTCTCAAAGTGCCTGGCCGTGTATCCTCCCACAAATGCATTATGGCCTGCCTCTGCTCGCACAGCCGCTCCACCATGTGCAGGGTGGAGTTCCACCTTGTTGCAATGTCGATAATGAGGCGGTGGTTGGGAAGGTGGAGCAATCGCTGCAGCTTCTGCATACGAACGGAGTGTACAGGCGACCGGCGGATGTGCGCGCACAGTCTTCGCACCTTATGGAGCAGGGCTGTTAACTCCGGATAATTTTTGAGGAAGCACTGCACCACCAGGTTCAAGGTGTGAGCCAAGCAAGGTATGTGGCTGAGTTTTGAAAGGGCTATGGCTGCCACAAAATTACGGCCGTTATCACTAACTACCTTGCCTGCCTCAAGATGTACACTGCCCAGCCATGACTCAGTTTGTCGCTTCAAGTACTCGGCCAGCACCTCCGCGGTGTGTCTGTCGCCCAAACACATCATCTGCAACACAGCCTGCTGACGCTTTCCACTAGCTGCTCGATAGGGGGACACCTCGTGTGCAACAGTGGCAGCTGTAGATGGAGTGCTCGTACGACTGCGCTCTGTGGACGAGCTTTCGCTTCTGGAGGAGGAGGAGGAGGGTGGAACGTCTACAGCCAACTGTTTCCTATACCGTGGGCTAGGCAGCACTATCCCACCACCGCTGTCCCCTGTGGACCCTGCATCCACCACATTAACCCAGTGCGCAGTGATGGACACGTAACGGCCCTGGCCATGCCGACTGGACCATGCATCAGTTGTGAGGTGCACCTTTCCACTCACTGACTGCTTGAGTGCATGGACAATGCGGTCTTTCACATGATGGTGGAGGGCTGGGATGGCTTTGTGAGAGAAGTGGCGACTGGGTAGGTCATAGCGTGGTACTGCATAGGCCATGAGTTCGCGGAAAGCTGCGCTTTCCACCAACCGATAGGGCATCATCTCAAACGAGATTAGTTTGGCAATGTGGGCGTTCAAACCCAGTGTACGCGGATGAGAGACTGAGTACTTTCTTGACCTACTCATAGTGTCTGAGAGGGTGAGCTGGATTTGAGAGCTGCATATGGTGGAAGTAGCGGTGGACAGGGCGGACTGAGAGAGGGTTGATGATGGTGATGGAGTTGGTGTTCTTTCTGATGGCCTAGATTCAGTATTTCGTTGATATAACAGTGGGATTCCCTGACTGCTGTGGCCTTGCAACGACACCTCAACATTTGCTGGTGTGCTAACCGGTGGGCTTACAGTGGGGGAAACAATGTAGCGTTGTTGACTACCTTCTTTGTGATCAGTTGCACATGTGGCACTTGAGGTTTGGTGTTGTGTCCACGCTTGCAAGTGCATGCTGGTTAAATGTCTAAGCATGCAACTGGTATTCAAATTTTTCAGATTTTTCCCTCGGCTAAAGGTCTTTGCGCACTTCTTACAGATAAACTTGGCCTGATCATGAGGATTTTGTTCAAAAAAGTGCCACACTGCACTCTTCCTACTTTGGCAGACATTTTGCGGCCTAGCACGCTGTGATCTTTTGACCCTCTGGACAAGCTGTCCAGCAACTCTTTTGATGTTTGGAACCTGTCTTTGGAGTGCTCCGGGCCTGCCAGATAACAGCTGTTGCGATGTTGATGTCTGCTGTAGATGCTCCTCATCTGAGCTATTGGAAGCAGCACCCTCTTCCCCCAATGGATGCCAATCTGGGTCAACAACTGGGTCATCCATCACCTCCTCTTCAATGTCATGTGCACCTTCCTCTGTGTCACCGTGTATGGTGGTATAGTGTGCGGGAAGGGGCACCTGAGTCTCATCAGGGTCAGAATCTGGCTCTGTACACTGCGAGGACAATGTAGTGCTCTGAGTGAATGTACCAGCAGAATCATCCATCAGCGGCTGTGCATCAGTGCACTCCATGTCAGATTCATCTTCGCCTGGGTAATTCACCATTTCACTTGATAATCCAGGCATGGTATGTGAAAACAGCTCCATGGAGTAATCAGTAGTATGGCCTGCGTCATCCTTCAATCTTGGTTGTGGTGAAGGACACAAGGAAAGGTGTGGTTCATGAACATGAGCCTCCAATGACGACTCAGTGCTTTTACTTTTTACAACTTCAGAAGAGGAGGCGATAGAGCTGGAGGCTGAGTCAGCAATGTAAGACAAAACTTTTTTCCTGATGCTCTGGCGTTAAAAGCGGTTTGCCAACTCCTAGAAAACTAAGCCTTCGAAGCCTTATAGAGCCAGACGATGACGCAGGCTCAACACCTCCTGCATTCGGTCCTATTTTGCTTTTGCCACTACCATCAGATCCACCACCAACACCATCATTACCAGCTGCCAACCCCCGCCCAATTCCATATTAAAGGCAGCCTAACAACCAACACCGCTGATCCACCACAATATAGCCTCCCCTTGCACTGCACACACAGTGACTGGTGTGTTGCACAGGCAAAATCGCTAGCAGCAGAAGCAGTTTTTTTGTCTTCTTCCCTGCCTAACGCTCTCCCTACAGAATCAGCAACCTCTCCCTATGCTAAGATCGGCAGAAGTAAGATGGCGGTCGGCGTGCACGCCCTTTTATAACCCCTGTGACGCCCACCAAAGCAAGCCAATCACTTGCATGCCCTTCCGAAAGATGGTCGCGACCCCTGCCTATGTCATCACGTTGCCCACAGTGTCCGTGGATCCTGATTGGCTGAAAAAGAGCGCTAAACAAACTTTTGAAACGCGACTTTGGTGCGTAAGTCGCCGACCTCGTGGCCGACCTCATCCTAGGGTCGGGTTTCGTTTCATGAAACCCGACTTTGCTAAAAGTCAGCGACTTTTGAAATTGTTCGACCCGTTTCGCTCAACTCTACTTGCTACTTTAACATGCAAGTAGATGAAGATTTTTAGAATCACTTTTTATATTACTTTTTTCTCCCCAGTTTAATGGGTTAATCATTCATATTTGGACACCACTGTTCTGTTGTACTTAGGAAGGAGAAAAATAATCCTGACCTTAATAACAATTTAAATAGATTTATTCAACTGAAACAATAACAACATTACAGCATAAGTTATTTGCTGAAACAAACATCCATGTTTGTTAACTAATTTGGCTAAACAAAATATATATATATATTTTAAGAAACTTAGACTGTCAGCCCAGCCGACACATGAAAAACTTAAATACTACTGTCTCTGCTGTCCTCTGTAGCTCACTTGTATCGTCATCTTCATCATCTTCTTCTTCCTATTCATAATCTGGAAAAGAAAAACAAGCTTTCCTGCTTTATTGGGTCCCAACCGATTTCTCAATTTAGAATGAATGAGTCCAAAGGAAGAGAATATTCTTTCAACGCCTGCAGAAGAAGCTACTGCTGTTAAAAGTGAAATCATTACTTGAACAGTCTCTAAATCCAAGCGCTTAAGTGACTTCCACCAGTTTACTGGTGTGACCTTCCTTAAAATATCTTCAGCAAACATATATTTCTTGAATGGTTCCCCCTTAGCTCTGAAGTTTATTATTGTTGGCATTAAAGATGGATGATTGCTGGATACCCATGTCATAGCTAACTCCTCTTCCTCAGCACTTAGGTTTTGACCCTGATATTGGATATTGACAATATTTGCCAAAAAATGAGCTGGAGTCGGTGCTTGTCCCATTCGTTTGTTTACTGCTTGTAATTTAATTCTGTCCATGTCTAGTTCTGTTTTTAAGTGTTCACTCAGTTCCTTCCAAATTTCAACAGCATCCGCAATAAAACAGCTATTTTTCTGTATTTTGTTTAAAGGTTGAGAGATGGGTTTCAGGAAGCTCAGCATATGTTCAACATTTCTCTTAAGCCCAATGTTGAGGATTTTGGCCGTGACAGTGCCATCTATTTTATCTCGATTTTCTTCACAAAGTGTCATCAGAATAGGCCAGTTTTTGATATACTGCTCAAAACAGTCCACCACAGAGTTCCATCTAACATCTTGTGGGAGCGTTAGCTTGGTTCCACCAATCCTTTTCAGAGCTGCTGCAGCAAAATGATTATTACGGAAGTATTTAGCAATTTCAACAACATTAGCCTTTATTTCTGGAACACTTAAGTCTTTGGCTAAGAGGTGCAGCAAATGAGCACTGCAACCATATGTTATTAGCAGCTTTGTATTCCCTCCCTGCTCTTCTAAATCTCTCCTCATCTTGGATACGTTTGCAGCATTGTCAGTGACAAAACTGCGTACTAGACATTTGAATTTTTGTTCACATGTCGTTGTAGCTTTTACTGCCACTTCTTGTAAGTATTCTGCTGTGTGTGCATTTCCTGACGTATCAGTTGTTTGTGCAAGGAAGACTTTACCACCTTCTGTTGTTATACAAGCACATACAATAGGATCATTGTGGACATTACTCCACCCATCAATACTTAGGTTAACAATTTTACCCTCCAGAGCTGTTGCACATTGCTCCATTTCTCTGTCATACACTTGATCCAGCAGTTTCCCTGCAACATCAGCTCTGCTGGGTGGACTGTATCCTGGTCTCAGTGACTGAACCATATTAATGAAATGTGGGTTCTCAGTCAGACGAAAGAAGAGTTCGTTGCATAAATAAACTGGGCAATTTTTTCATCAATCAACTCTTTTTCTAATCTGCTAGTTCTTATCACAAACCTATCTATGGTGGTTCCAGGAGGTAAAGGTTTTTTCTTCCTTTTGGGTGATGGTGATATGTGGCTGTGGGTGTCTGATGATGATGCTGCTGCTAATGAAGCACTATCCTGGATGGATAACTCTGAAACTGTAGAACAGGATGATGGTGATCTTGGAGGTGGATAGTTTCCAGAATCCATGAATTCCCCTAAACAAAAAAAGTCAATGCTGTTATTTTATTGTTTAAACAATTTCTGCTTATTGTACACAACACATCACTGCCCCTGCCCCAAAAGGAATATTTGTTTTTCTTCATAACTGTACCAAATGACAGTAACATGCAGTAATAATAAATATAATTTTTCTCACACATGACAGTTCAGTCTTTAGAAATAGGATTCAATAAAAATGTTTACCAACCTGAAGATCCTGCCTGTTCAGAAGTGTTTCTTTGGTCATCTTCATCACCGCACTTCTCATGATGTTGCCTCATTCGCGCCACCAGGCCTTGCATCTTTGTTGCATCGTTTGCATTTTGCACGCATGCCTGCCTTACCGATAGGCGAAGGAGCTTCATTAAAATATTCCCAAACTGGGTCTCTTTTACGGCCTGCTGCCATTATAAGGAAAGAATGTAATAAACCTCAGATCGTACACACAAACAGATCCAGACTTGTCTGTCTGTGGCTATGCTGCAGTATTGTGCTCAAAGTTTCACTTTCATTTTCTTGTCTGCTTGCCCTTCCTCCTCCTCACACTTAGATTCACATTCTTCTTGTGTTGTGCAGATCTATTCCACTCCAAACAATCAGAAACATATTGTCTAACTTCTTGGACTTGGCACTGAAGGGGTTGATTCTGTATTCATAGGTTTGTAGAACAATAGGATTAAGGTCTTTTTCTCAATTCTGTTCATGTTGTAACATTTTTGCCGTGAAGAAGAGGCTGGGACCTCTGCGGAGTCAAATTCAGTTTTGAGAACTGCATAAGTAAAGCGAGCCGCTGTGATAATATAGGAGAGAAACTGCCCACTAATCCTACAGAAACCTCTGGAAGAGCATGGCATTGTGAATGTTACACATATACAGCCTTTATTCTACTGAGTTAAACAACTCCGCTTTATCTCATGATGGAAGAACCTTTGGATGGTAAAATATTTTCCTCAAAAAGCAGTTTATTGAAAAAAATCCGATTTAAATCAAAAAAATCCGATGTTTTTTTTTTTTTTTTTTTTTTAAAAAAAACATTGATTTTTATCCACACTGATCACCACCACATCTTCTTAAGGTGCAGGCTTTATTTTCAAGTGTAGGGGTGTGCAGTATGAGGTTCTGCAGCAGCTGAGGTGTGCAGTATGAGGTTCTGCGGAACAGTATGAGGCTCTGCCCCCCCAGGTTTGATCCTGGCTACGCCCATGGTGTAAATGTAGCCCTGAGGATCTAGGCTTTGTCTTAGCTGAGATAAGTCAGTGTTATAATATATATATATATATATATATATATATATATATATATATATATATATATATATATATATAATATCCACATACATACACAGTACAGACCAAAAGTTTGGACACACCTCATTCAAAGAGTTTTCTTTATTTTCATTACTATAAAAATTGTAGATTCACTCTGAAGTCATTAAAACTATGAATTAACAAAGTAGCCACCTTTTGCTTGATTACGGCTTTGCACACTCTTGGCATTCTCTTGATGAGCTTCAAGAGGTAGTCACCGGAAATGGTTTTCACTGCACAGGTGTGCCCTGTCAGGTTTAATAAGTGGGATTTCTTGCCTTATAAATGGGGTTGGGACCATCAGTTGTGTTGTGCAGAAGTCTGGTGGATACACAGGTGATAGTCCTACTGAATAGACTGTTAGAATTTGAATTATGGCAAGAAAAAAGCAGCTAAGGAAAGAAAAACGAGTGGCCATCATTACTTTAAGAAATAAAGGTCAGTCCGTCCGAAAAATTGGGAAAACTTTGAAAGTGTCCCGAAGTGCAGTGGCAAAAACCATCAAGCGCTACAAAGAAACTGGCTCACATGAGGACCGGCCCAGGAAAAGAAGACCAAGAGTCACCTCTGCTGCGAAGGATAAGTTCATCCGAGTCACCAGCCTCAGAAATCGTAGGTTAGCAGCTCAGATTAGAGACCAGGTCAATGCACAGAGTTCTAGCAGCAGACACATCTCTACAACAACTGTTAAGAGGAGACTTTGTGCAGCAGACCTTCATGGTATAATAGCTGCTAGGAAACCACTGCTAAGGACAAGCAGAAGAGACTTGTTTGGGCTAAAGAACACAAGGAATGGACATTAGACCAGTGGAAATCTCTGCTTTGGTCTGATGAGTCCAAATTTGAGATCTTTGGTTCCAACCACCGTGTCTTTGTGCGACGCAGAAAAGGTGAACGGATGGACTCTACATGCCTGGTTCCCATCGTGAAGAATGGAGGAGGAGGTGTGATGGTGTAGGTGTGCTTTGCTGGTGACACTGTTAGGGATTTATTCAAAATTGAAGGCATACTGAACGAGCATGGCTACCACAGCATCTTGCAGCGGCATGCTATTCCATCCGGTTTGCGTTTAGTTGGACCATTTATTTTTCAACAGGACAATGACCCCAAACACACCTCCAGGCTGTGTAAGGGCTATTTGACCAAGAAGGAGAGTGATGGGGTGCTACGCCAGATGACCTGGCCTCCACAGTCACCAGACCTGAACCCAATCGAGATGGTTTGGGGTGAGCTGGACCGCAGTGAAGGCAAAAGGGCCAACAAGTGCTAAGCATCTCTGGGAACTCCTTCAAGACTGTTGGAAGACCATTTCCGGTGATTACCTCTTGAAGCTCATCAAGAGAATGTCGAGAGTGTGCAAAGCAGTAATCAAAGCAAAAGGTGGCTTCTTTGAAGAACCTAGAATATAAGACGTATTTTCAGTTGTTTCACACTTTTTTGTTAATTATATATTTCCACATGTGCTAATTCATAGTTTTGATGCCTTCAGAATGAATCTACAATTTTCATAGTAATGAAATAAAAGAAAACTCTTTGAATGAGGTGTGTCCAAACTTTTGGTCTGTACTGTATATATGTATTCGATATTACATAGTGTATTACATATTTACAATTTATTAGTTTTTTGTGTTCTAAAGTTGTATTCCAATAAATATATTTTCTGTTCTATCTAAATATCTTGATTATTGGGTCATAAAAAGGATTAAATGTCTGATGTTCACATTGTACTACAATAAATTTTTCACTTAAATATAAGCAATATATGTGGGAGTCGGAGTAAGGGAAATTGAGGCGTCGGAGTCGCAGGTTTGGCTTACCGACTCCACTTTAATGGCCGTGTTACTGCTGGTTCTCCTGCCTTCCTAGAGAAAGGTGTATGGCGTCGGCTCTGATAACATGGCTGGCTGAAGTTGGGGCCTCACTACATGGGGTTTTTATTAGCTGGATTTGTAGTAAATTGATTAAAATGTTGCATCTGGTTTTAGTTACCGTATATTCTTAATGGATTTGCAACTGCCCCAGCAATCTTGAGGCTTGGGAAACATGGTATTTGCTTTCAGGGTTTCAGCAAACCTGTCATCTGGATTTTGCTAAGTTAACAACAGGCAATTGTCTTGTTAGCGCTGTTACACTTATTAAAATACCTTGGTTGATGAAATCCGTCTTGTGGTTGTTTAATCTTTGTTTGCAGTTTTCAGTTAATGACAGTCTCGTGCTTTGGGGAGGGGGGACGGTGTTCTGTTCTCATATTCATCCCTTATGGGCTTAAATGATGGGTCACTGAACCTTCAGTGACCTGGCTCCTATTTTAAATACAGTTTATCTTGTGGTCTTTAAAAAAAAAAAAAAATTAACTCCAATAAAATAGTGCAGGCATCTGCCTGCGCACTAGCATCTATTGCTTGCTACTGTGCAGGTGCCATTTTGATGGAGCTCAATTTTTCTTTAACAAAATGGTACTGGCGGTGGTGCATGCACAGTAGCCTCTGCAAACGATACTCCCAATCATTGTGCACACCAACCTGCAGGCATTGTAAGTTCGGTACCATTATACTGATTACAATGATACCTTTAGTTGATGAAATTTGTCTTGTGGTTGTTGTACTTTAATTTCAGTTTTGAGTTTGATATGCTTGTGCTCCAGCTCTGTGGTGGCCTGTGTGGGGTCTTCATCTGTTGCTCTGCTTAGGTATTCATAATGCATCCTGCTGACAGGTCACTGATCCCTCACTGACCTGCCCCCTAGTTTACATAGTGAATATCTGTACAGTATATACCGTAAAAAAACCAAACCCTTCTGCAGTCAGATGCCGGCCGTGGTACCTGCGCTACTGCATAATCGCATGTGTACTGTGTTGATAATAAATGTGCTTGAGGTTTTCCTGAGGAGTATAAAAAAAAAAAAAAAAATCCATTTTAAAATGGTGCCTGCGAAGAAGCAGCTATCTGTGTATATAGAGGTGATCCGATACCTGCTATTTTTTTTTTCCTCTCTAGCAAGATGGCACCGCCTGCGCGATAGCTGTCGGATCACCTCTATATACACTGATAGCTGCTACTGCGCAGGCGCCATTTTAAAATGGATTTTTTTTTAATATTCCTCAGGAAAACTTCAAGCCAATTTATTAACTACACATTAGACTTGTTTTACCTTTGCCAGTTTTTTTGCGGCCCGTTTTTGCGGGCTGTATCTCCCCAATTTTCACGGTCTGCCGCAATAACGGACCGCAAAAACTTGCAGATCACCGTTTTTCAGTTTTCCAATACTATTGAAGTAGTATTGGGAAAAAGGCGTTCTGCAAAACTGGAAGTGATGGTGCACCGCAAAAACAATTGATTTTCAATCGGGTCTGTGTCCGTATGCCGTGAAAAAGATCGAGCAGGCGCAATCTTTTTTCACGGCTGCAAATACGGCCCGCACGGCACACCGTGGAATTTTTGAGGGCCGAATTTGCGGCCCCAAAGAAATCTATTGGGGCCACAAAAACGGCCAGCAAAAACATGGTAAATGTAAAAGAAGCCTTAAACATGCGATTATGCTGCAACGCAGGTGCCACGGCTGGCACCTGCCTGCAGAAGGGGTGTGTTTTTTTTTTTTTTTTGTATGTATATATAATATTCATTCTGTAAACCTGGGGGCAGGTTAGTGACTTATCAGAGACCTGTCAGCAGGATGCATTATGAATACCTAAGCAGAGAAGCAGATGAAGACCCCACACAGGCCACCCTGGAGCACGAGCATGTCATTAACTCAAAACTGAAAATAAAGAACAACCACAAGACGGATTTCATCAACCAAGCTATCATTTTAATCAGTATAACGGCGCTGACCTGACGCTGTGTGTAGGTTGCTGTGCACAGTCCTACTGACAGGTTCCCTTTAATAATTTTTGTTGTGCTCCATGTTACTGTGTATTGGGTGGGTTATTCTATATTATATGTATTTTTCTTCTTAAAGAGAATTCAGCTGCCATCTGGAAAAGACACTGGTGTTCCTGTGACTATGATGAATGTTTACCAGGAGTTTAATGAAAGCATTGCAGATAAATATAAGATCATGAAATTCAAGTCCAAGGTATGTCTGACTGCATTGACAAATGTTATCTGCTTGTTCAATGGGTTTTCTCCTCTCGACTTTATCCAAATTCCTCCCATTCATAAAAATAATAAAAATATGTTACTCCCCTTTCCCTGGACCAGAGTGCATCTTTTGATTGTTTACAACTTGCAGAGATAACACATCAGTACATTGCAGCCTATTGATAGTCTATTGTCTGCCATTGCAGGAGGCACGAACAACCAAGCTCAGCAATTGGTTTCATCACAATTGACTTGATGTCATCGCTGCAGTCTTTAAACAATGACCGAAACAACGGTTAAGACATACCAGAACACACTCCTCCAGCCTTCTAGACATTGTTTTTCCCGACACAGCTGCCCTCTTCTTATTAAGGTGCAGCCCTTCCCTAGTGCAGAAATTGTGATCTGCAGAAAAGTCAAAGTAAGAGCTTGGAAATTAGTGCACGCACGCGCCCGCCCCCACCCTGGCTAGCATCAGCTATCATAGCTCTGCCATGGACACTGATCCTAGGTACAGATACCGGCAGTGTTAGAGAGCTGGCATCGACTGCATATTTAGAAAGCTCTGCTCCTCGACCCCTGCACACTCTGTAATTCAAGTACTGACATACATGTGTGCTAAAGTGTTAAAGATGCTTTCCTTATTCTTAGCTAAAATACAACCTGCAACTTGCTGTAATATTTTCCAAGGACTGCGGGCCTTAAACAGCCGCTATTTAGTGTCTTTTAATTAGTTACATGTTGCTAATTAGCTATGTAGTCACTATATGTGACTGTACTCTCACATCACGTGCACTGCGAACTGTGAGGATTCTCTGGAGCTGGGGCCAGGAGCATTGGGTGCGTGACCAGAGTATGTGATTTGCAAACATGCGGTCACGTACCAACTAGATAGAGTAGTCAGTCAGTGCTAGGGGTGCCGTTACAGCCGCCGCTTTATACACTGAGTGGTGACTTAAACTGTGCCAGCGCCGCCCTTGTGACTGGAACCCGAACGCTGCAGGGAGGAATAAAGGTCACCTCTCAGTGCGGGCAGCAGGCATGTTCAGAACATCATTACCCTGCAGTTTAACACCATATCTGTAGGTTAATAGTGATGAGCGAGCATGCTCCAATAAGGTGTTATCAGAGCATGCTTATGTTCTTACCGAGTGTCTTCGGCGTGCTAGAAAAATGTTCGACTCCCTGCGACTGCATGTCTTGCGGCTTTTCGACAGCTGCTGCACATGCAGGGATTTGTTTGTTTGAATCTAACATATTTTTCGAGCACGCCGAATACACTCTGTAAGCACAATAGCATACTCTGATAACGGCTTACCCGAGGACGCGCGCTCATCGCTATTAATGTGTTTATTCGGACTCCCATGACAGCACCACGAGAGAGGGGATCCGCCCTTTAGGAACAGGAAACCTACAGATACAAAAAGGGCGGCACCTCTCCCACGCATCAGTTGGTTTCCTGTTCCTGAGGGGACGGGATCCTACAGAGAACCGGATCCCAGGCCGGCCGGCCGAGACAGGTAGCGAGGGGGTCTCCTACCTCGGCCTGGTGCGGAGCTCCTGGAGGACGCCACGGTGGCCCAGGATGGGTGGCACGGCGGTGGCGTAAGCAGCAGGGAGCGGCGTCCGGAGGAGGTCCGTATCCAGAGTAAGGCCGCCGCCGGTGAGTATGCCCCCCCGGGGGCTCCCGGCTCCGGCGGCGCAAGTGCGGTGGTATCGGGGGGCCGGCGCGCTGCGGGGTGCTGAGACCGAGGAGCGCTACATTCCGGGGCGTCCCGCGTGACTTCCGGTCACGTCGGGGTCGCGGTGACGTCAGGGGGCGGGCGGAGGATGCGCTTCCGGGTCAGCGGCGCCACTGCGCAGGCGCGAGAAAACCAAGATGGCGGCGCCCATCGAAAACGCCGATGAGCGTCGGCTCTCCGGCCAGGTGCGGCGCCAGCTGGGGAAGGGAGCCCTATTAAGGGGGGAGGGGCGCGGCAGGAATACTGCTGTTCGGAGGAGGGGTATATAGGCAGGACCCTGGCAGGGTGCCTTGCCTTTGCCACATTATTGCGAGCAGTAATGGAGAGCGATCAGGAGCAGCAGCGGCAGCAGCAGCAACAGCGACAAGCATCACTGCCGCCCCTGGATGACCTTCGGCAGGTCAAGCAGAAAAAGAAAGAGTCCCGTGACAGTAAGGATCGTGCGGGACGAAGTGACCAATCCAGTCATAAAAGCTCATCTAGGCAAGGAGCATTGACTGAGAAGAATCCCCCTCATTCTCCGGTACTTGATTGTGGCACTGGTATGTGATCTTCGTGAAAGTTCACTCAGTGACGGGACCCCCCTTCTGTGTTTTTTATTCTAGGGGAAGAAGGCTACAAGTAATACTAAACACAGGGAATGCGCGCTCTGTGCATGCCCATTACCTGACTCATGCCCCCAAAAATTGTGCCCCCCCTGTATTCAGCAGACAGTGGCGGAAGAGTCGCCCGCGGTAGCAGCGAGTTTAAGGGACTTAGTCAGGGCAGAAATGAGGGAAACACTAAAGTCTTTGTCCCAGCCGGAAAGTCCAAGGGGCGGAGTCCCGGTGGAGTCCGATTCCTCGGCAGAATGGAGGAGAAGTAGAGACTCCCAGGCTTCATCTCCCTCGTCCTCCTCAGGAGAAGAGGAATCTGGGCGGTTTTGTCTGCCACTTGACCGAGTAGACAAGCTGGTCAAAGCAGTCAGAGGGACAATGGAAGTAGAGGAGCCTAAGCCCCAGTTATCCATGCAATATGTCATGTTCGGGGGCCTGGAGCAGAGGAAGCGTAGAGTCTTCCCATTAAATCAGAAAATCCAGGATCTGATCCACAGAGAGTGGAAAAAACCGGATAAGAGAGGGTCGCTACCACCAGCCCTCAAACGCAGATATCCCTTCGACGATCCGGCAGTAAATACTTGGGACAAGGCCCCCAAATTAGATGCAGCCATTGCAAAGGCATCGAAAAGATCCTCGCTACCATTTGAGGACATGGGATCCCTTAAAGATCCCCTGGACAGGAGGGCAGATACCTTCCTTAAGCATACCTGGGAAATGGCTGCCGGGTCCTTAAGACCAGCAGTGGCATCAACATGCACGGCCAGGTCCATGATGGTCTGGTTGGACCAGTTGGAGTCACAATTAAAACAGGGTACATCGAGGCAAACAATTCTTGGGGCCCTACCAACAATCCAAGAGGGAGCAGCATTCTTAGCAGATGCCTCAGCGGATGCAGTAAGAATGGCTGCCAGGGCAGCAGGTCTTTCTAATGCGGCTCGTAGAGCCCTGTGGCTGAAGTGCTGGCAGGGGGACATTCAGTCCAGGGCGAAGCTCTGCTATTCCGTGTGAAGGTGAATATTTGTTCGGCGCAACCCTGGACGAACTGCTTGAGAAAGCTGGGGACGACAAGAAAAAATTCCCAAATCTCTGGTCTGCGTCCTACCGACGTCCATTTGGTAGAAGGAGATTCGGTCAGGGGAGAAGGCGCAATTCTTCGCCTATTAGAGACCGTCCCAGATGGGAAGATAGAAGGAGAAGAGGTACGGGCTACATGTTCAGACGCTCGTCGAGAGATCAAAAGAGACAAAATCAATGACTAGAAATTCCCGTGGGGGGTAGACTGTCATCCTTCCTCCCGGCATGGTTACAGATTACAAATAGTGACTGGGTGCGCAAGGTAATATCCACCGGGCTTAGATTGGAGTTTACCCAGGTCCCGCGAGATACCTTTAAATCAACTCCTTTAAGATCTTCACCCCTCGAACAAGCAGCTTTAGAAGCGGAGGTCTTAAGCCTTTGCCAGAAAAACGTCCTGATAAAGGTTCCAGATTCTGAGAGAGGAAGAGGGTTCTACTCTCCCGTATTCCTGATCCAAAAACCCGATAAGACATTTAGGACGATTATTAATCTACGTTCCCTTAATACGTTTTTGGTTAATCGTACTTTTAAGATGGAGTCCATCAATACAACAATAAAAATATTGTTTAAAGGGTGTTTTATGGCAGTCATAGATTTGAAAGATGCGTACTATCATGTACCTATCCATGCATATTTCCAGCAGTACCTGAGAGTGGCAGTTTCAGTAGACAGCACAGTCCGTCATTATCAGTATAGAGCCCTTCCTTTTGGTCTCTCAGCAGCGCCCCAGGTATTTACAAAAATAGTGGCCGAGGTTATGGCTCATTTACGGGAAGTGGACATCTTAATTGTTCCATATTTTAGATGATTTTTTGATTGTGGGAAAATCAGTGGGCCATTGTATATCCCAGATAGAAAGAGCTAAATCAAGGTTAGAAAACCTCGGGTGGATATTAAACTACGAAAAATCCCGACTCCAGCCCTTAAAGATACAGAAGTTTCTAGGCTTACTATTAAATTCAGAAACTCAGCAGTGTCTATTACCATTGGATAAATTGCAAAACATACAGCAGCAGGTTCTTCGGGCGATTGATAATCCTTCTATGACCCTCAGACAGGCCATATCCCTGTTAGGCTCTCTAACCTCATGCATCCCAGCAGTCAGGTGGGCACAATTCCATACTAGAGCCCTTCAGAAGGACGTCCTGGTTAATAGCAGAGCCTTGGGAGGCTCCTTACAGGGTCGAGTGTTGCTAAGCCCCTCAGCTGTTACGTCGCTTAGATGGTGGCTCGATGACAAGAACCTAGCCTCAGGGGTGCCCTGGGTAACGCAGATAACCCGTATTATAACCACAGACGCTAGTCTGTTCGGTTGGGGGGCCCATATGGGGAACATAGTGGTACAGGGACATTGGGATTCTGATGCTGAGATCTCATCCAACCAGAGAGAGCTATTGGCGATAGAGCGGGCAGTCAAAAGACTCATTATGTACCTACAGGGCCATCATGTGAGGATACTCTTGGACAACCAGGTAGCGGTAGCATATGTCAACCACCAAGGTGGAACCCGCTCCAACGCCCTGATGCGGATAGCAGAACGTCTCCTTCAGATAGCAGAGGAAAGTTTTCTATCTTTAACAGCCCTCCACATCAAAGGAAAAGACAACGTGAAGGCAGACTTTCTAAGCCGCAAGGCTCTAAAGCAAGGAGAATGGGCTTTGAACAGGGATATTTACCACCAGATTGTCAGCAGATGGGGTCAGCCAGAGGTAGACCTCTTTGCCACCAGAGAAAACAGAAAAGAAAAATCGTTCTGCTCTCTGAATCCCAGGGAAAATCCACTGGCAGTGGATGCCCTCCTGATAAGATGGAACTTTTCTCTGGCATACGCCTTCCCACCATTAAATCTTCTACCTCTGGTAGTAAGGAAGATCAGGGAAGATCGGGCAAGAGTCATATTAATTGCCCCATTCTGGCCCAGGAGGACCTGGTTCGCATGGTTGAGGACCATGTCGGTATGCGATCCCTGGGTACTGCCAAACCTTCCGGATCTCCTCTACCAGGGGCCAGTCAGCCACCCGCAAGTAGCGGGACTCCATTTGACGGCGTGGTGTTTGAGAGGACACTATTAAAGCATAAAGGGTTCTCCAAGAATTTAATTGATACCCTCCTAAAAAGCAGAAAACTGACTACCACTAACATCTATGCTAGGACCTGGAAGCGATTCCTGTCCACCTTTCAGTTTGATGTCAGAGACGGAATTCCCACAAAACATATTCTGGAGTTTCTCCAGAGGGGTCTCGAATTGGGTCTCTCCACAAGTACATTAAAAGTACAGGTTTCAGCCTTAGGAGCCTTGTTTGCATGTGATATTGCCAATAACTATTGGGTAGCAAGGTTCATCAAAGCGGCGGCTAGATCGAGACCCATACACAAAGACAGATGTGTGCCTTGGGACTTAAACTTAGTCCTTACAGCCATGACAGAAAGTCCGTTTGAACCTTTGGATTCTGCCTCATTAAAGATTATATCTCTTAAGGCAGCATTTCTAGTAGCGATAACTCCCGCACGTAGAGTGAGCGACATACAGGCACTTTCCAGATTGCCCCCTTACACAGAGTTCTTACAGGATAGGGTAATCCTAAGGCCAGATCCAGCATACTTTCCCAAGGTAGCATCACAATTTCACAGGACACAAGAGATAGTTCTGCCTTCCTTCCTCCCTAATCCGACCAACCCTAAGGAGCAAAAACTTCAGGCATTAGATATTAGGAGATGCTTACTGAAATATTTAGCAGCCACGGATCCTTGGAAGAAGGAGAATGCATTATTCCTATCCTTCCAAGGTCCCAGGAAAGGTTGTAGGGTATCGAAACGCACATTAGCAAGGTGGATTAGGGAGGCTATCTCTCTTGCCTACACAGCAGGTGGAGGTCCGGCTCCGCAGAACCTGAGGGCGCATTCCACTCGTGCCATGGCATCATCTTGGGCAGAAAGATCTGGAGTGTCAATTGATCAGATATGTAAGGCGGCCACCTGGTCATCTCCTTCCACCTTTTTTAACCACTACCGGTTAGACATGGGTGCCTCCTCAGATCTCACCTTTGGGCTAAGGGTGCTGCAGGCTTTAGTCCCTCCCTAAGTTAGTTTACATCTCTGTAATTCTCTCGTGGTGCTGTCATGGGAGTCCGAATAAAGTATTAAGTTACGTACCGGTAACGGTATTTTTCGGAAGCCCATGACAGCACCCTTAGTTCCCTCCCTTGTTCACATATAGGGGTGCACTCCTTTAGATGATTGTCCACAGTTTACTGTATGTGGGAGATGGTATAAAAATATTTCTGGTAAATAGGGTAGATAGGTTGTATATATTATACGTTGTGTACTAACCATGGTAGCCTCTCAAGCTCTGTAATCCAACTGATGCGTGGGAGAGGTGCCGCCCTTTTTGTATCTGTAGGTTTCCTGTTCCTAAAGGGCGGATCCCCTCTCTTGTGGTGCTGTCATGGGCTTCCGAAAATACAGTTACCGGTACGTAACTTAATACTTTTTTTCACATGACAGTTTCCCTTTTTAAAGAATTAGGTATAGATGCATCCAGCAATGCAAACAGGGATTTGTTGCAGGATTCACAAATCTTTTTTTCAATTAATCTCATGACTCACACTTAAATCAGAATACAATTTGGAACAAAGCAGTCGCAAGCTCGCTTATTCACTTTGTCAGAAGATGCTTTCTAATCCTTCAATACAGCCTGCAACTAAAGGGCCTGTCACACTAAGCGATATCGCTAGCAATATCGCTATAACGTCACTGGTTTTTGTGACGTTATAGCGATATTGCTAGCGATATCGCTATATGTGATACTTGCCTCCGACCGGCTCCCCTGCTGATTATCGCTGATCGCGCGAGAACGTCCTGGGCCGTTTCTCGTCATAAGCTTCCTGCTGGGCTTCCTGTGGCGCCTCCTCTGACAGGTAAGTAGCGACCCCCGACCCCTGCTGTGTCGCTGGTGAGATCTGCCTGTGTGGCAGCTCACTAGCGAGCACTTAGCGATGCACCAGCAGTCCTGACCGCGTCATATCGCTGGTCGGGATCGCTGGTGCATCGCTAAGTGTGACAGTACCTTAACTGCAATGTTTGCAAAGGTTGCTCGTTATGATAAAATCTGTGATGTATTCCCTGTGCATACTGTGATCTGTACATATTTACCTGGCTACAAAGTTGTGGGAATTATAGGGTACGTGGACATAGAGTTGTTATTATTTTTTTTTTTTTTTTTTGTTGCTAAAATTGAGTTTTCTAAAGGAAATGACTTCAGGAAACCTTCCTTCTTTGGGAAATTTCCTGAGGTGGTTTTGAAGGATTTTTTAAGCTTTTTTTGAAGGATTTTTTTCCTAAAAAGTTTTTTTTTTTTTTTAATTACCTTTTCATTGGACAGTGCCTAGTTTAGAATGGATTCCATCAGGAGACATTTCAAAGGAGTGACGTATTTTTTCTCCTCTAACAATTTTTCAAAGTTGGGAAAAAGAAACACTGGTGAAATGACTGGACATGAACAGCTAAGGAGTTTTATATTAGAATCAAAAAGGAAGAGTTTTGCAAGTGTTTTTATTTTATTTTTTAAGTTGACTTGTTCCCAAAAAACTCAAAGCAAATATATGGTAAATCTGTAGACTGAAGAAGTCACCCAGGGAAGAACATGCCCACTTAGCTAAATAAAATTAAATATCTATAGCATGCGACAGGCTCTCTTAAATGTGCATCATGATTTTATTGTTTTGTGCTTTAATACTTTATTTTTTTTTGTTTTCCCTGTTTAGAAAATGGAGAAGAATTATGCTTTTGAGATTCCAGATGTCCCTGCCAGCTCAGAGTATCTTGAAGTTCGATATTCTGTAAGTATAACATTTATAAAAAGGCAAAAGAAACAGTAAGACAGCACATTGTCCTGATCATAGTTTTAGATAGGACCGTTTTGTGGCGTAAATATTTTGCTCTGGGCAACCTTTATTTTAACCCTTTAACCCCTTAACAAAAAAATATTAGATTTTGAATTTGTTTTCTGCTCCCCTTCTTTCCAGAGCCATAACTTTTTATTTTTCTGTCAATTTGTCCTTGTTAGGCTAGTTTCACACTTGCTTTTTTTTGCAGCGCGTTTTTCCCGCAAAAAAACGCATACAAAAGCATACAACTGCTGCGTTTTTTTCAAGCATTTTTATGAGCATGCATGAAAAAAACGCAGCGTTTTTATGCGTTTGTATGCGTTTTTAGTGCGTTTTTACCGCGTTTGCGTTTTTTTCCAACATTTTTAGGTGGCCCCTCACACTACCCAAACCATGACTTTACTAACCCTAACCCTGACCCTAACCCTAACCCTGACCCTAACCCTTAACCAAACCATACTTAACCCTAAGGCCGGTTTCACATTAGCGCATTTTCAGCGCGCGCACGGCCGGGGGTAGCTCCGCCCCCGAGCCGGCTCTCTGCCCGGCGTGCCCGCCCCTTCCTTGTAGCGCCGCCTCCTAGCGGACAGCGGCGCCTGCGATCGGCGCACCCTATCTTTAGCATAGGGTGCGCCGATCGTGCGCAGGCCGTGCGCTAGTTGCGCTTTGACCTGCGCTGCGCACTTTTGACGGTGCGCCGTGCGCGCCAAAATCCGAAAAGTTTGATTTTGGCGCGCACGGCGCACCGTCAAAAGTGCGCAGCGCAGGTCAAAGCGCAACTAGCGCACGGCCTGCGCACGATCGGCGCACCCTATGCTAAAGATAGGGTGCGCCGATCGCAGGCGCCGCTGTCCGCTAGGAGGCGGCGCTACAAGCAAGGGGCGGGCACGCCGGGCAGAGAGCCGGCTCGGGGGCGGAGCTACCCCCGGCCGTGCGCGCGCTGAAAATGCGCTAATGTGAAACCGGCCTAATCCTGACCCTAACCCTGACCCTAATCCTTAACAAAACCATACTTAACCCTAATCCTGACCCTAACCCTTAACCAAACCATACTTAACCCTAATCCTGACCCTAACCCTGACCCTAACCCTTAACAAAACCATACTTAACCCTAATCCTGACCCTAACCCTGACCCTAACCCTTAACAAAACCATACTTAACCCTAACCCTGACCCTAACCCTGACCCTAACCCTTAACCAAACCATACTTAACCCTAATCCTGACCCTAACCCTGACCCTAACCCTTAACAAAACCATACTTAACCCTAACCCTGACCCTAACCCTGACCCTAACCCTAACCCTGACCCTAACCCTTAACAAAACCATACTTAACACTAATCCTGACCCTAACCCTGACCCTAACCCTTAACCAAACCATACTTAACCCTAACCCTGACCCAAACCCTAACCCTAAACCCCCTTAACTAACCCTAACTCTAACCCAAACCCCTAAATTCCTTGTTTAAAAAAAAAAAAACGCATATGCAAAAAAACGCATACATGAGCATGCCAGTGCGCACATATGCGCATCCATAGGCTATAATGGCCATTTTTAGCGCAAAACGTGCGCATATGTGCGCATGCGCTTTTTTGCAGGGCCAAAAAATGCAACATGCTGCGTCTGGAAAATACAAACGCACACCCCAAAAAAACGCAGCGCATGAAAATCGCATACATGCGCTTACAAGCGCGCAGGTATGCGCACCCATGTTAAATATAGGGGAAAAAACGCATGCGCACATGTGCGTTTTTTTCCAGCGCTAAAAAACGCAAATGTGAAACCAGCCTTAGGGCTTGTTTTTGCTGAACAAGTCGTACCTTTGAATGACACCATTGGTTATAACCTATTGTGTATTGGAAAACAGGAAAAAAATTCCAAATGTGGTGAAACTGCAAAACAAGTGCAAAAAATTTGTAAAAAAAAAGCAACATTTTCCGAGACCTGTATTGTTTCCTTTTTCGTGATTTAGGGCTGGGTGAGGGCGCTATACCCTTATTTCTTAGTGCCTAGTTAAGAGCCGCGGGTGGATCGCGATTCCACACACGGCTGTTGCAGGTACATGTCAGCTGTATAGATCAGCTGACGTGTCCGAAATCCAAAAAGGTGCGGGCTCAGCGCCGGAGCCAACACCAAAGTGGGGGAGTCCGACGTGGGTGTACTATTACGCCCAATGTCGGAAAGGGGATAATGGCCGCCGATACGCCTTTTAATGGCGCTGAGAAATAAGGTTATAGCGCCCTCCCAGTGTCTAAAAATCTGTGGAGTCTCGGCTCTCTGAGGTAGCTGAGACCCTGGAGAACATGAACTACGGCGGTTTTTAAGGTCCCCTGTCACGTGATCACCATTATTCACCAAATAACGCCGATCACAAGAAAAAAAAAGCATCAAAAATCTTTATCATCTTCCTGGAAGAAAATGGCGGGCGCATGCGCAATGCTCCCTCCATGATCTGCTGGCCAGTACCTGGCAAAAATAAGAAATTTTTCTTACTGTTTCATTTTGATCACTGTGATAGGCCCAATCACAGTGATCAAAATGAAAAAAAAAAAAAAAAATCAGACCCCCTTTGTCACACCCCCTTAGATACATAAAAATGATAAAATAAAAAAACTTGTAATTCTTTCCATTCTTTGCAGTTAGGGGCCAGTGTTAGGGGCCAGTGTTAGGGGCCAGTGTTAGGGGCCAGTGTTAGGGGCCAGTGTTAGGGGCCAGTGTTAGGGGCCAGTGTTAGGGGCCAGTGTTAGGGGCCAGTGTTAGGGGCCAGTGTTAGGGGCCAGTGTTTGGGGCCAGTGTTAGGGGCGAATTTAGAACTGGGATTTTTTCAAAAGTAAGAAAAAATTGATGATGATATGAATGCTAGTGTTGAGCGCAAGTGCTTGCCACTCAAATTTGCATCGGGTACTCTGGTATGCACCGAGTATCGCATATCCCCCGCATGTTTTTTTTTGGGTGTCTAACAGCCGCAAAACATGCGGGGCAGGGACTTTCTGGTACTTTTGTCTGACAATTCTGATTTAAGGGCACAAAAATTAAAAGTTTGAAAATTGCAAAGTTTTCCAAATTTTTGCCAGATTTCATTTTTTTGTTTGATAGTCATATCAATGAAATTTTACCACTATGATGAAGTACCATATGTCATGAAAAAACAGTCTCAATATTTCTGGAATACATTAAATAAATTGACCGTGGTCAGAATTGTAAAAATTGGCCTGGTCATTAACGTTAAAATTGGCTCTGACACTAAGAGGCTAAAGCCACATGTAACTTTTTCTACACTGACACTACTGGGGAATATGTTTGAATCCAAACTTCCATCAGAATGTAATTAATAAATTAATATTACTCTGTCGCCTAATTGGGGGACACAGAACTGTGGGTGTTATGCTGTTAATGTAACTTCAGTAGCAAATGCTTCTGTACTTTCACAAGAAATGTGACTAGAATCTATTGATGCTCTAGTTTTGTCTGGTCGCAGTATATCCACAAGTCACTTACAGATTTTTTAATATTTTTCCTTTTTAAGTTTGTGCCAATCCTATTTTTAAGGAGATTAACAATTATTATTCTGTATGAAGTATATGCAGACACAAATTACCACACCTAATTTTATACAAGTTGAAAGTAACTATTCAGGCAGGGGGTGAGTGAGCTTCTAGCTGAGAAGAAAAATAGAAATTGGCTGTGATTGTTGGACATACAGTTTCTGCACTAATTGTTTCCTTTGAATAAATCTATTTTATGATATGTTTGGTTTACAGGCAGACTTGCCCCAACTTCCCCAAGACCTAAAGGGAGAAACATTTTCACATGTCTTTGGAACAAATACGTCAAGCCTGGAGCTTTTCTTACTTAGCCGGAAGATAAAAGGGCCCAGCTGGCTGGAGATAAAGAGCCCACGTAAATATACTGATTCTTTCTGCAAATTCCGCATGTCTTTTTATATATACATTTGCTTGACCTTGAGATCTCGGCAGGCATTTCGCCTACTTACTGCATTTGGAAGGGGTCTAAGTGCCAAAGGAAAGGATTAAAAGGGTTTTTTTTTTCTATTGCAAGCTTATTTTTATTTAATTTAGTACAGCTTTATTCATAATTATAAGAGGCAGGGTGTCTATTTTGGCTTTAGCCTTCCTTGTTTGTATGGGTCTAACATTAATTCATCTTTATTTCAAACGCTTTTCTTTCCAGTTTTGAAAATTTTATGTAAATGCACATGGCTCATTGTGTGAAATATATTTTATTTTGCTTAATGTAGGATACACACACTTATCGAATGCTTCAAGGGAATCTATCAGCAGGTTTTTGCTATCTTCTCTAAGTAGGGTAAGAGAACCTGAATCCAACGATGTATCACTTAGATTACTATTTGCAGCCATTCTGACACAGAGGTTTTAGATCTTGAATGAAGCAGAGCTCAAAGAGCTTCCCCTGTCCACACCAAGCTCATGTGTATACAATGTCCTAGACAGTGAGGTGCTTATCACAGGAGGGGGCGTTGCTGGACTAGTCCAGCAATGTTAGGTTCTTAGTGATAAATCCTTCACAGTTAGTAAACAGCACGCACTTTGACAAGTGACACATCCCTGAATTCTGAATTTCAACCTCTATCTCTTGCTGTCTTCTGATAACATAGCAAAAACCTGCTGATAGATTCTCGTTAACCCCTTAACCGACCGCCGATGCACATTAAAATGGCAGTCGTTAACCTCTTCACGACATGGGCCGTACATGTACAGTGCATGTTTTGTCTCTCACTTTGATGTGGGCTCCGGCGCTGCGCCCACAGCTTTCGTAGCACATCAGCTGTTTTGAACAGCTGACATGTGCCCCCTAACAGCCTATGGTGGAATCAAGAGCCACTCACAGCTGTTAACCTGCTAAATGTCGCTCTCACTCTCTGACAGCGACATTTAATGTGATTGTGTCGGAAACGCATCGCTAATCCCGCCCATTGGCACCCGTGCCGCATGACCACGGGTCACCGATGGGTTGTCATGACAACCCGGGGTCTGCAGCTGACCCCTGTGGTTGTCATTGCCAGATTGCTATGAGCAATTCTGCTACACAGAGGCGATCGATTATTGCAGCTTCTAGTCTCCCAGGGAGACTATTGAAGCAAGTAAAAAATAAAATAAATATTTAAAAAAAAATCTATAAAAGTTCAAATCGCCCCTATTCGCCCCATTCAAAATAAAATAAAAAATACACATATTTGGTATCGTCGCGTTCAGAAACTCCCGATCTATCAAGATTTAAAAAGAAACAGATTGGTAAACGGCGAAACGAAAAAAGTCAAAACGCCAGAATTACGTTTTTTTCAGCTCTACAACATTGCATTAAAATGCAATACCAGGAGATCAAAAGAACCTATACGTGTTTGGTGTCTGTGAACTCGTAATGACCTGGAAAATCATAACAGCAGGTCAGTTTGAGCATTTGGTGATCATGGTAAAAAAAAAAATAAAAACCATTTGTAGAATTCCACTTTTTTTTTTGCAATTTCATCGCATTTGGAATTTTTCCCATTTTCCAGTACACTATATGGTAAAACCACTGGTGTCGTTCAAAAGTACGACTTGTCCCACAAAAAACAAGCCCACATTTGGCCATATTGATAGAAAATTAAAAAAGTTATGGCTCTGGGAAGAAGTGGAGCAAAAAACAGAAATGTAAAAACGAATAAGGGCTGCAGCGTGAAGAGGTTTAGGGTACTTATTACCGCATTTCAGTTTTAAAATGGCGATGGAGAATAAGGGAATAGCGCCGCTGAACGTACATGACACCTTGCTGTATCCGCCCTTCCCTGTTTTGTGACCGATCAGGGCCGATTAACCCATTAAATACTGCTGTCAATACTGTGACAGCGGTATTTTAAATTGTTACAAGGAGATCACAAGACTCAGTAGCCATTGGACCCCCGTGATGAGAAACACAGGTTCTAATGGTTACCATGGTACTGAGGTCATGTGATGACCACAGGGGTACCTTGGTCTCAGATCCAGCAATAAGCTGAGTCTCACAGGCACAGTCAGTGAGTCACTGACAATCTCATGTACTGCTGTATGTACAGCAGTGTATGAGACCAGTGATCAAATTGAAAATTGTATATGTCTCACAGTGGGACGAAGTACAAAAGTGAAATAAAGTATGTCAAAAAGTAAAAAAAAAAATAAAAAAAAAATCACAAAATAAGCACACACAAATCACTAAAATCCGTGTGGGAAAACCACTGTTTGGGCACAAGGCAGAGCCCGGAAGAGAAGGAGCACCTTTTGACTGTATAATTTCCTGGAATAATTAGCAGACGCCATGTTGCAATTGGAGACCCCCTCAGGTGCCTAAACACTGTAAACTCCCCCACAACTGACACCATTTTGTAAACTAGACCCCTCAGGGAGCTTATCTAGATGTGGAATGAGCACCTTGAACCCCCTGGTGCTAAACAGAAGTTTATAACGTTGAGCTATGAAAATAAAAAAAAAATCAACCCAATCACTCAGTGTGAGCCCATGCGATCGCTGAGCCGTACCTATACTGCATATAGGTACGGTGCATGTCGAGAAGGAATTATACGGATTCTGTATGTGTGTTTTTAGTATGTAATCTGATAGCAGCATATTGTATGGACAGAGACCCTTATTCCAGCCCTTCATGGTAAAATCACTTTATTTGATGCAGATCTACCAATTCTCTTATTTGAGTTCTTTATAATCCTGACTACACCACTGATTGATACTGTATTTGTCTATGTACAGTGTGCACAAAAAACAAGCAAACACTGGCGGGTGGGTTACACAAAGCAGGGGGACTATATGGCAGGAGACCACTAGTCCCCTACTGATAATCTTTGTCTCCTAAAACACTAATTTTATTGAATCTACAACAAGCCCGCCCAATAAGTGTAAGTTCGCTGAAATCGGGGTTTCTGCCATTATTCCCTGATTGCAAATGCAATATCCTGCTGACAGATTCCCTTTAATGCAGGAGTCTAAAACTCGCGGGCCAACTGCGGCCCTCAGGGCAATAGTTTGCGGCCCTCACCTCTTGGGCCCTTGGGACAATAGTTCGCAGCCCTCACCTCGGCCGGGATCACACATGCGAGAAACACGGCCGAGTCTCGCATGTGAAATCCCAGTCACACGTAGTACCGCTCATTAAGGTCATGAATATGGACGCCACTCCACTCTCTAGGCATGGCGCCCATATTCATTAGCTTAATGAGCGGTACCGCGCGCTCATACAGGAAGATGATGTCGGAGCTGCAGCAGGAGGAGGTGAGTATGTTGATGGCTAGACAGTCACAGCAGCCTGCTGTCAGCAGGCAAGGCGTATGAGTCACACTCACAACACATGCAGCAGGAACAGCTGAGCAGGGACCGGACTGGACCGCGCCACATACTCAGGTGCGCCGGGTTCAGAATGAGCGGTGGGGCGGTGCGGTATATTGCTCTCGGAGGCGGGGCATCAGCCGGCCTTATTGCGAACTTGCGCCATTACCCCAGGCTCAGAAGCGGAGGCGGCCACTGAAATTGCTGCTGAGCGGGACAGAAAAAAAAGCGGAAGAGACGCATCGGCTAACACTGAAACAGTGACACCAAGTGGAATTATCTATTACACAGCCCCAAACATGTCTATTTCAAAGCCTGCAGTGAAGAGAAAGGTAGGTGATGAGCACAGACAATTTCAGGAAAAGTGGGAAGTGCAATATTCCTTTGTTGAGCACAGGGGCATCCCGACGTGTCTTATTTGCACAGAGAAAGTTGCAGTGCACAAAGAATACAATTTGAAACGTCATTACATAACTAGACATGCTGAGGAGTATGCAAAATACCAGGGAGATGAAAGAGCCAACCGGGTTTGCTAAATTTAAAAGATATCTACTGAGGCAATAAGATTTCTTTAAGAAAGCAACCAAAGAGAATGATGCAGCAGTCGAAGCTAGCTACGTGGTTAGTGAGATGATTGCTAAAGCAGGAAAGCCATTCAAAGAAGGTGAATTTGTAAAAAACTGCATATTACAGGCTGCAAGTATTGTCTGTCCAGAAAAGAAAGGTCAGTTTAGCAACATCAGCCTTTCTGCCAACCGTAGCAGAGCGCATTTCTGACCTGTCCAGTGACATTTATTATCAACTGTGTGAGAAAGCAAAAATGTTTCAGTCGCTCTTGATGAGACCACAGACATCACCGACACTGCCCAGCTCGCAATCTATGTCCGTGGTGTTGATGACAATTTTGAAGTCATAGAGGAGTTGCTCACAGTGATTCCAATGCATGGCCAGACCACCGCTCAGGAGATATTTCACCAGCTGTGTGATGCCACTGAGAATGCCGGTTTACCCTAGAGGAGGTTTGTTGGAATAACAACTGATGGAGCGCCGTCAATGACAGGGAGGAAAAATGGACTGATGGCACTTGTTAAAAAAAAAAAAAAAAAACTGCAAAAAAACCCCTGTTTGGGAGAGAAGAACAGACAATTCGCAGCGACCTAAGTGCGTAAACACAATATTGTAGTCTTTAAAGGGTGCACAATTTTATGCACTCACCTGATAGAAGACTAATATAGCTTTGGATTATGTATCCTCAAAAATCCTTCCTTTTGGGATACTTCTCAGAAGACAGGGCTTGCAGCTTGCCTCGGGTGGATCCAAGTCAAAGAGCCAGGTTCAGGCTCACACAGGATGAGTAAATCAAGATAAAGACATCCAGCCCATAAACGGCAGCGCTTCCTAGGACTCACATCCAAAGATGATATTCCATTTTTTTTATTTCATAGGTTAAAAAAGAGATACAACGCGTTTCGGATACAGTGTATATCCTTCATCAGGTATCATAAAAACACAGTACAAATCCTAATAGTATAAAATTCAGTTACACTTATATATAGTAGCAACCTTTTATCCCAGTCTCAGAAACTTGAATTAGGGTGTGGACCAAGTTCAGGAACACAGTTAAGGAACACACCCACTGATTGATCCAACCTTGACAACATGGATGCAAGACAGAAGAAAAAAAAAAAAAAAAAAAACCCAAAAGGAAAAAAACCCAGAGAGAAAAAAAAAGCAACGTTCAAACTCTCTCTATGATATCATTCAATCCATTTGGATATAATGTCCCCAGACGATATCCAAAACGTTTCTTTCCGGTTTAAAAGAGCATTCCTATTTGCAACACCAGAGGGTATCTGCTCCACCGGAGTTGCTTTTATGTTAAAAATTTTGTTATGTTTAATTAGTAGATTCCTTGAGAGACTGTTTTAAAAAGCCGTTTTTGGCCCTATTTCTGTGACCATTAATGCGGGACCGCAGTGTCTGCACAGTGCGTCCCACTTATTGCAAACCGCAACTGCATGTGATGACATGTACAACAAAATCACTGTTACAGCTGAGTCTTTGTGAAATCTCAAAGACCTCACCAGTACTATTACATTTGATGGTTTTAGCCCCGTGATCTAGGATCCCACAGGTACAACATTTTTTAGAGGTGCTTTTAAAAACTCCGGTTCCTTGAGAAACACCACATTAAATTTGATCCATACTTTTTTTTATAGTTTTTTCCTTTTGAATCCAACTGTTTTTTTAATTTACTGGGGGCCACCAAATTTTTCAAAGTTTTCCCCCTTCTATATGTAATCCCTGGTTTATCAGGGAGATGTTTTCCCAAAACAGGATCACGCTTCAAGATATACCAATATTTTGAAAACACAGTTCTTATTACTTTATTTCCCCTATTGAATGTGGTCACAAAATTCAATTTCCAGCGATCATCACTTTACCAATGGTCAAATTATCCCCCTTCCTATTTTTTCTTTTTAAACATTCCTCCTGTGTTTTTACTTTGTTATCCCTATATGCACTAATTATCAAGTTTTTTGGGTATCATTTTTCCTTAAATTTTCTTTTTAGAATTTTAGACTGAGCTACATAATCAGATTCTCTCGTACAATTCTTTCTTATACGAAAAAATTGGCTGTGGGGTATATTAACCTTCCACTTCTTGTAATGTGCACTGTTAAAATCTAAAAAGCCGTTTAAATCCACCTTTTTGAAGTGGGTTTTTGTAATAATTTTTTTCCCACTATGGCTGATCTCTAGATCAAGAAACACCATTTTTTCTTTATTAATTTGTGATGTAAAGGTAATCCCCCAGGTGTTATTATTGAGCTCCTTTATTAACTGTGCCGCTTCCTCCTCTGTCCCCTTCCATATAATAATCAGATCATCAATGAAGCGCTTATAAAGCCTTATTTTGTCATTGAAATGTTGTACCTGTGGGATCCTAGATCACGGGGCTAAAACCATCAAATGTATTAGTACTGGTGAGGTCTTTGAGATTTCACAAAGACTCAGCTGTAACAGTAATTTTGTTGTATATGTCATCACATGCAGTTGCGGTTTGCAATATGTGGGACGCACTGTGCAGACACTGCGGTCCCGCATTAATGGTCACAGAAATAGAGCCAAAAACGGCTTTTTAAAACATAGTCTCTCAAGGCATCTACTAATTAAACATAACAAAATTTTTAACATAAAAGTAACTTCGGTGGAGCAGATACCCTCTGGTGTTGCAAATAGGAATGCTCTTTTAAACCGGCAAGAAACGTTTTGGATATATCGTCTGGGAACATTATATCCAAATGGATTGAATGATATCATAGAGAGAGTTTGAACGTTGCTTTTTTTTTTTTTTTTCTCTCTGGGTTTTTTTTCCTTTTGGGTTTTTTTTTTTTTTTTTCTGTCTTGCATCCATGTTGTCAAGGTTGGATCAATCAGTGGGTGTGTTCCTGAACTGTGTTCCTGAACTTGGTCCACACCCTAAATCAAGTTTCTGAGACTGGGATAAAAGGTTGCTACTATATATAAGTGTAACTGAATTTTATACTATTAGGATTTGTACTGTGTTTTTATGAAACCTGATGAAGGATATACACTGTATCCGAAACGCGTTGTATCTCTTTTTTAACCTATGAAATAAAAAAAATGGAATATCATCTTTGGATGTGAGTCCTGGGAAGCGCTGCCGTTTATGGGCTGGATGTCTTTATCTTGATTTAAAAAAAAAAAAAAAACTGGAAGAGGAAGGTGTGGAGGAGGTCATTGCTCTGCATTGCATTATCCATTAGCAGGCCCTTTGCAGCAAATGCCTGAAGTTTGTCAATGTGATGTCTTTTGTTGTGAAATGCATCAACCAGACCAGATCCAGGGGCTTAAACCATAGAAGGTTTTGTGCTTTTTTTTTTTTTTTTTTTTTTTTTTTTTTTTTTTTTTTTTTTTTAGAGGAAATGGAGTCAGAATATGGGGATGTGCTCTACTTCACCAAGGTACGTTGGCTCAGCGGGGGAAACATATTGAAGAGATTTTTTTGAGTTGAGCGGAAGTGAAAGCCTTCATGGAGAAAGATGGGGCTGCTGTTCCTGTGCTAAGTGATCCAAAATGGCTCATGGACTTAGCTTTTTTTGTTGATATCACACATGAGCTTAATGTACTGAACAAGAAGTTTTAAGGCCAGGGGCAACTTGTCAGTGCTGCCTATGACAACGTGAGAGCATTCTCTACAAAATTTGTTATGGAAAGCCCAGCTTTCTCAGACAAACCTTTGCCATTTCCCATCATGCAAGGCACTCGTGGAAGCAGGCACACCATTCAGTGGTGAGGAGTATATGGATGTCATTTTGAAGCTGTAGGAGGAATTTGATCACAGATTTGCAGACTTCAAGACGCACAGAGCCACATTTCAAATTTTTGCGGACCCCTTCTCCTTTGATGTGCAAGATTCCCCTCCTGTGCTTCAAATGGAGCTCATTGACCTGCAGTGCAACTCTGAACTCAAAACCAAGTTCAGGGAGGTGAGTGGAAAAGCAGACAAGCTCGGGCAATTTTTGAGAGAATTGCCCCCCAGCTTCCCTGAGCTTTCCCGAATGTTCAAGCGGACCATGTGTCTTTTTGGGAGCACATACTTGTGCGAAAAGCTCTTCTCTACCTTGAACTTCAATAAGTCCAAGTACAGGTCCAGAGTTACTGATGAGCATCTTCAAGCCCTACTGAGGGTCTCAACTGCTTCCTCCCTTAAGCCAAATGTGGCTCGGCTATGCGAGAGTAAGCGCAGCCAGATCTCTCGCAGCAAGAAGTAGGCAGGAGAAGCCATGTTCTAAACAGTTTATGTTCAATGTTCCATTCATGTTCAGAAAGTTAAATGGTAAAAAACTGTTAATACAGACATCTGAATCTGAATAATAATTTCATTTCTCTAGTCAGTAACTATATGTGGTTTCTTCAGTTTTCTATATCTGCTGTATTATCATTTTCATGTTTATTTATTACTGATTGATTTATTTTTTTCTTATGATTTTGTTAATTTATTTTTTAACACAAAATAAGATGAAAAAATAAAGACATTTGATAACATTGGAATGTTTTTGTAAGAGCTTTTCTTGTGGAAAACCTGATGTGACCCAGATTCTACCTCCAGCGGCCCCTGGGTAAATTGAGTGTGAGACCCCTGCTTTAATGGGTGTAGAAATAACAAGTGTCATTCATGATGTCTGCTGGACTCCTCTTCTTCTGATTCATGATGTGTGCTTTGTACCCCACTATGAAGGGGGGTGCTGACTTGGTTTTTCCCCCTTACTATCATGTTTCCACTTTGGCTTTTGTTTTATCAAAGATTTAATAGATGGCACCCCACACATATTGGATTTCTTAGCATATTTTGTGGATAAGCCACAAATATAATTTTCTTTTTTTTTTTTTTTTTTTTTTTGAATCAGATCTTTTTTTATTAAACATTCAGGAATCAATACAGAAAGAATATGACATCTTATATAGCTAGTAAAAATTACATTGAGAGCAGATATTATTTAAAGGGTAAAACTCTTCCTGTGTAAGAATAAATAAAAAGAAGAAATCTCAAAACACAGATATTTGCATAAAATTGAGCCTATAAACAACATGGCTCCACAAATAAACAAAAATCAAAATTATACATCAGTGCCTCATTTCAGCGGGAAAACCATCCCCGCCAGCCGCGCCACTCCGCATCATATTTCGCCCCCGCCCCCCACGGATATCAGGTCCAATCCACCCCAGCCCCCTCGCACCGCGCCACTCAAAATCTACTTCGCCACAAAGGGCACTAGAATTTATTTTCACCCCCCAAGCATCCCCTCATCGCAAGCACAACAGCAACTGGTCCAACATCGCATCCCGTACCAGTGCGCCCGAGGGGAGACCCGGTGACTCCATCCATGGCTGCGAAATTTTGTGAAACTTTCTTAATGCATTTCTTTTTAAATAAGCCCCCCTTTCCAATCTGATGACATTATTTAGTTTATTTTTAAGCTCTGACAATGTTGGTGGCATAGGATCCAACCAATGATATGCAAGTATCTTTCTTGCCTGATACAGGATGCGTGCTATTCCCAGAGCCACTGCAGAGTCCGGGTCAACCCCCTCCTCCCACAAATTCAACAAACATAGACGAGGTGACGGTCGTATTGTGATATGGTATACTTGGGCTATGAGTCCCAGGGTCTGCCTCCAGAAATCCCCAATGTGCCCGCACTCCCACATAACATGCATCAAGTGGGCATCATCCTGCCCACACCTAACACATTGTGTTTTGGGCTTAAGTCCCATTTTAAATAATAAGCTGGGTGTTTTATATACCCTGTGAATGAGATATTTTCGAAAGCCGCTGGCACTCAGAAACCGCCATTTTAGGAACCTGTTCTAGAATATCGGACCACTGGTCCTCCGTCAGGGGGCCAACGTCCCGTTCCCACTTATTCTTAGCAGCAGTCAGTGGATATGTCTCCAGATGGGCAGGCAATAATCTTTTATATAATTCAGAGATAAGTCCCCTAGAAGACTCAGATGTAAGTAGCATATGTAGTGTTTGATTATGTGTCACTATCACCGGATTTGTCCTTCTCTGTTTTTCCAATGCATGTCTTAGCTGTAAGTACTGATAAAAGAAGACGTGCGGGAGGTGAAATTCTGTTCTCAATTGTTCAAAACTCTTAAGAGTATTATTTTGCAAAATTTGTGACACCAGATAAATCCCTTTATCTTCCCATCTTCCGAACCCCACCAGCTTTTTGATAATTTTCTTTTTTAAAGAATGATATCATAAAGAATCAAGCATGCTGTGATACGGTAACATGCAATAATATGTACAATTATTATAGAAAACAAGAGCTCATCCGGGTACTGTAATGTGCCCTCTTTTTTTTTTTTTTTTTTTTTCTTTCTGTGTTTGAGATGTCCGTTATACACTTAATGTTTCTATGACTTTCATGATTGGGGGGGGGGGGGTTCAATTCATATGTCACTCCTTTTTCACTGATGGGACGTCACAGGACTTAGAAATTGACAAGGCAAGATATAATTTATTTGATCTCAGTCTTCACTGGACAACAGTGGTGCATGATGTTTATCAGCATTTGTATGTTTCCTATTAGAGCTGAACAACCAGCCTATTAGCTGGTGCAAAGTGGAAGCTTTGGTGGCCAAGCCTGATCTGGTGAATGTTGGGAAACACATGCCCCCACCTCCAATTGTTGTCTTGTCTCTCAGCATGAAGACTGTTCAGAACTCGAAGACTCATCAGAATGAGGTATGGCATTTTCAATGATTTTGTAGTTGCTCATTTTTTTTCGTTTATTAAAACATAAACAGGGTATACAGCATACATACTTGTACATGATGTTAAATATAGTACAAAATATATATGTTTCACATGACATTAAATGCAAGGCAAAATGTGCATACCGGTTGTATACAAGATAAAACAAGACATAATGTCAATTAAATCACATTGGTCTTAGGTTTCATCACTTGAGTAATAACATATCTAACTTTTAAACCGTACCTACATCTACGATAACAGCTTTCTCTATCGCTTCATTGGGGGACACAGGAACCATGGGTGAATGCTGCTGCCACTAGGAGGCTGACACTATGCAAATAAGAAAGTTAGCTCCTCCTACGCAGTATACACCTCACCGACTGGCTCTCAATTACACAGTTTAGCTTTGTGTCAGTAGGAGGTGGTCACGGGTCTTTCATTAGACCCTTAGCTACCTCAGTGTGCGACGTTTCTTTACAGGTTTCGGAGGGATACAGAGTGAATTGTCACATTTGTACTCCCACAAAGAGACTATGAGTACGGCTTGTACTGCCACCCCGAATCCTCATATGTCTAGCGACCAGGAACACATATGCGTGTTCGCCTTCTGCCTCTCACCCACTCGCCTACCAGAGCCTGTCGGTGGATGGACACACGGTCTGCAACTGGAAATGGGGTAAGTCAGGACTGCAGGAGGTAAGTATCAGCAGGCTGAACGCCTCTCTCCTTCCCATGATAGTAATCCACCTGGGCGGTGTGGAATGGTCAAGCTTCCTTAAGCGGCATTACCTGTATTTAGCGTTCTCAGCGCCGCAAAACTGCGGTTCTCTTTAGACCTCCGCGCTCTCCGGTGGCCGCCGTTTCTAATCCAGGCCCCGACTTCAGTTCGGGCCTAGTTCAGAGGTGACGCCACTCCCCCATTTTCAGGCGGGCTTTTTCTTCTGAGGAACAGTCCCGCCCATCTGGCGCCGCCCACCGCTTCTCTGAGGGTTAGAGGGGTCGCAGGGGCCCGCCCACTCCTCCCAGTATAGGAGGGAGTGGAGTTTTCTTATGCTCCTAACAGAGCGGTTAGCTCCGCCCCCTCTCTGGTGATCTGATTCCCGCCCACAGCATTCAGGGGCACGTTTTTTACCTCACAGTTTTTCCTCAGCCTGTGAGCTGCTCGTCTCCGCTTCAGCGTGCTGTGTACACAGGTTCCGTGAGTAGCTCTGCGCTGCAGACTGATACCCTCCTCTGCTCTCCGTCCCCTAACTGTCTGGCACTGTTAGTGGGTTAGCTCATAATGTCTAATTCTAAACCAATTCGCTCTGCTTCTTCCTCTGTGGTAGTCAGTCATTTTGCATGTTATTCTTGCAAACGCAAGTTTCCATCAGGTCAGTCCTCTCCCCTCTGTCAGGACTGCAGCAAGCCCACAGAACCCACCGCCCAGGAGCCCCCGGTTGTCCCGAGTGAGGTTGAGGCCCCTATCCCAGGGTGGGCTTCCTTTCTGTCTCAATCTGTGGCAGATCTCACCAAGGTGTCCCAGACCTTGGTGTCCGTACTGGATAAGTTGCCACTAAAGACTTCTGCAGGACCCAACAGGTCACAGGATGCTCCGGTCGAGCCTGTTAATATTAGCCGCAAAAGAGCCAGACGAGAGCACCGGTCCGGTTCCTCTTCCCGTTCTGCATCGCCCCATAGTCCGTCCAAACAGCCTCCCTTATCAAGATCTTCCTCCCCTGAGCCAGGCGAGACTTTCTCGGATGAACCCTCCGAGAATGTTTTGGAGCTGGACTCGGACCAAATCGCTGATATGAGGGATATAGTTCAGATCCTCATTGCAGCGATTAACCAGTCCTTCAATATCAAAGATTCTCTGGCGGAACCCGCGGACCAGGAGGTTTCTTTCAGACGGTCGAAACCACCTTCCAAGGTTTTCGCTCATCATTCGGAGTTCCAGAAAATTCTTTCCAGAGAGAGAGAAAATCCGACCAGGCGTTTTCAAAGAGGAAAACGCCTTGGGGTGTTATATCCTTTCTCGCCAGAACTCATTGCAGACTGGTCAGCTTCACCGACTGTGGACCCTCCGTTTTCAAGATTATCTAACAGCACGGTCCTTCCGATTTCTGGGGGAGCATCTCTAGCAGACACTAATGACAGAGTCATAGAATCTTTTGCTAAGTCAGCCTTCGATGCGGCGTCTTCCGTTCTAAGCCCGGCCTTCGCTTCTACTTGGGCTTCTAAGGCCATAGCGAAATGGGCTAAGGACCTCCACCAAGGCATTTTGGCTGGAGACCAGCCAGAGCAGCTGGCGGATCTCGCCGACCAAATTTCGCATGCAGGCGAATATTTGGTCTCGGCCTCCCTGGATGCCGCATCCTGCGCAGCTCAGGCATCAAGCAACTTGGTGGCTATTAGGCGCACAGTTTGGCTTGAGGCTTGGCAAGCGGACTTATCGTCAAAAAAGTCCCTCACCAGTTTACCATTTCAGGGATCGCGTCTTTTCGGCGATAGGCTGGACCAGATCATTAAGGATGCCACTGGGGGCACAAGCTCCCTTCTTCCCCAGTCAAAATCTCGTCGACCTCCTCCGAAACGTCAGTTTCGACCCTTTCGGCCTTTTCGTCGCTTCACGACAGCAGATACGTCTTCCCACCAGCAGATGCCTCAACCGAGCCAAGATAGGAATTGAGTCTCCTTTAGGACCACTCCTTTCTGGCGATCTCATTCTTCCCAGGGTAGATCTACCAGACCTACACCTGGAAGATCTTCCTCCGCATGACTGGAATCAGAACACCGGAGCATAATCCCAGATGGACGGCCGTCTTCTTGTCTTCAGGGACGTATGGCTTGCCTCGGTGGAAGACGCTTGGGTCAGGGAAGTTGTATTTTCAGGATACAAAATAGAATTTGTTTCTCGTCCTCGGGATCGATTCTTCGAATCCCGACCCCTGAAAGACCCCGCCTTGGTTCCGGGTTTCCTTACAGCCATCGACTCTCTTCTCAAGTCGAGAGTGATTGTTCCAGTACCAGAAAAAGAGCGATTCACAGGTTTCTATTCGAACCTGTTTGTAGTGCCGAAAAAAGGAGGCACGGTTCGGCCCATTCTGGACTTAAAACTACTGAACAAAAGGGTCCGTCTGCGACATTTCAGAATGGAGTCACTTTGTTCAGTAATCGCTTCCATGGAGGCACAAGAATTCCTGTGCTCCATAGACATTCAAGACACATATCTACATGTCCCAATCTTCCGGGGTCATCAAAAATTCCTGCGTTTCGCGACACATCAGCATCACTTTCAGTTTGTCGTCCTGCCGTTCGAGCTCGCCACCGCCCCCAGGGTTTTTACAAAAATCATGGCAGCGTTGATGGCCATTTTGAGGATCAGAGGTCTCGTGCTCTTCTCGTACTTCGATGACATCCTCATCAAAGCTCCATTCTTGCCCCAGGCTCTCGAAAGTCTGACCATTGTATGCGACACTCTTGCTCGATTCGGGTGGATCATCAACACAAAAAAAAGTCCTGCCTAGTTCCAACACAGCGCCTTGTGTTTCTAGGCATACTTTTCGACACTCGTCAGGCAAAAGGTCTTCCTTCCCGACGACAAGAGAGTAACTCTTCGGCGGGATGTTCGTTTGCTTCAAGGCCCCCGACTTATTTCCCTCCGATCAGCCATGAGAGTTCTAGGGAGGATGGTTGCAACGTCGGAGGCAATTCCCTTCGCCCAATTCCACTCAAGACCGCTTCAGCGGGCCATTCTGTCACAGTGGAACAAGTCTCTCTCCTCACTGGATCTTCCAATTCGACTTTCATTTCAGGTCAAGCTGTCCCTCAATTGGTGGCTAACATCTCCTCTTATCGCCCAGGGCCGATCGTTCCTTCCGGTACATTGGCAAGTGGTGACGACAGACGCCAGTCTTCTGGGCTGGGGCGCAGTTTTTCGCCATCTCACAGTGCAGGGCCGTTGGTCAAGGCAGGAAGCGACTCATCCGATCAACGTCCTAGAGATACGGGCTATTTTCCTGTCCCTGATTCATTGGGACAAACTGCTCAAAGGTCTGCCAATCCGGATTCATATAGACAATTCCACAGCGGTGGCATATATCAACCAACAGGGAGGGACTTGGAGTTCCTCGGCGTTGGCTGAGGTATCGAAGATACTTCATTGGGCAGAAATGTCAGTCCCAGTGATATCCGCCGTACACATTCCGGGTGTGGAAAACAAGGCCGCTGATTTTCTCAGCCGCAAAGGCCTTGCGGCAGGGGACTGGTCCCTGCATCAGGAAGTCTTCCAACATATTTGTCTTCGTTGGGGTACTCCGGACGTGGATCTGATGGCGTCCCGTCTGAACAAGAAAGTTCCACAGTTCGTAGCCAGGGCCCGCGATCCCCTCACGGTGGGCGCCGAAGCTCTGACCATTCCTTGGTCACAGTTCGGGCTCCCCTATCTGTTCCCTCCTCTTCCTCTTCTTCCCAAGCTGTTGAAGAAGATCAAGGCAGAAGGGGTACCAGTCATCCTCATCGTGCCGGATTGGCCCAGAAGGTGTTGGTTTGCGGACATCGTCAACCTTCTCGCGGACGCTCCTTGGACACTTCCAGACAGACCAGATTTGCTGTCTCGGGGTCCGATTTACCACCCCATTTCTCGTTCGCTCAATTTGACAGCGTGGCCATTGAGACCGCGGTACTGAAAGTCAGGGTTTTCAGATTGGGTAATTCACACAAGGGAGCATTCGTCTTCCAAAATATACTATAGAATGTGGAAAACATATTTTCCCGTCTCCCATGACGGCACACATGAGAGAGGGGATCCGCCCAGTCAGGACAGGAACCCTACTGAAGATAAAAGGGCGGTACCTCTCCCTCGCTTCAGTTGGGTTTCCTGTCCTGACAGGGACCCGTGTGCTGAAGACAGCGGTCACACGTACCTGCCCCTCTCCCGTGCCGGCGTGGAAGATCAAGCTGGTCTCCTGAGCGCTGTGCATCGGGAGGGGGAAGCGCTGTCCGTGCGTCCCCCGGGGGCTCAGCGTCCGAGCGGGCGCAGAAACAGCACGGCTGGGGTCCTGGGACTCTGCCGTGGCTGCCGCGTCCAGAGCAGCGCAGGAGCGTCAGGGAGCGGCCGCTTCCGGGTCGCGCCCCCCTTGACGTCATGCGCACGGCTCACTGGGAAAGGGGCGTGCCCGCGTGACGTCGGGAGGCGGCGCCGGCAATCCAAGATGGCGGCGCCCATAGTAAACAACACCGGCCGGCGAAAGGAGATCCCGGCGGCATGGCAGGGGGGGAGGGGCTGTGAGGGTAACCGGAGGAGGCGCAGAGTGCAGTGGATCCCCCTTACATAAGGGGGATGACCATAGAAGACGCACTCATGCCCAAGGCTTCAGGATAGAAGTGGGGCAAGACTAGCAGCGTCAGCAGCAGCGACAGCAGCGTCAGCAGCAAGACCTCTCGCCAGATGCCAGGCCGAGCCGCCAGCATACCAGGAGCAGTCGCTCGAGTGGTGGTAGCGGCAGTCATAAACGCAACCGGCATGACTCTGAGACGTCCAGGAGAAATGTCACGAGTGCATCTGAGGAGCCTCCGAGATCGGTACCCCTGATTGACAGCGGTGGTGAGTGATCTACGTGAACGTCACCCTTATGGTAACGGGGTTCCTTTTTCTCGGTTTGATCACTAGGGGTCGAGGAAGGCCAGCAGCAAAACCAAAAATAGAGAATGCGCCCTATGTAAAAACCCGCTGGCAGATCAGTGGCAGAAAGACCTCTGCGCTGACTGTATAAACAAAACTATACAGGAGGAGACCCCTGATTTGGTGACTAGCCTTAAAGAGTTAATACAGCAGGAGGTGAAAGGCTCCCTAAAGGCAGCCCGCAAAAAGAAAGAGAAAAGAAACCGTAGAAGGAGCTCCGATTCAGAGGCCTCGCCAAGGCAGAAGGGGCGGGATAGATCCTTGTCCCCCTCCACCTCCTCTTCCTCTACTCACTCCTCCGAATCCTCCTCGGACAGCGATATAGGCGGCCATCCATGTTTCCCAATGGAGGACGTAGAAAAGCTGGTCAAAGCTATTAGGGCTACAATGGGCTTTAAAGAGGAAAAGGCTCCCAAATCATTAGAGGATGTAATGTTTGGAGGACTGGAGGAAAAGCAAAAACGTACCTTCCCTGTAAATGATAAAATAAAAGCACTAATTGATAGGGAATGGAAAAAACCAGAGAGGTCAGGGGGCTTACCTTCCACATCAAAGAGGAGGTATCTTTTTGAGCAGAAGGATTCAGAAACCTGGGAAAAAGTCCCTAAAATTGATGGGGCCGTAGCCAGATCCTCAAAAAAGGTATCCCTACCATTAGAGGACTCTGGCGTGTTGAAAGACCCGCTTGATAAAAAAAGCAGACGGTTTCCTAAAGCACATCTGGGAAGCTTAAGCAGGTGGATTGAAGCCAGCGATAGCTGGTATCTGTACCGCTCGTGCCCTCATGGTCTGGCTGCAACAAATAGAGGACCAGATCAAGGATAGAGTTCCTAGGGACGAAATTCTGTCTAATTTAACACTGGTGCACGGAGCAGCGGCTTTCCTAGCAGATTCCTCTGCAGACTCCGCAAGATTGACAGCTAGAGCAGCAAGTCTGTCAAATGCGGCAAGACGAGCCCTGTGGCTTAAAGGGTGTCCCGGAGATTTACCATCAAAGCATAGGATATGTTCCATTCCATGCGATGGCCAATTCCTCTTCGGGAAAAAACTAGAAGAGATTTTGGAACATGCGGGGGATAGGAAGAAAAGCTTTCCCCGATTTCCGGGAGAACCTAAAAAGCAGCCCTTTCGGAGGAGGAGATTTAACAGGGGTCGTCCCCCGGTAGATAGAAAAAGCTGGGACTTTAAAGAGAGAAGAGGATCAGGCTATATGTTTAAAGGGCCCTCCACTTCCTCCAAAAAATCTCCCCAATGACATTGGGCCGGAGGTAGGGGGAAGGCTTTCTCTCTTCCTTTCCGCCTGGGCAAATATCTCCCCCAGTACATGGGTCCTAAATATAATCAAGGACGGCTTAAAAATAAAATTAATCTGTCCGCCCAGGCATACCTTCATATTGACAAGGAAAGCCCAAGAGCAACAGCTGGCCCTGGAGATGGAAGTCTTGGGACTAGTGAAAAAACAAGTCCTACAGGAAGTCCCAGTGCAAGAAGAAGGAAGGGGGTTCTACTCCCCCTTTTCTTAATACAAAAACCAGACGGCTCTTTGAGAACCATTGTCAACCTGAGGAGACTCAATCAGTGGGTAGACAATTGCTCCTTCAAAATGGAGTCAATCAACACGGCCACAAAGATCCTGTTCCAGCATTGCCTCATGGCAGTGATAGACTTAAAAGATGCCTACTATCACATCCCAATCCATCGGGAGTATCAAAAATATTTGAGAGTAGCGCTCTATGTGCAGGGGCAGGTGAAACACTACCAATACGCAGCCCTTCCGTTTGGCCTGTCTTCAGCCCCCAGAGTATTCACCAAAGTGATGGCCGAAGTAATGTCTTTTCTGCGTTCCAGGGACATAGTGAAAGTCCCATACCTAGACGACTTTCTGGTAATAGGGAGGTCGGAGTCCCACTGCACACATCAAGTGAAGGAAGTGATAGCAATTCTAGTAGGACTAGGATGGATAGTAAACATCCCCAAGTCAAGGATAACCCCAGTAAAAGAGCAATCCTTCCTAGGGTTGATATTGTACTCCGAGCAACAACGCTGCCTCCTACCAGAGAGCAAAGTGACCAAAATAAGAGGCCTAGCTCGCACAGCAATACAAAGGCCAAATATGACACGGAGGAACGCAATGTCCCTTTTTAAGCTGACATCATGCATACCTGCAGTAGCATGGGCGCAGTACCACTTAAGGCAACTACAGTGGGAAGTTCTGTCAGCACAGAAACAATTAAAAGGGCATTTAGAAGGCAAACTATGGCTCTTAGTGGCTGTGAGAGATTCCCTGCTCTGGTGGACTGTAGAAAAGAATCTAACAGCCGGTGTCCCGTGGCAAAAACCAGTCGAGGACATCATTACAACAGATGCGAGTGCCACAGGATGGGGAGCACACCTGAGATCCCACTCAATACAGGGGACCTGGTCCTCGCTAGAAAGGGATCACGGTTCAAATGTAAAAGAACTATGGGCAGTGGAAAAAGCCGTGAAACATTTCCTTCCCTTACTTCGGGGCCGCCACACCCGAGTCATGACGGACTATCAGGCAGTAGTAGCCTACATCAATGACCAGGGGGGAACGAGATCTCGGGGCCTCATGCAAATATCGGATCTACTCTTCCAGCTAGCAGAACAACATCTGTTATCCATCACAGCACTGCACATAAAGGGGGCAGAAAATATACAAGCAGACTTCCTGAGTCGCAGGCATCTAAGACAAGGGGAATGGTCCCTAAACCCCCAAGTCTTCCAACAAATAGTTCAGGCCTGGGGCAAACCAGAAATAGACCTGTTCGCTACCGCACACAACCGGAAGGTCAGGAAGTTCTGCTCACTAAATCCAAAGGAAAACCCCTTCGCAGTAGATGCCCTACAAATACCCTGGAAGTTCATCCTGGCCTATGCATTTCCCCTGATAACAATGATCCCAGTAGTGGTCAGGAAAATCAGGGAGGATCGAGCGAGAATAATTCTTAAAGCTCCGTTTTGGCCGAGAAGGCCTTGGTTCTCCCTTCTGAGACTCATGTCAGTGACAGATCCATGGATACTACTGGAGATTCCAGACCTGCTTTCCCAGGGACCAGTGGTACACTCTCAGGTGAAGGGCTTCCATCTAGCAACCTGGAATTTGAGAGGGCGCTACTGAGTCGCCAGGGATTCTCTCCAGGGTTAGTCTCCACCCTGTTGAAAAGTAGGAAACCTATAACATCCCAAATCTACGGTAGAACGTGGAAAAAGTTCCTAGACTTCCTGGGGGAACCCTTGGGGGATGTAGCACCAGTGGGACCTATCCTAGAGTTCTTAGGCAGGGCTACAACTGGGGTTAGCCACTAACACACTCAAAGTTCAAGTCTCAGCTTTGGGGGGCCCTATATAACTGCAACTTAGCAGCCAATAGGTGGGTGTCCCGTTACATAAAGTCCTGTGGCAGGTCAAGGCCGGTCATTATCCCAAAGATACCACCCTGGGACCTCAACCTAGTCTTAGAGGCCTTAACCAAAGACCCCTTTGAACCACTACTAGAGCTGTCACCAAAGCTACTTACACTTAAAACTGTCTTACTGGTAGCCTTAACATCAGCCCGAAGAGTCAGCGACCTACAAGCTCTATCTATATGTCCTCCATATACACAGATCTTGGATGACCGAGTGGTTCTAAGACCAGACCCGGCCTATCTCCCCAAGGTAGTCCAAAAGTTTCATAGGACTCAGGAAATCTCCTTGCCATCTTTCTGTAATAATCCTAGAAACCCGGGGGAGCAAAAGTTCCATACATTAGATGTAAGAAGAGCCATAGTACAATATATGTCAGTAACTAGTCAGTGGACGAAAGATCAGTCCCTTTTTGTAGCCTTTCAGGGTAGTAGAAAAGGGCACGGGGTAGCTAAGAGTACCATTGGCAGATGGATCAGGGAAGCCATTATGTTATCCTACTCCGCAAGTGGCGCTCTGGTTCCAGAAGGCATCAAGGCTCACTCCACCAGAGCCGTGGCTACCTCCTGGGCAGAAAAGGCTGAGGTATCGATTGAACAAATTTGTAAAGCCGCTACTTGGTCCTCACCTTCCTCCTTTTTTAAGCACTACCGACTTGATCTGTCTTCCTCTACTGACCTAACCTTTGGTAGAAGGGTGCTGCAAGCGGTGGTCCCTCCCTAAGGTGTCTTATTCTACAAAAGTCTCTCATGTGTGCCGTCATGGGAGATGGGAAAACACCAAGGTTACTTACCGGTAGCCGTTTTTCCGGAGCCCATGACGGCACCTGTATATTCCCCCCCTTTTTCACTCCTTTTGGTGTGCACTATAGTTTTGGTGTTTTTTTTAGTTAGATATAAGGTGGTGATAGTTTTACCATGTGTACTAACCCGGGGGGGCCTCTCATGCTCTGTAAACCAACTGAAGCGAGGGAGAGGTACCGCCCTTTTATCTTCAGTAGGGTTCCGGTCCTGACTGGGCGGATCCCCTCTCTATTGTGTGCCGTCATGGGCTCCGGAAAAAACGGCTACCGGTAAGTAACCTTGGTGTTTTCGTTGGTGTGAGTCCAATCGCGTTCCGCCAATGTCTTTCTCGCTCCCTTCTATTCTAGCATTCCTCCAGGTAGACCTGGAAGGGGGTCTGGCCCATAGTTCTCTAAAGGGGCAAGTTTCGGCGCTTTCAATTCTTTTCCAGAAGACACTATCCTCTCGGCCGCAGGTAAAAACCTTTTTACAAGAGGCGGCCCATGCAGTTCCTCCGTATCGAGCTCCAGTGTATCCATGGATCTCAATTTAGTCCTAGAGGCTCTACAAGGTTCCCCCCTTTGAGCCTCTCAAGGAGGTTTCTCTATCTCTTCTCTCTTGGAAAGTGGCCTTTCCTAGTGGCCATTACATCCATCCGACGTGTCTCGGAATTGGCAGTTTTTTTTTTTTTTGTCAACCTCCTTTTTTTAGTGATTCACCAAGATAAAGTTGTTCTACGGCCTCCGCCGTCTGTTATGATTGAGTCACCGTAGGAAGCAAAAAATAGAAATGCTAGCTAAGTCCAGAAAACCAGAGAAGTTGGCAGCTATCGGATTGCAGACCCCTGAACCTATCAACACAACTAGCAGTAGCCGTGGGGGGCTCCTACGATGCCCTAGGCCCCTTGATCACAGCCGGAGGACTACATAGCCTAAAGACAGAAAGGGAAATCTAAACTGCCCCAGAGCAGACCCCAAAGCAAAAGGCAGCCCCCCACATATAATGACGGTGAAGCAAGAAGAGAGAACAAAACACAGACAGAAAGATAGACTGAGCAAAGATGGGGCCCAAGCTAGCTTAGATAGGAAAGGACAGGAAGGCTGCTGTCTGCAATCCGTGAAAAAACCCTATGAAAATAAGAGCCAACAAACTGACAGTAAAAAAGGCCCTGAAGACGCTAGGCTTCAAAAAAGGCTATGTCAGTACTCCGGAATATTCTGAAGACAGAGCAACAGGCAAAAGGAGATTCAGCTCACCCCAGCAGGGAATGGCAAAATCCAGAAAAGCAAGGAAAACAACACTAATGCAAAAAGGCAAAGCAGAAATCTTAGCTTTAGATGAGCAGGAATCAGACTGGTTTCCTAGAAGTCCACAGAGAAATCACCCGCAGGCCAGAAGGGCGTCGGCAGCCTTATATCCAGTCACTAACTCCACTCAGCCAGTCATCATCATCAGCCCCAGGTGTTTGACAATCAGGCTCACTACCTTTCTCCACCAGAAGAGGGAGTTCCTCGGGCCTCAGTAGTGAAGGGGAAAATGAACTCACAACAGTACCTCCCCCTTGAGGAGGGGTCACCGAACCCTCAACCACGCCACCAGGGCGATCAGGGTGAGCCCGATGAAAGGCACGCACCAATCTTTTGGCATGAATATCAGAGGCAGAGACCCAGGAATTATCCTCCTGACCATAACCCTTCCACTTAACCAAATACTGGAGTCTCCGTCTAGCCAGATGGGAATCCAGTACTTTCTCTACCTCATATTCCATGTTACCTTCAACCAATACAGGGTCTGGAGGTGCAACCCCCGGAACAACAGGTTCAACAAACCTCTTCAACAAAGATTTATGGAACACATTATGGATTTTAAATGCGACAGGAAGAGCCAAACGAAAAGAGACCGGATTAATAATCTCCAAAATCTTGTAAGGTCCAATAAATCTAGGCTTAAACTTAGGAGAAGCCACCCTTCATAGCAATATTTTTTGATGATAACCACACCATATCACCAACCTTAAACTGGGGACCAATGGTCCTATGTCGGTTGGAAAACCGCTGGGCCTTTTCCTGGGAGAGAGAGAACTTATCCACCACTTGGTCCCAGATCTGGTGCATTCTCTCCACCACAGTGTCAACACCTGGGCAGGCAGAGGGCTCCACCTGCCCTGAAGAAAATCGAGGATGAAACCCAAAGTTACAAAAAAAAGGTGACATCAAAGTGGCAGAACTAGCTCTATTATTTAAAGCAAATTCGGCCAAGGGCAAAAATGAAACCCAATCATCCTGATCAGCAGAAATAAAACATCTCAAATATGACTCCAAGGTCTGGTTTGTTCTCTCTGTCTGCCCATTGGTCTGAGGGTGAAAAGCAGAGGAGAAGGACAACTGAATTCCCAGCTTGGAACAGAAAGTTCTCCAAAATCTAGACACAAACTGGACTCCTCTGTCAGATACAATGTTCTCAGGAATCCCGTGCAAGCGAACCACCTGTTGTAAAAACAGGGGCACCAATTCAGAGGAAGACGGCAACTTAGGGAGTGGTACAAGATGAACCATCTTAGAGAACCTATCACAAATCACCCAAATAACAGTCATCCTTTGAGAGACAGGCATATCAGAGATTAAATCCATTGAAATATGGGTCCATGGCCTCTTGGGGACAGGCAAAGGCATCAACAACCCACTAGAGCGAGAACACGATTTAGACCGGGAGCACGTCCCACAGGACTGCACAAAATTCCTGACATCACGAGACAAGGAGGGCCACCAAAAAGACCGACTCACCAGATCTCTAGTACCAAAAATACCTGGATGACCAGCCAAAGCAGAGCAATGAACTTCAGACATCACTCTCTTCTTCCACTGGTCAGGAACATACAACTTTCCACTGGGACAACGCTCAGGTTTGTCCTCCTGGAACTCTTCCAGAGCACCTCTCAAATCGGGCGAGATGGCAGAAAGAACTACCCCTTCGCCTAAGATGGTAGCAGGCTTGGTCACCACAGGAGAATCAGCAAAGAAGCTCCTAGAGAGGGCGTCAGCCTTGACATTCTTAGTTCCAGGAAGAAAAGAAACCACAAAATCAAAACGTGTAAAAAAAAAAAAAAAAAGACCCACCTAGCCTGTCTAGGGTTCAAGCGCTTAGCTGACTCTAGGTAAATGAAATTCTTGTGGTCAGTGAGGACCACGACTTGATGCTTAGCTCCCTCCAACCAATGTCTCCACTCCTCAAATGCCCATTTCATGGCTAACAGTTCCCGATTCCCTACATCATAGTTACGTTCAGATGGAGAGAACTTTCGGGAAAAGAAAGCACAGGGATTCATTTTAGATGTTACAGGATCCTTTTGGGACAAAACAGCTCCTGCACCAATCTCAGAAGCATCCACCTCTACCTGGAACGGAAGTGAGACATCAGGTTGCCGCAAAACCGGGGCGGAGGTGAATCTTCGCTTCAGCTCCTGAAAGGAAGAAACAGCCTCCGGAGACCAATTCAACACATCAGCACCCTTCTTAGTCAAATCAGTCAATGGCTTGGCAATACTAGAAAATTTTGCTATAAATTGCCGATAAAAATTAGCAAAACCCAAAAACTTCTGGAGGGCCTTCAAAGAAGTGGGCTGAACCCAATCATAAATGGCCTGTACCTTGGCCGGGTCCATTTCAATAGTTGACGGGGACAAAATAAATCCCAAAAAAGAAATCCTCTGTACTCCAAAAAGGCATTTAGATCCTTTGACATACAGGGAATTCTCCCTCAAGATCCGGAACACAGTCCCGAATATGTTCCACATGAAAATCCCAATCCTTGGAGAAGATCAAAATATCATCCAGATAGATAATCAAAAATGTAACGACAAAATCTCGGAAAATATCGTTCATGAAGCACTGGAAGACAGAAGGGGCATTAGTGAGCCCAAAAGGCATCACCAGGTACTCAAAATGTCCCTCCGCCGTCTTCCATTCATCCCCATGCTTAATGCGAATAAGATTATACGCCCCCCTGAGGTCAAGCTTGGTAAACCAGCAAGCACCTTTAACTCTGCAGAATAGATCAGAAATCAGGGGTAACGGATACTGATATTTAACAGTAATTTTGTTGAGAGCACGATAATCAATACAAGGTCTTAATGATCCATCCTTTTTGGCTACAAAAAAAAACCCGGCACCTAAGGGTGACGAGGATGGTCTAATATGACCCTTCTCCAACGCCTCCTTAATATAGGATCGCATAGCCTCGTGCTCGGGTACAGATAAATTGAAGAGCCGACCCTTGGGAAATTTACACCCCGGGCTCAGTTCAATTGCACAGTCATAACTCCTATGAGGAGGCAGAGACGCAGACTCATTCTCACTAAATACATCATAAAAGTCCGCCAAATAATCAGGAACATCATGCGACTGAGGAGAGGTGGAAAACACCGGAGCCTCACTAAAGGCACACCGACAACCCCAACTCACCACAGACACAGATTTCCAATCCAAAACTGGATTATGAATTTGTAACCAGGGAAACCCCAGAACAATAGTATCATGCAGATTATGTAACACCAAAAACCTGCAATTTTCTTGATGGTCTGGGGCGACCCGCATGACCACCTGGGTCCAAAATTGAGGTTTATTTTTAGCCAAAGGAGTAGCATCAATCCCCCTCAAAGGGATAGGCGTCTGCAGAGGTGTCATCGGAAATCCACAACGTTTAGCAAAATCCAAGTCCATTAGGTTTAGAGCTGCTCCCGAATCCACAAAAGCCTTGGCGGAAAATGTGGACAGGGAGCAGATCAGAGTAATAGCCAGAAGAAACTTAGGTTGAACACCACCAACAGAAAACGTGTGTGCAAGGCGTTTCTCGCGTTTAGGACAGACAGAAATAATATGCGAGGCGTCTCCACAGAAAAAACACAACTTATTACGCCTTCTGAACTCCTGACGCTGCTCTCTGGAAAAAAAACTCTATCACATTGCATAGGTTCAGACATCTGTTCAACAGGTGGCAACACCTCTCGTGCAGCTCTGCGTTCGCACAAGCGCCAATCAACCTGAATAGCTAAAGACATAGAATCGTCAAGACCAGAGGGAACAGGAAATCCCACCATAGTATCTTTTACGGCTTCTGACAACCCCTTCCGAAAGAGAGCAGCCAAGGCATTATCATTCCAGGTAGTAAGTACTGCCCACTTTCGGCATTTTTGACAGTACAATTCTGCAGAATCACGACCCTGGTTCAATGCCAGCAGGGTCTTTTCAGCCTGATCAATGGCATTAGGTTCGTCATACAACAACCCCAAGGCCTGAAAGAATGCGTTCACATTAGTCAGAATAGGATCATCTGGTTTCAAAGAAAACGCCCACTCCTGGGGATCGCCACGCAGCAAAGAGATGACAATTTTAACCTGCTGCGCGGAGCTCCCTGACGAGTTAGGCTTCAAGGCAAAAAATAATTTACAATTATTTTTGAAATTCAAAAATTTAGACCGATCCCCAAAAAATACATCCGGTGTAGGAATCTTTGGTTCAGCAGCATGTGAATGAGCAAGGTAGGCGGAAATTCCCCGCACTTTCGCAGCGAGCTGCTCCACACGATCAGACAATTGCTTTATCTCCATTGAGAGAAAAAAAAATTCCCCCTATGGCCTCAGAGATATAGAGGAAAAAATATACACACTTTTTTTTTTTTTTTTTAATACAATTCTTTCCTGCAATTAAGTACCCTAGGATCTGCGGTATGGCGGGTGATTCTGTTATGATTGAGTCACCGTAGGAAGCAAAAATAGAAATGCTAGCTAAGTCCAGAAAACCAGAGAAGTTGGCAGCTATCTGATTGCAGACCCCTGAACCTATCAACACAACTAGCAGTAGCTGTGGGGGGCTCCTACGATGCCCTAGGCCCCTCGATCACAGCCGGAGGACTACATAGCCTAAAGACAGAAAGGGAAATCTAAACTGCCCCAGAGCAGACCCCAAAGCAAAAGGCAGCCCTCCACATATAATGACGGTGAAGCAAGAAGAAAGAACAAAACACAGACAGAAAGATAGACTGAGCAAAGATGGGGCCCAAGCTAGCTTAGATAGGAAAGGACAGGAAGGCTGCTGTCTGCAATCCGTGAAAAAACCCTATGAAAATAAGAGCCAACAAACTGACAGTAAAAAAGGCCCTGAAGACGCTAGGCTTCAAAAAAGGCTATGTCAGTACTCAGGAATATTCTGAAGACAGAGCAACAGGCAAAAGGAGATTCAGCTCACCCCAGCAGGGAATGGCAAAATCCAGAAAAGCAAGGAAAACAACACTAATGCAAAAAGGCAAAGCAGAAATCTTAGCTTTAGATGAGCAGGAATCAGACTGGTTTCCTAGAAGTCCACAGAGAAATCACCCGCAGGCCAGAAGGGCGTCGGCAGCCTTATATCCAGTCACTAACTCCACTCAGCCAGTCATCATCATCAGCCCCAGGTGTTTGACAATCAGGCTCACTACCTTTCTCCACCAGAAGAGGGAGTTCCTCGGGCCTCAGTAGTGAAAGGGAAAATGAACTCACAACAGCCGTCCTTTCTTCCAAAGGTGGTATCTGCTTTCCACTTGAATGAAGACATCGTTCTACCTTCTTTCTGCCCGGCTCCAGTTCATCCCCGGGAACGCTCCTTGAACAGACTGGAGCTGGTCAGGGTGACGAAGGTCTACTTGGCTAGAACCGATGCGTTCCGGAAGACAGACTCTCTTTTCGTCATCCCAGATGGGATTAAGGCTCACTCCACTCGGGCAGTGGGCGCATCCTGGGCGGTGCACCACAGGGCTTCTGCGATGCAGCTTTGTAAAGCTGCAATCTGGTCCTCTGTTCACACCTTTGTAAAATTTTACAAGGTCCACACCTACGCTTCAGCGGATGCCAGCCTAGGAAGAAGGATCTTGCTGGCGACGGTGGTGAGTCCGCTGACCTGATGGAAGTTTGTTTCCCACCCCAGGGACTGCTTTGGGACGTCCCATGGTTCCTGTGTCCCCCAATGAAGCGATAGAGAAAAAAGGATTTTTAGTTGCTTACCATAAAATCTGTTTCTCTGAGCCTTCATTGGGGGACACAGCACCCTCCCATGTTTTCAACTTCTGTACTTTGCTCTATGTAATATAGTTCTAGTTGAATTGTTGGTTTACTTTTTATTCTGTTGCTTCTCCTACTGCTTTCTCACTAACTGAGTAATTGAGCGCCAGTCGGTGGGGTGTATACTGCGGAGGAGGAGCTAACTTTCTTATTTGCATAGTGTCAGCCTCCTAGTGGCAGCAGCATACACCCATGGTTCCTGTGTCCCCCAATGAAGGCTCCGAGAAACAGATTTTACGGTAAGCAACTAAAAATCCTGTTATTCCGCAGCCTATTTCCACACAATTAACTATTTATTATGTGACATATCCACTCTACAAAGTAAAGTGAGAGAAGTTCCACTCTGTATACCATCACCTAGTCTCAGTTTATCAAGATGATTATTCATGACCAAATTAAAATCCACCATGCAAATGACATCTGCATCTGGATAATTCAGGGCAAAGCTCAATGCCTTCTGGAGAATTTACATATTAGGTGGGGGGGTTATAGATACACAAAATAACATTTCTTAGAGTTGATTAGTGCGTGTACAAACACAAAACATCTCTCAGGATCTTTCCGGGGCTCCCTGGTTTCCCACCGAACATCGTTATGTATTAATAATGAAACCCCCCTTGAATAGCTGGTATGAAAAGCATGTATAAACCATTTTACCCACGGTTTTTGCACACACCGAACTGTATCTCTGGTCAGATGTGTCTCAACCAAAGCCACAATGTGAGGGCGATATTGCCTAATTTGTGAGAACACCTTAATTTTCTTTTGGGGGGGGGTTTATGCCCCTTACATTCCAGGTCAATACATATCAACTCGGAACCCATTCCCGCCTATTTGGATATGTTGCATTACTAGTGCCCGAGCAGAATGTAGAGATATCACACAGATAAAAAAATTGCCATTGGCTGCGGCATTTACCTAAGGCCTGTTTCACACTTCCGTTTTTTCAAATCCGTCAAAATCCGTTGTTTTCCGTTAAAAAACGGATCCGCCATTTTTTGCAGGATCCGTTTTTTTGTCCCATAGACTTCCATTACGGTTACCGCGGATCCGTCAAAAAAACGGATCCGTTTTTTTAAAAACGGATCCGTTTGCATCAGTTTCCGTCAAAAAAACGGAAACTGATCCGTTTGGCGGACACAAAAACGGAAGTGTGAAACAGGCTTAAATAACAATAAAAACTAAAACTTTTGAAAAAGAAAAAACTGAATAAGAACCTAGTAATATAGGAGCACAGTCCCACGCCCCCATCAAAAAGCAAACGAGGGTATACCATCACTGAACACAGTGTCCAGTATTGTTGGTAACTGGATACTCGCCGAGAAAGCTCCAATTAGACCTTTGGCTGAAAGGATCCGAATTAACAGCCGGCACATTAGGATTCCTTTGCAGGGGATCCCTTATGGGACCGCAGCCATTCTGACGTCTCCACTGGATCCGTGAAAAACACGGAAGTGCCTCCGTGAACAACCCGGAGCCGGGCCGCATATATCATTGAATACATAATGTTTCTTTCTCTTTCCCCCATGACTGCACCACGGAGAGAGGGGATCCGCCCCACGGGGACAGGAAACCTACAGATAAAAAGGCGGTACCTCTCTCCCGCATCAGTTGGTTTCCTGTCCCCATAGGGAACCTACAGGCTTACCATCGTCGTGGGATGCCGGGGCCGGCCAGCCTGAAGGACAACAGCGGGAGCCCCCTGTCCCAGCTGGGGCGGTTACCCGAGGCGCCGCTGCTGGGGTCAGCGGGCCACCAGGGTGTGCGGGGGGAGAGGCGGCAGAGACGCTCCAGAAGACCGCCTCCCCTGGAGATAGCGTCCCCCTTAGAAGCGGGCCCGGAACCGGCCTGGGCGGCTGGGGCAGGTACCGGAGACCAGCGGCCGACGGGCGCGCAAGATGACAGGGACCGCGCCAGCCTCGGCGCAAGGCGTTGCTGGGAGCCGAGGACGGCGGCAGTCCGCAGGCGCGGGGCGGAGCGCCGCCAGGTCACGTGAGGCCGATGCAAGGCATAACTGGGAGGCCCGGGAGTGTGCATGCGCGGGGAGTGCACCGCAGGGTCACGTGAGGGCAGTGCTAGGCATAACTGGGTGCCGGCGCTGAGCGTGCAGTATAAATAAATTAAAAAAAACGCCGGCGCTCGGTTGAAAGGCGCAGGAAGCACCACGCTGACCTGTCCCCTGAAATCATGAGTTCGGCACAGGAAGAGCAGCAGCTGCGGGACATGTCCTCCGACGCAGGACCCCAGCAGCAACAGTGCCAATCACAGCAAAGCCACCGAAAGAAGGATCCCACAGGCTCACAGTGACACAGTAGCAGTAGCCACTCGGAGTCCCGGCGCAGCAAGGAGTCCGGTGGGACAGGGGTCCCAAAAGACAATCCTCCTGCAGACCCGGGAGCCCCTTCAGACTCGGTATCCTTCTTCGGTCCGGTGGGTGAGTGAACTACGTGAACGTACATATTATAACTAGGGCCTGTCCTCTTCTTATAGGGGAAGAAGTGCATGCAAAAGGTTAACTACAAGGTTTGCCCACTCTGTAAAGAGGAGCTCCCCGCAGGGTGGGGGAAAAGGCTCTGTCAATCCTGCATAGAGCACACTATATGCAAAGAATTCTCAGGCTTCGCCTCCGACCTTAGAAACCTAATAAAACATCTGGTAGAGAATACCCTCAAGTCCCTCCACGGAAAAAATAAAAAGCATAAGAGGCCTAAAAGCAGAGACCCTGAGTCAGATCACAGTGATAGGGAGAGCGATCCCTCTGCATCAGACACGGACAGCCCGTCTTCCAACTCCTCGTCCTCTGCCGAGGAAGGTCGCAGCTGTTTCCCTATAGAGGAAACCAATAATTTAATAAAAGCAATCAGGACCACTATGGGACTAGTAGACACCAGGCCCAAAAGGACTATCCAGGACGTTATGTTCAGTGGGTTAGAGCAGAAGAAAAGGAGATCATTCCCTATGAACGATAAAATTCAGGGGCTAATACAGAGGGAGTGGAAATGACCGGAGAAAAAAGGCCTTTTAGCCCCCAAAAGAAAATACCCCTTTGAAGATCCAAGCTGTTCTTTTTGGGACAAAGCACCAAAGGTGGGCGTAGCCATCGCAAAAGCCTCAAAAAAATTCTCTCTGCCGTTTGAGGACATGAGTACACTAAAAGACCCCATGGATAAAAAAAGCGGATACGTTCCTGAAGGGTTCGTGGGAGGCAGCTGGAGGAGGCCTAAAACCCGCCATAGCCGCCACTTGCACGGCTAGAGCCCTTATGGTGTGGCTGGATCCGCTGGAGGACCAGCTAAAAAACAAATCCCAGAGAAGCGCAATCCTAGACTCCATCCCATTGATGAGAGGAGCAGCGGCCTTTTTAGCGGACACATCTGCAGATTCAATCAGGCTATCAGAAAAGGCAGCCGCCTCGAACATGAAGGAGTTGTTAGCGATAAAGCTCGCCCACCCTCGTCTCCACCTCCGTAATGCGTCCCCTCATGGCCTGCATATCTTGACGAAGTCTCCCCACCTCAGTGTAGGCATCCTCTATTTTCTCAGTCAGGGATGTCCTAGTTTGGGAGATGGCCTGCATCAATTGTCCAGACACCTGTTTAAGGGTCAATTCTACCTGCTCAGTCTCCTCCTCACCCCCAGAGGGACGGTTTTTACGCTGAACTTGAGATTATTTCTAAGAGACCGTGCACTTTCAGAGGGATCGGGTCTTGCAAGCTCTTTTAATTTTTCTGCTGCTCCTGACCCCTTAAATCGGCTCATGGTTAACTGCAGTGTGATCCAGTAAGACAACTAGAGGTATATGCTCCGGATATTCCCCACCGCAGATGGTGAACACAGCAGGGCTATTAGTAGGTGATTATAGCTCAGGACACACAAAGGAGGCCATGTGAAGTTGTGAGGACGGTGACCGGTATCATGCCAAAAGAGTTCTTTGCGGCCAGGGGAAAGAGAAAAGGAGAGGGGGGCCCCACAGACACAGCAGCAGTGGGGGGGAATTCAGAGACTCCCACAGTGATGGTGCCAGCGGGTATAGTGATTAATCAATGGAGGGGGGAGAACGCAGGGCCCAAACTTCCAGGGCACTCACCGTGTGTCCCCTCTAGCCTTTCAGTATATATCTTCACTGCCCGGGTAGCGCTGCAGCGGTATGGGCCGACGTCGCAGCTCTCACTGACAGAGCGCGTGTCTAAGATGGCCGCTGCCTCGTGTAGGATCAGCCGCCCTTCCCGGTCTCCCCGGTCGCTAGCTCACCAGAACCGCTCCACGTGCGGGGGTCCAGGCAACTCCAGATATGCCACAATAATAAGGTTCAGAGTCCAGGATAAGGCAGGATTCTTAGGAGCAGGGCTGTGGAGTCGGAGTCGTGGAGTCGGAGTCGGTGCTCATTTTGGTGGAGTTGGAGTCGGTATAAAATGGACCGACTCTGACTCCTAAAATATATAATAAATTGGGTACAGTAGTTCAATGCAGAATGTGCTGAATATTTTTTCATAGGAATTTGGGAAAGTTATGAAATGTCCTATAAATGGCTGTTCTATTCCTGATCTAAGGCTACATTCACACACAGCATTTTTGCTGCGTTTTGAGTATACGTTTTTCAGTTCCAAAAGCAGATCAGCTTTTTAAAAAACTGCATCACCTGAAAGGTTTTTGAGCTCATAGATAATGTTTTCAATAGCAAAAGCAGATTAGAAATCTGCTCTATCTCTCTATAAATCCATTTATCCATATCTGTCTATCCATATCTTATCTGTACCAAAAAGAATGAAAGCCGGATAGCACACAGACTAACACTCCTTTTTTTTAGCACCAGTCAGGTACACCTCATAGCTGCCCAAAAGGACGCCCAGGACAGGCTTTGCTCGTCTTCAGTAACAACATCAACAACAATTGATAGTTGGAATAAATAGACTGCATTCATCACCACATCTTCTTAAGGTGCAGGCTTTATTTTCAAGTGTAGGGGTGTGCAGTATGAGGTTCTGCAGCAGCTGAGGTGTGCAGTATGAAATTCTGCAGAGCAGTATGAGGTTCTGCCACCCCCTCCCCGGGTTTGATCCTGGCTACGCCCATAGTGTGAATGTAGCCTGAAGATCTAGGCTTTATCTTAGCCGAGATAAGTCATAGTGTGTGTGTGTATATAATACACATACAGCATATACATACTGTGTGTGTGTATGTATGTATGTGTGTATGTGTATATATACATACACACAGTACGGACCAAAAGTTTGGACACACCTCAATCAAAGCGTTTTCTTTATTTTCATCACAATGAAAGTTGTAGATTCACTCTGAAGGCATCAAAACTATGAATTAACACATGTGGAATTATATAATTAACAAAAAAGTGTGAAACAACTGAAAATACTGTATGTCTTATATTCTAGGTTCTTCAAAGTAGCCACCTTTTGCTTTGATTTCTGCTTTGCACACTCTTGGCATTCTCTTGATGAGCTTCAAGAGGTAGTCACCGGAAATGGTTTTCATTTCACAGGTGTGCCCTGTCAGGTTTAATAAGTGGGATTTCTTGCCTTATAAATGAGGTTGGGACCATCAGTTGTGTTGTGCAGAAGTCTGGTGGATACACAGGTGATAGTCCTACTAAATAGACTGTTAGAATTTGTATTATGGCAAGAAAAAAGCAGCTGAGTAAAGAAAAACGAGTGGCCATCATTACTTTAAGAAATGAAGGTCAGTCAGTCCAAAATATTGGGAAAACTTTGAAAGTGTCCCCAAGTGCAGTGGAAAAAAACATCAAGCGCTACAAAGAAACTGGCTCACATGAGGACCGCCCCAGGAAAGGAGGATAAGTTCATCCGAGTCACCAGCCTCAGAAATCGCAGGTTAACAGCAGCTCAGATTAGAGACCAGGTCAATGCCACACAGAGTTCTAGCAGCAGACACATCTCTACAACAACTGTTAAGAGGAGACTTTGTGCAGCAGGCCTTCATGGTAAAATAGCTGCTAGGAAACCACTGCTAAGGACAGGCAACAAGCAGAATAGACTTGTTTGGGCTAAAGAACACAAGGAATAGACATTAGACCTGTGGAAATCTGTGCTTTGGTCTGATGAGTCCAAATTTGAGATCTTTGGTTTCAACCACCATGTCTTTGTGTGACAGTCGTGGAGTCGGTGTAAGGGTATGTGCACACGTTGCAGAAAATTTCTGCACAAAAACCTGAATCCCTTCCCAGAAACTGCACCTATTTTTCCGCGGCGGTTTTTGCGCGTTTTTTGCGCGGTTTTGATGCGTTTTTTACAGCAGCGGTTTCTAAAAGCATGGAAGAAGCCTAAACCGCGGAAAAAACGCAAAATTAATGTGCATGCTGCGTTTTTTACAGCAATGCGTTTTTTTCGCGGTAAAAAACGCATCAATGTGCACAGAAAGTGCAAAATGCATAGAAATGAATGGGAACCTTATTTTTTAGCGGTTTTATAGCGGTTTTATAGTGAAAACCGCGGTAAAAACCGCTAAAAAACGGTGTGTGTGAACACAGCCTAAGGGAAATTGAGGAGTCTGAGTCGCAGGTTTGGCTTACCGACTCCACAGCCCTGCTTAGGAGCTCTCTCAACATGCGTCCTCTCTCTTCAGCTACATAGCCACGCCCCCCCGTAGTTGCTCATTTTGATAATCTGTAATGGTCACAGGTAGAGTTGAGCGACTTTGGTCGGATCGGGTTTCGTGAAACCCGAATGAAACAAAATAAGTTTCAGATGAAACTCGTCCGACTAGAGCAAAACAAAGTCGGAGTTTCGTCCGACTTTTATTTCCCATTGACTTGCATTGGGGTCGGGTTTCGGACGAAACTCCGACTTTGTTTTGCTCTAGTCGGACGAGTTTCATCTGAAACTTATTTTGTTTCATTCGGGTTTCACGAAACCCGATCCGACCAAAGTCGCTCAACTCTAGTCACAGGTGTTACAGCTGTATGAATTTCTAATGCTTGATTTAGAAATAAACCTCCTTTGGAAACTGCAAGAAGCTATGTTCTGGGTAAAAAAAATACCCCTAGAAAACTGTTTAGATAATAAGAAAACATAGGAGATGTCTAGATTATCCTAGATGACATGTGTGGTTCTTAAAATTAGCATAGTAGATTGCATAGATTCACAGTCTTAAGGTTGTAAGAAGACACATGTCTGTACTAACATGTTGACCCATTGGAAAGCTAAAACCCCATGAGGCAGATTCTAATTGCCCCATACTACTGTAAAAATTCCTCTCCAACTCCACATGTGGCAATCAGACTAGTTCCCTGGGTCATTGCCTCGTCACAGAATCTAGTACCTATAACCTGTAATAGTATATTTTTCATGAAATGTTGCATCCAGCCACTTCTTAAACATTTTTCGTGAATCAACTATTGCAGCATCATGTGGACATAGAGTTGCTTTTACTGTAATCAATCTCTGCCTGGGATGATGAAGAGTTCTGTTGGACATAGAGAATGCCCCCTTTTCGTCATTGCAGGCCTTGGTGTAAATAGAATTATAATTAGAATTATACAGTTCTTTGTATTGTGTATTTGTATATTCATTATTTCTTTGTCACCTGCTTCCTCTGATCTGTCAGACACGTGTAGAGCAGGAAATAAGGAGGGAGGGCAGGAGAGCTGCGAGTGCAATGTTGCACTTGTAGCTCATCTGCATTTAATTGCAATGATTTCTCAAAATCTGCAAAATGGATTTCTCCAATCTATGTATGGAATTAATTGGCATGAAAGTGCCTGTACATACATGCCGTTACAGGTATAAAATCCTCACTTTAAGTACTCTTTTTAGCATATACTATAGCATTGTGTACTTCTTGTATCACCTGTATATTTTTGTAATAACTTTGCAAACCCTTTATTTCAGATTGTTGCGTTGGCTGCTCTAGTTCATCATAAATTCCCCCTGGATAAGGCGCCACCACAGCCACCATTCCAAACCCACTTCTGTGTAATTACTAAACCTAGTGACTGCATTTTTCCATATGACCATAAAGAAGCTCTAAAACAAAAGGTAAGAAATTTCCAATACAACAAATTAAAAATGCATACTGTTTTTCAATGTGACCCACAAAACCATAAGATGCCCTAATTATCGCAGATTTAAAAATGTGAGATTAATTTTTACAGTATATACGTTAAATGAAGTCCTAAGATAAAGTACCGTGTTTTTATGACTATAAGATGCACCAGACATAAGACGCACCTAGGTTTTAGAGGAGGAAATTAGAAAAAAAAAAATGGAGCAAAAAATGTGGTCAATTCTGTATTAAATATTCCCCATCCTAGCATACATGGCCCCCTTATCCCTATCCGAGTATGCATGGCCCCCTTATCCCTATCCGAGTATGCATGGCCCCCTTATCCCTATCCGAGTATGCATGGCCCCCTCATCCCCATCCTGGTCTTCATGTGCCCACTCATCCCTAGCCTGGTAGGCGTGGCCCACTCATCCCTAGCCTGGTAGGCGTGTCCCACTCATCCCTAGCCTGGTAGGCGTGGCCCACTCATCCCTAGCCTGGTAGGCGTGGCCCACTCATCCCTAGCCTGGTAGGCGTGGCCCACTCATCCCTAGTCTGGTAGGCGTGGCCCACTCATCCCTAGCCTGGTAGGCGTGGCCCACTCATCCCTAGCCTGGTAGGCGTGGCCCACTCATCCCTAGCCTGGTAGGCGTGGCCCACTCATCCCTAGCCTGGTAGGCGTGGCCCACTCATCCCTAGCCTGGTAGGCGTGGCCCACTCATCCCTAGCCTGGTAGGCGTGGCCCACTCATCCCTAGCCTGGTAGGCGTGGCCCACTCATCCCTAGCCTGGTAGGCGTGGCCCACTCATCCCTAGCCTGGTAGGCGTGGCCCACTCATCCCTAGCCTGGTAGGCGTGGCCCACTCATCCCTAGCCTGGTAGGCGTGGCCCCCCTCATGCCTAGCCTGGTAGGCGTGGCCCCCCTCATGCCTAGCCTGGTAGGCGTGGCCCCCCTCATGCCTAGCCTGGTAGGCGTGGCCCCCCCTCATGCCTAGCCTGGTAGGCGTGGCCCCCCCTCATGCCTAGCCTGGTAGGCGTGGCCCCCCCTCATGCCTAGCCTGGTAGGCGTGCCCCCCCCTCATGCCTAGCCTGGTAGGCGTGCCCCCCCCTCATGCCTAGCCTGGTAGGCGTGCCCCCCCCTCATGCCTAGCCTGGTAGGCGTGCCCCCCCCTCATGCCTAGCCTGGTAGGCGTGCCCCCCCCCTCATGCCTAGCCTGGTAGGCGTGGCCCCCCCTCATGCCTAGCCTGGTAGGCGTGGCCCCCCCTCATGCCTAGCCTGGTAGGCGTGGCCCCCCCTCATGCCTATCCTGGTAGGCGTGGCCCCCCCTCATGCCTATCCTGGTAGGAATGGCTCCCCCCCTCATGCCTATCCTGGTATGAATAGCCCCCATTCTGGTATTCAGGGCCCCCATCTCCATCCTGGTATGCATGACCCCATCAGAAAAACATTAAAAAAATACAAACCATTACCCTTACCTTCCTGCGCTCCCTCACAGCGCGTCTTGTTCCGATGCCAACAGCTGCTCTATACTTGTGAGCAGCACATGGCAGGACTGCTGCCAGAATACTCACTGCCCCCCACACCAGAACTATGTGCGTAGAGGGCAGTGAGTATTCACTTTAGTAATGGGAACAGTATTAGCCGCAGCCGCTGGCTTCTTGCTGCTGCCAGGCTTTCACGTGTGTCGCTACTAAAGGGAATGAATATTCACTGCATTCCATGCCTAAGGGAGTGTCTGCTACTAAAGAGCAATAAATACTTGCTGCCCTCCATGCACATAGTCCCGGCAAGGGGAGCAGTGAGTATTTCGGCAGCTGTCCTTCGGCTTGTAAGCAGCACATGACCTCAGTGGCATGCATTCCCTGCTTAAAAGCATAAAGCAGCTGCTGGCATCGGAACAAGATGCTGCGAGGGAGTGCAGGAAGGTAAAGTGTGTTTTTTTTTTTTTTTTGTTTTTTTTTTAAATATTTTTCTCATGGGGATAATTATACCAGGATAAGGATGGGGCCATGCATACCATGACGTGGATGCGGGCCTGTCATACCAGGATAAGGGTGGGGGCCAGTCATACCCGGATGCTATTAAACAGAAATGAATATTCACTACCCTCCGCCCATGGGCGTGGAATGCAGTGAATATTCATTTCTCTTTAGCAGCGGACACAGGAGTTAGCCGCAGCAGTCGGATCCTGCCTCCTGTGACCCGCTGCTCCGCCACTTACGTTCCCCCACCTCCCCATCCATGGACAGAGCAGGTGCATCCAAACTATAAGATGCACCTCCCATTTTCCTCCATATTTTTGAGGGAAAAAGTGCGTCTTATAGTCCGAAAGATATGGTAGTAGCACATCTGTGGAATATCTTTAATAAACTGTAAATTAAAAGACTGATGTGAACATTTTTTATCCAGTCCCCTTGTTGTCAGCCACAGTATGAGTACAGTATGAAAGTCACTATGCCACCTCATACTGCCAACTACAGTGCCTCATCATTTTCTGGGACAGAAACACCATTCCCTGAGTTTACCAGACTGTGCAAAGTTACTAGGGAGATCTAGTATCTTCTCCTGGGCCTGAATATAGAGTGGAGCCTTTTGGCTGCTTCATGGTTAGCTGTATCCAGAAGGTTTCGGTAGAGAAGAAAGCGCCCAGACTTAATGTCACCATGATTTCCAATCTTCTGGCGCCATGTTATAGAGCGGGTGGAGCTGAGCAGATTGATCCATAGTCTTGTGAGAAACGTTTCAGTATAAATGTTTTTATCATTTAAATCACAGCCTTTTTGAGATTTTCAGTCCAGTGGGCGGTGCTATCAGTGACTGACAGCTTTCATTCTATACATGTGCATATAGAGGTGGCTGTCAGTCACTGATTGGACCGCCCACTGGATCACATATCCCAGAAAGAAGTAAATAAAAGTAAATAAAACACAGATTATGCAGAATCTTTTCTCACAAAACTATTTATCAATCTTCTCTGCTCACCCAGCTCTAAAGCATGGTGGCTGTAGATTGGACAGCATAATCATGTTGACAGGTTTGTTACCATAAAGTGACATTTTATGGAAGATGGTGTATAAGATCTGCCTCTGCAGTGAGATGATAATACAGACATTATACAAACTGCTATTTCTTTGATGTTTTTTTTTTACCTCATTTATATGAATAGATATGTCTGAAATTGATATTCACATTAATTGTTCTCTCCTTTTTCTACCAGAATGTAAATGTTGAAATTGCCCTAACTGAAAGGACTCTTCTGGGGTTTTTCCTTGCAAAAATACACAAGCTTGATCCTGATGTTATTGTGGTGAGTGTAGTAGAGCAGTACAGTTGAGTTGTTTGTAAAGGCATGCTTCACCATGTGTTGCTTCTGGACCGCCCATGGACTTGAAACGTTCAGGCAGACCTGCTGCTACTTTGCAGTGTCTAAAACGTCAATGCACAGGAGCGCAGCTACATGCTGTTATATAGCCATGAGAACCACTTTGCCATCTGTGCATTTTCAATTGTTATATTCACTGTAATCACTGTATAGAGTAATAAAGAACGCTGTTAGCTCTGTGGTCTTGCCAGGAGGCTTCATTTCCCTTGTAACTTGGGCAAATATACCAGTCCCAGTTACAAGGAATGTATAGAGTGTATTTCATTTAATGTTAGCTTCATTGGCAAAAACTGTGCTTTTCTTTAAAAAAAAAAAAGGAAATTTCTAAGTGATCCTAAACTTTTGAACGGTAGTGTGTGTGTATGATATATATATATATATATATACTGTGTGTGTGTATATAGATATGTGTGTGTGTGTATATATATATATATATATATATATATATATATATATATATATATATATATATATATATATATATATATATATATATATGTATATATATATGTATATATATATGTATATGCTACAGGATGTAGTTAGAAAGAAAATGGGAAAAGGAAACCGGACACTTATAATTTCCCTTATTTTTCCACCGATAACGTCAAATATCTACGGGGAAAAAAGGGAATATGACAAACTTTGTCATATATATATGTATTTGTGTACATTTATGTATGTATGTATATATGTTTTCTCATGCAAATATATTTATATATTTGTGTGGGAAAAGTTTTGATATTCTTTGAATTCCCTGGTGTTTGTATTTATAAGAGTCCATTGGGTGGTCCTAGTCAGTGATTGACAGCTAACTGCATGCACAGTCATAGAGTGAAAGATTTTCAGTCACTATTAACCCCTTCATGAGATTGGATGTATTCATATGTCCAGGTTTGTAAGTACTTACCGACCTTGGGCATATGGATCTGTCTTTAATGATGACCCCCGGCAACTATAATCTCTGATTTGGTTGTTCAGAATTGAAAAGCCAGTCACAGCGATGAAATCAGGCAATCATAGGCTGCTGCTATGTAACGATTGGACAATGATGTTGATCACATAAATCAGTGTGCAGAGACGTGATCTGAACTGTAAGTGACCGCTGCGGATCTGCTGGGACTTACGAAGCCACAGACAAATTTTGCCTGTGCTTTTGCTGCTGCTGGTGTTCCTGAAAGTAGAAAGAAGACATTCCTGATCCCTAGCTTTTTCCTAATCCACTCCAATCCCCTTTTTCCCACTCTCCCTAAACCCTTCCTCACCCTCCCATCTGCCGTCGAGTGCTGATCAGTACTTGATCGCTTGATTTTTGGCAGTTTTTTTTCTTGTTTGCGCGTCCTGCAGATGCCGAGCCCAGATTGTGATGCAGATCAGTAATCGGCACCCGTGCTCGCGGTTTTCCAGGACTTTTTTTTTGTCCTTGTCTATCTCCCTTCCTCCCCCTTTGCACCACTTCCATATGTGTATCCTGTAGCCGCCAAGCTCTGATCAGTGACACAAATCACTGATCCGCACCAGTGCTTGCTGTTTTTTCTCCTTCCCCTTCCACCACCCCCTTTGCACCATCTGAGTGTCCTGCAGCCTCCAAGACGCTGATCAGATGCACATAATAATAATTTCATTTCTATAGTGCCAACATATTCCGCAGCACTTTACATTTTAGATGGGCCTTGTACAGACAATAGACATTACAGCATAACACTAGACACATAGATCAAAACAGATACCAAGAGGAATGAGGGCCCTGCTCGCAAGCTTACAATCTATAAGGAAAAAGGGGAGACACGAAAGGTGGATGGATCCCACCAAGGACAACATCTGCAAGGAGTTTGTATGTTCTCCCCGTGTTTGCGTGGGTTTCCTCCGGGTACTCCGGTTTCCTCCCACACTCCAAAGACATACTGATAGGGAATTTAGATTGTGAGCCCCATCGGGGACAGTGATGAAAATGTGTGCAAACTGTAAAGCGCTGCGGAATATGTTAGCGCTATATAAAAAATAAAAAGATGGTAACAATTGCTTTCATTGTTCGGACCAGCCATAGTGTAAGAATCAAGTGTTCCTAAGTATGTAACACTACAGACACAGAGGGCTTTTAAATGCGTAAAGCATGTGAGAACATGATACGAGGAACCTGGTTATGGTAAAAATTTTGAATGGGCAACACAAGGATATTTAGGTTAATGCGTTGAGGCGGTAGGCCAGTCTGAACAAATGCTTTTTTAAGGCACACTTAAATCTGTGGTGATTGGGGATTAATCGCATTAACCTGGGTAGTGCATTCCAAAGAATTGGCGCAGCACGTGAAAAGTCTTGGAGACGGGAGTGGGAGGTTCTGATTATTGAGGATGTTAACCTCAGGTCATTAGCAGAACGGAGGGCACGGGTAGAGTGGTAGACTGAGACGAGGGAGGAGATGTAGGGTGGTGCTGAGCCATGGAATGCTTTGTGGGCGAGGGTAATAAGTTTGTACTAGATTCTGGAGTGGATGGGTAACCAGCATAAGGACTGGCACAAGGTAGAGGCAACGGTGTGACGGTTGGTGAGGAATATTATCCTGGCTGCAGCATTCGAGACAGATTGGAGAGGGAGAAGTTGGTAAGGGGGAGACTGATTAGTAGAGAGTTACAATAGTCCAGACGAGAATGAATAAGAGCAACAGTAAAGGTCATGTCACACTAAGCGATATCGCTATAACTTGTGACGTTATAGCGATATTGCTAGCGATATCGCTGTGTCTGATACTTGCCTACGACCGGCTCCCCCGCTGGTTATCGCTGATCGCGCGAGAACGTCCAGGACTGTTTCTCGTCGTCAGCTTCCTGCTGTGACGACGAGCGACGCGTGGAGCCGGGCGGGAGGACGCAGGATCGCCTGGTGTGACAGGTAAGTAGCGACCCCCGTCCCCAGCGATGTCGCTAGTGAGATCTGCCTGTGTGGCAGCTCACTAGCGACCACTTAGCGATGTACCAGCGATCCTGACCGCGTCATATCGCTGGTCGGGATCGCTGGTACATCGCTAAGTGTGACAGTACCTTAAGAGTTTTTGCAGAGTTGAAAGTAAGAAAGAGTCAAATTTTTAAAATGTTTTTGAGGTGCAGATAACAAGAGCGAGCCAGTGATCGGATATGGGGGGAGGGGGGTGGGTGAATGAAAGCTCTGAATAAAGTATGACCCCAAGACAGCGGGCATGTTGCTGATTGATTGGCATCCGTGCTCCCTTTTGGCAAGGACTTTTTTTAATGTCTTAATTTTTTTATCCCCTTTTTTCACCACACCATGCATGCATCCTACCACCGTTGAGTGCTGATCACTGACACTGTGAAAAAGAAGAAAAAAATATTGATTAGTTGATAGGGCTAGATTAGGGGCAGTAAAAATATGGTGTAGTAATCAATGTGTACTACAGTTTTTTTTTTTACTGAATAGTCATGGTTAGTAGTAAATTTTTATATTTTTTATCTTTTTTCTTTCTAGATTCTTTTCTTTTTTTTCTCTTCTGAATAAAGTACACACACCTGAATAAAATTTGTTACACACAAACACCGCATACGTGAAAAAACGTCATCGGAAGAGGCATACACCTTCCTTGCCTCCGACACTATGTATATTATAAAATTCACATACCAGGAAACACTACCTCAATTCCTATACAGAGTAACTTGTGGGGTGTTTCCACTATTTAGGCACATCAGGAGCTCTCCAAAATGACATGATGCTTGCAGACTATTCCTTCAGTCTACATTCCAAAATGTCACTCCTTCCCTTCCTGAGCCCTGCCAGGTGTCCAAACGGTAGTTTTTCCCCACATATTTGGTATCAGGAGAAATTGCACAAAAATTTTTTGGGATCCATTTTCTGCTATTACCCTTGTGAAAATAGAATGTAGTGCGAAAAATGTTTTTGTTGAAAAAATGTTTTTGTTTTTAATTTTTTTATTTTCATGGCTCAACATTATAAATTTCTTTGAAGCACCTGGGGGTTCAAGGTGCTCACCACACATCTAGATAAGTTCCTTGAGGGGTCTAGTTTCTAAAATGGGGTCATTTGTAGGGGGGTTTCACTGTTTATGCACCTCAGGGGGTCTCCAAACATCACATGGCATCTGCTCTCGATTCCAGCCAATTTTGTGTTCAAATAGTCAAGTGGTGCTCCTTCCCCTCCGAGCCCTGCCATGTGCCCAAACAGTACTTTTCCCCCATATATCGGCGTACTCGGGAGAAATTGCACAACAAATTTTGGGGTCCATTTTTCTTGTAACCCTTTTGAAAGAAAGAAAATTTGGGTCTAAAATAAAATTTTTGTGAAAAAGTTAAATGTTCATTTTTTTCCCTTCCACATTGTGTTCCTGTGAAACACCTGAAGGGTTAATAAACTCGTTGAATGTGGTTTTAAGGAACCGTGAAAATTGCAATTTTTAGGCTGTGTGCACATGTTGCGTTTTTTAAGCATTTCCTCAGCGGAAAGGCTTAAACTCTAACTAAACGCAGTTGCTGTGCTAATGCTTTGGCTTTTTCCGCTGTGGAATTGCATTGCGGTAAAATCTGCAGCATGTTCATGAATTCTGTGGAATCGCGGCGATTCTGTCGCCATAGAATTGCATTGAAATGCTCACGTTACGCATGTGGCTATGCCCGCCATGCGTAAAGTGAGCACTTCATGTGCTGATCGTACCAAGGGTCTGGAGGAGAGGAGACTCTCCTCCAGGCCCTGGGTACCATATTCCTGTAAAAATAGAATTAAAATAAAAAATAGGGATATACTTGCCCTCTGTCGGCCCCCGGAGTCCTCCTGGCCCTCAGCGGTGCTGTCAGCAACTTCCGTTCCCAGAGATGCATTGCGTGAATGATCTGAGATGACGTCGCGGTCACGCGACCGTGTAGTCACAAAGGTCCTTCGTGCATCGCACGCCTGGGAATAGAATGTACCGGCACTATGCTTGACAAGTGTGACCAACCTGTCAAACACTTTTCCAAGCGATGCTTCAAATCGCTATGACAAGCACCTAGTATTCTGCAAGCTAAAAACGCTTGCAAAATGCTTGTGTTTTGCGGGAAAACGCATGCGAATGCCGTATGCGTTTTACCTGCAGCAGCGAGTTGCGGAAATGCTGCAGACAATTCCGCAGCATTTCTGCAACGTGGGCACATAGCCTTAGTATTGTCACTTTTGGGTACTTTCTGTCATAAAGGTCTCTCAAAGTCACTACAAATATGATATAATCCCTAAAAACTGATTTTGTAAATTTTGTTGAATACATGAGAAATCACTGGCCAACTTGTAAACCTTATATCTTACTAACAAAACAAAATTGTTTCAAAAATTGTGCTGATGTGAAGTAGACATGTGTGAAATGTTATTTATTAACTATTTTGTGTGACATAACTCTGTTTTAAGGGCATAAAAATTAAGTTTGAAAATTGCAAAATTTTCAAAATTTTCACCAAATTTCTGATTTTTTTTTTCCACAAATAAACGTAAGTCATATCTAACAAATTTTACCACCATCATGAAGTGATGTCATGAAAAAGATATTCTCAGAATCAGTGGGATCCTTTGAAGCGTTCCAGAGTTAATACCACATAAAGTGACACTGGTTAGAATTGTAAAATTTTACCTGGTCATTAAGGTGAAAACAGACTTGGGGGGTGAAGGGGTTAATACCGCTAACTGGACTCAAGTAAACACCAGGGGTTTCAAAGAGGGAATTGGACTACAAAAAACTCGGAGTGACCTTGGCATTCCCGACCCAAGCGTGACGGCTGCCTAGAAACATATGAAGCTGTCTTGCTTGGGTTGGAAGAGCTGTTAGTAAGATTTTGCTTTGCGGTCTGATTTCTGTCCGATTCATATGGTCGCCTGACTGCGCCCTTGCAATAAATTTTTTTCCAATTAACCTGTCTGCTCAGCTACTGCTTGCCTATGCCGTGCTGTCCTCAGGTTGCACTGTATATACAATGTTCAGGTACTCTTTCAAAAATCCTTGTATGCAATTGGTCAGATTTTATACACCTGCTTGTCCTCATTCATCACGTGTTTTTTTTTTTTTTTTTTTTTTTTCCCTCTTTTTTTTCTTAGGGTCATGATATCTATGGTTTTGATCTTGAAGTTTTGCTCCAGAGGATTAATTTATGTAAAGTTCCATTTTGGTCAAAAATTGGTCGCCTTAGACGATCAACTATGCCAAAACTTGGGGTAAGGTTTATACATACCAGCTTAAGAGAGCTCCTTTTTTTTTTTTTTTGTAAAATACAGTTACATTATATGACTTTTCGGTAGATATTTATACACCTCATAGTTGATGCCTAAACTAACGCAATTTAATGTAATGCTCTACATGACTTTATACATTTTTGTTCTATAATAACTGTAAAAATAGAATTGGATTAATATTAAAATATATTTGAATGAAATGTAATTTGTTATTTAGTGATTAACTGTAACTAATCAGTTGAAATTTGTTTTTTGTGAGAAGAAAGGTAACAATTACGATTTCCCATTTTTTTTTTTTTTTTAAAGGGAATCTGTCATCAGGTTTTTGCAATGTAAACTGAGAGCAGCATAATGTAGCAGCAGAGACTCTGATTCCAGCTATATCAATTACTACGCTGCTTACTGTATCTTAACATAAATGTTATCAGCTGGAGATGATCACTAAAGGATTACTTGGTCTGCTGCAGCGTAGTCCAAATAACTACTGATTGGAAGCTTTCTGCCTATGCACAGTGTACACAGACAGCTGCTAGTCAGGGGTATGGGTTGGGATTACGCAAGGCTTGGTATTTAGAGAACTGGTTCTCTTTCGTCTCATTGGGGGACACAGGAACCGTGGGTGTGTGCTGCTGTCACTATGCATGAAAAAAATGTTGCCTCAGCAGTATACACCCCTTCGACCGGCTGTAGGACAATCAGTTTTGCTTAATGTCAGCAGGAGGTGGACAGAGGTCTTTCGCAGACCCATGCCTACCTCAATGTGCGTCGTTCCTTTTCAGGTAACCATGGAGGGATACAGAGTAGATATGCTACATCTGTTTTCCCACACCGGGATTATGAGTACTGCGTGTTCTGCCACCCCGTATCCTCATGAATCCCGTGGGCAGGACCCTATCCCTTAACACAGGACTCGTGTTCAGGTGGCAACTCCTGGTCCTGACCTTCGTCTCCCATCACTCGCCCACCAGAGCTTGATGATCGAGAGACGCCCTGCAGAAAAGGTTTGGGACAGCAATCTTTTCAAGCAGGTAAACCGACCCCTGTTACGGGGTGAACTGGAGTTAAGAGGCTGCAGCGTTGTATGATCTGCTCACCAGCCGCTCTGGCTGAATGTGACCGCTGTAATCAGCACTCGGGCTTGCAGCCCAGGGCTTTATACTTAGTTTAAGAGCCAACACTTTCAAGCACGCGGTGCAAGCGCGGTTCCAGCCTCCTTCCGTGGCAGCATTATGGCCCTGGGCTCCAACAGGAGCCCAGCAAGGCCGACGCCAGATTCCGGCTCCCGGCTGGCTCCTCCCCCGGCTTCCTCTTCCTGTACCAGCGCCATCTTGGTGCTCCAGGAGGCCAGAGCAGGGCCCCGCCCACCACTTCTGGGCGGGGATTTCATAAAGCTTCTAGGCAGCGGCAGGGCTGTTCACCTCGCTCTCTCTCTCATCAGCCTTCAGGCGGCAGCTGCGGCGGGGACACAGGTCATGGGTATGTGAGTACTGCACTACAGGTTGCTCCCTCACTCCGCCCTGTACCCCCGACGGTCGGCACCAGGTAAAACCTTTCAGTATGCCCAATGGAGAGCAATCCCGCTCCTCCTCCTCATCCGCTTCAGTGACCTTGGTCAAATATTTTGTATGTACCAAATGCAATGTCCGGCTTCCTTCAGGTCAGTCCTCGCCACTCTGCTCAGATTGCAGCAGACCTACGGTGTTACCCACGCTAGAGAGCAGGTGCAGCCCCCCGCTTTGCCGGTCAGAGCTCCCACATTACCCCTGGAGCAGGAGGAAGCCACCTTGCCTGCCGCCCAGGGGCCATCCATCGCCACGGGAGACAGCGAGTGTCCAGGATTGGCCTCTTCCTTATCTAAGTCCGTGGCCGACCTTACCAAGGTATCACAGACCTTGGAAACGGTGCTTAACAGATTGCCACTTCAGACTCCAGTGGACACAGGAGCACCAAAGGAGCCTCCTTTTGGGCCTTCTAGAGGCCGTAAAAGGTTTAGACAGGACCACCAACCCAGGTCCCCTTCTCTCTCCATCTCACTGTCAGAATTCCTCTGGCCGTTTGCCTCCTTCCGGTCCTCATCCCCGGAATCAGGGGAGGCATTATCAGAGACACACTCAGAGGAGGGTTCTGAGTACGGGCCAGAACAGTCCCAGGTCAAGGAAATGATTCAGGGTCTCATTGCCGCAGTCAATGAAAAACCTAATGATCAGGCTTTTTCATTTAAGCGTCATAAGTCCCCCTCTAGGGTCTTCGCCTCCCACAAGGATTTTGAGGAAGTGTTGGCCAGGGAAAGGGAAAACTCAACCAGGCGTTTTCAGAGAGAGAATCTTTTTGGGATTCTATATCCCTTCCCTCCAGATCTCACTGCCAACTGGACCGCCTCCCCTTCGGTGGACCCACCAGTGCCCAGACTCACTACCAATACAGTCCTCCCACTCGCCAGTGGGGCAGCCCTAAAAGATCCCAATGATAGGAGGATAGAATTCCTGGCAAAATCCGTCTTTGAGGCAGCAGCCGCTACATTGTGTCCTACCTTCGCCTCAGCCTGGGTAGCTAAGTCTTACAGAAAGGGCCAAACAGCTTAGACAGGGCATATTGGCCGGGGCACCACCAGCGGAACTGGCGGAGTTCGCAGATCAAATCTCATGCCGGGAGGTATATGGTATCAGCAGCCCTGGATGCTGCGTTTTGCGCAGCTCAAGCATCCAGTAACATGGTAGCCATCCGGCTAAAGGCTTGGCAGGCTGATTTGTCCTCAAATCACTGACCAATCTGCCGTTTCAGGGCACCCGGCTCTTTGGGTCAATGTTAGATCGAATCATTAAGGATGCAACGGGGGATACAAGCTCCCTTCTCCCTCAGGCCAAACCTCGTCAATATGTTTTCAACCGTAGGGCTCTGCTCTTTCACAGTACCCCAGAGACAGGCACTTATGCTCAGGGTCCGCAGAGGTCGCAAGCACCGAGAGATAGGAGGAAGGTATCATTTCGGGCCACCCAGTCATGGCATTCCCGCAGTTCCAACAGCAGAGCTACCAGGTCAGGGCCAGGCAGAGCCACTTCAGCCTGACGTCAGCAGGGAGTCCAATTCCCTTCCCAGTACCTCTCCCAGACTAGAAGGCTGCCTTCTCCTCTTCAGAGATGTCTGGCAGAATTCAGTAGAGGATATCTGGGTAAAGGAGGCAGTATCAACAGGATGCAAGATAGACTTCAACGCGCTTCCACGAGATCGCTTCTTTCTATCGCAGCCACCAAAAGGTGCTGCTGTGGCTCTAGGTTTTTTTGCGGAAATCGACTCTCTCCTCAACGCAGGAGTAATCATCCCCGTTCCCGAGCAGGAACGTTTTACCAGCTTTTACTCAAACCTGTTTGTGATACCAAAAAAGGATGGCTCAGCTCGTCCCATACTAGACCTCAAAAGGCTAAACAGATGGGTCCGCTTACGCCATTTCAGGATGGAATTGATTCGGTCGGTAATTACGTGTATGGAGGATCATGAATTCCTATGTTCCATTGATATCCGGGAAGCCTACCTACACTTCTCCATTTTTCAGGGACATCAGAGGTTTCTGCGTTTTGCTGTCCGAAAGCACCATTTCCAGTTTGTGGCCCTGCCATTTGGGCTGGCAACAGCCCCCAGAATTTTTTCAAAGATTATGGCAGCTATATTAAGGGTCAGAGGCATAATATTGGCACCATATCTCGACGATATTCTCGTCACGGCGCCCTCCTTCGCTCAGGCCCAGGAAAATCTAGCGGTAGTTTTAAACACGCTCTCCCGGTTTGGTTGGATCATAAACAGGGAGAAATCCCACCTAACGCCAACACAACGCCTAGAATTCTTAGAAATGGTAATCAACACCCGCCGCTCAAGGTTCTTTCTCCCAGAAAGAAAGTGGATTACCCTCCAGCAGGGAATTCGCTCTCTGTTGAAATTCCGGTTTCTATTCTTTCGCTTCCATGAGAGTCCTGGGAAGAATGGTGGCAGCTTCAGAGGCAATACCCTTTGTCCTGTTTCGTTCCAGGATACTGCAGAGGAACATCCTCTTTCAGTGGGACAGGTCCATCTCTTTGCCGAATCGCCCCTTCCTCCCCTCCATTCAGACCAGGGAGTCCCTCAAGTGGTGGCTGACCTCCCCCCTTGTTCATCTGGGACGGCTTTTTCCCCCTGTCCACTGGCAGGTAGTAACTACAGATGCCAGTCTCCTGGGCTGGGGTGCGGTATTCCGCCACCTGATTGTCCGGGGATGATGGTCGAGGCAAGAATCCTCACTGTCAATCAACATTCTAGAATTGAGGGCGGTCTTTCTAGCACTTCTACATTGGGAAAGATACCTCAACAACCAGCCAGTCCAGATTCAAACGGACAACGCCACGGCTGTGGCATACATCAATCACCAAGGAGGAACCAGAAGTCTCCAGGCACTGGCCGAGGTATCCAGAATCTTCAACTGGGCAGCAGCCGCAATTTCGGCAGTTTACATTCCTGGCAGAGACAACACGGCCGCTGACTTCCTCAGTCGGGAGGGGCTTGCAGCAAGGGAATGGTCCTTACACCAGGAAGTGTTCTGTCAGATATTCCAGCTATGGGGGACTCCAGATGTGGACCTCCTGGCATCGCGACATAACAGAAGGGTCCAACAGTTGGTCTCAAGATACCGCAATCCTTTAGCAATAGGGGTCGACGTGCTGGTCATTCCCTGGACACAGTTCAGACTCCCTTACCTGTTCCCTCCCCTTCCTCTCCTGCCCAGGCTGCTAAAGAAGATCAAGGCGGAAGGGGTGCCGGATATATTGGTCGCCCCGTACTGGCCTAGGAGGGCCTGGTTTGCAGAAATTATCAATCTTCTCACAGGCACCCCCTGGAGACTCCCCGACAGACCAGATCTCCTGGCTCAGGGGCCGTTTTACCACCCGAATTCTCGGTTGCTCAATTTGACGGCATGGTCGTTGAAACCACAATACTGAGAGCAGCGGGTTTTTCGGACAGAGTCATTAATGCAATGATCCAGGCTAGGAAGCCTTCCTCTTCCAGGGTCTATTATCGAGCCTGCAAGGCCTATTTTGGCTGGTGTGAGTCTAATCACGTCACACCTATGCCCTGTTCCCTGCCATCTGTCTTGGCTTTTCTCCAGGCAGGGTTAGATGGCGGTCTGGCCCTAAGTTCCTTGAAAGGCCAGGTATCTGCTCTCTACTCTTTATCAAAAGAATTTGGCCTCCCGCTTACAGATTAAGACCTTTCTGCAAGGAGTGGCACATGCGGCCCCTCCTTACAGATCCCCTGTGGCTCCATGGGATCTTAACTTGGTCTTGGAAACCTTGACAGGGTCACCCTTTGAACCCCTACAGGAAGCTCCCATGTGTTTGTTGTCCTGGAAGGTGGTATTTCTCGTAGCCATCACCTTCATTAGGCGGGTTTCAGAATTAGCGGCATTGTCCTGTCCTGTCCTCCATTCCTGATAATGCACCAGGACAAGGTTGTTTTACGGCCTCCTCCTAACTTTTTTCCCAAGGTGGTATCGACCTTCCACCTGAACGAGGATATAATCCTTCCGTCATTTTGTCCAGCTCCAACCCATCCTCTGGAGCGTTCTTTGAATAAGCTAGACCTGCTCAGGGCGATAAGAATCTATCTGGCCAGGACCGCTCCTTTCAGGAAGGCGGACTCGCTCTTTGTTATCCCCAGTGGGGTGAGAAGAGGCCTGCTGGACTCTAAGGCAACAAATGCCCGCTGGATCAGAATGGCAATTCTGCAAGCCTACTGGGCAAAGGACAGGGTGTCCCCTGCTGGAGTCAAGTCCCATTCAACCCGGGCGGTGGGTGCCTCCTGGGCGGTACCCAACAGGGCATCAGCCATGCAGTTGTGCAAGGCTGCCACATGGTCGTCCGTGCATACCTTTTCAAGGTTCTATAAGGTCCATACCTATGCTTCAGCGGACACCAGCCTAGGCAGCAGAATCTTGCAGGCGGCAGTGGTGAGTTCTCCGACCTGAAGGAAGTTTCTGTCTTCCCACCCCAGGGACTGCTTTTGGACGTCCCACGGTTCCTGTGTCCCCCAATGAGACGAAAGAGCAAACAGGATTTTGGTTGCTTTCCGTAAAATCTTTCTCAGAGTCTTCATTGGGGGACACAGCGCCCTCCCATGATTTTATTACGTGTAATGAATATATGATGACTTGCATGATAATGTCTCTTCCTACTGCTTTTTCACTAACTGACTGTCCTACAGCCGGTCGGAGGGGTGTATACTGCGGAGGCGGAGTTAACATTTTTTTCATGCATGGTGTCAACCTCCTAGTGACAGTGGCACACACCCTCGGTTCCTGTGTCCCCCAATGAAGACTCTGAGAAACAGATTTTACGGTAAGCAACCAAAATCCTGTTTTAATTAAAACTGCAGCAATCAGCCCAGTAAGTGACATCGCTGGAATCAGGGTCTCTGTCCCTACATCATGCTGCTATTGGATGGGGATGCTAAAGTGCGGTAAGATTCCCTTTAATTACTTTTTGTTTTACAGACATTCCCAATGTGTCTTTATAATTTTTTTTTTTTAAATTAATTTTTATTACCTATAGGGTCGGAGTGGTTTTGCTGAAAGAAATGCAGCATGTGGTCGAATAATTTGTGATATTGAAATTTCTGCAAAGGAATTAATCCGCTGTAAAAGCTACCACTTGTCTGAACTGGTCCATCATGTACTAAAATCTGATCGTGTAATGATTCCCCCAGAACATATCCGTAATGCATACAGGTAAAGCTTCTGCTTTTTGTCTTGTTCTTCACATGCATTTCAGATTTTACAAGGGATGATTATACACTGTTTGGTTTCCTTTGTGCTTGGCTGCTGCTCAGATCAGAGCTATGCAGTGTGACTTAAAGGGGTATTCCCATCTCCAAGATCCTATCCCAATATGGAGTAAGTGTAATAATATTAGCAAATACCTCCCATTAGAAATGTAGTATAGTTCTTCTGATTTACGATTTTTCTTTCCTCATGTGCAGGGATAGCAGGACCTTGGGTATGCATGGTTATGACCACCAGCAACTAGCTAACTCACTATAGCAGTGGTCGTAACCATGGATACCTAAGATCCTGCAATGCCTGCACATGAGGAAAGAGTCATAGCGAATTAGAAAACTGTACTACATTTCTAAGGCTAGTTTCACACTTGCTTTTTTTTGCAGCGCGTTTTTCCCGCAAAAAAACGCATTGAAAAAACGCATACATAAGCATACAACTGCTGCGTTTTTTTCAAGCATTTTTATGAGCATGCATGAAAAAAACGCAGCGTTTTTATGCGTTTGTATGCGTTTTTAGCGCGTTTTTACCGCGTTTGCGTTTTTTTCCAACATTTTTAGGTGGCCCCTCACACTACCCAAACCATGACTTTACTAACCCTAACCCTGACCCTAACCCTGACCCTAACCCTGACCCTAACCCTAACCCTGACCCTAACCCTTAACCAAATCATACTTAACCCTAACCCAAACCCTAAACCCTAACTAACCCTAACCCTAACCCTGACCCTAACCCTAACCCTTAACCAAATCATACTTAACCCTAACCCAAACCCTAAACCCTAACTAACCCTAACCCTGACCCTAACCCTGAACCCTAACCCTAACCCTGACCCTAACCCTAACCCTGACCCTAACCCTTAACAAAACCATACTTAACCCTGACCCTAACCCTGACCCTAACCCTGACCCTAACCCTGACCCTAACCCTAACCCTGACCCTAACCCTTAACAAAACCATACTTAACCCTAATCCTGACCCTAACCATGACCCTAATCCTTAACAAAACCATACTTAACCCTAACCCTAACCCTAACCCTGACCCTAACCCTAACCCTGACCCTAACCCTTAACAAAACCATACTTAACCCTAATCCTGACCCTAACCATGACCCTAACCCTTAACCAAACCATACTAAACCCTAACCCTGACCCAAAACCCAACCCTAACCCTGACCCTGACCCTAACCCTAACCCTAAACCCCCTTAACTAACCCTAACTCTAACTCAAACCCCTAAATTCCATGGTTAAAAAAAAAAAACGCATATGCAAAAAAACGCTTACATGAGCATGCCAGTGCGCACATATGCGCATCCATAGGCTATAATGGCCATTTTTAGCGCAAAACGTGCGCATATGTGCGCATGCGCTTTTTTGCAGGGCCAAAAAATGCAACATGATGCGTCTGGAAAATCCAATCGCACACCCCAAAAAAACGCAGCGCATGAAAATCGCATACATGCGCTTACAAGCGCGCAGGTATGCGCACCCATGTTAAATATAGGGGAAAAAACGCATGCGCAGGTTAGCGTTTTTTTCCAGCGCTAAAAAACGCAAATGTGAAACCAGCCTAATAGGAGGTATTTGCTAATAATATTATTACACCTCCCGCATATTGGGATAGGATCTTGGAGATGGGAATACCCCTTAAAGTTTATGCAGTGTCTACAAGGAAGGCTGTTTTAGTCGGGAACAAGCTTCCTCTCTCATGGTTGGTTCAGGCAGCTGCTCTCTTCCCCCTTGCAGTTTTGCTTCCCTGGATTTGGCTCCTGTGTATAAATACAGGTTCCCGTGAAGTTTGGGATTTCTGTTTTACCAAGACGAAGATTTTTCTACAGCACCAATTACTACACAACTAATGAAAAAAGAGAATTATTAAATAACTAGCTGAAGAGCCTGGCGCTGCCCGGGCTTAGTAATTAACTGTGGTTAGTTATAGCAAATTATAGTTATCCTCCATCCCATAGTCCCATGCCCATATACCCATCATACATATCCACGATCCCATAGGCCCGTGCCCATATACCTATCATACATATCCTCCATCCCATAGTTCCATGCCCATATACCCTTCATACATCCTCCATCCCATAGTCCCATGCCCATATACCTTTCATACATATTCGCCATCCCATAGTCTCATGCCCATATACCCATCATACATATTCGCCATCCCATAGTCCCATGCCCATATACCCATCATACATATTCGCCATCCCATAGTCGAGTGCCCATATCCCCATCACACATATTCGCCATCCCATAGTCCCATGCCCATATACCTTTCATACATATTCGCCATCCCATAGTCTCATGCCCATATACCCATCATACATATCCTCCATCCTATAGTTCCGTGCCCATATACCCGTCATACATATCCTCCATCCCATAGTCCCGTGCCCATATACCTATCATACATATCCTCCATCCCATAGTCCCATGCCCATATACCCTTCATACATCCTCCATCCCATAGTCCCATGCCCATATACCTTTCATACATATTCGCCATCCCATAGTCGAGTGCCCATATACCCATCACACATCCTTCATCTCATAGTCCCATGCCCATATACCCATCATACATATTCGCCATCCTATAGTCCCATGCCCATATACCCATCATACATATTCGCCATCCCATAGTCGAGTGCCCATATACCCATCACCCATCCTTCATCTCATAGTCCAATGCCCATATACCCATCATACATATCCTCCATCCTATAGTCCCGTGCCCATATACCCGTCATACATATCCTCCATCCCATAGTCCCGTGCCCATATACCCGTCATACATATTCCAGTGCCCATATACCCATCATACATATCCTCCATCCCATAGTCCAGTGCCCATATACCCATCATACATATCCTCCATCCCATAGTCCAGTGCCCATATACCGGTCATACATATCCCCCATCCCATAGTCCCGTGCCCATATACCCGTCATACATATCCTCCATCCCATAGTCCAGTGCCCCTATACCCATCAAACATCATCCATCCCATAGTCAACCATTATGACGACATAATGAGCGGCTGCAGGGCTTGCAACCTATGATGACATCAGCGTCGCCATGGCAACCATTGTGACATTATGAGGGGCGGGGCTTGATACGCACACACTGTTTCCCCAGTATGCAAATAGCGGCATTATGACATCATAATGAGGGGTGGGGCTTGACGCGCACACACCAACCTTTAATGACATCAGCGTCGCTGTGGCAACCATTGTGACATCATAATGAGGGGCGGGGCTTGATACGCACACACTTTTTCCCCAGTATGTAGATAGGGGCAAAATTGTTTGGTGAATTGGAACACGCGGGGTTAAAATTTCGCCTCACAACATAGCTTAGGACACTCTCAGGGTCCAGACGTGTGACTGTGCCAAATTTTGTGGCTGTAGCTGCGACGGTGCGGATGCCTATCCCGGACATACACACACATACACACATTTGAGCTTTAGATAATAGATTGTCACACATTTACTGATGCGAATGATCCATAGCTTTGTCTAAAATTTGAGCAAACTTGCAGGAGGAGAAAGATGACTGATTGGGTAGCTCTGGTTTGAACATTACAGCTCCTTTGATCCTTTCAGAACTCTTTACAAAATTTTTATAGCCACATTATCAGAAGCCAACAGTGTTTATAATCATGGCATTGGACCAGTGGCTGTAGTGGTAAATTCTAGCAGATTGCTATAGTATTTCTGTCCTTATTAAACTTGCAGTAAACGTTGGACACATTAGTTTTCAAGCATCTGACATGAGGATTTTTTTTTTATTAGAACATGAAAATTGTTCCTTTTTATTTTTTATCTCCCAACACTACAAATATTCCATTTAACGATACAGTGCACCTCTGCTGCTAACCTTGGATAGGTCATATTGAAGACATTCAAAATCAAAATTGTCTTTAGTATAAAAAATATATGCTGACAAGTATATATTCAGCTCAGTGACCTGACCAATCTAGTAAACAACAACCTTTATAATGGAAGAGGCTGCTTTTACATTGAAAATAATGCACGGGTAGAAACTTAAATGATACATCACTTTGGCATTTGGCGAACATGAAAGACTGAGCGGATATTTTTTTTTAATGTAAGAGCTACATATTCCATTATAGAAGATTGTTCCGGACACTGAACTAAATACATCCTGAAATTGCACTTACCTTGCACAGAAATTTTAAGATTTTGTCAACTTGCGTTTGTTTGACCTCTGCAAATTCAAGGTAAATTCAGATTCTTATTTTAATCTGTTCTAGGAAAATTCAGTTTGTTCTAAGTAAACTTATTTTCTTGCTGTACTGATATATCAAATTATTTTATTGTCTTTTCCCCTGAAGTCTTTACAATGTCATAGATGGTCCTAATGTTTTTTTTAATGTAATAAAACACATGAAAAAATGCCACATTTCAACTTTTTTAAGCATTGTGGTGGAGCATGTGTGTGTATATATGTGTATGTGTATATATATATATATATATATATATATATATATATATATATATATATATATATTTTACATTATATATATTACATTATATTATATTTTTGGCAGGTTTAAACCCCCTTAGTGACCAGGCCAATTTTTTAATTTCTGACCAATGTCACTTTATGTGGTGATAACTCTGGAATGCTTCAACAAATCCAAATTAATTTGAGATTGTTTTTTCATGACACATTATAATTTATGATAATGGTAAATTTAGGTTGTAGTTTATTTATAAAAAATATCAGAAACTTGACAAAAATGCAAAAAAAAATTGCAATTTTCTCCTTCGTCTCATTGGGGGACACAGATACTATGGGTGTATGCTTCTGCCGCTAGGAGGCTGACACTACGTGGAAAAAAAGAGGTTAGCTCCCCCTCCGTCGTATACACCCTCGCCCCTATTGCGGGCGGAACTCAGTTTTTTGCTTAGTGTCCTTTGGAGGCACACACGTCTGGATGTATTTTTTTTTTTTATTTTCTTCCCATGAAGATGAGACCGGGGCGACGGATCCTATTGAAAGGGTCCGATCTCCTTAAACCATCAACGGGCGAGCATGCGTTGAGTATCGTCTCCGTGTATCCTTTCCCGCACCGTGGGACGTATCTGGGTCTTTTTCCCCAGACTATTTTTCTTTTTTCTTTTATGAAGATAAGACAGGGGCAGCGCATCCTATTGAAAGGATCCGATTTCCCCAAACCATCAACGGGCGAGTACGTGCGAGTATCCCTCCACGTATCCTCTCCTGCGACGTGGGACTTAATGCTGGACTTAGCCCTGTCCACCCCTAGGTATTGAAACCATGGACTTGCACAGAGGCACAAGACTAGTCTGTGCGGCCCCCACTGCTCCACCAATGCTAGACGGCGGTGCTGCATGGCGGCGGACTGTCCCTATCCTCGCCCCTGCAGAGGGGACGGAGCTAGATGCCTGCACCGTCCAGAAAATTACCCCATCCCCTCTACCTGGTGCGCAGGATCTGTAGCGGAGGTTATCGCAGGTATGGAGGACTGGGAAAGGCCCTGCGGCAGCGTTCCGGGAGCTCCATTGAGAAATCTCCAGGCGGAAGGTTGTGCTCACCTGGTCCACAGCATTTCCTTTCCTCCCTCCTTACCCCCCCCCAGGCGGGAGCCACCAGTGTGGATGTCTGTCCATGAAGCGGCTCAGAGAAGGGCCAGCAGGATCGCCATGGTTGCGGGGCCGCCAGCGGGCGGGCAAAATTTAGCCCTCGGCTTCAGCCGTGACTAGGCCGCGGGCGGAAGTCCTGCCCCCGGCGTGATGTCATTTCCGGCTCCGCCCCCGTGACTAGGGCGGACGCGAACAAATTGAGCCCCCGGTCTCATTACAGGGTAGGCCGCGACCGGGAGAGGACGTCTCGGCCTACTCAGGGGACAGGAGAGCACAGCGCAGAGGTCAGGGTAAGTGCAACCCCGACCCTGGAGCCGCGCTACGTGCAATTAAAAGGGGGTTTTGTTCCCTCAACCCTCTTATAGAAAACAGAGGGGGTTATTGAGCCTGGCAGCAATATGACCGGAAAAGGGAAATCGCACACGTTCCTTTATGCCGCATGCATTTCCTGTGGGGCCAGTTTTTCCACGAGCACAGAGTAAAAAATTTATGTGAAACCTGTGACTCCGAACGCGCTCAGGAGCCCTCCCCTGCGACCGAACCCACAAAGCTGGTGTGGGCAGACCACAGAGGACAAAGCTGGGGATTCCAGCTGTGCAGCGCCCAGAACACGACGCCTAACAGAGCCTCAGTGTCTGTCCTCCACTGCGACCGCTACCAATGTGCCAAGCCCCCCAGAGTGGGCCCTATCACTGTCTCAGATCATGCAATTGAGTCCCTTCAGGCCTCAGGTGGGGGCAGGGACATTGGCTCGCCGGCCTTAGAGGGGAGCTCCACCTCACAAGAGCCTCCGGCTTGCAGGGGCCGCTCTCACTCCAGGCAGACCCGAGGGAAACTAATCCACACGGTGTCGCCCAGTCCATCCGGTGCCTTGGCATCCGTAGGTTCTGCTTCTCGCTCCCCATCACCAGTAGTTGATAGCGAGCAGACCTCAGATTACGACTCAGACGAGCCCCTTGACCTGGATACCCCAGTGTCACTCGAAACAAGGTATCTGTTTGCTTTGAACCTTCGTAAAAAATGGATGGAATCCCCGATGGTGGATCCTCCGGTTTCGCGCCTAACCACTAAGACCCTGCTATCCGTCCCTAGTGTTTCCTCAATTAAGGATCCCATGGATCGCCTTATAGAGAGCTTAGCTCGCTCAGTATATGAGGCGTCAGGGTTAGCGCTCGCTCCCTCATTCACAGCAACTTGGGTAGCCAAGGCTATGATATCATGGTCAGAAACATTAAACAAGGTCGCGCAGGAGCAGGATCTACCTGCAGAGATTTCGGAGGTCGCAGGTCAGATGGCGATGGCCGGAGACTATGTAATCAATGCGTCTTTGGATGCAGACAATTGCTCGGCACTTGCTGCCCCTAATGTAATTTCTATCAGAAAAGCCCTATGGTGAAGGACATGGCGAGCCGATTCTACTTCTAAGAAGTCCTTGACTTCCCTGCCTTATCAGTGCGGCCACCTATATGGTGAGAAGTTGGATCAACTTATCTCTGACTCCACAGGAGGAAAGAGCGGGTTTCTCCCTCAACAAAAGGTCAAAACGCTGTTTCGTCACCCGTTTTCAGGCACATTTCGTGCCTTTTGCAACCCTGGGTGGACTACAGCGGCCAATTCCACCGCCTCAGGCCGCCCCAACCAGGATAGGGAGCGGCAGGTCTCATATAGAGTCAACCCATTGGGGAGAATGCATACTCAGCAGCCCAGATCGAGGGGATCCAGATCCCAAAGATCGTCGGACAAATGACTCGAGGCCTTTACCAGTCGACACTGGCAAGGTGGGCGGCCTCCTACTCTGGTTTCACCACGTCTGGGTCAGTGTCGCTCACGACGCATGGGGAAAGGAATTGGTGGCCTCAGGTTACAAAATAGAATTTGTCAGATATCCTCCAAGACGGTTTTTTTTTCCCGGCTTCCCAGGGTGGATACCCAGGCAACGGAGTCATTGTTCCAGTGCCGGAACACGAAAGAGCTCAGGGGTTCTATTCCAACCTTTTTGCGGTTCCCAAAAAGGACGGGTCTATCAGGCCTGTTTTGGACCTGAAGCTTCTGAACAAATTCATCAGGATCAGACATTTCCGGATGGAGTCTCTCCGTTCAGTTATATCGGCCATGGAGCAGTGAGAGTACTTGGCCTCAATAGGCATCCAGGACGCATATCTGCATATTCCCATTTTTCCTCCATCAGAGGTTCCTATGCTTCACCATCGGCGATCAACATTTCGTAGCGCTACCCTTCGGGCTAGCCACGGTTCCTAGAGTGTTCACAAGGTTTATGGCAGTTGTCATGGCCACACTGCATTCTCGAGGCATAGTTGTCTTGCCTTATCTGGACAACCTCTTGGTCAAGGGCCTGTCAATACGGGCATGCGAGGAAAAGCTCAACATCACGCTAGATACTCTTGCCCGCTTAGGATGGTTGGCAATACAAAGGAGTCATCCCTTGTGCCAGCTCAGAGGATCTCCTTCCTAGGAATGATCTTCGACACTTGCCGAGGGTTGGTAATTCTCCCTCAGGAAAAGGCGCTAGCTCTCCGGCAGGGAGTCTGGACACTTTGCCAACCAGTCCCTCATACCATCCGATCCGGGATGAGGATTCTAGGGGAAATGGTGGCAGCAATGGAAGCGATACCTGTCGCCCAGTTCCACCTTCGCCCCCTGCAGCCTGGGAAAAGAATCCTTTCACGCTCGATCGGCGGTGCCGACTGTCCTCTCAAGTCAGGCAGTCGCTCGGATGGTGGATAGCCAGTTCCTCGCTGGTAACCTTTCCCCCCAGATCATTGGCTGGTAATGACAACAGACACCAGTCGCCTCGGTGGGGGAGCGGTGGTTCGCCACCACACAACCAAGGAACGGTGGTCGCTACAGGAGGCACGCCTCCCGATCAACTTATTGGAGGTACGAGCTATTCGGCTGGCTCTGCAGAAGTCTCATCACTTTCTAGCAGGCCACCCTGTCCGGATTCAATCGGACAACGCCACGGCGGTGGCTTACGTAAATCATCAAGGGGGCACCCGCAGCAGAGCAACCATGCGCGAGGCGGGGCAAGTTCTTCAGTGGGCCGAAGCAAACCACACGGTGATTTCGGCTGTCCACATTCCGGGGCGTGGAAGATTGGACGGCAGACTTTTTCAGCCGGCAGGGTCTTGCATCCCGAGAGAGTTCTCTACATCCCGAAGTTTTTCATCAGATTTTTGTCCACTTTGGGAAGCTCCCGATGTGGACCTGATGGCTTCCAGAGTGAATGCCAAGGTCCCCGCATATGTCGCTCAGGCCAGGGACCCGCAGGCATTCGCGGTGGACGTGTTGGTTCTGCCATGGAACCAGTTTCGCTTCCCATATCTATTTCCCCCACTGCCACTAATTCCGAGAGGCATCAAAAAGGTCAAGACGGACTGGGTGCCGGCGATTCTGCTGGCCCCAGACTGGCCCCGTCGAGCGTGGGACGCAGATCTAATGCAGCTGCTCGCCGACGTTCCTTGGCGCCTGCCAGAGCACCCAGATCTACTGTATCAAGGCCCGATTTGCCACCCGAACTCAGGGACCCTGTGTTTGATGGCATGGCCGTTGAATCTTGGATTTTAACCCAGGCAGGGATCGGGAGCGAGGTGGTCGCTACAATGGTTAGCGCCTGGAAGTCTGCTTCAGCACAAATTTACCACCACACCTGGAAGGTGTTCTTTGCTTGGTATCGAGGCCGCGGTGTTTCTCCGCTGAGATTCTCGATCCCCAGCATCTTGGCTTTTCTGCAGTCGGGCTTAGAGAGCCCGGATATCTCGGTCAGTAGAGCATTAGACTCGGGCTTTGCCCCAATTTCCCTCAGGAGACAGATATCGGCCTTATCTATCAGGTTCCAGCGCAGAATTGCTACCAATTTGCAGGTGAAGACTTTTCCATTCAGGGAGTCTCCCACTTGGTACCTCCCTATAAGGCGCCTATGGACGTCTGGGACCTTAACATGGTCCTAAGTGTTCTGCAGGAAGCTCCATTTGAACCGCTTCAGGATATCTCTTTGAGGGACCTTTTCTGGAAAGTGGTGTTCCTAGTGGCCATCACTTCCATCAGGCGGGTTCAGAGCTGGCGGCCCTATCCTGTCGAGCTCCGTTCCTCACTTTCCATAAGGATAGGGTGGTGCTCAGACCAGCCCCTCCTTTTCTGCCGAAAGTCATGTCCTCTTTTCACATTAATGAAGATGTTGTTTTGCCTTCATTTTGTCCAGCACCGGTGCTCCATGTGTAAAAGGCTCTTCACACGTTAGACCTGGTAAGAGCTCTCCGGAGGTACGCGTCGCGGACGGCACCCTTTCGTCAGACGGACACGCTGTTCGTGCTCCCCGAAGGGCGCAGGAACGGACTTGCTGCCTCAAAATAGACCATAGCAAGATGGATTCGTTTGACTATTCATGAGTCCTACCGCATTAGAAGCACGCCGATTCCAGCAGGGATCAGAGTGCACTCTACCCGGGTAGTGGGCGCCTCTTGGGCGCTTCAGCACCAGGCTTCAACGGAATAGGTTTGCAAGGCAGCAACCTGTTCCAACCTGTACACATTTGCCAAACATTATGATATCCGTGCTCAGGCCTCAGCGGATGCGAGCCTGGGTAGAAGGATTCTCCAGGCAGCGGTCGCGCACCTTTTAAATAAGAGGTGCATGTAGCTCGGATCGGTGAGTCAATCTCCCACCCAGGGACTGCTTTAGGACGTCCCACAATATCTGTGTCCCCCAATGAGACGAAGGAGAAACATGGATGTCTGTGAGAACTCACCATAAAATCCTTTTCTCCAAGACGCTCATTGGGGGACACAGCACCCACCCTATTAGCCAGTTGGCTCTGTTTTTGTTTAATACGCATTTATTTATGTGATATAAGGGTGGTCCTTTTCTGGACATGATGTACCTGTATTAAGGCTGATTTTGTTGTCCTCCTACTGCTTTGGCACCAAACTGAGTTCCGCCCGCAATAGGGGCGAGGGTGTATACGACAGAGGAGGAGCTAACCTCTTTTTTTCACTTAGTGTCAGCCTCCTAGCAGCAGAAGCATACACCCACAGTATCTGTGTCCCCAAATGAGCGTCTCGGAGAAAAGGATTTTAAGGTGAGTTCTCACAAAAATCCATGTTTCAAACTTTGAATGATTATCCCTTTAATCCATATAGTCATACCACAGAAAAACATTAAAAAATAACATTTTCCACATGTCTGCCTTACATCAGCACCATTTTTAAAATGCTGACTTATTGTGTTCGCATTTTAGAAGGTTTAAAAATGTAGCAGTAATATTTCATTTTTTCAAGGAAATTTACAAAATTTATTTTTTTGAGGGACCTATCCAGGTTTGAAGTGACTTTGGGGGTCCTATGTATTGGAAAACCCCAAACGTCATAACCTTTTTAAAAACCGCACCCACTGACACATTGAAAACTGCTGTCAGGTAGTTTATTAACCCTTCATGTGATTTTCAGGAATTAATGCAAAGTGGTATAGCAGGAATGAAAGTGTTTGTTTACCACCTAAATGTTGCTAACTTCTGAACCGACCGCTATAGCCGGGAAACTCTAAGACCACTATTTGGTCATGAACTGCTATGGCAAACATCAGGACCACACAATCATGATCTCGGTGTGTCAATTAGATTTAAACGGAAGCCCCCCACAATCTATTAACCATTTATGTGATGTCACTTTTGACAGCAGCAACTAAGGGGTTAAACAGATATGGATGGTGACAAAACTGATCGTTTATGATACAGCAAGTTGTCAGCTATAGCAGTGGTTTTCAACCACTGTTCCAGGGCATGGTCGGGTGTGCCGCGTGTCCGCATGGCTAATTTACATGCGATGCAAATTAGCCATGTGGAGGCAAGCAGGGCGGCGGGTTGGAGAGGCAGCAGTCCCGTGTTCCTGTGTCGCTTCCTCCCTGACACAGCAGTCAGCGGCGCGGCTGGATGACATCATCATTCAGCCCCGCGGCTGCTGTGCCAGTGAGAGGAAGCTGCCGGTGAGGAGAGGTGAGGGGTGTGTGTGTGTCTAGGTGAGAGGTGTGTGTTTGTGTGCGTGTGTAGGTGAGTTGATGGATGTGATGAGAAGCAATGATGGGAGTCATGGAGAAGGCGGTGATGGGGAGAGGGCAATGGAGAAGGCGGTGATGGGGGTGATAAGAAGGCGGTGGTGGGGAGAGGGCAATGGAGAAGGCGGTGATGGGGGTGATAAGAAGGCGGTGGTGGGGAGAGGGCAATGATGGGGTTGTCGAAAGGGCAATAATGGGGTGGTGGGGAGAAGGAAATGATGGAGGTAGTGGAATGGGCAATTTCTACATGAAGGGGATTATGATGGGGCATATTACTACAAGAAGGTGATAATGATGGGGCATATTACTAAAAGAAGGGGATAATGATGGGGCATATTACTAAAAGAAAGGGATAATTATGTGGCTCATATACTGCAATATAAAGGGGTACAATGAGAAATACTATGGCCATGAGGCTGGAGTACAAGCGCCAGCTCATATACTATATATATACACTCACTGGCCACTTTATTAGGTACACCTGTCCAACTGTGTGTTAAGACTTAATTTCTAATCAGCCAATCACATGGCGGCAACTCAGTGCATTTAGGCATGTAGACATGGTCAAGACAATCTCCTGCAGTTCAAACCGAGCATCGGTATGGGGAAGAAAGGTGATTTGAGTGCCTTTGAACGTGGCATGATTGTTGGTGCCAGAAGGGCTGGTCTGAGAATTTCAGAAACTGCTGATCTACTGGGATTTTCACGCACAACCATCTCTAGGGTTTACAGAGAATGGTCCGAAAAAGAAAAAAAATCCAGTGAGCGGCAGTTCTGTGGCCGGAAATGCCATGTTGATGCCAGAGGTCAGAGGAGAATGGGCAGACTGGTTCGAGCTGATAGAAAGGCAACAGTGACTCAAATTGCCACCCGTTACAACCAAGGTAGGCAGAAGAGCATCTCTGAACGCACAGTGCGTCGAACTTTGAGGCAGATGGGCTACAGCAGCAGAAGACCACACTGGGTACCACTCCTCTCAGCTAAGAACAGGAAACTGAGGCTACAATTTGCACAAGCTCATCGAAATTGGACAGTAGAAGATTGGAAAAACGTTGCCTGGTCTGATGAGTCTCGATTTCTGCTGCGACATTCGGATGGTAGGGTCAGAATTTGGCGTAAACAACATGAAAGCATGGATCCATCCTGCCTTGTATCAACGGTTCAGGCTGGTGGTGGTGGTGTCATGGTGTGGGGAATTTTTTCTGGGCACTCTTTGGGCCCCTTGGTACCAATTGAGCATCGTTGCAACGCCACAGCCTACCTGAGTATTGTTGCTGACCATGTCCATCCCTTTATGACCACAATGTACCCAACATCTGATGGCTACTTTCAGCAGGAAAATGCGCCATGTCATAAAGCTCGAATCATCTCAGATTGGTTTCTTGAACATGACAATGAGTTTACTGTACTCAAATGGCCTCCTCAGTCACCAGATCTCAATCCAATAGAGCATCTTTGGGATGTGGTGGAACGGGAGATTCGCATCAGGGATGTGCAGCCGACAAATCTGCGCCAACTGTGTGATGCCATCATGTCAATATGGTCCAAAATCTCTGAGGAATGCTTCCAGCACCTTGTTGAATCTCTGCCACGAAGAATTGAGGCAGTTCTGAAGGCAAAAGGGGGTCCAACCCCTTACTAGCATGGTGTACCTAATAAAGTGGCCAGTGAGTGTGTATGTATGTGTATATATATATATATATATGTATATATATATATATATATATATATATATATATATATATATATATATATATATATATATATAGTATATGCTGATAATTATGTGGCTCATATACGTGGGACTGTATGTATGACTTTACATGGGACTGTATATATATATGTGGGAATACATGGGACTGTATGTATGAGGTTACATGGGATTGTATACATGAGGGGGTTATCCTTTTTTATTTAACTTTTTTAAAATAAATAATTTATTGAAAGGCCCTCACACTGAGTGAGTAAAAATACATTTAGAATCTATATTATTAACTATATGTATAATATGTACTGTTTTAGTGTCATTTTGTGCCATTTTGGTTGGTGGTGTGCCCCGGGATTTTTTACGTATAAAAAGTGTGCCGCGGCTCAAAAAAGGTTGAAAATCACTGAGCTATAGTATACAGTGGACAGCTGCTGGATTGTTACCTGTATGGGGATGATATTAAGGGGTTAAAGAAAGGATTTTGGGTGGAAAGAAAGTACACAGAGCATGTTATATTTTAAAAAGCAAAACAAAAAAAAACCCCACTTGTCTCCAAACACTCTAAGGAGACACCAAAATGTATGTAGTTGTTTAAGTATATTGCAGAGACAATCATATCAGGTTGCAGTGTTTTTTAAGCCTTTCCTGATGGGTGGCAAAATAGTATGTCAAGTTTCAGGTGCAGATGTATGGATCAGCCTTAGGAGCTGAACTTGCATCCTCCTGTATAGTGACCGGAGGTAGCTCCGATTGCTGCTGTTTATCCATTAAATGCAGTCTCTGATATCGGCATTCAAGTGGCGTGATCCGGGGGTGCTCTGTTTTAGGCACCCAACAGACCTTCCATGTGATAAGCCAATGCGTTGCCTTGGCAACTAGAGACCTGCTTAAAGCTTCCGTCACTGCCTCCTGTGAAGCCCAATCACAGGCTGGGCTTCACTGGAAACCAACATTTTCTCCATATGCTGCAAAACTGTGGTATTGCAGCACATAAAACAAATAGTTAAAGTGCCCTAACGGCACAAAAAAAAAATATAAAAAAACAAATGTTTTAGTTAACCACCCCTTTAAATTACAAGTTAGACATATTTTGGTATTGCTGCATCTAGGAAAGTCAGATTTATCAAAATAGAAAATGAAGAAAACTACACAAGTTGTTCAGATGTTTACTGTACAGCCATTTTTTTTAAAATTACCAATTGACATAAAACCCCCAATATTTACCTGTGTAATTCCCTCCTATCTCCTGTTGTTGCTCCTGTGGTCTCCTGCACATGACCACTTCAAGTGGTTCTGCCGATATGTTTGACATGTGACTGTTTTGGACACTGATTGCAAATCAAGATGGTAAAACTGTTGAACTGCTAATAAAAAATATATATGTATTTTTTTTTTTTTTTTATGTAAATAAATGTTTTAATCATCATCTCGATGCTCTTGTTTACCTACAGTGATTCCTCTCAACTTCTCTACATGCTGGAGAACACACTCGTAGATGCCAGGTTCATCCTACAGATCATGTGCGAGTTGAATGTTCTTCCCTTGGCCTTACAGATCACGAATATAGCAGGAAACGTCATGGTAATCATTTCTTTTTGTTCTTTTCTAATGTTAAATGTTGTCTTCTAAAGTCAGATGTTGTCCTGAAAAGCAAAATAAAAGCGTAAGGCAGGAAATATGATATGTCCTAAAAAAAGATAAACTCCCAGCAGTCCAGTGGTTTCCTCTGGTCTTTGCTTTCTTTGAGATGGTGCACCGTACATTGACTTTACAGCTACAGTCAATAACTGGCCTCATTGGTGATGCCTGAAGGCCAGCTATTGGTTGCAATGGTCAAAGCCTGGTGGAGATTTAAAAACTGGTGAATAATCATGGTTTTTTTTCTTTGTCTTATGTTCATGGAATTGAGCAGTTATTAACCTAATACCTCTGAAATATTTCACTTTTGTGCTGTAGCAAGCGGGTATGATAGGATAATCTTCAGTTTTATATCTTGCTAAGAAACCTTAAAACAAATGAGAGAATATGTTTTAATTTTTAATTGACTGTAACTTCTACATGTCATATAATCTTCGCAGCCATCTAATATCCCATTCAATGTTGTGCCTCCACGAAATGGTTTGAAGTCTGTCTAGTCTTTCATTCTGAGATCTTTTATGTTTTTTTTTCTCCTTTCCCCTTTCCATCCAGTGAGTGCATCAAATTCAGCTTGAAATTTCTAATGACTAGAAATGATCTAGTTTCATAGCATGTCGCTCTTACTGAATCAAGCGACTGTAACAAACTGACTCCGTTGACAGAGATGATGTGTCTTGTCAGTGTATTCATCTCTCCAAAATCATGTTGAGCTGGTTTAAAAGGAAAGTGTCATTTTGTGTGCCATTTCATTCCAAAAACTTGTTCTCTGTAACAAGTAAATGTCTTTCTATATTTTGAAGGTAGAATGGTTGACTCTGGCATTTTCTTTGTGAAACAACCACCTTCTGTGCAGAACAGGTTTTATGTAGCATCCTTATAGGGTACCTGTTGCACTTTTCCCATATTTTTTTTACAAGGGGGAATTGGACTCACCAACAATGTGATATTTCTGTAGTTGATCTTAACTACCTAAATGTGAATTCCTCACCCATATATCCTTTTCATGCTCACTTATTTGAAAATCTGGTTTGTTTACTTGCAAAATGTATTTTGTTGTGTATGTGAAATTCCACTTATTGTTGAATAATTTTCTTTTTTTCTTTTAACAGTCAAGGACACTAATGGGTGGACGCTCTGAACGAAATGAATACCTTCTTCTTCATGCTTTCTACGAAAATGACTTTTTAGTACCTGACAAACATATTTTTAAGAAAATCCAGCAGGTTGTGGTAAGTATCTTAAGCATCTTGTTGTTCTTATTCTGACACCATTAGATAATTAGGAATTTTCAAGGTATAAGATTCATGATACTTATATAGCACCATCATATTCCACAGCGCTGTCCCCATCGTGGCTCACAATTATAAATTCCCTGTCAGTGTGTCTTTGTAGTGTGGGAGGAAACGCACGCAAACGGTGAGAACATACATGACCCCAATGCTGCAAGGCTGCAGTGCTAACCACTGAGCTGGCTTGCTGCCCTATATTATCATATTCATAGTTGCCTACGGTCCCTAATTTCCCAGGACTGCTTGGTTAAACCAGGATTTATGGAAAACCCAACTAAATAGGGCATTTTAGGGCAGCCTGTCCATCAGTGCTACTTAGATGGGATATTGCATTCTTGGGATGGAGGTGTTTGGGGCGTTCCTTAAATATCGCATAAACATTGGCAATTAAAAAGATTGTAAATATTGAAAAATATTATTGTAAAAATATATTGTATTTTTACTTTTCTCTTTCGTCTCATTGGGGGACACAGGAACCGTGTGTGTGTGCTTCTGTCACTAGGAGGTTGACACTGCATGAAAAAAATGTTAACGCCGCCTCCGCAGTATACACCCCTCCGACCGGCTGTAGGACAACCAGTTTTGCTTAGTGTCAGCAAGAGGTGGACAGAGGTCTCTTGCAGACCCATGCCTACCTCAATGTGCGTCTTTCCTTTTCAGGTAACCATGGAGGGATACAGAGTAGATATGCTACATCTGTATTCCAACACCGGGATTGATTACGGCGTGTACTGCAACCCCGTATCCTCAGGAATCCCGTGGGCAGGACCCTATTCCCTAACACAGGACTCGTGTTCAGGTGGCAGCTCCTGGTCCTGACCTTCGCCTCCCATCACTCGCCCACCAGAGCTTGATGATCGAGAGAGGCGCCCTGCAGAAAAGGTTTGGGACAGCAATCTTTTCATGCAGGTAAACCGACCCCTGTTACGGGGTGAACTGGAGGTAAGAGGCTGCAGCGTTGTATGATCTGCTCACAGCCGATCTGGCTGAATGTGACCGCTGTAATCAACACTCGGGCATGCAGCCCATGGCTCTATACTTAGTTTAAGAGCCAACACTTAATTTCAAGCACGCGGTGCAAGCGCGGTTCCAGCCTCCTCCCGTGGCAGTGTTATGGCCCTGGGCTCCAGCAGGAGCCCAGCACGGCCGACGCCAGATTCCGGCTCCCGGCAGGCTCCGCCCCCCGGCTTCCTCTTCCTGTACCAGCGCCATCTTGGTGCTCCAGGAGGCCAGAGCAGGGCCCCGCCCACCACTTCGGGGCGGGGATTTCATAAGGCTTCTAGGCAGCGGCAGGGCTGTTCACCTCGCTCTCTCTCTCATCAGCCTTCGGGTGGCAGCTGCGGCGGGGACACAGGTCGTGGGTATGTGAGTACTGCACTACAGGTTGCTCCCTCTCTCCGCTCTCTACCCCCGACGATCGGCACCAGGTAAAACCTGTCAGTATGCCCAATGGAGAGCAATCCCGCTCCTCCTCCTCCTCATCCGCTTCAGTGACCTTGGTCAAATATTTTGTATGTACCAAATGCAATGTCCGGCTTCCTTCAGGTCAGTCCTCGCCACTCTGCTCCGATTGCAGCAGACCTACGGTGTCACCTACGCTAGAGAGCAGGTGCAGCCCCCCCGCTTTGCCGGTCATAGCTCCCACATTACCCCTGGAGCAGGAGGAAGCCACCTTGCCTGCCGCCCAGGGGCCATCCATCGCCATGGGAAACGGCGAGTGTCCAGGATGGGCCTCTTCCTTATCTAAGTCCGTGGCCGACCTTACCAAGGTATCACAGTCCTTGGTAACAGTGCTTAACAGATTGCCACTTCAGACTCCAGTGTACACAGGAGCACCAAAGGAGCCTCCTTTTGGGCCTTCTAGAGGCTGTAAAAGGTTTAGACAGGACCACCAACCCAGGTCCCCTTCTCACTCCATCTCACCGCCAGAATTCCTCTGGCCATCTGCCTCCTCCCGGTCCTCATCCCCGGAATCAGGCGAGGCATTATCAGAGACACACTCAGAGGAGGGTTCTGAGCAGGGCTGTGGAGTCGGTAAGCCAAACCTGCGACTCCGACTCCTCAGTTTCCCTTACTCCGACTCCATGACTCTGACTCCCACATATATTGCTTATATTCAAGTGAAAAATTTATTGTAGTACAGTGTGAACATCAGACACTTAATCATTTTTATGATACAATAATCAAGATATTTAGATAGAACATAATATATATTTATTGGAATACAACTTTAGAACACAAAAAACTAAAACTGTAAATATCTAATACACTATGTAATATCGATTGCATATATAACACTGTGTAATAAACTATGTAAGTGGCAAAAAACGGTTTTCAACAAAAACATACTAAATAACATTTGTGCAGTCTATGAATTTGTCCTAAGAAATAGAATTGCCTCCATCAGATCCTCCTTCATAGATGACCTCAAATCTAACCTAATAATTTTAAGGCCAGAGAACAACCTCTCTACACTAACTTGGGTTGGAGGCAAAGCCGTAACCACATGGGCAGCATCTCTTAACAATTTTCGGGTATAAAGGAATTGCCTCATGCACAGTCAGTTTTGATGAACGGTTGAATTTTTCTATTTCTTTGAGAGCAAGTGAAACATTTTGCTGAAAAATGGTTAATCTGCTTGCTATAGGAGACGGAGTGAAGTCTTTTTCCTTGCGGCAACGCTTTGCCTGCTCCATGTCATCCAAATACTTGTCAAAGTCAAACTCCTCATCTGATGAGGATGAAGATATGGCAGCAGTAGCACTGTCAGGATCCAAGTCCTCTTGCACCTGGCAGTCCTCCTGTAGGCCACTCATCCTAACTGCTACCTCAGTCAGAGCTTCTTTTCCTTTAGTAATCTGTTGATCATCAAGCAGTATACGATGATTTGGGTCCACATAAACAGCTGCCAGAAAAGTTCTTCCACTCCCTTATGAAAATGCCAGGAGTTAAATCCTCAGCTGAATAGGATGCAAGATAGACTTCAACACGCTTCCGCGAGATCGCTTCTTTCTATCGCAGCCATCAAAAGACGCTGCTATGGCTCTAGGTTTTTTTGCGGCAATCGACTCTCTCCTCAGCGCAGGAGTAATCGTCCCCGTTCCCGAGCAGGAACGTTTTACCGGCTTTTACTCAAACCTGTTGGTGATACCAAAAATGGATGGCTCAGTTCGTCCCATACTAGACGTCAAAAGGCTAAAAAGATGGGTCTGCTTACGCCATTTCAGGATGGAATCGATTCGGTCGGTAATTACATGTAAGGAGGATCATGAATTCCTATGTTCCATAGATATCCAGGAAGCCTACCTACACGTCCCCATTTTTTCTGGGACATCAGAGGTTTCTGCGTTTTGCTGTCCAAAAGCTGCATTTCCAGTTTGTGGCCCTGCCATTTGGGCTGGCAACAGCCCCCAGAATTTTTACAAAGATTATGGCAGCGATGGTAGCTATATTAAGGGTCAGAGGCATAATATTGGAATGGAAATTGACACCCGCCACTCAAGGGTCTTTCTCCCAGAAAGAAAGTGGATTACCCTCCAGCAGGGAATTCGCTCTCTGTTGAAATTCCGGCTTCTATCTTTTCGCGCTGCCATGAGAGTCCTGGGAAGAATGGTGGCATCTTCAGAGGCGATATCCTTTCCCCTGTTTCGTTCCAGGATACTGTAGAGGAACATCCTTCTTCAGTGGGACAGGTCCATCTCTTTGCTGGATCTCCCCTCCATTCAGACCAGGGAGTCCCTCAAGTGGTGGCTGACCTCCCCCTTGTTCATCTGGGACGGCCTTTTCCCCCTGTCCACTGGCAGGTAGTAACTACAGATGCCAGTCTCCTGGGCTGGGGTGCGGTATTCCACCACCTGACTGTCCAGGGACGATGGTCGAGGCAAGAATCCTCACGGTCAATCAACATTCTAGAACTGAGGGCGGTCTTTCTAGCACTTCTACATTGGGAAAGATACCTCAACAATCAGCCAGTCCGGATTCAAACGGTCAACGCCACGGCGGTGGCATACATCAATCACCAAGTGGGTACCAGAAGTCCCCGGGCACTGGCCGAGGTATCCAGAATCTTCAACTGGGCAGAAACCGCAATTTCGGCAGTTTACATTCCCGGTACAGACAACACTGCCGCCGACTTCCTCAGTCGGGAGGGGCTCGCGGTAGGGGAATGGTCCTTACACCAGGAAGTGTTCCATCAGATATGCCAGCTATGGGAGACTCCAGATGTGGACCTCCTGGCATCGCTACAGAACAGAAGGGTCCAACAGTTTGTCTCAAGATACCGCAATCCTCTAGCAATAGGGGTCGACGTGCTGGTCATTCCCTGGACACAGTTCAGACTCCCTTACCTGTTCCCTCCCCTTCCTCCTGCCCAGGCTGCGGAAGGGGTGCTGGTCATATTGGTCGCCCCGTACTGGCCCAGGAGGGCCTGGTTCGCAGAAATTATCAATCTTCTCATAGGCACCCTCTGGTGACTCCCCGACAGACCAGATCTCCTGGCTCAGGGGCCGTTTTACCACCCGATTTCTCGGTTGCTCAATTTGACGTTATGGCCGTTGAAACCACAATACTGAGAGCAGCGGGTTTTTCAGACCAAGTCATTAATACAATGATCCAGGCTAGGAAGCCTTCCTCTTTCAGGGTATATTATCGAGCCTGGAAGGTCTATTTTGGCTGGTGTGAGTCTAATCACGTCACACCTATGCCCTGTTCCCTGCCATCTGTCTTGGCTTTTCTCCAGGCAGGGTTAGATGGCAGTCTGGCCCTAAGTTCCTTGAAAGGCCAGGTATCTGCTCTCTCTATTCTTTTTCAAAAGAATTTGGCCTCCCGCTTACAGGTTAAGACCTTTCTGCAAGGAGTGGCACATGCGGCCCCTCCTTACCAGATCCCCTGTGGCTCCATGGGATCTTAACTTGGTCTTGGAAGCCATGACAGGTTCACCCTTTGAACCCCTACAGGAAGCTCCCATGTGTTTGTTGTCCTGGAAGGTGGTATTTCTCGTAGCCATCACCTCTATTAGGCGGGTTTCAGAATTAGCGGCATTTTCCTGTCCTGTCCTCCATTCCTGATTATGCACCAGGACAAGGTTGCTTTACGGCCTCCTCCTAACTTTCTTCCCAAGGTGGTATCGGCCTTCCACCTGAACGAGGATATAATCCTTCCGTCATTTTGTCCAGTTCCAACCCATCCTCTGGAGCGTTCTTTGAATAAGCTAGACCTGTTCAGGGCGATAAGGATCTATCTGGCCAGGTCCGCTCCTTTCAGGAAGGCGGACTCGCTCTTTGTTATCCCCAATGGGGTGAGAAGAGGCCTGCCGGCCTCTAAGGCAACAATTGCCCGCTGGATCAGATTGGCAATTCTGCAAGCCTATCGGGCAAAGGACAGGGTGTCCCCTGCTGGGGTCAAGGCCCATTCAACCCGGGCGGTGGGCGCCTCCTGGGCGGCACACAACAGGGCATCAGCCATGCAGTTGTGCAAGGCCTTCCACATGGTCGTCCCTGCATACCTTTTCAAGGTTCTATAAGGTCCATACCTGTGCTTCAGCGGACGCCAGTCTAGGCAGAAAAATCTTGCAGGCGGCAGTGGTGAGTTCTCCGACCTGAAGGAAGTTTCTGTCTTTTCCCACCCCAGGGACTGCTTTTGGATGTCCCACGGTTCCTGTGTCCCCCAATGAGACGAAAGAGAAAACAGGATTTTGGTTGCTTACCGTAAAATCTGTTTCTCAGTCTTCATTGGGGGACACAGCGCCCTCCCATGATTTTATTACTTGTAATGAATATATGATGACTTACACGATAATGTCTCCTCCTACTGCTTTTTCACTAACTGATTGTCCTACAGCCGGTCGGAGGGGTGTATACTGCGGAGGCGGAGTTAACATTTTTTTCATGCATAGTGTCAACCTCCTAGTGACAGCGGCACACACCCACGGTTCCTGTGACCCCCAATAAAGTCTGTGAAACAGATTTTACAGTAAGCAACCAAAATCTTGGTTTTGGCTCTTTCCAAATATAATTGCTAACATAAATGTAGAAGCAAGCACTATACAACTAAAACACTATCAAACATACAGCTATGTGGGATGAACTATGCATTGATACACTGATTAGGTAACATCAAGAGTTACCACAAACAGAGTGGTCTCTGATGAACATGTATACGCTGTCTGGTCATGTGATGTGATAACAAATAATCAATGGCAAAATAAAATAAATATACAAAACATGCCACATTTCTTCAATTTCTTTTTTTAAAATGTTCATTTTCATTAGCATACATTAGACACTTGCAAACTTATCTATCATAATCTCCATTGTGATAAGTATCCCAATTGCACTGCGGATGTCCAGCTTCAAAGTTGCAAATAAGATAAAGGTCTGGACAATCCAGGCTCATTGAAGTGCAATCATTCTGGGAGCAAGTAACTAAGTGGAGGCGCTGTCAGACAATGAACCGGGGAGCACACCTGCGGCGACGTTTTGGAGACCTGGCCCTTTCTCAAGCTCTTCAACTGCAACTTTGAAGCTGGAAGCCTACAGTGCAATTGGGATACTTTTCACAGTGGTGATTATGGCAGATAAGTTTTCAAGTGTCTAATGTATGCTAATGAAATAAAATAAATTGAAGATAACCAAATAATGCGCCGTGTTTTGAATATTTTGGTTTAAGGCAGTTATGGAAATAACTGCATGTCGGCCAGTTAAAGGTGTGTGACTCATAAGTGTTTTTTAAGGTCAACTTTATCAAAATAATAAAATCTCTCTCTTGCTGATGCAAGTGATACCTGAAATGCAGTCTAGTCCAGGGGCGATCTACTCATGCTTCTTTCACTTACTATCTGTTTGTTCTTTATGGACCTCTTTATTTTTACGTAGGTATGGAATGATTTAACAATGGGAAAGCTAGTTACCTATTTATGTAGATCAGAGGCAGATACCTTTTATTGGCTAACTATACAAACCATCAATCTGATCAAAGTGCTTTTCAAAGATGTAGATGAATTCCATATATTAATGATTAATTAGTAATAGGATTTTCATCTATTGTTTATGAACACGTGTACAATTCTGATAGTTTTAAGTGAACTTATTCATTTCATGCTGCTCGACTCCCAGGCAGCATGAATCAAAGATTTACTGCAAGATTGAAACAAGATGTTTTTCTCTAAAATGCTTTGGCATTTCAGAAAGAAATATGATTTGAAGGTCTAGCCGGGGACTGTAGGCAGTGGTGAGGCCACTACAGCAGCACCACCAGCCGGCTTCTCCCCCCATTGCTCCAGGTGATTGACAGGTCTCACATTTGTTTACTTATGGAGAGACCCGTCATTCAACAAGAGCAGCGTGAGGACAATCCGGCAGCGTCACTGACCTAGTTTCATCTCTTCCGTAACCACGCCTGCCGTCCTGACTGACAGCAGGCTGCAATGTACAGCCAGTCAAATCCTTATTCGGAATAACATCACGTCTCAGTTTTATGGCCGTGATATTTCATTATATATTGCTATGGGTATAGTGATTATTTTTCTATTATAATGGGCACCGCTTTGGAAGTGATATATGTTTATCCTCTTACATTAGGGAACATGTGGTATATGAATGAAGTTTTTCACAGACATTGCTCTTTAATAATTACATCTACTGTATATAAGTTATAAAACTTCTATGTTGCATAATTTGGTATATTTACATGAAATAGATAGTGGCGATATCAGTGTTTTGTTGTGTCTTCCACTGGGCATTGCTGTTTATTATGTATTAAAATATTGTAATAATAAAATTAATATTTTTTGTAATATTGCTGGATCTCTTGATTTTCGGGTACCATTTTGGTGTTATTCTGAATAAGGATTTGATTTATGTATTTAAGTGCTAGCTCTTGGGTTAGCATTTATTAGGACTCTTTGAATTTAATAATGTACAGCCAGTGTCAGTCAGTGTGGGGTGTGTGGTTGCAGCACCACTCTGTATACTCGGGGTGACTGAACCAGCGCCGCCCCTGCCCCTATGACTGAATACTGAATGCTGGCAGGGAGAATAAAGATCATTATCTCACTACTGCGTGCAGGTGCCAGACAGCATCATAACACTAACCCCATATCTGCAGGTTAACAGCATTATTTCTGGTGACGGGTTCCCTTTAAGCCTGTGAGGATGAATCTGAACAGAGCACCAAATAAGGACCTACAGGCCCGCCCTGGAGTACGAAAATCTTAACTGAAAACTGCAAATACAGATTAAACAACAACCACAAGACTTATTACTTCACCCCAGGTTTCATTTTAATCAGTGGACTGATGCTTACCTGGCCATGCCTGTAATTTAGTTAGCAAAATCCTGATGACTGGTTTGCCTTAAAGCAAACAGGTCAGCAGGATTTTGCTAAGTAAACTACAGTTATTGTCAGGTTGACTCTGTTACACTGATTAAAATGATACTTGGTGTGAAGAAATCCATCTTGTGTTTCTTCTGTAATCAGTGTTAGAAGATTTCAGTTAATAAGCTTCCTGTGCTCCAGGGCAGGATTGTGGGCAGAGTATTATGCCGGTGCTGTAGGCTAGAGAAATCAAGGAAAGACCTGCTCTCAGGCTGCCCCGAAGCACAAACCTGTTCCTCATCATACACACAGATAGAGACACAGACTGTTTGTGCTTCGGGGCGGCCTGTGGGTAGATCTCTTCTTGGTTTCTCTGGCCTAGAGCAGGAAGATAGGATTCTGCCCACAGTCCGGCCCTGGAGCACGGTCATCTCATTAATAGAAAACTTCAAACACCGATTACACAAGATGGATTTCTTCACCCCAGCTATCATTTTAATCAGTGTAACAGAGCCAACCTAACAAATCCTGTAGTTTACATAGCACAATTCTGCTGACAGGTTTGCTTTAAACTTCATTTTTTCTGAAACTTCTGAGTGTTTCAGAGAAAAATATATACCTGTGTGCAATTTTGGTTTTGATAGCATAAATACTGATGGCTACCCTCAAGTTGGAGGAGGTTGTGCATGGTATTGTTTTACACTAGAAGTTCATACTAGTATTGATAACACGTTACTAAAATATTTACCATTGATTTTTTTTCAGTTGTTTCACCTTGTTAAATTGGTAATTTTCAAAGTGTTGTAAAAACAAGTAACTTTGTAAATTACCTCTTATTAGATATCCTCTCCATTCTCAAGAGAAGAATGATTTTTCACTTCCATAGTTTACTGCTTGTAGCCAAGGTTACCTGCCACCATTGCAATTTCCAATCAGTTGGTTTCTTAAGAGAGGACAAAACCTAGGATAGAAACAAAATGAACATATATCTGTTCTAAATATGTAAAAAGCAGTAGTGCATATAAATAACATGGGGTACTTGCTCTTGAGGTCATTTCTGACACATAGTAAAGTTTTAATACTAGAGGTTAAGACAGTCCTGACAGGGTACACCTTGGTGTTGGTGGGATGCCATTTATGCTTTATTTTTTTTTTTTAAATCAAAAGCATTGTTTACTAAAAATCGTATGTTATTTATATGCACCATTGCTTTCTACGTACTTACAGCAGGCTATTTGTGAATTTTGGTTTTATATTAGATTTGGTATGTTTAATGGCCAGTGTGAACATTCTCCCACATGTTGCATGTATACCAACTTATACTGAAGTTCATTTCTTTCGGTTTCGCTAAGTGAAGAGATAGCGCTTTGCTTTACAACTTGCAGGCACCTCTCTGAAGCTTTGTTAATCCCTTTATCCAGCCATCTTTTGGGCTCCTCTGATGCTGCAGAGGCAAACCTACCTCTTTTTGCAGCTTCACAGTGGGCCCAGCATTGGTCAAAACGATCAGTCTTCAGGAGTGTACTACCACACTCCACCCCTGATTATTAAGCAGGAAAGGTGTGAGGTTGGGGAGAGTTTCACTCCTGAGAGAGAACTTTCCTTTACTACTGTTTTTTTTTGTTTGTTTGTTTTTTTTATGTAAAGGGTATGGTCTTGATTATTTTTTTTTCCATTGGACTAACTTCTGTATTTATTATAGGATGATGATGACTTGGATATAGATCAAAATAAAAACAAGAAAGGTCGTAAAAAGGCTGCTTATGCTGGGGGGTTAGTCCTGGATCCAAAAGTTGGTAAGATGTTTTTTCTTTTTCGGCAAAATTTAAAATCAATGCCACTTTCTTATTTTTCTTCGTAAGATTTTATAATTTAAAGTGTAATTACCAGAATCAAATTATTTTTCACAAAGCAGTGGGCTGCCTCCTATTTTGATCAGGTAAAGACTCTAGCACTTAACCCTTTCATTACAGCACTGTCTGTTGCTTAATTGTAACACAATGCCTGATCTTGAGATTTCATAGAGGCTAATTGGGAGTTGGGCAATTTTGATGTGAGCATACATTTGTAGCCAATATTTGAATGTTAATTACATTCATTTCCTCTCCCCTTTTCCCACCTGTGTATGTGTCCTTTTGTTTTCTTACATGTGCAATTTGGCTTGGATCCTTTTTTTTCCCTACTGTCCTCCTATTTATTATCCTGGTGTGTAAATTATTCAATAAACTGCAATTGTATTTTCTACATGTCTTTTGGGATTTTTTGATCGTTGTTTTCTCCTTATATAATAGTCTAATTATCCCATTACTGTCCATTCATTTGTTTTCTTGCCCAGTAGCATTATGACATCATGCAGTAACTTTCTTTGAGATTAAAATATATGGGCAATTGAAATTCTTCCATGAAGTGTGTAAAGCACAATATATGCATACCTATTATTTATATACAGACTAAGGGTTCTTTCAGATGTTCTTGTATCTGGTACGTGTGTTGACCGTTTTCACACGTACCGGGGATACTTACACACACAGACCCATGCAAGTGAATGGGTCTGTGCACATGTCAGTGTGTTTCCACGAACCGTGTGTCCATGGGCAAAGCATGCTGACATGTCCATTTTTTTAACAGCAGCATGGGCCGCAAAGCGACCTGCACACGTGCACACTGATGACACAAGGATGCGGGCTGCAACTCTCAGCAGTCAGCTTTAGTAAGGTTGGTTATCAAGAACAGGGGTCCCCATGCCGTATTATTTAAATAAAATTTTTTAAAAAGTGGCGTGGTGTCTTCCCATTTTTGACAGCCAGCCAACCTAAAGCAGACAGTTGAGGGTTGGTAAGGGGCCATTGATATTGTCCCACCCAGCCTAAAAATAGCAGCGCACAGCCACCCAGAAAAAGGCACATCTATTAGATATGCCTATTCTGGCGCTTTGCCCGACTCTTCCCACTTGTACTGTGGCGGTGACAAGTGAGGTTCATATCTGAGGGGTGATGTCACCTTTGTATTGTCAGGTGACATCAAGCCCATGGCTTAGTAATGGAGAGACGTCTATAAATAAACACACAGCAAGTATAAAGTCCTTTATTTGAAAAACAAGACAGTTATATTCCATCACCAGAGCTGCTGCAACTCTCAACCCTCAACCTACTGTCTCCTTCCCCACCATCCTGTAGAATGTAAGCCCGCAAAGGGCAGGGTCATCTCTCTGTATCAGTTTGTGATTGTTAGTTTGTTTACTGTAAGTGATATCTGTAATTTGTATGTAACCCCTTCTCTTGTGCAGCACCATGGAATCAATGGCGCTATATAAATAAATTAATAATAATATTCACCTAACATCCATTCTATTGAAACCCTCGTCTCCTGTAATAAAACAAAAATAAAAAACAATATTCCTCACCTGTCCATTGTTCTTTCCCATGCTGTAATCCATGTCTGGGGATAAATGTCTTTCAACCTGGACGGTGCAAAGATGTGACTGTCCAGGCTGAGAACCACTGATGAATGAGCTGCTGTGAGCAGCATCAGTGAGCAGCGATGACCTCAACGAGGTTACTGTGGGTCACTGAGGCTGAGTTCCCAGCCGGGATGAACTGCGGTGACCTCAGAATCGTGAGGAAAAAAATTAAATTTTTTTTAAAATTTATTTATAGCGCAGGCGGTGGCTGATGAATACTCCCATTAGCCGCTGCCTGCTCTTACCGTTATCTGTTGAGTACAACGCTCAACATTCTCCCCTGCTAGCACTGATTGCAGCATGAGCAAGGGAGAATGATGACAGCTGTCTTCAGCACCCGGTGCCGGGGACAGCATTAATAATACAGCCAGTACGTTTGATACATATAATATTGTTTCTGAATATTAGTCATTTACAAGGCAGGCATTCACTCTATACTCTGTCACCCTACCTTGCCACCTTACACCTGCGTAATGGTGCCCCTGCGGGGTGTAGGGTGTTTTATCTTTAATAGGGGTGGCTTTATGAAATTATTTGATATTTAGTGTTAAATTTGGTGATACTTTTGCCTTTAAGAAGTTTTGGACTTGTATATTCACAAGTTTTAAATGAAATTTATTGACATTTAATGATGTACAGTTTTTTTTGTTTTATTTTGTTTTTTTTTCCTCCTTCTGATGTCCAGCCTTGATACAGAACTTATTATGATGCAGTAATACATTTTCTTGCTCTTTGATTGCCATCGCTAATTGGGAGAAAGATCTCAACTTACTAATCTCTCTAGAGCAGTGGAAACAGGCCTTTAAACTCACTTATGCATCTAATATATGTGCCTCCTTGCATGAGTCTTTCTACAAAATAGTCTCCAGGTGGTATTTTACCCCTGTGAGACTAGCTACAATTTTTCCAGGCAGATCTCCTGATTGATGGAAAGAATGCGGCTTTCCAGGTACCTTGCTGCACTTATTTTGGGAATGTCCTAAGATTAGACAATTATGGTTAGAAATCTCTAGAATAGTTGGAAGATTGACTAAGCAAAAAATTATTATATCACCACAAATGGCAGAATTGTCTACAGGCATAGATGTATTCCATCCTTCTCATATTCCAACTGTTATTCACTTATTTCTAATAACCAAGAATGCCATAGCATCCTTGTGGAATGAAAACTCAATTCCTAAGATTAGTGACATTTTAGATAAAATGTCACTACACTGTTCTTATGAGAAGAGTTATTCTCTGGCAAATGATTATTTTATAACATTTAATAAAAGATGGAAATCTTGGATGGACTTTGCTTCTGGTAAAAATTTAACTTAAGTTTTGGTCCATCTCCTTCCATCGTATAACTAACTTATAAGCCGGTTAGATGAGTATTACCCTCTTTAATTGAAACAGAACAACGATGTCTTCCACTACTGTAAGTTATTTGTAGTCTTATTTGTAGTTTCATCTCATTGTATGTTAAATACATAATATATTACTGTTAATTTTGTAAGTTATTTGTAGTCTTATTTGTAGTTTCATCTCATTGTATGTTAAATACATAATATATTACTGTTAATTTTGTAAGTTATTTGTAGTCTTATTTGTAGTTTCATCTCATTGTATGTTAAATACATAATATATTACTGTTAATTTTGTAAGTATATTTAGGATAGCCCTACTGGTTATTCTTGAAACAATACCCTACTGTTATTTTGCAATCTATATTGTAACACGTTCATATAACATTGCTGTTTATTAAATTTTTCATAATAAAATTACGTTTTATTGAAAATGGAAGACCTCATGCAGAGGACTGTGTGCTTTTGGTCCATAATACTCTTCAAACAGGAATTGTGTTGCATGTAGCATTGCTGGTAAAACGGTTTTGCTTTGATGCTGTGCTGCTGGAATGCATGTGAAAAAATCTGCAATGAGACAACGTATCAACTAAGGGGTACTTCACACATAGCGAGATCGCTGAAACGTCACAGGTTTGTGACGCAACAGCGACTTCGCCAGCGATCTCGCTACGTGTGACACATGGCGACCGGCCCCCCGCTGCGATATCGGTGATTGTGCTCGAATGTCCTAGGCCATTTTTCGATCACTGGTGTCCCGCTGGCCAGCATGCATCGCTGTGTTTGACGCCGACGAGCGACCTCGTTGGCGACTCAGAACTCATGGACGCAGGCGGGAGTGGTCAGAATAGCTGCTGTGTGACAAGGTCCCAACGACCGCCGAGGTCGTTATACGCATCGCCCTATCGTTGCTGCGTCGTTGAGTAGATCTACCTGACAGCTTACTAGCGACCATGTAGCGACGCACCCAGCGATCCTTACCCGGTCGTATTGGGATCGCTGGAGCGTCGCTATGTGTAACGGTACCCTTAGTAAGGGCGGATTTCATGTTTCCCAGCATGTCTATTCTTTGTGCACAATTCATATTGGATTTCACCCTTTTCAATGTATAGGGAAAATTCACATATAACATTGTCAGTTTGCCTAAATATTCCTTTATGATGGTCAATAGAGGAAAGTATTTTCTTCCATAATACAGTGGATTGCAAATATATTCACCCCCTTGACATTTTTCCGTGTTTTGCTACCTTACAACCTGGAATTTCACTGTTTTTTTTCTTTTCCCTTTAGGATGTTCATTTGTTCATGTAAAGAACATGCCTACAGTTGAACATTTGTTTTTTCTTTTTTATTGAGAATCAAACATCAAGTAGGACGAAATAACTGAAAACTTCAGTGTGCATAACTATTTACCCTCCTAAAGTCAGTACTTTGTAGAGCCTCCTGTTGTTGCAATTACAGCTGCAAGTCGCTTTGGATAAGTCTATGATCTTTCCATATCATGCCACTGGCATTTTTGCCTGTTCATCAAGGCAAAACTGCTCCAGCTCCTTCAAATTTAGGTGGTTTCCTCTGGGGAACAGCAATATTCAAGTCTGACCAAAATTTTCAATTGGATTAGGGTCTGTGCTTCGACTTGGCCAATCCAAAATATTCACATGTTTTCCCTTAAACCACTCGAGTGATGCTTTAGCAATATGCTTTGGGTCATTGTTTTTTTGGAAGGTGAACCTCTTTCTCAGTCTCAATTCACTGACATGCAAAACAGAAGCCGCGGAGACACCATCACATGTTTCTCAACGCAAGCAATGACCAACCAGGTCTTTCCCCGGGAATCCGCAGTGATTCTAGAGCACTGCCCCATCCCTGTTTTGCATATTTCCCATAAGGGATGGGGGCAGTGCTCTAGAATCACTGCGTTGAGAAACACGTGATGGTGTCAACGCAGTGTTGGATGTTGATCTCCATGAGTTCATTCATCCTCATTTTTCACAGTCTTTTACTAGGCATTGCTCCTACCAGCCAGTTTCCTACTCCACACTGATGAGGGGCAATACCCCGAAACAGCTGTCTGTGGATGGATACCATGTTTTGGCATAGGTCGTTTCCTTCATTGGAGACTGCCCTTCCCGTGGTTGTTCCTTCCCGGGGAAAGACCTGGCTGGTCATTGCTTGCGTTGAGAAACGTGATGGTGTCTCCGCGGCTTCTGTTTTGCATATTTCCCATAAGGGATGGGGGCAGTGCTCTAGAATCACTGCGTTGAGAAACACGTGATGGTGTCTCCGCAGTGTTGGATGTTGATCTCCATGAGTTCATTCATCCTCATTTTTCTCAATTCACTGACAGACTGAAACATGTTTTGCTGAAGAATAACCCTGTATTTTGCACCATCCATCTTCCCCTCGACTCGGACCATATTCCCTGTTCCTGCTGCTGAAAAACATCTCCACAGCTTGACGCTGCTACCACCACGTTTCACTCTATGGATGGTGTTCTTGGGGGTGATGAGCTTTGTTGGTTTGGCGCCAGACATAGCATTTACCTTGGTGGCCAAAAAGATCAAATTTGGTCTTATCTGACCACAGCACCTTCCATACATTTGGGGAGTCTCCCACATGTCTTTTGGCAAATCAAAACGAGCTTAGATTTTTTGTGTCATTAAATGTTTTTTTTTTTTGCCCACTCTTCCATAAAGTTCACCTGTATGCAGCATACAACTTAACTTATTGTGGTCGTATGGACAGATGCTCTAGTCTCTATTGGGAACTCTGCAGCTCATCAGGTTTATCTTTGGTGTCTGTTCTGACTCTCGGATAATTGCCCTCCTTGCCTGGGCTTAGAGATTTAGCATGCTGTGCCCTCACTTTGCAGGTTTGCTGTGTTACCATGTTCTTTCCATTTAATAATAATGGATTTGATGGTGTTTGGGAATCATTAAAGATTGGGATATTTATTTTTTTTATACCCCAAACCGGACTTGTTTGGAGATTTCCTTGGTCTACATTGTGTTTGTTTAGTGGTGCCTCTTGCTTAATGGTGTTGCAGCCTCTGTGGCCTATATACTGACAGACCATGTGACACTTAGATTGCACAAAGGTGGATTTCCTGTCACTGAGCATGTGACTTACAAAAGTAATTGCTTGCCCCAGAAATGTTTAGTAGTGAATACATATGCACATGCCAATTTTTAGTTATTTGATCCCATAAATTTAATTATGCCTGTATTTTTCTCACTTCACCAACTTGGACTATTTATCACACACAAATTGATTACAAAAATATTTAAACACAGGTTGTAATGTAATAAAATGCCAAGCGAGTGAATACTTTCGCAATCCACTGTATGCATGTTCCTCATACAATAAAACAAACGAAAAAAAACGAAAAAATGTCCAATGATAAAATACTTTATTTTAATATAGTTAAAATTAATGAAAATCAGGGGAGGCCAATGCCAAAATAAAGGCACACCCTGGGGACAACAGTAATTACTCAATATCAATACATCACAAAGAATATCTCACAATGTTAAAAAAATAAATAAATAAATAATAACAAGTGTCAATACAATATCTTGTGTAAAACAGCCAAAATATATCATATAAAGTGTAGTCAAAAAGACTGTGCAAAGGACTAAATAGATATATACACATCAATATATAGTCACAATAAAGTGCATAGCAGATTAACAAAAAATAAATAAAAAATAAAAAATTGCCACACATAAAGTGCCATGTGCAACAATAATAAAGTGAATTAGCACAAGTAATTTAAATGTAGTGATAAAACAATGAATAAACTTGCAAGCACAATGTGGATACCTTTCAGCTGCTTTAGTCCCCGGGATGTGCCAGCCCCGACGCGCGTTTCGGCGTACCTTCGTCAGGGGGTGGCAACATCCAGGCAGGAAGGAGTTTAAATAGGGCATAATAACCAATGAGAGCAGGGGAAGTGCATAATGACGCACGCAGGAATCACGGTACGCCGAAACGCGTGTCGGGGCTGGCACATCCCTGGGACTAAAGCAGCTGAAAGGTATCCACATTGTGCTTGCAAGTTTATTCATTGTTTTATCACTACATTTAAATTACTTGTGCTAATTCACTTTATTATCGTTGCACATTGCACATTGCACTTTGTGTGGCAATTTATTTTTTATTTATTTTTTATTTTTTGTTAATCTGCTATGCACTTTATTGTGGCTATATATTGATGTGTATATATCTATTTAGTCCTTTGCACAGTCTTTTTGACTACACTTTATATGATATATTTTGGCTGTTTTACACAAAGATATTGTATTGACACTTGTTATTATTTATTTATTATTTTTTTTTAACATTGTGAGATATTCTTTGTGATGTATTGATATTGAGTAATTACTGTTGTCCCCAGGGTGTGCCTTTATTTTGGCATTGGCCTCCCCTGATTTTCATTAATTTTAACTATATTAAAATAAAGTATTTTATCATTGGACATTTTTTCGTTTTTTTTCGTTTGTTTTATTCTATTATCCGAGTTGTCCTTTATATTTCCATGGGTGCATAATTATGATTTTAGGTCAACTTATTATATATTGCACTTCCTTTGAGTCATTTATTTTAATGTTCCTCGTACAGTGTAAGAATGCTGTGACACATTTGTCTATGTTCCATAATAAATAAATGCTGATTATGATTCGTTCCAACAACCATATTTTTACTCAGTGGGACAGGGCAGACTAGATTTTTTAAATTTTTTATTTTTTTTATCCCGACTGAATCTGAATGTAAAAAAATAATAAATAAAAAAATCACAGCATGCGCTAGTATCTTCTCTAAATCAAACCTTTCTAGTCTTTTGGCACGCAAAAATAATTAGATGCCATACGTATAGCATACGTCTTTTACAAATACATTGCAATTTTTAGCAAAGGAAACTGTAGATGGTCTTGTAAATTATTAACTGCTGCGATAAAAAAAGCAGATTATCCATGGATGACCAGTAAGAAAAAATAATTGCCTGAGTTTTCTGGATGAAACGCTGACGATTCTTTTTATACTCGTGTGAACCCGGCCTTAATGTCATGACTGTTTTCTTGCGTGACTTTGGGTTTTGTTTTAGTCTGGCCTTAGATTTATAGAATTGTAATTAGTCATTAGACTAATTTGTAATTTCTTTCTTCCTCTTTAGGGTTTTATGACAAGTTCATATTGCTTCTGGATTTTAACAGCTTGTACCCCTCCATTATCCAAGAGTATAACATCTGTTTCACCACAGTGCATCGAACAGCTGCTTATGCTCAGAAAGCAAAAGAGGTTAGTGTGCTGCATAGCGATCGTTGGCACAACCATTTCTACAAGTGTGTGTGCCCAAGTATTTCCATGAAAAGGCTGCATTTATGTAAATGATCTGCTCTGCCGAAAAAGTAAAATGCATCAAACCGTGCATGGTCTCGGAAAGAAACTATAGAGAAATAGATTGTGTGACGTGCAACATAATGACCAGGACTATCATGGTAATGATCAGGCGTTCCAGAAAATGAATTGTATGGCCAGTGTGTACACAATGCAATGATTTCTCTTATTGTAATCTGTGCCCTCAGCACTTGTTGGTCAGTCATTAATAGCTGTGCCACTTCAGGTGACATGCTTACCTTATATGCAGCGTAACACGCTCCTGCCTTACATGACAGACCCCGTTTCTGCAAACCTTCCATAAGCAATGGGTTAATTGTGCTGCTATCCAATTGATCACAAGCCATGTTTCCCTTTTATGAATAAAATTGCTAGGGCTTCTGCAAGCAGTCTGATAGATTCTGATTTTTCTTTTTGGCTGCTTGGCGTCTTGCAAGATAATCAGCACATTGGAGCAGGGACATCGGTTTAGGACAGATTAGAGCTACGAGAGACTAGCAAATGCTGCTGCTTGAGATGCGATTTCCGAGAGAAGGAAGCAGAATTAAGGATGGTTTTGCTTATTGCTTTTTTTTCTGCATTGTTGTTGCAGAATGAGGATCAAGACGAAATTCCAGAGCTACCTAGTTCTGATCTAGAAATGGGAATCTTGCCTCGGGAGATCCGGAAACTAGTGGAGAGAAGACGTCATGTCAAGCAATTGATGAAACAGCCCGACCTCAATCCAGACATGTACCTGCAGGTAATGATGAGCTGGAGGCCTGTTGGAGGGTTAGTGCCTGCTTGTGGATTTAATGTCCCCATTCCGGCGCTGATTATGGTATTCTTGACACTGCAGCTTATGTTTAGTTTGAAATATATCAATTGTATATGACCAGCAAAATACACTGATGTATATCATCCCAGGCATGCTCAGAAAATCAGCGATGATCAATATTGTGCAATATATTAGGTAAATGTTTTAATTTTTACCCTTAAAAATTTTAACAAGGTTTGTGGAACTCTCCGGCTTTGATATAACATTTTGTATGAAAGTTCTGTATCCGGATCTGAATTACTATTTTTTTCTTTTTCTGGTAGATGGCCGTGGGTGTAAGGGTCATTATCAGTCTGTAGTACATTATTTCTGAGAACAGGTCAGTCACTTTCCCATTTACTGATTGCTTACTTAATTATTTTTTTTTCCTTTCAGTATGACATCAGACAGAAGGCTCTGAAGCTCACTGCCAACAGCATGTATGGCTGTCTGGGCTTTTCTTACAGCAGATTCTATGCCAAGCCCCTGGCTGCTCTGGTCACTCATCAAGGGCGAGAGGTAAGCGTTCCCTGCCATGGCATCCTATGTGAATGTCCACTGCGCCTACTGTAGGGTAAAGCAGCTACAACAGCTGATAAGATTTGTCACATGCTTGCCGCGTCTTCCCAGTGTTTTTCTTTTCTTGTTGACGCTTTTGACCTCTGTTCCAAAGACTTTGGGCGTTCTTTAACTAACTGTAATGGCAGGGCAATTCTAGTAATTATCTAGTTTACAAAGGGGTCATTGTAAAATTTCCCTGAAATAATTTTTTCATATTTGCTTTATTTATTCCAATCTATTAAAGTGTAAGATGCACAAGGCTTAGGAGCTTTAACAGTGACAAGGTGTGAACAGAGGGGAATGCATGATGAGGAATCATGGCACGATGATAAAAGTATTTACTCTGAGTGCCATGTACTGCGATGATGAGATCCGTGCCCTCCGCTGAGCTCCCTGCTGTGGTGGTATACGTGATGCACCATTTCGAGAACATTTTCTGTAATGTTACTTGTTTTTTTTCTAATATACAATTAATATATATAATACACACACACACACACACACACACACACACACATTTAGGTTTCTGTAATCGCCTGCTATAAAACTTATGTGCGTTCCACAGTTTTCCAAGGTTAATATGAATGTTAGAGAATGAGATCTTGTGATGGGAGTCGTATGCGCCTGCTGCTGCCTTGTCTTCAGCCGGCTGATGTACAGACAGTCTCTGGCTGGAAGGTTCCCGCAGCAGATGTTTCACTAGGTGGCGATAGATACTTTGAGATCATTAAACAATTAAGAGATTTCATGCATCTGAACTTTTGTTTTCACTGTTAAGGAGTCTAGTAATAAAGTGTGAAAGGGCTCCAATTAGTTTTTGTTTTTCTGCCCCCTTCTCTGAGTTAATTGGTTGACTCAATCAACATTTATTACAATATCAGCAACTTCTGTTGTCTTTGTTTTCTGTTTTTTTTTTTTTTTGTTTTTTTTTACAAGCTTGTTGCATAAATTTCCCCAAACCTCTGGAATTGGCTGTGTAATTTAATTTGTGGGACAGCGTTGACCTTTACGCGTATATTTGGAAGCATTTTAATTTGAGTTTTCGTTTGCTGGCGCTGTGTTATATGAAGGAATTGAATTTTCTTAGTTTTAATAAGGGTGGTCTATGATGCTTTAATATAAATCGGCTCCACTGAGCCCCCTTGTTCTTTCTGATCTCTCACCGTGACTATTCATGCTTACATTATTGTAGTAATCAATATGTTCGAGACTATATGGTAATGCAGCTGTGCCTGAGGCGCGGATATATATGCCGTCCTTCCATCTGATACATAATTATCGTTTTAATTAGGAAACAAAGGGTGGTTATTAATGGAGCACACTCGGACTGGGTCACGGTTAGCAGTGGGGTACCACAGGGGTCAGTTTTGGGCCCGCTTCTTTTTAACATATTTATTAATGACCTTGTAGGGGGCATAGAGAGTAGAATTTCAATATTTGCAGATGACACTAAACTCTGCAGGGTAATTAATACAGAGGAGGACAATTTTATATTACAGGAGGATTTATGTAAACTAGAAGCTTGGGCTGATAAATGGCAAATGAGCTTTAATGGGGATAAATGTAAGGTCATGCACTTGGGTAGAACGAACAAGTTGTATAATTATGTGCTTAATTGTAAAACACTGGGCAAAACAGTCACTGAAAAAGACCTGGGTGTATGGGTGGACGACAAACTCACATTTAGTGGCCAGAGTCAAGCAGCTGCTGCAAAGGCAAATAAAATAATGGGATGCATTAAAAGAGGCATAGATGCTCATGAGGAGAACATAATTTTACCTCTATATAAGTCACTAGTGCGACCACACTTAGAATACTGTGTACAGTTCTGGTCTCCGGTGTATAAGAAAGACATAGCTGAACTGGAGCGGGTGCAGAGAAGAGCGACCAAGGTTATTAGGGAACTAGGGGGTCTGCAATACCAAGACAGGTTATTACACTTGGGGTTATTTAGTTTGGAGAATCGAAGGCTTAGGGGTGATCTTATTACAATGTATAAATATATGTGGGGACAATACAAAGACCTTTCTAATGATCTTTTTACTCTTAGACCTGTGACGGGGACAAGGGGGCATCCTCTACGTCTGGAGGAAAGAAGGTTTAAGCATACTCACAGACGCGGATTCTTTACTGTAAGAGCAGTGAGACTATGGAACTCTCTGCCATATGATGTTGTAATGAGTGATTCACTACTAAAATTTAAGAAGGGACTGGATGCCTTTCTTGAAAAGTATAATATTACAGGGTATATACACTAGTCTCCTTAATATTGCGTTGATCCAGGGAGCTAGTCTGATTGCCGTATGTGGAGTCGGGAAGGAATTTTTTTCCCCATTGTGAAGCTTACTGTTGCCACATGGGGTTTTTTTTGCCTTCCTCTGGATCAACATGTTAGGGCAAGTTAGGATAGGATATGGGTTGAACTAGATGGACTTAGTCTCCCTTCAACCTTAATTACTATGTTACTATGTTACTATGTTTCATAATTTGCCAGCAGATTTCTGGCTTGTTCAGTAATGGATGTAGCTATCCTATTCCCCTCCGTAGACTCTGCTGCCAGTCTTGGTTCTTGCAGCTGTCTTCCATATTTTTTCCCCTCTTTAGTGGTCATGTATTTGTATCCCTTTCTTCTTTATTTGGGGAAGGAAAAATAAAATGGACTTGTTACCTGAAATCACTTAATACTTTCTTATTGAATAGTTGAAACTTATTAGCATTTTTGTTTCTTGGTGAGGCTCTGTCATCATGCCTGACATGTTTTATTTTAGGAAACTCTTATTTTCTTTGACATTATTTTGGTCATTTTTTTTGGAACTCTGCACTTGTGCAGTTCCTCTGTTATTCATCCTGAATATGTATGAATAAATCAATATCTTGGCGTTTATCAAACCTCTTGTTTAAGGGGTGAGAGAAAAGAATCTAAGTACAAGTTGCAGGAACAAACTATAATGGGAAATTTAATAATGAGGAATTTTATCATGTCCTATATTATGTGCTTGGAAAGTAGCACCACAAATTGCCTTTGAACTTGAAATTGTTCCATCTGGACTAAACATGCTCAATTTTCCTTTAGGATGGTGTGGAGAGCTTCCCTGCCCAAATTGGATGTCCTAATAAAGGGTGTTTCTGTTACGGTTGCTGTTACGGGGGCGAAGAGGAACAACCCGGAAGTGGACCCTCTGGGTCACGGCTCCAGAGCCCCTGAGGGCTAGCGGCCCAGGTGTGGCCACCCCCTATACAGGGAGTGTTAGGGGCAGGCCCACTGAGGGTAGAACCATGACGGCCCGAACCAAAGGGGCGACTGGGGTACGCCTGGAGAGGATACACAGGGAATCAGGGCTGTTGCAGAGAAGGACCTGGAATAACGGAGAACGAGCTGCGTGACAGACTCAGCGGATGGCACAAGGCGGGAGGCTGCAATAGAGAGGAACAACGGATAAGGCACAGACTGGGAGACCGGGCAGGAGACAGGCGGACAGAGGCAGACACAGGAGAAAACGGAGGCTAGGGCAGGCAGAAGAGACAGGGCAAGAGCTGACAGGGATGGCGCAGACAAGAGGTACGGCCTGAGACACAGCGAACGCTGCAGGAGACAGCGTCACCGAAGTCGACAGTCAGGCACCTTACCTGACTCGACACAGATCCTAAATAACCGGTGGACGCCGCCATGTTGGGGGCGGCGCCACCGCATCATCACTACCAGGAGGCAGAGCGCCGGGATCCCCACAGTGCGCAGGCGCCCGACGCCGAGGAACACTGAAGCCGGGCGCGGTGATGCGCCGGGGCACATGGACGCGCCGGGGCATAGGGGCGCGCAGCAGCATAGGGACGCGCAGCAGCAGGGACCGTGACAGTTTCCATTACACATTCATGAATTATCCCTAGAATAAATCATTAATATTAGAGCGATGGGGTCCGACAACTGGTCCCACTGCTGATCAGCTACTGGTTTTGTCAGCGTCCGGATGTAAACCGTGTACAAAGCGGAATAGCACTCCCCATGCCCTGTTTGTTGGCCCCTGTCCGGTACGGCTCTTTGGCACCTATCACTAATGTCATAGCTGTTCTGCAGAACCCTGGAATGGCTATTATACAGCCGTGCTACTGTGTTGTCTTCATTATTTACCCACATACATTTCCTGGTATTGCAATTTGTTTTGTACATTAGATGGCTGTTCCCTTAACGACGATGACAGCCCTCTCCCATACACAGGAGTGCTTGTCTGGCTGACATGCTGTCAACTTATCGCTGGAAAAACAATGCGATCGGCAGTCCAAAATCGGACGTGTCCGATCGAAATCCTCATTGACCGTCAGTTGGCTGATGTCGTTGGTATCGGAGGTTTTGTCCAACATTTCTCTGTAACTTAACTTTGGTCCCTCGTACATGGTCAGCACGCCAGTGTCTGAGTAAGTGATGATGAGTTTCCCTCCATGTCCCCTTCATTGATATAGTCGTCTGGAGGGTTATGTGAGGTTAGCCCTCAGTTTGGTTTGTTTAAATAAAGATAAATTGCTCCACAGCGCCTTACATACATTAGAATCACTGTCCCCATTGGGGAACACAGCCTAGATTCCTTATCAGGATGTCTTTTAAGTGTGAGAGGACCACAAAAGGAAACTGACGCAAACACGGGGAGAACATACAAACTTTTTGCAGATGTTGTCCATGGTGGGATTTGAACGTAGGACCCCAGCGCTGCAAGGCTGCAGTGTTAACCACTGAGCCACCGTGCTGCACAGTGCTAACATTATTATGGTAGTTATTAATTTATGGTGTCCAAAGTGCAAAAGTAGACTGTAAAAATATGTGAATATATTATGGCTACAATTATTTGGATGGCCAACTGAATTAGTGGTTCACTACCTGTATCAGACCATTACTTTTTTATTTTTTTTGCAATTGCTCAAACTTTGAGTTTTGTAGTGTGCTTTTGGTCAATGTTGTTTTTTTTTTTCCCCCCTTCTCTCACAACAGCTGGTCTAGATAACAAGGCAGAACCTTTTGGCTAAGCCCAGCAACCTTTCTCTGTTACACAGGGCATGCCAAGCATGTATGATAGATTATCACAAAGATCATGCTATTGGTGGAGATTTGTTTCGCCCCTGCCCTTTCTACTTCTGACACAACTGTAACCTACACCATCTTCACAACTGTTGCATCTTTCCATTTTTCTTTTTAATTTTTATTTATAGCTTCTAGCGCTCTCATTGTTCCAGAATTTCTCTGATTTATCTGTAGTTGTCCCGCGGTCCTGAGTGCAGCCTAACTTTCTCATAGTCTGCTGATGGGAAGAAATGACAAAATGGCACTTTGTAATTAGTTTCCAGGTGTCTTGAGTTACATTTTTCTTCTGTGTGTGAGGCTACATTGTGAACCACTTTATATTAGTACATAACTGCAGGGATGGGGCTTCATTTTTAGTTTTCAGTTGTGAATTTTATTGCTGTAACTAACTAAAAAATTTGTTTAACATAATAAAAGTACCGCTTTCTTCCAAGAAGGCCTTTCTCTAACTGTTGTATTCAATAGTCTATCATTAGCGCACAAGAAACGGGAAAAGAAATTTATCTCAGATGTCCAAGATGTGTTCAACAGATTAGTAAAGCTTTTTTTTTTTTTAATTAGGTAACCAATACACAGATTATAGGAAAATAAATGCAGGCGAGTAATAGGAATAAGACTGGGATGGAAACAACCTGGTTCCAAATATATACATATCCATGCCACGTGTACCTGAATAGAGTTACCCATATATTTCTAGTCTAAAAGGGAAGCGGTCCGGTCCCCTGACTGTTCTCAACTGTTACGTATGCATGGGAATTTCCTTAATCTGATAAGGTGTTTTATGAGCTTTCTTAATGCTGCAGTTCTTTAAAAAATTGACTTTAATAATCCTGCAGTTCACATACACTAATAAGACAGGAGTAGTCCAACAGGGTGTCCTTCACAGGAGTAGTATTGCCTCTGACCTCCTAATCCTGGCTCCATGGATGGGAATGCCAGCCTGTATACACTCTCTGTATGGTAGGATGGTTATGTATGCCATTAGTCATGCCAAGAGCGGCATGATTGGAAGATCCATGGCAGGACTAGTCCAGGAAAGAGACGCTTTGCTGAACTAGACCTGCTGCACTAACACATGTGATGCTGCAGAATTGAAGTACATATTTCAAACAGTTCAACATTATTTACCCCCATGAAATGCCTCATCAGGTCCCTTTTACATAAAAAAGTAGAGAGGATGGAGTGTAAAAAAAAAAAAAAGGGCTGAATTCTCATCAGCCTGTAGGTGCTCCTGATGATCCTGTAGGCTGATCCTATAGGCTTTGGTGAAGGTCCAGTAGGTTTTCCTGGATGCTGACAGGCAAGGATATTACTTTGTAAAATAACTTTTTTACGGTTATCTTAATTTCTCGGTCACTTCATTGGGGAACACAGGAACCTTGGGTTAATATGCTGCCACCTGCAGGCTGACACTAGGAATACATCTTAGAAAAAAAGCTGACTCCTCCCCAACAGTCTACACCCAGTGAACAACTAGGTGTTAGCTGCCCAGGTGTAGCCTGGTGGAGGGGAGGCTTCTTTTTTATAAGATGTGTTCTTAGTGTCAGTTTCCAACAGCAAAATAGCCCCTGTCTGTTCTGAGTTGGTATAGAGCTTTTCCAGAAACAATTTAGTTGGGGGGGGAGGAACATATAAGTCTTTGCAATGCATTGATAATTAGAAACGATGACAGTCTGAAATATTGGTAAAACTAAACTGTTTAAGAATTTCTTTGAAAAATGTAGTAGCTGCAATTTTCCAGAGTCTTGTAAAGTGATTGATGTAATTCATATTACAATAAGCATTCGTTGCTTTTAGTACATTGGTAGCCATTTATTAAGGATTTTCTTTATTATTCTACTGTATTTTTTTTTTTTTTATCAGTGATGGTGACACTTTCGTCTTGACTTTAGCATACATTGTAAGAGGCTCCCTTAGCTGCAGTGTTGTTATAGTGTGGTATTGCCATGAAATGGCGTCAATTGAAACAATAGCAAATATTCTAATGGTAGCATGTCATTGTGTCACGTGACTGTCATCAAAGCACTGCCAGCATGCCAGAAATTCTGCTCCTGCTATTCATTATGCACCAGTTGTTGGTCTATGAAGGTCATTCCGGCTTTGTCTCTTTACTCCCCCCCCCCCCCCCTCCTTCCTGGAATAGTATGTATAGAGATTGATAACTAACCTGACAGAAATGTTGAAGATGGGCTCATTCGGAAACCAATGTACTAATTAAGATGCACAATTCTGATGCAACGAAGCATCTGTCATTTTTAGTAGCACAATATGACCTCTAAGGAAAGCTTCTCCAATTTTTTTCTACTGTCGCTTCACCAAATAAACCAATGTAATGTATAGGCTTTATGACATAAACCAAAGTGTTGTGGGTTGTCACCATCTATATTGAAAATCCATGTTGAAAATGATCTCTGTTTAACTTTTCTTTTGTTCCTTGAGCTCCTTATAACGTTAAAACACTAAATGAGTTGAGTTTATTTAGCTAAACCAGTGATTGGTGGTGAAGTCTGAGAAAGGACTGTACAGCATATTAATTCTTCCACTAACAGCTAGGGGGCGCCACATTGGTGAGGATGGATTCACATTTTCAGAAGCACTGCAAGATGATCCTTGATCAGCTTGCTAGAAGTATGCCGCACATCAATATAAGCATAAACTGACTGAAGTGTGAGTTGCAATAAAATTTTGGTATGAGTTGAAGATACCTAGCCTTACAGAATTTAATTATTGAACTACAAAATGTAGTTCGCTTTGGAAAATGTAGCCATTGTAAAAAGAAATAAGGAAAGATTAATGGACATACTATACTGTAGTTAGAAATAGGAAATTCTTTTCTGCAGCTATATATCGCCAGGAAAAATGGCAGCGCTGTGTAAAAGGGTGCAAAGCTTCCTATCAAAGATATAAAAGTCCAAAAATGGAAGCTGCACATCCAAAATAGTGATAAAGAATCCTATATTCACCAACACCAGGTACGTTTAGCTCGCATTATTGAGCCTTTTTCAAGCAGTCAGAGAAGCTTCATAGAGAGGTGAAACGTAGCTGGTGTTGGTGAAAAAGCATCCTATTCCTTATGTTTTCACTATTTTGGATGGACTCTACCTCCTTTTTTTATTTTATATGATAGATAAATATGGGATAGATAGATAAATAATCTATCTATCCTATTTCTATCTATTTATCTATCTATCTATCCCATATCTATTTATGTGTGAAAACATTAGTGACAAATTGTAGGAAATCTGTTTGCTTATTGTCGTTTCTAATCCTATTAAAAAAAAGTAACTTCAGGAAAAAAAAATGTTTTCATAAGTCTGTAGTATAGCTGAGAGCTGGGGCTTTTCTGGAAAGAAAATACCTCTTTCCGCTTGCCTGCCGCATCTTTTCCTCCCACAGGCCCCTGCATTGATCACTTTCTAATTTACCTGACAAATTCCTTGTTGAAGTTGATACAGAAATCAAGTTACATGTTACAGCTCATAGAAATCCAAAGAAGGGAAGGGGAGTAGCTGCTAAAGGGAGACTGGTAGAGACACTGAGACATTGCTGCAGCTTTCTATTGTGTCCTTCGCCTTAGTGCTGAATTCACAGTTACACTACCCTATTTTGCCCTCTGTTCTGTTTCTTCTTATGAACATTTGCTATCAAGAGTAAGAAGAGCAGGATGTTCTATTTTCTTTGTGTGAGAGGCAGCGTAGAAGTTCATCTCCACCCGCTTTGGAGTGGAGCGTGCAAAATTTCCACATTGGATTTTTCAACAAAAAGAAAATCGGTATTTGTTTGCATTGCTAAAGTTAGATCTGCAACAAGTTCTAAGACATGTCATAATTTTTTTTTTTTGAACTGCTAGGTCCATCTGTCAAGACCCATAGTCATCCTAAAGGGCATGTCACACTAAGAGATATCGCTAGCAATATCGCTATAACTAGTGACGTTATAGCGATACTGCTAGCGATATCGCTGTGTCTGATACTTGTCTACGACCGGCTCCCCCGCTGGTTATCGCTGATCGCGCGAGAACGTTCAGGACTGTTTCTCATCGTCAGCTTCCTGCAGTGCTTCCTGTGGAGAGACGAGCGACGCGTGGAACCGGGCGGGAGGACGCAGGATCGCCTAGTGTGACAGGTAAGTAGCGACCCCCGTCCCCAGCGATGTCGCTAGTGAGATCTGCCTGTGTGGCAGCTCACTAGCGACCACTTAGCGATGTACCAGCGATCCTGACCGCGTCATATCGCTGGTCGGGATCGCTGGTACATCGCTAAGTGTGACAGTACCTTAAGAATGAATGGGTCACAATTGTAGTTTAGACCTAATCAGATTTTTGCTACACAGTGGCACTCCTGGCCACAAAAGGTGGCGTGAAAGCGTCTGTGCTACACTTCGTTGCACAGCCCATTGCTTGAAGTATGGTGGCTGTGAAGGGCAAAACTTAAAAAAAAAAAACAAAAAGACAATCACTTTTTGTTTAGTATGAATAATCTCTGATGTAGTTGGCCTCTGTTATAAAGGACTGAAGTAGTACAGTAAGGCCGGGATCACATTACCGTGTGTGATGCAAGAACTCTCACGAGTCTCTCGCATCAACACCTGGCGCTGCTGCCGACACTCAGGACCAGAGCTGCGACTGCATCTATTTCTATGCAGCCTCAGCTTCGGTCCTGAGTGCCGGCGGCAGCGCCAGGTGTTGCTGCGAGTTTCTCGCATCACACGGTAGTGTGATCCCGCCCTAAGGAGAATAATACAGCCACTTCCCATAGTCTCTCCGCACATGGCATCTAGGAATTGGACAAGTTTGCAGCGTTATAGATGAGAATGTGACATCTTGGCTGGACCTTTTATGTGCAATAATTATTCTGCAGCTGCACTGTTACACTGACCATTACATTATGACCCCTGCCGAAACCAGACATCCATTTTGTACAGACATGTTGCTTCTGACTAACAAGGCCTGCAAAAACTCTCAATTGATTTAATCTTGGCCTTCCAGGATAGCTAGTACTCTCATTTTGTTTTTCTTCTAATAGTCAGTTGTTCTGTGGGTCAGTCTCACAAGGGAGCCTAGAAATCTGCTCTACGTGATGGCCAAGGTGATGTGGGTGGTATCAGTATCTGGTATCTTACCGCTTAGTGTATTAAGTGTCTCTTCATTTACTTGCTTTATGACACAAGACAGGTGGGTGGTTGTCCTCACAGCCAAAATAAATGTGGAATTTACAGTCATTGTCACATTAATGAATTATTTTACCATGAACCAACCTCTGTGTCCGGCTCAGATGCACAGAACTTTCCAATTCATCGTGCAATTTTTCCAGCTCACATTCCATTCTTTGTATTAAAGATTTAGTTGTTTTTTTTTTTTAATCATGTAATTGCCTCTACCTAAAACTGCCATCTAATGTCTACTCGCTAAATAGATGTAGGTCTAATAGACGCTTCACATGCCTCTGTGTTTTTGTCGTCTGTACCAGGCATTACTGGAATGTCTAGTGTTCGTCTTTGTAGACATTAATTTTACCACTTTGTGAGGGATATCGTTTTACCGGATAGAATTCAAGGCATGCAAATAAATACATCTCTTCAGACTATCATAAAAATGCTATGAAAGAAATTCTTATTGTTTCACTGTAGCTTTAGGCGACACCATTGCTAGGTAATAAACATATCAATTTTACAATCCTTTCGAAGCCACTGGTCCTTAATTCATTATAGGCTAAAAGTGTGATGTCAGCTGCGAAACCTGTCTTTAAAGGGAATCTGTCACCCCTGGACGATTTTAAGCTATTACTGTGGGAATACAGTGGGAATACAGGTGATGTAAAACCAGTCTTGCCTGTATGCCTCATGGCTGAGGTGTAGTTTTGTCATGATACTAGTGCTGGTGAACCTGCACTTCTGGGGTTAATGTTTTGATCTCAGTGCAGACTCTTACCTGCACACCTGGGACTTATTATGGTGGCCTCTCATTGGTTCTGGGAAAGCTTCTTATAGCCTCAGGAAGCTCCCATCCCCATCAGTTATACTTTCGCCCTTGGCATAGTGTGGTAACCCCTGAGTGTGTTTGTGCCGTGTTCTGGTTGCTTGATACTCTGTGTACGACTCGGTCTGTTCTCTGGATATTGCTTGTTGGATTCTGCTTGGTACCTTCTATGTCTGTTTGGTTTTGACTCCTGCTTAGCCCGACTATCCGTTCTGTCTCATCCCTGGTACTTTACTGCTATCTCAGTGTATGACCTCCGTTTTGCCTGAATCTGAGTATTTGTTTAGTGTCCTGCCATCTCTGGAAGCAGGACGCTAAGCCCTGCCCCTTGCAGTCACATGACCGTAGGTCCTTCACTGCTTGCTAAACTTCTGCGTCCCCAGGTCCTTTTTGTACTTCCCGGCTGTACCTGACCCTGGGCCCCCCTACAGTGCAGGTGAGTCCCTGCTCAGCGGAGGCTGCATGTCGGCGCTGACAGGACCCTGACAAGTTTCTTGAGAAAAGCAGTTATAATGTTATATGTTTTCTTCCAGGCTCCGGGGCCTGCGGAGCCTATAAGAAATCTCTGCCTCCTCGTGTCATTATAATGGCACCCCCCTCCCATGCATGTCACATTGACCTGTGACGTGCAGTTGCGTCATCGCAATCCTGTGCGCATGCTCTGTCCACTCGCACAGTTATATGAACCTTATCCTCCCTTCTATGGGCAGAGTCTTCATCGATCTTCTGTGTTGGCGAGTCACTGTGCAATAGCAGAGATTCGCCTGTGCCTGCACAGAAGATCGATGAAGACCCTGCCCATAGAAGGGCGGATAAGGTTCACATAACCGCGCAAGTGGATGGTGCATGTATGGGATTACAACTCCGCAACTGCACGTCATACGTCAATGTGACGTGCATGGGAGGTGGATACCATTATAATGATAAGATGAGGCAGGGATTTCTTCCAGGCACCACACACCCTGGAGCCTGGAAGAAATCATTAACATAACATATTATAACTGCTTTTCTCAAGATCTACACCACAGCTTTAGGCATACTGGTAAGACTGGTTTAACCTTTCTTTTAACCTGTATGTCCATAGTAATAGCTCAAAATCATTCAGGGGGTGAAAAATTCCCTTTAATAACACTGATTTATTACAGCATATGGTATACACTGTGTTCCAAATTATTATGCAAAAAATATTTCCTCATATTTTCTCTAAATTACCTATATGAATTGCAGTCATTGTTATTTTCCAGTCATCTAATATTCTAGTATAATTGCAATGTTTTTGAACAAACTGCCTATGAAAACAGTATATCTTTAAAAACAAGAAACACTCAAAATGCATGTTCCAAATTGTTATGCACAGCAGAGTTTTCAACCTTTTTATTTTGAACAAAAAAATGGTCAATTGTGAAATTATAAGCATTATCAGCTTAGTACAAAATGAAATCAAACAGTTTTCAAGTCAAAACTTTATTCTAGGTGATGTTATATTTGCACATAGGACCCCTTGTTCGAAAGAAGCTTCTGAACTCTCTTGTCCATTGAATTTGTCAGTTTTTGGATGGTTTGTGCTTCAATTGTTTTGCATGTGGACAGAATACCCTCCCAGAGCTGTTTCTTAGATGTGAACTGCCTCCCGCCATCATAGACACTCCTTTTGATGATGCTCCAGAGGTTCTCAATGGGGTTGAGGTCAGGGGAAGATGGTGGCCACACCATAAGTTTGTCCTCTTTTATGCCCATAGCAGCCAGAGATGCAGCATGAGACGGTGCATTATCATGCATGAAAATGATCTTGCTGCGGAAAGCACGGTTCTTCCTCTTGAACCATGGAAGGAAGTGCTGTTTTAGAAACTCCACATAGATTATGGAGTTCATCTTTACCCCTTCAGGGATCCTAAAGGGGCCGACATTCTCTCCCCATGATTCCAGCCCAAAACATTACTCCACCTCCTCCTTGTTGGCGCTTTAGCCGTGTTTTCATGGGGTGTCCATCAACCAGCCATCCTCCACTCCGTCCATCTGGACCATCGAGCATTGCACGGCACTCATCGGTGAACAAAACACTTTGGAAGTCAGTCTTCATGTATCGTTTGGCCCACTGGAGCAGTTTCTGCTTGTGTGCAGTGGATAGAGGTGGTCGACAGGATGGCTTACGCACAGCTGCAAACCTCTGAAGGACCCTGCATCTTGTTGTTCGGGGGACGTTGGAGGCACCAGCAGCTTCAAAAACTTGTCTGCTGCTATGACAAGGCATTTTTGCAGCTGCTCTTTTAACCTGACGCAATTGCCTGTTGGAAAGAGTCCTCAATTTTTCCTTATCAGCACGCACACGTGTGTGCTGGGAATCAGCTACATACTTCTTGATTGTGCGATGATCACGATGAAGTGTCTTGGCAATGTTGATTGTAGTCGTGCCTTGACCTAAATACTGCACAATTTGTTGCTTCTCAGCAGCTGACACATCCGTTTTCTTTCCAATTTTGGCAAAAAATGTAGGCTGCTTAATAATGTGGAACAGCCTTCTTAAGTAGTCTTGCCTTTATTTGGACACACCTGCCAAACTAATTTGCACAGGTATCTGCAATTGCTTTCAGTGATATAAAGAGCCTTTACACACATTACCATCAATGAGTTTAAATGACAAACAAAAAAAATTCTAACCTTATCACTCCTAAACTCTTTTTGCATAATAATTTGGAACACAGTTTAAAGCCTTCTCTTAAGGTACTGTCACACTAAGAGATATCGCTAGCAATATCGCTGTAGCTTGTGACGTTATAGCAATATTGCTAGCGATATCGCTGTGTCTGATACTTACCTACAACCTGCTCCCCCGCTGGTTATCGCTGATAGCGCGAGAACAGGCTGGACTGTTTCTCGTCGTCAGCTTCCTGCTGTGACGACGACCGACGCGTGAAGCCGGGCGGGAGGACGCAGGATCGCCTGGTGTGACAGGTAAGTAGCGACCCCCGTCCCCAGCGATGTCGCTGGTGAGATCTGCCTGTGTGGCAGCTCACTAGCGACCACTTAGCGATGTACCAGCGATCCTGACCACGTCATATCGCTGGTCGGGATTGCTGGTACATCGCTAAGTGTGACAGTGCCTTCAGCTTGATTACCTGATTTGCCTGCCTAGATAAGGACGTGGCGTGCAACTACACCCAAAGTAATCCTGTTTAAAGGGCTTGTCCAGGTCTATCTAAATGCAGCTTATCTGCTGTGCATATAAAAATTGGCCACATTTCTGATTAGTTTTGTATAATTTCAAGATCATAATTTTATTTATTTAGTCATTGAAAAAAACCACATGGCTGAAATCTGCAGCTTTTTGAATTAGAATAAGATCTTGTTTTTTTTTTTTTGTTTTTTTTCCTTCGGTCTGCAGTGGATATTTCTATCTTCATAAATTGAATTGTTGGACAGTGCTTGTTTACTTTGCAATTTAATAATATCTCAAGAATGGTAACATGTTTTTAATACATTTTTTCCCTTTCGCCACCACAGCACCCACTGGAGGTAGAGGGATCCGCCCCATAGGAACAGGAAACCTAGAGAAAATAAAAGGGGGCGGTCCGCCTCTCCTCAGTTTTGGTTTCCTGTTCCTAGGGGAACCTCAGGAAGAATCTCCTACAGAGATCATACCTGGGCCAATGCCCGCCGCCTGTGCAGTATCTGCGGAACGGCAGGGGCTGCGGTCCAGAAGCAGCGTCGGGGAGTTTCCGTTAGATGGCTCCCCCTTGTCTGATGGACGGCTGGTGAGATGACCGGGTCCGGGGAGGGCCGCCCGGTCTCACTTAGGAGCACACCGGGGGTCGCATGGAGCTGTTGGACAGCTGCTGACCAAGCTCCGAGGCGGCTCTGGGAGCATGGAGGAGCCGGGCCCGCGTATGTTCCACCCGACGTGGACGCTCCAGCCCCGGAAGTGAAGATTGAACTTCCGGGGCATAATGGCGGAGGTACAGCAGCGCCCAGAAGTGCTACTGCGTGGGCGCGAATCACGGCTGCCAATTGACCCGAAACTAGAGGGAACTTCCGGGTCAAGAGAAAAAAAAAAGAGGGGGGAAAATAAAATATTTAAATGAACGGCCACTGGTAGTCGGCGGTGATATTTTGTCATCCCCAGGACAAGATGCGCTTTCTCCGGGGGACTCTGCAGGTGGCGGCATCTCCTGAGGCCGCTCCGGCAGAGGATCCACGGATACCGCTCGCAGAAGTGATGCAGCAGATTCAAGGACCAGGACTCTACCTCAGCCATTTGATCCGGTACCGTAAGCTTCTCTGAGTGAGTGCGCACAAAACGCTGCCTTTCAATCTGACATCCCTTTTTCTCGCCATGTCTCCCCCCTTTCAGGCCAAGAAAAAGAACAAAATCAAAACACAAAAAATGTGCTTTATGTACTCAGTCTCTCCCTGACTCCTACCCCAAAAAACTTTGCGAACAATGCATTAGGGATACCAGGCAGGGAGCCGCAGTGTCGTCTAAAGACATACGGACCATAATTAGAGAGGAATTACAGGCTATCGCCTATGCTAGTACACCCCCCAGAGGGTAAAAGCAAGAAACAAGCAGCTCCCAGCTCAGAATCTGAGGAGGAACAGGAGATAGCCTCAGACTCCTCATCATCATCATCGTCATCAGAAATTGAGGGACGATCATGCTTTCCCCTGGGTAGTGAAGATAATTTGGTGAAATCCGTAAGAAACATTGTGGGATGTGAGGAGACAATGGGCAGTCAAACCACGCAAGATATAGTGTTTGCCGGTTTGGCTGAGATAAAAAGGAGAGCCTTTCTGGTAATCCCGGCAATTAAGGCCCTGATTAAGAGAGAATGGGAGAAACAAGACCAGAGAAGGTTCCTCCCATCGGCCTCAAAAAGGAAATACCCCTTTAGTGACGAAGAGCTGCTAAAATGGACAAAAGTTCCTAAGGTGGACGCAGCCATGGCCTCTAACTCTAAACAGTCTACTCTTCCAGTAGAAGATGCAGGCCCACTTGCTGACCCACGAGACCGTAAAGCAGATTCATCATTAAAAAGGTCATGGGAGGCAACTACGGGTATTTTTAAACTAGCAGTGGCCAGCACATGCACCGCCAGATCAAATCTCGTATGGTTAGACCAATTGAACCAACAGATTGAGCAGAAAGTTTCTAGGGAAAAGCTGCGTGCCGCTATTCCTTTAATTAGAGGGGCAGCAGCCTTCATGACATCTGCGGCAAGGTTTTTGGGTCTTGTGAATAGTGCCAGGTGGGCACTATGGATGAAAAGTTGAAAGGGGGACACGCAGTCGAAATCTAAAATCTGCGCTAATACGTGTGAGGGTGAGTTTCTCTTTGGAAAAGCCCTAGATCACATAATCACCAAAGCAAAAGAAAGGAAAAAGGCTTTCTCTGACTCTTCTATCCCTTTCTACAGGAGAGGCCATTTGGAAAGGGGAGACAGACGGACAGATCCAACAAGATGGCCCACAAAAGAAGAAAAGCAAAAGGGTACCATGTTTATAGGTTCAGGATTCCGGAAAGAAAATAAATACTGAACAACCAGTCCCCCCAGTAGGGGGTAGATTGAAACCTTTTTTTCCGAAATGGGAAAGAATAACATCTAGCTCGTGGATTTTAAATATAATCAAAGAAGGAATAAAACTAGAATTCCTTCGTATTCCCCACGACTCATTTATTATAACATCCCTTAGCTCACCAATGCAACAAAAAGCCCTCGAAATAGAAATTCAGAGTCTATTATCTAAGAGGGTCTTAGTAAAAGTCCCAGAGGGGCAGGAGGGTAGAGGCTTCTACTCTCCTTTATTTTTAGTTCCCAAACCCGATGGATCGTTTAGAACAATCATAAATCTAAAAAATCTTATCCAAAACTATAAATTTAAAATGGAATCAATCAGGTCCACCATTAGGCTTCTCTTCCCAAACTGCATGATGGCTGGCATTGACCTAAAAGATGCATGCTATCATCTTGCTATCCATGACAGATACCAAAGATATCTCCTGGTCGCAGTGGCGATCGAAGGCGAAATCTGTCAATTCCAGTACACGGCCATGCCCTTCGGTCTCTACAGCACTGAGGATCTTCACCAAAGTGATGTTGGAGGTCATGGCCTATCTGAAGTCCAGACTTATTCCACTCTCCCTCCAGACGTTTTTAGGGTTCCACTTAGACTCCACGACCAAAAGGTGTCTACTTCCTCAGGTAAAAATTTTGCTCATTAAAAATAAGGTTAGAGCAGCAATGGACAGACCACGCATATCTCTGAGAGAAGCAATGTCGCTACAGGGGTCCCTCACCTCTTGTACCCCGGCAGTTCAGTGGGCCCAATATCACATCCACACACTGCAACATCACATTCTCCAAGAGGACAGATGACTTTGCGGTAACCTTGACTTCTCTAGTATGGTGGCTAGACAGTAACCAATTGGCCGCGGGTGTTCCATGGGTAATATCACCATCCCATACTTTAACCACCGACACTAGCCCCCACGGATGGAGAGCCCATATGGGGAATAGCTTCTGTCAGGGGAGGTGGAGTAAGGAGGAACTACAATATTCATCTAACTTAAAAGAGCTGCTGGCAGTAGATTATGCATTACATCATTTTCTTCCACAGCTCCATGGAAAACATGTCAGGATTTTATCGGACAACACCACAGTGGCATATTTAAACAGACAGGGAGGTACTCGATCAGAGACTCTGATGTCTTCCGCAGCAGAAATCTTAAACTTAGCCGAAAAGTATTTGTTGTCCCTTTCTGCCCTCCACATAAGGGGAAAAGACAACCAAGAAGCCGACTTCTTAAGCCGATATACACTACGGCGGGGGGAGTGGTGCCTAAATCATCGCATCTTCAAAGACATAGTATCTCTATGCAGACAACCTCAAATAGACCTCTTTGTCACGAAGAAGAAAAGATAAGTAGGAAAATTTGCCTCCCTATCCTTGGCGGATCATCCAGACATACTAGATGCCCTTCAGGCTCCATGGAAATTCAACCTGACATATGCCTTCCCTCCGATAATTCTACTACCACAGGTCATTCGGAAGATCAGAGAGGACAAGGCGAGGATAATTTTGATAGCACCATTTTGGCCCAAGAGACCGTGGTTCTCATGGCTACAAACCATGTCGATATCAGATCCTTGGGTCATCCCTTCGATCCCCAACCTACTCTCCCAACGCCCTTTTTTCCACCCCCAAGTGGACAGCCTACACTTGATGGCGTGGAATTTGAGAGGTAGCTACTAATATCAAAAGGATTCTCCAAAACTCTAATTGGTACGCTCCTACAGAGCAGGAAGCATTTACCACCCAAATTTACACCAAAATGTGGAGAAAATTCCTGCAGTTCCATACAACCTCTGATCCCACAGAAATTCCGATAGTGCCTATCTTGGAATTTCTACAAAAAGAAAAGGAACTTGGTCTGTCAGTAAATACATTGAAGGTCCATGTATTGGCATTAGGGGCCCTCTACGGCCATAATATAGCGGGGAACAAATGGGTGTCAAGATTTATCACAGCCTGTGAACGAATGGCTCCTGTTGGCATACCCAGAATCCCTCCTTGGGACTTAAACCTGGTCCTAGATGCCCTAACGGGAGCCCCTTTTGAACCAATAGATACGGTATCTCCAAAATACTTGTCTCTCAAGACGGCCCTCTTAGTAGCACTAACATCCGCTAGGAGAGTTGGTGACATTCAAGCTCTATCCATAGATCCACCTTTCTTACTGATATTTCAGGATAGGTTAGTCTTAAAACCAGACCCCTCATACCTGCCTAAGGGATCAGGAAAATTCCATAGATCACAAGAGATACTTCTCCCCACTTCAGGGATCCCTCCACTCCTGAAGAACAGAAATTTCACACCCTGGATGTATCAGGATCCTGACAGCGCCGGCGGACTGCCGCGGCTGAGCAGGGTCACTCACCCAGACTACGGGAGGCCCCGGGGTCCGAAACTGCAGGGAAAATTCTGAGCACAGGACCTGCGACACTAAAGGTAGTATAGAGTACCAGGACCTACGATCATGTGACCACAGGGGGCGTGGCTTAGCGTCCTGCTGCAGTAGATGACTGTAGGATTCTACTACAGGAATCCTGGAGTGAAGATTAGGGGAACTCAGGTCAGACCAGCGGGGGGGTCATACACAGAGAGGGCAGAGTGGTACCAGAGGAGCAAGCAGAGAATAGTCAGAACATAAGCAATGAGTCATACACAGAGATGGCAAAGCAGTACAAGGGAGGCAGTCAGAGAGTAGTCAGGTCCAAGGCAAGAGTCATAAACGGGAATAGCAGAGCAGTACAAAAGGAACAGGCAGAACTCGTAACAGGGACAGAACCGGGTCAAAACCAATCAAGCATAAAGTATCATAGTCACAAAACACACCAGGGTCACAAACACTCGGCCAAGGATCTGAGTATAAGCGACGAGGAATGAGTCCACAATGAGGCTATAAAAAGCCTCCCAGAATCTCAGTGAGGCCGTCAAGATTAACCTTTGAACTACCTAATCCCATGAACTAAGCAGATCATGACAGGATGTTAGGAGAACGGTATTAAAATACATCGAAAGATCCAGGAGCTGGAGGCAGTGTAGGGCTCTGATCATATCTTTTCAGAGCTGTAAAAAAGGGGTATGGAGTCACGAAGAGCACCTTATCCCGATGGATCAGAGATGCCATCCGATTAGCTTACTCCGCGAGAAATGAAAATCCTCCGGAGGGCATCAGAACACATTCCACTAGAGCAATGGCATCCTCCTGGGCCGAGAGGGGAGACGTTCCAATCGAAGCCATATGTAAGGTGGCTATTTGGTCAGCTCCTTCTATAATCACTATAGGCTTGACCTCTTGTCAACTTCTGACCTAAGCTTTAGCAGGACTGTCCATGGCACAGTGGTCCCACCCAGGTTATGGTCTCTGGAATCTCTCCAGTGGGTGCTGTCGTGGCGAAGGGTAAAAAGCCGGATTACTTACCGGTAGTGCCCTTTTAAAGAGTCCACGACAGCACCCGCTCACTTCCCTCCCTATAAAGATAATAATGATAAATATACCACGTATTAATAGAGTGTGTTCCTTAAATAGAGAGTAAGTTAAACATAAAATGGTAGAACTTTGCCTAACACTTGGCGGTCCTCCTGGTACTCTGAAATACAACTCAGGAGGAGAGGTGGACCGCGCCCTTTTATTTTCTGTAGGTTACCTGTTCCTATGGGGCGGATCCCTCTACCTCCAGTGGGTGCTGTCGTGGACTCATTAAAAGGGCATTACCGGTAAGTAATCCGGCTTATTTAGTGTATAGCTCGTTGTTTCTGTGGCAACACTCCACCACGGTCTAGCAGCAGTGGCATAACATCTGTAGTGTTTGCCAGCTTTTTTCTATATAGCTTGTGATCACTGCTTAAAAGATGGTATAATCGCTGTAGCTCACTGTTGTCTCTCTTAGAACTCTTTCACACATCAGTTTTTTAGAAGCAGTCACAATCCGTCAAAGTGTGAAAAAAAACGGATCCTATGCAGATTGTAAAAAACTGAAGCACCGGATCCTTTTTTTTTTTTTTTTTTTTTTTTTTCAGATCTGTCGAAGCAGCAGCTGTAGGAATTTTAAAGGAATAGAATTCTGGAGAGAGAGAGATTTTTTTTTTTATGTGCAAGAATGGAAAAAGCAGCTATCCGGGCATGCTCAGTTTTAAAAAACAGAATCAGTTGCTGGATTCCATCTTGCGATGTATCCTGCTCCCATAGGCTTCCATTATAGCCAAAGACGGATGGCGCTGGATCCGTCGCTGTCCGACTATTCAACGTAAACAAAAAACGTTCCGTTGTCTCTGCCCGACGGACAAAGATTTTCCGACGGATCCGTTAGACGACGGATGAAACGTACGGCCATCCGTCACAATCTGTCGCTAATACAAGTCTATGAGAAAAAAACGGATCCAGCACCATCAGTTGCTGGATCCGTTTTTTTTCACAAAACGACGGATTGTGACTGATGGCAAAAAACTGATGTGTGAAAGAGGCCTAATCCCAGCCAACTTCAGTACAATGCTTACAAGCTAGACAGGAGCCGTGGTCGGTCTTCCAGGCAACAAGCTGTAAACAAAAGGTACTTTTTCAAGAACGACTTAAATTTTTTTTTGAATCAGATCTTTTTTATTCAACATTCAGGAATCAATACAGAAAGAATATGACATCTTATATAGCTAGTAAAAATTACATTGAGAGCAGATATTATTTAAAGGGTAAAACTCTTCCTGTGTAAGAATAAATAAAAAGAAGAAATCTCAAAACACAGATATTTGCATAAAATTGAGCCTATAAACAACATGGCTCCACAAATAAACAAAAATCAAAATTATACATCAGTGCCTCATTTCAGCGGGAAAACCATCCCCGCCAGCCGCGCCACTCCGCATCATATTTCGCCCCCGCCCCCCACGGATATCAGGTCCAATCCACCCCAGCCCCCTCCCACCGCGCCACTCAAAATCTACTTCGCCACAAAGGGCACTAGACTTTATTTTCACCCCCCAAGCATCCCCTCATCGCAAGCACAACAGCAACTGGTCCAACATCGCATCCCGTACCAGTGCGCCCGAGGGGAGACCCGGTGACTCCATCCATGGCTGCCAAATTTTGTAAAACTTTCTTAATGCATTTCTTTTTAAATAAGCCCCCCTTTCCAATCTGATGACATTATTTAGTTTATTTTTAAGCTCTGACAATGTTGGTGGCATAGGATCCAACCAATGATATGCAAGTATCTTTCTTGCCTGATACAGGATGCGTGCTATTCCCAGGGCCACTGCAGAGTCCGGGTCAACCCCCTCCTCCCACAAATTCAACAAACATAGACGAGGTGACGGAACGACTTAAATTTTAATAAACAGTAAACTGAAAAGTACTTTACAAGCACTGCCCATCAACACTCATTTCTGAAGATGGAAAGTGCATTCCTGCACTTAGTATAAAGTGCTCATCTGAAGCCTTTCTTGGTGTATACATGAACATTCCCATAGACTGTTATCTACAAGGCCAAAGCCAAAACAATTGTATCTTTTGGGCATCCATCTCACTGGTATTGGTGTATATGCTGTTTACCCGAATAGTCAGTTTATTCATGGTATGTGTGGTTTTTTTTTTTTTTTTTTTTTTTTTTTTGTGCCTTGTCTTTTTGCGGTGGACTGATGCCTAGGCAGCTTTCCAAACTGGGGACACTGTTGGGCATATTATTCTAAAGCATATGTGCTCGACATTGGTGACAAGTGCAGTAAACACCTAGTTTAGGAGAATCTGCTGTGGGTTTTTTCTATCTAAATTGATAGCAGCATGATGTAGGGGCAGATATCCTGATCCCAGCTATGTGTCTCTTACTGGACTGCTTGGTCCAGTTTTGATAGAATCCCTGTTTTCACTGTTGTAGATGTAGCAGTGCTATGAATCCTGGGCTCTGTATAACCCCTCCCCCACCGCTATTTGACTGCTTCCTTTGTGCACTGTACATTGTCATCAAGTTGCCAGTCAGTGGTGGTGGCGGGGTTAAGGGTACTTCGCACATAGCTGATCGTTAGCGAGATCGCTAAAACGTCACAGGTTTTGTGATGCAACAGCGACCTCGACAGCGATCTCGCCACGTGTGATACATAGCGGCGACTGGCCCCCTGCTGCGATATCGCTGATCGTGCTCGAATGTCCTAGGCTATTTTTTGATCGTTGGTGTCCCGCTGGCCAGCATGCATTGCTGTGTTTGACGCTATAACAATGACAAGCGACCTCGTTGAAGCTGCTGTGTGACAAGCAGGGCTGTGGAGTCGGAGTCGGTGCTCATTTTGGTGGAGTCGGTATAAATTGGACAGACTCCGACTCCTAAAATATATAATAAATTGGGTACAGTAATTCAATGCAGAAAGTGCTGAATATTTTTTCATAGGAATTTGGGAAAGTTATGAAATGTCCTATAAATGGCTGTTCTATTCCTGATCTAAGGCTACATTCACACACAGCGTTTTTCCTGCGTTTTTGAGGATACGTTTTCAGCTGCAAAAGCAGATCAGCTTTTAAAAAACCGCATCACCTGAAAGGTTTTTGAGCTCATAGATAATGTTTTCAATAGCAAAAGCAGATTAGAAATCTGCTCTATCCATTTATTCTATCTGTCTATCCATATCATAGCTTATCTGTACCAAAAAGAATGAAAGCCGGGTAGCACACAGACTAACGCTCCTTTTTTTTTTTTTAAGCACCAGTCAGGTACACCTCACAGCTGCCCAAAAGGATGCCCAGTAACGCATCAGCATCAATTGATAGTTGGAATAAATAGACTGCATTCATCACCACATCATCTTAAGGTGCAGGCTTTATTTTTAAGTGTAGGGGTGTGCAGTATGAGGTTCTGCAGCAGCTGAGGTGTGCAGTATGAGGTTCTGTGGAACAGTATGAGGCTCTGCGCCCCCCCCAGGTTTGATCCTTGCTACACCCATGGTGTGAATGTAGCCTGAGGATCTAGGCTTTGTCTTAGCTGAGAAGTCAATATATATATATATATATATATATATATATATATATATATATATATATATATATATATATATATATATATATATATACACACATATATATATATATATATATATATATATATATATATATATATATATATATATATATACACACACACACACAGTACAGACCAAAAGTTTGGACACACCTTCTCATTCAAAGAGTTTTCTTTATTTTCATGACTATGAAAATTGTAGATTCACTCCGAAGGCATCAAAACTATGAATTAACACGTGGAATTATATAATTACCAAAAAAGTATGAAACAACTGAAAATACTGTATGTCTTATATTCTAGGTTCTTCAAAGTAACCACCTTTTGCTTTGATTACTGCTTTGTACACTCTTGGCATTCTCTTGATGAGCTTCAAGAGGTAGTCACCGGAAATGGTTTTCACTTCACAGGTGTGCCCTGTCAGGTTTAATAAGTGGGATTTCTTGCTTTATAAATGGGATTTCTTGCTTTATAAATGGGGTTGGGACCATCATTTGTGTTGTGCAGAAGTCTGGTGGATACACAGATGATAGTCCTACTGAATAGACTGTTTGAATTATGGCAAGAAAAAAGCAGCTAAGTAAAGAAAAACGAGTGGCCATCATTACTTTAAGAAATGAAGGTCAGTCAGTCCGAAAAACTGGGAAAACTTTGAAAGTGTCCCCAAGTGCAGTAGCAAAAACCATCAAGCACTACAATGAAACTGGCTCACATGAGGACCGCCCTAGGAAAGGAAGACCAAGAGTCACCTCTGCTGCGGAGGATAAGTTCATCTGAGTCACGCCTCAGAAATCGCAGGTTAGCAGCTCAGATTAGAAACCAGGTCAATGCCACACAGAGTTATAGCAGCAGACACATCTCTGCAACAACTGTTAAGAGGAGACTTTGTGCAGCAGGCCTTCATGGTAAAATAGCTGCTAGGAAACCACTGCTAAGGACAGGCAACAAGCAGAAGAGACTTGTTTGGGCTAAAGAACACAAGGAATGGACATTAGACCAGTGGAAATCTGTGCTTTGGTCTGATGAGCCCAAATTTGAGATCTTTGGTTCCAACCACTGTGTCTTTGTGCGACGCAGAAAAGGTGAATGGATGGACTCTACATGCCTGGTTCCCACCATGAAGCATTGGGGAGGAGGTGTGATGGTGTGGGGGTGCTTTGCTGGTGACACTGTTGGGGATTTATTCAAAATTGAAGGCATAGTGAACCAGCATGGCTACCACAGCATCTTGCAGCGGCATGCTTTTCCATCCGATTTGCGTTAAGTTGGACCATCATTTATTTTTCAACAGGACAATGACCCCAAACACACCTCCAGGCTGTGTAAGGGCTAATTGACCAAGAAGGAGAGTGATGGGGTGCTACGGCAGATGACCTGGCCTCCACAGTCACTAGACCTGAACCCAATCGAGATGGTTTGGGGGTGAGATGGACCGCAGAGTGAAGGCAAAAGGGCCAACAAGTGCTCAGCATCTCTGGGAACTCCTTCAAGACTGTTGGAAGACCATATTGATCCTACTTTGCCCCGACATCTGTTGGAAGGGAATCAGGAATTATCCAGCTTTTATCTAGTGTTTGGTGACCTCTAGTCCCTTTTTGATTTGTCTTTTTCCTTCTTGCTAGTTTGTACAGTTGTGCTCAAAAGTTTACATACCCCAGTAGAATTTTTGCTTTTTTTGGCCTTTTTTCAGAGAATATGAATGAGAACACCAAAACTTTTTCTCCACTCATGGTTAGTGGTTGGGTGAAGCCATTTATTGTCAAGTTACTATGTTTTCTCTTTTCAAATCATAATGACAACCCAAAACATCCAAATGACCCTGATCAAAAGTTTACATACCCCACTTTTTAATACTGTGTTTTGCCCCTTTAACATCAATGACCACTTTAAGTCTTTTGTGGCAGTTTTGTGGATGAGGTTCTTTATTTTCTCAGATGGTAAAGCTGCCCCCCCCTTCTTGGCAAAAAACCTCCAGTTCCTGTATATTCCTGGGCTGTATAGCATGAACTGCGCGCTTGAGGACTCCCCAGAGTGGCTCAATGATATTGAGGTCAGGAGACTGAGATGGCTTCTCCAGAACCTTCACTTTGTTCTGCTTTAGCCAATGACAGGTTGACTTGGCCTTGTGTTTTAGTTCATTGTTGTGTTGGAACATCCAAGGTCGTCCTATGCGCAGCTTCCGGGCTGATTGCAAATTTGTCACCAAGATTTGCTGATAATGTGTTGCATTTATCTTTCTTTCAACTTTGACCACTTTTCCTGTGCCTTTGTAGCTCACACATCCCCAAAACATCAGCGATCCACCTCTGTGCTTTACAGTAGGGAATGGTGTTTCTTTCATCATAGGCCTTGTTGATCTCTCTCCAAATGTAACTTTTATGGTTGTGGGCAAAAAGTTCAATTTTGGTCTCACCACTCCCAATTACCATGTTCCAGAAGTTTTGAGGCTTGGCTCTGTGCTGTTTTGCATATTGTAGACGAGATACTTTGTGGCATTTGTGCAGTAATGGCTTTCTTTCAGCGACTCCACCATTCAGCCCATTTTTCTTCAAGTGCCTCCTTACAGTGCTTTTTAAAACAGCCATACCACTAGTTTTCAGGGAGTCCAGTATTTCAGCTGATGTTATTTGTGTGTTTTTCTTTGCATCCTGGCAGTTGTGGACAAAGGTTTTGTTGGTCTACCTGACCATGGTTTCATTTTTACAGAGCCACTGATTTTCCATTTGTTAATCACAGTTTAAACGCTGCTGACTTGCATTATCAATTCCTTGAATATCTTTTTGTATCCCTTTCCTGTTTTATAGAGATCAGCTACCTTTTCCCGTAGATCCGTTGACAATGCTTTTGCTCTCCCCATGACTTACAATCCAGAAAATGTCAGTGGCTGGATGAAAGATGCAAGAGTCTGTCTGGATCCCAGAAACTCAGTCAGCTTTTATGCACACACACTGATTACAAGCAAACAGGTTACAGGTGAGGATGTTACCTTTAGTGTCAACTTGTGTGTGTGTGTGTTATCAGGCCAGAATCACCAGGGTATGTGAATATTTGATCAGGGTCATTTTGATGTTTTGGGTTGTCATTATTATGTGTAAAGAGAAAACACAGTAGTTTGACAATAAATGGATTCACCCAACCACTAACCATGAGTGGAGAAAAAGTTTTGGTGTCCTCATTCATATTCCCTGGAAAAAAAGGCCAAGAAAGCAAAAGTTCTGCCAGGGTATGTAAACTTTTGAGCACAACGGTATTTGTTTACCAAGAAAGGGAGAAAATATGAAAAAGAGCATGACTGTAGGATCAGACCTTGCACTAGATTAATTTGTAGTTTATAACAATGGAAACGCACAGCTCTACATAGGAGCTGTACACAACTCAATGATTTTTTTGCAAAATTGCTAAATCTTTTTTTTCAATCTAGTACATTAAAGTAGTAAAATAATTTTGTGTGGGCTGGTACTTACCACTTTGAACAGGGAAAAACATTTTTCATAACTTTTTTCTAAGCTTTCAATCAATAATTAATTTTGACTAACAATGCAAAAAAACCTTGCCTTTTTTACATTGTTTTTCAAATTACAAGAATAGCTCACAATGTGAACCCAGCCTTTAAGATGTACTTTGCTATATATGTTGTGTTTGTGTCGTGTAACACAGGGTGCTAGCAGCAATGCAAAAATGGCAGTGATTTACGGTTCTGTGCATGTGCCATTCGCACGTTACCTCCGTATAATTCATAACTCACTATATTGTATTCTTAGCCACTTAGTGTGGAATGTCTAGAACATATTTCTAGGCCTGTTTTCTTTGATATGGGAAGAACATCTTCAAGTTATTTGAGTGTTCCTCTTCCCCTAATGTAGCTTTAGGTAACATATTCAGTTCCAGATTTTTTTTTTATCCTGGGATCTAGCCGTCTTATGTTCTGTTTTGCTTGGCACATGCAAGTCATAAATCACATTGGAACTCTGTAAATCCCTTTAATAAAAGACCACAGACACCCGTCCCTCTCCATAGTAATGCTTTTGAGTCCTGTTCTATATTTGGCTCGCAGTGTGTTGTTGCCACCAGCTATGATCTAATGATGTGAACCTCCCGCCATTATTTTGCATGGCATCCCTTGTGAACAAATATATATATTTGTTTACAGTTTAATAGGTTCTTAGGGCAATAAATGTAAGTATTCATATACATTTATTTTGTATGGAAAGTACAGTAATTTCTTAAGTTTATTTTGCATTTTTCTTTCTACCTCCAGAACAAATTTTCACTGATCATTTCATGTGCTAGCCCAATGTTTGGCTGGCTTGTGGAAATCACCCTGGTTTCCGAGGTGGAAGTATCAGGGCAGTCTCATAATTCTTTGGGAGGAAACTGAAAGGGCAGAAGAGCAGATGACAAAATGAGGGTGCTCTTTATTTGGCCTCTAATGCATGGGGGTGGCTTGTCACGATCCAATGGCTCAGGTAAAATGAGCCTCATAGCCTAAGGCCTGTTTCACACTTCAGTTGTCTGACGTCAGTTGCAAACCGTCAAAGTGTGAAAAAACGGATCCGTTTCCGCTTTGCAAAAAACAGATGCACCGGGTCCGTTTTTTGGACGGATGCGCTGCAGCCGCTAAGTGCATGAAATTTAAAGGAACAGAGGTTGAGAGAGAGAGAGAGATTTTTCGCCGCTGCCAGAACAGCGTTTAGGGTTAAAATGCATGAAAGGAAAGATCTTCCGGGCATGCGCAGTTTAAAATAGCTGGTCCACCGCTGGAAAAAAACTTCCTTTGTCCGTCTACTCTAAAACTCAAACAGATCCGTCAAAAAACGGATGCAACGGACGACCTTCAGTCATAATCCGCCGCTAATGCAAGTCTATGGGATAAAAAACGGATCCTCCAAAAAAATGGCGTATCCGCTTTTTTTTTTTATAAAAACGGCGGATTTTGACTGACGTCAAACAACTGAAGTGTGAAGGAGGCCTAATTTGCTAAAAGTCAGCAGAATGAGATTTTTGCTTCAGACATGATTTTAGACAAAAAGAAACAATGATTGGATACTAAAAAATTGTTAGGAATTCCAAACTCTGTGCTCTATGGATGTGCAGCACGCTCTGAAATGAATGCTTAGGGCTGTGATGATGTGTGCTTACGCGACCTGCTGCAGTTATGGACATGATAAAAATCCAACTAGTAAAGAATACAAATCAGGTTTTGTGCAGAAAAGCCGGATCCGTTCGATCCTTGGATTAAATGACAAATGCTATGATGGCCATCCGGCCGACCCAATGAGTCATTTGGGTCCATCAGGTCCAATTTGTGGCCAGTCAGGTGATGGATTCATCTGTAAAAATTGCAATTTTATTTTTCATCCTATAACTGAACAGAAAATATATTTAACTTAGATGTGAACAGAGCTTTAAAGTATAATTAGGTCACATTTTAAAGCAAAACAGCTAAGTCCTGTTTCACACATCCGTTTGTCACTATCACTCAAAATCTGCCGTTTTTTTTTTTTTTTTTTTAAAAACGGATCCGCCATTTTTTTTGGCGGATCCGTTTTTTTTCCCCCATTGACTTGCATTATTGGCGGATTTTGACTGACTCTCGTCCGTTGCATCCGTATGTTGGTGGATCCGCCAAAATTTTGTCGTCCGCTGACATCTCCGGATGGACAATGCAACGTTTTTTTTGGCAGCCGGATCTGCATTTTTGCCTTTTGCTACATATTTAACCCTGAATCCAATCTGGCTACTGGAGAAATCTCTCTCTCTCTCTCCCTCTCCCCCTCCCCCCATAAAAGGCAAAAAGTAGTAAAAAAGCGAAAAGATCACAGATGAGGTTCATAGGAGTCAAACCCCTGGACAAAGCATTTCAATGCGGAATGTGCGTCGGTGTGGACCTCTCTTTACTTTGACTAATCTTGCTGATATTATGCAGGCATATTCGTTTTCATAAGGCTTAATTTCACCATGTGCTTTTGCATAGGTATAGGTGGGTGGTTTACCCTTAAATATAACTACCAGTTTTCCCATCTATGACTTACTATGTCTGGCTATATGTATTATGCCTTATTTACATACAACTGTGATTACGATGTCATGAATTGTTTAACCCCTTAATGACCAGCACAGTTTTTTGTTTTGCATTTTCATTTTTTGCTCCCCTTCTTCCCAGAGCCATAACTTTTTTATTTTTATTTTTTTTGCCAAAATGGCCATGTGAGGGCTTGTTTTTTGCGGAACGAGTTGTACTTTTGAATGACACCATTGGTTTTTACCATGTCGTGTATTTGAAAACGGGAAAAAAATTCCAAGTGCGGTGAAATTGCATACAAAATTGCAATCCGACAGTTTATTTTTTTTCCCCCACCGTGTTCAGTAAATGCTAAAACTAACCTGCCATCATGATTCTCCAGGTCATTACGAGTTCCTAGACACCAAACATGTCTAGGTTCTTTATCCAAGTGGTGAAAAAAAAATTCCAAAGTTTGTTTAAAAAAAGTGCCATTATCCGATACCCGTAGCATCTCTATTTTTCGTGATCTCTGGTTGGGTGAGGGCTTATTTTGTGTGCTGAGCTGACGTTTTTAATTATACCATTTTGGTGCAGAAAAGATCTTTTGATCGCCCGTTATTGCTTTTTAATGCAATGTTGTAGCGACCAAAAAAAACGTAATTCTGGGGTTTTGACTTTTTTTTCTCGTTACGCCATTTAGCGATTGGATTATTTCATTTTTTATATTGATAGATCTTGCGATTCTGAACGTGACAATACCAAATATGTGTATGTTTGATTTTTTTTTAATTGTTTTATTTTGAATGGGGTGAAAGGGGGGTGATTTGAACTGTTTATATATTTTTTTTATTTTTTTTAATATTTTTTAACCCCTTCGCACCCGAGCCTGTTTTTGCCTTCGTGACCGGGCCAATTTTTTCAATTCTGACCAGTGTCACTTTATGAGGTCATAACTCTAGAACGCTTCAACGGATCCTACTGATTCTGACATTGTTTTCTCATGACATATTGTACTTCATGATGGTGGTAAAATTTTTTAGATATGATCTGCACTTATTTGTTAAAAAAATCAAAATTTGGCAAAAATTTAGAAAATTTTGCAATTTTCAAACTTTTAATTTTTATGCCCTTAAATCAGAGAGTGATATCGCACAAAATAGTTAATAAATAACATTTCCCACATGTCTACTTTACATCTGCACAATTTTGGAAACATAATTTTTTTTTTTTTTTTAGGAAGTTATAAGGGTTAAAAGTTGACCAGCGATTTCTCATTTTTACAACAAAATTTGCAGCACCATTTTTTTTAGGGACCACCTCACATTTGAAGTGAGTTTGGGGGGTCAATATGACAGAAAATACCCAAAATTGACACCATTCTAAAAACTGCACCTCTCAATGTACTCAAAACCACATTCAAGAAGTTTATTAACCCTTCAGGTGCTTCACATGAATGAATGGAATATGGAAGGAAAAAATAAACATTTAACTTTTTTTCACAAACATTTTACTTCAAAACCATTTTTTTTATTTTCACAAGTGTAAAAAGAGAAAATGAACCACTAAATTTTTTGTGCAATTTCTCCCGAATACGCCAATACCCCGTATGTGGGGCTAAACCACTGTTTGAGCACACGGCAGAGCTCAGAACGGAAGGAGTGCCGTTTGACTTTTTCAATGCAGAATTGGCTGGAATTGAGATCGGATGCCATGTCGCATTTGGAGAGCCCCTGATGTACCTAAACAGTGGAAACCCCCCACAAGTGACCCCATTTTGGAAATTAGACCCCCCCCCAAGGGACTTATCTAGATGTGTGGTGAGCACTTTGAACCCCCAAGTGTTTCACTAAAGTTTATAATGTAGAGCCGTGAAAATAAAAAAAAATCATTTTTTCTTCACAAAAATGAACTTTTAGCCCCCAATTTTTATTTTCACAAGGGTAACAGGAGAAATTGGACCCTAAGAGTTGTTGTCCAATTTGTCCTGAGTACGCTGGTACGCCATATGTTGGAGAAAACTACTGTTTGGGCACACGGTGGGGCTCGGAAGGGAAGTAGTGACGTTCTGAAATGCAGACTTTGATGGAATGGTCTGCGGGTGTCATGTCGCGTTTGCAGAGCCCCTGATGTACCTAAACAGTGGCAACCCCCCACAAGTGACCCCATTTTGGAAACTAGACCCCCCAAGGAACTTATATAGATGTGTGGTGAGCACTTTGAACCCCCAAGTGTTTCAGTAAAGTTTATAATGTAGAGGCGTGAAAATAAAAAAATCATTTTTTTTCCACAAAAATGATCTTTTAGCCCCCAATTTTTATTTTCACAAGGGTAACAGGAGAAATTGGACCCTAAGAGTTGTTGTCCAATTTGTCCTAAGTATGCTGGTACGCCATATGTTGGAGAAAACTACTGTTTGGGCACACGGTGGGGCTCGGAAGGGAAGTAGTGACGTTCTGAAATGCAGACTTTGATGGAATGGTCTGCGGGCGTCATATTGCATTTACAGAGCCCCTGATGTACCTAAACAGTGGAAACCCCCAATTCTAATTCCAACCCTAACCCCAACACACCCCTAACCCTAATCTCAGCCCTAACCATAACCCTACCCACAAACCTAACACCAACACACCCATAACCTTAATCCCAGCCCTAGCCCTAACCCTAGCCCTAACCCTAACCCTAGCCCCTGCATTTTTTTTTTTTTTTTTTTTTTTTTTTTTTTTACTTTTTTTTTTTTTTTTGTCACAAGATCGCTGCCCTGCGATCTGACTCATAGTAACGCCACTTCACCTCTGATCATCTGTCAGTGTGAGATCAGAGGAGAAGCAGCGTTACTATGTGACAAGATCGCTGCCTGGCACATAATAACGCGACTTCTCCTCTGATCTCACAATGACAGATGATCAGAGGTGAAGCAGCGTTACTGTGTGACAAGATCGCTGCCTGGCACAGCTGTGCCAGGCAGCGATCAGCTGTGCCAGGCAGCGATCTTGTCACACAGTAACGCTGCTTCACCTCTGATCAGCTGTCAGTGTTAGATCAGAGGGAGAAGCCGCGTTACAATGAGGGAGATCGCCGGGAAACAAGCAGCTTTCCCAGCGATCGCTCCCATTGGCTGCTGTGACGCTGACGTCATCGGGACCTGAACCAATCAGGTCTCGATGACCTCGGGGGTCCCAGCATGCATTGCGCACCGGGATCCCCGCGTTGTAAGGTATGTGGGGGTCCCGGGGGGCACAAAACCGCCGACAGTAGATAAACGTCGGCGCTGCACAAAGCCCAGCAAGCGCCAACGTTTATCTACTGTGGGCAGTCGTGAAGAGGTTAAAACCATTTTTTTTTTTTTTTTTTTTTTTTTTTTTTTTTTTTTTTTATGTTTGGCATGCGTCAATAGTCTTCATGGGAGACCAGAAGCTGACATGACCCGATCGGCTCTGCTACATACAGGCGATGATCAGATCGCCAGTATGTTGTAGCAGAATTGCAGACTTGCTATGAGCGCCGACCACCAGGTGGTGCTCATAGCAATACGGCATTGACAGCCTTAGAGGTCTGTAGGAGACCTCTCGTCATGCCGACCCCATCGGTGACCTGAGAGCATGTGACGGGGGTCACTGATGGGCGGATTTCTGGCGCGTTTGCTGGAATCACATGTTAAATGCTGCTTTCAGAGTTTGACAGCGGTAATTAATGGGTCAATAGCCGCTGGTGGATCGCGATTCCACCTGCGGCTGGTCCGGGCACGTGTCAGGTGTTCAAAACAGCTGACATGTGCCGAAAAAGATTTGGGCTCAGCGCCGGAGTCCGACATCTGCCTACTATTACGCCTGATGTCAGAATGGGGATAAAAACTACATGTGGGATTTAACAGAACAACTGATATCTTATCCTGCCTTTGTATATTGTTCCTGCTAAGCTGTGTCTTTTGATTAACTGCTTATTATGTAGCTTACCGTATGTTTGTCCGGACTTTGCCACCTATCTACCTCATCTGTGGTCTTTTCGCCTTTTTACTACTTTTTGCTTTTTATGGCTTGGTTTTATTATGTATTTCAATAAATTTTAATTTTATACTCTATATTACACTATTGTTATGTTTATAAAGTATTTTTTATTTTCGGGGTGTCTATTATACATACTTTATGGCCAAATTATAGGATTCCTTTACAGGTATTTCTTCCTGACTGTTAAGACAGATTAACACATCCATGGTCAAAGTAGGGACTTCAATGCACAGACTGGCCTCAGATGTACTGACGCAAATACATCAGCCTTGTGTATACTTCTGTGGCTGTTGAGTTCAGGTCAAAAGACCCGATCAAGGATCTCGACACGTGTGAACAACAATATTAGGTGAAAATAATAGAGGCATGTGGCACAAACAACAACCACTTTTTATTTAGAATGGTGTGAACGCCAGGGCTGTGGAGTCTGAGTCGGTGCTCATTTTGGTGGAGTCGGTATAAAATGGACTGACTCCGACTCCTAAAATATATAATAAATTGGGTACAGTAGTTCAATGCAGAATGTGCTGAATATTTTTTCATAGGAATTTGGGAAAGTTATGAAATGTCCTATAAATGGCTGTACTATTCCTGATCTAAGGCTACATTCACACAAGAACAGGTTCTTGCTATTGTAATGGACAATGCTTCAAACATGATAAGTACAAATAAACTGATGAATGAGAGTAATGAACAGCTAGAAGAAAATTTAGGATTCAGTATGTTTGAGATGGAAGGCTACAGTGCTGTTCATGTAACTGAGGAACAAACAGATATTACAACAGAAAAACAGCCATATTATACTTTAGAAATAGATGATCTTGTTGAAGCTGCTTCAAACACTTTCCTATTCATCACATGCGCTGTGTTGTGCACACTCTGCAGCTGGCAATAAGAGATAGTCTGCAAGAGGGACATGCTGGAAATCTGATTGGAAAAGTGAGGAAATTGGTTATTGCCGCTAGAACCCCTAAAATTGATTCCATCTTGAAGAGACGTGCTGGGAAAGGGGCAATTGTCGATCAAGCCACTCGGTGGGGCAGCACTTATTTAATGCTTGAGCAATTGCTTGAACTAAAACCGTTTCTTATAGATATGACGAACCCTCAGGTAACTCTAAATGTAGGTCAATGGACACAGGTGGCTGAATTGAAGGAATTGCTTATTCACCCATTTACCGTGACTAAAAAATTACAAGCTGAGGATTTAACTCCTGGCATTTTCATAAGGGAGTGGAAGAACTTGCAATTTTGCCTGTCCCAAAGAGGAGGTTTAATCGCAGATGGCATATCTGCTTCAATGAAACGGAGAGAGACACAGCTATTGGAAAATAAAATTTTTCTGGCAGCTGTTTATGTGGACCCGAGTCATCATATACTGCTTGATAATCAACAGCTTACTAAAGGGAAAGAAGCTCTGACTGAGGCAGCAGTTAGGATGAGTGGCCTACAGGAGGATTTGGGTCCTGACAGTGCTACTGCTGCCATATCTTCAGCCTCATCAGATGAGGCGTTTGACTTTGACAAGTATTTGGATGACATGGAGCAGGCAAAGCGTTGCCGCAAGAAAAAAAAAATTTCACTCCGTCTCCTATAGCAAGCAGATTGACCATATTTCAGCAAAATATTTCACTTGCTCTCAAAGAAATAGAAACATTCAACCGTTCATCAAAACTGACTGTGCATGAGGCAATTAATTTATACCCGGAAATTGTTAGAGATGTTGCCCATGTGGCTACGGCTTTGCCTCCATTCCAAGTTAGTGTAGAGGTTGTTCTCTAGCCTTAAAATTATTAGGTCAGATTTTAGGTCATCAATGAAGGAGGATCTGATGGAGGCAATTCTATTTCTTAGAACAAATTCATAGACTGCACAAATGTTATTTAGTATGTTTTTGTTGAAAACTGTTTTTTGTCACTTACATAGTTTCTTACTTAGTGATATATACACACACTATATATGTGTAATCGTTATTACATAGTGTATTACATATTTACAATGTATTAGTTTTTTGTGTTCTAAAGTTGTATTCCAATAAATATATATTATGTTCTATCTAAATATCTTGATTATTGTATCATAAAAATGATTAAATGTCTGATGTTCACATTGTACTACAATACATTTTTCACTTAAATATAAGCAATATATGTGGGAGTCGTGGAGTCGGTGTAAGGGAAATTGAGGAATCCGGAGTTTCAGGTTTGGCTTACCGACTCCACAGCCCTGGTGAACGCCACAAATCTTGGTGAACGTGGCCTTTGAATACTAACTGTAAATAACTACAGCTCATTAGAAGATAATTCCCTGGTGGGGGTTTTATCAGGAGTCCTCCACCTTTCTGGAAACCGTGGGTAAGGCACTGACAATGACGGCTTTCTATAGAGATAGATTGCATTGGTATTACAGGATATGGTCAAACATGCACTAGACATTTTACCTTTCAATTGCTGTCAACTGATGTTAATAACATCTGATGTTTGTTACAGGATGACATGTGGGTTAGGTCAAGTGAACACATTGTCTGCCAAAACAGGAATAGGAATCCTTCCTCTGAATAGTCCACCACAAGAATGATGAAGTGACTCATTGACATAGTTAAGTTAGGGATACTGGTTTTTCATTAGCTGCCCTGTCCTTCAGCTCTAGATCTTTACTGACACTGTTGTTCTTGAGACAAGTGTACCATATGCTTGGTATGTTTATTAATGACAAGCTGCCATGTCCTTGAACCCCTTTTTTTAAATGGAAGAATGAGAGACCTTAAAGCAGCTTAAGTGTCTGTCCCTTGGCAGCTGACAGAAAAGTGATCTGAGACTTGCTCATCCCTATGTATTCCTTTTCCAGGTGACATGCCAGTACCGTGTAGCAGTACCATTTTCAGCAGCACATTCGCGTGGCGGGGGGTCATGTGGCCAACAGGTCAAGACCTTTTTTTTTAGAGCCTCTGGCCATGTCACTGTTAATATGTCTGGCAATATGTTCCTAAACCAAATGCAGTCTTTTTATTGTATGGTTTAATATTCATTGTCAGATTTGTAATAAGCTATTACCTTAAGTTCCCAATTGCCCACAAAGGCATACAGTACATAGTGTGGGTTTACTTCTTCCCCGCAGTCAACCACTGCAAGATATATTGGAATTGTATTTTTTTTTTCACTTAGTGGTCAAGATAATGATTGTCTTACAGAAGGATCAAAAACAAAAGTTAGCCACAGCTGCCTGCTTTGTCAAAACAGAAGCTCCTCGCGGGGTGAAAGGTTGACAAAAGCTGTGACTAACTTGAGATGATTGATGTTAGCAAATCTAATTTGTTGGAAAGGGCAATTAGTTTAGTCACTTAGGCAAAATTGAAAAATTTTTTCCCCTTGAATAAGTCAGATGAGTAAATTTATTCTAATTACATGTACATTATGGGGGTCTATTTGTTACCAAACAATTGAGACGGACATGATTATAGTGTATTAGAACAGTGCTAATTCTGTATGATGTAACTACTTACGTGTAGAGTTGAGCGAATATTTCAAAATTTGGCTCCGATTATGATAGGCGGCGAATATTGTTTTTTTTTTTACAATATTCACTGAATGTCATTGGCGTCAGTAGAAGTAGAAATGAACAAATATCTTCGGCACTCGATCATCAAACATAAATTCGGCACAGGTAGTGTGCCAATATGGCACAAATGTGTGTGGAAAGTTCAGAATCGGCGACCGATTCCGAATATATTCGCTCAAATCTACTTTGGTGTTAGGCTGTGTGCACATGGAGCGCCCCGCGGGGCCTGGGGGGTACTCTGTACCGGACCCGTCGACTTCAATGGGGGACGGTGTCACGGCGGCGACCTGGTCCGTGGCCCAGAGGCGTCCAGTAATAAAATAGGGGAAAGTTGTGGTATTTATGTGGTAAAAATAAATATAATGTTTATAGATGGTGAAATACGTGACGCCACCTGTGGTATTCTGGTCAGAGGTGACCAGCACTGCGGTGTTGTTCCTCTGGGATGGATGTTGGGCGCAGCTATGATGTTGTAGCTCTCCACATGTAGAGCAATAGTCCCAGGGCAAAGATGTTAAATAGTAAAAATGGCTGTAAACGTTGGGGTACAGATAAATGAGAGAGCGACACAGAGAGGTGCAGTTTCTTTACCTTTTACTGGTAATTGGTTGTAGTCCGGAGTACCACATACAGGTGATGGAATAAGTCCGGCTCGCCTGGAGGCATTCAGGGGATCCACCTTGCCAGGTGGGGATTTAGGACCTTCCTTTCTGCGCTTTGTGTGTGGGTCTCCGCTGTATATAGCTATGCTGCGACCCTCTATACGTGATGGTTTCACTAACCTGTACAGCTGTCAGCGTGAGCCTATTCCACGGGTAGGGTACCGTTCTCTTCACCCTCGGCCCCGGGCTCCTTATCCGCTGCCGTGCCCTCAGGTGATTAATGTGCACAGCAATTTACAATTCCCTGTACTTTCAGATTCGGCTATCAGGGCGTACAGCTCTTGTCAGCCTACTACTCTGATGTCCCTTTTCTCTTTATTAGCGCTTCACTCAGGGGTCTGCTATATGCAGTATTTTAGCTTCCCTAGAGTCTCTTAGTCTCTGCTCTTGTCCTTTCCCTCTTCACAGATCAGCTCTGCCTATCAAGCTCCTCTCAGATCAGCTCCCTGTCTTCCTCTGACAGAATCTTCCAGAAAGGTCTCTTTACCTCATGTCCTCACGTTTAACTGTCATTTCTCCTCACAGCTGCTCCGTTTCCATGACAACTCACTCAGCTGATTTCTAGCTGACTCACCAACCCCCTCTGCTGGCCAGAATTTATAAGGCATCTCCCTTTTCTGACCTGCAGCAGGAAATTGTGATTAAATCTATGCTGCCTGGCATGGGGGTCCCTTTCTGCCTCCAAGCATGACTTCACCTCTTAGAGGGAGGCGATGTTACTGTGACAACCGGACTCTAAGGTGTCACACACACGTTGCGATTTTTAAGCGTTTTTGCCTCAATTTTCGCCGTGAAAATGCTTAAAAAACACATACTGAACGCACTCCATGCATTCCTATGGCATTCCGCACATGCTGTGCTAATGCTGCGATTTTTTTTCCGCGGCGGAATCGCATCGCTGAAAAAAAACGCAGTATGCTCATTCTTTTTGCGGAGTCGCTGCAATTCCGAAAAGAATTGCCACGATTCCGCATCCATAGGGATGCATGAGATCCGCTTACTTCCCGCATGTGGCTATACCCACCATGCAGAAAGTGAGCGGCTCATGTGCGGATGGTACCCACGGTGTGGAGGAGAGGAGACTGTCCTCCTGGCCCTGAGTACAATATCCCTGTAAAATAAAGAATAAAAAATCGGGTTATATTCACCTTCCGGCATCCAGCGCAGCCTTCCCGGGCCTCAGCGATGCTCCCATTCCCAGTAATGCCTTGCGGCAAGGACCTGTGAGGACGTACGATCTCGCGAGACCGCTACAGTATCTCGAGACTTAACGTCATCAAAGGTCTCACGCAAGGCATTACTGGGAACGGGAGGATCGCTGAGGCCCGGGAAGGCTGTGCGGGACGCCAGAAGGTGAATATAACCTGATTTTTTTTTTTTTTTAAATTATTTTTAACATTAGATCTTTTTACTACTGAGGCTGCATAGGCAGCCTCAGTAGTAAAAATTTGGTCACGCTCGTCAAACACTGTGACCAACCTTGTCAATCACATTCCAAGCGATGCTTCAAATCGCTTGGAAAGTGCTTGAATTTCGCACGGCAAAAACGCGGAAAAAAAGTGCAAAAATAGCGGGAAAAGACGCAAAAAAAAAAACCCGCACGTTTTTCCTGGCAAGAAGTGAGTTTTTTTTCTGCATACGTGGGCACATAGCCTCAATGTTTATTCAGATGTCTATTTTGTTCATAGACAGAAGATTCAAGGTGTCTATTACTTCAGCCTATATTAATATAAACTCATTGAACATTGATGGATTTTACATAAAGACAGGCTCCCCTGGTGCCAGTCATGGTGGGGTTGGTGGGTGGGTGGCTCAGAATTATCCCTACCACTCTTATTTTCTCCATTTTAGTACAATATACCGTTTTCACATGAAAAATTATTAACCGAAAATACTTCTTGAATTGCCACCCTGTGCTCCTACCATTCAGTCCTACTTATCCTAATACATATCTCCAAAACCGTTGCTTGAAGCGCTTATTCTCCACTGAAAAATTTCTACCAGGGCTCTCACTTACCAGATGTGATTTTATTATACCCGTCTTAGGCTACTTTCACACTTGCGTTAGGAGGCGCAGCACACAGCTGCCGTGCAGCTCCGGTCAGCTCCTCCTATGGGCGCATGACACTGCATGCGACCTGCATACCCTATCGTTAGCACTGGTACGCTTTTGCCAGTGCATGCACCCTTTTGACGGTGCACCGAGTGCACCAAAGTGCAACACGGTGCATGCGCCAGCAAAATCATACCAATGCTAACGATAGGGTGCGCAGGTCGTATGCAGCGTCATGCACCCATAGGAGGAGCTGACCGGAGGGGGCTCGTCAGGGGCGGATCTGCACGGTGGCCGTGCGCTGCGCCTCGTAACGCAAGTGTGAAAGTAGCCTTATGTGGTAAAAGGGGTCCTTCTGGCTCCTCTGATCCACATCATGTTGGCATCGTTTGGACACAGTCCTCACAAGCGTCACCTTAATGAGGCAGACTGAGTCGCTTTGTGTTTCATCTGGCCTCTGTTCTGGCAGTGTCCATCTTTTTAGGCAGGCACAAAAGGGTGGTAATACCAGCTTTTGTGATCACCTAAAAAGATGAACACTGATAAAATGGAGGCTAGGCAAAGCACAAAATGACTCCGTCTGCCTCATTATAGTAAATGACTCTGTTGGCAGTTCCTTGAGAATCCTGTTTTTTTGGGAGTCCAACGAAAGCACCAATAGGAGCACAAACGTGTGGTGTGAACCAGGCCTTAGATTGCCATGCATTTAATGTTCCCCTTACTACGGGGGACTTGAAATACAGAGACGTTGTCTCGATGGAGAAAACTGACTCAATTACACAATCAGCAACTTTACCTTGAAAACATAGCTTGAAACACGCACCCATTGAGTAGTTTATTGTAGTTTTCCCATTGATAAAATAGGTGAGACATAGCCTAAGGATAGACTTCTAATTTTATAGATAGAGAAATTCTCTAAAGAGATTGTCCACTACTGGACAACCCTTTATTTACGTGCCCATGGAGGTGAGAGTGGTGGGGACTGAAGATACCTGCTGGATGTGGCTCTGTTTCCCGTTACTCCTCTTTGTGTGCCCCACTTTTCTCCACAGATCAACATCTGACAGATGTTAGAAGAGCACTGCAGCCAGTAAGCGTCAACTTATCAGCTGTAAAGTTCACATTCCCTTTAAATTGGAAGAAATGGCTGCTATTAATGGTACAATTGAGTTTGTGAACCATGGTCAGGATGGGGTTATACAGTCATATAACACTATATGGCTTCTAAGCCTGAATATGTGAGACTATTTTATCTGCATTGATCCAAGGAGAGACAATGTGCCACCCATGTGCTTCTTACAGTTGCTACATGGGCCAAGATTGTAGACTGAAATCCTAATTTAATAGAGAAGACAAAATGACTTATCTGAAATTTACAATTGTTTTTTTTTTTTTTTTCAAGAAATTCTTCTAAAAATATAATGGCTTCTATTTTTTGAGGTTATACTTTAATTGATATTCCACCTTTTATAGGTTTTCCTTTGTCCTCTAAAATCTGATTTAGTGGCATCAGATAATATACACTTCAGTTTCTTCTATTATAAATGTGTTCGAATTAATGTACTTTGTCAATATTATTTTTATTTTTTTCTTCATTCTACAATGTTCTGAAGCACAAAGCATAGTTGGTTTTCACAGATTAGCAGTGTTTTAAGTGACCCTTTTTAAGGGTCTTCAGTTCCTTCTCATTTATCCCTAGTAGTGGCCTTGATGTAGATAATTGACTATTTGAAGAAAACAATTGGTTCATTAGTGTCTCTTCTTTCTGAATGCTAAGCAGGGAAAAGGAATTTATCTGATCTTCAGAGGTCCAGCTTTGGTTTCTTTTTATTTTTTGTGACTTTACAAATTCAAGTAAAAACACTAGTTTTATTTTCCTTTTATTTTACTTCATGATATTATACACTGTTAATTTCCTTAATTAACTTCTGATTAATGTTAGTGTTGCTTTTTTTTCTTTGAGAATGTGTATTTTTATTGCTAGAGTATCTAAACTTTCAATGAATTAGTGACTTCAATCCTGTTTTTTTAAAAAAGCTACCTTTGGCTTAATGGCCTCTTCAAACCCACTGCTTATTTCTTAAGGTACTGTCACACTTGCACCAGCGATTCCGACCAGCGAATGACGCTGTCAGGATCGCTGGTGCATCGCTCAGTGGTCGCTAGTGAGCTGCCACACAGGCAGATCTCACCAGCAACATAGCAGCGGTCGGGGGTCGCTACTTGCCTGTCACACTAGGCGATCCTGCGTCCTCCCGCCCGGCTCCACGCGTCGCTCGTTTCTCCACAGCAGGAAGCGCCGCAGGAAGCTGACGACGAGAAACAGTCCAGCCTGTTCTCGCGCAATCAGCGATAACCAGCAGGGGAGCGGTTGTAGGTAAGTATCACACAGCGATATCGCTAGCAATATCGCTATAACGTCACAAGTTATAGCAGGGGTCCCCAACCACCGGTCCGCGGCCCAGCACCGGGCCGTTGCAGTGCCCTTGCTGGTCCGCGGACACAAGGGGAGCCGGCAGCGGTGCAGCAGCAGCTGATACTCACCTAGCGGTCCCTGTCAGCGCGGCGGCTTCCTCCAGCGCTGAGTGGTCAAGTGTACCGCTCATTTAAGGTCATGAATATGGACGCCACTCATCTCCCATAGGCGTGGCATCCATATTCATAGACCTTAATGAGCGGTAGCACGTGACCGCTCCGCACAGGAGCTGAAGCGCCGCGAGATGCAAGGAGGGAAGTTAAGCGCTCGGAAGGAAGGTCAGCGATGTGAGGGTAAGTATGATGGGGGAGCCGAGCGGAGCCATGTATACAAGGAAGGGAGAGTTGGAATGGAGCCATATATATATATAAGGGAGAGAGAGTGGGAGCGGAGCCATATATACAAGGGAGGGAGAGTGGGAGGGGAGCCATGTATACAGGATGGGAGAGTTGGACCAGAGCCATGCATACAGGATGGGAGAGTGGGAGCGGAGCCATGGATGGGAGTGGAGCCATATATACAAGGGAGGGAGGATGGGAGCAGAGCCATGTATACAAGGATGGGACAGGGGAGCCATACATAAAACAGGGGGAGCCACACAGAGCTGGACAGGACGGGGGGAACCACACATACATTTTCCGATGATTAGAAAATAATCAGCATGTACAGTACTCCAATACAATTTTTCTTAAGTGCTCAATGCTCCATTTCCTTGTAGATTCCAATCATCATTAGCAGTGACGGTCATCAGTAGAAATAGCTTAGTGCTCCCACTGATACAGGGAAACAAGCCAGGTGCTCCCACTCATTCAAAACCTATGGTGAGTTGAGTCACATTATAAATGTTATAATTAAATAAGTATGCACTGCTAAACTACAACTGCGTCCATAGCCCCGCCCCCTTATGACCAAAGCCCCGCCCCTGTCACACCTCCATCCCCGTCCTGCCAGGCTATGGAAGGATGGTCTTGCTTGAAGCCGGTCCCTGGTGCAAAAAAGGTTAAGGACCACTGAGTTATAGCGATATTGCTAGAGATATCGCTTAGTGTGATAGGCCCTTTAGGGTAAGTGCACAGAGATGGCAGAGTACCCACATCGCTTTTGAACGAAAAGATGGTTCACGGAAACGCCAGCAGCATTTTCCCTGAAGCTTCTCTTCTGACATCCTTTTGGAAATATTTCACGGGAGCTTTGCCACCAGATTTTTTTTATTCCATATTGAACATTGCAGCATAATTCAGATGAGTCAAGTCTCTGGGTACAAGTAACTCCTCTTTCACATTTCAGTTTGACGTCAGTCAAAATCCGCCGTTTTTAGAAAAAAGTGGATCTGCCTTTTTTTGGGTGGATCTGTTTTTTCCCCCCATAGACTTGCATTAGCGGCGGATAATGACTGATGGTCGTACGTTGCATCCGTTTTTTTGACAGATCCGTTTGAATTTTAGCATCCGCCGTGTGGAGTAGACGGACAAAGGAACATTTTTTTTCAGCGGCGGAGACGCTGTTTTTAAATGTGCATGCCCGGATGATCTTTCCTTTCATGCATTTTAACCCTAAACGCCGTTCTGGCAGCGGCGAAAAATCTCACTCTCACTCTCTCCTTTTTTCAAGAGTTCTGTTCCTTTAAATTTCATACACTGCTGGATTCGTCCACAAAACTGATCCAGTGCATCCGTTTGTTACATAGCGGAAACAAATCCGTTTTTTAACACTTTGGCGGACTTCAACTGAAGTGTGAAACAGGCCTAAGACTGAGTGATATTTTGGAACTTCCTTGTTGAGGAAACCTAGGGGTGGCAATTCTGCTCCATTCATCTGTATTACACGTCGATGTAGGAGGGACACATGCCACATGGTAAAGGTCACTAGGTATTCACCAACCTCAAGATTTCCTATTCACTCACATTGACAATACTTGTGAAAATTGCCTTTTACAGACTTTCAAATGTTTAATGGGGTTGTCCACCACTCAGACATAGCATTCCAAACTGTTACATTCTACAGTGTGAAATAAAATAAGACCTTTTCACAACCTAGGACCAGTCCAGGTCTCCCGGGGCTTGTGTGACATTGTTAGGCCACTTTAACCCTGCAGCCATTATGCAGCCGAAAATGGGCTACTTACTTCCCTTAGAACTACCATGGGACAGTGCAGAAAGATGAATATTATTTTATTTTAAACTCTGGTTTATAGAATTTAAGCAGAGGTTGTTTATGTAGTGGACAACCCCCTTTAAAACAGAGGTTGGTCTTTAAAACAATGATGGTCTTTCTATGCAAAATTATTTCCTTGGATAGGGGAGAAACTAGTTTTTGGTAATGGCCACTAAACAATTTGTCACTGAAGTACATATCTTTGGCAAAAGGTCAGTAATCAGTTGCTAAGTGTCGAACCACCTACCAATCCCATATTGATTATCCATCTTAAACTTAGGTTATCATCATTCATCTCAGACAACTCCTTTAACGCTATGGACATGTTAGAGATTGATATTTAATTAAAAAAAAAGATGAAAGTGCATGGGGTATCCATCTTCAGACAGTTTACTCTGTTCCTATCTTTACATTCTTCTCTTGGGCATGTGGGCTTGCTCCTCTCAGTGGTACATACTGGATATGAGATGTGTCCCTAGGGAGCTGCTGTCAGCACAGCTTCATTTTTTCCACTGTTTTCCCCTTCACGTGTTTCCTTCTTACCTACAGCTAGTTTTCTTTGGGATGAAGTCATAGAAGCTCTCTACTATCTCCAAGGTCTTTTTCACAAGTCAGTGTGTCGGGTATGTGTGGTGACCGTTTTCACACGTACCGGAGACACTAACACATGTAGACAAATTCAAGTGAATGGGTCTGTGCACGCGCAAGTGTGTTTCCACGGACTATATGTCCGTGGACAAAATACCAGGGCTGTGGAGTCGGAGTCGTGGAGTCGGAGTCGGTGCTCATTTTGGTGGAGTCGGAGTCGGAGTTGGAGTCGGTATAAAATGGACCGACTCTGACTCCTAAAATATATAATAAATTGGGTACAGTAATTCAATGCAGGATGTGCTGAATATTTTTTCATAGGAGTTTGGGAAAGTTATGAAATGTCCTATAAATGGCTGTTATATTCCTGATCTAAGGCTACATTCACACACAGCGTTTTTCCTGTGTTTTTTGAGGATACGTTTTTCAGCTGCAAAAGTTGATCATCTTTTTAAAAAACTGCATCACCTGAAAGGTTTTTGAGCTCATAGATAATGTTACTCAATAGCAAAAGCAGATTAGAAATCTGCTCTATCTATCCATTTATCCATATCTGTCTATCCATATCGTATCTGTACCAAAAAGAATGAAAACCAGGTAGTACACCAATATATATTCTGTTCTATCTAAATATCTTGATTATTGGATCATAAAAATGATTAAATGTCTGAGGTTCACATTGTACTACAATAAATTTTTCACTTAAATATAAGCAATATGTGTGGGAGTCGGAGTCGTGGAGTCGGAGTTGGAGTCGGAGTCGGTGTAAGGGAAATTGAGGAGTCTGAGTCGGAGTCGCAGGTTTGGCTTACCGACTCCACAGCCCTGCAAAATACGCTGACATGTCCATTGTTAACCGCAGCACGGGCTGCAAAACGTCTCACACACGTGCAATACGGATGACACACATGGCTGTCATCAGTGTGACATGTACCAGCGCCTGGGAAGCAGCAGTAAAATTAGAGCTGTTCACTGGCACTGAGTACTGAAGACCACTCTCATTCTCCCCTGCTCTGCTGGTGATTAGCGAAAGCATGGGAGAATGTTGAGTTATATTCAACTGATAACCGCAAGAGAAGCTGGCAGCTGATGGGACTACAACTCCCATCAGCCTACACCTGCTGCCGCTAATAAAATTGAAAGCAGGCGTTGGCTTATGGGAGTATTTATCAGCTTCCACTTTTGCTATAGATAAATAAAAAAACTGAGTGGCTTCCCCTGAATTTTTGATAACCAGCCAGGCAAAACTGACAGGGTGGATTCTGCAACCCTCAGCTGTCAGCAAGGCTGGTTATCAAGAATAGAGCAGTCCCAAAGCTGTTTTTTTTAATTATTTGAATAAAAAGTGTGGTGTCTCCCCATTTTTGACAATTAGCCTTGTTAAAGCAGACAGCTGGGGCTGGTATTCTCAGGCTGGTAAGGGGCCATGGATATTGACCCCCCCAGCCTAAAATAGCAGCCCGCAGCTTCCCAGAAATGGCACATCTGTTTGAAGCTCCAATTCTGGTGCTTTGCCTGGCTCTTCCCACATGCCCAGTAGAGGTTGATTGGGTTGATGTATTGTCTGGTGACATCAAGCTCACGGATTAGTAATGAATAGGCTTCCATCATGCCAGCCGGGCTGAACTGCGGTGACCTCAGCACCGTGAGAAAAATTGGCAACTGAGAAGAGACGGGCAAAGCGCCGGAATTGACGCAATTAATACATGTGCCTTTTCTAGGCTGATGTGGGCTGTTATTTTTAAACTGGGGGGTTCAATATCCATAGCCCCCTACCAGCCTGAGAATACCATCTATGAATAACAAAGAAAGCCCACCAAAATAAATGGGTAATATAACTCAATAGTATACAGCATGAACTACAAAAAAAGGTTAAAAATAACCCAAAATGAGTATAAACCCTCAGGCTTTGTGCCCACGTAGCATTTTTTTAAGCGTTTCCGCAGCGTTTTTAAACGCGCAATCCTGCCGCGGAAACGCTTAAAAAAAGCATTCCATGCATTTTTAATAGAAAACGCACATGTGCCAATGGTGCATTTTTACCGCTGCGGAATCGCTTAGCGGTAAAAAACGCAGCATGTTAATTAATTTTGTGGAATCGCCCGCAATTCCGCATACCAGCAATTATATGGGCAAAAAACGCTTGACAAACACTTAAAAAAAAAAAAGTGCGTCAAAAGCCCCATGCGTTTTCCCAGGAGCAGGGTGTGCGATTCTGCTCAGGTTTATTCTACATGAGAATCGCTACGTGGGCACATAGCCTAAAAATAATTTTTATCTTCACAAAGGAATACATTAAAATATAAAGACAATGCTACTGAAGATTAAAATACAAAATAAAATGAAGAGGGACACTAAACTAATATCCAAAACGGGACATATAGTGTAGTGACTGGTAACAATCTGAAGCTGCTTTACTGACTACTTAGGCTAGGTTCACATTGCTTTAGGGCATCCGTTTAACGGATGCGCTAAAGCTGATATCATTTTTGACATCTTTAGTGACCTAGCGCTAACGGTATGCGTTAATGCTAGATAGCGCTAAGGTACCATACGCTACCATGCGTTAGCCCATACAGTTCTATGCACAGCGAACGGGTCCGTTCGCTGTACCCAAAAACGCTGCATGCAACGTTCGAGGGTGCGTCATGAATAAACGCATACTTGCTAACGCATGCCGAATTTGGCATGCGTTAGGATGCTCTACATTCATTGCAGGCAATGGCGGCGTTAACGGGTCCGTTACATAGCGTTAGTACCGCTATGTAATGGATCCGTCAGCGCATTGCCCCCTAACGCAATGTGAACCCAGCCTAATATACATTCACCTTTCTCTGTGCCTAGCTAAGCATCAATTCACACAACTCATGTATAATAAAAAAAACAGCGGGAAGACCACACTTACATTAATAAATAGGAGAAAGCATCCCCAGGAGGGGGGGGGGGGGGGAGGAGAATAAGCCCCGCCCATCGGACTGGACCGCGGCAATTTGCATACATCGAAAGACAGATTAAAAAGCTATTTTTGCATCAAAGGTGGGGGATCAGGGGCTATGAAAGGTACTACTAGAATACTTATGGGGCGCACAATTGGGTGATATCTTTACCTGATATCACAAAAAATGGGTGACCAATTACCTTTAATGTCGTTGTTGGGTTCACATGTCAAAGAACTGCATGCCTATTTATTCAGTTTGGGGGGGCTGTTTATCTTACAGATTCTGTTTTTAAAAGGGGACGTGTCACCAGGTCAGAAGTGATCAGTTTTTGCTCTTATTTTATTCCTACTGTTTCCCGGAGTACTCAGTGTTTTTTTTTGTTTGTTTTTTTTTTTATCTCCCCTTATGGTTCTAGAAATGTGAGCCTTTGTAGAGCTCATTTTATTGTCTCTACCAAGGAGGTGTGGCTCACAGGATGGCCTGGGGTGTGTCTTTAGGTTGCACTGCATTATTGCTCTAAGCCACACACCCTCAGTAGACATCATTAAATTTGGCACTATTTAAAAGACCCAGATCTCTCTAACCATATTAGGGGTTTTAAAAATAAAAAATACAAAGGCCGAATAGTCGGGACCAGCGGAATAGATTAAGAGCAACAATTGGACACTTTTGACCTGGTGAAAGGTTCTCTTTTAAGTAAGTAATGTGTGTAGAGTGCTCCAAAATATCGCACATATATAATTGTACAGATGACAATAGATCTTCCTGTGTCATTTCATAAAAGGATTTAGGTGAAGATTGCTCATGTGGTTCACCTGATGGGATCGTATAGTGAAGGGAAATCCGTGGTACTAGCTGGATGGAGCACGTCTCATGTTCATTGTCACAGTCGTCAGTAGGTTCAGAACTATGAGTGTAGTGTAATACTATGCAATGGGATGACAACAGTATCATCTGCACGTATATAACTAGGCAGACTCATGGTTTGGGCCTCACCGTCACCTATGTGGTGGTTTGCTTTGGGAATAGGCTAAATATATGTCACATAATCTAATTTATTTTGTATGTATATTTGTTGTGGAGTTGATCAGCTGCCATATACACACGTGGTCAAAATTGTTGGTACCCCTCATTTAATAACAGAAAAACCCACAGTGGTGACAGAAATAACTTGAATCTGACAAAAGTAATAATAAATCAAAACTCTATGAAAATGAACAAATGAAAGTCAGACATTGCTTTTCAACCATGATTCCACAGAATTAAAAAAAAATAAAATAAATAAAACTCAAGACATTGGCCTGGACAGAAATGATGGTACCCTTAACTTAATATTTTGTTGCACAACCTTTTGAAGCAATCACTGCAATGAAGCGATTCCTGTAACTGTCAGAGACTTCTGCACCTCTCGACAGTTATTTTGGCCCACTCCTCTAGAGCAAACTGCTCCAGGTGTTTGAAGGTTGCCTTTTCCAGACGGCATGTTTCAGCTCTTTCCAAAAATTCTTAATAGGATTTAGGTCAGGGTTCATAGAAGACCACTTCAGAATAGTCCAATGTTTTCCACTTAGCCATTCTTGGGTGTTTTTAGCTGTGTGTTTTGGGTTATTTATCCTGTTGCAAGACCCATAACCTGCGACTGAGACCAAGCTTTCTGACACTGGGCAGCACATTTCTCTCTAGAATCCCTTGATAGTCTTGAGATTTCATTGTACTCTGCACAGATTCTAGACACCCTGTGCCAGATGCTGCAAAGCAGCCCCAGAACAAAACAGAGCCTCCTCCGTGTTTCACCGTAGGGACAGAATTCTTTTCTTGATATGCTTCATTTTTACGTCTGGAAACATAGCTGATGTGCCTTGCCAGAAAGTTCCATTTTTTTGTCTCATTTGTCCATAGGACATTCTCCCATAAGTTTTGTGGCTTGTAAACATGTAGTTTGGCAAATTCCAGTCTGGCTTTTTTATTTTTTTTTTTCAACAGTGGTGTCCTTGGTCGTCTCCAATGAAGTCCTCTTTGCCTCATACAACGACGGATGGTGCGATCTAACACTGATGTTCCTTGAGCTTGAAGTTCACCTTTAATCTGTTTAGAAGTTTTTCTGGGCTCTTTTGTTACCATTCGTATTATCCATCTCTTTGATTTGTTATCAATTTTCCTCCTGCGGCCACATTCAGGGAGGTTGGCTACAGTCCAATGGAGCTTAAATTTCTGAATAATATGTGCAGCTGTAGTCACAGGAACATCAAGCTGCTTGGAGATGATCTTATAACTTTTACTTTTAACATGTTTGTCTATAATTTTCTTTTTAATCTCCTGAGTCAACTCTTTCCTTCACTTCCTCTGGTCCATGTTGAGTGTGATATACACCTTGTCACCAAACAGCACAGTGAGTATCTGTAGCACTCTATACAGGCCCACTCACTGATTCCAAGATTGTAGACACCTGTGATGCTAATTAGTGGACACACCGCGATTTAACATGTCCCTTTTGTCATATTATTTTCAGGGGTACCATCATTCCTGTCCAGACCTATTTCATGAGTTTTAATTTTTTAAAAAAATTCTTTGGACGCATGGTTGAAAAGCAATGTCTGACTTAAATTTGTTAATTTTCATAGATTTTTTATTTTTTACTTTTGTCAGATTAACGTTATTTCTGTGACCATTGTGGGGTTTTCTGTCATTAAATGAGGGGTACCAACAATTTTGACCATGTGTGTATATGTCCTGACATTACTTGTTAAACAGGACTTTACAGTTTTTCATGGTTCGGTATGGTATATGATCTTAATCCAATACTGAAGCTTTGTTTTTCAGAAAAAAAAAAAACCTTTGGCAAATGCTATGTATTAATTTAGGCAAAGGGTGCAAACGTATTCTGATGTCCTGCTGTTTTTAATTACAGACATCCCTAGCTCCCTCTACGCATAGACCTTTATTGTAGCTATCAGAAACTCTTCGCTGATTGATATGACGGTAGCGCTGTCACTCTTTAACACGCAGGCATGGGGGAGAAAAAAAAAGAATAAAATTGTCGCCTTTTTTGTTCTGCGTGTTTTAATAGAGTCCCATTAAAGCTGCATCACAGAATGAAATATCGGCATGAAGAGCCCTCACTGAGCTGAGGCCGGGAATTAAGAAGTCAGGAAATGGGCTCTGCTGCTATGCCGGAGAGCCTTGTGTGACACACAATCTCCTGATTGGGGAGATCATTACTGCTATTATGACTCGACTCGTGGAAGAATTTTAAATTCCATCTGAATGTCAGTAATAACCCTCTTAGCCAATTATCCTGAATAAAATCACGAAGGCATTTGATATAATAGGTGTTGAATTACTGAATAGATTTGCTAATTAAATACTCTTTGTTCTGCTGCAGTTGACATTACAGGGTAAGATCTTGAACAATTATTCTCAACAGCTGTACTTTGTTAAGGAGGAAAAAAAATTAAGCATAAAGTTTATTTTTATATTTTTATTTTTTTTTTAACTTTAAGTTGGCACATTTTTTAAATATACTTGAAGTAGGAGGAGGGGGCGAAATTCCATCATCCAATTGATGGTGGAAAGATGAATATGCAGGTGTTACTGTGAAATGAGATAACTGCAAAGTTGACTTATTAATGAAGCTAGCAAGCCGTTTATAACCCCCTCAGCAGCTAGCTGTCGCCACTTCCGAGTGATCCCCTGTCACATTGGATGGAATTAGATGTGTGTCTGTCATTTGCCAGCCCTAAGCTGTCACTGGTGCTAAATGAATTGCTGTAATAGCAACTGCTGGCCCATTTAAAGCCCACCTATGGCTGGCCAAGTGTGTGGTACTTGCTTAAATAGCTCTAATTAATGAGGAGGATTTACTTTTAAACCATCTTTGCTGATTGTTTTCTTGCTGCTTTCTGACCTACATGTTGAAAACCAGAATGAAGAACTTTAGCATTGTGTGCACAAGTGCAACTACACAGTCGTTTGCTATAGTTTCAGTGGTCTTGCTTGAGTTCCAAAGCCATATGTTGAATAAAGTAACAAACAAATGTAATTATTGAACCGCAAAGGCTAATTGTTTATATTGCAAAAAAAATGTTGATTTTAAAAATGACATTCACACATAATGTAGTTTTTTTTTTCCATGTCCACTAGACAATGATGGTGAAGTTTTACTTTGCCGTAGCATGACTGTATGTGGCAGCGCTGTTTTAGTGCCATTCACATTGCTCATTTTTTGCATGTCTTCGAAGAGCTACTGCCTTTACCACTCCTGGTGACTAAAACAAATTTTAATAAACATTCAGGAATAGTCTCAGCTCTGTCAATGCTTTCATGACTGCTATAACTCTGTTTATGGGGCATACCACCCAGTTGTCAGTTTGTTTATACATTTTCATTACAGTAGAGCTAAACAAAGCATATTTCTAAGTATTAGTTAAAGGGAACCCGTCAGCTGTTTTGGCCGCTATAAGCTGCGGCCACTGCCTTTCAGGGCTTATCTACAGTATTCTATAATGCTGTAGATAAGGCCAGGTTCACATTAGCGTTTGGCTGGTCTGCGTAGGGCTGCGTACTTCCCTTAAGCTCTGCCTACTTCTGCATGTGTCCTGTGTCGTCCTGCTTACCTATCTTTAACATTGGGTACGCAGGGACATGTGTTGTATGTAGATGTGTCCGCGTGCGTCGTTTTGACAGGCCCGCCGACCTCACGGAAACGCAACATGGTGTAGTCCGATCCGATGGGTGTCGCAGATCCAGGTCCGGCGCCTTCCATTTTCTTGCGTCGCTACCTTCCTGCTTGCTTCATGGCTCCCCGGCATCGCGCTCCTGCGCAGGTGTACTTTTCTGCCCTGTTGAGGGCAGAGCAAAGTACTGCAGTGCGCAGGTGCTGGGCCTCTGACCTTTCCCGGCGCCCTCGCCCTGCATTACTTTACTCTGCCCTCAACAGCGGACTAGTTAGGGACACAGGTCCTAACTAGTGATGAGCGAACCTTTAAGTTTAGGGGTAAGGGGAGGTGTAAAGTGCCGGGAGCCCAATCCTGATCTGGGACAGCCTATTAAATATGCCTGTTGTTGTTATTATTATTATTATTATTATTATTATTATTATTATTATTATTATTCATTTATATAGCACCATTTATTCCATGGCGCTTTACATGTGAAAAGGGGAAATATAGACAAGTATAATAAACATGTGTAAGACAAGGGACACACAAGTACATAAGGAGAGGGGACCCTGCCCGCAAGGGCTCACAGTATACAGTGATGGGTGAGGATACAGTAGGAGAGGGTAGAGCAGGTCGTGCGGTGGTTCAGAGCCTGTTTGACTGATATTTGGAACGCAAACCCAGGACTGGGATCACTGCAACAGGACGTTACTCCTAGCAAACAGGAAAACAACTGCTGAAGGAATGAGGGAAAGAGGAGTGCAGCAAAAGCCAGACAGATGTTGGTGGTAGGGGACTCTATAATTAGGCTGACAGACAGGGTTATCTGCCGCCGAGAACGTGAATGCCGAACATTGTGTTGTGTGCCTGTGTGCTCGGGTTCGTTATATTGCGGATCAGATAGATTGCTGGGGAAGACCCAGAGGTCATGGTACACATCGGTACCAGTGACAAAGTTAGAGGAAGGTGGAGGGTCCTTAAGAATGATTGATTACAGGGAACTAGTAGAGCAGCTGAAGACCATGACCTCCAAGGTGGTATTTTCAGAAATACTGCCTGTGCCGTGAGCTTAGGGAGATAAATAAGTAGTTTAGAAATTGGTGCAAAGTAAGACTTTGGGTTTCTGGAGAACTAGGCCGACTTCTCTGTCGGCAGAGACAGGCTGCATCGGGGAGGGTACAGCTTTGCTTGGGGAAAAAATGGTAAGGGCCCCGTCACACATAGTGACTCACCAGTGATCCCGACAATGATATCAACTTGTCAGGATCGCTGGTGTGTCACTACATGATCACTGGTGAGCTGTCAAACAGGCAGCTTTACCAGCGACGCCGAGCGAGCGGCGTCGCTGTGAACGTTAGTTACCAGCGCTAATTCAGGGAGCTGGTAACCAAGGTACACATCGGGTTTCTAAACAGCATGCGTCACTTAGAAACCCGATGTGTACCTTGGTTACCAGCTCCCTGCATCAGCGCGCTGGTAACTACGGTACACATCGGGTTTATAAGCACCGCGCGCTGCTTAGAAACCCTGAGTTTACCTTAGTTACCAGCGCGCTGATCGTTGGTCTCCCGTCTGTCACACGCAGCAACGCGTGCTGGCCAGCGGGAGACCAGCGATCAAAAAAATGTCCTGGCCGTTTCAGGATGATCAGCGATACCCGGCAAGGGGGGGGTGGGCGGTCGCTGGTCAGTGTCACACACACAGCGATCTCGCTGGCGAGATCGCTGTTGCGTCTCAAAACTTGTGACTAAACAGCGATCTCGCTATTTGTGATGGGGGCTTAAGTCAGATGGAGGAGCTTTTAAACTAGGGTCTGGGAGGAGGGGGAGGTTGTTAGTTTGTTAGTTATGCTAATAAGGGGATAGATAGAGTAGACAGAGAGAGGGCGGCAGTAAGGGTAAATGAAGATTTAGGCGAAACTGGGATATGCAGGGAAAGCAGGGAGCTGAGTAGCAGTAACAAACGTGCTAATAATAATAAATGTCTACTTGCAAATGACGGTCACAGAATACGCTGTGGTGGGCATTATGGAAACCTGGCTTGACGAGACCCATGACTGGGTAACAAATTTAAAGAGTTACACTACATTTACAAAGGACAGGAAAGATAAAAAAAAAAAGGTGGAGTGGTGTGCATCTTTGTAAATTCCATATTAATACCTGTTCTCAATAAAGACATTGGGGGAAGTTACAGCAATGTAGAGTCACTGTGGGTAAATGTACATGGGGATGGCAATAATGGAAAGCTGCTAATTGGAGTTTGCTACAAGTCTCCTAATATAGCTGAACAGATAGAGGATGAAATGCTGCAAACAGTACTAGGGTTCTTATAATGGGGGATTTTAACAATCCAGACATTCAATTGGACATTGTATCTTTTAGCTCAACCAGAAGATTCTATTTCTTATCCACAGTTCAGGACAATTACCTCTCACGGCTGGTAAATGAACCAACCAAGGGAGTTAATCTACTGAATCTGGTTCTGTCAAATTGACCATATACAATTTCAGATCTACAGGTCAGGGAGCATTTGGGATACAGTGACCATAATATTTCAATGTAATTTTCAATCAAACATTCAAAAGGGGAAGTGCCAAAACCTGGAACTTTAGGAAAGGTGATTTCAACAAATTAAGGGAAGAGCTTAATCGTGTAGCCTGGGACTACATCATGGTAACTGGGAATACCAAGCATACCATAAATGGGGCATTTTATAGCAAATACTACTAGAATCCTGCAGACATCTTAGGGTAGGTTTCCATTGTCCGGATTGCCGGCGCTTTGGACACAGTTGAAAACACACTCCGCCCAAAGCACTGCCCCCCTTTCTACGCGCGGTGATTCCACAAGTGTTCTTTGAACACATGTGGAATTGCCGCATCATATCCATAGACTGTATTATTTATCTTGCGGAAACGACGCGTCTCCGCAAGATAAATGGACATGCTGCGTTCTAAAAAGACGCGCCGCATGTCCGGATTCGTGGGTGTGTCACCTGTGTTTTAGTATGCATAGTGGAGACGGGATTTCTTAAAATCCCCTCCACTATGCTGTAACATCTGGACACTGTGGATTAAACGCTACAGCTGTACGCAGCGTTCAATCCGCAGCTAATCCTGATGTTATCCGGACCATGGAAACATACCCTTATACCCTCTGGTAATAAAATGTCAACGAATAAAAAGAAACCATTATGGATATATAAGATAGTACAAAGGTTAATAAGACAAAAACAAAGGGCATTCAAAATCTTTAAAATTAAGAATACTGAAATAGCATTCAGGAGTATAAAGATCTAAATAAGAAATTCAAAAAAATAAATCGAGCTAGCAAAAGTTATTTACTGTACAGAGAGAAACAAATCGCCAACAACATTAAAATAAATCTCAGAATTTTTTTTTTTTTTTATAAATACATCAATGTCAATAAGAGTAAAGTGTTAAGGTACTGTCACACTTAGCGATGCACCAGCGATCCCGACCAGCGATATGACGCGGTCAGGATCGCTGGTGCATCGCTAAGTGGTCGCTAGTGAGCTGCCACACAGGCAGATCTCACCAGCGACATCGCAGGGGTCGGGGGTCGCTACTTGCCTGTCACACTAGGCGATCCTGACGTCCGGCTCCACGCTCGTCTCTCCACAGGAAGCGCCGCAGGAAGCTGATGACGAGAAACGGTCCAGGACGTTCTTGCGCGATCAGCGATAACCAGCGGGGGAGCGGGTTGTAGGTAAGTATCACACACAGCGATATCGCTAGCAATATCGCTATAACGTCACAAGTTATAGCGATATTGCTTAGTGTGACAGGCCCTTAAGTCTTTGCTTATGACTCCAAACTATGTAGGATATTAAAATCTGACCTTGACCTTACAATATTGCAAAACGATCTGAATAAGATGACTGAATGGGCAAACACTTGGCAAATGAGATTTAATGTAGATAAATGTAAATTAACTAACTTAGGACAGAGTAATCCTATTGCTGCATATACATTAAATGGGAGTATACTTGGAACTACAGAACAGGAGAAGGACTTGGGTATTATGGTTAAAACTAAGCTGAGCAACAGTACTCAAAGTCAAACAGCAGCTGCAAAAGCAAACTAGATTTTAGTATATATTAGAAAAGAGATAAAGTTCTGCGTTCCAAGCGTATTGTTACCCCTTTATAAATCACTAGTGAGGTCACATTGATTTCAATTTGAGGAAAAACCAAACACATAGACAACAACTTCAGGGGGGCCAAAAATCTGCCAAAACAGCTATAATTGGGGGCAGACACCAAGACAAGTGGTATCAATTGAACTGTCAAATGTGCTATAAATAAATTTTTTAAAAATTGACGTGGGTTCCCCTGTATTTTTTGATAACCAGCCAGGCATAACCAATAGCTGCGATGTGAGTATGGTTTAATTTAGATTCATTAAAGGAGTGTCTGTCATTCTTTCAATTAAAGGGAATCTGTCACCTCAATTTGGCGGGCTATTTACGGTAAATGCCCTGTGTCCGGTCCGATGGGCGATGTTTCGTCTCCTTTCCTCCACCCCATCCTTGTGCGCCGAAGAACTGTGTCCCGGAACACAGCGAAATTCTTCCGGGACTTAGTTCATCGGCGCATGCGCAGTAATGCTTTTCGGCTTTGCCCACAGTTGTGCAAAATAAACTGCGCGAGGCAAGATTGCATTGTGCACGCGATGACTATGGAGGACAACTACTCAAATTCCTGAAAATATTGCTGACGGCGGACAAGGATGGGGTGGAGGAAAGGAGATGAAACACCGCCCATTGGACCGGACACAAGGCATTTAAATAGCCCGCCAAATTGAGGTGACAGATTCTCTTTAAAGGACTTTATTCTAGATGTCTTTTTTTTTTTTTTTTTTTTTTTTTTTTTTTTTTTTCTTCTTCTGTAACACAATACGACTATGGTGTTGGTAATGGGACGTCTTCTAGATGCTTCTCCATTACTAACCTCTGGGCTTGATGTCACCTGACCACACAAAAGAGAAATCAACCCCCAAGTATCACCTACTTGCCACCGCACCAAGTGGGAAGAGCAAGACTAAGTGCCAGATTTGGCACATCTTATGGATGGCAGCCAGTATAATGTCATCATGCAACAGCGTAGCTTGCCATTTAGATGGAGCAGAGCTAGACCCATCGCGGGACAATTGGATTATTACAATCTCGGCGGATAGGTAAGGAATATTGTGGTTTATTTTAATTCTGGTACAGGAGGGCCATGGCTTCTGTGGACTGGGTGAAGATGTGTGGTTTCATTTAGATTAAAGAAGTCTGTATCATTCTTTCAATTAAATCACTTTATTTTCGGTGTGTTTATTTAGAATATAACTATTGGATTAGTAATGGAGACGTGGGCTTGATGTCATTGAACAATATAAAGGTGATGTCAACCCCACTAATATGATTACCACTTGCCACCACCACAAAGCAAGTGGGAATAGTCAGGCAAAGTGCCATAATTGACGCATCTAATAGATCTGCCTTTTCTGGGGCAACTGCGGGCTGCTATTTTTTTAGGCTGTGGGGGCCAATATCCACGTCACCTTACCAGCCTGAGAATACCAGCCTCCAGCTGGTTGTCAAAAATGGGGAGGACCCCAGTTTTTTTTTATTATTTAAAAAATTAAAAAATACGTCATGAGGACCCATGTATTCTTGATAACTAGCCTTGTTGACAGCTGAAGCTGATGAGTATTCTCATTAGCTGCCGCCTGCTCTCGCTTTTAACAGTTCAATATAACTCTCAACATTGTCCTCTGCTAGCGCTGATCACAGCACGTGCAGTGGACTGTGATGTGAGCGGTCTTCAGCAGCTGGCACTGGTGGAACAGCGCAAGCAGTACCACAGATTTCTAGGTGCCGGTGCTTGTCACACTAATTACACAGTGAATGTCATCTGTGTGTCATCAGTGTGCATGTGTACGGAACATTTTGTGGCCCGTGCTGCTACTGGAAACACTGATGTCTGAAAGAGCCCTTAGTGAACTCAGTCATTTGCTGACTTTTGTCCATTTTTTAGAGAAAAAAAGCTTGGGAATTCGAACACGAGTCCGAATGTGTTTTCAGAACAAGTTCTCTCATCTCTAGTTCTAACTGAACACACCCAGTTGTCAATTATTACTGAATTCCTAGCAGGATTAAGTAATTTTGCACACATCCGTGAAACACAGACCATGCTCGCATCGCAACACCCGGCCCAACTTCAAGAGTGGGGTTGGGGGGAGTCGCCTGACCTATGTAAACTGCCTCATTGGCACAAATTAGTTCAGGTCACAGACTTTTACAATAATCCCAACAGAGGAATCCTCATACTGGTACACAGCCTGAAATATGTAAGTGGAATTTTGCCTTCTAACTCTATGCATCTTCTAGGAAATAAAACATAACTATTTTGACTTTGTCATTTTCCAATAATAATTCAGGCATGCTGCAGCATAGGGCTCTAAGAAAAAATACTATAGAATGATTTCATGGGAAATAAAATTATTTACTAAACCTGACATGTCAGGATTGCTGACGGCGCATTTTTACCTTCTAATCTGTTTAGTGTTGCAAATTTTTTTTTTTGGTGTTTGTGAACTGCTTGATGATTTGTTCAGACAAGTATACACAGTTTGGTTTATAAAGGAGCCTTGATAAGTGTGTGAGATCGATTAGTAAGCAGATACTGGCGAATCCTGAGCCCTATCAATTTAATTACCCAAGTCATGATTCTGTTGTGGTTCCACTGTTTTTGATGATTAGTATGGACTTCGTAGCTATTCTAAGTTGATCAGGCATAATTGAAATTACTATTTGTGCCCCCTGGGATATTGCATGAGGTTGCCCATGCCATACCTCTTCGCGTTGCTGCAAACTGCTTTGCAATTGCTGTGAAGAATGCAGTCTTTCAATTGTGCAACTGGCATCACTCAGTCAAACAATAGAGCAAATGGCACAATGTTGGTGTTTGTTAGAGCATAAATAGTTCTGAATGTGATGATTTGTTTTGCAATCAGTCCCATATGGTTCTCTTGAATAAATCAATCTGCACAACATCCAGCAAGTAACAATACTTCAAATTAGGCACAGGAAAAAACTGCAAGCCTACCTACTAATAAGGGTGACGTATATATTTTATAGAAGGCACTTGTGGCAAGAAGACTGCAAGAGCTTTGAATGGGAACAAATGGGAAGAAAATGTTTGTTTCTGGCTAAATGTTTTATGAAATTCTTATTAGACAATTATCTGCATTTCCTTTGTTTGAGTTCTTTAGTGGCAGCTGCGCCATCATTTACAGTTGTGTTTTCCCGTTTTCTGAATAGGAACACGTTGCGCTTTGTATCAGTCGCCCACATCCCTGTGTTCTCCATGAAAGTTTTAGCTTGAACAACCTACATGTTTATGAACCCCCTAAGCTGTCTTCCTATTAGTTCAGCACCTATTGTTTTTTTTTCTTTTGTATTGTTGTAAATTGGATCTGTTTGCTTAGAGGATCCATCACATTGTAGAAAATTTACGAAGTTAAATGAAAACAAAATGTAAAACCTTTCGTAAATATATAAAATTAGGAAAACTAAAAAAAAAAAAAAATCCTGTGAAATTTAGTAATGACCCTGGCTCTATAATAATTAGACAGCAGAGAGCCCAGAATTCAGCTTCTTTATTAGGCTGTGAGACTTCTCAAGTTTGAGCTGAAAGATACTACTATTTGGGGAGGACTGGGAGTATGCAGCATGTAAGCACAGATGAGATACGTGCTGCTGCCTTACTGCTGCCTCTTACTTCATGCTGGATGTTATAAAGAGGCAATATAAGATGGGTTCCTGAGTGTTATAAAGCAAGAGAATAATAGAATAGAATCTGCAATTTAGGTAATTTCTGTCAGTTTCCAGTGGCATCTATGTCCGTTTGTTGCAGGTTAACCCTTTAGAGGCAGGTGTATGACTCCTCTTTTCATTGGACTGCATAATAAACAGGAATATCTTATTACATGACTGATAAATAACAATATTTATTGTGAAGTATAGCTCAGACTCCTGGCGGGAGGTGAGGCAAATTTCCGCCTGAAATGCGTTTTGCTAATTTACTGCACATTGGAATATATTCCAATTGATTCTCCAGGTTTGGTTTTTCTTTTGGTGAATTTATGAGAAAATTTGGTTAGACAATTTCTCTCATTGTATTCTATGATCCAGCAAGTCAATAACAGGAGATATTGGTCATATTCTGCCAGATGTGAGCACAATGCTCTACTTTGCCATTTAGTTAATTGGAACGTTCGGCTCTCCCCTTTACAGTTGCCACCCTTCTGCTAAAATAGTGTACCTTAAAACCTGCACTGCGGTAACGCTAAGTTCACACGAGTGTATAAAAAAATTGTTCCATGTTCATCTGTATTGTCCTATACGTATGCTGTAGTGTGTCCAATTTTTTTTTTAAGTCACCCACAAAGATGAATAAGTGAGTCTCCTCCGAAATACAGGGCAAACTAGTGCATGCTGTTAATCTAAACAACCCTATTAAATAACATTGACCCGAATGCTGTCAGTTTTGTTCATGGACAGCACTCATATCGGAAATATGGTCATGTGAATGTAGCCTCGTACCAAGGGAAATCATATGATCTACTAATAACATATATCTGAGAAATTATAATAATTTCATAGACTGTCACTTTCTCCCATAACTGTTAGATCCTCATTAATCATCTTCTTCCCTGTTGTCAGGGCAGCAGTTACAGCTACAATGTTGGTACTCATGGTTACTAAAGTAGCACAAAAAAACTAAATAAAAGTTACTAGGACCATTGAAAAAATAAAGTTTAGCTTGATGTAATATTCATAAAGGGAATGTGCTTAATAGCCAAATAGCACAACTTTTTATTTTTTTTTTCTTTAATATTTTTTTTTTTTTAAAGTTTTGGCGATCTGGCTGCCGACATTGTGTAAGGCAGTGGTCCCCAACCTTTCTGACCTTGAGAGCCACATTCAGCTTCGAGAGAGGGTCGTGAGCCACATTCAGCTTCCACCCCCTTCAAAGTAGTGTCAGCCATAGCCTCCATTACAGGTACAATGATAACCAAAGCTTTTCCACAGAAATCACTCCAAAGCAGTACACTGAGATCTAGGGGTTTCCCACAGTACTCCATTCAGTATTCTCCCAACACACTGTCACCTCCAGCTTTGAGCACCTCCTCTAACAGGTATCATCCTCCAGCGTACCATACCTAAAACATCTCTAAACCCCTAAGACCAGAATATGTGATCCACATCTGCTCTTCTGTGCAGGGCTACTCACAAAAGTCACCATTTTCAGATGTGCTCCTCATACCTGTTTGCTAGAACCTGAAGCTAATGCACCAAGCTGGCAGACAGTCGCAAGTCACAATTCATGGGACCGCGAGCCACATGTGGTTCCCGAGCTACAGGTTGGGGATCTCTGGTGTAAGGGCAGGATATTAATGTGACAGATGTAGCATGCTTCTGAAAAACCTAATTTGTAGGTTTTTTTTTTTTCCAGAAAAATAGCACTACTTGAGCCCCCTGAGAACCTAATTTTTGCATAGGTGTTAGTTTTTAGTCTCATGAAGACTAACTCTCCCCAGTTCCAGCAGTGCACACATCCTAATCGCACACCTCCTCTCCGCACCTTGATTATGCTACAGGCAGTGAATAATCTATGGCTATATCACTGCATTGGAGAGGGACTGTGGCTGCACTTTATATAAGTGTCCCTTCTTGTCTCTCTGCGGGGAATGGGTTTCATAGATGCACTACTTGCATTTACATCTATTTACATGTGACCGCTTATATGGTCATTTGGGCATTCTAATATCATGTTTTCTTCCTCCAGATTCTGCTGCATACTAAGGAGATGGTGCAGAAGGTGAGTACGTTTAGCATTTATGTGTCGGTTTGTTTCCTTTTTTCCTTTTTAATCTGCTAAGAAAAACAAACATACCGAACAAAAAAGGCCGCACCTGGCGAAGTTGTTGTGTGCTACAAAACTGTAACCCAAACAAACCAGAAAGCCGTTCTCTTCGGATGCCTATTTACCAATGTAATCCTTCCTAATGGATTATAGCTTCATTCTTCCTCTAACACAGATATGATGGAGCGCGGCTTGAAGCCTGTATGCGAGTCTTTCCAGCAAATTAGCAACAGTGTTAATTAGAGTTTACTTGCAGTTCCGCTATATTGTATGAGCTGCAGTGTTGTGTTTATTATGATTGTTTTTCTGGCTCCCTTCATCTTCGGCTAAATAGTTTCAGCATCATATACTATTCTGAGCATAAAATAAGCACTTTTTTTGTGATTTGGTACTAGTGCTAATTCTTGCACAGAACGACAAAGAATATATTTTTTTCTGTGCTTTAAATTATCCTGAGTTGCTTTATAACCAATGTGCTCATTGGTAAAGTGATTTGCCAGGGTACTTTGTAGCTTCAGGAACATTGCATTCTGCCTTATTTTTGAATCATGACATTTTTTGTTTCCATGTTTTAGATGAATCTGGAAGTGATATATGGTGACACTGATTCCATCATGATAAATACTAATTGTAACAACCTTGAAGAAGTGTTCAAGCTAGGGAACAAGGTTGGTATTCATTCCCCTCGTCAGGCATAGTGCTAGTGACTCTAACATGTTTGCTTTGCTGGGTACACTTCACTGGATTTAATTGTGGCACACTCGCCCCCAGCTGGAAGAAATATTTGTTCTGTGCAGATTTTAACCTCTGTGTGGAGGTGGGATTGTTCTGTGGCTACAAACATTTTCTTACAGCCAGCGTGGAGCCAGAGATGTATTCTGCCTATGCACAGTGCATTCTGCTGATTATTGCCACAATTACTGTTGGCTGCCATGTGTGAATATACGAATATATATCGTACCCTAAAGCCTCTTATCCACATAAGTGCTTGTTCTGCCACCCTGACTCCATATTGTCCTGATTTTCAGATCTACACCTGTTACATATGCCAGCATTATGGTACTATCCTCTCTGGCACACATAGCTACAATATACAGGGTGGGCCATTTATATGGATACACCTGGGTGGGCCATTTATATGGATGCACCTAAAATGGGAATGGTTGGTGATATCAACTTTCTGTTTGTGGCACATTAGTATATGGGAGGGGGAAAACTTTTCAAGATGGGTGGTGACCATGGTGGCCATTTTGAAGTCAGCCATTTTGGATGCAACTTTATAAAAAACCCACTCAGATGTATCCATATAAGTGGCCCATGATGTACATACACAACTTGTATAAAGCTGTGGCTACCAAGGCTCGGTTTACAGATACCAGCTGCGTCCAGCCAGTTGTATACCTGAACTTTACTGATGACAAAGTTGTGCACTTTAAGCATTGATTTTGACACAGATGGACATGAAAAGCTCTGTCATGTTCTTCTGTCTGGCAGTCGGTGATTTCTCTGAACATGTAACTGTTTACAGAGGTAACTGTGTGATCAGTTGTATAGTCCATTTTGGCGGAGAACATGGTGCTGGGGCTGGGAGCAGATGCAGTGTAGCAAAATTAGAACAGGAGAGAGATGTCTGCTGTCCAGACTGGATCCAGCCATAGTAAGGTGTGTATCAGTTTTAGCATTGGGGTAGAATTAAGACATTTTAGACACCAAGCATCTTCAAAATTATGGTGATCTCCCCTAATATACTGTAAAATCCCTTTTTTTCTTAAAGGGGTTTTCCCATGAACAAAGTTCAATTTAATCAATAGATCTTGGAATAATAATAATTTCCACAGTTGGATGTGTTAAAAAAATGTTCCTGTGTTGAGATAACCTTATAAATGTGTCCCTGCTGTGTACTGTGTAATGGCTGTGTCTGACCGTACAGGAACCTGGTCTGATCATACCACAGCTCCTGGGCAGGGGAGGAAGCAAAAAAGAGGATACAGACATTACAGCAGGAAATCGCAAATAATTTTTCCTTTTTTTCAAAGCAGTCAGGGAAATACTTGACCTCACAAAAATAATCAGCTGTGATTCCCTGCTGTAATATCAGTATACTCTTACATCCTCCCTGCCCAGGAGCTGTGGTATGATCAGACCATGTCCCTGTACGGTCAGACACAGTCATTACACAGTACACAGCAGGGGCACATTTATAAGATTATCTCAGCACAGGAACTTTTTTTTTTAAACACATCCAATTGTGGAAATTATTATTATAAGATCTGTTGATTAAAATGAGCTTCGTTCGTGGGGAAACTCCTTTAACGTAAACACGCAAAATAATCCTGCTTGTCTTGAAATGATGGCATACTTAAAGTGGGCTCCGTATCACGACTCCATTACATCCTGGTACATTTGAGGTAGCTAAGTGCGGGGCTGAATAATGTTGCGGTGGGGATGTCTTTGTTTTATTGTTTCTCCATGTAAATTCTTCCACGTTAATTAGTTGTGTAACATCCTGGTCACTTTCTCATCAAGGTTAAAAGTGAAATAAATAAGTCTTACAAGCTGCTGGAGATTGACATTGATGGCATATTTAAGTCACTTCTGCTGTTAAAGAAAAAGAAATATGCAGCCCTCATTGTGGAGCCTACAGCCGATGGGAAGTATACCACCAAACAAGAACTGAAGGGACTGGACATTGTCAGAAGAGACTGGTGCGAACTTGCTAAAATGGCTGGAAAGTAAGTTCTTTAACTTTGATGTTGTCATTTTCTTTCTGATGTATATTAATGTGTTGTGTATTCTGCTCACAGGCCAATATAACTGGTGCCCGACAATCAGCTGTGCAGGGACCTGGGCCGGCTGCAATTCTCTTCCTAGATCCCTGCTTGGCCTTGGTCGGCGACTCATACGCTAGGATAGTTCCTAGTGATGTCATACACATTTACTACATTCTAATGTTCTTATAATTGGAGAATTCCTCTATTTTATGTGTGCATGTTCACTTCACTGTAGGTGATAGGACAGAGAATGTAGATAACACAAAATTGTCATTTCCTATGTTCTCGTGCATGAGGACGATATGAGCAGACAAATGCATTTATTTTTCAGGATTGCTGTGACTTTAAGTAGCCATCTATGATGCTTATTTAGAGGTCAGCATAGTTATTTTGCAGCGTTGCTTTTGCCGCCAACCTTTTGTATATATAATAGTGAAATGTTAAAATGGCCGTTCAGAATAAGAAACAGATAATGCTTGAGGGAGAGCATTCCAGAAATGTGGTCTCTTCAAGAAGACCAGACTCACAATAAACTCAAATTGCTTTGCTGCATAGTGCTAACTCTCGATTTTATCTGGTAAAAAAGCACAATGACAAATATGAAAATATTAAATGCTGCGTGCTTTTGTTACTGCTCAGTCAGGAGCTCCTGCTTGATAAAGAAAACCCAGACAGTAGGAACTCCAGATTTAGCGCTATGAACGTTCCTTAAGTGTTGACAATGGCAGATCTGAAGCATTTTGCAGCACTCAAGAGGGACAAAATACATCAATTGTGTATATTGTGTTATAAAAGGACAACAAGACTGCTTAAGAAATGTGAAATAATCTGAGATTCTTCCATGAAATAATGCAGACTTTAACTAAATTGGTGTATCAGCCAGAGCAGTGGTCAATAAATCTACATCAGCACAATAATTTTTCATCAGGGACTTACATGATGGAGAAGCTACTTACCGGCCTAAGATCATAATGTGCCCTTGTGAAGTGGTGTAATGTGCGCCACCCTGGAAATGTGTTCTCTTCAGCAATAAATCACGTTTCACTATTTGCCAGTCTGAGGTTATTTGGATTCAGTAGATTTCAAGATAACATTGCAAAGTACAAAGGTATTCTGCGGTTTTTCAACATTTTGGGGCCTTTATTTCCAGTGAAGGGTAATGTCAAACTCAACCACTAGTAAGTCAAAAATTTCTTAAAAATGGGACATAGGCTGGCAGTTTTCAGTTGGGTGTATTAAGGCTGCAATACCCAGACCTCTTGTAGATCATTAGTACTGCTGTTGGGGCACTGTAGTATTTGATGGTGCTCTGATTAATGGTGGAAGGGACAGGTGTTTCAAACCTTGTTTAAGTGCAAAAAAAATACAGAAAATACGTCTGTGTAAAAATGGCCTGAGTGCTCTGTTATGCAAGTATCACAATAATACACGGGTAAAGGGAGTAAGCAAGACTTACTAAAGAGAGAAGTTGCACGTACACCCAACTGGTCTCTGTGCAGGATAGTTAATCTCTAGCCACACAACTAAAAATGCCACCTCGAACCTGAATTCTGACAAGGCCGTCGATGGGTTTATTGTGCCTCTTGAAGAACCAGAGGAGAGGCTGTAACACACTGCCAACAATGGGAGAGGAAGTTGTGTAGGTAGACATGAAGACCCAGGGTGAGGAACTTAAAGCACTAAAGCACGTTCATAAAAGGGGAGAGAGGGAATGGTAAGGAGAACCAAAAAGTAAATGTAACTAGAGTAACCTCCCAGAAACCTAAAAGTGGTTAAAGGAAAAGTTTCTGGAACTGTAGACAAGCATACACAGCAAGAATATAAGCCACGTAATTCTAGTAGGATAAATCCCTTCACTAAAAGGCCCAAACGTTTTAGCACAAATACACCTTGAATTATAGCCAGCAAGGAAGGACAGTGAAGTGATAATATATAAAGCCCCACCCAGAACTTGATAGAGCAAATCAAAATGGTAACATGTAAAACACCTGGAAAGGAGCAAACCGAGAAGTGAGAAAAAAGACATTAGGAACTATCCGCATTTGAACAGGGAAGGAAAAGAGCAATATTTCAACAGACAGAAAAAACTACCATGATGCAACAGTTGAACACATCGAATCCCCAAACCAAGCCATGGTGAACTCATTCAGACGAACTTATTATGCAGGGGTATGTGTTGTCCTAATAAAAAAATAAATTAAAACATGCACATTCAAGCCTATGTATGCTTAAAATAAATTCTGAGTTTTTTTGGCAACGTTACCATTAATATAATAGGAAAATATATTTTTTTAAATTCGTTTATTAAACCACAAATAGACTATACAGTATACATACTGATAAGCACTGTATAGAATATATGTTTCACGTAGTATTAGATGCAAAGCAAAATGTGCATACCGATTTACATACAGGATAAAATGTAATATCAATTAAATTATACAAGCCTTTATATTATTGCTCGAGTAATAAAACCTATTTATCTTCCTAAACCACAACTATAACTACAAAAACTACTATTTCGCAGCCTGGTTCCAAATAATCAACTACTTATTATGTGACGTTTCCACTCTACAGAGTAAGATGAGAGGAATTTCCATCTCTCCCAGATCTTCCCAAACTTACCCGGGCATCCTCTATTTCGATACAGTGTATGCTCATATGGGATAATCGAATTCACCAAATTAATCCAGATCCTAAGGGAGGGACATGAGCCCCCCCCCATCCACCGCAGTGCCAGTACCTTTCGTGCCATAAATAGCGTCTCCCGCAAAAAAGATCCCAGCGTAGTGACCCCATGTTTCCTCATCCCATACCCCAAACAAACAAACCAGTGGCTCAAGGGGAACAGGAGCTTGTACCAGGGAAGTTAATAATGACGTCACCTCCTTCCAATATTGTGTGATAATAGGACACTGCCAGATCATGTGAATAAGTCTGCATCTAATGAATGACATCTTAAACATTCCAATGATTGGAATCGGCCCATCTTGAAGAGTCGAGTCGGACTCAGATATGATTGGTTTATTATATAGCTGTATCATTCTGTTATTAATAGACGGAGACACCCTAATCGGAGACTCCAGAATTTCTTCCCACTCCTCTCCCTGTATATCGGGGATGAGCCTTTCCCATTTCCCTTTAACCGAGTTTATTCCGCCCCTGTTGACAGCATGTATGTATACAAAGAGGAGATGCGACCCTGGGGACCCTGCAATTTAATGGTAGAGACGAAATAGCCTTATTTACCCCCACACATCTCATGTGCAACTGAAAGGCCGACCTTAATTGCAAATAACGGAAGAATTGGGATCTCTTGACGTCGCATTTAACCTGCGATTGTTCAAAAGACAACAGGGTTCCATGATCATGCAAATCACCTATCGAGGAGACATTATGTTGAGTCCAGAATTTGGCGGACGGATGTTTGAGTAGTGTCGGAAGGTAACCATTATTCCACAAGGGCATTTCAGCTACAATGTCTCCAAATTCAATCACCCTTTTAATCTGTCTCCACACTGATCGCGCCAGACGAAGTAGGGGCCGCCAACGGGGGCCATTAATTTTTTCCAATTCCAGAAAGCCCAGTGGGCAGTTAGCACGTGCGGCATGGAGCAGATGGTTTTCAGATTTAGGTAGATGATTATTGGGCATCCACTTGCTTACAGCTCTGGCCTGCCCAGCCAGATAATATAGAAAAAAGTCTGGTAACGCTGCCCCACCCCCTTTTTAGGTCTTTGCAGGGTGAATAACCTAAGTTTGGGCCTTGTTTTCCTCCATATAAAGGACGTAATTTGTGAGTTCAAATTCGTAAAGAAGGACCGGGGTACCACCACAGCACTGTGTTGAAGAGAGTAGCTGAGCTTAGGGAGGAATATCATTTTGATTAAGTTAATGCATCTGGCTACAGACAGCGGGAGTTTACTCCAAATTATAAATTTAACTAACCATTTCCAGCAATAGGTGTATGTTAAGCCGCAAATCTAGCGTGCTGCTTTGAGATATATGGACACCCAGATATTTAAAACTGGGTACAATAGGCAGTGAGGAGAGAGTTTCAAGTCGTGACATCGGGGCATGGGAGAGGAGCATCAGGGCAGATTTCTCCCAATTTATATACAAGCTGGAATATTTACTGAATCTATTTATGGTGATAATCACCCGTGTCAGTGTTTCCTCCGCTCTATCCATAAATATCACCATATCGTCAGCATATAAGTCTATGGTGTCTACTCGATCTGCTATTTCTATACCCTCAATATCAGGAAAAGATCTTATGCGAATTGCGGGGAAAGGGGACACCCCTGACTGGTTCCCCTATGTAGTGAAAAGGACTCAGATATGGAACTATTTACAATGACACGGGCTTTGGGTTTCATGTATAATATATTAACCCATTTTAGAAACCTGTCGCCAAATCCATATTTCTGTAAACACGCAGAGATGAAAGGCCACTCAAGGGAGTCAAAAGCCTTGGCCGCATCCAGCGATGCCAATGCCCATTTATTGTGTGGTACCAGAGAGCTATACTGGACCACCGACTGGACTTGTCTAATATTAATGGAAGTGCTCTTACCAGGCATAAAACCGGTTTGGTCAGGGTGTATAAGTTGCAGGATAATTGAGTTCAACCTGGTGGCCAAGATTTTCGTAAAAATCTTATAGTCCACATTCACTAATGATATAGGGTGCGATAAGATCCACAGTCTAAAGGGTCCTTCCCCTCCTTTTTAAGCGCTATTATATTAGCCTCGTAGAAGGACTCCGGCATAGATCCCCGCTCCCAAATCCCCTGAAACTTCATCAACAAAAGTGGCGCTAATATCTCCCGGTATTTCCTGTATAGTTTGATGGGAAACCCATCTGGTCCAGGGGCCTTCCCAGAGGCCATGTTATGGCGTTCTCTATCTAATCCAAAGTAAATTCAGCGTCCATAAAGTCTCGCTGGGAAGGGCTTAGTGTGGGAAATGTTATATCTGACAGGTAGTCCCAACACCCCTGACCACCAACGTCACTTTTAGAGTTGTACAATGATCTATAGCAGGGTTTCCCAACTCCAGTCCTCAAGGCACACCAACAGATCATGTTTTCAGGATTTCCTTTGTATTGCACAGGTGAAGCAATTATCACCTGAGCAATACTAAGGAAATCCTGAAAACATGATCTGTTGGTGTGCCTTGAGGACTGGAGTTGGGAAACCCTGATCTATAGTAATCGTGAAAGCAGCTCAGTATTTCTTCAGTTGAGGATACCAAAGTACCATCTAAGCTACAAATCTGTAATATTGTGTTAATAGTGTTATGTTAACGCACCAAATAGGCCAAGAATTTACTTGCCTGGTTCCCCAACTCAAAATAGGATTGGCGGGCAAAAAATAATTTACGCTTGGACTTCGTGTCTATGTGTTGGCTATATAACCTTTGAGCAGCTAACCATGCCACCCTATTTCCACTAGTCTGATCAGATATGTAAGCGGCCTCTGAATCTTTCAATTGTTATTCCACATCATCATCCTCCCTTGATGTCACCCGCTTGATGTAAGATATCGTAGAGGATAAGCAACCCCTCAAATATGTCTTAAGGTCATCCCAAAATTAATTTTCCGGGGTTCAGGGTGGGACGAGATGAAACAATGCAACTGATCGATCGTTCTATCGGGCGATTCCACCAACTTCAACCAGAAAGTGTTCAATTTCCATACCATCCTGTTATTTAGCTGTCCGTATTTAAGTTTAAGAATGACCGGACTATGATCTGAAATCCCCCTACTGCCATGTTCTGTATTATCCACTCACGTTACTAGACCGCTGGATCCAAATATATAATCTATGCTCGACAAGGAGCGTTTAGTGGATGAGTGGCAAGTATACTTCCTCTTCTGGGAGTGTCGCGTTCTCCATAGATCCAGCCATCCACTACCTTCCATGAATTGTGACAGTTGGGATGTAGCTAGTGGGAGGGCCTCTCCCTGTATCCCATCATCCAGTCTCAGTCTATCAAGACGGTTATTCATGACCAGATTGAAATCCCCCATGCAAATGATGTCTGCATCTGGATAGTTTAGGGCAAAACTCATCGCCTTCTGAAGAATTGACATGTTAGCTGGGGGGGTTATAAATACACAAAATAACATTTCCTAGAGTTAATTAGTGCATGCACAAATACGAAGCACCCCTCAGGATCCCTCCGGGCCTCCCTGGCCTCCCACCTAACGTCCCTATGTATCAGTAGAGAAACCCCCCTTGAATAGCTGATATGGAATGCATGAATAAACCATTGTGTCCACGGTTTTTGCACACACCGAGCTGTGTCTCTGGTCAGGTGTGTCTCCACCAAGGCCATAATGAGAAGACGATATTGCCTAATCTGTGAGAATACCTTAATTTTCTTCCGGTGGGTTTTAATATCCCTTACATTCCAGGTTTTGCATATTATTTCAGACCCCATTTTTTGCTCATCTGGATATGGTGAATATTAGTGCTCGAGCAAAGTTTAGAGACAAAACACAGAGAGCAGGGCTGCCATTGGCTGCGACTTCTACCTAAATAACAATTAAAACTAAAACTATTGGAAAGAAGAAAATAGAATGAGAACCTAACAATATAGGAGCAGAGTCCCACGCGCCTATCAAAAAGCAAACAAGGGGATACCATCACTGAACTCAGTGTCCGGTATTGTTGGTAAACTGGATACCCGCTGAGAAAGCCCCAATTAGGCCTTCAAGTTGGCTGTGAGTACATTAGGATTCCTTTGCAGGGGATCCCTTATGTGGGACCGCAGCCACTCAGTTGCCTCCTCTAGATCCGTAAAAAACACGGAGGAACCCCCGTGGACAACCTGGAGCCGGATAGATCATGGAGTACATAATGTTCCTCTCCCTGAGCCGCTTCTTTAGTTCGATGAATTGTGCCCGTTGTTTCTGAAGTTCCATGGAAAAATGCGGGAAAATCGAGATCACAGCATTATCAAACTTGATGGGGCTTTTTTCCGTGCGAGACGCAGAATGGTATCTCTGTCTTTACAGTTGAGGAGACGTGCCAGGAAAGTCTAGGTGGGGCTCCCGGAGGAAGGGGTTTTGTAGGGACCCTGTGAGCCCTTTCAGCAACAAATACTGAAGAGAATTCATCCCCCAAAGAGGCCTTGAGCCATCCCTCCAGAAATTGCTCAGGATGCTGAACTTCTGAGCGTTACGGCAGACTAATAACACGGATATTGTTACAACGCATTCTGTTCTCCAGATCGTCCACCTTCTGCTTCCAGGCATTCATAGAGCCTGCCACCTTTGTTAACCTCGCCTCCCTAGGTGTGATGGTGTCTTCTACCCGTGACACTCATGTATCCACTTCCGTAATGCGCCCCCTCGTGGCTTGCATATCTTGTCGAAGTCTCCCCACTTCAGTGTAGACGTCCTCTATTTTCCCAGTCAGGGATGTCCTAGTTAGGGAGATGGCCTGCATCAGCTGCTCAGACGCCTGTTTGAGGGTCAGTTCTTCCTGCTCATTCTCCTCCTCACCCCAGAAGGACTGTTTTTACGCTGAGCTTGTGAAGGGTTATTTCTGAGAGACCGTGCACCTTCAGAGGGGTCGGGTCTGGCAAACTCTCTTAATTTTTCTGCTGCTGCTGATTCTTTAGATCGATTCATGATCAATGGCGGTATACATTCAGGAGAGCAGGAGTGATTGAATCCAAAAGGATTTATTTAATATCAAGCAAATTGCCAATTTATTAGTACAAAAACATATAAAAATATATAACAATCATAGCACAGTTGCACATAGTATATGACGTCAAAAACCAGGAGAAATATGTGGGGATAATCAACAAGGCACCATCATGCTAAAGCTCATTGTGAGGATCTTCCATGCGTACTGAGCTTTTGTGTGAGGCCCTACCACTACTATTGTCCTGCTATGATTTTGACAATACTTTATAGAGATAGCGGGTTTTCATTTAGGGGCCATACCCTCACAATGAGCTTTAGCATGATGGTGCCTTGTTGATTATCCCCACATATTTCTCCTGGTTTTTGACGTCATATACTATGTGCAACTGTGCTATGATTGTTATATATTTTTATATGTTTTTGTACTAATAAATTGGCAATTTGCTTGATATTAAATAAATCCTTTTGGATTCAATCACTCCTGTTCTCCTGAATGTATATGTATGTATGGAGTGGAACCATATATTATGGCAGATTATCAATATAAGATACTGCCATTTATTCTTTATAAGGTATTGGGCTATTCTGTTGTACTATCAATGGCGGTGCGGCACAACAGGATGACTTGAGATGTATAGTCTGGGGATTATTCCCCTCCAGTTATCAGCACAGCAGGGATAGTGTTTAGTGTTTATGGCCCGGGAGCAGCTCCCATGTAGAAGGGGGGGGGGGGTCACATAAATTAGTGAGGGCGATGCCTGACGTTATATCAATGAGGCTTCCTGTGGCCGGGGGGAGAGAGATCCACAGCACCTGCAGAGACAGCCGTGGTAGGGGGGGTGTAGAGGTCCCCACAGTAATGGCGCCAATGGGTAGAGTGAGTCTATCGATGGGAGGAGGGAACGTGGGGCCCAATTTTTCCAGGGCACTCACAGCGTATCCCCTCAAGTCCTCAGGATGTGGGTCACCGCCCGGTAACGCTGTAGCAATGGGGGCTGGACACTGCAGCTCTCACTGATAGAGCACGCATCTAAGATGGCCGCCTCCTCGTGCAGGCCCCCTGCCCATCCCGGCCTTTACGGCCGCCAGCTCACCAGAGCCGTCCTGGGTCCAGGGGGGTCCCGGTGTTCGGAGGTCCCGAGCGCTGCTGGGTATGACGCGATGACAAGGCCTCAGGTACAGGATAAAGCAGGATGTTCGAGAGCTTCCACAGCGTGCGTCCTCTCTTCTCGGCTACATAGCCACGCCCCCATAGGAAACTATATTTGATCAAGAACATTTAAAGTGATGTATAAAAGCAGATGCCACACATCACACCAATGACACAAGGAAATTCGAGAAGCAAAGGAATGAAACTGAAAGGGAGAAGATAGATTAGATATTAGAAACAACTTTTTGACAGTGAGGGTGGTGATCAATGAGTGGAACAGGCTGCCAATGGGAGGTGGTGAGTTCTCTTTCAATGGAAGTCTTCAGAGGCTGGACAGATGTCTGTATGAGATGGTTCAGTGAATCCTGCATTGAGCAGGGGGTTGGACATGATGACCCAGTGGAGTCCCTTCTAACTCTAATATTTTATGATTCTGTGACAAATTGCCCTAGTTTTTTTGGATGAAATGTAGATGATATTTCATGTGGTCTTCTGAACTTGGCCTAAAGTGCGTTTTCCCAACTCACATTTATGGTGATTCCATAGAAAATGCCAAAAGTAGAGGTGAATGAAAAGAGCCATGAATGTGCAGAGCCACAACTACTCCATCTCCGTCTGAATTCCATAGGTGACGGCCACCAAATCAGATGTGACCTGTTGTGACCACAAACCGCCAAAAGGATATATCCTGCTTCGGTTATACCCTTAAATGACTACAAATGCTGCTTCAGTCATTTCCTAGTGTGTTCCTAGTTATGTTGCTTCAGGCTGAAGCTTTTCTCTAAATTGATAGGATTGGAAACTGCCTATTTTTTGTGACTATGTATGTGTGTATACGTATTTATGTATGTATATGTGTTATATATATTATTCGTTACCTTAACGGCATTTTAATTGACCAAAGATAAATGCATACAAGTATGCTCATAGATATAATGTATTTATGTGCACTTTATGTATTATGTTCTCTTCGGTTGATTAAAATGCTGTTAGTCTATGTGCACACGTATGCAGAAAATTTCTGCATAAAAACCGGACTCCTTCCCAGAAAACGTTTTTGCCGCGATTTTTTCCGCGCGTCCCCAGACACATAGAAAATAGGTAGAAATGCGGAATTTTCCGTGAAATTAATGAGCATGCTGCGTTTTTTTACCGCGAAGCTTTTTTTTTTGCAGAAGAAAACGCATCAATATGCACAAAAAGTGTAAAATGCATTAAAATGAATGGGAAGCTTCTTTTAAGCGTTTTTTGAGCTGATGTTTTTGGTAAATCCGCGGGAAAAACGCTGTGTGTGAACACAGCCTTAAGGTAACATAAATTAATTTAGTCTTAATTACCATTTATTTTCCCCTGCTGTTACTCACCTATGTGTGTGTAGTTTTCTTTATCTTCCTGTATAAGTTATCTGAATTAACTCTGCAGGCGGTTTTTAATAAATCCTTTGTAGAATTGCTGATCACAGGAAACGTGGGGATCTGTTATGGGGCATACCTGCTACCTAAAGGATCAAAACCTCACTGATGTTTGTCATTCACTACAGGCAATCCAACCCCATGAACAGTGAATGGGAGCTGATCTCCCATTTCTCTCTATGGGGAAAGATGGCTCAGACTTATCTTGTAATCTGCAGCATTGGGTAGGAAGTCACAAAAAATGTACCCCATTTTTTTTTTTTAGGGGGGGGAGGGGGAGCTGCTTTTTTCAACCTCCTCTCCACAGTTTTTTTTTCTTTCCAGCAATTTTTATTTTGTTTAATTAATTCTTGCTATGGGACTCCTGTAAAGGATGATCCTAGGTTTCCTGCTGCCTAAGGCAAAAAACTGAAATAACATTCCCCCATCCCCAAAAAAAAGAAATTGTCCTTAAAACCAGTCTGTCAGCTTCAAAATCCATTTCAAAGTAATCATAGATCTGGAGATCCCCACCGATCACTCAACAGACCCCTGAGAAGTGCAGAGCTCAGGAGATAAAAGCATACGGCCTGCATGCACAGACTTGGGGTATGGATTCAATAGAAGACATCCAGAATTATCTGCTGTTTGGGACGCCACTCATCTGCAGGCTATAAAAGTACCTAGTAAATTTAAAAATATGAATAAAGTTTGGTAACTCTAATACAACTGTATTTTTCCACCACAAATATGAAAATCTAGTGGAACAGTAACAATGGAGGAGCGATAAGTGTGGAATCAGATGGTGTCGAGACCTGCTGCATGCTATTGAAAGTTCTGAATTCGTAGCATGCTAGACATGTACATACATATATATGTATTATGATCAGATTGTACACAGATCTCCAAGACCGTTGGCCACACAACCCAAAAGAAAACGTGTCCTGTAGTCAGATAATTTCTAGCATCCTACAAACTTTTAGGTGGGATGATCTGTAATGATGTTTGATAGTCAAGTCATTCTTGGGATGTTGTCACGGGTAAAATCTTCAATGTTTTGAAACAAACAAACTAAATTTGCAATTATGGTTTTGGGGATTGTGCCATAATCACAAATGATCTTTGCACAGGATAAGTGACAAGTTGCTGTTTGCTTGGCATCTTACTGCTGGGGCCCACACCAGTCCCTGGATCTCAAGTGCCTTGTGTAAATGGAGCTGTGATCAGACACTGATGCTCCATTCAGACTTGTGGGTCTCCCAGGCTGAGTGCTCTGCTTTATCTCTCAGGCCCAACAGCTGTGCGCATGCTCCAGTCCTGCTCATTTACCGTATCATTCTACGGGACTTGGCAGACTTGGCACCCTGTTCTCAGTTGTGGGGCCCCCAGTGATCAGCAGCTTATCATGTTTCCTATGGCTAGATCAGTTATGATTGTGGCGTAACGTCTATAAGACTGCTGTTTGCCAGTGTCGGATAGAAAGCATGTCTGATTCATTCTCTTACATTTCTTCCTCTGTGAATTCCCTATGCTCTGTTCCACTTCAGATGCTCTTTTATTTTCTTGGAGAATTATCAGTTAACTTGCACTGATTATCACTGATTTCATTTGTTCAAAGGAAGGTTGTAAATTGTCTCTTTTGTTCCTGATGTCCCAATTATGTTCCACCTGCTTCCACTGACCTCCTTAGCTTCTGATTCAGTCAAATTAGCTCACCCTTGTGATGGGTAATGTCTTCAGCTGAGGCTGATCACATCTTCGTCTGCCCTTCATTTGTTTTCTGAAAAGTCTTTTACATTTCATTTTATTCTTCTCCCTTTGTAGCTATGTGATCAGCCAGATCTTGTCAGACCAACCCCGAGATACTATAGTGGAAAACATTCAGAAAAAACTCGTGGAGATTGGAGAAAATGTGATAAACGGCAGCATGCCCATTAGCCAGTATGAAATTAATAAGGTAAATGTTTCAAGGGGTTGCAGTTTCCAGATTTTCCCTTTTGTGCTAATGTACCGTAATCATTGAGAGATAAGGTACTATGATATAGTTATGGTAGCTTGTTACTTGTTTACTGTATGCATATTGTTTTTAACCAGATAACACATTGTGAGGTAGCGCTGTCATTTAAGTAGGGGATCACTCGCTTGGCAGCCACAAAATCAGATCCGGCACAGGTTTTCCATAAACCAGTGTAGTCCATGCGGTTTATTAAACATCATAAACCATGACCAGCAATATATAAACGGCATAGCGTCCATGACAGAGCTTCACTGTGTTAGCAATGTCCAATGCGCAGGCTTTTCAGCCTCACAGTTATACCTCACCACGTCAGGGTTCTCTCATGGCTGCTTCTCCATACTGCAGACATTCATTCCCTCCAGGGAACTCTCAGGCACTTGCAGCCATTACTCACAGCGTCCACACGTGCTGTCAGGCAGGAAGCCCCATCTCAGCGGGACCTTCCACACTGGACCAACCGGGTCCAAGCATTCACCACATGTGATCTACCCACATTATATGTTTCATAGCCACGCCCACCGGGTCACATGACTCTGACCTCATCACAGGTCCTTCAAGCACTTACACACTCTTTATAACAGTGTTCTTTAAACACACCCCTTGGGTGGGTTTGTAGGTAACTGGCCCGCCCATCTCCTTAGTTACCTGGAGACTTCTCCCTGTCACATTAAAGCAGCACCTCAGCAGTATCACTGCTGATCAACACATACCGTATATACTCGAGTATAAGCTGACCCGAGTATAAGCCGACCCCCCTAATTTTGCCACAAAACACTGGGAAAACGTATTGACTCGAGTATAAGCCTAGGGTGGGAAATGCTCCATCGATTATTCCCCCATATAGTGTCCCCAGAAGAAGCTCCATAGATTATTCCCCCATATGCTGCCCCCATAAGAAGCTCCATAGATTATTCCCCCATATGCTGACCCCATAAGAAGCTCCATGGATTGTTCCCTCATATGCTGACCCCATAAGAAGCTCCAGATTATTCCCCCATAGGCTGCCCCCATAAGAAGCTCCATAGATTGTTCCCCCATATGCTGACCCCAGAAGAAGCTCCAGATTGTTCCCCCATACGCTGACCCCAGAAGAAGCTCCAGATTATTCCCCCATATGCTGACCCCAGAAGAAGCTCCATAGACTATTCCCCCATATGCTGCCCCCATGCTGCTGCTGCATGTAAAAATAAAAAAAATGACATACTCACCTCTCCGTCGCTGGGTGTCAGGTGCCGGTGTCACTGCTGGCACCTGAGATACTCACGTGTCCTGTGTCCATGGCTGCTCACCGCTATCTGCCGCGTCATCAGTCAGTGACGTTCAGACTGCAGGGGGCGCGGCACGCACTAACCACGTCACCGCGCCCTCTGCTGCCTGAAGTCACTGACCGATGAGACAGCAGCAAGCAGCCATGGACGCAGGACAGGTGAGTATCGCTATACTTACCCGTCCTGACGCTGTGTCTTGAGCCCCCAGCTTCTCCCCGTGCTCTCTCTTCCTGCCTTTAGCGGTCATGTGGTACCGCTTATTAAAACTCATGAATATGCGCATATTCATGAGTTTTAATGAGCGGCACCACGTTACCACTGAAGGCAGGAAGGGAGAGCACGGTGAGAAGCTGAGGGCTCAAAACACAGCGTCAGGACGGGTAAGTATGACCTGACACCCCCGCCCCCCCTCCGACCCCCTTTGTATATGACTCGAATATAAGACGAGAGGGGGACTTTCAGCCCAATTTTTTGGGCTGAAAATCTCGGCTTATATTCGAGTATATACGGTAAGTCTCCATCTCAAAGCCATCCACTTTGAGATACATAATGGCCATTCAGTATTCTGCCATTCATCCTTTCTCCTGGGACATCCACACAGCCACCCCCTAGCAGACACAGTGATTCCTACACCACAACATGGAGAGAAGTTTTCTTGAATTTTTCCTCAAGGATTTCTTTCCATCTTGCATGAAAGAGAAGGATGTTATCTAACCAGTAAACCAAAATTGTATTACACCTTTTATATTTTATGACTGTTTTGTGTTTGCCTACCTTTTTTTTTCATAATCTTGGCTAAGGCATATTGCTTTTACCATGTTTTTCCAAAATTTAAAGCAATAGCGCTGTGTTTTTGCTGCAATTTAAGAAAATAAAGCCTAGCCCAGAAAAGTATAATTCAGGCCCACCATGTGAACACAACCTGTAATGTTCTTCCATCAAAACAACTTTGTACTGCTGATTACTAGAGGTCAGACCCCAACCTAAAATATAAGGATAAGGGTCTCCATCTTTGATTCTCCACAAATGCTCCAAATTTTTTTTTTTTTTTAGGCCTTGACTAAGGATCCACAGGACTACCCAGACAAAAAGAGTTTGCCCCATGTTCATGTTGCCTTATGGATAAATTCTCAAGGAGGGAGGAAAATGAAAGCTGGTGATACAATCGCCTACATCATATGTCAGGTAACCAACGATGAGCCTTTATTTTTTATCATGCTAGCATATTGGATCATATGCGTGGCTTAAGTCAAAGTTTTATGTCTTCTCATTTATGTTTAAGGAGAAAGATATCAAACTCTGCCTGGCTGTTTGTGGAATATCATTAACATTTGTGATGCTGCTTTTCTTCTAACGGTGAGGGGCAGTCATGAAGGACATAAGGAGTGCCCGTCTGTATATAGTCATTGTATGCAGTCCATAATAGTTGCTGCCTGCTGGATGATGATGGACCACCAGGAGGATTCACCTTTCTTTACCTTATGCTTTCCTCATAGGTTACAAGTTTGCGAAATAAAGTTAAAATATTTAAAACTATTTTTATTTGAAGCTGTACCAATGTTCCTGGTAGAAAGCAATAATAATAAATCCATTCCATGATGTGACCTTTACACCTCTCAAAAAGTCACAAGCGGTCACTTAATTCTGGGGTATTTTAGAGCAAATGTGCAGCTTTATGTACAAGCTTCTGAAACCCTTGGCTACAATTGATGAGATACCTATCTGCTACACTCACTCAGTCAGGCAATTACCTCATGTTTGAGTCAGTATTTTTTGTCTTTTCTTCTTTGTTCTTGGTCGCTTGGCTGCACGAAGAGGCTTTTTTGGCTCTGTTAACATCGGCATTGTGGCTACCATTATACTGTAAATGCCCATGGACTCCTTTGACTTCTAATCATGTCTATATGGTTTAACCGTGGTGTCCATCTTTTTTTACTTAAAAAAAAAATAGCAGGTGTTTTTTTTTTTTTTTCTTGTGAAGTGCGATGGAATCTGCATCGGGATCTAGCCTGACACATATGTAAATCTGCCAATATACTGTTTAACCCCTTCATGACCCAGCCTATTTTGACCTTAATGACCTGGCCACTTTTTGCAATTCTGACCAGTGTCTCTTTATGAGTTAATAACTCGGGAACACTTCAACGCATCCTAGCGATTCTGAGATTGTTTTTTCGTGACATATTGGGCTTCATGTTAGTGGTAAATTTAGGTCGATAATTTTTGCGTTTATTTATGAAAACAAATTTGGCAAAAATGTTGAAAATTTCACAGTTTTCAAATTTTGAATTTTTATTCTGTCAAACCAGAGTTATGTGACACAAAATAGTTACTAAATAACATTTCCCACATGTCAACTTTACATAAGCACAATTTTGGAAATAAAATTTTTTTTTGTTAGGAAGTTATAAGGGTTAAAAGTTGACCAGCGATTTCTCATTTTTACAACAAAATTTACAAAACCATTTTTTTTTTTAGGGATCACCTCACATTTGAAATCACTTTGAGGGGTCTATATGGCAGAAAATACCCAAATTGACACCATTCTAAAAACTGCACCCCTCAAGCTACTCAAAACTACATTCAAGAAGATAACCCTTCAGGTGCTTCACAGGAGCTAAAGCAACATGGAAGGAAAAAATGGCCGTTTTAATTTTTCCAACATAAATTTTCTTTTTGCATCAATTTTTTCATTTTCACATGGGCAACAGGATAAAATGGATCCTAAATTTTGTTGGGCAATTTGTCCTGAGTACACCGATACCTCATATATGGTCATAAACCACTGTTTGGGTGCGCGGCAGGGCTCAGAAGTTAAGGAGCGCCATTTGACTTTTTGAATGGAAAATATGCTTGAATATTTAGCGGTTGCCATGTCGCATTTGGAGAGCCACTGTGTGCTTAAACATTGGAGCTCCCCCACAAGTGACCTCATTTTGGAAACTAGACCCTCCAAGGAGCTTATCTAGATGCATAGTGAGCACTTTGAACCCCCAGGTGCTTCACAAATTGATCCGTAAAAAAAAAAAAAAAAAAAAGTGTTTTTTTTCACAAAAATTTTATTTAGCCTCAGTTTTTTCATTTTCACATGGGCAACAGGATAAAATGGATCCTAAAATTTGTTGGGCAATTTCTCCTGAGCACACCAATACCTCATATGTGGTCATAAACCACTGTTTGGGCGCACGGCAGGGCCCGGAAGGGAAGGAGCGCCATTTGACTTTTTGATTGGAAAATTAGCTCCAATCGTTAGTGGACACCATGTTGCGTTTGGAGAGCCCCTGTGTGCATAACCATTGGAACTCCCCCACAAGTGACCCCATTTTGGAAACTAGACCCCCGAAGGAACCTAACTAGATGTGTGGTGAGTACTTTGAACCCCCAAGTGCTTCACAGAAGTTTATAACGCAGAGCAGTGAAAATAAAAAATCATTTTTTTTGCGCAAAAATCATTTTTAAGCCCGCTATTTTTTATTTTCACAAGGCTAACAGGAGAAATTGTACCACAAAAGTTGGTGTGCAATTTGTCCTGAGTACAGCGATACCCCATATGTGGGGGGGAAACACTGTTTGGGAGCATGGGAGAGCTCAGAAGTGAAGGAGCGCCATTTTGGAATGCAGACTTTGATGGAATGTTCTGCGTGCGTCAATTTGCGTTTGCAGAGCCCCTGATGTGCCTAAACAGTAGAAACCCCCCACAAGTGACCCCATTTTGGAAACTAAAACCCCTAAGGAACTTATCTAGATGTGTAGTGAGCACTCTGAACCCCCAAGTGCTTCACAGAGGTTTATAAAGCCATGAAAATTAAAATAAATATTTTTTCCTCAAAAATGATTTTTTAGCCCACTATTTTTTATTTTCCCAAGGGTAACAGGATAAATTGGACCCCAAAAGTTGTTGTCCAGCTTGTCCGGAGTATGCTGGTACCCCATATGTGGGGGGGAACCACTGTTTGGGCGCACGGCAGGGCTCCGAAGGGAAGGAGCGTCATTTGACTTTTTGAATGGAAAATTAGCTCCAATCGTTAGCAGACGCCATGTCGTGTTTGGAGAGCCCCTGTGTGCCTAAACTTTGGAGCTCCCCCACAAATGACCCCATTTTGGAAACTAAACCCCCTATGTAACTTATCTAGATGTGTGGTGAGCACTTTGAACCCCCAGGTGCTTCACAGAAGTTTATAACGCCGAACCGTGAAAATGAAAATATTTTATTTTCCTCAAAAAATTATTTTTTTTAGCCCGCTATTTTTTATTTTCACAATGGTAACAGGATAAATTGGACCCCAAAAGGTGTTATCCAGTTTGTTCTGAGTACGCTGGTACCCCATATGTGGGGGGGGGGACCACTGTTTGGGTACATGTTGGGGCTCGGAAGGGAAATAGTGACGTTTTGAAATGCCGACTTGATGGAATGGTCTGCAGGAGTCTTGTTATGTTTACAGAGCCCCTGATGTACCTAAACATTGGAAACCCCTCACAAGTGACCCCATTTTGGAAACTAGACCACCCAAGCGACTAATCTAGATGTGTGGTGAGCACTTTGAACCCCCAAGTGCTTCACAGAAGTTTATAACGCAGATCCATGAAAATAACAATTTTTTTTCCACAAAAATAATTATTTAGCCCCCAATTTTTTATTTTCTCAAGGGTAACAGGTGAAATTAGACCCACAAAGTTGTTGTGCAATTTTTCCTGAGTACGCTGTTACCACATATGTGGGGGTAAACCACTGTTTGGGCACACGTCGGGGCTCGAAATGGAGGGAGCACTGTTTATCTTTTTGAACGCAAAATTGGCTGGAATAAATGGTGGCGCCAAGTCGCGTTTGGAGACCCCGTGATGTGCCTAAACAGTGGAAACCCCTCAATTCTATCTCCAACCCTAATCCCAACCATAATAACCCTAACAACCACCCTAACCCCAACACACCCCTAACCCTGATCCCAACTCTAACCCTAACCACAAGCCTAACCGTAATCCCACCCCAATCCACCCCTAATACCAATCCTAATTACAACCCTAACCCTACTTCCGGCCCTAACCCTACTTCCGGCCCTAACCCTACTTCCGGCCCTAACGGAAAAATAAAAATAAGAATATTTTCTTTATTATTTGTCCCTACCTATGGGGGTGATAAGGGGGGGCGGTGATTTACTTTTTTTTAATTTTGATCACTGTGAAAGTGATCAAAATAAATGAATGAATCTGCAGCGTTGCTGTAGATTCGAGCGGGCGCACTACGCATGCGCCTGCCATTTTCCAAGATGGTGACGCCCACGATCCAGGACAGCCAGAGGGACTTTGGAGGCACCGTGCAGGGTGAGAGGGGGTGATCGGAGGGCGGGGGGAGCAGATTATGACAGCAGCTGCCGATCAGCGCCATCACTTTGTGGCGGCGGCCGATCAGCACTGTGAGTCGGTGGGGGGAGGGGGTCGGTTTAGTGTCTCCAGCCATACCCGATGCTATTTCAGCATCGGCCATGGCTGGATTGTAATATTTCACCAAATTTCATTGGTGAAATATTACAATCGCTGATTGACAGTTTCACTTTTAACAGCCAATCAGAGCCATCGTAGGCACATGGGGGCTAAGCCACGCCCCCTGGGGTTAACTATCAAGTGTCCTATGTGTGCGGGTCGGGTGACCTTTCCATGACCCCGGTCACCCGACCCGCAGGAGGACAAGTAATTCATGACGCCACATAGGCGTCATGGGTCGTATTGGCACGACTTTTCATGACGCCTATGTGGCGTCAAAGGTCGGGAAGGGGTTAAGTCAAAGGCACCTTGCGTAAATGTCTTCACTTTTTTCCCCACTGAAACCCGAGGAGAATCCATGTTTGCTCTTTCTTGTACAGTATATAATATTTGGTGAATCTGGGATTTCAGGTATGACTTTCCACTTCACCAAAGGAACTGTGTAAGGCTGTGTGCACATGCTGCGGATTCATCCGCGCGGATTTTGTAAAATCCGCAGGTCAAAAGACCTGCAGATTGCTCTGCGATTTTGCCCTGCGGTCTTTCATCTCCTCAATGGAGGATGGAGGAGATGGCAAACCGCAGCAGAATCCGCAGAAAGAATTGACATGTCAATTCTTTCTGCGGATTGAAAACCGCAGATAATCCACGTGGAAAATTCTGCACCGTCTGCACTGCGGTTTTTGATTCCCATAGGGAATCATGGTACTGTACACCGCAGCAGAAACTGCTGCGGGTCCGCAGCGGCCAAATCCGCTGCAGAACCGCAGCAAAATCCGCAGCGTGTGCACACAGCCTAAATATGCTGCCTGTTCGTCTGGTCATCTTCTAGAGGTGATTAGCATTAACTTGCACGATTGTGAAAATTTTCTGTAAATTAGAGTGGGCCAAACGTTAAAAAAAAATGATTATGAAATAGCAGAGTTGGCACCTGTCTCTAACCTCCGCAGTGATGGGAAGCATAAATGTGCCCTTCTAGTCTCTCTAAAATAGACCTTATGTGCTTGTCTTCCTTTCATGTAGGATGGGTCAAATCTGAGTGCCGGCCAGAGAGCATATGCTACCGAACAGCTGCAAAAACAAGACAACCTTTCCGTTGACACCCAATACTACCTGTCACAGCAAGTTCACCCAGTTGTGTCTAGAATTTGTGAGCCCATTGACGGGATTGATTCTGCACTTATTGCCGCGTGGCTCGGTATGTATGGCAGGTACCATAAGAATAATTATGTATCTCCATGGTGATAATATATGTGGAAGGACTCTACTTTTTTTTTTTTTTATACTACTTTTCTAACTTCCATGAGGCCTATAAGAAAGTTGATTCCAATTTCTAAGCACCCTGCACATCTGGCCCTGACTTTTTGCAGGTGGTCACAGGACTAAACCTGCTATTGCTGAGAACAACCTGAAATAAAGATAACATGGTAACATTTGTTGACAGACTCGTATTAGTAACCTGGGGGGTCGCATGATGTTTTAGATTTTGGCTGTACCTTATATCCTAAAAACATACATATACTTTGCTGGGTAACCAAGATCGTTAAAAAGCTCTCCTAGTGATGGCAGAGAAACCAGGCTTGTGCACACATTGTTTTTCCATCATTTTTCCTGTGCTTTTTTGCCTCTGAAAAGTTGCAGTATTTTAAAGTACGGTATTTGCAAAGTGATTGAGGTTTCTGAAATCCCATACACATGCTGCTTACTTTTCCTTGCAGATTTGAACCATTGTTTTTTTTCAAGCCTGCAGCATGTCAATTCGTTAAGCGTTTTTGCAGCGCTTTTCTCCCATTCAAATTAATTGGGGGGAAAAATTAGCATTAAAGGTATGCACATTTTGTGCAGGATTTTTTGCTGTAGAAAAATCTGCTTAGGCTACTTTCACATTAGCGTTTTTTTGCGCAGCGCATCGTGCGCAATCGAAACGCATGCAAAAACGCATCATGCGTTTTTGCATTCGTTTGCGTTTTTTATGCGCGTTCGTTCTCTAGGGGTTAAAACCAGTGTCCATGCGCACGCCTGCCTTCCCATAGACTGTAATGCATTTTGTCACATTCCGTGCGCAAGCTTTTTTTTTTATGACTTTCGGCGGACCCAAAAATGCAACAGTTTGCGTCTGGCGCGCCTAGTCGCACACATTGAAAAACGCATGTGCACGAAAACGCATACGAACGCATGCAAACGCAAGACCATGCGCCCCCCCCCCATGTTAAACATAGGTACGCATGACGCATGCGCATGGACGCGCACGATGCGCTGCGCAAAAAAAAACGCTAATGTGAAACCAGCCTTAAATGTGTGCACATACCCTAAATGTTGGGAGGGATTCCTACTTCTGGGTGGCCTCAGACAGCAGGACACCTGTGCATGGCTCGCTATGGAAGCCTAGGGCAGCTTCTAATGCCGAGAAGGCAGTATACATGGCTCTGTCATAGCTCTGTACAATCAGTTTTAATACTGCACCCATAGATGTCTATGGGGCACCTACTGTGCCACTTTATGCCTCTTAATGAAATTGAATAAATCCAATAGAATTTAAAAAGAAAAAAGTGGTATGCTTCATTGGATGCCATGTTTTCACATGAAATGCAGCCTTCCATGTACATCTTTTCAAAGTTGTCTTCCTGCCCGATCTGACTTTGTGGTACTAGTCATACGGTGACAGGCGAGTCTGGAATTGGCCCATTCCAGGTCAGTTCTATTCTAATTGATGAGACGCATACACAACACTCTACATATTGTTTGTGCTGATGTCAGATCAGGTCAGAAAGTGGTAATAGAGACCATGCAAAAATGGTGTGTGTGGCTTTGTATGTTGGATACCCCATAATGTGCTGTGAATAAGATGCCCTATTGTCCCAGAAACATGATGAGAGGGGTTGTGGGCTTAGTTTTGGGAATTTGATATAATACTGTATTAATAAATTAATTCTAAAATAACATGCTAGCCTCTAGGTGGCAGCACTAGCTGCCACTTCTCCAGAAGTAAAAAGGACTGTCCATAAAGTTTTACCTACTCACAAGTTTGTTCTTTTTTCCCAACATTCTCCTTTTTTTTTTTTTTTTCTGTATTAGCCTTGTCCAAATGTTAAAAATATTTTACACCTTGTAAATCTAAAAGTATTACACTAAATGTTCAATGTAAATCCGCATAGTACGTAGGCAAATATTGTAGAAAAAGCTTTTTATTTTCTTCTTTTGCATTCTGGATATTGGTATCCTGATATCATACAATTCAAAAATACATTTTTTGCAGCAATTTCAGTGTGTTTTATTCTCAGGCCATTACAAATAAATAATCCACTTTCCTGAAAAAAAGAGAAAGTGTAAACTCCATTTTCCCCTCTCCAAGGGAGGGTGTAAGATAAAAGGTTATGCTGCTGTCTGCAGGGCTAAATGATACAAGCTGCCATGATCTGTAGAGTAAATCTGAAATAATTAACAGGGCCAATTGGCTTTGTCAGTGTCATGAAGTGATAATGGGGCTGGGTGCAGAAATGAGGTTTCAGCTCGGCCAGTTCTCAGGGTCTTCTATTTCTATTGTCTCTTTTGAAGCGATAGTAGCAGCTATTCCCCCTGGGAGCTCAGTGTTAAGGTTTTGTTTAGCAAACACGGGGCCAAAGTGGTCCGGCAGGTGGACGCAGCCCGCCTGCCCCAGAGCGGAGACTGTGAACCGTACAGCATTTGGGAAGCTGGTGTATCCTGGTCCTGCTTCTCCCTGCTGTGCTTTTAGGGTGGGAAAAAAAGACAATCAATGTTCAGGATAAACCATCCAGCTGAAATGACCTCTCCGTTTCTTTATAAACTGTATTTCTGATATCCAAAAGTAGGTGTTGGGCAATTACCACCTCAGTGAACTTCTTAAGCTGGGTGGGAACGTTACATTTACAAACGTACTGTTGTAGTTACTAGTTCCGTTAGGCTATTTTCACCAGCAGCGTTTTTACGGCATTTTTTTTTTATGTCTCTGTCTTCTGCAGAAATGAATCTGCATTTTACAGTATCAGGAAAAAAAGCTATTATATTCAGAAATCTCCTGCACCTTATTTTTCCCTGACTGAATCCAAGCACTTCTGTGTTTTTTAAATCCGCGGAGTGTCGATTTTTTTCCCGCTTTTGGTGGCTAAAGCGACATTTATTAAATGTCTATTGTATATAAATCACACGTGTAAGCTACCCCTCCCACCCCCCCCCCCCCCCCAAAAAAAAAACAAAAAAAAAAAAAACACTGCAAAACATTCTTTTTCAATACAGGGTTTCTACTGTTTACTGCCAAGAGAGCAGGTTTTAGTTGCAGGAAAAAAGCACTGCAAAAATGCTGCATGTGAACATAGCCTTAAAGTGTCCTTCCAGGATAGGTGGTGGTGAAGTATACGTTTGATATACTTGCCTACCATATATATATATATATATATATATATCTCCAACGGCCGATTGACCCGTAGAGGCGCCGCAGTGCGAAATGGCCGTCGTCAGCACCTGCACCCTGCTTAATTCACTTTCCCTGTGAAGATGTTTTAATAATTTCCAATAAAGTGTGGAACTTTTAAGATTGGTGAGTGCTACCCACTCTTCTTTCATGAAGTTGGATCTACGATGCTGTTGTTTTCTGGGTAAGCACCCGAAGGCTTAAGGTATTTGCCTGCGGTATTTAATAACACCATATGCATGGATTGTTACAGGTATCAGCGGTGCTGTCCTCTTTTTCTATTTGGTAATATATATATATCTCACTGTGTATTATATGTATATCTTGTAAATAATTGGTTCTGGTATCCCCTACTTTCAAAATGGAAAACTTTTTTCTTTTTAGGGATTATCGAAAAAGCGCGTGTCCAACACCAGCCCTGGCCTTGTTCTGTTATAGGAGAGTTTGTACATTATGCAGGTTACAGGTGTTATTCTATTGCTCCAGGGTGGGAAGAGTTAACTAGAGCTCAGTCTTCAGAAATGGATGTGAAGACTATATTTTATATGAAGCTTCCCCCCACCTTCCTAACTACTTTAACTTGACACTTTAAATGAAGAAAAATACTTTTAAAATCTAGATGTGTAGGCAGTGTCAAGAAAAGAGTCAGTCCTTGATTATTCATTTGTTACCTATTTATGTTCGCCTTCACACACTTAGCATCCAAGCAAGAGTTTTTCTACCAATTAACACCTTTTCTACACCGGGCTGCTCAGATTGGTGTAATATGCTAATTCTTTCACTTGCCGGTAGGATTGGAGCTGTGCATTTAACATTTATTTTCTGAACGTTGCAACTGTAGGAAAAATGCAGCTTAGAGAGTAACCGTCTTTTTAGTTTTTATTTTATAAATCAATAGTACACATGAAAATAAGCAACTTTATAATATGTCTTGGCAGAGAAATCTGCTTTTTTTTTTTTTTTCTTTTTTCCTGGGCTGAGCTTTAACGCTCAATTCATGGTAATAATCTGTATTCAGTGAAGGCAGACTGTCCCATGATTGAGAGAGGAGTTGACAGTTGGTGCTTTTAAAATTCTATGAAGGAATGGCGCATACGTTTTTACGGAGAACTATAATTGCCCATTTATCTCAGTAGCTGGAAAATCTGTCTGCACTGAAAGCAAATTTTACCTCGCAATTGAGAATTTTGCAAGTGAATGTTATCCGTTAAGGAGAGCTAAGCAGATTTTTCTGATAAGATATTTCGCATTTTCAAATGTATTATTGATTTAATAAATAAAAATTAAAACTACATTTACTATTTAAAGAAGCACCCCCATCAAGATTTTTATTCTTAGTATAGTGCAGTCATCATATAGCACTGAGTACTTAAAATTGCTCATTTTGCCTTTCTACCACGCTAATTCTTCTCTTTCCCATTAGGTCTATGACATCACGTGATTAAGAACTGACTAGCTGAAGCCTTCTAAGCTCTATGTAGAAACAGGACACCATTTTTCCCAGTATGAGTCATCACTGCAAAAGTCCCCTGGACAGCTCAGTCAGGAGTTGAATTCGAGGAATGATTTCTGCAGGGAAAAGAGACTTCCTGTTTCTTTATAGAACAGAGAAGAGAGAGAAATTTACTGGGTAGAAAGGCAAAATGAGCAATTGTAGGTACATCATGCTATATAATATGATTACAATATATTAAGAGCATGAAAACTATTATGCGAGAAGTGCTTCTATAACTACTTAGTGACCACTAATATGTATTTAAACTGAAGTAAGATCTGAGATAATCGCATCCCCTAACGTGTGAAGATACAGCTGTGCTCTATAGCTGACATTCTGCTGTTGGCACAGATTGGATGTTCAAACAATGTACAGATGCTGGGTGCATTACGGAGGGGCCAAACATTTAAGTGCACCTTCTCGCCTGCTTGGTTTCCATCTATATTTGCCCTTCTCTGTTTTTATGAAACCAGAGTTGTCAAAGAAAAGGTGGTGAAGATGGAGGGAGATAGAGGGAAATAGGATGATGTAGTAAGATTATTGGCCCTGCCATGCTGTAACGAGCGCCTGTACTTGGTTTGAACAGTCATTCCGCCGACAGTCCGTTTAACCCCTTAGATTCTGCTATCAATGGTGAAAACTGTATCTAAATGGTCAACAGTGTGGGATCTCTCTTCAACCCCATCAGCAGCATAAAATTGCGATTGTGCGTGGTCCTGATGGTTGCCTTGGCAGTCTAAGACCAGATGTTTATTAGGATTTTGGACATTTTTAAAGGGAAAGGGGGGAGCAGGCATTATACAAATAATGTCCTTAGTCTGCTAGCTGGCCTTTTCAGATGTTAGCAACATTTTAGTGATAAAATACATTTTTTTTTTATTCCTGTCATTCCACTTTGCTTTAATTCCTGAGAAGCATTTGTAGGGTTAACAAACTACTTGTCAGCAGTTTTGAAAATTTTGAGGAGTGGTGTTTTTAAAATGGAACATTTTTTTTGTTTTTTTTTCCCACTATATATGACTCCTAAAGACCCTTCAAATCTGAATAGGTCTCTAAAAATATATATAACAAGAGGAGTGTAATGAAGGGGGTGTAATGAGAGGGATGCCAGGACCCACCACCTGACTACACGTGCTGGATCCCGCAGCTGCCTGCCCATCCACCTCCGTGCAGTCACAGCCGGCAGGAAAGACCGCGGCTTGAAGCCTGTGCTGGAGATCGGGCATCTCCAGCACAGGCCGCAAAACACCGTCTTTCCTGCCGGTTGTGACTGCCCCCATCGTGATGTTACTGCGCTCCCGATGCCATAGCATCGGGCACACATCTACTATTTGTATAAATAAGCACAAAACATACCTATAGACTGTAAAGCGCTGCGGAGTAAGTTGGCGCTATATAAATAAAGATGATTATTATTATTGTAGACCTACTTTTGCCACTAACCCTAACAAGTAGAATGTGTCTGCGGTATGTTGAAACATTCCAACGTTATTGCCAGATAAGGGTTCTTTTACACTTAACGGGTTTTTTGCGGCCCGTTTTTTCAGGCCGTATTGCCGCAATTTTCACGGTCTGCCGCAATAACGGACCGCAAAAACTTGCGAATCACCGTTTTTTATGTTTACAATACTATGGAAGAAGTATTGAAAAAAAAACAAAAAACGGCGTTCCGCAGAACTGGAAATGACGGTGCACCACAAAAAGAAACTTCCGTTTGTTTTTGTGGCCCCATTGATTTTCAATGGGAGCTGAGTCTGTAAGCCGTGAAAAGATCAAGCAGACTCCATCTTTTTTCACGGATGCAAATACGGCCATATGGTACACCGTGTTTTTGCGGGCCGATTTTGCGGCCCCATAGAAATCTATTGGGGCTGCAAAAACATGGTAAGTGTAAGTAAAAGAAGCCTAAAGTGACACATGTCAGATTTGAAAAATTTGGGCTGGACATTAAGGGTTTAAATGTCACGGTCAGTGATGATGAAGCTAGCTATGAGTCCCTGCAGCGGTCAGATGACTGAGGCAGCACATCGTCTGAGGTTTCTCTAATGTCGCAATGTACAGCGGTCCTGTGACTCTGAACAGCACAGTCCTCTCTGCTGGAGCAGCGTGTGTTGGATCTAGTGGGGTGACCAGAGGTGAGCGCACCTAATTCATAACAGTACATGCCCTTAAAAACCCTTTTCACACAATTATCAGATGCTTATCTTAGTCACTATCTTACACTTTGTGCTGTTTTTGTGCTTCCGTGCATTTTGATATCTCACTGTGTGTTTTAATGGCACCTAGACAAATAAAACAAATTTAGTTACGGAGATATCCTTAATTGAAATTCTTCTCTTATGTAGTATTTTTATCCCAAGTGTTACCACCGATTAGCCTTCATACTTACACCATTATTAAGTTTTCAAGTTGCATAATGCTTTCTGTCAGTACACCACACAAGTAATATTACATACTAGAGAAACATTAGCTATTCAATACTCTTGTACAAATCCTCAATTAAACAAGTGGATATTGCGTCTCATTGTCCTCTGACAGGCAGAGAGCAAAGCTTTAAGTGATTGGCATGCATTGTGCACACCATGCTGTAAAAAAAACTAACCGCTAAAAAGATTTTCTATTGTGTTTTGGAGTTTTTTGCAGGGTTTTCCATTGTCTTCTTGGCTATTTTTTGGTAACGTGGCCAGATGTTGCAACACAGTGTGTTTGGTGTGTTTTTTCTTCTCTTTTTAAACAGCAGTATTGCTTGTATGTTTTTTTGTTTTTTTTTTTGTTTTTTTTTCCTGGCTATTTTCCTTTTTTGAGTACAATACAGTAGTAGTAAAAAACCAACAAGATGCCACATGTTTAGTGTTTGAAAAAAAAAAAAAAAGCCTCTCAAAACTATTTTTTATTGAAACTGTGAAGAAATCCTACAGGTTAATTTGATCAATAGAGGGGAAAATTGCTCCAGCTAATGATAAAAGTCCAAAAATTTGTTGAATTGTGTTTAAAAAAAAAAAAGTCATGGCAGTAAAGTGTCCACAAAGGCATGTGTGACCCAGGAATCTCACAGAACTGGAAGCATTTGCCAAGGATGAGCGGATGAAAATCCCTTAACCCCTTTCTGACATTAGACGTAATAATCCGCCCCTGGTCAGACTCTGGTCACACGGACGACTATCTGACAGGGGCGGATTATTACGTCTGTGTGATTGCCCGCACACCACCCGATCGCAGCTGGTTGTCAGACAATTGACAGCTGACACCTGGCAATAAGTGCCAGGATTGGTCACGCACCTCTACCAGCACTTTAACCCCCGAAATGCTGCCATCAAACAAGATCGCTGCATTCCACAATCCGACAGAGGGCTGACAGCCCCTCTGCCTTTGGATTGGAGACCCGTGGCGTGACATGTGGTCCCGATCGTTTCCATGGTGACCCGATGTCATCATGACGACATCCAGGTCACCTGACCTAGGAAACTTGCTGATCATGCGCAGTGCATGATCATCAGGTTTCTGTCAATGTAGCGCTAACAGCTTCTACAGCAAGGTGATGCTGCTGCATTCCCATGCTGTAGAAGCGATCAGCCTACAAAAAATGATAGTCCCATAGTGGGACTAAGTAAAAAAGTTAGTCATATTTTTTTTAAAATTGTAAAAATATTTAAATAAAAATTCATAAATAATAAAAAATCAAGATATTGTATCTATAAATATTTGAATAAAAAATATAAACAAAAGTTTAGATATTTCATATCGCCATATCCTCAACGACCCAACCTATAAAATTGTCTCACTGTTTAACCCCTTTAGTGAACACTATAAAAAAAATAAAAAACAAGGCCAAAAAAACACTGCTTCATCATCATACTGCCGAACAAAAAGTGGAATAAAACGCGATCAAAAGGCGGATATAAATAAACATGGTACCGCTGAAAACATTATCTTGTCCCTCAAAAAATAAGTTGCCATATAGCTCCATCGTCAAAAAAATGTTATATCTCTCAGAATAAAGCAATGTAAAAATCATCATTATACCTGTAGATAAATTCCCCAAGGCAGCACGGTGGCTCAGTGGATAGCACTGCAGCCTTGCAATGCTGGAGTCCTGGGTTTAAATCCCACAAAGGACGACATCTGCAAGGGGTTTGTATGTTCTCCCTGTGTTTGCGTGGGTTTCTTCCGAGTACTCCAGTTTTCTCCCACACTCCAAAGACATACTGATAGGAAATTTAAATTGTAAGCCCCATCAGAGACAGCGATGATAATGTGTGTAAATTGTAAAGCGCTGCGGAATATGTTGGCGCTATATAAATAAAAAGATTATTATTATAGTTTCCAAAATGGGGTCACTTGAGAGAGGGGATTCTACTCTTCTAGCAATTGGGGCTCTGTATATCGAGTCTGCAAACTATTCTAGGAAAGTCTGTTCTCCAGGAGGCAAATAGCCATACGGAGAGACTCACGATGAATGGAGTGCTAAGTAGTACTGTACAGCCACATATGGGATATTGCCATGTTCAGTAGAAATTGTGTGAAAATTTTTCTGCTGTTTTTTACCCACTACTTGTAAACTGTAGATGTAAAATCTGGGGTTAAACAAAATTTTGGTGGTAAAAATGTAGTTATTTTTTTTTTTCACTGCCCAGTGGTATGAAATTCTGTGGCACACCTGTGGTGTCAATATGATTCACTGCAACGCTAGATGAATTCATGGAGAGGTGAAGTTTGCAAAATGGGGTCTCTTATGTGGAGCTCTGCTGTTCTGGCACCTTATGGGCTCCCAGTGGGTCATGGCACCTGCAAACCTTGACAGTAAAATCTGGTGCTCCTTGCCTTTTGCATTTTGCCCTGTGCCTGAAAAATATTTCCCGATTATATGTAAGGTATTGGTGCACTCAGGAAAAAATGGACCATAGTTTATGGTTAAAAAAATTCCTATTAGCTCTCGGAGCTGAAACAACATTTTAGTGGTAAAAATTTAATTTATTCTTTCTTCACCACTACGTGGTATAAAATTCTGTGAGACACGTGGTGTCAATATGATCACTGCACTACTAGATGAATTAATTGGGGAGTGTAGTTAGTAAAATAAGTTCACATATAGGGGTTTCTGTTGGTACCTCAGGGGCTCTGCCAATGTGACATGGCACCCTCAAATCATTCCAGCAACATCTGAACTCCAATATAGCTCCACTTAGGGCTTTGCACTGTCCCTCAAAACTAGTGCACCCTCACATATGGGGTATCCGCGAACTCAAAAGAAATTGCACAAAAAACTGTATGGTGCAATTTCTCCTTTTACCATCAGGGGCTCTCCAAATGGGACATGACATCTGCTAATGATTCCAGGAAAATTTACATTTGAAAAGTCAAATGATGCACCTTCCCTTCTGAGCCCTGCTGTGCACCCAAACAGTAGTTTTCTCCCTCATATTGGGTATCGGCGTACTCAGGAGAAATTGCACACAAATGGTATGGTGCAATTTCTCCTGTTACCCTTTAGAAAATGCAATATTTTGGGTTAAAAACATTTGTGGGGAAAACGTGATTTTTTTTTTTTTTTTAACAGCACAACGTTTTAAACTTCTGTATACCACCTGAGGGTTCAATGTGCTCACCACACATCTAGATCAGTTCCCTGAGAGGTCTAGTTTCCAAAATGGTGTCATTTGTGGGGGATTTTCATTGTTTAGGCACATCAGGGTCTCTCCAAACACAACATGACATCTGCCAATTGTTCCGTCAAATTGCGATCCTTCCCTTTCGAGCTCTGCTGTGCACCCAGACTGTGGTTTTCTCTTTCATATGGGGTAGCGGCATGCTCAGGAGACATTACACAACAAATTTTGTGGTCCATTTTTCCTGTTACCCTTGTCAAAATAAAAAATTTGGAAAAGTGAGAAGTCGCTGGTCAACTTTTAACCCTTATAACTTCCTAACAAAAAAAATTTGATTCCAAAATTGTGCTGATGTAAAGTATACATTTGGGAAATGTTAGTTATTAACCCCTTTACTACCAAGGGTGGTTTGCACGTTAACTCCCGGGCCAATTTTTACAATTCTAACCACTGTCCCTTTATGAGGTAATAACTCAGGAACACTTCAAGGGATCTAGGCGATTCTGACATTGTTTTCTCGTGACATATTGTTACTTCATGTTAGTGGTAAAATTTCATTCATATAACTTGCATTTATTTGTAAAAAAAAAAAAAAAAAATGGAAACTTGGCGAAAATTTTGAAAATTTCGCAATTTTCCAACTTTGAATTTTTATGCGCTTAAATCACAGAGATATGGTACTGAAAAAACTTAATAAGTAACATTTCCCACATATTTACTTTACATCAGCACAATTTGGGAACCAACATTTTTTTTTGTTAGGATGTTATAAGGGTTAAAAGTTGACCAGTGATTTCTCATTTTTGCAACACCATTTTATTTTTACGGACCACATCATAGTTGAAGTCACTTTGAGGGGTCTATATGATAGAAAATACCTAAAAGTGACACCATTCTAAAAACTGCACCCCTCAAAGTGCTCAAAACCAGATTCAAGAAGTTTATTAACCCTTGAGGTGCTTCATAGGAATTTTTTGAATGTTTAAAAAAAAATGAACATTTAACTTTTTTTTAACAAAAAAAAATTACTTCAGGTTCAATTTTTTTATTTTACCAAGGGTAACAGGAGAAATTGGACTGGAAAAGTTATTGTGTAATTTGTCCTGAGTATGCCGATACCTGATATGTGGGGGGGAACCACTGTTTGGGCGCATGGCAGAGGAAGGGAAGGAGCCCCGTTTGAATTTTGCACTGCAAAATTGGCTGGAATTCAGATCTGATGCCATATCAAGTTTGGAGAGCTCCTGATGTGCCTAAACAGTGGAAACCCCCCACAAGTGACCCCACTTTGGAAACTAGACCCCCCAAGGAACTTATCTAGATATGTGGTGAGCACTTTGAACCCCCAAGGGCTTCACAGAAGTTTATAACGTACAGCTGTTACAATTAAAAAATCATATTTTTTCCACAAAAATGATCTTTTCACCCCTAATTGTTATTTTCCCAAGGGTAACAGGACCCCAAATGGTATTTTGCAATTTGTCCTGAGTATGCTGATACCCCATATGTGGGGGTATACCACTATTTGGGCGCATGGCAGAGCTCGGAAGGGAAGCAGCGCCATTTGACTTTTTTGGCTGGATTTGAGATCAGACGCCATGTCGCGTTTGGAAAGCCCCTGATGTGCCAAAACAGTGGAAACCTCCCAATTCTAACTCCAACCCTAGCCCTAACCCTAATGGGATAATGGAAATAAATACATTTTTTTAATTTTATTATTTTTCCCTAACTAAGGGGGTGATAACGGGGGGTTTGATTTACTATTTATGGCGGTTTTTATGTTTGGCAGCTGTCATACGCTGAAAGACGCTTTTTATTGTAAAAATAGTTTATGAATCACCACATTTTGAGAGCTATAATTTTTCCATATTTTGACCCACCGAGTCATGTGAGGTCTTATTTTTTGTGGGACGAGTTGATGTTTTTATTGGTACCATTTTTAGGCACGTCACATTTTTTGATAGCTTTTTATTCCTATTTTTGGGGCGCAGAATGAACAAAAACCAGCGTTTAATGAGGTTTTTTTTGAGGGAGGGGGGTGCGTTTACACCGTTCCACGTGCGGTAAAATTGATAAGGCGGTTTTATTCTTCGCGTCAGTACGATTACAGCGATACTTCATTTGTCTTTTTTTATGTTTTGGCGCTTTTATGCAATGAAAATTTTATATAAAAAATAATAATTTCTGCATCGCTTTATTCTGCGAGCTATAACTTTTTTTATTTTTCCGCTGATGACGCTGTGTGGCAGCTTGTTTTTTTGCAGGACAAGATGACGTTTTCAGCGGTACCATGGTTATTTATATCCGTCTTTTTGATCGCACGTTATTGCACTTTTTGTTCGGCGGTATAATGATAATGCTTTATTTTTTGATTCGTTTATTTTTTATGGGGTTCAATAAAGGGGTTAACTCGTGGGACAGTTTTATAGGGCGGGTCGTTACGGACGCGACGATACCAAATATGTGTACTTTTTTTTTTCCAAAAAATGAATTTATTAGGGAACATATATATTTTTTAAATTTATTTAGCGATTTTTTTTTTTTTTTTTTTTTTTTTTTTTTTTTTTTTTTTTAGCTTTATTACAATGTCCCACGGGGGACATAACTGTCATGTGACAGATCGCTGATCTATCACATCACAGATCGCTGTGACATCAGCGATCTGTCACGGGCAGTGCTGTAGGCTTCTTCATGCCGGCGTTTTGCAGGCATGAGGAAGCCGCCTCCCTGCAGGCCCGCAAAGGTCCCTGCCGCCATTTTGGATTCGGGGACCTGCAGGGAAGGAGACCCCCGCAGCCGCGCTGCACATCGCGCTGCTGTGGGGGTCTCAGGGAAGCACGGAGGGAGCCCCCTCCCGATGCTTCCCCAAACCCCCGGTACACTGCGATCGTGTTTGATCACAGTGTGCCAGGGGTTAATGTGTCGGGGGCGGTTCGTGACCGCCCGTGACACATAGTCCCGGGTGTCAGCTGTGTTAATCAGCTGACACCCGGCCACGATCAGCTGCGCTCCCCCCGTGAGCGCAGCTGATCGCGCTAGATGTACTATTCCGTCATTGGGAGTTAGGTCCCAGGTCACATGGACGGAATAGTACGTCTAATGTAGGAAAGGGGTTAACTATCCTGTGTCATATATCTGTGATTTAAGGGCATGAAATTTCAAAGTTGGAAAACCGTGAAATTTTTGCCAAGTTCACGTTTTTTCACTAATAAACGCAAGTCATACCGAAGAAATTTTACCACCATCATGGAGTACAATATGTCACGAAAAAACATTTTCAGAGTCATCACCAGGATCCATTGAAGGGCTCCAGATTTATTACCTCATAAATTGACAGTGGTCAGAATTGTTATAATAGGCCCGGTCATTAACGTACAAACCACCCTCGGGGGGGGGGGGGGGGAAAGGGGTTAAACAAGAATTGAAAGACTCTTACCTGGCTACAAAAAGCATTTAAAAGCTGTGATATTTCCAAAGGGGAATGCTACTAGATACTAACCATACAGGGTGCCCAATCTCGGGCATCTGCCTATTTTACGTTTTGTAAACTGTAAAAGATATATATATATATATATATATATATATATATATATATATATATATATATATTATAATATATATATTATTTTTTTTTTTTTTTTTTTTTTTTCAAACAATGTGAAAAACATATAGCCAGCTCACCATAAAGGAGTTCCTCTTGATGCAGTAATCGGTGTTCACCCTGTGCTTTGCACGGATCCAGGCAGGGAGTATGCCCCAACAAATAGAAATATGAGGAAATTGGGATCCAGCAAAAGCATGAAAGTTCACCAGATTTGTAAAAACTTCTTCTTTATTAATCCATTATGTCATAAAAAGTAAGAGGAACTCCAATCAATTGGTAGCATTCCAGCAAGGGAATCCCTTGCTGGAATGCTACTAATTAATTGGAGTTCCTCTTACTTTTTATGACATAATGGATTAATAAAGAAGAAGTTTTTACAAATCTGGTGAACTTTCATCCTTTTGCTGGATCCCAATTTCTATATATATATATATATATATATATATATATATATATATATACATACACTCACTGGCCACTTTATTAGGTACACCTGTCCAACTGTGTGTTAAGACTTAATTTCTAATCAGCCAATCACATGGCGGCAACTCAGTGCATTTAGGCATGTAGACATGGTCAAGACAATCTCCTGCAGTTCAAACCGAGCATCAGTATGGGGAAGAAAGGTGATTTGAGTGCTTTTGAACGTGGCATGATTGTTGGTGCCAGAAGGGCTGGTCTGAGAATTTCAGAAACTGCTGATCTACTGGGATTTTCACGCACAACCATCTCTAGGGTTTACAGAGAATGGTCCGAAAAAGAAAAAAAATCCAGTGAGCGGCAGTTCTGTGGCCGGAAATGCCATGTTGATGCCAGAGGTCAGAGGAGAATGGGCAGACTGGTTCGAGCTGATAGAAAGGCAACAGTGACTCAAATTGCCACCCGTTACAACCAAGGTAGGCAGAAGAGCATCTCTGAATGCACAGTGCGTCGAACTTTGAGGCAGATGGGCTACAGCAGCAGAAGACCACACTGGGTACCACTCCTCTCAGCTAAGAACAGGAAACTGAGGCTACAATTTGCACAAGCTCATCGAAATTGGACAGTAGAAGATTGGAAAAACGTTGCCTGGTCTGATGAGTCTCGATTTCTGCTGCGACATTCGGATGGTAGGGTCAGAATTTGGCGTAAACAACATGAAAGCATGGATCCATCCTGCCTTGTATCAACGGTTCAGGCTGGTGGTGGTGGTGTCATGGTGTGGGGAATTTTTTCTGGGCACTCTTTGGGCCCCTTGGTACCAATTGAGCATCGTTGCAACGCCACAGCCTACCTGAGTATTGTTGCTGACCATGTCCATCCCTTTATGACCACAATGTACCCAACATCTGATGGCTACTTTCAGCAGGATAATGCGCCATGTCATAAAGCTCGAATCATCTCAGATTGGTTTCTTGAACATGACAATGAGTTTACTGTACTCAAATGGCCTCCTCAGTCACCAGATCTCAATCCAATAGAGCATCTTTGGGATGTGGTGGAACGGGAGATTCGCATCAGGGATGTGCAGCCGACAAATCTGCGGCAACTGTGTGATGCCATCATGTCAATATGGTCCAAAATCTCTGAGGAATGCTTCCAGCACCTTGTTGAATCTCTGCCACGAAGAATTGAGGCAGTTCTGAAGGCAAAAGGGGGTCCAACCCCTTACTAGCATGGTGTACCTAATAAAGTGGCCAGTGAGTGTGTATATATATATATATATATATATATATATATATATATATATATATATATATATATATATATATATATATATAAATTTGTTTGTTTTACTAAAATATAATGGAAATGTGTCATCTTTAACTTTAAGCCTTTTAGAGATCATTTCATCTTCAACTTGCTTAACTGTTCACAATAACAGTAATTTTAACCAGGGTGCCCAAACTTTTACATGCCACTATATATGGTTATTTTAAGGATGTGTGGACAGCAGAAAAGTCTTGTAAATATTACGCTATTATATATACATGGAGTTTAACATTTTGTTCAATGTCATTCTATATATATATATTTTCATTATTCGAGAAACACGAGATATAAAGACGTCTAATACTGTACTGTAATTGTTCATCAGTATTAGGCTATGTGCCCACGTTGCTTTTTTGATGCAGAATATTCCTGAGCAGAAACGCACACCCTCTTCCCGGGAAAACGCATGCGATTTATGACGCGCTTTTTTTTTTAAGCGTTTTTTACGCTTTTGTTAAGCGTTTTAGCATGCGTTTTCCTATGCGTTTTTGCAATACAACTATGTATGCGGAAACGCGTGCAATGAACATGCTGCGTTTTTTTTCCGCTAAGCCTTTCCGCAGCGGAAAAAAAACGCACCATTAGCACAACATGTGCGGATTCAATTATGATAACATGGGATGCATTTCATAAGCGTTTCTGCAGCAGAATCGCGCATCTAAAAGCTCCGCGGAAACACTTAAAAAAGCAACGTGGGCACACAGCCTTAAGATTATCTACATATTTGCTCTATATCTGATTGATCAGTGATTCCTTTAAAACAGTACATCATAAGCGTCTAAGCTAACTTTACTGCACAATCTTAGTGGCTGTCATCAGTGGTACATTGGATCCGCAGTTTCACACTGGCTGACCTCTATGAAGTTTGCTCATGTCCGGGCAGCATGTCCGGGCAGCACAACTTCATTAGCTGGGATCACCAGGGGGGCTCAGATTCAGTGTGGGATCTAGCCTGCGTCATGGATGTGGCATATTCCTGCAGTGCCATCAGAGATGCACTGTATCTGAGCGTCGCCTCTCAGTCATGATCCGGAGTATGACACCTGGGTAGCTTGCTAGTAGGCATGCAGTGTCTGTCAGCAGTCCGGCTCTCACAGATCACTACTAAAGCTCTCCTACACTCTCACACCATACATGCCAAAACCCCAGTAATATATAGACTAGCATGAGGAGCAGCACGGCACCATGCTGCAGCATCTCCACACCACCATTGACCACACATGCTTTCGAGAAGTATGCTGGAAAAAATTAAGTTCAACTGGCAGAGTTGGCCAGTTTATGGGGCAGTGTAAAGTGTAATGCCGTCTAGCAAATAAATCACATGCATGCATCTCAAGAAAAGGTTCTCGTTTACATCAGGGTCACGGACACCCCCCTGACGCGTTATTTTAGGAGAACATTAGTCGTTGGGAACCAGGACTGTCAGCGAAGACAAAACTCTTGGTTGGTGCTATATACTGTAAGTGCCATAGAGAAGGAATGATTTACAGCCTAAGGCCATGTTGGGTCCATGATCAGATTATGAGCAGTGTCTTGGTGTGACATGCTGTATCAGAAATTCAGTAATTGGAGAATAAAAAAGTAATAGACCCTTAAAAAAAAAAAAAATATATATATAATGTGTGTGTGTGTGTGTGTGTGTATATATATATATATATTCTCATGGTTGCTTTTTTTCCTATTAGCAAACAGTCAATACTAAACCATTTATTTTGCTTTATTTTTGCTAGGTCTTGACCCCTCTCAGTTTCGTGTACAGCAGCACTATCATAAAGATGAGGAGAACGACGCTTTGCTTGGAGGTCCAGCCCAGCTAACCGATGAAGAAAAGTACAGGGACTGCGAGCGATTCAAGTTCTGCTGCCCGAAATGTGGAACAGAGAACATATATGACAACGTCTTTGATGGATCGGTTAGTATCACAAGCTAATCAATTTTCTTATGGTTATGGATCCTCAAAGGTATAGGAATATAATGAGCTGTGTGGCAGCCTATTACCCTAATGTTTGTCGCATCCGATGTTAAACTGGAAGCTTCTGAACTAACCTCTGCTAAGACTATACACTGTGCTAGTTACGGAAATACTTCTCTCACATTAAGGCCACAAAGCAAGCAAAAAATATATATATGGTAATAATCACAGTGCAGTTTTGGCTATGAACTCCTGTCCAACACTCATCATTATTTGGACTTATTCAGATGTCAGGGTTTTTTTTATACTGTGTATATTTAGAATAAAGGTAATATGACAAATATACCAAACGGTGATTGGTGTTTAAAACCAAAATAAGCAAATATAGAATTGCTGTTTTGTGTTCTTTGCCTCACAAATAATAAATAAAAAGTCATCAAGCAGTCCTATGTACCACAAAATGGCACCAATAAAAACTTTAGCTTGACCCCAAAACAAATTACCTATTTTCAAAGAGTGTATAAATTTAATATTACTGATAACAATGATGGTAAAATCTGACACTGACCAAACACTGATGAAACTGATCCAAATCAGTCTGTGTTTGTACATAAGAGAGAACTCATGGACATCTGAATAAGGCCTTCGCGCACCTCGAATGTTATTCTTTCATTTGATTTTCAGATCTGCAATAGTCAGTTACTATATTTTCTTTTTGTTCATATTTAGCAGGCACATTAATTGCCTGCACACCGCCAGGGTATGAGCTGCAGATAACCCTGTATGCTTCCTAGTGAATCCATTCTCCAGTCTGCATTTACACTCATGTCTCTATAGCTGCTAACTTCTGAGTTCTTCTGAGTAATCAGTGAGGGGTTAGGGATCCAGACCCTGAAAGATGTGCCGACAAAAAGTGCCTGCTAAATCTGAAAAACATGTTTAGCTATTGTATTTTTCAGACTATAAGATGCATTTTTTTTCCTCCAAAAATATGGAGGAAAATGGAGGTTGCGTCTTATATTCAAGATGTACCAGCTGTGGTAAGGAGGTAGGGAGTTGGGGGGAGCGGTTTCGGCAGAGCAGCTGGTCACAGAGGTAGGAGCTGGCTGCTGCGGCTAATTCCTGTGCCCGCTGCTAAAGAGAAATATTCACTGCATTCCATGCCCATGGGCGTACAGGGCAATGAATATTCATTCCTCTTAAGTATCGGCACATGTGACTGCGTGGCAGCAGCAGGAATGCTCCGGCTAACACTGTGCTCATTAGAGAGCAATGAATACTCACTTCTTTGCACACACACATTCCCAGCGTGCAGAGCATTGAATATCCCGGCAGCTGCCTTTAATCCCTGCCAGGCGCTCCTTACAAGCATAAAGCAGTTGCTGGCATTGGAACAGGACACTGCGAGGGAGCACTGGGAAGGTAAGTTTAATGTTTTTTTTTTAAATGTTTTCTGATGGGGCCGTGCATACCAGGATGGGGGTGGGGGCCTATCATACCAGGATAAGGATGGGACCATGAATACCAAGACCGGGATGGTGCCAATCATGCCAGGATAAGGATGGGACCATACGTACCAGGACTGGGTTGGGTGCCAATCATTCCAGTTTATGGTTGGGGGGCCCTGCATACCAAGGATAGGGATGGGGCCATGCATGCTAGGACGAGAGGTGGGATCCTGCATAGCAGGATAAGGATGAGGGCGATAATTCCTGAAAGGATAGGGACGAGGGGGACCATTCCTGAAAGGATAGGGATGAGGGGGACCATTCCTACCAGGATAACGATAAGGGGAGCATGCATACCAGGCTAGAGATGAGGAGGCATGCACACCAGGATAGGGATGAGGGAGCCATGCAAACTAGGGTAGGGATGAGGTTGCCATGCATACCAGTGTAGGGATGAGGGGGGCCTTGCATACCAGGGTAGGGGATATTAAGTACAGAATTGACCACATTTTTTTTGTTTGTCTTTTTTTCCCTTAATTTCATCCTCTAAAAGGTGCGTCTTTATAGTCCGAAAAATACGGTACTCTTTAACCTACTTTTTTGCCTTTGCATGCATACCACAATCAGTGAGTGTTGTCTGCTCATGCTACTCTGGCCTTATGCCAAGGCATCTTGATCGGCCAGTGTGCAGATTTAACTATTTCATAGCCCCAATATTTTGTAGTCATATAATTAAAAAATGTGAAAATCTTGCTATTAACACAAGTTATCCATGACTTTGCACTCATATGAAACAGTGACATTGTAGAAACTTGAAATTTAATCACCAAGTGTCCATGCTGAGCGTTCATCTATATTTGCTACAAATCGATTCCAGCTTCACAACTTGCTGCTGCTTGTAAAGTTAGATAGTTAGATTCGTATCAAGAGTTACAAACCTTTATTTTATTTTTTTTTTATTTTATTTTTTTTGTTCATCTGACTGTCTTTGACATCCACATGACATCTGTTTTAATTACATGGCTAAACACTTTCCTATATAAAAGGGGTGATCCAGGACTAAATTATTTTTTACTATAAGCCAAAAAACTTAACAGGCAGATAGTTGCTAACTGCCTGCGATTCTGCTGCTCCCCATTAACAGAGCAGCTCTTCTTCTTTTGGGCTGCTCTGTCATTAGGGCGTGACTGCTTTAGTCATGCTGATAGATGGACATCTTCCCACACTTTAGGATACCTTCCCACAATGCGTTTTTGGTGTTTTTTGACGTTGCATGTTTTTGCTGAGTCAAAAATGCAGCGTCCTACAGTTATAGCAAAGTGGATGGTATTTACAGAAATCTTGTGCCCACTATGCTTCTCTTTATTGCTACGTAAACTCATCTGTGGTGCATTTTTCAAACGCACAGCATGTAAATTTATTTTGCGGGTACACTGAGCTTCCTGTGGGGATTTTTCCCATAGAGTTGCATTAGATGCGGAAAATCCTCGGGGAAAAATCGCACATGAGGTTTTAGTGCATTTTTGTGGTGGGAAACGCATGTAATCTGCACCTAAGTATATCAATAAAGTTTTGTCAAAGCAAAAAAAACAAGCATTTAAGGCAAAGTAGCTTTTTTTTTTTTTTTTAAAGCATGACACACTAAACTGAGACAAAAAATTCAGCATAAAAAATGTGGTAAAAAAAGCAACGTACCCACGTAGCCTAATTTGCATAATGGGCGCAAAAATTCTGCAACATGAAAAATGCATCAAAAGTTCGTCTCATGCGGCGGGATGTAGCAATCACACCCAGTCAACAAACTAGAGCGAAAGTGAATTAGTTATGCTTTAAAAGTAGCAAACCAAAAATTAATAAAAAACAAAGTAACACTGGTCAAGCAGTATCTCTGGGTTGAGCAGTTAAATCGTTCTACTCCAATAATATTAGTAAAAAAACCAAAAAAAAACATACAAATAGTGGATTAGGACGCAATAGGGTATGTGGGTTTAACCCCATCAGGACCTTGTACATATCCATATGTCCAGGTTGATAAGCACTTATCATCTTTGGACTATTCGCACGTGATCGCCTCCGGGTGTTCAACTGACACTCTTCACTCACTGCTAAGAGCGGTGCCAGCGACTCTCCCTGTAGTTTAACCCTCTCAATGCTATGATAGATAATGATTAATACACAAGCAACCATAATCTTCGTAGAATGCGCACCAATGTACTGCACCTTAGCAACAAAATTAACTCCACTGTTGAATCATATAGAAGCGGAGGAGTTTAAATAAAAATACAAAAGTTTTTATTGATCAATTGCAATATATAAATTTCAGATAAGAGATGTGTTCGGTCAGACACCAGAAAAGGGAACTATGGGTCTCCACACAAAATGCATATCTCATTAATCCATATATCCAGTATTGCCATGTATCTTTAGGATAAACCCCCAAACTTCATTATGCAGCAATAAGTCACAATCTTCCACATCTATAATAGGGCCCACATAGGCTATACCAACAGGGAATCATGTGTCCAAATGCAAATTTCCTTTATATCCTGCAATAGTATTGTATGGCATATGTCCAATCCATTTTCGCAGGACATATACAGAAAACAGAGGGGGAAAAACACATAGTGAGTCTTACCCAGTGTTTAGAACCCCGTCCCAAAGCTCCCCGACGCGTGTTTCGCCACTGTTATCGCTTTCTCAAGGGGAGGTGTGCTTATATTGACAAACAGGACCTTAAGTCTCCATGGTGATTGGTCGTGTGACCATCACCTGACCCATATTGGAGATGCTGTATAGCAGCGGCACATGCGCCGATCCCCGACCCTCTCATATCCACGTCACTCGGCGATGCCATGCCTGCGTCTGAGCAAGGACTAACTCTCTGATCACACCTGCGAGAGCTGTGCCGAATGCTGGCGGGGCGGGTGCAGTCAGCTGAAAGGCACTCGCGCACCACAGCCTCAATGGGCATCTATTTAACCCACACCGTGACAAATAGGAAAATAACATACAAACATAAACAGTCATAAATTTCTTTGGGTCCACGTCTTGAGAAGAAACTCCATAGTGTCCATATCCATGGTCATTAATGTTGCATAATAATTCCATATGAGACTGCCATAATTTCCTTTATCAAGACCTCCTATGGATTTGCTTAAAGGGCCCAGTGTAAATATAATGATTATCACTAAACAGAAAAAACATACAGTTGGAAACAACACACCAATAAAATTATATACATATTGAGAAGGGACAATATTTCTACAACGTGTCCAAACAATGCTACATGGCACTTAATACTAATGCTTAACAAAAAAGTGGCAACCAAATTTTGCATGAACCACAAGGAAGCGAACCAACATGATAAATTTAAAATATTCTTTTTATTGAAAAAATTAAAATTAATTTAAAATGACCACATATACATAAATCCATGGAAAAATACCTCACAAAAGGGCAGCAACAGATCACTTCAACTAATTAATTTCTCAAACGGAGGTATAATCTAAGTGTAACCAATCCTATAGGTCCACACCAATAATTCTATATAATGTGCAAAAAAGCATCATATTTACTAAGATCATAATAAGGCTGTGTGCACACGCTGCGGATTTTGCTGCGTTTCCGCAGCGGTTTTGGCCGCTGCGGACTCGCAGCAGTTTTTGCTGCGGTGTACAGTACCATGATTCCCTATGGGAATCAAAAACCGCAGTGCAGACGGTGCGGAATTTTCCGCGCGGATTATCTGCGGTTTTCAATCCGCAGAAAGAATTGACATGTCAATTCTTTCTGCGGATTCTCCTGCGGTTTTCAATCCGCAGAAAGAATTGACATGTCAATTCTTTCTGCGGATTCTCCTGCGGTTTGCCATCTCCTCCATTGAGGAGATGAAAAACCGCAGGGCAAAACCGCAGAGCAATCCGCAGGTAAAACCGCAGGTCTTTTGACCTGCGGTTTCACCTGCGGATTTTACAAAATCCGCGCGGATGAATCCGCACATAATCCGCAGCGTGTGCACACAGCCTAAGAACCTATGATATTAAAAAATTATACTCATGTAAACAAACAGCACCCTTAGAAATAATGATATACTATTGCCCAAATATTTATTATGTCAATTACTCAAGAGAATGCCCATGTAAGAATGTGAAGGGCATAAAAGCAATCCTGCTCCTAGTCAAACCGCAGCATTCTGTTCATAAGAGCTGACAAAAAAAGGGAATAAAAAGTGTTTACCTAGCAAGGTGCTGATGATCCGTGCTCTGATGCTGACCCCTGCGCCCCAATACACGTTTCTACTGCCTCTTCCGGGCATCTTTGGTCTGTTGAGCATATCCGCCCCATCCTCAAGAACTTTGACCTGGAGATAATTAACAAAAAAGTGTTGGATGGTCTAACGGTTGCTTTTCCAAAAGTACCAACTTTTTATCTTCTCCCGAAGGTACACAAAGACCCCGTCAACCCACCAGGATGTCCAGTTGTGTGAGGAATAGATGGATTATGTGATCCGATTTGTAAATTCATAGATCATTATCTCAAGGGTTTGGTTGAAACATTACCTTCCTTTGTTAAAGACACAACGGACGTCCTGGCTAGGGTTGACGGAGTCTGTGTTGATGCAGGTACATTACTAGTGACCGCAGATGTGGAAACACTTTATACCTGCATCGACCATGAGGATGGTCTGCGAGCTGTCCATTTCTTCCTCGAGGCCTCCGACCTGGACTGCCCTCTGTGAGCTAATCCTCGAACTGCTGCACTTTGTCCTAACACACAATTTTTTTTACTTTTAAAGTTCATTTTTACCAGCAAAAACGCGACGCGGCCTGTGCAACCCTGTACGCCAACCTATTTTTAGGATATTGGGAGAGGTTGGTGTTTGGGGACGCGGGTGCGGGGACCGCTGACCATGTGCTGTATTGGCTGCGTTATATTGATGATATTTTGTTATTTTGGCGGGGGACGGTGCAGCAGTTGGAGGATTTTATGGCTATGTTGCATATGAACTGTTTCAATATACGATTGACATACAGACATGATCCTGTTAACATGGACTTTTTGGACATCAGTCTGCAGGTGTACTCTTCATCCACTGTCCAGACTGATGTATTCCGAAAGGTAACATCAGTAAATGGTTTATTGCACACGGATTCTGCACATAGCCAGGCCACTATTAGGGCCGTGTCGGTCGGACAGTTCTTGAGGATGCGGCGGATATACTCAACAGACCAAGGATTTGAGGCACAAGTCTCTGAACCTGAGGGAGAGATTTAAACAACGAGGGTACAGTAGGAGATGTATCAAGAAAAGGTATAATCGGGCCAAATTGACAACACGTGATCAGCTGTTATACTCAGTAAAAATGAAAAGAAGGCTGAATATTCGTTTCATCTCGGAGTATAATCACGAATGGGATAACATGAGGGAAATTTTCCTAAAACATTGGCCCATTTTGTGTAGTGAACCCTCTCTGGGATCTTTTGTGTCAGATCGACCTTTAATGACCCCCCATAGATCCAAAAAATGTAAACGATTTATTAATAAAGAGTCATTATATAGCACCAAAAGGAAGTTTATTTGGACATACTAAACAAGTGAGAGGGTGCTTTGAGTGCGGTCACGGTTTGGCTTGCAACAATATTCTTTGCAGTGGGTCTTTCTCTTCAGCCGACAATTCGAAGGAATATTCGATTAACGAATATATTTTGTGCATCAGCATGAATGTTATCTATTATGCTACGTGCAGCTGTAATTTAATTTACATAAGGTTGACATCAAGAGAACTGAGAGTGCGTGTAAGAGAACACGTGCGGGATATTGTGGCGGCGAAAACAGTGCAAGATGTATCAGAGTTAATGACAATCCCCTGGCACTTTAGAGCAGTTCATAACTGCGATCCAGTAAAATTTATGGTGAGGGGAATTGAAATTATACATACAGGGATACGGGGAGGGTAATGTAAAAAAAACATTGGGCACTATGAAGCCTGCAGGCCTCAAGATTCCCTTAATTTTGGCCCCTTTTTGTAATTAAATGGTTTTTCATATAATCCCTTCTCATTATGTATATAATTTTATTGGTGTGTTATTTACATGTTTTTAACTGTATGTTTTTTCTATTTCGTGATCATCATTATATTTACACTGGGCCCTTTAAGCAAATCCATAGGATATCTTGATAATGGAATTTATGGCGGTCTTATATGGAATTATTATGCAACATTAATGACCATGGATATGGACACTATGGAGTTCTTTCTCAAGACGTGGACCCAAAGAAATTTGTGACTGCTTATATTTGTATGTTATTTTTCTATTTGTCACGGTGTGGGTTAAATAGATGCCCCTTGAGGCTGTGGTGCGCGTGCGCCTTTCAGCTGACTGCTCCCGCCCCGCAGCATTCGGCACAGCTCTCGCAGGTGTGTGGTCAGGGAGTTAGTCCTTGCTCACACGCAGGCAAGGCATTGCCGAGTGACGTGGGTATGAGCAGGTCGGGGATCGGCACATGCGCCACTGCTACACAGCATCTTCAATATGGGTCAAGTGATGGTCACATGACCAATCACCATGGAGACTTAAGGAATGTTGGTCAATCTAAGCACACCTCCCCTTGAGAAAGCGATGATAACGGTGGCGAAACACGCCTCGGGGTGCTTTGGGACGGGGTCCTAAACACTGGGTCACTGTGTTTTCCCCCCTCTGTTTTCTGTATATGTCCTTCGAAAATGAATTGGACATATGCCATACAATACTATTGCAGGATATAAAGGAAATCTGCATATGGACACATGATTCCCTGTTGGTATAGCCTATGTGGGCCCTATTATAGATGTGGAAGATTGTGACTTATTGCTGCATAATGAAGTTTGGGGGTTTATCCTAAAGATGCATGGCAATGCTGGATATATGGATTAATGAGATATGCATTTTGTGTAGTGACCCATAGTTCCCTTTTCTGGTGTCTGACCGAACACATCTCTTTTTATCTGTGTATTTTTATATATTGTAATTGATCAATAAAAACGTTTGTGTTTTTATTTAAACTCCTGTAGTCCTCCGGTTCTAGATATATATTGATTGCAGCATTTAGAAGGCAGAGGCAAGGAGCTCCTGCTCCCCTCCAATCGGCGCTCCGCGGGACGTTATTTCGAGGGGCCGACCGTTGTCATGGTGACCCGATGTCATCATTACTGCATCCGATTCACTAGGCCCTAGCAAGTTAGATCGATCATGCTCAATGCTTACACTGCTTAGTGCTTACCATGTAAATCTCTGAAATACGTGATTCAGACGGAACCCCAGCAGGAGACTGTGGACTCTGTCTGGCCTATTATCCGGCAGTGTCCATCTTTTTAGCTGTGCGTAAAAGCATGGCTGGCCACAGTTTTGTGTACGTCTGAAGAGGACACCGCTGAACAAAGGCCAGACTGAGTCCCAGAGTAACTGTTGCCGTATTATAGTGAATTGCTTTATTTGGAGATTTAGATGAAAACCCCAATGTAAGTGCTCAGCGTAGAGCGCCTGATAAATGTGATCCCAAGTGTTATGTTAAATTTTCCGAATAAAACCTTCAACTCAATCCACAAAAATAGCAAGTCCCCACTTAGGTCCATCATCTGTTAATGGAAATATAGGGGGCTTCCACATTACTGGTTGCTCAGAGGCTCTGGAAAAGAGCTATGGCTCCTCGCCCTCCCAAATCCAAATGCCCCCGTCCCTTCTGAGCCGTACAGTGTGCTTAAACCACATTTAGTGTCCACATTTGCTATTTCTGTAGTGATGATTTACGGGTGTGTATCTCCAAAAGCACATGCTGAGCATAGCATATTGGGCACTACAATATACAGGGCATTACAAAAGCAGATTTGCAAGTTTCACTCAGCAACATCCACTGCTGCTTGTTTCTGGAAAACTCCCCTGGAGTCAAAATTATCACTACACCTGTAGATAAATTCCCAAAAGGGTATAATTTCCAAACTGGGGTCACTTGAGGGGGGTGGTATTCTGCTCTTCTAACACTTAAGGGCTCTGTGTATGGACTGCAAACTATTCTAGTAAAATCTGTACTCTAGGATGCAAATATCACACTGTCGCTCCCCAGTCTTGCCATGTGGCTAAGCAGTACTGTACAGCCACATATGGGATATTTCCATGTTCAGCGGAAGTTATGTGGCACATTTTAATTCCATTTTTACCCATTTCTCCTTGTGAAAATGTTTGCCTTGTGCCCAAACTGTAGTTTTACTCCAGATATGGGGTATCATCGTACTCGGGAGAAATTGCACAACAAATTGTATGGTTCAATTTCTCCTCTTGCCCGTGTGCAAGTTTTTTAAAAAATTGGGCTAAAAGAACATTTTTATGGGGGGAAAAATATATACATGGTATATTTTTTTTTATTTTATATTTAGCAGCTCAACCTTATAAACGTCTGTGAAGCACTTGAAGGTTCAAGGTGCTCACCACACATCTAGATGCATTCCTTGAGGGGTCTGGTTTCCAAAATGGGGTCACTTGTGGGGGGTTTCCACTGTTTAGGCACATCAGAGGCTCTCCAAATGAGATATGACGTCCACTCACGATTCCAGACAATTTTATGTTTAAAAAGTTAAGCGGTACCTTCTCTTTCAAGCCCTGCCATGCACCCAAACAGTGGTTTTCCCCAACTTACTGGGTATCTGCGTTCTCAGGAGAAATTGCACAACAAGTTTTGCTGTCCAATTTCTCCTTTTATCCTTGTGAAAATAAAAAAAAAATTGGGTCTAAAGTAAAATTTTTGTGAAAAAAAATTTTTTAATTTTTTTCTTTCCACATTCCATTAATTCATTTGAAGCACCTGAAGAGTTAATAAACATTTAGAATATAATTTTCAGAGGTGCAGTTTTAGAATGGTGTCACTTTTGTGTGTTTTCTGTCATATAGACCACTCAGTCACTTCAAATGTAATGTGGTCCCTAAAAAAGAAAAAAAATTGTTTTGTAAATTTTGTTGGAAAACTTTTAACCCTTCTAACTAACTTACAAAAAATTGTTTACATAATTATGCAGTAGACATATGGGAAGTGTTATTTATTAACTATTTTGCCTGACATAACTTTTTTGATTAAGGGCATAAAAAATAAAAATGTGAAAACTGCCAAATTTTTCACAAATTTCTGATTTTTTTTCACAAATAAAATGTCATATCAAAGAAATTTTACCAGTATCATGAAGTACAATATGTGACGAAAAAAAGTCTCTGAACCACTGGGGATCCTTTGAAGCATTCCAGATTTATTACCACATAAAGTGACACTTGTCAGAATCAGAAGATTTGGCCTGGTCATGAAGGTGATTACTGGCTTCGGGAGGGGTGGGGGGTGAAGGGGTTAATAATGTATGCCTATCACTTGAAAACCCTAAAGGTACTATCACACTTAGCGATGTACCAGCGATATGACGCGGTCAGGATCGCTGGTACATCGCTAAGTGGTCGCTAGTGAGCTGCCACACAGGCAGATCTCACTAGCGACATCGCTGGGGACGGGGGTCGCTACTTACCTGTCACACTAGGCGATCCTGCGTCCTCCCGCCCGGCTCCACGCGTCGCTCGTCGTCACAGCAGGAAGCGCCGCTGGAAGCTGACGACGAGAAACAGTCCAGGACGTTCTCGTGCGATCAGCGATAAGCAGCGTGGGAGCGGTTTGTAGGCAAGTATCAGACACAGCGATATCGCTAGCAATATCGCTATAACGTCACAAGTTATTGTGATATTGCTAGCGATATCGCTTAGTGTGACAGTACCTTAATTCAGTTCTAAAAACTTCTCTACCACCCTATTATATGCAAATGTGCCCACACCCCTCTTCTTAGTGCAGACTTTATATTCCCTATTGGGCCTTAAGGCCCCGTCACACATAGCGATCTCGTTTTGTTTTGTGACTTTTGTCAAGTTTTGTGACATAACAGTGATCTTACCAGCGAGATCGATGTGTGTGACAGCGATCAGCGACCGGCCCCCCTGCCGGTATCGCTGATAGCTCTGGGAAACCTCTGGACTTTTCTTTGGTCGCTGGACTCCCGCTGGCCAGCACACATCGCTGCGTGCGACAGGCGGGAGACCAGCGATCTGCTGGTAACTAACGTACACATTGGGTATCCAAGGGATGGGCGTCCCTTAGATACCCGATGTGTACGTTAGTTACCAGCTCCCTGCATCAGCGCGCTGGTAACTAACGAACACAGCGACGCCGCGCGCTCGGCGTCGCTGTGCTGATCGCTGGTGAAGCTGTCTGTTTGACAGCTCACCAGCCATCATGTAGCGATTCACCAGCGATCCTGACACGTTGATATCGTTGTCGGGATCGCTGGTGAGTCGCTATGAGTGACGGGGCCCTTATCGTCCCTAGTATTAGAGGGATCTACCATTGTATACCATGCAGGTTTCAAGGGTCAACACTAGTAATGAGCGAGCCTGCTTGAATAAGATGTTATCCGAGTATACTTGAGTGCTACTAAAGTATTTTCAGCACGCTCTAATAGTATGTTCGAGTCGCTGTGGCTCGAACATGGTATTCGAGCACACCGAAGATACTCTATTAGCACTCGGGCATGCCCTGATAACACCTTATCTGAGCGCATTCGCTCATCACTAGTAAACAGTTGATGAAATACAAGATAGACCTACTCAGTTGATGAATGAAGCTAAATCCGCGTCTGTATAGTGTAGCAAGTTAACATAGCCATCTAGTATTGGTATACGTAGTGAGTTAAACTAGATGCTACATTTATGATAAAGAAGGTTAGAAATACATATGCAAGATTCAGCACACATCAATTTATCCTCTCAATTGATAGTTAAACAATTACTGATAATAAGGGTATGTTTCTACGGTCAGTATTGGCAGCGCTTTGGATGCAGCTCCGTCTAAAGCGCTGCCGGCTTTTGTGCGCGCGGTAATTCTGCATGTGTTCATTGAACCATGCGGAATCACCGCATCCTGTACATAGGCTGTGATATTTATCTTGCGGAAACTGAGCGTCTCTGCAATATAAATAAACATGCTACAGTCTATAAAGACGCGCTGCATGTCCTGTTATGCAGGGATGCTGGAGGCGCCCCTGCATTCATAGTGGAGATGGGATTTCATAAAATCCCCTCCACTATGCTGTAACATTTGGACGCTGCGGATTGGATGCTGTGGCTGTATTGTTCGTCCAATCCGCAGCCTTTACTGACCGTGGAAACCATGGTCAGTATTGGCAGCGCCTTGGACGCAGCTCCGTTCAAAGAGCTGCCGGCTTTTTGTAAGAGTGGTGATTCCGCATGTGTTCATTTAACCATGCGGAATCACCGCATTCTATACATAGAATGGTGATATTTATCTTGCAGAGACTGAGCGTTTCCGCATGATAAATAGACATGATGCGGTCTAGAAAGACGCGCCGCATGTCCGGTTACGCACGGAAGCCAGAGGCGTCCCTGCAAGCATAGTGGAGATGGGATTTCATAAAATCCCCTCCTGTATGATGTAACATCTGGCCGCTGCGGATTGGACTCTGCGGCTGTACACAGCATCCAACCCGCAGCGTTTACTGACCGTGGAAACTTACCCTAATATATAGTAACTCACTAATGAATGAACCCATTTTAACCTTAAGGACCAGGCCAAATTTTTTAGTTCTGACCAGTGTCACTTTATGTGGTAATAACTCTGGAGTGCTTTAACGTATCCCAGTGATTTTTTCGGGAAACATTGTACTGTGTTAGTGGTAAATTTAGGTCAATATGTTTTGCATTTATTTGTGAAAATGAAAATTTTGGTGAAAAGTTTGAAAAATTCACAATTTTCCATTTTTATATCCATAAACCAATTAGTCATGCTGTATAAAATATTTACTAAAGAACGTTTCCCATATGTCTAAATGACATATGAAAAATGATGCAGATGTACTGTAATTTTATTTTGTTAGACTGTTAGAAGGGTCAAATGTTTAGTAGCAGCTTCTCATTTTTGCAAGAAATTTTCAAAACCTGTTTCTTTATGGACCTATTCAGGTCTATATATGGACTTTGTGGGGCCTTTATATTGGAAATTCTCCAAAACTGGTACTTTTTTAAAAATTTGCACCCCTCAAGTACTTCAGAAGTGTTGTCAGGAAATGTTTAACCCTTCTGTTGCTACATAGTAATTAATATAAAGTCAAATGGAAAAAAAAATTTTAACTCTAAAATTTTGCTTTTGGCTCAATTTTTGCACTTTTATAAGAGATAGCATAAGAAAATGGACCCCACTATTTTACCTAGTTTCTTCTGAGCATGTGAATACCCCACATGTGGTCAGAAACCTCTGTTTGGACAAACGGCAGGCCTTGGAAGAGCACCATTTGAATTTTGGGACACAAATTTGGGTGAAATAGATTGCGGGCACCATGTCACATTTGCACGGCCTCTAAGGCACCCAAACAGAATAAAACCCTCACAATTGACCCCATTTTGGAAAGTATACCGCTCAAGGATTTTATCCAGGGGTATAGTGAGCGGTTTAAACTTTCAGCTACTACACAGTTTGCTAACAATAGGTTGTCATATTGAAAATTGTATTTTTTTTCATGAAAATGTTGCTTGATCCCCAAACGTTTCACTTTTGCAAGAGTTAACCTGAAAAAATGGACCTCAAAGTTTGTTACCCATTTTCTTCTGAACTTGGCAATACCCCACATGTAGTCAAAAAGTACTGTTTGGACACTCGGTATGGCTTGGAAGGGAAGAAGTGACATTGGACTCTAAATTTGGCTGGAATAGATTGCAGACACCATGTCTCATTTGCAGAGCCCCTGAGGTACCAAAACAGCAGAACCCCCACAAGTGATCCCATTTTGTAAAATAGACTCATCAAAGGAATTCATCTAGGGGTATGTTGAGCTTGTTGAACCGGTAGGTGATTCACGGGACATTTTAAAATGGGGATATGAAAATGACGTGTTTTCTGCTAAAATGAAGTTTTAGCCCCAAATTCGTAATTTTAACAGTGGATAATAGGAAAAAAAAATCGTTGCCATAATTTGTTGCGCAATTTCTTTAGAACACTGAGATATTCCATATGTGATCAAAAACCACTCTTTGAGCACATGGCAAGACGCTGAAAGGAAAGAACTCTATTTTGTTTTTGGAGAGTAAATGTATCTAGAATAGATTGTGAATGCCATATTTCACTTGTAGAGCCTCTGACATGCTAAAACAGCAGTAACCCCTACAAGTGATCCCTTTTTGAAAACTAGACCGCTCAAGGATTTCAACCAGGGGGTGTACTGAGCATTTTTAGCTTGAGGGTATGTGCACACGGTGCGGATTCTGCTGCGTTGTACAGTACCTTTATTTCCTATGGAAATTAAAAAATGCAGTGCACATGCTGCGGCTTACAATCCGCAGCATGTCAATTGTTTGGTGCAGAAACACTGCAGTTTTACACCTCATCCATTATGAGGTGTAAAACCGCAGATAAACCGCAGGAATTTTGTCCTGCGTATTTACCTGCGGTTTTCTCTCCAAAATCCGCACACCAAAAAAACTACGTGTGCACATAGCCTAAAGGTGATTCACAAAACTTTATAACATTTAGTTGTGAAATGAAAAAAATATTTTTTCCACTAAAACACTTGCAGACTCAGTTTGAATAGATTGTGGCCTCCCACATTACCCAAGCCCCTGAGGTGCCAGAACAGCAGAAAACCCCCCACATGTGACCCCATGTTGGAAACTTTACTGCTTAAGTAATGCATCTAGGGGTGTATTGTGTATTCTAAACACACAGGTGCCTCACAGAATTTTATAACATTGGGACGTGGAAATATAATATTTTAGTGTTACAAATGTATTTTTTTTTTTTTTTTTAAGTAGTGCAAATTTGTCGCTTACACAAGGATTAATAGGTGAATCTGGACCCCACAATTTATTTTGCAGTGTCACAAGGGGACAGGGTCACTGCTGCAGAAAGCCGGCGGCAGGAGTGGGGAGATGCTGCGGGTCTCGGGCTGGGAGGAGGGATTGTCCTGGCGATGCGAGGCTGCAGGTCGTGAGCTTCAACAAGATGCTGGTGATGAGGCAGGAACTGAGTCCCTGCTCGGCCCATTGATTTCCACCTCCAGCACCGCATGCGCAGATTTAGATCTCGGCTCAATGATAAGCCAAGGTCTCAGTCTTTGAATGCGCCGTCGGGGTTTTTAGTCATGAAATAGTTTTTTGTGATGTGTGCTTTTTTTGGGGGGGGATGGTGTTTATTGTATTAATGCCGTTGTAACCTGGGGTCATCACATCGCAATGACTGGTTATGATTGTAGGGGGTCATTCCAACCATGGGGGTCTTTTAACCATTTAGATATGGCTGTTGTAATTGTCAGCGGTATTTAAGGGATTAATCATCCCTGATCAGTTCCAAAACCGACCGCTGCTGGTAACACAGGGTGTCAGCTGTCATATGCAGCTGTCACCTATGGGGTTTGCGCTATTCACTAATTTTAAAATGGTGGTGATGAATAAGGCCTCTTAAGTGCTGCCTTTTTAATGCATATAGGTGATCTTTAAAGTGTTAAATCAGTATCTTGCAACAAAAATGTCCAAACCACAGTAATAATAAAACATCATACAGCCATATAGCTGCCCGATTAATGCATATATAACATATTCAGTGCGTTTCCCCTCTGACGTCAGAGGTTTCTCAGGAGTAAACATAAAGTGGTAGCTTTGCTGTATATGATAGATGTAATACACAGTGTACTTGGCTTTCCAGATGTACTAATGATGTGCTCCAAGGCAAGGTGTTCATCGGAGGATAGTGCCTGAGGTTTTTTTTTCTTTATATATTTTTTTCTGTGAATGTTAGTTCTTTTCTATTTACCTTATATTGATCTATTTAGATTGTGAGCCCATCTGGGACAGCGATGATAATGTGTGCAAACTGTAAAGCGCTGCAGAATATGTTAGCGCTATGTAAAAATAGATTATTATTATTAATCATTATTTTGTGAGTCAAAGTGACATTAGCAGAAACCACAGATTCGCCAGCAGGAACAATCAGTGACAACTGAGTCGGCATGCGTCCATGCTCGGCAGCACAGGTAGGTAGCAACTACCTACCTGTTAGTTCTTAGGCCCATAGTACAACATTTTTATAGCTCTATGATAATTGTAATATATCCTTTAAAATCCTGCTATATGAATGATGTCTGTATGGTAACCTTTTTATTTTTTGTGTTTTGCAAACCTTTTGAAATCTACGGGTGAGACTCATCGGACAGTCGAATGAGACAAGCGTTTGTTTTTTTTTCCTTAAGTCTTTTGATCCATGTGGAAAAAGTTTGTGTGTCCACCATGAATAACCTAGTTCTGTGTGCATTTTTTTTTCCACGCTGACATCACAAGGACCTTGTAAAATTCTTTTTGTGAATGTATCCCAAGGAAAAAAAAATAAAGCCGTACTGTTCTATTTGTCAGATAGCTTTATGATCATCGTCTAGCAGTGAAGTGACAGACCATGTGTGGATATGAGATGAATGAAGAGCGAGATCTCTGGCACAGTAATGTACAAGCATGTGTGAAAGGCGTCCTGTTGTGAGATCCATTATTAAGAAAGCAGTATTTTGTGGGCCACTTTACTAAAGATATGGCTGATCAGTCAGGTAATAAAGATTGTGTATGTGTTACCTCTGATCAGGCAGTGTCTTCTGTTCAGGTTTGTATTGTAGAACAGTGGAATTATTAATATGTAATTCGGATTGCGGCAGTAAACTTGTCTGGCCTAAGTCATCCATTCATTCTGTCTTACTGCCGAGCTTCCAAGACAGCAGCCTCTACAAATGACTGTTCTCTGTGGCTACTGTATATAAATGTCACAAGTGTGTGCCTGCTGTGCCTCGCATTCACAGTATATGGATAGTTGCCATTATGATAAATTGCTCTTTACCACCTGCCTGTTCTCAGACCTGGCGTTATACAATGAGCGCCCATGACATTAGGTAATATTACTTGATTTGATGTATGTGCAATTGTGTCTATTTTAACGCATTTGGTACTGAAGCTAATTGGACCTTAGCGGTCTTACAACTGATCTACGCAAATGGCTAGGCCGCTGCATTGTGCCGAGTATATGACAGCATGGCAATTTGAGGAAAGTTAGATTACTATGGTTTTAGAATCCTTGTACTCAGGACGCTGCCCCCATTAATTAGGTGTAGCTATATTCCTCAGTGTTATAGCCCTTATTCATTCCACATATCTATCTTTAATAACAAATTTAGTTCTATTATCTCTCCTGTTGTCTTTCTACTTCAGACATGAAAGCCTCTTGGTGCGTTCCTGCCATGAAGTGATGCCAAGAAATGCATTGTCGACCTTGGACCATTAAACAACACTGAGCCAGCTTGACAACTTCTCTTCCCTGTCAGCTACGCACTAGCTTTTGGCTCCGTATTAGACCGTGAAGCAGCAAAAAACCTTGAAAATTAGAGAACCAGATTCTTTTTATCTAAATTAAAAGTAATTATTTTAAGATAAGTTGGACAAACAGCAGATGTTTAGCATTTTTTCATGAAGCAAAAGAAAACAGCCATTGGTAGCAAGTGAGCGGAAAAGCCAAACACAGATCAGCACTTCCATGTTGCATCCTTGACTTTTGCCTCATTACAGCTGTAAATAAGAAAGCTAATTGCATAGAGACTTGACGATTTGCAGATGGGCTAGCTATAGAAGAGCCGGATGTCAAACCTTGATATCTTTTCCACCTGGAATTTCTTACTAATGGGGGGGAGGGTTGAGGCAATGTTAACGGGGAAGGGGAAAGGTGAGCTCTTAATCTACAAATGGGCATGAGGATATGTTGGATGCAATCTGTTTTTTTGCTGGGAATCATGCCTCAAAGAAAGGGAGGATAAAACGCTATAATCTGTCTGTCCTGGGATTTTATTAAGTAATTACACAAAAGTTTAAGGAAGAGTCAAACCAAAGTTGACTCTTCAGTTTCAACGTAGTCTTCTGCATTTCTGATCAGATGCATTGCACCACGCTGAAGTCGGGACGCGTACACCTGGCTTCAGATCCTCAATGATGTGAGGGGACAAAGACACTCACATGTGCAAGATTTATATAGCACTGGTGATACAGGCTCTTGTAAGTCATGTTATCATGCTCACAGGGGTGTGATAACATGCTAAATGGGACGACTAGTCTGGGGAAACTAACGCCCAATTAACTAGTCAAAGTGTTCATTTAAATATCATAAACAGACTTTAGAAATACTTTTTCTAAAGCTCTGTTTGTGTCCAATGTAATAAAGGGACTGATATGCAGGGAATTTATTTTGTAATTTCTCCCAGATGCGGTGATGCCCAATATGTCGTCAGAAACTACTGTTTGGCTACACGTCAGGGCTGAGAAGGAGCAGCACTATTTAGCTTTTGGAGCTTTAGACTTGTTTGTGGGCAACTTTGCGCAGCCTCTAAGATGCCAGAACAGTAGAAAAAAAAATTGACCCAATTGTAGAAATTGCACCTCTCAATGAATTCATCTACGGCTACAGTGACTATTTTGTAACATTCATGCCAGGCTGTTTTTTTTTTTTCTGGAGAATTGAAAATCTGCCAGTTTAGTGCCCATACATTGTTCCCATATACTGTAGCGCCTCCATACATTGTGCTCAACATTTGCACCTGGTGACATGCTCCCTGTAAATTAAGTGCGCTCACCCCGCCACAGTAATTCCAAGCATGTGGCCGCTTACTGCGGTTTAGGCACAGTGGAGCTCAGATGGAGGGGTACATTAGGATTTGGGAGTGCAGATTTCACTGGATTTTATTGGGGTGAGGTTTGGATGATAGCAGTGTCACTTTTCCAGAGTCTTTGTTCTACCATTAATATGGGAACTCCCTATATTTCCAGTGACAGATGATGAATCTGAGTAGGGTCTGGGTTTGTGCAGGATAAATGTTTTTGTTCATTACATTTTGGGATACGTAACATTTTTTGATCGCTTTCAGTATAAGACTATGATAACATTTTTGTGTTCTACGCTGAGGGCTTATGTCGGGGTTTCTGTGTAAATCCCACAAAATATCTATACAGACAAACCCCCTACGGAACCACTCACTATGAGGCAGATGAAGATAGTTTGGACTCTTGACTTCCAGTTTCTTTGGTGTCCATCTTTTTAGGCATTCACAGAACAGTGGTCGACTACTTTTATTTGCTAGAAAGATGCCTAAAATAATGGAACACTGCCTGAACAGAGACCAGAAGGAGTCGAATTGACTCCATCTGCCTCATTATAGAGTGTGATTCGATCTGGGATTTTGTATTTAAATATTTTTATTAAAGTTTTATGAAACTGGGAGGTGGATAGGGAAGGGGAACAAGAAAAATGGAGGGGAAAAGTGTAAATGTACAGAGGGAGGGTAAGGGTCATAAAAAATAGAGAACCCTTGTAACAAAGCATACATTAACCCCTTAAGCCCCAAGGCTGGTTTTCACGTTCATCACCGGGCCAATTTTCTTCCATGGATCCCGGTGATTCTGACATTTTCTCATGACATATTGTACTTCATGTTAGTGGTAAAATTTCTTTCATATAACTTGCGTTTATTTGTGAAAAAAACGGAAATTTGGCAAAAACTTTGAAAAATTCGCAATTTTCCAACTTTGAATTTCTATGCTCTTAAATCACAGAGATACGGCACGCAAAAAACTTGATAAGTAACATTTCCCACATGTTTACTTTACATCAGCACAATTTTGGAACCAAAATTTTTTTTTGTTAGGAAGTTATAAGGGTTAAAAATTGACCAGCGATTTCTCATTTTTGCAACACCATTTTATTTTTACGGACCACATCACATTTGAAGCCACTTTGAGGGGTCTATATGATAGAAAATACCCAAAAGTGACTCCATTCTAAAAACTGCACCCCTTAAGTTGCTCAAAACCACATTCAAGAAGTTTATTAACCCTGTAGGTGCGTCACAGGAATTTTTTTAATATTTTAAAAAAATGAACATTTAACTTTTTTTCACAAAAAAAAATACTTCAGGTTCAATTTTTTTTATTTTACCAAGGGTAACAGGAGAAGTTGGACTGCAAAAGTTATTGTGCAATTTGTCCTGAGTACACTGATACCTGATATGTGGGGGGGAGCCACTGTTTCGGCGCATGGCAGAGCTCAGAAGGGAAGGAGCGCCGTTTGACTTTTTCAATGCAAAATTGGCTGGAATTCAGATCGGACGCCATGTCGCGTTTGGAGAGCCCCTGATGTACCTAAACAGTGGAAACCCCCGACAAGTGACCCCATTTTGGAAACTAGACACCCCAAGGGAACTTATCTAGGTATGTGGTGAGAACTTTGAACCCACAAGGGCTTCACAGAAGTTTATAATGTACAGCGGTACAATTAAAAAATCATATTTTTTCCACAAAAATGATCTTTTCACCCCCAATTTTTATTTTCCCATGGGTAACAGGACCCTAAAAGTTATTGTGCAATTTGTCCTGAGTACGCTGATACCCCATATGTGGGTGTAAATGACTATTTGGGTGCATGGCAGAGCTCAGAAGGGAAGCAGCATCATTTGAAGTTTTTGGCTGGAATTGAGATCGGACACCATGTCGCGTTTGGAAAGCCCCTGATGTACCAAAACAGTAGAAACCCCCCACAAATGACACCATTTTGGAAACTAGACCCCCCCAAGGAACTTATCTAGATGTGTGGTGAGCACTTTGAACCCCCCAGTGCTTCACAGAAGTTGATAACGCCCGGGCGTGAAAATAAAAATATCGCATTTTTTCCACAAACATGATCTTTTAGTCACCAATTTTTTTATTTTCCCAAGGGTACAAGGAGAAATTGGACCCCAAAAGTTGTTGTCCAATTTGTCCTGAGTACGCTGATACCTCATATGTGGGAGAAAACTACTGTATGGGCACACGTCGGGGCTCGGAAGGGAAGTAGTGACGTTTTGGAATGCAGACTTTGATGGAATGGTCTGCGGGTGTCATGTGCGTTTGGAGAGCCCCTGATGTACCTAAACTATTTACCCCATTTTGGAAACGAGACCCCCCACGGAACTTATCTAGATGTGTGGTGAGCACTTTGAACCCCCAAGTGCTTCACAGAAGTTTATAACGCCTGGGCGTGAAAATAAAAAAATCATTTTTTTCCATAAAAATGATTTTTTTCCCCCTATTTTTTTTTTTCCTAAGGGTAACAGGATAAATTGGACCCCAAAAGTTGTTTTGCAATTTGTCCTGAGTATGCTGATACCCTATATGTGGGTGTAAAACACTGTTTGGGCGCATGGCAGAGCTTGGAAGGGAAGGAGCACCATTTCACTTTTTCAAAGCAAGAATTGGCTGGAATTGAGATCAGACGCCATGTTGCATTTGGAGAGCACCTGATGTGCCCAAACAGTGGAAACCCCCAATTCTAACTCCAACCCTAACCCCAACACACCCCTAGCCCTAATGGGAAAATGGAAATAAATACATTTTCTTTTAGTTTTATTATTTTTCCCTAACTAAGGGGGTGATAACGGGGGGTTTGATTTACTATTTATGGCAGTTTTTATGTTTGGCAGCTGTCACACGCTAAAAGACGCTTTTTATTGTAAAAATAGTTTTTGCATCACCACATATTGAGAGCTATAATTTTTCCGTATTTTGACCCACCGAGTCATGTGAAATATTCTTTGTGGGACGAGTTGACGTTTTTATTGGTATCATTTTCGGGCATGTGACATTTTTTGATCGCTTTTTATTCTGATTTTTGGGACTCAGAATGAACAAAAACCAGCGTTTCATGAATTTCTTTTGGGGGGTGCGTTTACACCGTTCTGCGTGCATTAAAATTGATAAAGCTGTTTTATTCTTCGGGTCAGTACGGTTACAGCGATACCTCGTTTAGGTCGTTTTTTTATGTTTTGGGGCTTTTATGCAATGAAAACTATTTTATATAAAAAAAATAATTATTTTTGCATCGCTTTATTCTGCGAGCTATAACTTTTTTTTTTTTTTTGCGGATGACGCTGTATGGCGGCTCGTTTTTTGCAGGGCAAGCTGACGTTTTGGTACCATGGATATTTATATGCGTCTTTTTGATCGTGCGTTATTGCACTTTTTGTAAAGCGGTATGATAATAAATCATTATTTTTTGCTTCGTTTTTTATTTTTTAGGGGGTTAACTAATGGGACAGTTTTATAGGGTGGGTCATTACGGATGCGGCAATACCAAATATGTGTACTTTTATTGTTTGTTTTTTTTAATCTTCCAAAAATGAATTTATTGGGGAATATTTTTTTCTACTAATTTACTTAGCAATTTTTTTTATTTTTTTTTAGTTATTTTTACACCTTTTTTTTTTAACTTTATTACATTGTCCCAGGTGGGACATCACTGTCCTGTGACAGATCGCTGATCTGTCACATCACAGATCACTGTGACAGATCAGCGATCTGTCACAGGCATAGACGCAGACTTCCTCATGCCTGCGCTTTGCAGGCAGTGAGGAAGTCGGCTCCCTACAGGCCCCCGAAGGTCCCCGTCGCCATCTTGGATCCGGGGGCCTGTAGGGAAAGAGCCCCCAGCAGCAGCGCTGCACATTGCGCTGCTATGGGGGGCTCAGGGAAGCACGGAGGGAGCCCCCTCCCTGCCGTTGCTTCCCTTAAACCCCCGGTACACCGCGATCGTGTTTGATCGCGGTGTAGAAGGGGTTAACGTGTCGGGGGCGGTCTGTGCGCCCCTGACACATTGTGCTGGGTGTCAGCTGCCAGCTGTGATCAGCTGACACCCGGCCGCGATCAGCGGCGCTCACCATGTGGGCGCCACTGATCGCTATGACGTACTATCTCGTCCCTGGGAATTAAGTCCCAGGGCACATGGACGGGATAGTACGTCATATGGGATTAAGGGGTTAATAAATATACAAAATACCAATGTCAATAAGAGGCACAATAATGCTGAACCTTTAAGGAGGAGATGCTAGAAGGCGGTCTAGTCCAATCAGTTGAGGTCGATCTGGGATTTTGTACAAATTGCGTTTTTGGGGATTTACAGCTTGTAGACCTTGCAATCCTTGCTGATTATTCTTGGAAAGTAAATAATTTTAATATTTTACAGCTCAGTAAGATGTAAATGCCGTTGGACAGGTAAGGCTAACTAATCGTGAATGAGAACTCCATCTAAAAGTCCTGAACAGGCCTGAGATTACCTAACGAACAAGAAAAATGTCAGTTCTTCGGTGCGATGATGCCCTGTTTCGTGTGCTGCCGATAAAATGATCTACGCTCACAGAACGATTGTAGTCATAATCATTCTGTGTATAGATCCTTTGTTGGACAAACAGGCAAGTAAACAGCCGCCCATTGGATTGCATGTAGTCGATCGGCAGCAGTTTAAGGACTGTGGTTGACATGTCTTAATGTGTCCTTAGTCTTTCCTATATCCGATAACTGTAAATTGCTCACCGAACATAGTTGTCACTAAGCTTTTTTCTTTTCTTTGCCCCAATACTCTTGCAGAACAGCGTTGCATATTTAGTCGTCTGTGTTTTGCTCAAAATTTGGGACTTAATTTAATTTCATTCCACTTTCAAATATTTTTCTAAAATGTTGGCTGGGCTTTGCGAGAACAAGAAAAGTCCCAACACATATTCTGGTTTAAGTTAGAAATTGGCATAAATGAGTGGATAGCTATGCCAGCTCATGGCTGGTGTGGATTTCAGTCAGGTGTGCCAAATTTATTAAGTGGCACACTGACTGCTTCCTTTTAAGACTGGCACATGGTCAATCTTGGCAAATTCCTCCTAATGCCTTTAATCTTGATTTGGTCATGTTTACGCTATTTTCACCACATTTACACCAGCTTTTATCTGAGTAAGAACTTGTGTGCACAGACATAATATGGCTTGTTTCTGTAGTTTTATAGCCAGGGAAGAGAATCCAATGCCGTCCAGTAAGATCAGGAAAACTTTAAGTTGTTTTTCCAAAGTGTCCTTGTGATTATCATGGTGCTTAGAAGATATTCCTCTAAAGGAACTGTAACGATAATGTGAAGTATCATGTACTTTTCCCTATTTCTAGAATCTTCTATTCACACACTGAACTCTGCTGTGCCAGTAGTGAGGGCTTGATCCCCCTTCATTTCCCCTTCTTGTCAGCCTGCTAGCAGCTGCAAATGTCCACTCACAGCCTGTGACACTGTCCAACCCCCTCAGCTCACACACACATTCAGTCTAACCTGAAATACCAGTGAATGATTTCTTCCCGCCTCACAGCAGGGGGGTTTTCTTTGTCTTCAAAATGTACTCAGCTACTCTCATAGATTATCATTAGAATCTGATCATTTGGCCATAAAACGCTGCGAGTTTATGATAAAAATATGAAAGTTACATTTCTGCGACGTGCGCCGACAAGGCTTCGTAGCCCGTGTTTTGCCTGATTCCAGCGCCAACAGAACCAGAGAAATGGATTTCTCCTGGACGGTGTGAAATAACTAGTTTGGGTTTGGTTTTGAATGATCGCCAGCGACAAGCTGGAAAAGGTGATACTATGTGCGTTTCTATACGAGGTACCCTCTGCGAGTTATGATTATTATAAGTTTTTAGCCAGATTGTACCTCTGAAAGCAAGGGGAGGGAGCTGGAAAAAACAGCCCCTTTAGTGTTGTCACAAGCCCAAAGGTATAAGGTATTTTTCCCCTACCCCCCATTCATTCTAGCTTGGGATGCCGTGGCAATAAGATCTCAAATGCATTGTGATATTTGGCTCCTCCCTGCATGGTTCTGCCTAAGAAGATCTAAGCAACATGTGAGTTTTATTTCTTAACCCCCCTTTTATTTGTATTCACATTGTACATATTTTAATTGTCTCCTATTGTAAAATCTTTTTATATCTCTGTAAACACTGCCTACTTTTTGGAGTAAATATAAAATTTATTAGTTCCGTCTCCTTGCTCTGTAACAAATTCACTTGCCTATTAGCTAATTACGCTACTAATTTGGGTTGGCTTCGTACTCCTTTATTAATTTAAATATTGATAGAGAAAATCGGAAGCTGGTGGCAGCAAAGTGTGTTTTGGCTAGGTGGGTAGCGCTGGCAGTGACGGAGCTGGTTTTATAAGCTAATTGTGTGGCTGCGGCCAAAGCATTTATAATTCCCTCGCTACAGCGTGCCTAATAGCCAATGCACAACAAGTAGCCCGTCCGGCGACTAATTATCCTAGGTACAGTTCTCTGACTGAGCTGAGGGTAATTAGGTGCCGGAGAGCTGCGAGTTCCAAAGTGGAACTGAAAAGTGGGATATACATAAATCCCGGCAGTTCGTGATATGGTGTGGCAGTGGTGGGATAACCAAAATAAGCCACCCTGCGGTAAATTCTTAGGGCAAGACAAGCTTGCTGTTTTCTTCACATTGTGAGAGTGATGGGATAACTAAGATAAGCCCCCCTGCACTTGTGATAGCCGTGTGCCTCCAAAGGTCGTATCATCTCTGACACTTATGCAATGATGACAATAACCCGCAATCCTGCCATGACCAGAAGTCGCTATGAAGCTTTTGGAGATCATTATACTTTGGACTTCTGACATTTAATTAGTGACTGGCACTCATTTCTCACACACTTTCTTTCAATTTCAGGGCCTGCAGATCGAGCCCAGCCTATTAAGATGTAGTAAACCAGAATGTGATGCTTCCCCATTGGATCATGTTGCCCAGGTGCACAATAAGTTACTTTTGGATGTAAGAAGATACTTAAAGAAGTACTACAGCGTAAGTGCCTATAGTCCGTGTATCTCATGTTCATGCTACTTACATTTTATTTTTATTTTTTTGCTACATGTGTTTCATGGTGCAAAATGTAACACTTTAATAAAGGGTGCTGCATGAAAATCCAAAATACTGTATGACCTGTAATCCAAGACATATCTGGTCCTACTTGTGAGAGAGATTCAAGTCCATCTGTGATCAGGCTGTAAAAGCGACATAATATGGACACAGGTTCACTCTATTAGCAAAACAGCATAGAAATATCACTTGCCTAATAGGAGCCATCAAAGAATATTCAGGGAACATGGTTGTGTGTGCAGAGTACTCATGTGGAAAGGATTCTCCCTGCTTTACCTTTCATCGGTACCTGTACACATCACATCAATCACTATGAGAGGGGCAGGATTTCTTGTCATTGGTCAGGGTGCAGTCTGGATGCAAAAAACCTCTCCCCGATTGTACCCTGCATTACACAGGTGAACCATAAATTTTATTGAGATCTGTGTAATTCCGTTTTTCCACTGTTGCTGCAGGAAAAATTTGATATTTACTGTCTGACTTTCCCACGTTACAGCAGATCACTGGGGTTCCCTGTACAATGACTTTTAGTGGATGAATACTGCGAAACATGGAGTCAAATAGTCTCTGTAGAAAGTACAAGAATTTTTTATTTCATCATAAAACTTTTTTTTTTTTTTTTTTTTTTATTGACATAGGTGATAATAAATATCGGTACAGAGACAAAATTGAATAATGATAAAGGATTCTGGTACTAAGAGTATAGGCTCAACACAAAATGGTGTCAAGATTAGGGGAATAATGTTCCTGGGTATGTTTGATAAAAGACAGATCAAAATAGTGAGTATATGAGCCGCGTCGGGGCTGTGAGTTTCGAGTCACACAGGGAATCACACTGGTAAGAATAACTCCTGGGTTGATTAGTCTTTAAATGTGTTCTTAAAGGGATTGTTTAAACACACAAATATGCAGAAATGAGAATCTCACAATAAATATAAATTGCTTCGGGTCTAGCCCTATTCTGTCGGTTATTTGACCCGCATTAGGGTATGTGCACACGCTGCGGTTTTGCTGCGGTTTTGGCCCTGCAAAACTGCAGCAGTTCCGCAGACATGGTACTTCACCATGTTAGCCTATGGGTTTTCAAAACCGCAGTGCTCACGCTGCGGTTTTTTACCTGCGGAAAAGCTGCGTTTTTTTTCTCCGCAGCATGTCAATTGTTTCTGCGGATTCTGCTGCGGTTTCACACCTTTAACATAGTAGAGGTGTGAAACCGCAGCAAAACCGCAGGTCACTTTACCTGCGGTTTTACCTGCGTTTCTGCAGGAAAAAACCCGCAGCAGAATCCGCAGCGTGTACACTCACCCTTAGGCTAGTTTCACACTTGCTTTTTTTTGCAGCGCGTTTTTCCCGCAAAAAAACGCATTGAAAAAACGCATACAAAAGCATACAACTGCTGCGTTTTTTTCAAGCATTTTTATGAGCATGCATGAAAAAAACGCAGCGTTTTTATGCGTTTGTATGCGTTTTTAGTGCGTTTTTACCGCGTTTGCGTTTTTTTCCAACATTAGGTGGCCCCTCACACTAACCCAAACCATGACTTTACTAACCCTAACCCTGACCCTAACCCTTAACCAAATCATACTTAACCCTAACCCTGACCCTAACCCTGACCCTAACCCTTAACAAAACCATACTTAACCCTGACCCTAACCCTGACCCTAACCCTTAACCAAACCATACTTAACCCTAATCCTGACCCTAACCCTGACCCTAACCCTTAACCAAACCATACTTAACCCTGACCCCAACCCTAACCCTGACCCTAACCCTAAACCCCCTTAACTAACCCTAACTCTAACCCAAACCCCTAAATTCCATGGTTAAAAAAAAAAAACGCATATGCAAAAAAACGCATACATGAGCATGCCAGTGCGCACATATGCGCATCCATAGGCTATAATGGCCATTTTTAGCGCAAAACGTGCGCATGCGCTTTTTTGCAGGGCCAAAAAATGCAACATGCTGCGTCTGGAAAATACAAACGCACACCCCAAAAAAACGCAGCGCATGAAAATCGCATACATGCGCTTACAAGCGCGCAGGTATGCGCACCCATGTTAAATATAGGGGAAAAAACGCATGCGCACATATGCGTTTTTTTCCAGCGCTAAAAAACGCAAATGTGAAACCAGCCTTAGAAGAGTACTTACGTTCTCACTATTTAAATCAGACAGACTATTTGACTCCATGATTCTCATTATTCAGTCTCTTATATAGAAGTGTTCTGTTGGCTAACTATATAGGCATATGAGCCTATTAGGCCTTTATTCACATTATTGTGATGGTTTTTGTTCTGGTATATCTGTTTCAAAGGAAGGCCTTTTAGTGGGCAGCAAGAGGGCTCAGTGGTTAGCACTGTAGCCTTGCAGAGCTGAGGTCCCGGGTTCATATCCCACCAAGGACTTCATCGACAAAGGAATTTATATGTTCTCTGTGGGTTTTTCCTCGGTACTCCGGTTTCATCTTTGTTTTCCATTTTTCTCTGACACTTGAAAGAGATACTCATCGGGAATTTAGATTGTGAGCCCCAGTGGGGACAGTGATGATGATGTCTGTAAAAGTGCTGTGGAATATGATGACTCTATATAAGCAAAGCATAATAAATAAAAAATAGTACAACTTATTGTCAAAGGACCCTAGTGTTTAGCCTTTGCAGGCCACCCTTTTATGACTGTATATCAAACAAGCCAGGTCAAATTAGTGTCAGGCTTGTGTTGGCATTTTAATGGTAAAGTGGCTTATCTATTCCTTTAGTCCAACAAGGAAAAGAGGAAAATGGTCTGAAACTGGTGCCACAGAAGCATTAGACAATGTCACGTTTAATAGCTTAGATTTGTGAAACAGTTATCCGTATGTTCATATCCAAAAGATACAGCAAGAAAGACTTAACACAAAGTTCAAAGAAAAGATGTTCTAGAATAGTTACTAAGAGAACTGATAAAGATTCTTTACATGGGTCTGTGATTGGGAGTGTGAAAGTACACAACTGTTTAATGATCAGTCAAAGTGCTCGCATTTCAAGTGGTTTAAACAGTTTGCGCCATAAAACTGGCATAAAACCGCTGCAGGTGTTTCAAAATGTGTATTGAATTTTGCTGTTTCTACACTAGCGCTACCAACTATTGAAATGCAGGCAGAGAATAGCCAAGGGAGTTTCTTCTAGCACAGGCCAGCTAATTCATAATTAGCAAAAATAATTTACACAAAAGTAGCGTTAATTTTTACAGATCTGTATGTGATACATGGCAGATGAACCATGTGCCAAATTAGCAGCTGCGTAGCTCTTAATGAGTTTGGTGCATGAAACTGCAGTAGACTTATGGTGCATTAAGGCTATGTGCACACGATGCAGATTTCCAGCGGATCCACAGCGGATTTTACCGCGCAGAAACGCTGCATATCCGCATTGTGATGTACAGTAGCATGTAAATCAATAGAAAACAAAAACGCTGTGCAGATGCTGCAGATTTTTCAGCGCGGTTTTCTTGTGGTACAAAATATTCCGCATGTCACTTCTTTTGTGCGGTTTTCCACCTGCTCCATTCTTCAAATCCGCAGGGGAAAACCGCACGAAAACCGCAATGAAAAAGGAAGAAATCCGCAGGAAAAATGCAGGTCATTTGACCTGCGGATTTCTTCAATTCTGCACGGAAAAATCCGCAGGGCAAAAAAGTACGTGTGCACTTAGCCTTAACCTCCTTGGATTCTTTATACTGGAGAGCAAATTTGTGAATTTTTTTTTTTTTTTTTTAACTTTAAATGCATTAAAGCAGTAACATTTGCCACAGCTTTGCGCATAGTTATTTATACGTGCCATTAACCCCCTTTACCACCAAGGGTGGTTTGCACGTTCATGACCGGGCCAATTTTTACAATTCTGACCACTGTCCCTTTATGAGGTAATAACTCTGAAACGCTTCCATGGATCCCACTGATTCTGACATTGTTTTCTCGTGACATATTGTACTTCATGTTAGTGGTAAAATTTCAATCAAATAACTTGCGTTTATTTGTGATAAAAAAATGGAAATTTGGCGAAAATTTTGATATCGCAATTTTCCAACTTTGAATTTTTATGCCCTTAAATCTCAGAGATATGGCACACAAAAAACTTAATAATTAACATTTCACATATGTTTACTTTACATCAGCACAATTTTGGAACCAAATTTTTTTTTGTTAGGAAGTTATAAGGGTTAAAAGGGTTTTGCAACACCATACAGACCACGTCACATTTGAAGTCACTTAGAGGGGTCTATATGATAGAAAATACCCAAAAGTGACACTATTCTAAAAACTGCACCCCTCAAGGTGCTCAAAACCACATTCAAGAAGTTTATTAACCCTTCAGGTGCTTCACATGATTTTTTTGAATGTTTAAAAAAAAATGAAAATGTAACTTTTTCACAAAAAAACTACTTCAGGTCCAATTTTTTTCTATTTTACCAAGGGTAACAGAAGAAATTGGACTGCAAAAGTTATTGTGCGATTTGTCCTGAGTACGCTGATACCTGATATCTGGGGGGGAACCACTGTTTAGGCGCATCGCAGAGCTCAGAAGGGAAGGAGCGCCGTTTGACTTTCTCAATGCAAAATTGGCTGGAATTCAGATCGGACGCCATGTCACGTTTGGAGAGCCCCTGTGCCTAAACAGTGGAAACCCCCCACAAGTAACCCCATTTTGGAAACTAGACCCCCCCAAGGAACTTATCTAGATGTGTGGTGAGAACTTTGAACCCACAAGGGCTTCACAGAAGTTTATAACGTATAGCCGTACAATTAAGAAATCATATTTTTTCCACAAAAATGATTTTTTTCACCCTCAATTTTTATTTTTCCAAGGGTAACAGGACCCCAAAAGTTATTGTGAAATTTGTCCTGAGTACGCTGATACCCCATATGTGGGGGTAAACCACTATTTGGGCGCATGGCAGAGCTCGGAAGGGAAGCAGCGCCATTTGACTTTTATGACTGGAATTGAGATTGGACGCCATGTCGCGTTTGGAAAGCCCCTGATGTGCCAAAACAGTGGAAACCCCCCCCACAAACGACACCAATTTGGAAACTAGACCCCCCAGGAACTTATCTAGAAGTGTGGTGAGAACTTTGAACCTCCCAGGGCTTCACAGAAGTTTATAACGTGCAGCCAAGGGTAACAGGAGAAATTGGACCCCAAAAGTTGTCCAATTTGTCCTGAGTGCGCTGATAACCCCATATGTGGGAAAAAACTACTGTATGGGCACACGTCGGGGCTCGGAAGGGAAGTTGTTATGAATGGGTCACCGAGGAGGATAGCAGGACCAGGCTAAGCCACCAGAAAACCAGAGAGGTTGGTAACTAAGCGGATTGCAGACCCCTGATCCTATCCACACAACTAGCAGTAGCCGTGGAGCGTACCTACGATGCCCTAGACACCTCGGCACAGCCGGAGAACTAACTCAGCCTTAAGCAAGAAAAGTGAAATCTAAACTGTCCCGGAGCAGACCCCAAAGGAATAGACAGCCCCCAAACATATATTGTCGGTGAGATAAGATGAAAACACAAACGCAGGCAGAAAAATAGACTGAGCAAATGAGGCCCAAACTGACTAGACAGGAAAGGAAAGACACTGTCTGCAATCACGCAAAACCCCTGAAAAATCCAACACGCCTGATGCACAAAAAACACTGAAGTCACATGACTTTGCCCCCCACTATATCAGCACTCTGGTATATACTGAAAGCAAAGCAAAAAGAGCCCAATATAACAGGGGACAGAACAAACTGTCACAAGCAGTAACATATGGGCGGTGATCCAGCACCGCTCCAGAAGGAGCAAGCTGATCCGCACAAAGCAGAGATAGACAAAACCAGATCAAATGCAATAAAGATTAGCAAATGAACCACTTGGCTGAACCATGCAGGAACAGAGCAGGAGACATCAGACCTCAGAAGGCACAGGAAGAAAATCACCAGCAGGGATTGAAGGAAGTCAGCTGTCTTAAATAATCCAGTCAGAAACCCCAGATCTCCAATCGTCGTCATCATTATCAGGTGGCAAGCCTCTACCAATCTGACCAGCTCCACTACCTCCAGTGTTATGATTGAGTCACCGTAGGAGGCAAAAACAAATGCTAGCTAAGTCCAGAAAACCAGAGAAGTTGGCAGCTATCGGATTGCAGACCCCTGAACCTATCAACACAACTAGCAGTAGCCGTGGGGGGTTCCTACGATGACCTAGACCCCTCAATCACAGCCGGAGAATTAAATAGGCCTAAAGAAAGAAAGGGGAAATCTAAACTGCCCCAGAGCAGACCCCAAAGCAAAAGGCAGCCCCCAACATATAATGACTGTGAAGCAAGATGAAAATACTAACACAGACAGAAAGATAGACTGAGCAAAGAGGGGCCCAAGCTAACTAGATAGAAAAGGACAGGAAGGCTGCTGTCTGCAATCAGTGAAAAACCCTATGAAAATAAGAGCCAACAGACTGACAGTGAAAAAGGCCCTGAAGACGCTAGGCTTCAAAAAAGCTATGTCAGTACTCAGGAATATACTGAAGACAGAGCTACAGGAAAAAGGAGATTCAGCTCACCCCAGCAGGGAATGGCAGAATACTGAAAAACAAGGACAACAAAAAACAAAACAAAAGCTAACAGGCAAAACAGAAAACTTAGCTTTAGAGGAGCAGGAATCAGACTGGTGTCCTAGAAGTCCACAGAAAAATCACCCGCAGGGCAGAAGGGCGTCGGCAGCCTTATATCCAGTCCGTGACTCCACTCAGCCAGTCATCCTCATTAGACTCAGGTGCCTGATAATCAGGCTCATTACCTTCCTTTACCAGAATAGGGAGTTCACCAGACCCCAGTGACGAAGGGGAAAATGAACTCACAACACTCCAGTAACCACCAGAGGGAGTCCAGAAAGAGAACTTGCAACACCTCTGTCAATCTGACCAGCTCCACTACCTTCAATAACCACCAGTCGGAGCCCAGAAAGGGAATTCACAACAGGAAGTAGTGACGTTTTGGAATGCAGACTTTGATGGAATGGTGTGCGGGTGTCATGTTGCTTTTGGAGAGCCCCTGATGTACCTAAACAGTGGAAACCCCCCACAAGTGACTCCATTTTGAAAACTAGACCTCCTAAGGAACTTATCTAGATGTGTGGCGAGCACTTTGAACCCCCAAGGGCTTCACAGAAGTTTATAATGCCAGGGCATGAAAATAAAAAAATCATATTTTTTCCACAAACATGATCAATTAGTCCCCAATTTTTTCATTTTCCCAAGGGTAACAGGAGAAATTGGACCGCAAAAGTTGTTGTCCAATTTGTCCTGCGTACGCTGACACCCCATATGTGGGAGAAAACTACTGTATGGACACATGTCGGGGCTCGGAAGGGAAGCAGTGCCATTTTGGAATGCAGACTTTGATGGAATGGTCTGCGGGTGTCATGTTGCTTTTGGAGAGCCCCTGATGTACCTAAACAGTGGAAACCCCCCACAAGTGACTCCATTTTGAAAACTAGACCTCCTAAGGAACTTATCTAGATGTGTGGTGAGCACTTTGAACCCCCAAGGGCTTCACAGAAGTTTATAACGCCCGGGCGTGAAAATAAAAAAATCATATTTTTTCCACAAACATTATCTTTTAGTCCCCAATTTTTTTATTTTCCCAAGGGTAACAGGAGAAATTGGGCCCCAAAAGTTGTCCAATTTGTCCTGAGTACGCTGATACCCGATATGTGGGAGAAAACTACTGTATGGGCACACGTCGGGGCTCGGAAGGGAAGTAGTGACGTTTTGGAATGCAGACTTTGATGGAATGGTCTGCGGGTGTCATGTCGCATTTGGAGAGCCTCTGATGTGCCTAAACTGATGAAACTCCCCACAAGTGATCCCATTTTGGAAACTAGACCCCCCCCTCCCCCACAGAACTGATCTAGATGTGTGGGGAGCACTTTGAACCCCCAAGTGCTTCACAGAAGTTTATAACGCCCGGGAGTGAAAATAAAAACATATTTTCCCTTCACCCATGACAGCACCACATGAGAGAGGGATCCGCCCCGCCAGGACAGGAACCTAATGAAACATAAGGGGCGGCACCTCTCCCCCACTTCAGTTCGGTTCCTGTCCTGGATCGGGATCCCAGTCTGACAGCGGCGGTGCCTGTCATGGATGAAGATGGACCCAGGGCCGTCCCGGCGCAGGAAGAGCAGGTTCAGCTTACCTGCAGCGCCGGCCATCGGTGTACTGGGAGTGCAGTTCCCTGGGTTCCTCCTGCAGGCCCGGGTTCGTGCGGGTGCGGTATGGCGACCTCAGTGCAGGGCTCTCCTCCGTGCCTCCCTCCCCCTGCGCGCGCCCGATCCTTAACCCTGGGCGTCAGGGGAAGCCGGGGGTGGTTTCCGGTGTCTGACGTCAGCGGCACGGTGCACCTTGGGAATGCGACTGCTGACATCACAGATGCGACGAACATGGCGCCTGGTGCGGCGCCGGCCACAGAAGATGGAAAACGGCCGGCGGTCGCAGGGGGGAGGGGTACCGCTCAACGGATCACTCACCGGAGGCATGTACAAAAGAGAGAGCAGGGAGCAGGACGGCCAGGTGTGACAATGGGGTCTCAGGAGGAGCGTTCACAGTCTCCATTGTCTCTGGGAGCCGTTCAAGCGGCAAGAGCAGCAGCCGCCCGAGCCATAGATCGAGAGATTCCTCGAGGTCAAGAGAGCGCAAGCCGCATGCTCCAACACAGCCTCCGAGTCCGGTATCTGACTTTTGGGTGGTGAGTGATCTCCGTGAATGTTAGATCAATATTAATAGGGTCCCTCTTGTGTGTTATTTTTTCCTTAGGGAAAAGGCAAAAAAGCAGTGAGCAAAAGAAATAACAGAGTGTGCTATATGCCAGAGCCCCTAGCAAAAGATTGGCAAAAAGACCTTTGCGCCAGCTGTATCCAGCGGGCTATGGTGGTGGAGGTGCCGAGCCTGGCAACTAACCTCAGATCGGTCATAAGGTCCGAGGTAGAAGGCTCACTTAAAATATTATTAAAGAAAAAAGTTGGAGAGTCTCCCGAAGTTCTTCATCAGGCTCTTCCTCGTCTGAATATCAGATTAAACACGGATCTTCCTCCTCCTCGGATAGTGATATGGGGGGCAGGCCATGTTTCCCAGTAGAGGATACAGACGCTCTCCTTAAGGCCATTAGGACAACCATGGGCCTACAGGAGGAGAAAGTATCTAAGTCCCTAGCAGACGTAATGTTTGGGGGGGTTGCAGGAAAAAAAAAAGCGCACCTTTCCGGTCAATGACGAGATCCAAGCACTCATTGAAAGAGAGTGGAGGAAGCCTGAAAGATCGGGTAGCCTTCCCTCCCCCTCAAAAAGGAGATATCCCTTTGAGCCTAAAGATAGACATCTGGGACAAGGTCCCAAAAATTGATGCGGCAGTATCCAGATCATCAAAAAAGTCAGCCCTGCCCCTAGAAGACTCATGAGTGCTGAGAGATCCGCTAGATAAGAAAGCAGACTCCTACCTAAGACATACATGGGAAGCAGCGGCAGTGGGCCTGAAACCGGCAATAGCCGGAACCTGCACAGCCAGATCCTTAATGATCTGGTTACAGCAGCTGGAAGAAAAACTTGCATCCAAGGTGTCAAGGGAAAAAATTTTGGGAGAAATGTATCTGCTACACGGAGCAGCCGCCTTTTTGGCTGACACCTCTGCCGATTCCATGAGGTTGACGGCGAGGGCAGCGGGGTTTTTAAACCCTTCAAGGCGGGCATTATGGCTTAAAGGCTGTTCAGGAGATATACAGTCAAAAGCTAAATTATGCTCTCTGCCGTGTGATGGACAATTTCTTTTCAGAAAAAATTTAGACGATATCCTCGAAAAAGCTGGGGATAGGAAGAAGGGCTTCCCCAGATTTATGGGAGATCAAAGAAGACCGCCCTTTCGGAGGGGAAAATTCAATTGAGGCCGTCCCCCGGGGGATCGGAAAAGATGGGAGGACGAAAGAAAGAAAGAAAGAATCCGGATTCATGTTTGGAGGAGCCAAAAAAGTCCCCTCAATGTCGCCAATGTCCCTGTAGGGGGGAGACTGATGCTCTTTTATCAGGAATGGGAAAATCTATCTTCCAACACTTGGATTTTAAACATCATCAAAAATGGCCTAAAATTTCCTTTTTTTTCAACGGCCGAGAGCATCGTTTGTGGTGACCCCCGTCACGAAAGGGTTAGAAGAGCAGTCGGCCCTAGAAACAGAGATCCTAGGTCTGCTGGACAAACATGTTCTGATCGAGGTTCCAAGCGAACAGGAAAGGAAAGGTTTCTACTCACCCCTCTTCCTAATAAAAAAAACAGATAATTCATTCAGAGCAATTATAAATCTCAGAGGCCTCAACCAATGGATAGAAAACCAGGCTTTCAAAATGGAGTCAGTCGCTTCGGCCATAAAGCTGTTACACCACAATTGCTTTATGGCCGTAGGCGACTTAAAGGATGCCTATTACCACATCCCGATCCATCCAGAGTACCAGAAGTACTTAAGGGTAGCTCTCTACATCCAGGGCAACCTCAGACATTTTCAGTTCAGAGCCCTTCCATTCGGCATATCCTTAGCCCCGAGAGTGTTTACGAAGGTAGTAGCAGAGATGACAGCCTTCCTCCAAATCCACGACACAATTATAATACCATACTTAGATGATTTTTTTTAATTGTGGGCAACTCGGAACATCACTGCGTAGAACAAGTGGAAAGGGTAATAGAGACCCTGCAGAGACTGGGCTGGATGGTAAATATCAAGAAGTCAAGGCTACAACCCCTAAAAAGACAAACATTTTTGGGATTCATCTTGGACTCGGAACAGCAAATTTGTCTCTTACCAGATGCAAAGGTGGAAAAGGTGAGGAATATGACTTTGGCAGCAGTAGACCAACCTCACACGATCCTGAGGGGGGCAGTGTCCTTGCTAGGCACTCTGACAGCCTGGGCACAATTTCATACCCATCAACTGCAAGCAGAAATCCTATCAGCACAGAAATTGCTAAGAGGGCATTTAGAAGGAAGGCTGGAACTTTCCAGAAAAGTCAAAAATTCTCTCAGATGGTGGCTGGACAGAACAAGCCTAGCAGCAGGGACATTGTGGCACAGGCTAGTATCCGACGTGATTCTAACAGACGCAAGCTCCTCGGGGTGGGGAGCATACCTCTGAGGACAGGCAGCCCAGGGGTCCTGGGGACGCCAAGAACAAAACGCATCCTCCAACCTAAGAGAATTAAGGGCAGTAAACAAAGCCCTAAGGACATTCATCCCCAGTCTAGAAGGTCGCAATATCCGGATCATGTCGGACAACAGAGTGACAGTGGCTTATATCAACCACCAGGGAGGGACAAGGTCACACTCCCTAATGAGTGAAGCCAGCGAGATCTTTCACAGAGCAGAACGACACCTACACTCTCTAACGGCCTTACACATCAGAGGGGCAGAGAACATACAGGCCGATTTTCTAAGCCGCAACTCGTTAAGACAGGGAGAATGAGCCCTAAATCACTTAGTGTTCCAAAAGATAGTACAACTCTGGGGAGAGCCAGTAATAGACCTCTTTGCCAACAAAAGCAACAGGCAGGTAAAGAGATTCTGTTCATTGAACCCAAAAGAAGACCCATGTGCAGTAGACGCATTGCAAATTCCGTGGAACTTCAAACTGAGTTATGCCTTTCCCCCGGTAGCTCTAATCCCGGTGGTAGTGAAGAAAATAAGAGAGGATCGGGCCAGAGTGATCTTGATAGCCCTGTTCTGGCCAAAAAGGCCGTGGTTTTCGCTACTACAGATGATGTCCCTCTCAGACCCATGGGTGCTGCCAGAGATCCCAGACCTGCTAGCTCAGGGTCCGGTATTCCACAAGCAAGTCAATGGGTTCCATCTGACGGCGTGGAATTTGAGAGGTCACTTTTAAAAGATAGAGAGTTCTCCCCGGGGTTGGTGGCTACACTAATGAAAAGTAGAAAGCCAGTAACAACCAATATATACAGTAGGACATGGAATAAGTTTCTGCAGTTCCTAGGAGAACCGTTAAGTCAAGAACCCCCAATCAAGGCTATCTTAGAGTTCTTGCAGGCAGGACTACAACTAGGCCTAGCGGTAAATACACTCAAAGTACAAGTTTCAGCACTAGGCACTCTATATAACTGTAATATAGCAGCAAACAGATGGGTAGCTAGATTCATTAAATCCTGCCACAGGTCTAGACCAATCCCCTTGCTAAAAATAGCTCCCTGGGATTTAAACCTGGTGTTAGAAGCTCTCACGAAGGAGCCATTTGAACCTGTGCAACAAATACCAGTGAAATACCTTACCCTAAAAACCATTATTTTAGTGGCCCTTACATCGGCATGTAGAGTGAGTGACTTGCAGGCCCTCTCAGTTAACCCACCTTATACCCAGGTGTACCAAGACAGGGTTGTCCTAAAAACAGATCCTGCTTATTTACCAAAAGTTGTATCAGATTTCCATCGTAGCCAGGAAATTGTCCTCCCCTCCTTCTGTGACAATCCAAAAAACCCGGGAGAGGAGAAATTCCATAATCTAGACGTCAAAAGAGCCCTCTTAGAGCACATATCAATGACTAGCCAGTGGAGGAGGTCCCAGTCCCTATTTGTAGCCTTCCAGGGTGCCAGGAAGGGTTACGGAGTATCAAAAGGGACTATTGCCAGATGGATTAGGGAGGCCATTAGTGTAGCCTACTCAGCTAGTTGCATTCCGATTCCTGACGGCATCAAGGCTCATTCCACCAGAGCCCTGGCGACCTCCTGGGCCGAAAAGGCAGAGGTATCAATTGAGCAAATTTGTAAGGCCGCTACCTGGGCCTCACCCTCAACCTCCTTTAAACACACTAGATTAAATCTATCCTCCTCTGCTGACTTTACCTTTGGTAGAAGGGTGCTGCAAGCGGTGGTCCCTCCCTAAGTTGTTTCAAAGTCTCCAAAAATCTCTCATGTGGTGCTGTTATGGGTGAAGGGAAAACCACCATGGTTACTTACCGGTAGCCGTTTTTTCCGGAACCCATGACAGCACCCGTATATCCCCCCCCCTTTTTCACCATATGGGTGTGCACAATAGTCGGGTGCATTTGTGTGATGTGGTGATGGATAAACATGTAACTAACCGGGAAGTCCTTTCAATCCTCTCTAATCCAACTGAAGCGGGGGAGAGGTGCCGCCCCTTATGTTTCAGTAGGTTCCTGTCCTGGCGGGGCGGATCCCTCTCTCATGTGGTGCTGTCATGGGTTCCGGAAAAACCGGCTACCGTGGTGGGTTTTTTTCCACAAAAATTATATTTTTGCCCCCAATTTTTTATTTTTGTAAGGGTAACAGGAGAAATTGGACCCCAAAAGTTGTTTTGCAATTTGTCCTGAGTAGGCTGATACCCCATATGTGGGGGTAAAACACTGTTTGGGTGCATGGCAGAGCTTGGAAGGGAAGGAGCACCATTTGACTTTTTCAACGCAGAATTGGCTGGAATTGAGATCAGACGCCATGTTGCGTTTGGAGTGCAGCTGATGTGCCCAAACAGTGGAAACCCCCCCAATTTTAACTCCAACCCTAACCCCAGCACACCCCTAACCCTACTGGGAAAATGGAAATAAATACATTTTTTAATTTTATTATTTTTCCCTAACTAAGGGGGTGATAATGGGGGGTTTGATTTACTATTTATGGCGGTTTTTATTTTTGGCAGTTGTCATACGCTAAAAGACGCTTTTTATTGTAAGAATAGTTTTTGCATCACCACATTTTGAGAGCTATAATTTTTCCATATTTTGACCCACCGAGTCATGTGAGGTCTTATTTTTTGTAGGACGAGTTGACGTTTTTATTGGTACCATTTTCGGGCACGTGACATTTTTTGATCGCTTTTTATTCCGATTTTTGGGACGCAGAATGAACGAAAACCAGCATTTCAAGAATTTCTTTTGGGGGGTGCGTTTACACCGTTCCACGTGCGGTAAAATTGATAAAGGCAGTTTTATTCTTCGGGTCAGTACGGTTACAGCAATACCTCATTTATGTCGTTTTTTTGTGTTTTGGCGCTTTTATGCAATGAAAACAATTTTATATAAAAAATCATTATTTTTGCATCGCTTTATTCTGCGAGCTATAACTTTTTTTTATTTTTTCACTGATGACGCTGTGTGGCGGCTCGTTTTTTTGCGGAACGAGATGATGTTTTCAGCGGTACCATGGTTATTTATCTCCGTCTTTTTAATTGCGCGTTGTTGCACTTTTTCTTCGGCGGTATGATAATAAACCATTATTTTATGCTTCGTTTTATATTTTTAAGGGGTTCGCTAAAGGGCTTAACTAATTTAACAGTTTTATAGGGCGGGTCGTTACGGACACGGCGATGACCCCGGCCTAAAGCTCTTAGTCCGATCAATCACCCTGCAGTAACACTGTGAAGTGCCTGCCGTGGTGAACACTAGGCTAGACTCATCTCCGGCTATAGTGCCTGACTGGGGGATATCAGAAAAAAATTGTGCAGCCAGGTTGATTCCTGTTGCCCATATTTTGGGCAGCTTGAATCGGGTGACAGCTTCCCTTTAACCCTATATTGCACATTTTGCAAAATCAGTTTTGCTTACAGATTACACTATAACAAAAACAATAGATACCCTGCAGTAAGTAAATAAATAGTCACATATAAAAAAAAACCTCAGGCACATAGTTCTACAATATTTTCATCAGAACGTAAAAGCCATCCCATCATGACAAGATGTACCAAATCAGGATAGTCCCTATGTCTAGTAACTCGCTGTGCTACGTGCCAGCAAGCTTCAATATAGACTGGCAGAGCTGGACCTGACCGTAGGAAGCTAAATAGATAAGCGTGACAAGTACAAGTTACAAGAGTTGGGGATCATCCTGACCTTGTCACAGTGGAACGACGTTTGCGCTCTTCATCAAAACAGTGTGAACTTATTTTTCTTCTAGGTTTTGTCTGCTAATGGCCGCAGTGATAATGTGCACCGATACATTTCACTTATCTTAACAAGTAGGCTGGCCCAGTTTTTTTACCTTCTGGACTATGTGTAAACTGTACAAATGGTATTTTGCCTGGAGTTCAGTGCCCAATTTTGTATTAAACGATGAAAGTAATATTTTTTACTATCCAAACATATTACACTGCAAGACAGTATTTTTTGAAAAGTCTAATTGTTACAAATAGTAGCATCAGAAGCTGTCAACACCCAACAGATTATACCACATCAGGCATGGAGGCCATTCAGCAGAGTATTAGACTCCCTTGCTCCGCTACAGAAAGTGAAATTCTCTGGCACATCTAAAGCAAACTAAGTGACATCATTTTTTATTATTTTTTTTGGTATTTATGTCCCTTTTTTGATTAAGGACATGATATATGAGACTGTGTCTGACCTAAAGTCTCAGTGGTTTCTCATTCCTCCAAATGTTGGATAAATCTTGTGAAGCCTGGGAAGTGAAGTTGTGGAGTAATTGTATGCTGCTCTCTAATGGGCCACGTGGGATACATTCCTGCCATATTGCACTGAGCAGGATGATTTTTTAATTGTAAGCTGCACATTAAATAGATGAAATAGAATTTACTTTGCTTTAAAAATAATAAACTAATCTATAAAGATAGTTGATTTTGTAAACAAGGAAACACCGTCTTGCATATAAATTTGCTTGAAATGTTTCTACTGAGCAGCTGTTGTCAAACAGCCACTTCTAATATGAACCCTTGGTGTTTCAACGTATGTATGTGTGAGCATATACAACATGTAGGCATAGTTAAATATAGAATGATTTTAGCTACTCTATTGTCATTTGTTCACATTGGTTAAATGTTCATCTACCACTAACTAAAAAACAAGCTCAAAACCTCCCTCCTCTCATCCTACAAATTGTGGTTTAACCTCTAGAGAGGAATCAGTGGGTCATCCATTAGCTTCGGAGGGAGTTATCTGCGAGTTTTACAACTATGTATGTGTCTGCCATGTGATGTTGTAACAGTTAATGTAATGGATTACTGTAAATAAAACGTAAAGCGAATTTACACTGGACAGCAATCCTTCAGATTCTAACATAAATGACCTATCTTTCACTACAAATGTGCAATGTGAATAGGCTGAGCGATTGAACGATGTGTCCAAAAATCTCTCACTCAATGTAGGTGAAATGGTTTATGCAACCAAAAAAAATTCCACTTGGCTTAAGAAAATTGCGTAATCTAAATTGAGATTGTTCGCTCGTTCAACGATTAGAATGGTAAAACGTAGTAGTGGAAATTCAAGTCCTAAGTAGGTTTGGCTTTCAGTGATTGTTTGATCTTGTGTCTTTTATTCATCTGTCTTGTCCTTCTGATGTTCAGCTTCACATAGCTGAATGGGAGGTCGTATTCTTACACTTCTAAAATTCTTACATTAAATCAAACTTGTCAACAGGATTTTGTTACGTAAACTATAGGAATTGTCATCAAAATTCACAAAATGCCTAGTTGAATGGCAAACTCCAAATATCAAATCATCTTATGAGGAAATTAAGAAGTCGTATTGCGATAAAAATACAAATTTTATTCAAGAAAATGAAAAAGATGCATCAAATCAGTTAAGAGTTTAAAATATGGGGACAATCAATGCAAAAAAGAACGGCCAATGGAGATATGAAAACAACCAGACTGTGTGCATTAATAAAAAATTTGTAAACTGTATGAATCAATCACATAATATGTATAACGTTCATATGCAGGCATATAGAGCAGCCAGGAGGCCTACAAACAAAAGTGCACAGTGCATATAACAACCAGTGAATAGTTTTATATTGCTTATAAGAAAGTACATACTATATCTGGTAGTGGTAGCAAAAAAAGTTTTTTATCCATGTATGGATCCTGTTTAGGGGCATTCAGCTTAAATGCCTAAGTTAGTAGATGCCTCAGTATCCAAATATCCCAAATAAGACCCAAGTGATACAAAAGGGAACTAAAGTATGAAGGGCAGATTGAAAGATAAGTAAAAATAGCAGCCAAATTAAATGTATCATACCTCCAATAAGCCGTGGCACCCCCGACGCGCGTTTAGCGTGATGCTTCTTCCAGGAGGGCATGTGCCTTCATTTTTGCATTAATTGTCCCCATATTTTAAACTCTTAACTGATTTGTTGTATCTTTTTAATTTTATTGAATAAAATTTGTATTTTTATGGCAATATGACTTTTTAATTTCCTCATAAGAGAATATAGGAATTGTCATGTTGGTGCTGTTACGCTGATTAAAATGATACCTGGGTGAAGAAATCCATCTTGTGGTTCTTGTGTAACCAGTGTTAGTAGTTTTGATAACTATTCTGAATAGTTGGTGTCCAGCAACCGATTTCACACAATGTGTAGCAGCTGCTGCAGAGAACAGCAGATCAGTCCTTGTGTTAAGGGATAGGTGCTGTTCAGCTCCTGTTAATGTTTAATCCAGCTGCAGATAATGACCGGTGGGCGTGCAGGCGAGACACCAACCCGTCAGATATCCTATACATGAATAATTTTTATTTGCCAATCGCTTTAAACTCAGATCAGTCACATGGTCATTGTATATTCTTTTAATATGATACTTGGTATGAAACCTCCATTAGAGAGATACTTTAATAAACAATGTGATTATGGTGTGTAATGATTGGATGTCTGTTCTGCTGCCATTTTATCTAGAAAGTTTAAGATCCCAAATTCATCATGACAGGCGACTTTCTCTCCAGCAGTGTCGAGGAAGCGTGGTTGAGTCGGGAGCGTCTGGCGAGTAGCATGCACTTCTGTTCGCCATATCAGAAATTTTACATCTGTGCTTGACTGAAGTAAGATGTCTGATGTAATGACAGCCAAATCTCATCATAAATTAGATGAGCCATGGTGTCACCCCTCCATTGTGCTCCATCCAGCTACACCCATTTTGGCAAAGCTTGGAATTGGCATTAAAACGCCAAAAGGTGTAAAAAAAAAAAAAAAAAAAAATTGTGCCATAATTTTTGCAACTTTTAAAAGCCATTTACTCCTGAACTCTGGAGGAGAAATTGTTTTGTTGAAGAGTGAACACTGCAGGTGTTGGAATGAGTATTAATCATTGTGAATAACTTGCAACCTGAAGAACGCTGTGAGGTTTAGGTATAGTTCCGAGAAGGAAAAGAAATGATGCCAGGTTTTACTATACTCTCATTCCAACCAGCTTAGTGACCATGGTTTATATGGTTTTGTTTTTAGTATCAGTAGGTCATTAAGGCTGCATTTATACATCCATGTTACATTACTGTGTGCCGTTCACAGATCGTTTTGTTAGTGATCAATTTCAATATCATTTGAATTTAAAAAAAATAAATAAAAATCTTCCATGTGTCTCTTTATCTTCTTGGGAACAAACACATCTCTTTGGTAAAAAAAAAAAATACAAAAACAAAAAATAATTCAACATAGATGCCACCAGAGGGTAAAAAAAAAAAATCTGTTTCTCATGGATAGTAAAACTAACACATATGTGTGACTGTAGCCCAAGTCTGAACATTGGCAATGCGAACGTGGCATAAAATTAAGACCAGATTACTGTCCCCTCTATGTATAGAGTCCGATTACATAAGTGATGACTTCTTTCATTTCTCATAAATAGATGCTGATCTTTTTTTTCCATACAAAATGCTTCTTTATTGTAGGCTAGCTTAAAGGGTTAAGTTCAGCTTGAAGATTTCGTAGAATACATTCTGCATTGTAAAATGTTGTTAATATATATGCAGTCATTTTCCTCCAGTGATTAAAAACTTCAGATTTCTGACAGGTATGGGTTGTCAAAACAGATATCTGAAAGCATTAATTAGCGTTCAGAGTCCCCTTCCTTTCCAAAATTAACATGTTCAAATATATAGCAATAAACCTGTTTTTTTTTTTCTTTCATTTTTTTTATTAAAAAAAAAAAAAAAGCATTCCGAATAGAAAACAGTCACGAGCCGCTGTTCCTACAATGTTTTAGAAGCGACGACAATCATGAAAAGAAGCAGTCTCTAGCATATAAGAAAAGGTGAAGGCTGTAGAAAAACATACAATTTAGGGAGCTTTGTGAAGAAAAAGAAAATGCATTTTGTTTTTCTAATTTGTATATAGTAAGCCAGACTTTAATGCACACACATACACAATATTTTTACACATATATGTATATATATGTGTGTGTGTAAATATATATGTATAAAATGCATTTTCTTAAAAAAGGTCCCCAAATTGTGTGTGTGTTATATATATATATATATATATATATATATATATATATATATATATATATATATATATATATATGTGTGTGTATATACCAACAAGACACAATAACTATGGTGTCAAAAGTGATTACAAAACGCATGTAAAAAAAACAGCAATTTACCTAGTAGATGCAGAAATTCTACCTAAAAACTCTTGTTCTTGTTTTTTACATCCCATTCTTGGGAGAAATGAAACATGAAAATTGTAATCCTTTCTCTAAATAATCTGGAAGCCACTGAAAACCCTCCCAACATAGAAACAGTGCCCATATTTGATTGTGTTGGAGCCATAGACTGGGAATATCTCCTGGCTAGGGTGGATCGAATAGCTTCAGATAGGTGCTTATCCGAATAGCTATAGCGCTTACCGAATAGCTGCCTCGGGAACCCGGATATTCGGAGCATTCCTGATGATCAGCTGTTCGGCGCCACAGCAGCATGTGTCACGGCTGTGTGACAGTCACAACACATGCATGTAGAGCCTGTTTGTTGAGATTGTGACACACACAGCCGTGACGCATTCAGCTGCGGCACCGAGTAGCTGATTATCAGGAGCGCTCCAGGTATCCAAGTTCCCAAGGCAGCTATTTGGAAGGGCTATAGCTATTTGGATAAGCACCTATCCGAAGCTATTCGCTCATCCCTACTCCTGGCCAAGCAACCTTCCCCCGTTAGTTAACTTATTACTGTCTTGTCTACGATTTTGCTTTCCATTTCTGTACCTACTTAGCTTGCCTTTATAACAGGTATGATTCCTAATTTTCGTAACAAGTCAGACTTGAGGAAGGGTGGGAAGCTAAGTGGTTTGTATTCGCTTGCATCACCATGGATTTGTTAAAACCAGAGTGTGTTATTACAGTGTTTCAGTTTATATAAAGGGCTTTGGAATTCAGTTAGTTCCGATAGTGCTGACTTATATAGCACATGCATATTATGCACGCTAATTACGCCGCGGCACAATAATTGATATAGTGGCTTTTTTATTGAAGAGGAGGGGTGCAAAAATAGAAATGCCATGCTAAATCTAATTTCAGAAGTGAAGAAGGCTTTTTTAAGCAAGAAATTTCATCATCTTGTCAGCTGGCAGAATGCCTGCTGAGGATTCACAAAAGCTAAGAATTACACTTTCATGAAATTTTCTTCACTAACTGCCCTGGTTAATTTGAAAGATAACCCACTGTTCTAATTCATTCTGCAGTAGGGAGGTGCAGGTTTTTTATCTTTTGATCTGACAAAGCATTTGTGTTAATCGTTTTGGCCCTCATCTAGACACTCTTGGGATGGCGCTTTTACAATAAATGTGTCTGTGATAGCTCTTTAGTCTATTATACGTACAATAGATCCATAGAACTGGTAATTAATTCTGTACTGCTTTGGGAAGCAGGAAGAATAGGTGTAACACTGTCAAGTGCTGCTGGGAAGTTTGTTTAGCCGATTCATTTTGAAGTGGTACCCTCATGATGTACGAATGTATCATTAAGTACTATGCATGAGTAGTTAAAGCTATTTGTTAGCAATGCTGGGGTTTTCTTGGATCAATACAAAAACACCTCTTAGGGCATTTCTATGTTTTCCATCTATACCAATATTATTTAAAGGAAGGTATTTTTAAATATTACCAAGATTACTGCTGTGATACATTTTTTTTCAATGGCAATTTCTGGATTTGTTTGACATGCAGGTGTTTTCTGCTGTTAGCTGCGCAATTTATTGTTCTTGCTGTAGTGAAGACATCATTGTGACTGCTAACATACCTGTTTATAGCTGAGCAAAATGTGCAGGACTGTTCTTCTGGCAAGAGCCGCTTCTGGGTATTTTACTTGCAATAATCTATATTCATTGTATTACCTGCCTTTAGGCTGCTATGGCCACAGCACTCACCCGTTGTTTTAAAAGGCACAAAATGTTTGTATGTAGCCGAAATATAAGCATTTTGTACCATTTAGACCAGTATTGTGGCCGAAACCTTTGTACTTTGTACTAGAAAGGAGGGGTTTGCTGGACTCTTGTTTAGCTCCGATTTGGCCTCTGGACTTAGGGTCTTGTGAGTTTTTTTTTTACTTAACTTTAGTGATAAGTTATTCTGATCAGAACCGCCCATTAAAATGAAGACTAATGGGGGATGTGTGACGGATAAATATTGGATTGAAAAAATAAAAGAAGGAATATTCAATTCACCAATCCCCCTGATGTTGCCATGATCCCTTGGTGTGTGTTTTTTTGGTTTTTTTTACTTCCCATATTCTTGTCACCAAAATCCTCGCCTGTTTGGCTGGTGGACATTTCCTGTGTCAAGATGGGGAAAGGGAATTTACAGGGAATCTGTCACCTATGCTGTAGATAAGCCCCCGATGTAACCTGAAAGATAAGAAAAGCAAGTTAGATTATACTCACATGGTCGTCCGGTCCGATTTGTGTCACGGTCCGGTCCGGCGCCTCCCATCTTCTAGCGAAGCCATCCTCCTGCCGCGGGTCCTGTGCAGGCGTACTTTATCTGCCCTGTTGAGGGCAGAGTAAAGTACTGCAGTGCGCAGGCGCCAGAGCGCTCTGACCTTTCCCAGCACCTGCGCACTCCAGTACTTTACTCTGCCCTCAACAGGGCAGATAAAGTACGCCTGCGCAGGACCCGCGGCAGAAGTAAGGAAGAAGACGTCATCACTAGAAGATGGGAGGCGCCGCACCTCGACACCCACTGCACCCGACCCCAGTAAGTAAAATCTAACTCATTTTTCCTTATCTTTAAGGTTACATCGGGGGGCTTAGCTACAGCATTACAGAATGCTGTAGATAAGCCCCTGGTGGCGGTGCCGGCAGCTGATAGGGCTAAAAATAAGTGACAGATTCCCTTTAATAAGTAATGTTTTGTAATGCCTGAGCACTCCTTTACAGCCAATATTGAAACAAGATATGCAACACCAATACATTTGCTATAGGTTAGCGGCATTAAAGATAACACTTTGAATTAAGTTCAATAACTGCAGTATGTTAAAACGCAAAAGGAGCTACTACCCTGTTGTGCCTGAATGGAGCTTAACAATAAAATTGTTTTCCAATAGGGTTGTTTCTTAGCCGTCTCAATATTACTCAAAGGGGTTGTCTCATGTTATTAAATGGAGTAAAATGGCAAAGTGCTTGTAAAAGCAACCAACATTGCAATTTGCCTCTTAATAAAAGTCCTCTCTGTTCTCAATAACAGAGGGATTTTCAATGTTGTAATGTACAGCTTGGTGCCAAGTTTACCTTCCTTCCTTCGGTCTGAGTGACCGGTTATTTAGTCTAGGGGCATGCGCCTCTTGCAGGCTCTATGCTTTAGACCCTGCACCCCAGCTGGTCAAACTCAATCCCCTTGTGGCTCTTCCATGCTGCAAAGTCAAAGCTACCTCTGCTTTGCTTGATTCAGACCAACAGCATGGGCAATGCAAATGGTCCGAACGGTCAATCTTCATGAGTAATCCGCCTCACAGAAACCCAGAAGTTGAGAGCCAGAGAAACCTTGTACTCCTCAAGAATAATCATGAAAGAACCCCTTTAAAACGGACTCTGTCAGCAGAGCATGACTGTTGAAACCAAGTCCAGGCGCTCAGGGCAGCCAGTCATTTATATACACCTTCCACCTGTTTGTTTTCCAGCTATCTCCATTCTTCTATGAAGCTACAGCTGTCACTCAAAGAAGAGTGGGGATTTAGGGAAAAGAAGCAGGTGGGAAGGTGTATATAAATGATTGGCCACACCGTGAAACACTTAGTTTGAACAGTCATTCTGTGCTGGCAGTCCCTTTAAGAACTGGAATAGTCACCAGTCCTTTAAGACTAAACTAACTGGAGTGGGTAACGTAAAACTCCATGACTCTTGCACAAAACCTCAAGGAGAATGGCAGTTAATGACTTGGCTCTTAGGGCAAGGCTCAATAATTTATTTTCTGTTCTGAAGCAAGGACATCTTTGTTTTGGTAGCCCTCGCTTACAACACTCTGCTCTTTGGAGATTGGCATATCTTCTGGCGTGTAATAGTCCATTTTAATCCAAAAATGGTACAAAGTTTGAAGATTACTTGAAAGAAACACTGGCTGAATGGGTATCCTTCACCGCAGGGAAGAATTAGATAAACCGTTATGACATTGGCATTTTAGTGAGGTGGTGGGTAGTTTACTTTGGTCAGCCATTCCTGACAAGACTAGGGTAAAGTAATGAGCCTAATTGTTCCATTAACGCTTTCATGATTGGAGGTATTTTCAGTTTTTGCTCCCCTTCTTCCCAGACCCATAACTTTTTTCAGTCAAAATGGCCATGTGAGGGCTGTTTTGATTTTTATTGTGTTCACTAAATGCTAAAACTGACCTACAATTATGATTTTCCAGGTCATTACAAGTTCATAGACACCAAATATGTCTGTTCTTTTTTATGTAAATGCAAAAAAATATATATCTCCATTTTTCGTAATCTTGGGTCGGATGAGGGCTTATTTTTTGTGCGCCGAGCTGACGTTTTTAATAATACCATTTTGGTGCAGATACGATCTGCTTGTTATTGCATTTTAATGCAATGTTGCGGCGACCATAAAAAGTAATTCTGGCGGTTTGACTTCTTTTTTTCTCTTTACGCCGTTTAGCAATCGGGTTAGTTCTTTTTTATATTAATAAATTGGGTGATTCTGAACGCGGCAATACCAAATATGTGTATATTTGTTTTGTTTTATTTTGAATGGGGCGAAAGAGGGGTAATTTGAACTTTTATTTTTTTTAATATTTTTAAAAACATGCTTTTTTTAACTTCGTAGAAATGCCGCCGCCTTCTTTTTTCTTTTTAAATATTTTTATTAATTTTATATTTAAACCGGGGTAGGGAGAAAAATCGGGAGAGTGGATACGAAAAATATACCTTAATTAGGTAAAGTGAACAAAAAAATTAGAGAACCCTCAGACAATCCCTAAGAATAAGCAGAAATTAGAAACAATAAAAAAAAAATAAAACAAATCAGTAAAAAAACAAGGCAAATGGATGAAAAAACAATTTCAAAGGGCAAAAACAAATAACCTAATACCAAACAATTTTTTTAAACACTGAGTTCTCCTGGAGGACTCCAGACCAAGTGGTGTCTCACCTAAACTTGGGGGAAAAGAAGAAATTTGCAGCAAAGATCCCACAAAGACTCATATTCCAATAGGGTTATGGTAGCTAGTAACCATCAAAGAGCCATAAATAATGAAAACACAGAACATCTATCTGTAGTTAGGAATTTTCTTCAGTCCCTGTCTCTGAAATTGGGTTCCGCCATAAGGAATTTGATGAACCTCTGGCCCTCTTGAGGTGAGCTGATAGGGTAATTTTTGCTGTTGTACCAAGTCAAAAGCTTAGTAGGAAAGCCCCATCTGTACGGCACCTTCAGCTCCCTGAGTTTGAAGGTGACGTCTCTAAAGGACCTCCTGGCCTCCATTGTTTTTTTTTGTTTTTTTAGAAAAATCTGAAGAGATTTTAAAGGGAATCTGTCACACTTTTTTTGGCCTTTCAGCTGCCGCTATAGACATCGGGGGCTTATCTACAGCATTCTGTTCTGTAATGCTGTAGATAAGCCGCCGATGTAACCTGAAAGAAAAGAAAAACACGTTATATTATATTCACCGAGGTGGGCGGTCCGTCCGATGGGTGTTGCGGTCCAGCGCCTCCCATCTTCATGCGACGACGTCCTCTTCTCCCGTCCTGTAATGGCTCCGGCGCAGGCGCATTGCTCTGCCCTGTTGAGGGCAGAGCAGAGTCCTGCAGTGCGCAGGTGTCGGGAGAGGTCTGGCGCCTGCGCACTGCAGAATTCTGCTCTGCCCTCAACAGGGTAGAGCAATGTGCCGGAGCCATTACAAGACGGGAGAAGAGGACGTCATTGCATGAAGATGGGAGGCACCGGACCGCCCCCTCCGGTGAGTATAATATAACGTGTTTTTCTTCTCTTTCAGGTTACATCGGGAGCTTATCTACATCATTACAGAATGCTGTAGATATTACAGGGCTGTGGAGTCTGAGTCGGAGCTCATATTGGTGGAGTCGGTATAAAATGGACCGACTCCGACTCCTAAAATATATAATAAATTGGGTACAGTAATTCAATGCAGAGTGTGCTGAATATTTTTTCATAGGAATTTGGGAAAGTTATGAAATGTCCTATAAATTGCTGTTATATTCCTGATCTAAGGCTACATTCACACACAGCGTTTTTGCTGCGTTTTTTGAGGATATGTTTTTCAGCTGCAAAAGCAGATCAGATTTTTAAAAAACCGCATCACCTGAAAGGTTTTTGAGCTCATAATGTTTTCAATAGCAAAAGCAGATTAGAAATCTGCTCCATATCCATATCTGCCTGTCCATATCTTATCTGTACCAAAAACAATGAAAGCCGGATAGCACAGAGACTAAAGGCCCCGTCTCACTAAGCAATCTCGGTAGCGAGATCGCTGCTGAGTCACAACTTTTGTGACGTAACAGCGATCTCACCAGCGAGATCGCTGTGTGTGACAGCGATCAGCGAGCGGCCCCCCTGCCGGTATCGCTGATCGCTGCAAGAAACCTCTGGACATTTCTTTGGTCGCTGGTCTCCCGCTGGCCAGCACGCATCGCTGTGTGTGTCAGCGGGAGACCAGCGATCAGGTGTAAAAAATAATAAAAAAATATAGTTATTCTCACCTTCCGACGTCGCGTTCAGTCATCCCGCCTCTCTCCACGCTCCGGTCCCAGTGATCCTTTGCACGAATGACCGCGAGACTTTGTTATCCCGCGAGACCGTGACATCTCGCGGTCATTCATGCAAAGGATCACTGGGACCGGAGCGTGGAGAGAGGCGGGATGACTGAACGCGACGTCGGAAGGTGAGAATAACTATATTTTTTATTTTGATTCTATTTTTTACAGGATGGCCAGCGATGCCGCACGCTCGGCATCGCTGTGCTGATCGCTGGTGAAGCTGTCTCTGTGACAGCTCACCAGCGATCACATAGCGACTTACTAGCGATCCTGACACCTTGATATCGGTGTCGGGATCGCTGGTAAGTCGCTTAGGCTGGTTTCACATTAGCGCTTTTTAAGCGCACGCACGGCCGGGGGTAGCTCCGCCCCCGAGCCGGCTCTCTGCCCGGCGTGCCCACCCCTTGCTTGTAGCGCCGCCTCCTAGCGGACAGCGGCGCCTGCGATCGGCGCACCCTATCTTTAGCATAGGGTGCGCAGGCCGTGCGCTAGTTGCGCTTTGACCTGCGCTGCGCACTTTTGACGGTGCGCCGTGCGTGCCAAAATCGAACTTTTCGCAGGTCAAAGCGCAACTAGCGCACGGCCGTGCGTGCGCTTAAAAAGCGCTAATGTGAAACCAGCCTTAGTGAGACGGGGCCTTTACACACTTTTTTTTTTTTTTTTAGCACCAGTCAGGTACACCTCATAGCTGCCCAAAAGGACGCGTCTTCAGTAACACACCAACATCAATTGATAGTTGGAATAAATAGACTGCATTCACCTCATCTTCTTAAGGTGCAGGCTTTATTTTCAAGTGTAGGGGTGTGCAGTATGAGGTTCGCAGCAGCTGAGGTGTCAGTGGTGAACTCTAGCACCAGTGAAGCTGCTCCTCTACAGACAAGGGTACAACACAGACAAGTAAACATATTCAGAAAGAAGGAAGGCACTTATCTCAGAAGAATTGCTAGAGTGAACAGGATAACAAGATTAAGGTAATTACTTCTTAAAGCATATTTAAACTTTCAATAAACTGTGCATAAATCAATTGTCCAGTATACTGCATGTTCTCTCTGTATGCTTGATGCTTGTTTGTTTTTTCTTTGAGCTCATATACTTTTGGGAAGCTAGCTTTTATACAATATACAGGGAAAATACAGCAACAGGATTGATGAGGACTTACATGAGGACTTGTATAGGTATAGAAGCCAAAACATCAAGTTATTAGCTTTTATCAGTTTCTTTGTTCCTGGAGTATGATACACAACAAACTTGCTCCCTCCTCCCCTCTTTATAGACTGTGAAGCATTTAGTGAGCTGTACCCTAATAAGAAAAGCCTTGGAAATTCAAAGTAAAGCTATCTAATAACATATTTTAGAAACTTTATATTTGTCATCTGTACTATTGATTTATGCAAAGTTTGTTTTATTTCTATCTAAAATTATACAGTGGGGAAAGTATGTATTTGATACACTGTCGATTCCCACCTACAAAGAATGGAGAGGACTGAAATTTTTAATCATAGGTACACTTCAGCTGAGAGAAACAGAATCTACAGGAAATGTCTGACCTCTGTAATTGCAAACAAAGGTTTCTGTACCAAATATTAAGTTCTGTTTCTCTATTTTATCAAATACATATTTCATTCAATAAAATGCATTTTATTTAAATCATGCAATGTGATTTTCTGGATTTTTTTAGTCCGTCTCACAGGTGAAGTGTACAATTGTAGACCTCTCCATTCTTTGTAGGTGGGAAAACATGCAAAATTGTCATTGTATCAAATTCTTATTTTCCCCACTGTACATGGTTCCCTGTTCTTGCTGGAATTATAATATACATTATTTTATTTTATAGGACAAAATTATTTTGAGAGTGAATTTATATGATTACAAAATGTCTAAGAAGCTCCCCATGAAGTCAGCTGTATTTGAGCATTTCACAGTGACTCAAGATGAAAAATATTTTGTGTGTCAATGTATGACAAGTGACCCAGAGGAAAACAAATGCTGTGATGCCAAAATCAGTGCATACTCAGGCAGTGATATAAATGCTCCTACAAGAGCTTCCAATCTAAAAAGACATTTACAACGCTTCCACCCCGAAGTTTTCAAAGCTGTGACTGAGAAAGATAACAAGCACCAAGAAACCCGCGCCCAGCACTTCCTGCCAGGCAAATGAGGAGGAAAGAGCATCTCAAACATCATTAATAAGATATTTTGTAAGTGACAAAGTTACTGTAACAATGACAGCAGATATGTTTAAAAGACAGCTCATACAACTTGTTGTGAAGGACGGTGTACCATTATCACTATTTGCACGACCAGCTTTTACAGCTCTTAATGGAGAAATGGCCCCCAAACTTGGTGTTTCTCTGGAAAGAGAAAGTATTAGAAAATTAGTGATTGAAGAAGCCCTTAAACAAAAGGAAGATCTTAAAAAGACTATCAAAAGACGCTTCATGTTTCTTAAAATGGATGCCTGCACATGTCACAGAGTGAACTATTTTGCCATCAATGTTCGATATGTTTGTGACAACAAAGAAATTGTTAACAAGATATTGACAGTAAAAGATACTAAAGCTCATCACAGCAGCCAGTTTTTCCAGGCCTTAGTGGAAAAAGTCCTGCAAGATTACGAACTCAAAAAAAGAACAGGTTCTTTATTGTAACGGACAATGCTTCAAACATAAGTACAATTAAACTGATGAATGAGTAATGAACAAAAGCTAGAAGAAAATTTAGGATTCAGTATGTTTGAGATGGAAGGCCACAGTGCTGTTCATATAACTGAGGAACAAACAGATATTACAACAGAAGAACAGCAAAATTAAACTTTAGAAATAGATGATCTTGTTGAAGCTGCTTCAAAATACTTTCCTATTCATCACATGCGTTGTGTTGTGCACACGCTGCAGCTGGCAATAAGAGATAGTCTGCAAGAGGGACATGCTGGAAATCTGATTGGAAAAGTGAGGAAATTGGCTATTGCCGCCAGAACCCCTAAAATTGATTCCATCTTGAAGAGACGTGCTGGGAAAGAGGCAATTGTCGATCAAGCCACTCGGTGTGGCAGCAATTATTTAATGATTGAGCGATTGCTTGAACTAAAACCATTTCTTACAGATATGGCGAACCCTCTGGTAACCCTAAATGAAGGTCAATGGACACAGGTGGCTGAATTGAAGGAATTGCTTAACCACCCATTTACCGTGACTAAAGAATTACAAGCTGAGGATTTAACTCCTGGCATTTTCATAAGGGAGTGGAAGAACTTGCTATTTTGCTTGTCCCAAAGAGGTGGTTTAATCGCAGATGGCATTTCCGCTTCAATGAAACGGAAAGACACAGCTATTGGAAAATAAAATTTTTCTGGCAGCTGTTTATGTGGACCCAAGTCATCGTATACTGCTTGATGATCAACAGCTTACTAAAGGAAAATAAGCTCTGACTGAGGTAGCAGTTAGGATGAGTGGCCTACAGGAGGACTGCCGGGTGCAAGAGGACTTGGGTCCTGACAGTGCTACTGCTGCCATATCTTCATCCTCATCAGATGAGGAGTTTGACTTTGACAAGTATTTGGATGACATGGAGCAGGCAAAGCGTTGCCGCAAGGAAAAAGACTTCACTCCGTCTCCTATAGCAAGCAGATTAACCATGTTTCAGCAAAATGTTTCACTTGCTCTCAAAGAAATAGAAAAATTCAACCGTTCATCAAAACTGACTGCATGAGGCAATTCCTTTATACCTGGAAATTGTTAGAGATGCTGCCCATGTGGTTACGGCTTTGCCTCCAACTCAAGTTAGTGTAGAGAGGTTGTTCTCTGGCCTTTAAAATTATTAGGTCAGATTTGAGGTCATCTATGAAGGAGGATCTGATGGAGGCAATTCTATTTCTTAGGACAAATTCATAGACTGCACAAATGTTATTTAGTATGTTTTTGTTGAAAGCTGTTTTTTGCCACTTACATAGTTTATTACACAGTGTTATATATGTAATCGATATTACATAGTGTATTAGATATTTACAATTTATTACAGTTTTTTGTGTTCTAAAGTTGTATTCCAATAAATATATATTATGTTCTATCTAAATATCTTGATTATTGTATCATAAAAATGATTAAGTGTCTGATGTTCATATTGTACTACAATAAATTTTTCACTTCAATATAAGCAATATATGTGGGAGTTGGTGTAAGGGAAATTGAGGAGTCGGAGTCGCAGGTTTGGCTTACCGACTCCACAGCCCTGGTAGATAAGGCCTGTTTCACACTTCCGTTTTTGACCATCAGTCAAAATCCGCCGTTTTGCAAAAAAAAAACGGATCCGCCATTTTTTTGGGCGGATCCGTTTTTCCCCCCATTGATTTGCATTACCGGCGAATCTTGACGGATGGCCATCCGTTGGATCCGTTTTTTTGCGGATCCGTCAATTTTTTGGCGTCCGCCGACATGCCTGGATGGACCATGCAACGTTTTTTTTGCTGCAGGATCCGCATTTTATAGTGCGCATGCCCGGAGTAGTGAAGTCAGCCGGAAATTTAACCCTGAAATCATTTCTGAAGGACAGAAAAAATTCTCTCTCTCTCTCTCTCTCTCCCCCCTGCGGTTCCTTTAAAATTCATCAGATCCGGACCGGTGGCATCCGTTCACATCAGTTAGCAACGGATCCGCTTTCCGCCGTTTTGGCGGATTTTAACTGACACAAAAAAACTGAAGTGTGAAACAGGCCTAAGCCCCCGATGTCTATGCCGCCACAAAAAAAGTGACAGATTCCCTTTAATGTCTGTATACAGATCAGGGGGGGAACCCCTCGCCGCCTTCTTTTTAAACTTGCTTTATTATACACTCAACTCTTAAATGATGCCATTGTCTCGGTATGTAACTTTCATTTTCACTAGAAATATGGAATATATTAGTTGTGGAACTCTTGGTACGGCCATTTTTCCAAATGGAAAATGTTGGGATCCATTTTTTAACATGACACCAGGCCACATGTTATTATGAGCAGCCTGCGTGGACTAACCATGCTACCATGACTTGCAGCATCTCCAGACTTTTCTTAGATGTGCTCAATGAGAGACAATATTTGTGTGCAATTGTAAAGGGAGCTGCCAGCAGCAGATCTTGATGTTTAGTTCAAGTGGTTTCCTCATGGTACAACATTCTTCAGGCAACTATTTATAACCTCATTGATAACATGCCAAAGCTTGTTAGGTTACGTTCACATGATCAGGAAGTAGCAGCTCTTTGTACAAGGAGAATTGACATGCTGTGGTCTGGAAAGACGCTCTGCATGTCAGTCTCTGCAGGTGATCCGTAGGCGCACATACACACATAGTGGACATGGAATTTCTAGAAATCCCATTCACTATGCTGTCACAGCTGGCCGCTTCAGGTTTAATGCTGCATAAATACGCCCCGTCAAACCAGCAGCAATTCCTGACTGTGGGCACATACCCTAAATGTGTGTATTTTTGCACGTCGCTCATACTCCATGCTGACTAAGTGTTGATCTTTTACATATCTCCATCGTTTCCATATCATGAACACGTATATCAATACTATAATTTCCATAACTTCACAACTGTTCCTTCTTGGTGTGACGATTTTGGTGTTGAGGAGTTAAGTTTTGTTTTTCTGTTTGCACTATAAAATTACTCTATAATATATACAGGAAAGTGTTGGGAAAGCAATGTGTTACAATCTTTTCAGTTAGCCATTTAAAGGTATCAACCACTGAGGACTCTCAATTCTGAATATATATAATGAAAAAATGAAAAAGCAGCACAAAAAAAGTGGTTGCACGCTTCCAGGCATATACCAAACCTCAAAACTATCCATCAGAAATGAAAGCAGCACGCCATGGAGACTTCAATGGAAGTGTAGTTTATTAGCTCATCCGGCTGTGTGCCCATACAGTGCAACGTTTCAGTCCCAAAGGGTATACGGACCCTTCTTAGGCTGCTTGAGAAAGGTCCGTATACCCTTTGGGACCGAAACGTCGCACTGTATGGGCACATAGCCGGATGGGCTAATAAACTACACTTCCATTGAAGTCTCCATGGCGTGCTGCTTTCATTTCTGATGGATATATATATATATATATATATATATATATATATATATATGATGAATGTATATTTTTGTGTCGCCACACATTCTGTCACATCACCTGTTTTTATTTTTCTGTTCACATAGCTGTATGGAGGTTTGTTTTTTGGCAGTACAAATTGTTTTTATTGGTACCATTTTATGTTGTGTGACTTTATGATCAATATTTAATTATCTTTTGTGAGGTAGTGTGACAAAACAGTATTTATTTTTTTAAAGGTGTTAACTGCATGGTATGAATGGCTCGTTTTTTTGTTTCGGTTAAGGAAATGTTTACTTATATTTTATCACTATTTTACAAGAAAATCCCATTGTTTGAAAAAAGTTGCAATATTGTAAAAGCTAGCATTTTTTTTTGTTGACTGCTTATTTTTTGCATTTTTAATCTGTAGTAATATTGGCACTGTTTTGGGATTCATTAGATACTTTTTTTATTAAATTGCCATATATACTTGTGTATAAGCTGATCCCCCCCCTAATTTTGTCACAATAACTGGGGTAACTTATTGACTCGCGTATAAGCCTAGGGTGGAAAATGCAGCAGCTACTGGTAGATTTCAAAAATAAAAAGATACCAGTAAAAGTAAAATTAATTGAGTAGGTTAAATGTTTTTGAATATCCATATTGAATCAGGAGCCCCATATAATACTCCATACAGTTCATGATGGGCCCCATAAGATGCTCCATACAAAATACACCCCATATAATGTTTCACAAAGGTTAATAATGGCCCCATAATATGCCCCATATGCTGCTCCATAAAGGTTATGGCCCCATAAGATGTTTCATGGATTATGCCCCATATGCTGCCCCATAAGATGCTCTATAGATTATGCCCCCATAAGATGCTCCATAGATTATGCCCCTTATGCTGCTGCTGCAAATAAAAAAAAAATTACATACTCGCCTCTTGTCCCTGGGGGCCAGGGACGCACTATTGGGGCCAGGTGCCGCTGTCGCCCTTGGCTCAGGACCCGGCACCTGCGATATTCACCTGTCCCCGGTCCATCGCTGCTCACCGCTGTCTGCTACGTCCTCTGTCAGTGACTGTTCAGGCAGAGGGTGTGGTGCGCACTAGCCACGTCATCGCACCCTCTGCTGCCTGAACGTCACTGACCGAGGACGAGGCAGACAGCGGCGAGCAACGATGGACCGGGGACAGGTGAATATTGGATATACTTACCCCCCTCCTGGCGTGGTCTCTGCAGCCCCGCTGCTCCCACAGTCTCCCTTCCTTCCTTCAGCAGTCACATGGCACCGCTCATTAAAGTCATGAATATGCCTATATTCATGACTTTAATGAGCGCCACCACGTGACCGCTGAAGGAAGGGAGACCGTGGGAGAAGCGGGGGCAAGTATGATGTCTGACTCGCATATAAGCCGTGAGGGGAACTTTCAGCCCCCAAAAATAAGCTGAAAATCTCAGCTTATATGTGGTATCACCGCCTGAGCCCACATCCAAGGGAGGGAAGTGACCTCTCCGCAGTACTGATTCAGTGGAGGTCGCAAAGGGGTTAATATTTGTAGGTCGTTGTTGTTACAGATATGATGATTAAGGTTTCCTTTTTGTGGGCCTTTATTCCTTTTTCAAAGAGAAAAATTAAAGATTTTCACTTTTCCTAAACTTTTTCTTTGCTTGTGTGCTACACACCTATTTTTTACACAGATCAGATGGAGAGTACACATACGGTAATCTCTGTCCTATCCCAAGTTCAAACCAGATGGGATGGCATATCTTTGCAGAATTCTGTAGTATCCATGCTGGGCAAGTGTGCCTGGAATTTGGCATAAATCTCAATGTCACAAACAAAGCATCCCAACACAATCACACCTCACCTTCCATGCTTCATGGTGGGTACCATACATGTATAAACCCCCAATCCCAGTCCGAAAATCTCTGGGGTTTTAGTTAGGGCTAGTTTTTCCACTCCTAGGTCACGTGCGCCCCCCGAGATCTGCATCTAGCACTTAATACTAATGATAACATAGTGTTAACAAATTTGTGTAGTACCTTTGGGTTCAAAGTCCTCACTATACCAATTATGAAAGACTTAAGCGGTGATGTTTCCAAAAAGTGGTCACTTGTGGGGGGTTTTCCACTGTTTAAGCACATCAGAGGCTCTCCAAACACAGCATGGCGTCCTCTCTCGATTCCAGCCAGTTTTGAGTTCAAAAAGTGAAACGGTTCTGCTTCCCTTCTGATTTTTGTAAATTTTGTTAAACAATGAGAAGCTGATGATCAACTTCCTAACAATAAAAATGTTTAAAAAATTACACAGATGTAAAGTAGTCATGTGGATTTTTTCCCCCCAAATTATCAATATTTTCATAAATGTATGCAAGTCATATCAACCAAAATTTACCAAAAACATGTAGTACAATGTGTCACAAAAAACAATCGCAGAATCAGTGGGATCCGTTGAAGCGTTCCAGAGTTATTACCACATAAAGTGACACTAATGATTTGGCCTGGCCTTGAAGCTCAAAATTGGCTTGGTTACTAAGGGGTTAAGCAATAGGCACTTTTTTGGCAACGCATTCTCTTTAAATTAATCATATGGATAACTTGTCCAGTGATAATGTCGGTATAGAACATTGCTAGAGGTTTTTTTTTTTCGTCCGTGCTCATATAATCCTGCGTATGTGGAGATTTTGTATGAGAAAATAAACTTAAATATCTATTCACTCATAGAAAGCACTTTTCCAGTCTACCATCAGGGAATAATAGCTTCCCGTGACTTAATTAGCACACCACATTACTTCCACAGTCTTCACTATATAGATTTAGTCACTTTATAGACAGCATCAAATAAGCCACCCCACTTCTGGAATAAAATAATGCTTTAAGATACAAGACGGAGAAAAATCTGCAACATCTCTGACGCTCTGGGACCATCCTATGATGTGTAATTGCTTTTACATCGGTGACAAGAGAGAGACAAGAATGTGCTTTCCTTGAACTTAACAACAATTTGGGCAATTTTCTATAATCCAGTAAATACAAATTGTAGCTTGATTATCCATCTACATCTGTCAAGTGAATTTTAATGGATGAATGAATGAGTCAAATCTATGCATGAAAATATACAAATGTGCAAAATGTGGGTCTAATTATAAGGCTGCTGAATTTACACAAGGTCAGGTAAACAAGGCACTACTGTAATGATTATTAATTGTTAATAATGCCTTTGGGAAAACATTCGCATTTCCTTTTTCTGAGTACTGAGTAGTTTGTGTTTTCTGCAGTCGTTAGATAGCAGAAAACCTATTTTTTATTTCTTTCTCTGCTTCATGTAATTGCTTTAGTATTGCCTTAGTAATTCATCACTTGTAGGCAAGATGACACCTCTAGGATTTGACTGTCAATGGCAGTAGTCTTGGTCCATTTTTTTTTTTATATGTATAAATAATAATAGTGTGCTATGTGGACACGAACCTTCTTGGGTCACTGAGTACTTTTTAACATAAGGAATGCATTACTTCTGTCTAAAAGGGTTTGACCACTTAACAAGTGTGATGGACATGATTTTGGGACAAATACTAATCCATAAATATTCCATGTCTTAAGGGGCCTTTACACATAGCGATATCGCTAGCGATATCACTAAAGCGTCACCGATTTTGTGACGCAGCAGCGATATTGCTATGTGTGATACTTACCTCCGACCGGATCCCCCCCGCTGTCTGTTGCTGATCGAGCGAGATCTTCCAGCTCCATTTCTCGTCGGGCGCTTCCTGCTGGCGCCGACGAGCGACGCGTGGATGCGGGCGGGAGGACGTCAGGATCGCCGCTTTCTGAAAGCTAAGTAACGACCGCTGCTGCGTTGCTACATCGCTGTGAGATCTGCCTGTGTGACAGCTCACTAGCGACCATTTGGCGATGCACCAGCGATCCTGACCGGGTCGTATCGTCGGGATCGCTGGTACATCGCTAAATGTAAAGGGGCCTTTACTCCTGTACTTGTTAGTACAGCCTTCCTCAGACTACACAGCTTTCCTGTTCTTGAATTGGTGGTTGTAGAACAGGTTTGGTCACAACAGATGGCCAAAGTTGGATGATGGATAAGGCTGGTTCACATGCTTTTCCATCAGATGTCTAAAGCCTGATGATTGATAAGTCTGTTCACACGCTCCCCTCCATCAGATGTCCAAACCTGGATGATGGATAGGTCTGGTCAGATGCTTTTCCATTGGCAGCCATTTTGTTGAATTATGGAATGCGCAATATGGATAGACATGTTGATATTTAAATGATGAAAAAATGGAATAATATTTTCAAAACCCCCTATATTCAGTATCTAATACTGAGCACCACTTGCAGAAATCAAATCCCTGCAATTGCACACACTTGGCTGCTTTCAGTGAGGTTATTAATGTTTTTTTGAGGAAAGTTTTGATACGTTGAATGTACTTGGTTACTCAAACCATCAAGAGCCACTGCTGGTAGCTTCCTTTGCAATTGACTACCCATGATGCCCCAGATGTTTTAATTGTAAGATAAGTCGGTCAGTGCTGCAGGTCATGCTAGCACGTTTAGGCCATTCAGACAGCTCATAGTAGCACAGATGATGTGGTCTAGCTTGATCCTGTTGAATAACAGCTTTGGGAAAAATGGCTGCATCACTGGTTCCACTAGCAAATCAACGTATCATTGAGTGTTCGTGTATCTGGAATGAAGACTAAAGGAATTCAACTACTATACATTATACCACCACATAGCATAATCTCAGGAGGATCTCCTGTGACATTCCTTTGGGAAGGCTTTTTCATTGACCCCATGCCACCAAGGCTATTAAGGTGCAGGGCACAATGGCAAATGGGGGCTGCGATGTAGGTCAATCCTCTATATCAATCATTTGCTTTTATCTTGTATACAATTCTAGATAGAGATTGGTCTGAAGAACACTTGGGCAATGCCATGAAGAGGTCTTCACGAGGTAACATCACATTGACCCAACACTTGGAAGCGGTGTGATATAATGTATGGTAGCCGGACCCGAGGTCAATCCTGTCTTATAGATAAGGTTTAGGAAGTTATTGAGCTTTCCCCAAATTGGGAACGTGTGCATGAATGTTAGTAAGTGACAAATGTGCTGGCATTTCCTAAATTTGATACATAGTTCCTATGCAATGTTTGAACTTGTGTATAAAAATTTCAACCATGAATGATGTTCAATGGGTTGTTGTCATTATCGCTAATGCTTTGTGATTTGTTACCTTGTACCTGAATAACTGCCTGTGCCATAGTTAAACATTCCTTCAGTCATGGAAAAATAGATTGCTTGTAGTTGACTACTTCCACATCATCGTTTTTTTTGCATTGTTGCATCCCAGTAACCTGTGCACATATTCAAAGCGCATACTTGTGATCATGCCCTCTCCTCTTCTGGCACTGGAGAGTCCTTACAATCTGCGATGCGCGTGTTATGAGGAATAACAAGTCTACCATCTCATAGAGCGACTGCAGACTTGTACTTTTAACCCATACGACCCCATTATGCTTTATTCCTTTTTCTGTAAATAGGTTCATAAAGTGGCACTTATATTATGCTGGACTTTTTTGGGGTGCTTTACTTGTTCAAACAGTAAAATGTTAGCCTGCCTCCTACAAATCTAACCTTTACCTCCTATCTTATGGATTGGTGCTAATGATGTGTGACTAAATAGCACTTTATTTAGGCCAAAGTATGTAAGCAAACTCTTAGGCTAAGTTCACTTTGGGCTTTTTTGCTGCGTTTTTTTATTGCACTTTTTTATGCTAATTTTCAGCTGCATTGGCCGTGCCAGCTGTGTCTGAGAATTCAGAAATCTCATGCACACAGCTTGTTTTTTTTTGTCATCACCATTTTGTGCTATGCTTGGTTTGTTGGACACAGAGCATGTCACTTCTTTCAGCGTTTATCACCCATAGAAATGAATGTAAAAAACATTAAAACGCAGCAAAATCTGCGTTTTTGCAGCAGCTTCTTTCCTGCCAAGCACTAAGGTATTGCTGCACAAAAAATGCAGCAAAAACACCCAATGTGAACTTAGCCTTAGAAAACCGGAATCAGTTGTGAATATTAACCAGGCAATTTTAAGATGGGTAACCAAGGAGCAATACGGTTATATAGTGAGGTCAAGTATTTACTAAATTTGATGATTTCAAGAAAGCTGACCAAAGGCTAGCAGCTCACATAACTTTTACTAACGTTTTTCTTTCGGTTTATATAAGAATAATAAAACTGCGTTAGAGACTATTTCTGTGTTTCTTTTCATTTGACATTATGCAACTGAAATAACCAGACTTGGGTCATACTGACCGCAAAGGGTGATAAATGATGATTGGTAAGGTTATGGTTCTCCTCACGTTTTATCCTTGTTTGGATAAGTCAGCTGTTACATCTGCACAGTCATTGATTGCTGAATAGTTTTAGCAACTCTTATTTTATTATAGAGGTTCGTTACACAGTAGTATGTGTTTTTTATAACCTCTATTATATGTAGTTTGCAGCATTTCTTTACCTTAAAAGCAAACTGTCACATCCTTTTTTGCTATAAAACTGCCCCAATATCTTGTTAGTGATGCACATTGCATCACTAACATGTTTTTCTCCTTCGTCTCATTGGGGGACACAGAGACTGTGGGTGTGTGCTTCTGCCGTCTGGAGGCCGACACTAAGTGTACAAAAAAAGAGTTAGCTCCTCCTCCGCCGCATACACCCTCGCCCCTAGGCCGGGCGTAACTCAGTTTTTGCTTAGTGTCTGATGGAGGCACACGCAGTCTGGAGTTCCAGACTAGATTTTTTTTTTTTTTTTTTTCCCTTCCTTTTTTTCTATGAAGATAAGATAGGGGCGACGGATCCTATAGAGAGGATCCGATCTCCCCAAATCACCAACGGGCGACCACGTGTGAGTAACCCTCCACGTGTCCTCTCCCGCACCGAGGGACACATCTGGGACTTTTTTCCAGACATCTATTTTTTAACGAAAGAGGGGCAACGCGTCCTGATTAGAGGACTCGGTTTCCCCACAAACTTCATCAGGCGCGTGTGAGCAGAACCAGTGGTCAGCCTCCACGTTGTTCCTCTCCTACAGCAGCAGTGTATGGAGGCCCCGTCCACCCCTTGGTTGTGAGTCCAGGGGGTTGAATCGGAGGCGCAGGTGAGAGCGCCCAGGAGCGGGGGTTCCGGTACAGGGGAAGAGGCCGCGAGTAAAACCGACAGAGCCAGACCCCCCCCCCCCTGCACGGCGAATGGTCCTGCTCACCTATTTAATATATGGGTCCGCTCCGGGAGCGCACCGCAAATTGGCGCTGGTGAGTAGCGGTAGCCAGGGCGTTGCACCCGGGCTCCGCACGCCGCGTGTATCGGAGCGGGCCGCGGCCCCGCTGCAAGAGGAGCCGCGAGTATCGCGCGAGGCCGCGCGCCGACTTCCGGTGGTAGCCGGAAGTCCCGCCCGCTGACTTCCGGTGGTAGCCGGAAATCCCGCCCGCTGACGCGGCGGTGGCGGCGGCGAATGCGGAGACGTGCGATATAGGGCAGGAGGTCAGAGAAACGGCGGGCGCACAGATCCCAGAGACTTCCGCCCTAACACCTCGCATCCACGCAGGGGTACTGCAGACAGGAGCCGGTGGGTGAGTGTAACTCCGTGTGGAGAACCACGCTGCTTGTCAAGGAAGAGGTTACCCTCCTCCTCCTTCTACTCTGCCTTCAGCCTGTGCAAGTATGTCTGCCAAAGGGAAAGCTCACTCTTTCCTTTACGCGGTTTGCGTGTCCTGTGGGGTCAGGCTGCCAAAGGCACAGGCGGGTAAATATTGTGAAGCCTGTGAGTCGGAGCGCGCCCAGGAGCCCCCCACTGTTTCTGAACCCAGGGGTCAGGACCCCCCGGAATGGGCGGTGTCCTTATCGCAGTCTATGCTGTCCCTTACAAGGGCAATTGAATCCCTTCAGGGCCCGGGCAGGAACAGGGAGGGGGGTCTGCCAGCGGAAGAGAGCTCGTCCTCGTCTCAGGACCCTCCAACCATTAGAGGTCGCTCCAGTACCAGGCAAGCTCATATCAAGAGGGTTCGTTCCCCGTCGGCCGGACCCTCCGGGGCTTCGGCGGCGGGTATTAGGGCATCCCGTTCCCCGTCACTAAGCTCTGGGAGCGATCAGGATGAAGGAGAGGAGGAAGAGGCCTGGAATCTAGAGAGTCTGGGGTTCCAGGATTCGGTGGACAGTCTCATTGAGGCAGTCAACCAGACTTTAGAGATCGAGGACGATTTGCCCACAGCCTCAGGTCACAAGGTCTCTTTTAAGAAATCCAGGCGACCACATAGAAGATTTGCCACGCATCCGGAGTTTGAGGAGCTAGTCCAGAAACATAGAGATCACCCGGATAAGCGTTTTGCAATGCAAAAAGCGCTGCAGGCAAAGTATCCGTTTCCTCCTGAGCTCCATAAGGCTTGGGTAGAGTCGCCAGTAGTGGATCCTCCGGTGTCACGTTTAGCATCAAGATCGCTATTGTCGATACCCAGTGTTTCCTCTATAAAGGACCCAACTGATCGCCTCATGGACGGGCTTGCCCGCTCGGTATATGAGGCAGCAGGGTCGGCTCTGGCCCCCTCCTTTGCGGCGACTTGGGTGGCTAAGGCCATGGTTTCGTGGGGGGACGCTCTGTATAAGGCCCTCCAGGACAGGGATCTCCCCGCGGAGGTCTTAGAGGTGGCAAATCAGATGTCAGGAGCAAGTGATTATCTTGTCAGCGCCTCACTGGACGCGGCCGAGTGTTCGGCGGTGGCGGCGGCGAATGCGATCGCCATTAGGCGTGCATTATGGCTGAGACTGTGGAAAGCGGATTCTATCTCTAAAAAATCCTTAACCTCATTGCCGTTTCAGGGCAATCGACTGTTCGGTGAGAAGCTGGATAGGCTTATCTCAGAAGCCACAGGGGGGAAGAGTAGTTTCCTTCCGCAGCAGAGAAGTCGCCCGGCATTCAGGCAAACGCAAAGGCGTTTTCGACCCTTTCGTAGCCCCTGGGGGGGGACTTCGGCCAGGGCATACTCCTCCGCAAACGATGGCCAGAGTAGGGAAAGACAAGTCTCTTACAGGGCCAATCCGCTGGGTAGAGGCCGAGGCCATTTACCCAGAGCGAAGGGGGCCAAGCCCCAAAAACCTCCAGCTAAATGACTGGAGGCACTCCGTACCTACGGACGACAGAGTGGGCGGACGCCTACTAAGGTTCAGCCACGTTTGGGTCGCAGTGACACGCGACTCTTGGGTGGCAGAACTTGTATCGTCCGGGTACAAGATAGAGTTTGTCGGACGGCCACCTCAGCGATTCTTCCGTTCGCGACTTTCCATAACAGATTCGCAGGCGAAGAGTTTGTTACAGGCTGTAGCGTCGCTACAGCACAAAGGGGTCATCGCCCCAGTGCCGCAGAGCGAAGAGTCGCAGGGGTTTTACTCCAATCTTTTTTCGGTCCCCAAAAAAGACGGGACTGTGAGGCCGGTTCTGGATCTAAAGATCCTAAACAGATTCATCAGGGTCAGGCGATTCCGGATGGAATCCCTCCGCTCGGTCATTGCAGCCATGGATCCAGGGGAATTCCTGGCCTCAATCGATGTGCAGGATGCATATCTGCATATTCCGATATTCCCCCCACACCAGAGGTTCCTGCGATTTGCGATCGGAGGACGTCACTTCCAATTCGTGGCTCTGCCCTTCGGTCTGGCCACTGCCCCCAGAGTCTTTACAAAGATAATGGCGGTGGTTATGGCCATCCTGCATGCACGGGGCATAACGGTGTTACCTTACCTGGACGACCTTTTGGTAAAGGGGCCGTCGTTTCAGGAGTGCCAGGACAATGTCAGTATTACTCTGGATACCCTGGCCCGTCTGGGCTGGCTGATCAATTGGAGCAAGTCGTCCTTGGTTCCAGCCCAAAAAATTGTGTTCCTAGGCATGATTTTCGACACCTCCCGGGGGCTGGTGATCCTCCCTCAGGACAAGGCGCAAAAAATCAAGCAAGGGATACGGAACCTTCTACAGCCGGGCTCCAGGTCCATCCGGTATGGCATGAGTGTTTTGGGCAGAATGGTGGCGGCGATAGAAGCAATCCCGTTTGCCCAGTTCCATCTCCGTCCGCTTCAGCATGCGCTCTTGACAGCATGGGACCGGAGGCTGCTGTCTCTCAGTCATCGGTGCAAGTTGTCTCCGCTGGTACGGAGTTCTCTCCGGTGGTGGACTCGCGACTCGTCTCTGGTCCAGGGGAAACCCTTTCCCCCGGAACAATGGTTGGTGGTGACGACCGATGCAAGCCTGCAAGGTTGGGGAGCAGTTTTCCAGAGTCACATAGCCCAGGGGCGGTGGTCCGTTCAGGAGATAGTTCTCCCGATCAACATTCTGGAGATACGGGCAATACGATTGGCCCTACAACATTTCCAGTGTTTCCTGAGACACCAGCCGGTGCGCGTCCAGACGGACAATGCTACAGCAGTAGCATATGTCAACCATCAAGGGGGCACGCGCAGCCAGGCAGCCATGCGCGAGGTCGGACTGGTACTACGTTGGGCGGAGAAGAACCGCGTGGTAATTTCAGCGGTGCACATCCCAGGAGTCGAAAACTGGGCGGCAGATTTTCTCAGCCGACAGGGGGTCGCGGCAGGGGAATGGTCCCTGCACCCCGAGGTCTTTCAGCAGATCTGCCAACGGTGGGGGACACCAGACGTGGACCTTATGGCATCCAGAGAGAATGCCAAAGTACTAAGGTTTGTTGCTCGATCCCTCGATCCGCAGGCAATCGCAGCAGACGCGCTGGTGCTCCCGTGGAGCCAGTTTCGTCTCCCGTACTTGTTCCCCCCGCTGCCGCTGCTTCCAAGAGTTATCAGGAAAATAAGGAGAGAGAAGGTTCCAGCAATTCTGCTGGCCCCGGACTGGCCCCGGCGGGCCTGGTACGCAGATCTGGTCCAACTAGTGGTGGACGCACCCTGGCGTCTTCCAGATCGGCCGGACTTACTGTCCCAAGGGCCGATCTGCCATCCGAACTTAGGGGCCCTGTGTTTGACGGCGTGGCCATTGAATCTTGGCTGTTAACACAGGCAGGATTCAGACGCGATGTGGCGGCCACGATGGTGAGTGCCCGAAAGCCTTCCTCGGCGAGGGTGTATCATCGAACTTGGGAAGTTTTCTTCCGTTGGTGTAGGGATCGTGAAGTGGCTCCTCTGGTTTTTTCGATCCCCAACGTACTGGCTTTTCTACAGGCAGGGCTGGACGCAGGGTTGGCCCCGAGTTCCCTCAGAACGCAAATCTCGGCCCTGTCGGTACTTTTCCAACGAAAAGTCGCTTCCGTCTGGCAGGTTAGGACGTTTATGCAAGGGGTCGCACATTTAGTACCCCCCTATAAGGCGCCGACGGAATCATGGGACCTGAACTTGGTGCTCAGAGCCCTTCAGGAGGCCCCTTTCGAACCATTGCAAGAGGTATCCTTGCCTTACCTGTCCAGAAAGGTCGTTTTTCTAGTAGCCATAACGTCTATTAGGCGGGTTTCGGAATTGGCGGCCTTATCTTGTAAACCACCGTTCCTAACCTTTTATAAGGATAAGGTAGTTTTAAGGCCAGCTCCCCCCTTCTTGCCGAAGGTTGTGTCTGCATTTCATATCAACGAGGACATCGTCTTACCTTCGTTTTGCCCGGCACCGGTGCACAGGGTAGAGAAGGCTTTGCACACCCTGGATCTGGTAAGAGCTCTTAGGAGGTATGTGACAAGGACGGCGCCATTCCGCCAGACAGATTCTCTATTCGTGGTTCCAGAGGGACGGCGGAAGGGGCTCGCTGCGTCCAGAGCGACTTTGGCCAGATGGGTTCGCCTGACGGTCCAAGAAGCTTATCAAATCAGTGGCACGCCGGTTCCGGCAGGGATCAAGGCTCACTCGGCACGGGCAGTGGGTGCCTCATGGGCACTACGACACCAGGCTTCAGCGGAGCAGGTATGCAAAGCAGCTACCTGGTCCAGTTTACATACGTTTGTCAAACATTATAACGTACATACCCAGGCATCCTCGGATGCAAGCCTGGGAAGAAAGATTCTCCAGGCAGCAGTTGCGCACCTCTAATCAGGGGCGCAAATTAGCATGGATTGGGTGAGCTAAGATCCCGCCCAGAGGACTGCTTTAGGACGTCCCACAGTCTCTGTGTCCCCCAATGAGACGAAGGAGAAACATGGATTTTTGTGAGTACTCACCGTAAAATCCTTTTCTCCGAGACGCTCATTGGGGGACACAGCACCCACCCTATCAGCCAGTTGGCATTTACTTATTTTGAGTTTTACAATTCCTTGTACAAGGTTTAGGGTGGCCCCCTTTTTCAGACATATAGTTTCTTGCCTGAGTTTAAGGCGCGTTCTCCTACTGCTTATGCACTAAACTGAGTTACGCCCGGCCTAGGGGCGAGGGTGTATGCGGCGGAGGAGGAGCTAACTCTTTTTTTGTACACTTAGTGTCGGCCTCCAGACGGCAGAAGCACACACCCACAGTCTCTGTGTCCCCCAATGAGAGTCTCGGAGAAAAGGATTTTACGGTGAGTACTCACAAAAATCCATGTTTCTCAAGCAAAACATCCTAGTATTTATCGCAAAAAACATGTTTTATTCTTTGATGATTGGGGTGGGGATCTCTAACTTTCCAGTCACGGTCAGTCAAATGCTTTTTCAAATTCTCCACGCCCACTGCATCATAATTCCTACCTGTCAATGCTCCCAGCAATCTCCCTACAGATGCCGCACTTGTACAATGACTATCAGCTTTCCTGGCATGAGCACTGAATCTGGGTGTACGTCCCAGCTTCAAATCACATGTGCGCCTGCTTCAAAGTCGGTGGCAGGTGGACCCATGCATTATTGTGATACTCAGCGGATCATGCCCAGAAAGCATTTGACTGACCGTGACTGGAAAGTTAGAGATCCCCACCCCTGTGAAACAGAAGGTATGTGGGGCAATCGTCAAAGAATAAAACATCCTGGTAAGACAGGATGTTGAGAAGGCCGAACTTTTAAATTCCTATTTTGCATCTGTTTTCTCTCAGAAAGGAAATGTAACATCAACTGTTCTTCACTGTCCTATTACGGGAATAGAAGAATCCAGGATATCTATAAACAGAAAGATAGTGAGGAAACACTTAGCTAACCTAAATGAATTCAAGTCTCCAGGTCTAGATGAATTACACCCCAGAGTACTGAAGGAGATAGCAGAAGAAATTTTTGAACCCCTCTCAATAATCTTTGAAAATTCTTGGAGAACAGGAGAAGTCCCAGAAGACTGGAGAAGAGCAAATGTTGTTCCTATCTTCAAAAAGGGGAAGGAGGTGGACCCAGGCAACTATAGGCCGGTGAGTCAGACTTCTATACCAGGAAAGATCTTTGAACAAATTATTAAACAACATGTATGTCAGTACCTGGATAAGAATGAAGTGATTAAACAGAGTCAGCATGGGTTTGTAACTAATAAGTCATTCAAGACTAACTTAATTTCCTTCTATGACGGAATCACTGATTGGGTGGATCAAGGAAATGCTGTAGATATAGTATATCTTGACTTCAGCAAAGCATTTGACAAAGTATCTCATACAATCCTTATTGAAAAAATGACTAAGTATGGAATGGGCAAGGCAACTGTTAGGTGGATTCATAACTGGCTTAGTGATCGGACCCAAAGAGTGGTCGTAAATGACTGCACATCCAGTTGGAAGAATGTCTCAAGTGGGGTACCACAGGGCTCTGTCCTGAGCCCTGTATTGTTCAACATCTTTGTCAACGATTTTGATGAAGGAATTGAGGGTAAACTGATTAAATTTGCTGATGACACAAAGCTAGGAGGGATAGCTAATACTAGAGAAGAGAGAGAGGATTCAAAAAGATATAAATAAACTGGAGAAGTGGGCAGCAACTAACAGAATGATTTTTAACAGGGAAAAATGCAAAGTACTACATTTGGGCAACAAAAATGAAAAAAGCATATAAAGAATGGGAGGAATAGGGCTAAGCAATAGCACATGTGAAAAAGACTTGGGTATACTAATAGATCACAGACTGAATATGAGTCAACAGTGCAGCAGCAAAAAAGGCAAATGCAATTCTAGGATGTATTAACAGAAGCATACAGTCTAGATCACTTGAAGTCATTATTTCCCTCTACTCCTCTTTGGTCAGACCTCATCTGGAATATTGTGTCCAGTTTTGGGCACCACATTTTAAAAAAGACACCAACAAACTGGAGCAAGTTCAGAAAAGAGCAACCAGAATGGTGACCGGTCTGCAAACCCTGTCTTATGAGGAAAGGTTGCAGGATTTGGGATTGTTTAGTTTGCAAAAGAGAAGACTGAGAGGAGACTTAATAGCTGTCTACAAATATCTAAAGGGCTGTCACATTGTAGAAGGATCAACTTTTTTCTCATTTGCACAAGGAAAGGCTAGAAGCAATGGGATGAAACTGAATGGGAGGAGACACAGATTAGATATTAGAAAAAACTTTTTGACAGAGTGATCAATGAGTGGAACAAGCTGCCACGAGAAGTGGTGAGTTCTCCTTCAATGGAAGTCTTCAAACAGAGGCTGGACAGACATCTGACTGGGATGATTTAGCGAATCCTGCCTTGAGCAGGGGGTTGGACCAGATGGCCCAGGAGGTCCCTTCCAACTCTAGGATTCTGTGATTCTGTGAAAACGTGTTTATTGCAATAAATACTGGGACGTTTTGCTTGAGAAAAACTGACAAGACATTGGGGGCAGTTTAATATAAAAAAGGACGTAACAGGTTCCATTTAATCATTCTTGAAATTGAGTTTATTAAAACTTTTGCACCGTTTGCCTCTTATAGTCTCTGTATTACACTGCCGAATGCTGGCTGCAGAATGAGGTGACTGGGTCAGCCACATTATTTTAATTTTAAGAGATGTTTTGAGGAAATGATTTTATGGTGCTTACTATTATGTTGATAGACCAAGTTATTCTTCTCTTGTTACTGCAGCTTTTATCACAGACTGCACAGCTCTATAGTCCATAAAATGGAAACATATGACCAGACCTGTCCATTTTCCTCTAATAGAAAAGCAGATTTCTAATGTGAGGTTTCCAATTGAACAAGACTGATGGACAGGTCTGGTCACATGCTCCTACACCAACAGGTATTTTATGGACCGAGAGCTGTGCAGTCTGTGAAGAAAGCAGCACTAACAAGAGCCAGGATAAGGACCTATCGTACCTATGTAATAGTAAGTGCCCCAAAATGATGTCCTCAACACATCGGATGTAATAAAGTGGAGTGATATTTTGAAAGGTGTTTTATATATATATAATCTTCTGTTCTTACACTACAAGCTCTTAAACCTGCTTGCTTTCCTTGTAATCTACAGTGTTATCCAAATTATTATGCAGATTGGATGTACACGTCATAAATATGTAATTTTTTGTTTTTCAAATAAACTCATGGGGTGGTATTGTCTCAGGGCTCATTAGATCGCAAAAATCATTCTCAAACACCTGTGAAAATCAGTTTGCCAGGTGAGCTCAATTAAAGGAATACTACTTAAGTAGGACATTCCACGTTATTATGCAGGCCACAGGTTTCGAGCAATATGGGAAAGAAAAAGGATTCCTCTCCTGCCGAAAATCATCAAATAATGCAGTGCCATGGACAACATATCAAAACGTTAGATATTTCACGAAAACTTAAGCGTTATCTTACTGTGAAGAGATTTGTGGCTGATACAGAGCACAGATGGGTTAGTACAGATAAAGGCATAATGAGGAAGGTTTCTGCCAGACAAATTCATCGGATTAAGTGAGCAGCTGCTAAAATACAAAATTACAAAGCAGTAAACGGGTATTTGAGTTTGCTGCTGCCTCAAGTTCTGCAAACTTCAAAGTGTAAAATCCTCCCGAGGTTTGCAGTTGTGCATAAACCTACTATTTGGCCGCCCCTAAACAGTGCTCACAAGCAGATGTGGTTGCGGTGGGCCCAGACATACAGGAAGACTCATTTTAAAAGTCTTGTTTACTGATGAGTACCGTGCAACCCTGGATGGTCCAGATGAATGGAGTAGTGGATAGTTGTTGGATGGCCACCATGTCCCAGCAAGGAGGTGGTGGAATCATGTTTTTGGAATGAATTATGGGGAGAGAACTGATAGGACCCTTTAGGTTCCCTGAAGGTGTGAAAATGACCTTGGCTAAGTATATAAAGTTTCTGACTAACTGACCACTTCTATGGTACAAAAATAATTACCATACCATCTGTTGCAAAATCATCTTCATGCATGGCAATACATCATGCTGCAAAGAATACCTTTAAGGCTGGTTTCACATTTGCGTATGGAGGAGCAGCGGAGGGATGCGGACTTCCTCTGGTCAGCTCCGCCTCCGTCGGCCTGCGTACCCTATCTTTAACATTGGGTACGCAGGCCGTGCAGATGTATGCAGATGCCTCAGCATGCGTCGTCTTGACAGTGCGGCGACCACACCAAAATGCAACACGTTGCGTTCATTGCAGGTCACCGCACCGTCAAAATGACACATGCGGAGGCATCCGCACAACCTGCGTACCCTATGTTAAAGATGGGGTACGCAGGCAGCATGCCGACGGAGGCTGAGCTGGCCGGAGGAGGTGCGGCCATGGGCGGAGCTTCATGGAGGAAGTCCACATTCCTCCGCAGCTCATCCATACGCAAGTGTGAATCCAGCCTTAGTCATTTACTGCAAGGGGCATAAAAGGAGAGAAACTCATGGTGTGACCACCATCCTTCCCTGACCTCAACTCTGCTGATCACCTTTGGAGAATCCTAAGTAAAAGATCTATGAGGGTGGGAGGCAGCTCACATCAAAACAGCAGCTCTGGGAGACTATTCTCACATCCTGCAAAGCAATTCAAGCTGAAACTATCCAAAAACTGACAAATTCAATGGAAACAAGAATTGTGAAGGTGATATCAAAGAAGGAGTCCTATGCTAACATTTAGCTTGGCATGTTAAGATGACCTCTTAATGCTGCAAATTCAACATATGCCCATTTTTAATTATTTGCAACCGGCAAAATGTTTAGAAACTCTGTTGTGCAAAATAATTTGGAACAGTACATTGAGTTTTTCATTTTTTTTTTTTTTTTAATCGGAGGTTTGTCCTATAACTTGTGATTTATACTCAAACGATTGATTTGAACATTATACTGATTCCATACGGACCGGGATGGCCTGTATAAATGAAATCATTTTCTACAAATTTTCTATCATATCATAGCATAACGGGTGTAAACGAACAATTGATCAACATCATTCTGCTCTGTTGCCTATAATGGTTGTCAGAGGGCCACTTTAGGATAGTCTCTTACAATCCTAATTATTACCAACAAAATATCTAATAAACCCAAGGGCCTTTCCCTACTGCAACTGCCCTTAGTTTGCCAATTTTGCAAACCATGGGTAATGCTGTAATATATTTTTCTCCGCCTTCCTGTTTTGCTGATATTGATTGAAAATTCAGTTGAGAAACATGTTTAGAACTGTTCTTTCTGCTGTAATCATACAAGTCAGTGGGAAGACAAGAAAATTGTATTGAAAGAAAATACTGAGGAGTTGTTTTTTTCGGTGTTTTTCAGCATAGATTATCACTGCCAAAATAATAGCGGATATCTTTCCCACTATTCCTCTCAATATTAATAGCTCATTTCTTTGGGTCCCATTTGTCTATCTAAATGCTTGTGGACATTTAACCAGTTGTTGTTCCCCCTTTACTGATAAAATATTTTTGTTTTTTTTTAAATAAAATCTCCACATCTCAGTGATAGGAGCTGTTATTGGGTGACATTGAAACTGTTCAGAATTTCATTTATTGCTCGTCAAGGGAGAAGAGATGAAAACCGTATACACTAAGCCTATAGGACTTCCCGCAGCGCCTATTAATCCTTTATGGATCATTTGAAATGTTTCTAGTTTATTTAAGCTGTGCTGCTTGTATCAGACTGTTCCTGCAAAGATGAGAGAGGAGCTAGGGAAAAAGGAAAGTGATCATGCTTAGAATTTTTTAAAAAACGATCTCACTTTCAGCCAAAAAGCACTTTTATGCTCCATTAGCGTTGAATTTGACCAAACTCTTACATCGCATTAATACAAGGCTTGCTGGGTATACAGCAAGGCTTGTTTCAAAGACAGACTTGAACTTTACCAAACTGCATATTAAGATTTGGGTGCATGTGATGCATTTCATTGCCTTGTCTTTTTCTTATTTTGTTCTGTAATTTCCCTTTTGGTGTTATTTTTATTTGGGATTTTATGGTCTCATTAATGTCTTATAATTTATCTGTGATTGAAAAGGTAGTAATTGTAGGGGATTGCATCAAAAATTAATATGCTGAGATCCTAGGGGTAATAAAAGCAGAAGGGTGTCTAAATTTTTGAATAGTCTTTTATTAATGGAGGAAACTTGACCTGACATAAGTCGCCTCAAGAACTAGTCTGAACAAGTGGATACCAAAAAACAGCTTCTATATAAAAATGAGGAAATGGTTGCACTTAATTCAATTAAGGCATGTCAATGTGAAATTCATGAAGTGTGAATAGCGTAATGGCTTTTGAAATTTAGGAAAAACACATGAGATGCTTGGCACAAAATTTGGCCAAAAAATGTGAGGCCATCCACCAACGTCAAGGTAATCTCATGGATCGGATGGGTCCCCGACCCAACTGCCTAGTGTGAACACTTACCTCTGGCTAATAACTTGGTCAAGCCTGTATTTATAGGAAGGTCGGAACCAAACGTGAATGGATGTAATTAAAACCACAGCTTGGTGAAGGGCGGAGTGCTCAGAAAGCTAGCATACAAATAACAGAAAACTGACGGCACATCAAGAACTAGTCTGAACAAGTGCATACCAAAAAACAGCTTTCACAGCACTCCGCACAAAAAACAGTACTCCGCCCTTCACCATGCTGTGGTTTTAATTACATCCAATCACATGTGTTTCCGACCTTCCTATAAATATAGGCTTTAAAAAGTTATTAGCAAGAGGTTCACACTAGGCAGTTAGGTCAGGGACCCATTCGATCATGAGACTACCTTGACATTGGTGAAGGGGCTCACGTTTTTTGGCCATATTTTGTGCTAAGCCATTACGCTATTCACACTCCATGTATTTCACTTTGACATGCCTTAATGCAATTGAGTTCAACCATTTCCTCATTTTGATATAATAAGTTGCCTAAATGCTCTGCAAAACTAGTGACCATTACATATAACAGGAGCGACATATTCATTTAATCACTCATGTTGGTCTCCTTTCAAGTTTATAATGGTTAAAGGGAATCTCTCACCACATTAGACCTTTCTAAACTATTAATACGGGCATACAGGTTATTGACTCCTCCCTGTGTGTCTTATATCAGCTGTGTTGTTGCTGAGGAATCATCTTTTATCACTTTATATAAGTGACCTCTTCCAGGCTCTGCGGCGGATGGTGCATGGAGATAACTCTGCCCCCAGAGATTATTTTAAATATATGGGGGAGTTGCCAGTGTGATGTGACATGGTTACTACTGTTACCAGTGTGATCTGTAATGGCCGCTCTCTGCTCTCCTGATAACTGATATTTTGCAGGTTCCTCTCAGCTTACAGCTTACAGGTGGACACGGTTGCTATATTGTTGCAATACAGCAGAGCTAAGAGAGAAGCCAAAATGTGTTTGTAAGAGGACAAATTTCATTTCTCCTGTTCTGTGTTGGTTACTTGTCTTACACTGGGAACACCTCTTTCATGTAAAATAAGCTCTGGGGGCAGAGTTATCTCAAGACACCATATTCCCCGAAGCCTGGAAGAGGTCACTTATATAAAGCTGCTATATGTGACACACAGGTAGTACTTTTATCAGCATTCTATAACCCGTATACCCTTATTAATAGTTTAAAACGGTCAAATGTGGTGACAGATTCCCTTTAAGTGGCGTCAGGTAACTTGCCTACTATACATGTCTAAAAATTAAATTTTGCAATTTATGTATGTATTATTCCCTCTGCTCATTTTGTGTGATACCTTCTTTTTTTCTATATATGGTAGACTGGGCCAAACTTTTTGTTTCATTTTCCTTTGAAGGTCCAGTGCCTTGGGTGTAACGAAGTGTGGGGTTGGCGAGCTGTTGAAAAAAATATACTGTGGAAAAAGTTGTCCCTTCAGCCCCTGCCACCCTAAAAAATTCTGACCTGATCTAGGCCTTTCAACAAAAGGCAAAACTCAACATAAAACTATAATAAGCACATAGCCTGCAATAAATAAAGAGCAATAGTGCAGGAAAATAATATAGGGTGATTGGTTAACATAATTTTTGTTGTCCCAACCACTAGTATGAAAACCTTACCATTTGTCAAGTGACATGCATGTGTATAATTTTATCTATTTGCTGATTGTTTTGGCTTTTGTCTGTTTAGTGGCCAATGTGAACATGCGCTTACACACTGCATTCGCACCAACTTATATTCCAGGTCATCTCTTTAGATTTTTTGTTTCAGCAATAGGTGGTAGCAAATTTGTTAAAAATGATTGCTGAACAACATTAAACCTAACCAATGGGTGCTCTGGACTCTCACTGCTGTGTGTCCTAAAAACTATTTTTCTGTGAAATACAGGACAATAAGCCATTTCACAACTGGCCAGATGCACCATGAGACCCCCTCATCATTTTATTCCTTCTTCCTGAGGAACCTCACTCTGCTCTGTAACCTCCTGCTGCAGTTCCGGTTGATCAGAGCTCTTGGAAACTGAGTGGTCACTGGTTATGGAAATGTTCAAGATCCCTCTGGACTGCTATTATGTTGCCCAATGGCCTCCTGGTACCATGGCTGCTGTACCACTCTCTGCCTTTAGAGGAGGCGCATAAAGCCCACACACCTTTCTCCTTTCCAGACTTTTATATGCTGAAAATTGCTTCCTGCCTCCTAAAACCACCACTTACGGCTCTGACATGGATAACCATTCCAGTAGAGTCTGATAACTTGCTGCCACAAATCTGCCTCTCTGCAGAATAATCCTTCAGACTCTGCCTCATCTTCGCTAGCCAATACCCGTAAAATGTAGAGAAATTGCTGGAAGTTTTGTTTCCGCAGCTATGACTCCTAGCGTTCAGTTGCATCTCTATCTGCCCAGTGTCAAATGGTACAAGAGAGTATATCGTGACAGTCCCTTTAATACAAGCGTATGCACAGAGGTTGCTAGGTCAGCATGCGCACATTTGTGTGCGAGTGAGTATATATGGGTATTGGAGGCAAAGGGCTGTCCAAATGTTTGAATGCAGTCTGTAATTAATGAAGCTCAAGCTGACAGAATAAAATCTGAAAATATACAGTACAGACCAAAAGTTTGGACACACCTTCTCATTCAAGAGTTTTCTTTATTTTCTTGACTATGAAAATTGTAGATTCACTCTTAAGGCCTCAAAACTATGAATTAACACATGTGGAATTATATAATTAACAAATAAAGTGTGAAACAACTGAAAATATGTCTTATATTCTAGGTTCTTCAAAGTAGCTACCTTTTGCTTTGATTACTGCTTTGCACACTCTTGGCATTCTCTTGATGAGCTTCAAGAGGTAGTCACCGGAAATGGTCTTCCAACAGTCTTGAAGGGGTTCCCAGAGATGCTTAGCACTTGTTGGCCCTTTTGCCTTCACTCTGCGGTCCAGCTCACCCCAAACCATCTCGATTTGGGTTTAGGTCTGGTTACTGTGGAGGCCAGGTCATGTGCATTTGTCATCAGACAGGGTTTTGGGAAGGCCATATCTTGTGGTATTGCGTTTTTTTCGTAGCACCCCATCACTCTCCCTCTTGGTCAAATAGCCCTTACACAGCCTGGAGGTGTGTTTGGGGTCATTGTCCTGTTGAAAAATAAATGATGGTCCAACTAAGCGCAAACCGGATGGAATAGCATGCCGCTGCAAGCCATGTGGTAGCCATGCTGGTTCAGTATGCCTTCAATTTTGAATAAATCCCCAACAGTGTCACCAGCAAAGCACCCTCACACCTCCTCCATGCTTCACGGTGGGAACCAGGCATGTAGAGTCCATCCGATCACCTTTTCTGCGTCGCACAAAGACATGGTGGTTGGAACCAAAGATCTCAAATTTGGACTCATCAGACTAAAGCACAGATTTCCACTGGTCTAATGTCCATTCTTTGTGTTCTTTAGCCCAAGCAAGTCTCTTCTGCTTGTTGCCTGTCCTTAGCAGTGGTTTCCTAGCAGCTATTTTACCATGAAGGCCTGCTGCACAAAGTCTCCTCTTAACAGTTGTTGTAGAGATGTGTCTGCTGCTAGAACTCTGTGTGGCAATGACCTAGTCTCTAATCTGAGCTGCTCTTAACCTGCGATTTCTGAGGCTGGTGACTCGGATGAACTCCTCCTCCGCAGCAGAGGTGACTCTTGGTGTTCCTTTCCTGGGGCGGTCCTCCTGTGAGCCAGTTTCTTTGTAGCGCTTGATGGTTTTTGCCACTGCACTTGGGGTTCTGACCACTGTCCCTTTATGAGGTAACAACTCTGAAATGCTTCCATGGATCCCACTGATTCTGACATTGTTTTCTCGTGACATATTGTACCTCATGTTAGTGGTAAAATTTCATTCAAATAACTTGCGTTTATTTGTTAAAAAAATGGAAATTTGGCGAAAATGTTGAAAATTTCGCAATTTCCAACGTTTAATTTTATGCCCTTAAATCACAGAGATATGGCACACAAAAAACTTAATAAATAACATTTCACATATGTTTACTTTGCATCAGCACAATTTTGGAACCAAAATTTTTTTTCGTTAGAAAGTTATAAGGGTTAAAATTTGACCAGCGATTTCTCATTTTTGCAACACCATTTTATTTTTACGGACCACGTCACATTTGAAGTCACTTTGAGGGGTCTATACTATAGAAAATACCCAAAAGTGACACCATTCTAAAAACTGCACCCCTCAAGGTGCTCAAAACCAGATTCAAGAAGTTTATTAACCCTTCAGGTGCGAGTGTTTTCCTAAGTATAACAGGAGAAATTGGACCCCAAAAGTTGTTTTGCAATTTGTCCGGAGTCGGCTGATGCCCCATATTTGGGGGTAAAACACTGTTTGGACACATGGCACAGCTTGGAAGGGAAGGAACACCATTTGACTTTTTCAACGCAGAATTGGCTGGAATTGAGATCAGATGCCATGTTGCGTTTGGAAAGCCCCTGATGTGCCCAAACAGTGGAAACCACCCAATTCTAACTCTAACCCAAACACACCCCTAGCCCTAACCCTAATGGGAAAATGGAAATAAATAAATTTTTTTAATTTTATTATTTTTCCCTAACTAAGGGGGTGATAACGGGGGGTTTGATTTACTATTTATGGCGGTATTTATATTTGGCCGCTGTCATACGCTAAAAGACGCTTTTTATTGTAAAAATAGTTTTTGCATCACCACATTTTGTGAGCTATAATTTTTCCATATTTTGACCCACAGAGTCATGTGAGGTCTTATTTTTTGCGGGACGAGTTGATGTTTTTCTTGGTACCATTTTCGGGCACGTGACTTTTTTTATCGCTTTTTATTCCGATTTTTGGGACGCAGAATGAACAAAAACCAGCATTTCAAGAATTTCTTTTAGGGGGTGCGTTTACACCGTTCCGCGTGCGGTAAAATTGATAAGGCAGTTTTATTCTTCGGGTCAGCTTTTATGCAATGAAAACAATTTTATATAAAAAATAATTTTTGCATCGCTTTATTCTGCGAGCTATAACTTTTTTATTTTTTCGCTGATGACGCAGTATGGCGGCTCGTTTTTTTCCAGGACAAGATGACGTTTTCAGCGGTACCATGCTTATTTATATCCGTCTTTTTGATCGCACGTTATTGCACTTTTTGTTCGGCGGTATGATGATTAAGCTTTATTTTTTTCGTTTATTTTTTAAGGGGTTCGCTAAGGGGGGTTAACTAGTGGGACAGTTTTATAGGTCGGATCGTTACGGACACGGCGATAACAAATGTGTACTTTTATTGTTTTGGTTTTTTATGTCCAAAAAATGAATTTATTAGGGAATATTTTTTATTTTAATTTATTTAGCGATTTTTTTATAAATTATTTTTGCTTATTTTTTTTTTACTTTATTACAATGTCCCAGGGGGGACATAACTGTCATGTGACAGATCGCTGAGACAGATCAGCGATCTTTCACAGGCAGTGCAGAAGGCTTCCTCGTGCCTGTGCTTTGCAGACACTGAGGAAGCCAGCTCCCTGCAGGCCCCCAAAGGTCCCCGCCGCCATTTTGGATCCGGGGACCTGCAGGGAAGGAGACCCCCGCTGCAGCGCTGCACATTGCGCTGCTGTGTGGGTCTCAGGGAAGCACGGAGGGAGCCCCCTCCCTCCCGATGCTTCCCTAAACCCCCGGTACACTGCAATCGTGTTTGATCGCAGTGTGCCAGGGGTTATCGTGTCGGGGGTGGTCACGGACCGCCCCTGACACATAGTGCCGGATGTTAGCTGTGATAATCAGCTGACACCCGGCTGCGATCAGTGGGCGCCGCTGATCGCTATGACGTACTATCCCGTCCCTGGGAATTAAGTCCCAGGGCACATGGACAGGATAGTACATCATATGGCAGAAAGGGGTTAAACCTGACAGGGCACACCTGTGAAGTGAAAACCATTTCCGGTGACTACCTCTTGAAGCTCATCAAGAGAATGCCAAGAGTGTGCAAAGCAGTAATCAAAACAAAAGGTGGCTACTTTGAAGAACCAAGAATATAAGACATACAGAATTTTCAGTTGTTTCACACTTTTTTGTTAATTATATAATTCCACATGTGTTAATTCATAGTTTTGATGCCTTCAGGGTGAATCTACAATTTTCATAGTCATGAAAATGAAGAATTCTCTTTGAATGAGGTGTGCCCAAACTTTTGGTCTGTACTGTGTGTGTATGTATGTGTGTGTGTGTATGTGTGTATGTATATATATATGTATATATATATATATATAACACGCACACACACAAGAGCCATCACCAAAATGTCCAGACCTTGGACTGTACGTTGGGGACTGCAGGCAGTAGCACTTGTCACTTTACATTCTGTTAACAAACTGTGGAAATGATTTTATTTTCTGTAAGCATCTTTCCCATTGGCCTTGTTCTTTATTCTCTCTCAGCACAGGGAGCTTTCAATATTCTGGGTATTGCGGTAGAGAAGGATTATGACACCTCACATTTTTGCTTTAGCTACTTCACATCTTACCTAGCTTGTGTGGTTAACCTTTGATGGATTTCTTTTCTCCCATATTTCAGTGGTTAGACAAATCAGTCATGCAAGCTAAAGGTTAATGTCATTTCTAAATAGCTGTCAATGTAATAAGTGTTTTCTCCCAGGGGAAGAATGTTTTATCGGCTGTATGAAGCGAGAAATGACAAAGTTTATTATTTAGATACTATCTGTTGGGCAGTGACTGGCAAATGAAAACTTGCTTTGGGGGGTTTTATTCCCTATCCTGGTTTTGCTTACACGGCTTTCAAGTTCAGCCTGTTTATATGTAAAGTGTTAGCAACTCTTTAAAATGTAAAAAGCCTTCCTTCAGAGGGTTTTTTCCTTCGACCTTCAGTGCTTACCCTTCCTGGGCAAATGTTGCCCTTGCTATTGTTTGTTGGTCATGATCTGCTCTGATGTCCCACTGAGAGTGGTTAAGCTGATGACATCTTGGATAAACTTCATCTGTGATGTTACTTAGATGGTGTATTGACACTTGATTTATGAAACGGAAATTGGTTGCTCATAAACCAGAAGAAGCTTTAAAAATGATACTAATTCCAGATTGATGTGAAACAAACTTTAACACACTGCTGACTTATTAATCAGTTGAAAAAAAATATTTTTGATAAACATTTTCTCTAAGCTCCTGAAACTAAGCAGTCTTGTAGAAATCTTGTGCAGTGGGGCTTGTCTACAAAAGAGGAGCTTAGATTTCCTAAGTTCCATGATAATAGTAATGGAAGGTTCCTACAGCTGCAAACTGCCTTTAAACCAAAGCAGCCCAAGCCAAAACTCATTAGTCTAAACCAGGGTTCCCCAACTCCAGTCCTCAAGGCCCACAAAAAAGATCATGTTTTCAGGATTTCCTTTGTATTGCTCAGGCGAAGCAATTATCACCTGAGCAATACTAAAGGTACTGTCACACTTAGCGATGTACCAGCGATCCCGACCAGCGATATGACGCGGTCAGGATCGCTGGTACATCGCTAAGTGGTCGCTAGTGAGCTGCCACACAGGCAGATCTCACCAGCAACATCGCTGGGGACGGGGGTCGCTAGTTACCTGTCACACTAGGCGATCCTGCGTCCTCCCGCCCGGCTTCACGCTCGTCTCTCCAAAGGAAGCTGACGACGAGAAGCGGTCCAGGACGTTCTCGCGCCATCAGAGGTAACCAGCGGGGGAGCGGGTCGTAGGTAAGTATCAGACACAGCGATGTCGCTAGCAACATCACTATAACGTCACAAGTTATAGCGATATTGCTAGTGATATCGCTTAGTGTGACAGTACCTTAAGGAAATCCTGAAAACATGATCTGTTGGTGGGCCTTGAGGACTGGAGTTGGGGAACCCTGGTCTAAACTACTGCCATCTCAGAGAAATGGCAGAAACTTTGGGAATGCACTGGGGAGCTCAGCAACACCAAGAGTGTTTAGAAGACCACTAAAGTGGATGATTCCAGAATTGTCCCTAGTTTAAAAGAAAAAAGCCTTCACAACACCTAGCTACTGGGGCTTTTTTCAGACATAGATTAAGTTCACACTGGGCGCTTTTGCTGCTTTTTTTTTTTAAATAATTTTCAGCTTCATTTAATAGTACCAGCTATGTTTGGGATTTCAGATATCTCATGCACACAGCTTGGTTTTTTTTTATCAGTTTTTTGTGCTTGTTTTTTTTGGTGTTTTTTTTTGGATGTAGAGCATGTCACTACTTTCAGCATTCTTCAGTCTCACCCATTGAATTGAATGAAAATAAACCGCTCCAAAACCTATGTTTTTGCTGCAGCTTCTTTCCTGCCACTCAGGTTTTGCCTAGTTTGAGCTTAGCTTAATACTTCCTGATCTTTTATGAAGAGTTCATAGATTTTATTTCTCAATGGAGGCGGATTACTATGAACAGAAAACACCTCTTTAGACAGCTGATAACACAAGATCCACTGATTGCATTACGTGGTGTCACAGCTGACTCTGCAATTACACATCAATACATGATCCAACCATTATGGCTACGTACATATGTTATTTCCTGAAACAACAGGAAGTACGAGTTTAAAAAAGTCCCAGTGGCCAGTGTGAAAAATGCAAGACTACCTTTTTTTCAAAACAGGTTATTATGTTAAAAAATATATATAAAAAACTTATGAAATATATTTACCCAAAAAACCTAACTTTATCATTGTCATTTTCTGATGCCTTTAGAACTCAAGTTGCAAACCTCTGGTTACACTCAATAATAGAAAAGACAGATTATGCTGAAATTTGCATAATCCGCCTGACGTGGTAGAGGTATTGGTTTGGAGAGCCTTCTCCATACTCGCATAGAACATGGCTGTTGGGCGTCACATGGTAAATCACATTTTCTTGGAACAAAACCATTACACTTGTGTGCAGAGACTAAATTATGAAAATTCGGTTAGTGTCCAAAAACATTTTGATCCTTTTCAGCTAGAGAAAGGGCTGTATAAAACTGATTCCTCTCTGAGGGCAACATGAGTACAAGTCTCAGCAGTTACACAGATATTGCAGCTTTAACTCCTTTTTGTTCACACGTTTGTTATTGTACTTGGCACACACTTGACTGCTTAGGTCCTTTTACACAGGAAATTGGACCGGCTTCAGACTCCTAGGCATGATGGATTTGGCTGTTGAGTGTGGAACTCTGTGGACCAAACTCTCACTGTGAATGGTAGATGTGTGAAACCAACCTTATACTCCCCAAAAGAGCATTTAGTGGCAATATATCAGGTTAAATGTCACTTATCTTTCCTGCGGCAATCATTGTAACTGTGCAGGCTGTTTGTGCCAAATCGTTAATGAAAAGGAATAAGCATATTTATGAACATTCATTCTGTTGATTACTGGCCCATGTTACCTTAAAAGTTTATCGGTCGTCCATGACAGCACCACCTGAGAGAGGGGATCCGCCCTTCAGGAACAGGAAACCTACAGATACAAAAGGGCGGCACCTCTCCCACACATCAGTTGGTTTCCTGTTGCTAGAGGACGGGACTTCCTTCAGATCGTCCATCATGGAGTCGCCGAGGGATTCCCAGGCCGGCTGATCGACCCAGGTAGCGAGGGGGTCTCCTACCTCGGTCAAGCTCGGGTCCCTGGAAGCGCCACGGTGGGGCCGGGTAGGTCTCCACGACGGTGGTGAAAGCAGGTGGAGCCAGGGGTCCGGTGGACAGCCGCCTCCATGTTGCCGCACCAGGAGGTATGTATGTCCCGGGCCCCTCCTGGTGCGCTCTCCCCGTGGTCCACTGTTCCGGCCGGGCCGGCGGTACCGCCCGGTCGACGGGCGCAGGTCGGCGCGCGTGGGGGCTGTGGCCTGGCCTGAGCCAGGGGCGCCGTGCCGGCTCCTTCTGCGCGTCCCCGCAGGCCTCAGACGGGCGGCGGAAGTGACGCGGCGGAGGGGGCGGGGCCGGGGACGCCGAAACCGGAAGTCGGGGGGGTCCCGGGTGGGAGGTGCACGCCAGAGCCCTGCTGATCCGGACAAGGAGGCCTTAAAAGGCAGGAGATGACGCTGCTGGGGTGCTTCTGAAGGCCAGCGATGGATACGACAGAAGCCCCCATAGAGCAGCTGGACGAGGTGCAGGAGCACCCACAGAAACAGGCCACAGTGAAACCACATGCGAGTGGCCAGCAAAAGAAACAGAAACGTCCGAGCGAACAGAGCCACAGAAGTTCCTCCAGGACAAAGGACCCTCCTGCCTCCCTCCGTGATCCGGTACCTGCCTCATCTGCATGGGTAAGAGATCTCCGTGAATGTACCCTGATGCATTGTTCCCTTTGTTTTTTTCGCAGGGGAGGAAAGCTACGGGAAAACAGAAGCACAGGGAATGTGCCCTCTGTAGTTGCCCCTTGCCGGACGGCCACCCTAAAAAGTTGTCAGCCATGCGTGAGACAAACGGTAGGGGTGGAAGGGGACGTTGGCCCTGGGGTAGATTGACAGGCCCTTACACTCTCCCCCGTCCATACAGGTAGCGGAAGAAACGCCGGACTTCACCACGAGCCTGAGGGACATAATCAGGACAGAGATAAAGGCCCTATCTAAAAAGGACTCCTCTAGGGGAAGAGAATGTAGTTTCTCAGGTTAGTCCTCGACCGCCCTAAGGATCGATGACTCTTCAGATTCCCCGGCCTCCACTTCATCTTCTTCGGAGGAAGACTTGAGTCGATTCTGCTTCCCCTTAGACCAGATGGATAAGCTAGTTAAAGCAATAAGGTCCACCATGGGGGTAGCAGACACAAAACCGGAACTTTCAGCTCAGGACGTGATGTTCGGGGGTCTAGATCCCAGGAAGCGGAAGGCCTTTCCATTAAACGATAATGTCCAGAGCCTAATAGTTAGGGAATGGAAGAGACCTGAAAAAAGAGGCTCCTTACCTCCGGCCTTCAAGCGGAGGTACCCGTTTGACGACCCAGTGGTAGACGGGATAAAGCCCCTAAACTGGATGCGGCAGTAGCCAAAGCCTCCAAAAAATCCTCCATTCCCTTCGACGACATGGCCTCCTTAAAAGACCCGCTAGATAAGAAAGCAGACTCCTTTTTGAAAGGTACTTGGGAGATGTCAGCAGGTGCTCTAAGACCAGCGATAGCGGCCACATGTATGGCCAGATCCATGATGGTCTGGCTAGACCAATTGGATTCCCAACTAAAGGAAGGAGTCTCAAGAGCTTCTATCCGAAAAACGCTGCCAATCATCCAAAGTGATGGCAGCCAGAACTGCGAGTTTATCTAACGCAGCTCGAAGGGCCCTTTGGTTAAAATGCTGGCCGGGAGATATCCAGGCCAGATCACGACTCTGCTCCATTCCATGTGAGGGTGAATATCTGTTTGGGCCAGTCTTGGATGAACTCCTAGAGAAAGCCGGGGATGATAAAAAGAAGTTCCCCAGTCTACCGAATCCTTCTTACAGACGTCCCTTTACCAGGATAAGCTATTTCCGTAGAAGGCCATCCAGAGATCAGGGCAGATGGGAGGACAAAAGAAGGAGAGGTACAGGTTTCATGTTCGGAGGAGGGGGGCGTCAAGAAGGTCCAGCACGTGACACTAAAAAACCGCCCCAATTGACTAGTTGCCCCGGTAGGGGGGAGACTAGCTGCCTTCTACCCAGCCTGATCCTTGATTTCCAATAGTAAATGGATACTGGGGGGTGATAGCTGCGGGTCTACGCCTAGAATTCGCCCGGGTCCCCCAAGATCGATTTAAAGTCACCCCGCTCAGGTCTTCCACACCAGAACAAGCTGCCCTGGAGGCCGAGGTGCATGATCTCTGCCATAAGAGGGTCCTAACGGTGGTCCCAGAGGGAGAAACGGGGAAAGGGTTTTACTCCCCCCTGTTCCTGGTCCGCAAACCAGACGGGTCCTTCAGGACTATAATAAACCTTAAATCCCTCAATGAGTTCCTGGTCATACGCCCGTTTAAGATGAAGACAATTAAATCAACAATAAAATTACTGTTTCAAAACTGTTTTATGGTGGTGTTAGATTTAAAAGACGCTTACTACCATATTCCCATTCATGCAGCTCATCAGCGGTTTCTCAGAGTGGCGGTTCAGCTGGATGGGTCAGTCCAACATTTCCAATATGCGGCCCTCCCCTTTGGGGTGGCAGCCACTCCCCGTGTGTTTACCAAAGTAGTAGCGGAAGTTATGGCCCATCTACGTGAATCGGACATTCTGGTGATCCCCTACTTAGATGACTTCCTGATCGTAGGGAAAACAGCAGAACATTGTCTGGAACAACTACAAAGGGCAATGTCTGCCCTAGAGGGGTTAGGATGGCTGCTTAACATTAAAAAGTCTCGGTTACAGCCGGTGAGAGTCCAACAATTCTTGGGCCTGATCCTAGACTCTGAGAAACAGGAATGCCGTCTGCCCCCGGAGAAGCTTGTTCGCCTACACTATCAGGTCCTGAACGCTTCCAATAACCCTACCATGTCCCTCAGGAAAGCCATGTCCCTTCTGGGTTCCCTCGTCCTGTATCCCGGCAGTCCAGTGGGCACAGTTTCATACAAGAAAACTGCAGGGCGAGGTCTTAAGGCATCAGAGAATCCTTGAGGGTTACTTAGAGGGCCAGCTAACCTTGTCCCGAAACACAAGGGAGTCCCTAGAGTGGTGGCTAGTCAAGGATAACTTATCCAAAGGGGTCCCCTGGGAGTATGACATATCCCGCATAATCACCACGGATGCTAGCCCTTCCGGTTGGGGGGCTCATATGGGGGAGATTCTGGTACAGGGCCTATGGGAGCATCATCAGATAGAAATGTCATCTAATCTGAAAGAGTTGACAGCGGTAGAGCAGGCAGCTAAGGAGCTACTTATGTATCTACAGGGCCATCATGTGCGAGTGTTCTCCGACAATCAGGTCACCGTGGCTTATATCAACCACCAAGGCCGGACTCGTTCCAAACCCCTGATGAATGTGGCAGAGCGGCTATTCCAGCTAGCAGAGCAGCATTTTCAATCTTTAACAGCTCTACATATAAAAGGGAAGGAAAATATCACAGCAGATTTCCTGAGCCGCAATCCACTAAAACAAGGAGAATGGTCCCTAAACACCTCCATCTTCGACCTAATTGTACAAAAATGGGGACAACCAGAGGTAGACCTCTTCGCTACCAGGGAAAACAGAAAATTAAAACAATTTTGCTCCCTAAATCCCAGAGAGAACCCCCTGGCGGTAGATGCCTTTCTGGTAAAGTGGGACTTCAGGCTAGCCTACGCCTTCCCTCCCCTATCGCTACTGCCCCTGGTGATGAAGAAAATCAGGAGAGACAGAGCAAGGGTGATAGTTATCGCTCCATTTTGGCCCAGGAGGGCTTGGTTTTCTTGCCTCAGGACCATGTCGGTGTCCGACCCTTGGGTCCTTCCGGACATTCCGGATCTCCTATCCCAGGGCCCAGTGTTCCATCCTCAGGTGGCTGGCCTACATCTGATGGCGTGGAGTTTGAACGGACACTGCTGAGAGAAAAAGGCTTCTCCCCAGGCCTGATTAACACCCTACTTAAAAGTAGAAAAGTCATCACCACCAAAATCTATGTCAGAATTTGGAAAAAATTCCTGCTGAATTCTGGAGTGGTCGCTGGCACCTCAGCACCTGTAAACCATATCTTAGAGTTTCTTCAGAAAGGTCTGGATATGGGGCTCTCCACTAGTACCCTTAAAGTACAAGTATCAGCCTTGGGGGCCCTCTTTAGCTGCAACATCGTGGGTAATTACTGGATCAGTAGATTCATTAAGGCAGCAGGTCGATCCAGGCCAATAGCGATAGATAGATTCATGCCGTGGGACTTGAACCTAGTCCTCACGGCTATGACAGAAGCCCCATTCGAACCTATCTCATCAGCTTCCATAAAGAACCTGTCCCTCAAAGTAGCCTTCCTGGTAGCTCTAACCTCAGCTCGTAGGGTAAGCGACATCCAGGCATTATCTAGACGTCCTCCTTATATACAGTTCAAGGACGATAGGGTAATACTTAGACCCGATCCGGCGTATTTACCTAAGGTAGTTTCCAGTTTTCATAGGACACAGGAGATAGTCCTTCCATCTTTCCTCCCTAACCCAGCTAATGAGAAGGAAGAGAAACTTCACACCTTGGATGTTAGAAAATGCCTCATAGAATATCTGGCAGTTACAGATCCCTGGAAGAAAGATAATGCCCTGTTTGTCTCTTATCAAGGCCCTAGGAAAGGTTGTAGAGCGTCAAAAAGTACACTAGCCAGGTGGGTTAGAGAAGCGATCTCAATAGCATACACCTCAAAAGGCAGGTCGCCACCCCGGAAGCTGAGGGCGCATTCCACCAGAGCCATGGCGACCTCGTGGGCCGAAAGATCAGAAGTGTCCATTGACCAGATATGTAAGGCGGCTACTTGGTCCTCTCCGAGCACCTTTTATAGTCATTATAGGCTAGACTTGGGTGCTTCCACAGACCTCTCTTTTGGTATAAGGGTACTGCAGGCTGTAGTCCCTCCCTAAATAGTTTTACTCTCTGTAATTCTCTCAGGTGGTGCTGTCATGGACGACCGATAAAGTCTTAGTTACTCACCGGTTAACGGTGTTTTTCGGAGTCCATGACAGCACCCGTATATTCCCTCCCTTTAGTTTAACTTTGGGTGTGCACTTCTTCCTCTTGTATGTACACTGGTAAGGAATAGTTGTGTAAAAGTACTGTATATAAATTTTGCCATTAACCATTGTGGTCCTCTTGTGCTCTGTAATCCAACTGATGCGTGGGAGAGGTGCCGCCCTTTTGTATCTGTAGGTTTCCTGTTCCTGAAGGGCGGATCCCCTCTCTCAGGTGGTGCTGTCATGGACTCCGAAAAACACCGTTAACCGTGAGTAACTAAGACTTTCCCTTTCATTGTTTTCCTTTTTGTAGCTACTCCTAGCTTAAAAGGAACCTGTCAGCAGGATTGTGCACAGTAACCTACAGACAATGTCAGGTCGGCGCCGTTATACTGATTACACTGATACCTGGGTGATGAAATCCGTCTTGTGGGTGTTCTTTAATCTTTATTTTCAGTTATTAATTAATGATATACTCTTGCTCCAGGGCGGCCTGTGTGGGGTCTTCATGTGGTGCTCTGATTAGCTATTCATAATGCAGACTGCTGACAGGTCACTGATCCCTCACCGATCTGCCCCGTAGTTTACATAATGAATATCTGTACATACTGAAGGAAAAAACAAACACTTCTGCAGGCAGGTGCCAGCCATGGCACCACCTCTGCAGCATAATGCATGTGTAATGTCCCAATTATAAATGTGGTTGATGTTATTCAGATAGGGGTGGGGGAAATCCATTTTAAAATGGCACCCACGCAGTAGCATCTATTGGTGTATATAGGTGATCTGATAGCTGCTACTGTGCCGACGGCGCCATCTTGCTGGAGAAAAAAAATGTCCTCCTCCAAGATGGCGCCGCCTGCGCAGAACAGCTATCAGATCACCTATATATACCAATAGATGCTACTGCGTGGGTGCCATTTTATTTTTTATTTTTTTTTTCTGAATAGCATCAATCACATTTATTATTGGGACATTAAAAATGTGATCATGCTGCAGCGCAGGTGCCATGGCTGGCACCTGCCTGCAGAAGGGTTTTTTTTTTTCTTCAGTATGTACAGATATTCATTATGTAAACCAGGGGGCAGGTGGGTGAGGGTTCAGTAACCTGTCAGAAGCCATACAGATGAATATGCAAGCAGAGCACCATCTGAAGACCCCCCCCCCACACACGCCGCCCCAGAGCACGAGCATATCATTAACTCAAAACTGAAAATAAAGATTAAGAAAGAACCACAAGACCGATTTTCATCAACCAAGGTATCAATTTAATCAGTATAGCGGTGCCAACCTGACACTGTCTGTAGGTTACTGTGCACAATCCTGCTGACAGGTTCCCTTTAAAGCAGCACTCCAGCGTTTACTTTTTTTCATTTTACCACTGATGTGGTGCCACTTATCTACGTTCCCTTAGTCTCATACTTACCAGCCACAACTTGTTCTGTTTGTCGATACTGCTCCAATCGGTGTCCAGCAGTTTGACTTGCCGGATAGTTCTATTGTTTCCTTGCAATCCTGAAGTCACAACTCAATGTAAGTCTAGAAGAACCAGAACAAGGCTCTCATCGAGAACAAGGCTCTCGTTGACCTGCATAGAGAGCTTGTGACCGTTATCGCGACTTGCGGTCAGTCAGAATGTGAGGGATCGGAGCGGCGCCCGGGATGAGTTGAAGACAGCGACTGGTAAGTATATTACTAGTGTCCAGGAGCTTACACTAGTGACCCCACTGCAGCGCTGAAATAAAAAAAACGCTTGAGTGGTGCTTTAAAAAGAAACCAAAGGAATTGGCACCCCCCTCCTTGCACAGTCATGGCCAAAAGTTTAGAGAATTACACAAATATTAATTTTTACAAAGTCTACTGCTTCATTTTTTCTAATGGCAATTTTCATATACTCCAGAATGTTATAAAGAGTGATCAACTTAACAGCAATTACTTGCAAAGTCAATATTTGCCTAGAAAATTAACTTTATCCCCCAAAACACATTTCAACATCATTGCAGCCCTGCCTTAAAAGGACCAGCTAACATCGTTTCAGTGATTGCTCCATTAACACAGGTGTGGGTGTTGATGAGGACAGGGCTGGAGATCAATCTGTCATGATTAAGTAATAATGACACCACTGGACACTTTAAAAGGAGGCTGGTGCTTGGCATCATTGTTTCTCTTCTGTTAACCATGGTTATCTCTAAAGAAACACGTGCAGTCATCATTGCACTGCACAAAAATGGCCTAACAGGGAAGAGTATCGCAGCTAGAAAGATTGCACCTCAGTCAACAATCTATCGCATCATCAAGAACTTCAAGGAGAGAGGTTCCCTTGTTGCCAAAAAGGCTCCAGGGTGCCCAAGAAAGACCAGCAAGCGCCAGGACCGTCTCTTAAAAGTGTTTCAGCTGCGGGATCGGGCTACCAGCAGTGCAGAGCTTGCTCAGGAATGGCAGCAGGCAGGTGTGAGTGCATCTGCACGCACTGTGAGGCGGAGACTCTTGGAGCAAGGCCTGGTCTCAAGGAGGACAGCAAAGAAGCCACTTCTCTCCAGAAAAAACATCATGGACAGACTGATATTCTGCAAGAGGTACAGGGAGTGGACTGCTGAGGACTGGGGTAAAGTCATTTTCTCCGATGAATCCCCTTTTCAATTGTTTGGGACATCTGGCAAACGGCTTATTCGGAGAAGACCAGGTGAGCGCTACCACCAGTCTTGTCTCATGCCAACTGTCAAGTATCCTGAAACCATTCATGTGTGGGGTGGCTTCTCAGCCAAGGGAATGGGCTCTCTCTCAGTCTTGCCTAAAAACACAGCCATGAAAAAAGAATGGTACCAGAATGTCCTCCAAGAGCAACTTCTCCCAACCGTCCAAGAGCAGTTTGGCGATCAACAATGCCTTTTTCAACATGATAGAGCACCTTGCCATAAAGCAAAGGTGATAACTAAATGGCTCAGGGAACAAAACATAGAGATTTTGGGACCATGGCCTGGAAACTCCCCAGATCTTAATCCCATTGAGAACTTGTGGTCAATCATCAAGAGACGGGTGGACAAACAAAAACCTTCAAATTCAGACAAAATAAAAGCATTGATTTTGCAAGAATGGACTGCTATCAGTCAGGATTTGATCCAGAAGTTGATTGAGAGCATGCCAGGGAGAATTGCTGAGGTCCTGAAGAAGAAGGGTCAACACTGCAAATATTGACTTGCTGCATTAACTCATTCTAGCTGTCAATATAACCTTTTGTTACTCATAATATGATTGCAATTATATTTCTGTATGTGATAAAAACATCTGACAAACACACATAAAAACCAGAGGCCAGCAGATCATGTGAAAATATAATATTTGTGTCATTCTCTAAACTTTTGGCCATGACTGTATATGTGTACATGGCATATTGTTTTAGGGCAAACTGGGAATTCCTGTTTCTCAGCAACTGCAAAGCTCCAAGTTGGGTAGCATGACTCAAACATTTAAGTCTAAACTAGGATTTGCTCCCAGAACATACATTGTCATAATGAGGTATCCGCGGCAATAATAAAATAACTTGTTTTGTTTTTTTTGTTTTTAAGATGGAGCCTATAAATATTGTAAATACTTTATGGGGCCTGGAGCAAAATGAAATGCCAAATATCAAAGTTCTCCACACTGTAATACAATATAGTCCAGACGTTTGGATCCTACTCTTAATCTCTCTCCACTTGTCCTTGGGCAGAAGCGGGATCTTTGTATTTCTGTTCTCTAGACTTTGTATAATGTTTCAGAGGTCAGCAGTGTATCAGGCAGTTAGCAGTTTGCTTGCTTCAGTCGTTTAATCCTAGATAATTCATGTGCCCAGCTGGTTGGTGGAGATTCTTGTCACACCTTCTATGCCCTACATACATTCAGTGTCTTGGCTCAACCACAAAGATGACAGGAAGATTGTCCCACAAATGTGAGAAGGAAGTATGCAGATTAGTCCACCTGTTGATGTGGTTCCCATGTGATCATGTATCATCAGGCTTTTGCCTGGTGAATGACTTGTACCAGTGGATGCTCTGGGTGTTTTCTCGTGCATCTCAGATCTCCTTTGAAGTATTTGTGTAGTCTATGAACTTGCTGATAACTACTAGCATCTCACTTGACTGCTATTTGCATTGATGCCAATGCCTGTGGCATATATTGTGGATACGGTTTGATAACGATGATTAAAATTAAAGCCACCTCTTAAAATGTCTCATAAAATCATTGGGCTATCTACTATTCAATTTAAAACTTTTTCAAATCACTACAACATTATTGATCCAATAACCACGTATTAATTTAATCCCTTAATGACAAGGCCCTTTCAATGACCTGCCAATTTCTTTCATTTTTGCCGCTCTACTTTTCAGCCGCTCTACTTTTCAGCAGCCATAACTTTATTCTTTCACTCATGTGACTCCATGGGGCTCATGTTGAACTGTTCTCGTTTCACACCTAATATCCTGCTAAATGATTGATCCAGATTATTGGAATTGTGTAGATGCCTAATATATGTAGGGCTTTTGTTTATGTAGTGAAACATACACTGTATTATGAATATAAAAATTCATATATGTGGTGGGAACCTTCCATTCTTCTCCCCTCCTAATAATGCATATATACATTTTTCTACTTCATTTTTTTTTTTTATATACCGTACTTAATAGCCATCTGCAGTGCCACATATTCCTGGTGGATTTGGGTATGTGGCCATGTTTAGGACCCTGCTGATCTGCTGTTTTCTTGGTTTTACAGAGGCGTCAACACTGCTGATACTACTTGAATTCGCTACAGTGTGCTCATTGAGAACTGTGTATCAGGCAACTATCCAGTGAAATTACAAAGAGGCAGGGTAAAAGCCCAAAAACAAGAGGTGTAAATTTACGGTGCTTACTCATTATTATGTCTAAGAAGAACGCTTTATCCTACCTTTTCACCATGGTCATAATCATTGATACATTAAAAGAGCAAACTGTTTCTGTAGGGGAAACATGACAATATAAAACCAAAAATTGGAAAACTACTTGAGCAATAAAAAAATGGAACATGTCCAAAGTACAAAAAGTAGAAAATAACCAATCTCCACATATTTTACAAAAATATCCAGACATGCCAGATCATCGAATGGGGTGGCTGCTTCAATCAATGAGTAATTCCAAATGTGTTAACAGGCTTACATTTGCAGGAACCATGTGTAAATATTACGCCAAACTATGCTAAAATGTATCCTCCACATCTTCAGCATTGTGGCTGAGACTGATGTCTTACAATATGTCTCAGCTGCTGTAGGCCCTTTCTTTCGTCATGCTTTTAAGCATTCAGCAGGAGGATATTCTGATGGGGACTTGGCTACAGTTGAAACTAGAAGTTTACATACACTATATAAAAAGACCCATATGCACGTTTTTCTCAATATCTGTCATGAAATCAGAATAAACCTTTCCATTTTAGGTCAGTTAGGATTACCATAATTACTATTTGCCAAATGCCAGAATAATGAGAGAGAGGATGCTTTAAGGCATTTTTATTGCTTACTGCAAAGTAAAAAGTTTACATACATTTCATTAGTATTTGGTCCCATTGCCCTTAGAATGACTTGGGTCAAACGTTTGGGATATCCTTCCACAAGCTTCTCACAATAGTTGGCTGAAATTTGTGCTCGTTCCTCCTGAAAAAACGGGTGTAACTGATCCAGGTTAGTAGGTCGCCTTGCCCTTACCGACCTTTTCAGCTTTGCCCATAAATTTTCAATAGGATTGAGATCAGAGCTTTGTGATGGCCACTCCAAAACATTGACTTTGCTATCCTTAAGCCACTTTGTTACTATTTTGGCAGTATGCTTTGGGTCATTGTCTATTTGGAGAACCCATTTCCACCTAAGCTTTAACTTCTGGCAGATGTCTTGATATGTTGCTTCCGTATTGCCACATAATCTTCTTTTCTCATGATGCCATCTATTTTGTGAAGTGCACCAGTGCCTCCTGCAGCAAAACAACCCCACAACATGATGCTGTCACCCCCGTGTTTCATAGTTGGTATAGTGTTCTTAGGCTTCCATGCTTCTCCCTTTTTCCTCTAAATGTAACAATGGTCATTATGCCGAAAAAGTTAAATTTTTGTTTCACCAGACCACAGGACATGTCTCCAAAAATTAAGGTCTTTGTTCCTATGTGCATTTGCAAATATTAATCTGACTTTTTCTTTTGGAGTAATTGCTTCTTCCTGGCAGAGTGACCTTTCAGACCATGTTGATACAGTACTTGTTTCTCTTTGGATATTGACACAATCTTACCAGCTTCCGCCATCATCTCCACGAGGTCCTTTGATTGTTTCCTTAGGTTGATAAGCATATATAGGGGAAGTGGACTGACCTATGGAACGGTCTGCAGCAGGAGGGTTAATGTACATTGTGATGGACATGGACTGCTGTATACAAAGGTGGGAGACAGCTAGACATAGAAGGATGGTGAAGTACTGGGTTTTGCCACTAGGGTAAGACCAAGGACATCAGAAACAGAAGGTGTAGTACTGCAGTTTGGCCACAAGATGGGAGCAGGGAGCAGTGAGGACAGGGCTTAACAGCAGCTTAAGGCTACGAAACCGCAGAGTCATGGGGGGCAGGGTTACAGGAGCTCCAGAGGGGGAATAAATAGTTGCAGAGAGTTCCAGAAGAGTCAGTCCAGGGAGAGGAGCTTAGAGGAAGAAGAGACGGACAGAGAACAAGCTCCAGCAGGGACTGAGGAGGAAGACAGGGAGGTGGCCCTGACAGGAGGAGCCGCAGAACAGAGACAGCCTGGGGTACCACAAACGGACGGACTCGGACGGGCGAAGCACTGTGGTGGTAGGCCTAGGGCAGTCACAGTGAAAGAGCCACGAGGGACGTCAAACAGTAAAAGGAAGTAAGTGAAAGGTACCTGGGCCTGTGTGCGGAGTTTGTCGTGCAGCTGCTGTGTGGTGCTGCGGTCGTCAAAGGGACGGCCAATAAAGAGAACCTGTTGGACGCACATCAGTCTCTGTCTCAGTCTGTTCGCGGCGGAAAGAGGACCATCCCCCAGTCGGCTCTCGTACCTACACACGTCAGACCAAAGCATGTTCATCTCTGGGCATCAAAACCGTCTCCTTCCTAAGCGGTATGATGGCTGTCCATTCCCATCTTGTATGTGCTTGCATATAATTGTTAGTACAGACTAACGAGGCACCTTCAGGTATCTTGAATTTGTACCCAAGGATGAGCCAGACTTGTGCAAGTCCACAATTCTCTTCCTAATATCTTGGCCGATTTCTGTAGACTTTCCCATAATGCTACACGAAGAAGCAGTGTGTTTTATATGTGTATTAAAATACATCAACAGATGTGTCTCTATTTGACTTAGATTTGGCCAAAAACACATGACATCATCATATGGGCAGTCCAGAACTGTTAAAAGGCATAGTAATCTTAGTGTATGTAAACTTTTGACTTTGCTGTGTTAAAAACGCCTTTAAACATTCTCTCTCATTATTCTGGCTTTTGGCAAATATTAATAATTATAGTTAGCCTAATTGACCGAAGACGAGTAAGGTTTATTCTGATTTCATGTCAGATATTGAGAAAAACATCCATATGTGTCTGTTTATATAATGTATGTAAACGTCTAGCTTTAACTGTAGGACCCACAAACTCATTTATAGGTATATGTTCTTTAACAGTGACAGGATTACCTGACTGGCTAGAAAGCTGTATCTGTTGTGCTCTTTCTTTGGCAGGATGGTTTCAGAAACAATTTGCAATATATGTTGAGTGCAGGCAAATATGAAAATACTTAACCTTTTAATAACTTACCACTTCAATGAGATCTAAATAATGCACTCAAAGCTAACCCTATATCCACACGCCATCATGATTCACCTATCTCATAAAATGACTGCAGACATTTGGCGTAAGCCTGGATAGCACCTTGAATTTTTTTTCCCTCCTTCACTTTAAGCTCACTCTATAATATATCTACACTCTATCCTTTTTGTTACCATGTTATCTGCATTTCTCAAAGCCCTTTCAAGGACTTGTACCATGGGACAACAATGTGTTGGAAATCATGCGGTCCCCAGGAGAGCCAATGTCGACATCACTGGAATGGTGCTGGCACCATATGTGAGTAGAAGTGTAGATGTTATACAAGGGGGAAATATGCATTCAGATTGGATTGTCCAAGTGTTGGGCATACCCTTTAATGCTATGTAGCTAGGAAACGAGACTAGGTTCTCGGGTAGTAATGTAATTCAAAGACAAAACTAGCTTGCGACAAATTTCCGCATTGGGATATTCATTGGACACATTGCAAAGTAGAAACTACTCAATTCTTTATAAAACAAAAAAAACATAAACCTGCAGGTTTGGCATCTTTTTAGGAAGTTTAGAGAGATTCTTTTTACTTGTTTTGTCTTCACAATACTGACCATCTTCTACATTTATAACATCTGTAATCTCAGTTCGAAAATATATACACTACTTCACTAATGTTTTAAACAAGTGTTGAAAAATGTTGTAAAAATTGAATGGTTAATAGTTTATCAATTAACAAAATGCTAACTGAATGATCAAAAGAGAATATAAATGAAGTCAAAATTTGGTTTGAAACCCCTTAGCCTTCAACACAACATCAATTCTTCTAGGTACAATTGCACAAAGTAAAATATTTTAAAGAATCATAGGTGTTTGAGAAACCAGATATACCACACAGGTGATGATAATGATTTTCAAATGTAGGTTGAAACAGTTATTAACTGAAACATATGTGTAGAAGGCTTAAAACTGGGTAAGGAATAGCCAAAGTCTGCTACAGGACATACACCATGACAAGACTAAACCAAGCAAACAGAGACAAGGTAGTTACTTAATCAGCAAGGTGTCTCCCAGGCAAAGATTTCAAAGCTGACTGGGATTTTAAGATGTGCTGTTCAAGCTGTTCTGAAGAAGATCCAAGAAAGGATTGAAAGACCATAAATCCAGTGGTCGCCCAATGAAACTTAAGGCCCTTTTACATTTAGCGATGCACCAGCGATCCAACCAGCGATCCGACCCGGTCAGGATCGCTGGTGCATTGCTAAATGATCGCTAGTGAGCTTTCATACAGAAAGATCTCACAGCGATGCAGCAGCGACGCAGCGCACGATACTTACCATTCACACACAGCGATCCTGCGTCCTCCCGCCCGCGTCCAGCGTCGCTCGTCGTCACAGCAGGAAGTCTCAGCAGGAAGCGCCCGACGAGAAATGGAGCCGGACATTCTCGCGCGATCAGCGATGGACAGCGGGGGAGCCGGTCGGAGGTAAGTATCACACATAGCGATATCGCTAGCAATATCGCTATAACGTCACAAAACCAGTGACGTTTTAGCGATATTGCTAGCGATATCGCTTAGTGTAAAACCCCATTTAGTGTAGCAGATGTAAGCCAACACTTATTTGCTTTCCTTAAACAATGGAACCTCTTTAGCAGTGCCATCAAGGCCGAACTGGCAGCAATAAGTGGGACTCAACTGCACCCATCTACCATTCGGAAAAGTTTGGTCAGAAGTGTTATTCCTGGAAGAATTGCGCCAACATGCCATACCTTTAACCTTGGAACAATGGCAAGCAACTCAACTATGCACCAAAACATAGGAACTGAGGTTCAGAAAATTGCTAACATGTGTTCTAGACTGATAATTCAGAATATGAAATATTTGTCGGTACCAAAAGACAGTATGTCCCCCAAAGGAACGGAGTGCAGTGCAGAAATGAGTGCAGGCAACTGTGAAGTAGGGTGGAGGTTCCTTGCAAGTTTTAGGCTGCTTTTCACCAAATGAAGATGGGGATTGGTCAGAATTAATGGTATCTTCAATGCTGAGAAATACAGACAGATACTAATCCATCATGCAATACCATCAGGGCGATGTCTGATTGGCTTCAAACTTATTCTGCATCAGGATAATGACGACAAATCTAAAGCCAATATTAAGAATGATCTTGTGTAAAAAGAAAAAGGAGTCCTGGAAGTAATAAGGCCCCCACAGAGCATAAATCTCAACACGAGTCAGTCTGGGATGACAAAATAATAGCTCAAAACATATTGTGATTCAAAATTTTGTAAGAAGTGTTTGTGTGCAAAATATAAAAAGACTATATACCACTGGCGTTATAATCATATTGACCCAAAGAAAAACGTTTCCTCATCACATGGTGTAAAGACTCTTCTTGAGTTGCTGTTTTAGTTCATTCTCTCTCTCAAAATTCAAAACAAAAAGCAATAATTGTGCCCCCATATGATACCAGTAAAAGCTTCATCCCACAAATTCACAAACAAACCCCACCCAGATCTTTCATCTCTCAATGGAGAAAGAGGTTATCCTATGTCCTGTAAAATCTAAGTGCAAATAACCGCCCATTCTGAGCCCAGCATCGTGCGTAACACACAGATAAATATACAAATTCAACTTTTCATATTCACATACCCCAATGGTCAAGAAATCGGTGAAACCCTTGTGGAATAAAAATTCAACTATAACCCTACATGAATTCCCCTGAGAGGTTTCATTTCTGAATTGGGTTCATTGAGTTTTTTGCTGTCCTGGCATCTGCAAATGGCGCCCATAATCTCTTACTGACAAATTTGTGCTCCAAAAGCCAAATAGCTTTCCTTCTCTTCCGAGTCCTGCCATGGGCCTACAGTTGTTTGCTACCACACACAGGTTATTGTTGCATTTGACATAAATTACTTTACAATTTGTGGGGTTTATTTTCTCCCATTACCCCTTGTGAAAATTAAAAATTTGGATTTGACGTATCATTTTAGTGGGTAAAAATGTATTTTTTTTTTTTTTTATTTTCACATCCCGATTTTATAAACTTTTGTGAAGCACCTGTGGATCAAAAAGGGTCACTATACCACTGAATACCATATAATGGGGCATTGCTGCTTTTAGGTGCAAATGTGTAGCACATTTTTAGGTGTATTTTCTCTCATCACCCCGAGATCAAAAACATTGAGGCTAAAACAACATTTTAGTGTTTAATATAATTTTTCAATTTTTCCCATTCCATTTTGCATTAAATCCTGTAAAGTACCTTATGACTTATCAAACTTCTTATTGACTATTTTGGTCATGCACTTTATTAATATTGTTTGATGTGGGGGGTGTTTATGAAATTTTCATACATTTTATCAACCTTAATTTGCCATTATCATAAAGTACAAAGTGTCATTAAAAACAATCTCCAAATCCCTTGGATTGAAAAAAAATTCTCAAGTTGCACATATCAAATTGGGAAATTAGGGCTAGGTCACAGCTGGCTTTGGCGGTAGTGTGGAAGAAGTTAAAGGCGTGAGTGTCCTTTAGGACTTGTCTTCAAAAGTGTCCTCTGCTTTCTGCTTTTCCAAATTGCTCGCTGAGACTGCTTTGCCTCTCCAGAATTGGAGAACCCTAAAGGAACTGAAGGTAATAGCATCTGGCCAGCTGCGAAGAAATGCAAGCAGGCTCAAAAACATAGTGCATGTTCGTGTGACATGGTTCCTTCCTAAGTACCGGACAGTCTGGAATTGCAAGTTCGCCGGTAAGCTAATCAAAGAGGTGTTAACAATAAAACTAAAGATCCCCTTGTTCTTAAGAACAAATTTGATTTTTAATAAGCGTTAAATTGCAAAGTTGTTTTTTTACTATCACTTTTCAATTTAATCATTTATGAATTTGAGACTAATAGTGTTTTAAAATAGTGATAACATGCCAAAAAAAGTGTTACAGTAGGTGGCATGTAAAAGTTACTAAAAAAGCCTATTGATTTTTTTTTTTCAATTTGTAAACTACAATAACTTTAAGACCAGGCTCGCTCTTCTATATTCCATTGTGACATATAGAGTTATAAAATTAATGACAATCCCAATGCAATTTGACCTGCATCTCTGTTCATGTAGCTGAAATTAATCTTTAACATAGGTGTTTATAAAAGCCAGTACAGAGTTCAACTGTATTTGTTCATATCTATGTCGTTAGAACACCACTGCTTGTGAACATATGCACCTGTGCAAATATGACACTCACCTAAAATACAGCAGGCACTAATGCCATATTTTTTGACAGCTTCAGATATTTTGTATAGCTTGTAGTTTTACAATTCATGTGAAAACCGTTTTCTGAGCACATCAATTTAAGTTTTGCAAATATTGTTAAGGGTTATATCACGTAATCGTGAATTCATAAAGCGTGGCATTTCATGTAGCGGACTTAATGAAAAGCCCACTGAGCTAAGATGTGTGGATCTTTTAATGTTTGGCATCTCTTAATAAATTTGGTAAATATTTGACCTGTTGGGGCACCAAAATCTATGCCCGCTGTGAGATGACATCAGTGTAGATTTTGGCTGTATAAATTAGGCTACTTTCACACTAGCGTCGGACAACGTATGTCACAATGCGTCATTTTGGAGAAAAAAACGCATCCTGTAAAGTTGCCTGCAGGATGCGTTTTTTCTCCATAGACTTGTGTTAGCGACGTATTGCGACGTATGGGCACACGTCGCATCCGTCGTGCGACGGATGCGTCGTGTTTTGGCGGCCGCGACGCACACAAAAACGTTACATGTAACTTTTTTTGTGCGTCATCTCCGCCATTTTCGACCGCACATGCATGGCCGAAACTCCGCCCCCCTCCTCCCCGGACACTACAATGGGGCAGCGGATGCGTTGAAAAACTGCATCCGCTGCCCCCGTTGTGCACAACTTTCACAGCGTGCGACGGTACGTCGCCCCGACGCAGGGCGACGGCCGTTGCACGACGCTAGTGTGAAAGTAGCCTTAGGCTGATTTCTGGCCGGGTTCTCGTGGCAAGCTCCACCTATATTTTATTTTTAAGAAAAGTTCTCGGTCAGCAAGAAAAAATTGACAAGAAGCAAAGTGCTCAACTGGGTTATGGAAAAGTTTAGAATTTTTCTTTAAGCCTAAAAACTGGCATAAAATCGTTGAGATAATCTGCATTTATTTACAGGCATGCTGTACATTTTCCTATTGGCTGCGTTCTTTATTAATGGTGGAGGTTTTTTTTCTTGTTTTTCCAGATTTGCTGCTGATTACACCTGTTGATTTGCAATGGGTGAGATCAGTAGCAATATATGCATGCAACACATGCCATTTTAAGGCCATTCCTGGCATATTAAATCCACTGCATTGGCAAATGGACTTATATTCGACAACACACATTTTGTATGTATTGTCTGATTGTCTTTTCCAATTTTTGCCTGCTCAGTCTTTCCCGCATCATGCTGTCTGCTATACACACTATATAGTATGGTATGTAGAGCCAGTTCTAGAGAAAGTACATATTAAAAAATACACAAGTATCCAACAGGCATCGTACAAGAGAAATGATTGGAATATCACATTGGAATATGATCCATTGTAATGCAGAGTAGCATATATTCAGTAAGTGCAGGACTTGTTTTTTCCACGTTTTTGAATACCATCACACAGCATGGATGTTTCTAGAGTATGTATTACAGAACACGATTTCCACCTTTTTTATATAAATACTCCATATAAGAATCTTTTGTAGTTTTGTCCCAGATACATCCTTTGTTTGGACAACTGCCCCAGTAAATGACGCTGGCAATTGAATTGTTACAAAGTAAGATGAAGGCTGATTGTCAAAGGTCTCGGGACGTTTATAGGAGGAAATCTACTAGTGTCTTTTTGGATTAAATGAATTTCCTCAGTGATGGCTCGTCTCTTAGAATGTTTTCCCATCTTCAACGCTTAGACGTTAATAAAATATCATCTAGAAGCTTTAGTGATGTTAAGGAGCAGGTTTTTTTCACCTCCTTTTGTCTGTGGTGGAACAGCTGCTGATGCGCGAAAAATGTGGTCCGTCATCAAGCCTGCTGGGTCCAAGAGAGTCAGGCGAGATGACTGTGGCTACCCCTGTCTGCTCTGCCAGTCTCTGTTTTCAGTGTAATGAAGAGCAGCGGAACAGTATTCTGTAATTAAGGATTCCATTAAGTTGAAGAAAAGAGCAAATGGGGATGTTTGTTCTCCAGGCTGAAAAAATGTGTCTAGGGTGGAGGTGAAAAGGAGGGGAGGGCAAGGCTGCTGGTGCTGTTAGCGGGAGAGGTGGGTGGAGAGACAAAGTCAGGGCTGTTTGTTGAATTTACTGTTAAGGACTGTTACCATCCTAATTAATCAAGTTAGAAATTACAGCTGTAGTTGGTTTTCCCCCCCAATTCTCGTTATCAATTTTCTTCTCCATTGAGACAAAGCAAATATAAATTTTGTGTTCATTTGTCACTCGTTCTTTGACTTCAGCATCTCTGAAAATAACAATGTAGCACAAAAGACCAGTATTTACCTAGTTGTAATGTGGGTTGCCATGGTGTTTTGCAAATTATTGCAATTATGTTCACCATGCGAGTCGCCCTTGGTAACTGGCGAAAAAACTGATAATCCTGTTTTGAACAAAAGGTCAAATTGCTGAATAGAAAGTCTTGATTAACTAAAAGATGTACAAAGTGGAATTATTTCCTACCATTCAGAAATAGTTCTTGATCGGGTTTGGTTGGGAGGAGGGAAGGGGGTGAATAAGTACATCTGTTGATTACTGAAGTACAAAGCTTTGAAAGGATGTTGCCTTGAGCCTTTCATGTAGTCTTAATGGTGGCTTTTTGTCAAATTTACCCATTTGCTGCATTGAAAAAGGCAGCTGCATTTAAGCTGTGGAGATGGTGCTTTTTCAAGAGTTCAGTACATGGAAAGTTCTCAGCGGTCTGTGCAGTGTACTGGTATCCCCCTAGTATATTAGAACCAACATGCTACGTTTCATCCGTGTGCTTGTGAAGCCCTCTGACTGATGAGCTAATAAAGTGCTCTCGGTGAACGATCTCACATCAGCTGCTCCTCGGCTGGGGACAAAGTTCACTTACAACCTACAGTTACAGTGAAAACTTGAACTACGACTGCTCTACACAAACAGGCATTACCGGAAATATTCTACATGTATTTCACAGATTCATCTGTTTGTAAATGTCAGCATTGTCAGACCTAGACAGGAGTGGATGCGAAAACCCTGCTGCCAACATTACTGGGCCACTGCCAACATCATTTATTCTCAGACTTGTAGATCAGTCTCATTTTACTCTTTGATAATATATCACCCCTGGCAAAATAAAATGTTGAAGACTTTGTTTTTGGTTACTACTTGTATAGCTTTGATTTGAGTAAAATGCTAGTCAACAATTTTTAAATACATCTTTATAGTGGAATAGCTTGTAATCGTTAATGTACAAGCTTGAAAGATAGAAATTATTATATAGTAACCGTATGAAAAATTGTGTATGTGTGTATATATCTTCTCCTCCTCGGGCTTGGCGCACACCGCTTGTCTTTACTTTAGTTTATATTAGTTTTCCATTCGGATCCAGTTAACTTGCAATCTGTTTTGATGGGCTTCTGCTAGTTTTGACAGTGAAGAGCATGCGGCAGAATGTGATATTCCTGCTGTCAAAAATACTGGATAGAGCCCCATAGTGCAAGTATGAACAGATTCATAGTGTATGCACACCATGCAGAGTTTTTGAGGCAGAAGACGCAACAGGAGATTGTTACCTTTGTCGTCTTTCTTGACTTTTTGCACAGCAATTAGTTTTGACAGTGCTGTGCATATGTTAGCAATTTTTAACATTTTATTGCACTGGTTTTCAGTCGCGTTCTAGGTGAAATCTGCCTGAAAAAGATGCCGTGTGCACATTCCCTTAGTGCTAGTTAATTGTCTTATCCATTTCTAAAGTATTATATGGAGTTTATATTTATAATCATTGTTTCCTGCTTTTTTTCCCCAAAATTAGTATTTATTTCTGTAGAAGAAAATTTGCTTGTAATCAGCAGCATGAAATAGAGTCCGAGACCCTGATTCCAGCGGTCACTTGGTCTGCATGCTGTCATTTTATTACCATCACTTTTTTCCTCTGCAGATCTTGCAGTGCTCAGAAAACTGAGCCGTGTACGCCACTGATGAGCTAATATGTACAGTGTACCCAAGAAACTGACAAATGGTTACACAGAGCAGATGTCTAGTAGACATGAGACATCTAGTCCTGTAGTGATAATCTCCTGTTGATAAAACACAAATGTTATTGAAACAACAACATACAACCTGGTAAGAGATACATCCTTGGAATCAAGCTCTCTGCCCCTACATCATGCTACTCAGAATAAACAGGAAATCCTGCTGACAGATTCCCCTTAAAAATGCTTATTTCAAGATTATTCCTTTTAACGCTCCATCAGGTGTATTTTGTTTTATGCATGGCACAAATCCTCATTGTTCTTGTTAGCGAATGTTCCTGTGTAATGCTGAGAACCTTAGCAGCCTATGCACACTAAGCGATCTATACTTTGGTCTTACTGTATAAACAGGCTATTAAGCTACCTCCAGTTGGTAAAGGTTTACTAATCGGTGACTGTATCGTGCCGCCAGTCAGTCCATGGAAACAAACCCTTAGGCTGTGTGCACACGCTGCGGATTCCGCTGCGTTTCCGCAGCGGTTTTGGCCGCTGCGGACACGCAGCAGTTTTAGCTGCGGTGTACAGTACCATTCATTTGAATGGAAAAACAAAAAACGCTGTGCCGACGCTGCGGAAAAAAACGCGCAATTTGCTACGGTTTTGAATCCGCAGAAAGAATTGCATGTCAATTCTTTCTGCGGAAACCGCTGCGGGTTCCTATCTCCACCATTGTGGAGATAGTGAATCCGCAGGACCAAACCGCAGGCAAAACCGCAGATAATCCGCAGGTCTTTGGACCTGCGGATTATCTGCGGTTTTTGCAAAATCCGTGCGGATTAATCCGCAGCGGAATCCGCAGCGTGTGCACACAGCCTTAGTGTGATTTGCTGAGCTTATATATTGCCACAGCTTATTCACTACTGCAGTGTGATCTTTTCTCATCCAGAGCTGCCCAGGTCATGCAATCTTAAAACCTTAACTTATTTTAGAGACACAAGGTTGGCTTGTTTTTCGATTAAGAATAATTGATTTAATAATTTTCCTGCTTTTCCATTAAAGGCATATAGTTTAGAAAGGTCTCAACTAATCAGTTTCATTACATTGCCTTCAAATGGCCTTCTAAGTCGGTAATGTTCTAAAAATTTTGGAGGGCCTGAGAGAGTCGCCTAAAAGCTAAGTAAACCTTTAATGAGTTTTGTGGGTTTACATAGTGCATCACCTAGCAACCTCCAGGCTCAGCCAGTTCCCTTGTCTCCGCTTGGCCCTGTTTACAGTCCATTGAAACCATTATTCAAAAGCACAGAAGAAATTCGGTTTCATTAGCACCATTCTCAAGGACAAAATAATTAAAGTTAAATGAACAAACATTGCCCAGTAATTTTCTGCCCTAGATACTACTTTAACCATTTTCTTGCCAAGATTTTTATTTTACAAAAGTTTTGTAGCCATCATTCTGGTGCATTTGGGTACTATGGTAAATGTGGGATTTTAATTACAGGTCACCAGTTTCTTTAAAAATATATATAACTAGCTGAAGAGCCCGGCGTTGCCTGGGCACAGTAACCAACTGTGGTTAGTTATAACAAATTATAATTATATTGCACATAAAAACATTTCACATCATATATTCAACATTACAGATTTGCAACACAAATTAACTAAACAATTACCCAAGTATTGATAGTATTTTATTTTCAGCTCATTCAAGATTTTTGTTTTTTTCCTTTCGGTGCAAAGATGAACAGATTTTTGGCAGTTCCAACTCTTGAACAGACCACGTAAGGTTGACCATGAGAAAAGCATGGAGATTGCAAATCGATCCCTACTACTTTCAAGGACTGTACCTGAGCATTGTTAATGGACATTGCAAAAAGCAGTTGAACTGGAAACTGGAGGCGTTTAAAATCAAAAAACAAATCAGATGGAATGAGTGGAATTCTTGGAATGAAAATGTCCTCTCCTTTGGCACATCCTATTTCTGAGCTGTGTATCTAACCCTATCCTGTGTGATAATGTCTGCTGAGCTGTGTACCTAATCCTCTCGTGTGATACTTTCTGCTGAGCTGTGTATCTAATTCGATCGTGTTAATGACTGCTCAGCCGTGTATCTAATCCTATCCTGTGTGATACTGACTGCTGAGCAGTGTATCTAATCCTATCCTGTGTGATACTAACTGCTGAGCTGTGTATCTAATCCTCTCCTATGTGATACTAACTGCTGAGCTGTGTATCTATTCCTATCCTGTGTGATACTGACTGCTGAGCCATTTGTCTAATCCTCTCCTCCTGTGTGATACTGTCTGCTGAGCTGTGTATCTAATCCTACCTGTTGGATACTGACTGCTGAGCAGTGTATCTATTCCTATCCTGTGTGATACCGTCTGCTGAGCCGTGTATCTAACCCTGTCCTGTGTGATACTAACTGCTGAGCCATGTACCTAATCCTATCATGTGTGTTAGTGACTGCTGAGCCGTGTATCTAATCCTATCCTGTGTGATACTGACTGCTGAGCCATGTGTCTAATCCTCTCCTGTGTGATACTGACTGCTGAGCCGTGTATCTAATCCTATCTTGTGTGATACTGGGCTCCCCCTGCAGTCTGTGTCAGAGGGTGGTTTGTGTTGGCATGGTAATTGTGTTATTTCCAGCCTTACAGAAGGACAATAACACCATAGAAATAAGAATAATAGGCCAAATTGTTTGGTGAATTGGAACACGCGGGGTTAAAATTTCACCTCACTACATAGCCTATGATGCTCTTGGGGTCCAGACATGTGACTGTGCAAAATTTTGTGGCTGTAGCTGCGATGGTACCGATGCCAATCCCGGACATACACACACACATTGAGCTTTATATATTAAATGAATATGGAAAAGATATGCACCAGTTCTGATCAATTCTGAAGAGAAGAAATTATCCTTTTCAGAAGATGTTAAAATGCCAGGTCCTGGTTACTTTAACCCCTTCCCGACATTTTCAGTATATAAACGTCATGGTCGGGAAGTACTTCCAAACCTATGCAGTGTATATACGTCATGGCTATCTCCCGCACAAAGGAGGCTGTGCTCAGTCTATTGCCCCTGGATGTCAGATGATTCCGACAGTTGACACCTGGCACTTTAACCTGCTAAATGCTGCCATCGCTCGCGATTTCAGCATTTAGCAGGCATGCAGATGGAGGGAGCCCACTCTGCTCTCCTGAGCTAGCAAACTTCCTGGATCATGCTCAGAGCATGGTGTAGCAAGTTTGCCTGTCAATGCAGCACTAACAGTTTGTAAAGCATAGCAAAGCTCCTGCTTTGCTATGCTTTACAAGTGATCAGACTGCAGAAAGTGGAAGTCACGTACTGGGACAAAGTAAAAAAAAAAAATTCTAAATATGGAACCCATAAATAAATATTTTTATGAAGGGAGGAAAAAAAAGTACACATTTGGTATTGCCACATCTGGAACGACCCGACCTACAAAATTGGCCCGCTAGTTAACCCCTTAAGTAAACACTGTAAGAAAAAAAAATAAACTAGGCAAAAAAGGATACTTCATTATCATACACCCGAAGAAAAAGTGATATAAAGAGATCAAAAATACACATGTAAGTATATGGTATTTCTGAAAACGCAATCTTGTCCTGAAAAAAAAAAAGCCACCATACAGCTCCATCAGTGGAAAAATAAAAGTTATAGCTCTCAGACTAAAGCGATGCAAAAATAATTATCGGTTATTTAACCCCTTCACCCACAAGGGTGGTTTGCACGTTTATGACCGGGCCAATTTTTACAATTCTGACCACTGTCCCTTTATGAGGTCATAACTCTGGAACGCTTCCATGGATCCCGGTGATTCTGACATTGTTTTCTCGTGACATATTGTACTTCATGATATTGGTAAAATTTCATTAAAATAACTTGCGTTTATTTGTGGAAAAAAACGGAAATTTGGCAAAAATTTTGAAAATTTCGCAATTTTCCAAATTTGAATTTTTATGCCCTTAAATCACAGAGATACGGCACACAAAAAACTTGATAAGTAACATTTCCCACATGTTTACTTTACATCAGCACAATTTTGGAACCAAAATTTTTTTTTGTTAGGAAGTTATAAGGGTTAAAAATTGACCAGCGATTTCTCATTTTTGCAACACCATTTTATTTTTACGGACCACATCATATTTGAAGCCACTTTGAGGGGTCTATATAATAGAAAATACCCAAAAGTGACACCATTCTAAAAACTGCACCCCTTAAGGTGCTCAAAACCACATTCAAGAAGTTTATTAACCCTTTAGGTGCGTCACAGGAATTATTTGAATATTTAAAAAAAAATGAACATTTAACTTTTTTTCACTAAAAAAATACTTCAGGTTCAATTTTTTTTTATTTTACCAAGGGTAGCAGGAGAAATTGGACTGCAAAAGTTATTGTGCAATTTGTCCTGAGTACGCTGATGCCTGATATGTGGGGAGGAACCACTGTTTCAGTGCATGGCAGAGCTCAGAAGGGAAGGAGCGCCGTTTGACTTTTTCAATGCAAACTTGGCTGGAATTCAGGTTGGACGCCATGTCACATTTGGAGATCCCCTGATGTACCTAAACCACGGAAACCCCCCCCCAATTGACCCCATTTTGGAAAATAGACCTCCCAAGGAACTTATCTAGATGTGTGGTGAGAACTTTGAACCCCCAAGGGCTTCACAGAAGTTTATAACGTACAGCCGTACAATTAAAAAATCATATTTTTTTCCACAAAATGATCGTTTCACCCTCAATTCTTATTTTTCCAAGGGTAACAGGACCCTTAAAGTTATTGTGCAATTTGTCCTGAGTACGCTGATACCCCATATGTAGTTGTAAACGACTATTTGGGCGCATGGCAGAGCTCGGAAGGGAAGCAGCGCCATTTGAAGTTTTTGGCTGGAATTGAGATCGGTCACCATGTTGCGTTTGGAAAGCCCCTGATGTACCAAAATAGTGGAAACCTCCCACAAATGACACCATTTTGGAAACTAGACCCCCCAAGGAACTTATCTAGATGTGTGGTGAGCACTTTGAACCCCCCAGTGCTTCACAGAAGTTTATAATGCCCGTTCGTGAAAATAAATCGTATTTTTTCCACAAACATGATCATTTAGTCCCCAATTTTTTTATTTTCCCAAGGGTACCAGGAGAAATTGGACCCCAAAAGTTGTTTTCCAATTTGCCCTGAGTAGGCTGATACCCCATATGTGGGGGTAAAGCACTGTTTGGGCGCATGGCAGAGCTTGGAAGGGAAGGAGCACCAATTGACTTTTTGAACGCAGAATTGGCTGGAATTGAGATAAGATGCCATGTTGCGTTTGGAGAGCACCTGATGTGCCCAGTGGAAAACCCCCAATTCTAACGCCAACCCTAACCCTAATCTCAGCCCTAATGGGAAAATGGAAATAAATACATTTTTTTAGTTTTATTATTTTTCCCTAACTAAGGGGGTGATAACGGGGGTTTGTTTTACTATTTATGGCGGTTTTTATATTTGGCAGCGGTCACACGCTAAAAGATGCTTTTTATTGTAAAAATAGTTTTTGCATCACCACATATTGAGAGCTATAATTTTTACATATTTTGACCCACCGAGTCATGTGAGGTCTTATTTTTTGCGGGACGAGTTGACGTTTTTATTGGTATAATTTTCGGGCACGTGACATCTTTTGATCGCCTTTTACTCCAATTTTTGGGACGCAGAATGAACAAAAACCAGCGTTTCATGAATTTCTTTTGGGGGGTGCATTTACACCGTTCCGCGTGCGGTAAAATTGATAAAGCGGTTTTATTCATCGGGTCAGTACGGTTACAGCGATACCTCATTTATGTATTTTTTTATGTTTTGGCGCTTTTATGCAATGAAAACCATTCTATATAAAAAATAATTATTTTTGCATCGCTTTATTCTGCGAGCTATAACTTTTTTTTATTTTTTTGCTGATGATGCTGTATGGCGGCTCGTTTTTTGCGGGACAAGATGACGTTTTCAGCATTTCCATGGTTATTTATATGCGTCTTTTTGATCGCGCGTTATTGCACTTTTTGTTCGGTAGTATGATAATAAATCATTATTTTTTGCCTCGTTTTTTATTTTTTAAGGGGTTTGCTAAAGGGGTTAAATAATGGGACAGTTTTATAAGGCGGATCATTACGGACACGGCGATACCAAATATGTGCACTTTTATTTTATTTATTTTTTATTTCCAAAAAATGAATTTATTAGGGAATATTTTTTTTTCTTTATTTATGTATCGATTTATTTTTTTTAAATTATTTTTACAATTTTTTTTTTTTTTTCTTAGGTTGTACCAGGGGGAACATCACTGTCCTGTGACAGATCAGCGATCTGTCACAGGCATAGACGCAGACTTCCTCATGCCTGTGCTTTGCAGGCACTGAGGAAGTCCGCTCCCTGCTGGTCCCCGTCGCCATCTTGGATTCGGGGACCTGCAGGGATGGAGCCCCCCGCAGCAGCGCTGCACATTGCGCTGCTGTGGGGGGCTCGGAAGCACGGAGGGAGCCCCCTCCCTGCCGATGCTTCCCTTTAACCCCCGGTACACTGCAATCGTGTTTGATCGCGGTGTGTAAGGGGTTAACGTGTCGGGGGCGGTCCGTGACCCCCCCTGACACATTGTACCGAATGTCAGCTGTGATAATCAGCTGACACCCGGCCGCGATCAGCGGCGCTCACCACGACGTAATATTCCGTCCATGGGACTTAGTTCCCAGGTCACATGGACGGAATATTACGTCCATTGTAGGAAAGGGGTTAAATAAAACAAACCACACTTTTCCATCGCTTTCTATACTGATTTTTGGGATGCGGAATGAACAAAGACCAGCAATTCAGGGGAGGGGAACGAATTTTATGTCGTTCCACGTGTGGTAAAACTTATACAATAAAAGCTATTTTATGGAAAAAAAAATATTTTTGCATCGCTTTATTCTGAGAGATATAACTTTTATTTTTTCGCTGACGGAGCTGTATGATGGCTTGTTTTTATGCGGGACAAGATGACGTTTTCATTGGTATCATGTTTATATTTGTCTTTTTGATCGCTTATTTATTCAAGTTTTTGTTGGGTGGTATGATGAAAAAGCAGAGTTTTTTGCCTTGTCGTGGGACAGTTTCATAAGTAAGGCATTCCGGACCTGTGTACATTTTATTATTTATATATCTTTTTGCATAAAAATATTTGTGTACAATATATGTGTACATATATACTGTGTGTGTGTGTGTGTGTGTGTGTATATGTGTATGTATGTGTATATATATATATATATATATATATATATATATATTTTAACTGGATTAGGTTTTTCTATTTTTTTTAAGTTAGTCTATGGAAAATGGATGTATTGAATAGCCATTTTTTTTTTACTCCCATTTGTATAGGATCCATTTTATTTTATTATATATTTTTTCTGCTTACTGCAGGTGGAAAACTAAATATTGAACATATACTTCTGGACATGTTAACTTTTAAGTAATCATTGATTTAAAACTGATCCAGTTAGCAAAAAATGGATAATTTTTAGATGGGAGAAAAACGGATGGCTATTTACTGTAACTGATCTATCTATCATAGACTTTTAATGTTAAAAAAAAAACTGATCAAGTTGAAAAACACTTTTTTTCCCTTCACCCATGACAGCACACCTGAGAGGGAGATCCACGCCCCAAGGAAAGGAAACCTACTGAAATAAAATGGCGGCACCTCTACCCCACGAGTTTGTTTCCTGTCCTTTGATGGGAAACTTGTGTTGAATTTTCTCAGTGAAAATGGAATAACAAAATCTTATCCAGCCCTGTCCCGGCGTCCAGAAGAGCAGGCTTACATGCCTGTGACACTGGCTTTCAGGGTCCTGGAATTGCTGTTGACTGGTCCAGAGTTCTGTTGCACGTGGGGGCAGCTGAGACGGAGATGCACTGCGTGTCTCGGACCGACATGCTGCCTACCCCCTGCTCTGTGTGGCATGCTGAAGGTGGCTGGGATGCACAGGTAATGACGGCGCTCTCCGCTGACGTCACTTGCGCAAGGCACGCTGGGAGCAAGCATCACCGACTGGGGCGTGCGGGAAAATAGTGCGTCCTGGTTGGATCTTGCTAGAGGACAGGTTGGGGAGGGACCGACGAAGGCGGACCTGGAGCGCTGTGGTTCCACATTAAAGGGGGCAAACCATAAAGATGGCGCTCACACTTCAGCTCTCCTTCCTGAGGTGCCATGGAGGATCAGGTACAGCAGCAGGCGACTCAGTCAGCAACATGGACACAGCAAAGTTGGCAGCCGTTCAAGTGGCAGGAGTGGCAGCCATCCCAGTCAGAGGAGCAGTGTTTTGGGACTCCTCGGTGTCCAGAGAAGATGCTTTGTGTCCCACAACAGCTTAGGGTACCGTTACACTTAGCGATGCACCAGCGATCCTGACAACGATATGGATCGCTGGTGCATTGCTAAGTGGTCGCTAGTGAGCTGCCACACAGGCAGATCTCACCAGCGACATAGCAGGGGTCGGGGGTCGCTACTTACCTGTCAGACACGGCGATCCTGACGTCCTCACGTCCACGCGTCGCTCGTCAGCGCCACAGGAAGCCCAGCAAGAAGCTGACTACTAGAAATGATCCAGGACGTTCTCGCGCGATCAGCGATAACCAGCGGGGGAGCGGTCGAAGGTAAGTATCAGACATAGCGATATCGCTAGCAATATCGCTGCTACGTCACAAAATCGGTGACGTTACAGCAATATTGCTGGCGATGTCGCCACGTGTAACGGGGGCTTTACAAATCCAGTACTCTTAAAGTGACAGCGGGTGGCAAGTGACCTTCGTCAATATCACCATTTTAAAATGCCTCCTTGTTTTTTGTTTAATCACTAGGAGAGGCCTAACAAAGCTAACGCTAAGAACGGAGCACAGTCTCTGTTATGTAAAACCCTGCTAACTGTACTAGCTGAAAAATATGTTCAGACTGCATACACAAGACAATTAGGGGAGGAGACCCCAGACTTTGCCTCTAACCTTAGATCTGACATCAGGGCTGAGGTTGGAAGGCTCCCTAAAATCCCGATTTAAAAAAAGGGGAAAAAATATCTAAGGAATTATCTTCTGAAAGTGACGTTTCTCTGTTATCAGAAGGGGAATATCACTGTGAATCTTCATCCTCATCGGGCAGTGAAAGGGGCACACCATGTTTTCCGGTGGAAGATACAGATAGGCAATTTAGAGCCGTTAGGTCAACAATAGGCTTAAGAGAAGGTGGCTAAATCACTAGAAGACTTTGTTCAGTGGGTTAGAGCAGAGAAAGAAACGTACCTTTCCTGTTAATAGTAAAATTCAGGCACTCATTAACAAAACATAGAAAAATTTTGAAAAAAAAACCATGCCCTGCCCTCGTCTTCAAAAAGGAGATCCTTTTGAGCAGAAGGACTTTAAAGGTATGGGATAAGGTCCCTAGGATTGATGGGGTTGTATCAAAATCCTCAGAGGTTGGCCTTACCCTTTGCAGATTCTGGGGTACTTGGAGATCCATTAGATAAAAAGCGGATGGATGGCTGAAACACAAAAATCTTTTCAATGATGCCCTGCTGCAAGTGGTGTTGGGGGGGGCCTTTCCCTCTTCATCCAGGCCAGGGAGAATATCTCTTCCAGCGGTTGGATTCTGGACATAATAAGGAAAGGTCTAAACATAGTTTTATCATCTGTTGCATCAGACCTTCGTAGTGACAGGCTCCCAGAAAGTCATCAGAAGAACTGCTAACCCTAGAGATGGAGATCTTGGGCTTGATAGGGTAAGGCCGGGGTCACACTGGCGAGGAATACGGCCGAGTGAGAGGCGCTAAAAGCACGCATTACACACGGACAAATGATTCTCTATGGGGTCCCTCGCACCAGGCGTATATTTCTCCTCCGTATTCTACGCTCCGTGCCAATCGCAGCATGCTGCGATTGTCAGCGTACTACGCCCGTAGTGCGCCAATGCAAGTCTATGGGTGCACAAAGAATACGCATTACACACTGACCACACCTGTGACTTGCGAGAAATACGCACCAGGTGTCTTTTAGCAAAGCCGGCAATTCAGTGCGCTATACAGTAAACTCACACTGACAGTTTTAATAAACAAAAGAATAGATACATACACATAGAATATATATATATATATATATATATATGCATTCTATGTGTCTACATCTATTCTTTGGTTTCTGTTTAGAAACCCTGTCATAGGGCTCCATTATATGTCCATTTTGCAAGCCTGCGAGAAAATCTCGCCATACGGATGCTTACATGCGCAAAATACGCGACCACACCTTGATTACGGATGACATACGGAGCACTGTTTAGGGGCCATACATCCGTAGTACGCATGTAAAATACTGACCGTATTTTGCGTCGGTTAGTGTGACCCCGGCCTAACAGGTTCGGTGTGAGGTTCCTGAGTAAGAAAAGGGAAGGGGACTGTTCATTCCAAGCCATTGTCAATCTGAAGAGCCTCAACCGGTGGATAAAACAAATCAAACCTTCAAGATGGAATCGCGGAGCATGGCCATAAAACTGCTCTTACTCAATTGTTTTTAGTTGTCATCGACTTAAAGTATGCTTATTATCGCATCCCGATTCATCCAGTCCATCAAAGGTACCTGAGAGTGGCCCTGTACGTACATGGGGAAATCAAGCATTACCAATTCAGAGCCCTTCCATTCGGTTTATCACTGGCTCCAAGAATCTTCACATGACAATAGCTGAAATTGCTGCTTACCTTCGCATCCCGTAACACCATTATCGTTCCTTACCTGGACGACTTCTTCATAGTGGGAAAATTGGAGAACCACTATGCAACACAACTGAGAGATGAGTTATTTTAGAAGATCTTAGCTGGATGGTGAACACACAGGTCGCTGCTAAAACCATTAAGTATACAGTCATTCCTGGGCCTCGTTCTAAGATCCGAACTTCGGACTTGTCTTAACCGAGCACAAAATAAACAAGGTTGTAAACCTTGCCTCAGCAGCAATAAAACTGCCAAAAATGACCCTAAGGAAGGCAATGTCCCTATTAGGAATCCTAACATCTGTCAGGACGTAGAGAAAATTTCTGGAATTTTCAGGGAAAGCTTTGGGAAAAAAATGCTCCATTCTTTTCCATTCTAGAGTTTCTGCAGAGGGGGTTTGAGCTAGAGTTGGCTACTAGTACCCTTAAGATTTAGGTTTCAGCATTGGGTGCTTTATGCAATTATGATTTTGTGCCAAAAAATTATCATGGTTCATAAAATCCTGTGATAGATCCAGGGATTCCTCCATAGGAACTAAACCTAGTACTGGAGGCATTGACCAAAGACCCATCGGAGCCTTTACAGGATTTTTCGGCTAAGTATCTTACCCTTAAAGCTATTATATAGGTAGCATTGACCTCAGCCCGCAGTTTGTGATATCCAGGCCCTTCCAATAAACCCTCCCTATGCGCAGGTATATGAGGATAGGGTTATAGTAAGACCTAATCCGGCCTACCTTACCATGGTAGCCTTAAAATTTCATTGGAGTCAAGAGATTGTCCTGCCCTCCTTCTGTAATAACCCTAGGAATCCAGGGGAGGAAAAAGTTTACATGTTAGAAGGACACTATTATGCAGTGTGTGCACGGTGCGTAATTTGCTGCGTTTTTCCCTCACAGAATTGGCCCAAAAACGCTAAGAAATCCTTATACCTGCAAAGTCAATGAGGATTCTGAAGTGCTGTGCATATAATTAGTAATTTTCCTTTCAGGATTTGTGCTGGTTTTAAATCCTCAGCATGTCAATTCTTTGTGCTTTTTTGCTGCGTTTTTCACCTATTGACTTCAGTTGAGTCAGGCAAATATGCAGTAAAAACGCAGGTATAAAAACTTTAGGACTTGCTGAGTTTTTGTGGTTTTACGGACTTCTTAAGGTGTTTCCATGCTGTCTTCTGTGTGACAGTGCGAGAAACATCAGCACGGCGGTTCTGATCTGCAGTAACGTTACTGCTGGCAGATTGTTACCATCGGTCAATGTCACTGTGACCCACAGTAAATAGCTTACTGCAGGTCACCGGCATCGGCTGATGAGACACTACTACTCCCAACAGCTGATAACAGCTGGAGCAAGTGGCTGCTAATGGGCGTAGTCATCAGCCTTCACCTGTGCTCAAAGTAAAAAAAAAAAAAAAAAGTTAAAATGAAGAAATATTGATATAAAAATTAAGAAACACAGTATGTACTTGCCTTACACCTAATCCCTGAAGCCCTTTGTCTCCTGTAAAAAAAAATTAATAAAAAAACATTCACCTTAATGTTTAATCCTCGATGCCCATGTCATCTGGAAAAGAGAAAATTAATAAACCACCATATCCCTCACCTACCCACCGTGTAATCCATAATGTCCTGCAATGATTCGGATCATTTGTAGAGCAGTCACATCAGCTGATGCAACTGCTCTACCCCTCAGCCGACACTCTTGACAGGAATAAGCTTGTAATCACTCCTGATATGTGAGCCGAGCTGCAGTGAGGAAGTTCACCGGAGTTCATCAGCTGATGAGCCCCAGTGACCTCGCTTACAGCACTGCTGCGTGAGAAAGTTCTCACACAGCAGAGGTGCCGTTAAATCAGCGGGGCTCATCAGCTGATGAACTCCAGTGAACTTTCACACCACAGCTCCGCACTACACACTGCAGTAACAATTATCTCCTGTATCAGTGTGTAGCTGGCTGTCCTTGAGAGCAGTCACATCAGTGTCTCCTCTCAAAGTCATCAGGATTGTCATTGGACATTATGGATTATCTCTTCACTTCGGACAGGTGAGGAATATTGTTGTTTTATTATAATTCATTTAGAGGAGGCATTGGCTTCTGTGGTTTGGGCGTTGACATGAATATGGTTTAATTTACATTCAATAAGGAGTCTGTGTCATTATTTCAATTAAATTACTTTATTATGGGCTTGTTTTTTTATAATATCACTATGGGGTTAGTAATGGGGGATGTCTTATAAACGCCTCCATTACTAACTTCTGGGCTTGATGTCAGTTGCCAATACAAAGGTGAAATCAACCTCCCCCAACAACTATCACCTCACTTGCCACCACACCAGGGCAAGTGTAAGGAGCGATGCTAAGTGCAAGATTTGGTGCATCTTATGGAGGCACCTCTTCTAGCATGGCTGAAAGCTGATGTTTTTAGTCTGGCAAGGGGCCAATATCCATGGCCCCTTCCTAGGCTATTAATATCAGCCCACAGCTGTCTGCCTAGCCTTTGCTGGTTATTATAAGGGGACCCTGTGTCTTTTTTTTTTTTTTTTGAGAAGGAGGGGTGGGTACCCCATTTTAATAACCAGGAAATACTAAGTATACAGCTCTGAGCTGATAATAATAGCCTGGGAAGCTCCATGGGTATTACCCCCTTCCCAGACTATAAACATCTGCCCCAGATTCTGCTTTTCCCATGCTGGTTATGAAAATTATGCAGAAGCCCACGCCATTTTTTTACTGAAAAGTAATCATTTAATACATGAACAGTAAGCTACACAAGCACTGTCCTATTTATATATGCTACTGATCTCTTTATTTCTATTCTATGTTTATATATCAATTCTATCTATTTTGACGGGACACGCTGTGGTTTTACGGAACGCAGCAGATGAAATATCAGGTTTTCAAAGACATGGGTGTGTAAAAATTGAACGCCACTTGCATGTTTCAAGTGATGTGCAATTTTTTCTGTTTTTCTCTCACCCCTTGACTTGCATTGGTGAGTTTCGGCCGGTATATGAGGACAATCGCAGCATCTTACGATTCTATATTGTCTGTGTGTGTGTTTAACTCTTTACTTCAATTTACAGGTTTAGTAATGAATCTGCCTGGCTAATACCTCTTCATTACTAAACCAAGGGCTTGGTGTCAGCGACAACTGCTGACACCAACCCCTAATCCCATTACTCTGATGCGACTGCACCTGGGTATCAGGAAAAGCCTTGGCTAAGTGCCAGAATTGGCGCTTCAAATATGATGTGCCATTTCTGTGGTTGAACAAGGAAATTACCCCACAAGACTTTTTTTTTTTTTTTTCTTTTTTTACCTTTTTTCAAATATATTTAGCTCCAAAAAGTATTCATTGCTGTACAAAAATGCAAGAAAAACATGACAAAACTGCACGGTTTTGCCGTAGCGCTTTTTCTGCCAAGAGCTGCAGAAACCTTAGAAATTTCTGCAAGCAAATACTCAATGTGCACACATACCCTAAGAGTACATATCTATAACTAATCAGTGGAGGAAAGCCCTGTCCTTGTTTGTAGCCTTTTAGCGTAGTAGAGAGGGGTATGGGGTATCCAAAAGTACCATTGCAAGATGGGTCAGAGAGGCCTATAGTTTAGCTTACTCTGCAAGTGATTCTCCAGTTCCTGAGGGCATCAAGGCTTATTCCACCAGAGCTATGGCGACCTGGGCAGAAATCGGGAGATATCGATTGATCATATTTGTAATGCCGCTACTTGGTCCTCAATCTCTTTCTTTAGACACTACAGACTGGATCTAACCTCCTCTGCTGACTTAATTTTTGTTAGAAGGGTGCTGCAAGCAGTGGTTCCTCTCTAAGGTTTTTCTTTTCTCCATAAATCTCTCATGAGTGAAGGGAAAACACCAATGTTACTTACCGATAGCTATTTTTAACAGAACCCATGACAGCACCCGTGTATCCTTCCCCTTTTCTCACCATATGGGTGTGCCCTATAGATTGAGTGTTTAATGTATATAATGTTGTTGGAGGTCCTCTTAAGGGCATGTCACACTAAGCGATATCGCTAGCAATATCGCTATAACTTGTGATGTTATAGCGATATTGCTAGCGATATCGCTGTGTCTGATACTTACCTACGACCGGCTCCCCCGCTGGTTATCGCTGATCGCGCGAGAACGTCCAGGACCGTTTCTCGTCGTCTGCTTCCTGCGGCGCTTCCTGCTGTGACGACGAGCGATGCGTGGAGCCGGGCGGGAGGACGCAGGATCGCCTGGTGTGACAGGTAAGTAGCGACCCCCTTCTCCAGCGATGTCGCTGGTGAGATCTGCCTGTGTGGCAGCTCACTAGCGACCACTTAGCGATGTACCAGCGATCCTGACCGCGTCATATCGCTGGTCGGGATCGCTGGTACATCGCTAAGTGTGACAGTACCTCTACGCTCTAACCCAACTGATGCGGGGAGAACTGCCTCCCTTTTATTTTAAAATACAATTGTGGTACCCATTTGTAGGTGAGAAAGTAAATTTACATATTGAGATAATACTCACAAATTAACCCTATACCATGGAAATGTAGGACGTGAAAGGACAACTGCACTTCATGCAGAAACAGCCAATACAAACGCAGTCAAGAAGTCCAATAAAAGCACAATTTTATTCATCATTATGTAGTAAAAAAGCATGGACACAGAATTGCATGGAGACAAGGGGAAAGGGAATACCGCATGCACAAATTGGCAAAAAAGGGGTCGTATGAAGCACAAAAACCACCCACCGAAACCCAGGTTGGCCCACCTACACTCGATCACATTGATCAATTATGTATAGGCAGTAGGGTGACCGCAAAAAATCGATGTCGGAATTTTGTCCGTCTGGACCCCACAAAACGATTCCCCTTTCCAGATATTGAGAGAGCCAAAATTTGAGCTCGATCAAACGACGTTAACCCGTGCCGCTCGTCGCTCAAAGTTTGAAAAAATCCAAATTGAGGTATTTTAAGATTTAGGTATGTTGCATAGTCTGTTAGACTATAAAGAATGTGACAACAACATTGCAGAAATAGCCCTGACCAAATTTTCGAACCATTTGTGGTATTTGAATGCAGAGTTGGTGGTATTATCGTTTTTTGATCCCACCATTACAGACAATGAAAAGTTGTTAATGGCTAATAAATTGCTCAGTAGCACAGATGAACCATCAGAGCACGCTAGGGTTGTAAATCCAAAAGTTAGGAAAGAAAAATTAAAAGAGGTAGGAAGTAACCGACTTTAACGACCTTCTGACAAAAGATGAAGAACAAAAGCTATATGTCCTGCAAGTTGTAAGCAAATGCCGAGCATTATATCCTGACGTTTCAAAAACTACTTTAACAAAAGCTCTAGAATAGATTAGATAACTATGTAAAATTATCAACTCATGTAGGTTAGCGTGCTCTGATGGTTCATCTGTGCTACTGAGCAATTTATTAGCCATTAACAACTTTTCATTGTCTGTAATGGTGGGATCAAAAAACGATAATCCCACCAACTCTGCATTCAAATACCACAAATGGTTCGAAAATTTGGTCAGGGCTATTTCTGCAATGTTGTTGTCACATTCTTTATAGTCTAACAGACGATGCAAAATACCTAAATCTTAAAATACCTCAATTTGGATTTTTTCAAACTTTGAGCGACGAGCGGCACGGGTTAACGTCGTTTGATCGAGCTCAAATTTTGGCGCTCTCAATATCGGGGAATCGTTTTGTGGGGTCCAGACGTACAAGATTCTGACATTTTTTTCCCCCCCATATGAGATCCGGTCACCCTAATAGGCAGTCAAGGAAAATTGTATATGACACACAACCGGTGATCCTAGAAAAATGAAATGTCATAGAATAGAGAGCAAGTGCTCAAAAAAGGACCAGTTAATGTGACCTATAGCATATAGTCACAGTCAATCATATAACAAATGCTGATATTTAAACTATACATGAGGGGGCCTTAGGCATGTAGCCTTACCTGAGCGCTGTATGTGAGAGTGCTGACGGCCTACCCCGACGCGCGTTTCGGAGCGCTGTGCTCCTTCCTCAGGGGGCTCCCCCTCATGTATAGTTTAAATATCAGCATTTGCTATATGATTGACTGTGACTATATGCCATAGGGCTCATTAACTGGTCCTTTTTTGAGCACTTGCTCTCTATTCTATAACACGTCATTTTTCTAGGATCACCGGTTGTGTGTCATATACAATTTTCCTTGACTGCCTATACATAATTGATCAATGTGATCGAGTGTAGGTGGGCAAACCTGGGTTTCTGTGGGTGGGTTTTGTGCTTCATACGGCCCCTTTTTTGCCAATTTGTGCATGCGGTATTCCCTTTCCCCTTGTCTCCATGCAATTCTGTGTCCATGCTTTTTTACTACATAATGATGAATAAAATTGTGCTTTTATTGGACTTCTTGACTGCGTTTGTATTGGCTGGTTCCCTTTTATTTTAGTAGGTTTCCTGTACTTGATGGGTAGATCCCTCTCTCAGGTGTGCCGTCATGGTTTCTGGAAATACCGGCTAACTTTAAGTAACCTTGGTGTTTCAAGAGGACAGCGCTTCTGTCTGCACAACTTTTTTGTCAACGGATTGCTGCTGGATCCATTCTAACTGATTACTGGACATGTGAACCTAGCTTTAGAAATCAACTTGCCTTTTTATCTGATTTGTTTCTAGCACAGCAGACAGGTAGCTAAAAAATAAATTGGTCACTTTATGTAAGGTTAATAGAAAACCGCTGTAACAAATAGCATAAAATAAATATCTAAGGCGTGTGTATATATAGGCTGTTAATATTTTTTCACAATCAATATAAGGTCTCTTTACTCTCTTAAATTGGTACATTTTTACAATTAATGAGTTATAGTCCGACATTGGTGAACCGAGAATACCAGATAGGAATCGCAAACAACCCTAAATGAGAACTGAATAGGTTTGTGATAAACAAGAAAAGACCTTTTAAAGGTAATTATAACAGAGCAGGAGGTGATAGATTGCCCTCCCTAGAATTAGCTGGAGCATTGGTAGATTTGTTTGAGATATTACCGTTATATCTGTTTGCTTTTACTACAGCTGTTTTCACTTGTTTTTCCCTCACGCTATGGCTTAATCCAGGCAGCATGCTTAGGTTGTCTGCCTTATTTTATGTTCATTATGGTTTCCACTGAGCAAGGAATGATTTGAAATTTTTTTTTTTTTTTTAAAGCTGAATTGAACATTTTTTTTCTGTTGCAAAGTAGCCAAAGTGACCCCATGGTTTTTCTTTGGGAGTGTTCATAGACTTCTAAAACTATTAGTATATTCCCAAATGCTAGCTGCATAGCTATATGGAGAGAAGAAAAAAAGATTACTGCGTTTTAACCCCTTACTGCTGATGTAATACTACGTCAGCTGTAAATATCCACTACTTTGAGGTGGGCTCCGGTGGTGAGCCCACCTCAAAGCCGCAACATGTCAGCTGTTATAAACATCGCGATCCGCCCGCACCTATTAACTAGTTAAATCCCGCTGTCAAACACTGACAGCGGGCATTTAACTAGTACTTCTGGCACCCGGCTGGAAATGAGCGCATCGCTGACCCTCGTCACTTGATCGGGGGTCAGCAACGCGTTGCCTTGACAACCAGGGGTCTCATAGAGAACTCTATGGTTGTTGCCAGCAGATTGCTATTAGCTCTGTCCGTTGGTCTGCGCTCATAGCAATGCAGTAAATCTGCTAAATATAGGCGATCTGAGCATCGCCTATGTGTAGCAGAGCCGATCATGTATGGCATGCGTCTAGCCTACCATGGAGGCCATTGAAGCATGCTAACAGTAAAATAAAAAGTGTTTAAAAATTAAAAAAAAAAAAACTAAAAGTTTAAATCATCCCCCTTTCGCCACATTCAAAATAAAAAAAAAAAAATCAAGCCTACACATATTTGGTATCGTCGACTTCAGAATCACCCGATTATCAATAAAAAAAGGATTAACCTGATCGCTAAACGGCGTAGTGAAAAAAAACGCCAGAATTACGTTTTTTTGGCCGCCGCAACATTGTATTAAAATGCAATAATGGGCGATCAAAAGAACGTATCTGCAAAAAAGTGGTATAATTAAAAACAGCTCGGCATGCAAAAAATAAACCCTCACCCGGCCCGAGATCACGAAAAATGGAGACACTACGGGTGTCGGAAAATGGCACAATTTTTTTTTTTTTTTTTTTTTTTTTTAGCAAAGTTTGGAATTTTTTGTCAGCACTTAGATAAAAGAGAACCTAGACATGTTTGGTGTCTATGAACTTGTAATGACATAGAGAATCATAATGGCAGGTCAATTTTAGCATTTAGCGAACCTAGCAAAAAAGGCAAACAAAAAACAAGTGTGGGATTGCGCTTGAATTTTTTTTCCCATTTTCTAGTACACGACGTGGTAAAACCAATGGTGTCTTTCAAAAGTGCAACTCGTTCCGCAAAAAATAAGCCCTCACATGGCCATATTGACAGAAAAATAAAAAAGTTATGGCTATGGAAATAAGGGGAGCAAAAAAACGAAAAATCGAAAAAAGCTCCCGGAGTTAAAAGGTTAAAACAATAAACTACTGAACTTGAAAATCATTATATATAGGTAGAAATGTTTCCATTCTTATGAAGACAAGTGAATACTTTTAGAGACTTGGTGTTGATAGGATTATTAGAATTATTATTTTCATTTACAAAGCTGTGTAAAGGGAATCTGTCACCCCATTTTTTGACTATGAGCTGCCGGCACCGACATCAGGAGCTTATCTACAGCATTCTGTAATGCTGTAGATAAGCCCCCCCCCCGATGTAACCTGAAAGATAAGAAAAAGGAGTTAGATTATACTCAGTGGGGGGGCGGTCCGGTCTTGGTCCGATGGGTGTTGCGGTCCGGCGCCTCCCATCTTCTAACAGTGACATCCTCTTATTTGCTGCCTGTCGTGGCTCCGGTGCAGGCGCACTGCTCTGCCCTGTCGAGGGCAGAGCAGAATACTGCAGAACCCAGGCGCTGGACCTCTCCCTGCGCACTGCAGGACTCTGCTCTGCCCTCAACAGGGCAGAGCAGTGCGCCAGAGCCACAACAGACAGCAAAGAAGAGGACGTCACTGTTAGAAGACATGAGGCGCCGGACCGGAAGACGACACCCATCGGACCGGACCGAACACCAGGGTGAGTATAATCTAAGGGTACCGTTACACCTGGCGACTCACCAGCGATCCCGACCAGCGATATGACGCGGTCAGGATCGCTGGTGAATCGCTAGGTGGTCGCTAGTGAGCTGCCACTCAGGCATATCTCACCAGCGACATCGCTGGGGACGGGGATCGCTACTTACCTGTCAGACGCGGCGATCCTGCGTCCTCCCGCCCGGCTCCACGCGTCGCTCGTCGACGCCACAGGAAGCTGACGACGAGGAATGGTCCAGCAGCTTCTCACGCGATCAGCGATAACCAGCGGGGGAGCCGGTCGGAGGTAAGTATCACATGCAGCGATATCGCTAGCAATATCGCTGCAAAGTCACAAAATCGGTGACTTTACAGTGATATTGCTAGCGATATCGCAGTGTGTAACGGGGGCTTAACTCTTTTTTTTTCTTATCTTTCAGGTTACATCGGGGGCTTATCTACAGCATTACAGAATGCTGTAGATAAGCCCCCTGATGGTGGTGTCTGCAGCTCATAGTTAAAAAATGGGGTGACAGATTCCCTTTAAATGTCTCCCAACTCTTCATTGTCATGTAGTTTTTATTACGTGTTTATTCGCAGGTAAAGCTATCGGTTAGGCCGGGGTCCTATTAGCGTATGGTATCCTATGATTCTCATCCGTATGCTAATGACACTCGGCTCCTGCTCTGCTGCAAGCGGGATCTGAGTGTCAGTGCTCCGATCCTCTCGCGTGACCAGATCAGATCAGAGCAAAGCTGCAGAGATGGAGAAAGTAATTTCCCCATCTCCTCTGCTGCCAGCATTGGCGAGAATCGCACTGCAGTCGGGTGATATCTAAGTGCAGTGCAATGTTTCACACCTGCCAATAGACTTATATGGGTGCATGCAATCCAATTCTCGGGTGCAATCGCTGCATGCTGCAATCGTTTTCGCATGCCGAATCGACATGAGAAAATAATTGCGGATGTGTGCAGCACCATAGAGAAACACTGGGGCAAGTGCAATCCAATTGCATCGCAAATGGGAATGAGCCCTTGGTCTGCATGATCAGGGGAAAGCAGAATTTTCAGATTTTTCTCAAAGTTCTTCAAATTGTATACCTAAGATCAAATACAATACACCATATGTGGATGACAGTAAGTTTCTTAGTACTTAAAAACTTGGCACTTCTTAGTGATTCAAAAGGATATTTTAATTGTGAAAACGAGACGTTTCGGTCTGTAAAATCAAACTTAAGTCTACAGATTGTTTCAGAATTACCGTTTGTGCAGCACTCAGAGCACTGTGGTGTCCACCGCTATGTAGGGAAGAGCGGTTTTACACTGAGACGTACGTTTCCCTTACTCTTTTTTTAGGGAAACCCATAAGGAGAAGCACAAACAAAATATTTCAATGTGCACAGACTGGTGGATTATGCATTTGTAACTTTGTTCTTTGGTGCTGTTGGTTCCATACTTGTTTCATGTGGTTAGTCAATGTGCAATGTATTATATGTAACTGGTGTCCTACTCTAACACTCCTGTGCCATATATAATTTATTCCATACAAACTTACCACTAGCTTGCTCTTTTCTGTTGAGATTTTCATTCTTATCTATATTTTATGTTGCTATAACTAATAAGATTATCTTGTGTATTGTATGTTGCTTTTTATTTTTGGTATACAATCTGAAGTTGAGAACTGTACCATTAACAAAATCGTTTATGATATTAGATTAATTATCTAACAGCTCATATGCAAAAATTGAATCCTTAAAAGATACTTTATTATTCAATCATTAAAAAACTCTTGAGAAAAAACTTTTTTGACAAACAGGCAAAAACGCTGCTCATCTCTTTCCAATCCAGCCACAAAATGGAGAATAATTTGTCAGGTAATGGATCACAACCTATTTTATCCCTATAGAGCCCTATAGCTCACCCCTGCCTGACAGCGGAGGTTGGCACCCTCCGCTCCATTTGCGTTTCAAGAGGGTGCCAACCTCCGCTATCAGGCAGGGGTGAGCTATAGGGCTCTATAGGGAAAAAATAGGTTGTGATCCCCTACCTGACATTGAAATTATTCTCCATTTTGTGGCTGGATTGGAAAGAGATGATCAGCGTTTTTGCCTGTTTGTCAAAAAAGTTTTTTCTCAAGAGTTTTTTAATGATTGAATAATAAAGTATCTTTTAAGGATTAATTTTTTGCAACTGTACCATTAACTAAGATTTGGCCTCTTTCCTTGTTTGTAGGTTTTTCTTTTTCTCAAAGTCCTTGAAGAATTTGATCGGTTTATTACATGCACAAGCTTAAAGGGGTTTTCCAACTAAAGTTAATTTTATTCACTATATCTTGGGCGTAAAATAAGGTCCACAATACGAATTGATTAAAAAAATGTTCTTGTGCTGAGATAATCTTATCAATGTGCCTCTGCTGTGTACTGTGTAATGTCTGTGTCTGATCATACCACATCTCCTGGGCAGGGGAGGAAGCAAAAAAGGTATACAGATTTACAGCATGTTTTTGTGAGGGAAAACATTTCCCTGCCTGTTTTTAAGCAGTATTTTAACTCCCAAAAAGAATCAGCTGTGATCCCCTGCTGTAATGTCTGTATATTCTTTTCCTTCCTCCCCTGCCCAGGAGCTGTGATATGATCAGACCATGTCCCTGCACAGTCAGACACAGCCATTACACAGTACACAGCAAGGGCACATTTATAAGATTATCTCGACACAGGAACATTTTTTTCTTATCACATCCAATGGTGGAAATTATTTTAATTCCAAGATCTTGTGAATATAATGAACTTTTGTTTTTGGGACAACCCCCTTAAAACCCCTTCACGACCTTGGGGTTTGTGTTTGTTTTGTGCTCCCTGTCTTCCCAGAGCCATAACTTTTATATTTTTTGGTAAATATGGCCGTGTGAGGGATTGTTTTTTGCGAGATGAGTTTTGCTTTTGAACGACACCATTGGTTTTACCATATTGTCTACTGGAAAACAGGAAGGAAATTCAAAGTGCTGTGAAATTGTAAAAAAATTGCAATTCCACAATAGTTTTTTGGGGGGGATCTTTACCATGTTCACTAAATGCTAAAACTGATCTGCAAATACCATTCTCCAGGTCATTATGAGTTTGTAGATACCAAACATGTGTAGGCTCTTTTTTATTTAAGTGGTGAAAAAAAATCCAAAGTTTGTGCACAAAAAGCATGGAGCCATTTTCCGAGACCCGTAGTGTCTCCATTTTCCAACCTGAGGGGCTAGGTGAGGTCTTCTTTTTTGCGTGCTCAGCTGATGTTTTATTGATATCATTTAGGGGTAGATACGATGTTTTGATTGCCTGTTATTGCATTTTATTGCTATGTTGCTGTGACCGAAAAAAGGAATTCTGGCTGTTTTATTTTTTCTTGTTACACCATTTACTGATCGTATTAATTATTTTTATATTTTGATCAGGCGTTTCTGAATGCGGTGATACCAAATATGTGTATATTTTTTTTTTCCTTTATTGTGTTATTTTGAACTGGGCGAATGTGGGGTCATTTGAACTTTCAAAAAATTTTAAATATGGTATATATAATATAATATACTTAACTTGCTTCAGTATTCTCCATGGGAGACTAGAAGTTGTGATCACCTGATCGCCTGTGGTACACATAGCAGGGCTTCAGGCCTGCTATATGTAGCTGAAATGATCATCTGCTATGAGCGCAGGCCACGGGGCGGCGCTCCTAGCAATCCAGAAATGACAACCACAGGTGTCTCCTGCAGACCCTGGGTTGTCATGCCAAACCATTTGCGTCCTGCGGTCGTGTGACATGGGCAGGATTAGTGATGCTCTTCTGGGGCGGCCATGTTAAATGCCACTGTCGGAGAATGACAGCGGTATTTAACATGTTAACAGGCACGGGTGGATCGCGATTCCACCGGCGGCTTATAGGTGCACATCAGTCTTTGAAATAGGCTGATGTGCCGTAAAACGTGCAGGTTCAGCTCCGGAGCCCATATGGAGTGCAGGGACGCAACTTATGACGTGGATAGGTCATGAAGGGGTTAATCTATTCACAGAAAATTATCATAAGACTGTCATCAGATCTTTATCAGATTACCAGAATATTTAATTCAAAGAAATTGTCACTAACTGCTGTTTTCCCCACAAAATGTCTAAAAAAAAAAAAAAAAAAAATGTAATTACTGACAAGTGCCAGAATTTGTGTCTGAGAAATCATGACCACTGTAGTTCTTTACATTGGTAATACTTCTGGCACCATAAAAACAACTGCTTCACAAAGCAACATTATGAGAATGAAATACTACTTGGGAGCCAAAGTGACTTTATGGCTCACAGGAGTGTGCTCTTATCTATAAACCAACCTTAAAACAATGGAATTGAGTATTGATAATAGAAAATTCTGGTTGGATTTGGTTGTTTATTTTCTGAAAGAGGTGGGTATTTGAAAAAGTGTCATTGAACTTTGATAGATACTATGTAAGCATTTGGTATGGAGCCGATATTTGTATGATTTGGCTAAAAAGCAGTGTATTTGTAGAGTTTATATTTACCATGCTAAACTGTAAGGTGGTCTCCAGGCCACTAATAGTTAGGTATACCACGAATTCTGCATAAAGTTCCATGCCAGCACTTATGCAAAGTAGCAATGTTTTGCACCAGTCTGCAGTCTCTGGATAGCAAGAAACATTTGAATTTTCAATTGTTCTTTATTGAGGGAGTGAAAACTAAAAGATTCATATGAGGTCACATGGATTAAGTCTTTGAAATTCACAATTTTTATTTGCAGAAAAATATGATGTTTAGCATCTGACAGCTTATAAATTCTATTTTAAGGCCTAAATGTCTTGTAAGCAGCTTATTCTATAATGTTTTTTTCTGAAAAGAATAAAATGTTAGCCATTACAAATGTTACACAGTTGGAACTTATAATTTTTGATGCATTCAGAATACTTGAATTTTCCAAATACATTATTTATGTAACCATCTTGGAAATAGTTGGCCAGAGGCCTTGAGTCTACATCTGTTTCGTATACAGTTCCCGAATCATTGAAGCAGAATTATTAGTCCAAATGTTATAAGTGAGCAATTTCTATCGGAGCCTGGAATAGTATCTTACTAATAAATATTTGGCCAATAGAATGTTGTCAGCCTTCACATGCATGGCCTATACCTGTTACTTGTTCTTGCTCTGATTAATAGCAGCTTAAAATAATCTTGTGTTTCTCCTACTGATTTTCTGTAGTGTATGTCAATATATCTTAAAATGAATCTGTCACAATCAGACCCCTTTAAAGAATACCTGTCAGCTCTCCTGACGTGTGTTTTAGTAAATACTTGAATTCCTCATAAAATAACAATGCTGAAGCATCTTTGCTTAGAACTCATTGTTGTGCCATTGTTATTCCTCCTGGATATGAATAAATTGACTGGATTTCATAAATCTAAGTTATCAATGTGACATTACCCAATGCTCTAGTGAAGCCAACTTAAGATCACTTTGCTTTGCCTTCTTAAAACGTAATTCACATCTTAGTCATTTATAGAAGATAAACCTTCCATACTTGCAAAACTGTTTTTAAAACTCACATACAAAAAATGGGGTATGATGATGAAAGGAGGGAGCTTCATAAGAGTGGACACTATTCAATTTGCTGCTGCTTAGAAACATAACAGGCCTGTGGACCCCCTTTCTAGAGACGTTTATGTGTAACAATGGTTGAACCCACATCTATCTGAGATGCCCAAAAGATGTGACATGAATGTCTGAAATGGAAATGCCTATTTAAGTGGAAGTCCTCCACAATTAGATTGAAATTAAATTCACAGATCATCCATCCTCCTCTTTATGATGCTCTCTTTTTCTACCAGTAAGGCTGCGTCCACAAGGTCAGTAACCGGCAGTGCTTTGTACGTAGTACATGTCAGCTCCTTCCAAAGCGCTGCCTGCTTGTGAACGCAGATGATTCCGCATGTGTTAATTGAACCGTGAGGAATCACCGCGTCCTATACATTGCACTGGTGATATTTGTCTAGCGTCTCCGCAAGATAAATAGACAGACATACTGCGGTCTGGAATGACTGGCTTCATGTGCGTCTCTGCAGGGAAGCCGCTGGTGTCAGAGCACGCATAGTGGACGTGGGTTGGACGCTGCGGATGTACGCATCTTCCAAGCCGCAATGTTTACTGACCGTGGGAACAAACCATAAAGACTCTAAAATTTGACCTTCAAGCCAGAATTCATCTGTTTTGGTTTGTTTTGATAAGATGCTACAACAACCGGAAAGAGAGTTCTCAACAGCAAATGTGGTGCATAAGTTGTTAGACAACTTTTAAAGGGGTTGTCGGGTCTTCATTAACAGATAAAATTGCAAACTGTTATACAATGGGCTTTTAACAGCCAGTTGTGAAGAAAAAAAAAACGTTGCTTTCGTTATAGCTGAACTCCAGCCCTCACAGCCAAGATCAGTGCCCACACAGCCCTTGCCTGTTTAACCTCCTAAATGCCACGATCAATATCAATCACAACATTAAAGAAGTTGGGAGAGGCAGGGTACTCTATCTCCCATATGGTCGGTGTCATCATGAGTGCCCAGTTGTCGTTTTGGCAACCCAAGGTCATCATGATGACCCCCGGGTCTGCCAGCTTAAGGCAAGCCTTTTAGTCTTAGTCTTCTTTTTAGTGTACGTCCCATAGAGGGACCAAGTAAAATAAAAATGGTGAAAATATTTTTTTTTCCTTTTAAATGACAAAATAAAGAGAGAAAATTTTAAAAATATATATACCCATAAATATATGTATGTAAAAACAAAAAGTACACGTATTTGGTATTGCCGCCTCCAGAAAGACCTGATCAATAAGTGTCCCACTAGTAAAAAAATAACTGCCTGAAAAACGCCCTCTTGTCCCGTAAAAATTAAGCCAGCATATAGTGCCATCAGTGAAAAATAAAACACCTGTAACATTCAGAATATAGCAATGCAAAAACAATTCTTTTTTTTCTACAAAATAGTTTGTGTGAAAGCGGCAAAACATAAAAAAAATAAAAATGTGGTATCACTATAATTGTACTTACCCGAAGAATAAAGTTGTTATACCACACAGTGAACAGCGTAAAAAAAAGACAATTCCTAAATTGCTGGTATTTGTTCCTTCTGCCTCCCAAAAATTGGGCTAGAAAACGATCAACAAATGTGCGTAAAATTGATTCCAATAAAAACGTCAACTCGTCCCGCAAAAAATAAACTCTCACAAGACTGTCGGCAGAAATATAGAAAATTTATAGCTCTCAAAAAAACAATATACAGTAAATCGGTTACCGCTGTAATCGCACTGACCTGAAGAATAAAGATGTCTAATCACTTATACTGCACAAGAAACAGCGTAAAAAATAAATAGACCAAATTCTTCACCTGCTGTTCATTCTGTCATCAGAAAATCACAGTAAGTAACAAATGTGATCCCAAATGTTATGTAACATGTTCCCAATGAAAGCTTCAACTCCATTCACAAAAAAACAAGTCCCCACTTAGGTCCGTCATCGGTTAACAAAAATATAGGGGGCTTACACGTTATTGGGAGCACAAAGGCTTGGATAAGTGAAATTTCTCCTTTTCCACCAAAAGAAGTCCAGCACTTCAAAATGCTCCTTTCTGAGCCCCCAGTGTGTGTCTAATCCACATTCAGTGTCCACATGTTTGGCATTTCTGTAGTGATGACAGCCCGCTTAGTTTAAGAGTGTATATCTCCAGAAGCACAAGCTGGGCATCGTATACTGGGCACTACAGTGTACAGGTGCTACAATTGCAGATTCACAATTTTCACTCTGCAACATCCACTGATACTTGTTTTTGGAAAACACCCATGGAGTCACAATTGTCACTATGCATGTAGATAAATTCCCAAAGGGGTATTATTTCCAAAATATGGTCACTTGAGGGGAGGGCAGCATTCTGCACTTCTAATACTTATGGGTAGACATTAGCGAATATGCATGTGTTGTGACTGTCACAAAGCCGCGACACGTGGAGCTGATCAGCAGGAGTGATCCAGGTATTCGGGTTCCAGCGGCAGCTTGTTAGGTAAGCGCTATAGCTTGCCGAATAAGGAGGGAGCCGAAGATATTCGTTCATGTCTACTTATGGGCTCTGGATATGGTGTCCACAAACTTTTCTAGGAAAATCTGCGCTCCGTCCCTCCCTAGTCTCACCATGTGAATAAGCAGTACTGTACAGCCACATATGGGATATTGCCATGTTCAGCAGAAATTGTATGACAAATTTTGGTGCCATTTTTACCCATTTTCCCTTGTGAAAATGTAAAATCTGGGGCTAAAGCAAAATTTCTGTGGTAAAAATGTAATTTTTTGTTCACTGCCTAATGATATAAAATTCGGTGACAATCCCGTGACGTCAATATGATCACTGCACCCCTAGATGAATTTATTGAGAGGTGTAGTTTGTAAAATTGGGTCACTTATGGGGAGGTTCTACTATTCTGGCACCTTAGGGGGGCTTTTCCAGGTTGTCATGGCAAACCATAACCGTAAAATCTGCACTGTAATATGGCGCACCTTGCCTTCTGAGCTTTCCACTGCACCTGAAAAGTATTTCCCAATTAAATGTAGGGCATTCGTGCCCTCAGCAGAAATTGCACAACAAACTGTGTGACCCATATTTTCCTATTAGCCCTTATAAAAATTATAATTTGGTACTAAAATAACATTTTAGTGATAAAAATGTAATTATTCTTCTTCACCGCCCAATGGTATAACATTTTGGGAGGCACATGTGGTGTCAAAATGCTCACTGCACCCTTAGATGAATTCATTTGGGGGGGTGTAGATTGTAAAATCGGGTCTGTTATGGAGGGTTCTGTTGTTCTTGCACCTCAGGGGGCTATGCCAATGTGACATGGCACCCTAAAATCATTCTAGCAACATCTGAAACTCCTATATGGCGCTTATTACCTTCTGAGCTTTGCACTGTGCTCCAAACGTTGTTTTCGTTTACATATAAGGGTATTTGTGTAGTCACTTTTGGGTATTAGGCCCCACAAAGTCACTTTAAATGTGATGTGGTCCCTACCAAAATAGTTTTTTTTTTTTTTTTGGAAAAGTGAGAAATTGCTGATTAAAGTTTTAACTTTTCTAATTTCCTAACAATAAAAATTGTTTGAATAAATGATGCTGATGCAAATTATACATGTGGTAAATGTTATGTCACACAAAATAATAAATATCTGATTAAGGAGCATAAAAACTAAGATTGAAAATTTCAAATAAATTGTCCCAAGATTGCGATATTTTCGCAAATAAACGCAAATAATATCTAACTAAATTTACTATTGCCATAAAGTACAATGTGTCAGGAAAAAAATAGTCCCAAAATCCCTGTGATATGTTGAATCATTACAGATTTGTTACCTCATACTTTGAAACTGGGTCAGAGTTGTAAAATTTGGCCTGGTCAGGAAGGTGAAGGGGTTAAAACATCTATCAGATACCCCACATTTTAGTAAACTAGCCATTGAGCCCATGCGACCATACAGTTCTGCAGAAACTTCAATTACTACTTTAACCCCTTAGTAACAGAGCCTATTTGGTACTTAATGACCAAGCCAATTTGTACAATTCTGACCACTGTCACTTTGAGGTTACAGCTCTGGAACGCTTCAGCGTATCCCACTGATTCTGAGGGTATGTGCACACGCTGCGGATTCTGCTGCGGATCCGCAGCGGATTTGGTGATTTGCTGCGGTGTACAGTACCATTATAATCAATGGAAAATATCTGCAGTGCACACGGTGCTGAATTTTCCGCGCGGATTTGCTGCGGTTTCAAATCCGCAGCATGTCAATTCTTTGTGTGGATTCCGCTGCGGTTTGGCACCTGCTCCATGGCAGGTGTCAAACCGCAGGGGAAACTCGCAGGCTAAACCACAGAAAATCTGCAGACTAATCCGTGCGGAAAATCCCGCAGCAGAATCCGCAGCGTGTGCACACCCTAAGGAGATGTTCACATGTTAGTTGTTGTTTTTCTCTTTTTGCAGACCGTGTCTCCGCAAAAAAAAAACAGAAGCACATCAGTTTGATAAGCTACAAGTCTGTGGGTCCATGAAAATTACCAACAGCACATGAATGGCGCTAGTATGTAATCCTCGTGCTGTCCATGATTAACTTTGTAATGGGCAGGAGAAGTTTTGTAATTTTATTTAATTTTTTCATATTAGAAAATCATAGCTAAAACACTGATGGTAAGAAGTGACACTGACCAAACACTGATGAAACCCAGAAACAAAAACACTGTTGAGCAACAGTCCTTGTTACATATGGTAAAAATCAGATGTCTGAATTAGTTAGGCCTATTACATCTCAAATGAGAGATCGATGAGCTATAGATTGCATGTGATTGATGTAGCTGCAATGTTATAGTATATTAAATAATGTTCAGATGGATTTGTACCTTGTGTCATTTGGATATTACAATCAGAGCAATTAAACTTAATTATTTTTATTTTTTTAGGGTTGGCTTTTATGTGAAGAACAAACCTGCCAGAACAAGACACGTCGTCTTCCCCTAAACTTTTCCCGCAGCGGTCCTATATGCCAGGCCTGTATGAAAGCTACTTTAAGACCAGAAGTAAGTGCAAGTTACTACTGTGTTTCCGTATGGTTTAGAGTTAGTTCCATTTCATATGTCTAGCAGGATATATGTAAGAATAAACAATAAAAGATTATGAATAAGTACAGTCTGAGCATTATGATCCCCCATCACCATTTTTGGGAAAGAAGCCACAAATCCAAATCCTGAAGTCTTGGTTGGAAAGCTGAATGATCATGTTCTGTCACTGTCTGTTCAGATTTATGGATGATTGGGAAGCAACCTTATGACTAAAAGCAAGGGTGGTTGTTTTAGCCAAGTTGCCTTGCGTTGATGTTTTAGGGACACCTGAAATTATTGGCAAACATCCACAGGGATGCCTACTACTGAACAAATTTGCAGTATTACATGCACAATAGTTAATACATGTCTGAATGTTGGGGGGGGTCTCACCACTGGGACCATCACGATCACCAGAATGCCAGTCCAGAGCATCCTGTTCCTCACTGCATGACTGCTGTGTTAATGAGTTTGAATGAAGTGGTGGTGAAGCGTGTGCGCTGCCACTCTATACCAAGTAGTGTACTCAGCCATCGCTATCAGGCCCTCAAGCTTTTGAATGGAGCAATGTGCATGCTTGACTGCAGTTTGGGGAGAATCTTTTCCCTTGAAAAATATGAGGGTCTACTAAGTCCAAAAACAAGTTGGTATTGGCTGTTACATTTCCGATCATGATTCTGCATATGATCCTGTTAAATTATACTTTCTTAAATACAAATGGCATATTCTCAATTACACGTGAAGTTAATCCCTTCACCGCTCTATTTTTTTTTTCTGTAATGTTTAACCTCCAGAAAATTTCGTAGTAAACAAGGGTCTATGTCAACTGTTGAAATGTAGCCGAGCTCATACGAGGCGAGGCTTTCTCTTCAGGTCCTTGAGTCTGTATTATATGGTGTTATGATTTCTTTGTGATGGCGTCTTTCTGAGTGTTAGAGACCTCAGCTTTGCTTGGCCTCGGCTAAGCTTATTATGCTTTTGTAAAAAAAAAAATTTCAAAGCTGGTTGTAAGCTCAGTGGCTTTCCACTTGTGAATGATTACAGATTTTTCTTGTTTTTGGTACCCCTCTGACCTCACCCTCCCACCACTTTTATTTCACATTGTGAAAAACATCCACTGCACATCCAAATTTTGATAAGCAGCATAAACTCTACACATTTTGGTGTTGGGAAAAGAAAGAGAATCTGCTTAACACCTTCTCTGAAAGAGTTCCCAAGTGGTCTGTTGAGACGGAGGCTCTTTTTTATTGTTTTCATATGTTTTTACACTTTTTATAAATCTATTGTGGCCCATGTCTAACTACTGTTTTGTCTTTGATACTCTAGAACAGTGGTTTTCAACCAGTGTTCCGCGGCACACTAGTGTGCCGCGACACATGGTCGGGTGTGCCGCGTGTCCGCATGGCTAATTTACATGCGATGCAAATTAGCCATGTGGAGGCAAGCAGGGCGGCGGGTCGGAGAGGCAGCAGTCCCGTGTTCCTGTGTCGCTTCCTCCCTGACACAGCAGTCAGCGGCGCGGCTGGATGACATCATCATTCAGCCCCGTGGCTGCTGTGCCAGTGAGAGGAAGCTGCCGGTGAGGGGTGTGTGTGTGTGTGTCTAGGTGAGAGGTGTGTGTTTGTGTGCGTGTGTAGGTGAGTTGATGGATGTGATGAGAAGCAATGATGGGAGTCATGGAGAAGGCGGTGATGGGGAGAGGGCAATGGAGAAGGCGGTGATGGGGGTGATAAGAAGGCGGTGGTGTGGAGAGGGCAATGATGGGGTTGTCGAAAGGGCAATAATGGGGTGGTGGGGAGAAGGAAATGATGGAGGTAGTGGAATGGGCAATTTCTACATGAAGGGGATTATGATGGGGCATATTACTACAAGAAGGTGATAATGATGGGGCATATTACTAAAAGAAGGGGATAATGATGGGGCATATTACTAAAAGAAAGGGATAATTATGTGGCTCATATACTGCAATATAAAGGGGTACAATGAGAAATACTATGGCCATGAGGCTGGAGTACAAGCGCCAGCTCATATACTATATATATATATGGTATATGCTGATAATTATGTGACTCATATACGTGGGACTGTATGTATGACTTTACATGGGACTGTATATATATATATATGGGAATACATGGGACTGTATGTATGAGGTTACATGGGATTGTATATATGAGGGGGTTATCCTTTTTTATTTAACTTTTTTAAAATAAATAATTTATTGAAAGGACCTCTGCCAGGCATATTTCACTCTTGAGGGCTTAAAAAGCAGCTCTTGTGGTGATAAGAAGCTGATTTAAAACCCCCAAGAGTGAACTCCGTGAGAGCTGTATGTGTGGAATAATAAATGATATTTTGCCGGTCTTCAGCAGTCATGTCCTGCTTGAATTGTATTGAATTGTACTGTTTTAGTGTCATTTTGTGCCATTTTGGTTGGTGGTGTGCCCCGGGATTTTTTACGTATAAAAAGTGTGCCGCGGCTCAAAAAGGTTGAAAATCACTGCTCTAGAAGTGCTCCCAAAACCTATGCTTGATTATGGCTAGCTACAAGACATACTGCTGTCTCATCATATCGCACACATACTTTACCTAGCGATTACATGGATGAATGTCTTCCACCATAATTTGCAAGGCTTATTCTCTTCACCAGTTTGTGCGCTTGTTAGTATGTCACCTTTTATAGCATTTCTTGTTAGCTGGAGCCCTTGCTTATGTGGTGGCTTTGTCTTCACCTTCGAACTTACACCATAAAACATCTACCAAATAATAAATTTGCATTATAGCTTGACTATTTTGTTCTACTTTTTTTTTTGTATATCTAGTGTTTTAATACTTATATCGATTTTATACATTGTTTAAGAAGTACAAGTAACAAGAGCTTCTTACTAGATGGCATATGCTATACAAACTCACAGAATGTGTCCGCTTAGTGCTGAAGAACTAGCCAACATCCGCACCTCTATTCCCACACTCACTCGTGAGCCACAGACTGCCCCGGGGAGCAACATGAATGCAACAAAAATGCAAAAAAGCGCAGTAATTCTGAACACCCTGCTTTTAGCCTCATGCAGCGCAAAGCCTGCACCCATATTTCTCCTTAATTGTAGCACCCATATTTTACCTTAATTGTAGAATGTGGTAGGTGTTATGAGAATGCTTTAAAAGCAGAGTGTCAAATTTTGGTGAAACAAACCAAGGAAGATTTTTCCAAGTGTTGTTTTGTTCTACTTCAAGTTAAGTGAAATATACAGGGTGGGCCATTTATATGGATACACCTACATAAAATGGGATTGGTTGGTGACCCAGATCAGCACGCTGAATTTGCAGAATGGGCAAAAAAAGATTGGAACAAGACCCTCAGTTTACACAGAACATTATGCTCAGTGATGAGGCAACCTTTTTTATGTGGGTCATTTATATGGATACACCTAAATAACATGGGAATGGTGCCAGTTTTCTTGCATAGGGTGTCTTGCATTTGAAATCTGCTGCAATGACCAGGGTACTGTATTCACCAGACATCAACACAATTTCTATCCGCTCCGCACGTGTTAACCTCTGTGACATGTCAATGGCTGTAAACAAATAGAAACTTGTAAATAACTCGTGAAAGAATAAAATTACGTTAAAACCAAGCACACCATTGTTTTTCTTGTGAAATTCTCAATAAGTCTGATGTGTCACATGACCCTCTTCCCACTGAAAAAAATAAAGTTGCATCCAAAATGGCCGACTTCAAAATGGCCGCATTGGTCACCACCCATCTTGAAAAGTTTTCCCCCACCCATATACTAATGTGCCACAAACAGGAAGTTGATATCACCAACCATTCCCATTTTATTTAGGTGTATCCATATAAATGGCTCACCCTGTTCACTGATATTTTAGAAGGCAAGGGAGAATTTATTAAAGTCTATTTTCCTATTGTATAGTGTAAAAAAATTGCAAATTTTGGTGCATGCGACCTTTGTATTGTAAATTTGCAACTTTTCACACCTTGCACCACTTTTCAGAACTGTGCGTCTATTGGTTGTTGGTTTGAGACTGATGTATGCATACTAGTCTTGACATATGCCTCCTCTCTGCCTCGTATTGTAATGGCAGTACTTGTTTCTCAGGGATAGAGTTAGTGTAAAACCATGAACGCTGATTGAAAACTAGGCCTTAATTCCTGATATCAGTCCTTGATTTCACCAATTCTCTTGTTTGTTAAAGAGGAACTTTTTAACAAATTTTGTGCTTTAAAAACTGTGTATTCCTTGCACATTGTAGCAATAATGTACATAAAAACATGTTTTTTTTCCTTCACTCTGTTGAGATACGGGGACTGAAATTACTGGTGTCTTAATATTTTTATTTTTTTGTTTCTCAACTGGGCATTTCATTTCGGTCAGCTCTGTGAGTTCATGTTTTCACCTCTTTATGGCGCTGTCTAATTGTAACAAGGCAGTGTCCATTAGTAGGAAAAAGTAGACTTCCCACGGTTCTGACCAAAATGAAATGCCCACTGATGTCAGGAAATGTGCCAGCATTGTACTTAACCCATTCTGTCCTCAACTGCTCCTGCCACGCTCAGTTATGAAATGTCCAATAAATGTCTGTTTTTATCCCTGATCTAAGGATCTCAGCTTTTAGTGGAGATGAATCTGTGCTGCACTTAATTTGGCTTACCGACTCCACAGCCCTGCCCACACAGCTGAACAAAATTAAATGCCTGAATGAATGTTAAGATTTCTCCACACTACTGTGAACTTACAAGAATTCTAAATTACTGGTGCCTAATGTGTTAATTTTATTTTTTTTTATGTACATTTGAAGGCAAAACTTTATGAAAGGTCCTCTTCAAAGGGAACCTGTCACTTCCAGAAACCTTACCTGCACATATAGGGGTAATAGCAGGTAAATCACTTAAATCCTGAATAGCTGTTTAGTAGAAGCGCGGCTACAGGAAGAAAATAAAGTTATATTTTCCATGCAGCCCACTTGCTTCCAGTCGTCAGGGAGGTGCAGAGAACAGTAACAGTCAGTGCTCACAACATAGTTGTCTATAATCACTACCCTACAAATTGAATTTTTTTTTTTTTTCCCGAGCTCCACTCTTTTATATGGACTGTGCATGGCATTGCAGCTTAACTTGGACTACACTGCAATAGCAGGAAAAACACATTTTATCTTGTGTATGTATGTGTGATATATAATTATTTTGTTTGTGTGTGTGTGTGTATATATATATATATATATATATATATATATATATATATATATATATATATATATATATATATATAGGGCAGCACTACCAAAATTATACAATTGGTGCAGAACCTATTCAGCAGTGTCCAAACAACCGAATTAATAAATCAAGAAAAATAGTCAGCACTCCAAATTAAATGTGAAAGAAGTGGATACTCTACTGATCCTCAGGTGGCCTCCTGAGGATCAGTAAAGTATCCACTTTTTTCACATTTAATTTGGAGTGCTGACTGTTTTTCTTGAGATAGATAGATATATATATATATATATATATATATATATATATTAGTGAGGCAGTAACCCCTCTTACAGCTAGGGGGCGCTGTACAGTTGTGGCCAAAAGTATTGACACCCCTGAAATTCTGTCAGATAATACTCAGTTTCTTCCTGAAAATGATTGCAAACACAAATTCTTTCGTATTATTATCTTCATTTAATTTGTCTTAAATGAAAAAACACAAAAGAGAATGAAGCAAAAAGCTAAACATTGATCATTTCACACAAAACTCCAAAAATGGGCCAGACAAAAGTATTGGCACCCTCAGCCTAATACTTGGTTACACAACCTTTAGCCAAAATAACTGCGACCAACCGCTTCCGGTAACCATCAATGAGTTTCTTACAATGCTCTGCTGGAATTTTAGACCATTCTTCTTTGGCAAACTGCTCCCAGGTCCCTGATATTTGAAGGGTGCCTTCGCCAAACTGCCATTTTTAGATCTCTCCACAGGTGTTCTATGGGATTCAGGTCTGGACTCATTGCTGGCCACCTTAGAAGTCTGCAGTGCTTTCTCAAACCATTTTTTAGTGCTTTTTGAAGTGTGTTTTGGGTCATTGTCCTGCTGTGGAAGACCCATGACCTCTGAGGGAGACCCAGCTTTCTCACACTGGGCCCTACATTATGCTGCAAAATTTATTGGCAGTCTTCAGACTTCATAATGCCATGCACACGGTCAAGCAGTCCAGTGCCAGAGCCAGCAAAGCAACCCCAAAACATCAGGGAACCTCCTCCATGTTTGACTGTAGAGACCGTGTTCTTTTCTTTGAATCAGGGCTGTGGAGTCGGAGTCGTGGAGTCGGAGTCGGTGCTCATTTTGGTGGAGTCGGAGTTGGAGTCGGTATAAAATGGACCGACTCCTAAAATATATAATAAATTGGGTACAGTAATTCAATGCAGGATGTGCTGAATATTTTTTTATAGGAGTTTGGGAAAGTTATGAAATGTCCTATAAATGACTGTTCTATTCATGATCTAAGGCTACATTCATACACAGCGTTTTTCCAGTGTTTTTTGAGGATACGTTTTTCAGCTGCAAAAGCTGATCATCTTTTTAAAAAACTGCATCACCTGAAAGGTTTTTGAGCTCATAGATAATGTTTTCAATAGCAAAAGCAGATTAGAAATCTGCTCTATCTATCCATTTATCCATATCTGTCTATCCATATCGTATCTGTACCAAAAAGAATGAAAACCGGGTAGTACACCAATATATATTCTGTTCTATCTAAATATCTTGATTATTGGATCATAAAAATGATTAAATGTCTGAGGTTCACATTGTACTACAATAAATTTTTATTCGGTCGTCCATGACAGCACCACCTGAGAGAGGGGATCCGCCCTTTAGGAACAGGAAACCTACAGATACAAAAGGGTGGCACCTCTCCCACGCATCAGTTGGTTTCCTGTTCCTAACAAGGACAGACCTCCCTACAGATCGTCCGTCATGGATAACTGAAGACCCAGGCCAGCGGACCGGCTCAGGTAGCGGGGGGTTCTCCTACCTCGGTCTCGCTGGGAGCCCTGGATGCGCCACGGTGGGTCCGGGTAGGATTTCCACGGCAGTGGTAAGAGCAGGCGGAGACAGGGTCCGGCGGATGCCTTCTCCATGGGACCGGTGATAAGTGGGGTCCCCCTGTGTCTCCTTCACCGGAGCTGTCCGTTCGGGCGGGCGCCGCCGGCGGTGTCCCACAAAGGAGCGGACGGTTCCGAGCTGGCGGCGCAGTGCTAGCCCCTTGCCGCGCGTCCCAGCGGCCTCTGTCGCGCAGCGGAAGTGACGCGGCGGAGGGGGCGGGGCCTAGCGCCGAAACCGGAAGTTGGATGCCGGTCGACTTCCGGTTGTTGAGGACACGCGCCGATGCGCGCCCGCCGCCTGGCGGGCCTGAAGGGGAGGATCGCAGAGCGGTCCAATGGGGGGCCCGAACACCGGACGCGGTGCCTGCTGATCCGGAGGGGAAGCCTTCTTAATGCAGAAGGCATTGCTGCGGAGGTGCTTCTGGAGGCCCAGCGATGGACACAACAGAAGCCCCCATGGACCCACAAGAGGTGCAGCCCGTGGCAAAGCACCCCAGTGACCAGCCTAAGAGGCGGAAGGAAGGGAGCCACAGTAGCTCCTCTAGGCCAAAGGATCCTCCTGCAGCCCCCCGTGATCCGGTACCTATCCTCATCTGCAAGGGTAAGAGATCTGCGAGAATGTACCCTGATGCAGTGTCCCTTTATATTTTTTTGATTCTCAGGGGAAGAAGGCCACAGGGAAACAGAAGCACAAGGAATGTGCCCTCTGTAGTTGCCCCTTACCAGATGGTCACCCTAAGAGATTATGTCAGTCTTGCGTGAGACAGACGGTAGGGACGGAGATGAGGGGTAGAACGTGAGTGGAGTATCAGACTCTTACACTCTTCCCTATTTATGCAGGTAGCGGAAGAAGCTCCAAGCTTCGCTACGGACCTGAGGCAATTAATCAGGACGGAAATAAAAGCCCTATCAAAAGATTCTTCAAAAAGAGGACGGGCTACTGTTTCAGGCTCAGACTCTTCAGTCGGCCCTAGGAGGGAAGATATCTCCTCAGAGTCCTCGGCCTCTTCTTCTTCCTCCGAAGAAGATTCCAGCCGGTTCTGTTTTCCCTTGGACCATATGGATAAATTAATTAAAACCATAAGGTCAACCATGGGGGTAGAAGAAAAAAAGACAGAACTGTCTGCTCAGGACATTATGTTCGGGGGTCTAGACTTCAAAAAGCAAAGGACCTTTCCGTTAAACGAAAAAGTCCATAACCTGATAGACAGGGAGTGGAAAAAAACGTAAAAAAGGGGTTCTATGCCGCCTGCTTTCAAGCGGAGGTACCCCTTTGAGGACCCAATAGTAAGTCGATGGGATAAGGCCCCCAAGCTGGATGCCGCGGTAGCTAAGGCCTCCAAAAAGTCATCTATACCCTTCGACGATATGGCCTCCCTTAAAGACCCCCTAGATAAAAAGGCAGATTCCTTTTTAAGGGGCACTTGGGAGATGCCAGCAATAGCAGCCACGTGCGCAGCCAGATCCATGATGGTCTGGCTGGATCAATTGGACTCCCAGCTAAAAGATGGGACCTCGCGAGCTTCCATCCGTAAGTCTCTTCCAATTATCCAAAATGCTGCTGCCTTTCTGGCAGATGCCTCGGCAGACTCTGTAAGAATGGCGGCCAGGTCTGCAAGCTTGTCTAATTCGGCCCGAAGAGCCCTCTGGTTGAAATGCTGGCCGGGAGATATCCAAGCCAGGTCCCGTCTCTGTTCTATCCCCTGTGAGGGTGAATACTTGTTCGGCCCCGTCCTAGACGAACTGTTAGAGAAAGCCGGGGACGAGAAAAAGAAATTTCCGAGTCTGCCGAATATATCCTGGAGACGTCCCTTTTCTAGGAAAGGGTATTCCCGCAGGAGGCAGGCCAGAGATCAGAACAGATGGGACAACAAAAAAACCAGAGGTACGGGCTTCATGTTCGGAGGAGGGGGGCGCCAAGAAGGTCCATCACGGGATAATAAGAAACCGCCCCAATGACTAGTGGCTCCGGTAGGAGGAAGATTATCTGCCTTCTACCCGGCCTGGGCCAGAATCTCAAATAGCAGCTGGATACTGGGGGTAATAGCTACAGGACTGCACCTAGAGTTCTCCTGCGTTCCCCAAGACCGGTTCAAGGTAACGCCGCTCAAATCTTCCCCGCTAGAACAAGCTGCCCTGGAGACCGAGGTCCTCGAGCTACTGGACAAAAAAGTCCTGACGAGAGTTCCAGAGGAAGAGAGGGGGAAAGGCTTCTATTCCCCCCTGTTCTTGGTCCGTAAACCGGATGACTCATTTAGGGCTATATTTAATCTCAAAGCCCTCAATAAATTTCTGGTAGTTCGACCATTTAAAATGGAAACAATTAACACCGCAATAAAAATGCTGTTTCAAAACTGCTTCATGGTGGTCCTAGATCTGAAAGACGCGTACTACCATATACCCATATGTCTAGCTCACCAACCTTTCCTTAGACTGGCGGTTCAGTTGGAGGGGTCAATCCAGCACTTCCAGTACGCTGCCTTACCCTTCGGGGTGGCAGTTGCACCCCGAGTATTCACCAAAGTGATGGCAGAGGTGATGGCCCATCTGCGCGAATTAAATATCCTAGTCGTTCCCTATCTAGATGACCTCCTTATAATAGGCAGTTCAGCCGAGCAATGTTTAGAACAGTTACAGAAAACAACGGCGGCTCTAGAGGGTTGGGATGGTTACTTAATATCAAAAAATCCCGTTTGCAGCCATTAAAAATTCAACAATTTTTAGGCCTAACCCTAGATTCTAAAAAACAGGAATGCCGTCTGCCCCCAGAGAAGCTGCTGCACCTACATGGCCGGGTCCTGAACGCTTTCAACAACCCCTCCATGTCCCTCAGGAAAGCCATGTCCCTGTTGGGTTCCCTCTCGTCCTGCATTCCCGCGGTCCAGTGGGCCCAAGTTCATTCGAGAACTCTACAGGGCGAAGTTTTGGGGTATCAGAGGATTCTTGGGGATAACTTAGAAGGTCGACTGACCTTATCCAGAAGCACAATAGAGTCCCTGGAATGGTGGCTAGAAAGAAATAACTTGTCTAGAGGGGTCCCTTGGGAGTATAACATTACCCGCGTGGTCACCACGGATGCAAGTCCTTCCGGTTGGGGGGCGCATATGGAGGGAATTCTGGTCCAGGGCCTATGGTAACGGGATCAAATACAAATGTCTTCTAATTTAAAAGAATTGACAGCGGTAGCACACGCAGCTAAAGAGCTCCTTATGTATCTACAGGGCCATCACGTACGAGTTCTCTCGGACAATCGAGTGGCCTATATCAATCACCAAGGCGGAACTCGATCCAAAACTCTGATGAATGTGGCAGGACAGTTGTTCCAGCTAGCGGAGCGGCATTTATCTCTCACGGCTCTTCACATAAGAGGGAAAGAAAACGTCGCGGCAGATTTCCTAAGCCGCAATCTGTTAAAACAGGGAGAGTGGACCTTAAACACCTCCATTTTTGTTCAGATCGTACAGAGATGGGGTCAACCAGAGGTGGATCTATTCGCCACCAAAGAGAACTCAAAAACGAGACAATTTTGCTCCCTAAACCCCAGGGAGATTCCTCTGGCAGTAGATGCGCTACTGATAAAATGGGACTTCAGGCTAGCCTATGCCTTTCCTCCCCTATCTCTACTTCCTCTGGTGTTGAGGAAGATCAGGAAGGACAAGGCAAGAGTCATAGTCATTGCCCCGTTCTGGCCCAGGAGAGCATGGTTCTCGAACCTCAGGATCATGTCGATAGACGATCTTTGGGTTCTCCCGGACATCCCGGACCTTCTGTCCCAGGGCCCGGTCTTCCACCCTCAGGTGGCTGGCCTACATCTCACGGCGTGGAATTTGAGCGGTCACTCCTAAGGGGTAAAGGTTTCTCCCCAGACCTAATTGACACTCTACTAAAAAGTAGGAAAGTGGTGACAACTAAGATCTACGTCAGAATTTGGAAAAGATTCCTCCAAAGCTCAAATATAAATAATGACGATTCCGTCCCTATAGGCCAGATCTTGGAATTTTTACAAAAAGGGCTGGACCTGGGTCTCTCCACCAGTACCCTTAAAGTACAGGTATCTGCCTTAGGGGCCCTCTTTAGCTGCAACATCGCTGCTAATTACTGGGTGAATAGGTTTATCAAAGCAGCAAGTAGGTCCAGACCAATAGTAAAGAATAGACTCACGCCATGGGATTTGAACCTAGTTCTCACAGCTATGACAGAAGCGCCAATTGAGCCCATCTCGTCAGCCTCTATTAGGAGCCTGTCCCTCAAGATAGCTTTCCTGATAGCCATAACGTCATCCCGTAGGGTAAGCGACATTCAGGCATTGTCTAGGCGCCCACCTTTTCTTCAGGTAAAAGAGGATAGGGTAATACTTAGACCTGACCCAGTGTATTTACCAAAAGTAGCCTCCAGCTTTCATAGGTCGCAGGAAATAGTCCTCCCATCCTTCCTCCCTAAGCCAACTAATGAGAAGGAGGAGAAGCTACACACTTTAGATGTTAGGAGATGCCTCTTAGAGTATCTAGCGGCTACCGATCCCTGGAAGAAGGACAATGCCCTCTTTGTCTCCTACCAAGGCCCTAGGAAAGGTCTTAGGGTGTCCAAAAGTACTCTAGCCAGATGGATTAGAGAAGCAATCTCGTTAGCTTATACCTCAAAAGGTAGAGTAGCTCCGGAGAAATTGAAGGCGCATTCCACCAGAGCCATGGCGACCTCGTGGGCCGAGAGATCGGAAGTCTCCATCGACCAGATTTGTAAGGCGGCCACTTGGTCCTCTCCGAGCACTTTTTATAGTCATTATAGGCTAGACTTGGGTGCTTCTGCAGACCTCTCCTTCGGTATCAGGGTTTTGCAGGCTGTAGTCCCCCCCCTAAAGTAGTGATTACTCTCTGTAATTCTCTCAGGTGGTGCTGTCATGGACGACCGAATAAAGTCTTAGTTACTCACCGGTTAACGGTATTTTTCGGAGTCCATGACAGCACCCGTAAATTCCCTCCCTTAAATTTAATTGGGGTGTGCACGTCTATTTCTTGTATGCTCACTGGTGATAAAAGTTTATAATTATAAAGAATACTGTACATAAATCATGCATTAACCTTGGAAGTCCTCTTGTGCTCTGTAATCCAACTGATGCGTGGGAGAGGTGCCACCCTTTTTGTATCTGTAGGTTTCCTGTTCCTAAAGGGCGGATCCCCTCTCTCAGGTGGTGCTGTCATGGACTCCGAAAAATACCGTTAACCGGTGAGTAACTAAGACTTTCACTTAAATATAAGCAATATGTGTGGGAGTCGGAGTTGGAGTCGGAGTCGGTGTAAGGGAAATTCAGGAGTCGGAGTCGCAGGTTTGGCTTACCGACTCCACAGCCCTGCTTTGAATGCCTCTTTTTTTCTCCAGTAAACTCTGTTGATGCCTTTGCCCAAAAAGCTCTACTTTTGTCTCATCTGACCAGAGAACATTCTTCCAAAACGTTTTAGGCTTTTTAAGGTAAGTTTTGGCAAACTCCAGCCTGACTTTTTTATGTCTCGGGGTAAGAAGTGGGGTCTTCCTGGGTCTCCTACCATACAGTCCCTTTTCATTCAGACGCCGACGGATAGTACGGGTTGACACTGTTGTACCCTCGGACTGCAGGGCAGCTTGAACTTGTTTGGATGTTAGTCGAGGTTCTTTATCCAACAACCGCACAATCTTGCGTTGAAATCTCTTGTCAATTTTTCTTTTCCGTCCACATCTAGGGAGGTTAGCCACAGTGCCATGGGCTTTAAACTTCTTGATGACACTGCGCACGGTAGACACAGGAACATTCAGGTCTTTGGAGATGGACTTGTAGCCTTGAGATTGCTCATGCTTCCTCATAATTTGGTTTCTCAAGTCCTCAGACAGTTCTTTGGTCTTGTTTCTTTTCTTCATGCTCAATGTGGTAC